>NC_090933.1:304104416-305511957 GCF_040938575.1 Ambystoma mexicanum
GCAGGCCCCCACCCATGTCCAACTCATGTTCCCCACCCCCACCCCCCAGCAGTGCAGGGCAACCACCACCAGGCCCCCACCCATGTGTCCCAGCACCCCCACCCCCAGCCACCAGGGCAGCATCCACCAGGCCCCCACCCATGTCGACCACCACCCCCACCCCCCAGCAGTGCAGGGGCAGCCTCCACCAGGCCCCCACCCATGTCTCCCAGCAAACCCACCTCCCACTCCCCAGGGGCAGCCTCCACCAGGCCCCACCCAGGTCTCCCACCCCCCACCCCCCAGCAGTGCAGGGGCAGCCTCCACCATGCCCCCACCCATGTCTCCCAGCACCCCCTCCCCCCTGCAGTGCAGGGGCAGCCTCCACCAGGCCCCCACCCATGTCTCCCACCACCCCCACCCCCCCAGCCACCAGGGGCAGCCTCCACCAGGCCCCCACCCATGTCTCCCAGCACCCCCACCCCCACTCTACAGGGGCAGCCTCCACCTGGCCCCCACCCATGTCTCCCGTCCCCCCACCCCCCAGCAGTGCAGGGGCAGCCTCCACCAGGCCCCCACCCATGTCTCCCAGCACCCCCACCCCCCAGCCACCAGGGGCAGCCTCCACCAGGCCCCCACCCATGTCTCCCACCACCCCCACCCCCCAGCAGTGCAGGGGCAGCCTCCACCAGGCCCCCACCCATGTCTCCCACCACCCCCACCCCCCAGCAGTGCAGGGGCAGCCTCCACCAGGCCCCCACCCATGTCTCCCACCACCTCCACCCCCCAGCACTGTGGGGCACCTGCCAGCAGGCCCCCACCCATGTCCAACTCATGTTCCCCACCACCCCCACCCCCCAGCACTGTGGGGCAACCTGCCAGCAGGCCCCCACCCATGTCCAACTCATGTTCCCCACCACCCCCACCCCCCAGCACTGTGGGGCACCTGCCAGCAGGCCCCCCACCCATGTCTTACTCATGTTCCCCACCACCCCCACCCCCCAGCAGTGCAGGGGCACCCACCACCAGGCCCCCATCCATGTCTCCCACCAGCAGTGCAGGGGCAGCCTCCACCAGGCCCCCACCCATGTCTCCCACCACCCCCACCCACCAGCACTGTGGGGCACCTGCCAGCAGGCCCCCACCCATGTCCAACTCATGTTCCCCACCACCCCCACCCCCCAGCACTGTGGGGCACCTGCCAGCAGGCCCCCACCCATGTCCAGCTCATGTTCCCCACCACCCCCACCCCCCAGCACTGTGGGGCACCTGCCAGCAGGCCCCCACCCATGTCTAACTCATGTTCCCCACCACCCCCACGACCCAGCAGTGCAGGGGCACCCACCACCAGGCCCCCACCCATGTCTCCCACCACCCCCACCCCCCAGCAGTGTAGGGGCAGCCTCCACCAGGCCCCCACCCATGTCTCCCACCACCCCCACCCCCCAGCACTGTGGGGCACCTGCCCGCAGGCCCCCACCCATGTCCAACTCATGTTCCCCACCACCCCCACCCCCCAGCACTGTGGGGCACCTGCCAGCAGGCCCCCACCCATGTCCAACTCATGTTCCCCACCACCCCCACCCCCCAGCAGTGCAGGGGCAACCACCACCAGCCCCCCCCCATGTGTCCCAGCACCCCCACCCCCCAGCCACCAGGGGCAGCATCCACCAGGCCCACCCATGTCGACCACCACCCCCACCCCCCAGCAGTGCAGGGGCAGCCTCCACCATGCCCCCACCCATGTCTCCCAGCACCCCCACCTCCCAGCCACCAGGGGCAGCCTCCACCAGGCCCCCACCCATGTCTCCCACCACCCCCACCCCTAGCAGTGCAGGGGCAGCCTCCACCAGGCCCCCACCCATGTCTCCCACCACCCCCACCCCCCAGCAGTGCAGGGGCAGCCTCCACCAGGCCCCGACCCATGTCTCCCACCACCCCCACCCCCCATCACTGTGGGGCACCTGCCAGCAGGCCCCCACCCATGTCCAACTCCTGTTCCCCACCACCCCCACCCCCCAGCACTGTGGGGCACCTGCCAGCAGGCCCCCACCCATATCCAACTCATGTTCCCCACCACCCCCACCCCCCAGCACTGTGGAGCACCTGCCAGCAGGCCCCCACCCATGTCCAACTCATGTTCCCCACCACCCCTACCCCCCAGCAGTGCAGGGGCACCCACCACCAGGCCCCCACCCATGTCTCCCACCACCCCCACCCCCAGCAGTGCAGGGGCAGCCTCCACCAGGCCCCCACCCATGTCCAACTCATGTTCCCCACCACCCCCACCCCCCAGCACTGTGGGGCACCTGCCAGCAGGCCCCCACCCACGTCCAACTCATGTTCCCCACCACCCCCACCCCCCAGCACTGTGGGGCACCTGCCAGCAGGCCCCCACCCATGTCCAACTCATGTTCCCCACCACCCCCTTCCCCCAGCAGTGCAGGGGGAACCCACCACCAGGCCCCCACCCATGTCTCCCAGCACCCCCACCCCCCAGCCACCAGGGGCAGCATCCACCAGGCCCCCACCCATGTCGACCACCACCCCACCCCCCAGCAGTGCAGGGGCAGCCACCACCAGGCCCCCACCCATGTCTCTCAGCACCCCCACCCCCCACTCCCCAGGGGCAGCCTCCACCAGGCCCCCACCCATGTCTCCCACCACCCCCACCCCCCAGCAGTGCAGGGGCAGCCTCCACCAGGCCCCCACCCATGTCTCCCACCACCTCCACCCCCCAGCAGTGCAGGGGCAGCCTCCACCAGGCCCCCACCCATGTCTCCCACCACCCCCACCCCCCAGCACTGTGGGGCACCTGCCAGCAGGCACCCACCCATGTCCAACTCATGTTCCCCACCACCCCACTTCCCAGCACTGTGGGGCACCTGCAAGCAGGCCCCCACCCATGTCCAACTCATGTTCCCCACCACCCCCACCCCCCAGCAGTGCAGGGGCACACACCACCAGGCCCCCACCCATGTCCAACTCATGTTCCCCACCACCCCCACCCCCCAGCAGTGCAGGGGCACACACCCACCAGGCCCCACCCATGTCTCCCACCACCCCCACCCCCCCAGCAGTGCAGGGGCAGCCTCCACCAGGCCCCCACCCATGTCTCCCACCACCCCCACCCCCCAGCACTGTGGGGCACCTGCCAGCAGGCCCCCATCCATGTCCAACTCATGTTCCCCACCACCCCCACCCCCCAGCACTGTGGGGCACCTGCCAGCAGGCCCCCACCCATGTCCAACTCATGTTCCCCACCACCCCCACCCCCCAGCAGTGCAGGGGCACCCACCACCAGGCCCCCACCCATGTCTCCCAGCACCCCCACCCCCCAGCCACCAGGGGCAGCATCCACCAGGCCCCCCACCCATATCGACCACCACCCCCACCTCCCAGCAGTGCAGGGGCAGCCCTCCACCAGGCCCCCACCCATGTCTCCCACCACCCCCACCCCCCAGCACTGTGGGGCACCTGCCAGCAGGCCCCCACCCATGTCCAACTCATGTTCCCCACCACCCCCACCCCCAGCACTGTGGGGCACCTGCCAGCAGGCCCCCACCCATGTCTCCCACCACCCCCACCCCCCAGCAGTGCAGGGGCACCCACCACCAGGCCCCCACCCATGTCTCCCACCACCCCCACCCCCAGCACTGTGGGGCACCTGCCAGCAGGCCCCACCCATGTCCAACGCATGTTCCCCATCACTCCCAACCCCCAGCAGTGCAGGGGCAGCCACCACCAGGCCCCCACCCATGTCTCCCACCATCCCACCCCCCAGTCACCAGGGGCAGCCTCCACCAGGCACCCTCCCATGTCTCCCACCACCCCCACCCCCCAGCAGTGCAGGGGCAGCCTCCACCAGGCCCCCACCCAAGTCTCCCACCACCCCCACCCCCCAGCAGTGCAGGGGCAGCCTCCACCAGGCCCCCACCCATTTCTCACACCACCCCCACCCCCCAGCACTGTGGTCCACCTGCCAGCAGGCCCCCACCCATGTCCAACTCATGTCTCCCACCACCCCCACCCCCCAGCACTGTGGGGCACCTGCCAGCAGGCCCCACCCATGTCCAACGCATGTTCCCCACCACCCCCAACCCCCATCAGTGCAGGGGCAGCCACCAACAGGCCCCCACCCATGTCTCCCAGCACCCCCACCCCCCCAGTCACCAGGGGCAGCCTCCACCAGGCCCCACCCATGTCTCCCACCACCCCCACCCCCCAGCAGTGCAGGGGCAGCCTCCACCAGGCGCCCACCCATGTCTCCACCACCCCCACCCCCCAGCAGTGCAGGGGCAGCCTCCACCAGGCCCCCACCCATGTCTCACACCACCCCACCCCCCAGCACTGTGGGGCACCTGCCAGCAGGCCCCCACCCATGTCCAACTCATGTCTCCCACCACCCCCACCCCCCAGCATTGTGGGGCACCTGCCAGCAGGCCCCCACCCATGTCTAACTCATGTTCCCCACCACCCCCACCCCCAGCACTGTGGGGCACCTGCCAGCAGGCCCCCACCCATGTCTCCCAGCACCCCCACCCCCCAGCAGTGCAGGGGCACCCACCACCAGGCCCCCACCCATGTCTCCCACCACCCCCCACCCCCAGCACTGTGGGGCACCTGCCAGCAGGCCCCACCCATGTCTAACGCATGTTCCCCACCACCCCCACCCCCCAGCAGTGCAGGGGCAGCCACACCAGGCCCCACCCATGTCTCCCAGCACCCCCACCCCCCAGTCACCAGGGGCAGCCTCCACCAGGCCCCCACCCATGTCTCCCACCACCCCCACCCCCAGCAGTGCAGGGGCAGCCTCCACCAGGCCCCCACCCATTTCTCCCACCACCCCACCCCCAGCAGTGCAGGGGCAGCCTCCACCAGGCCCCCACCCATGTCTCACACCACCCCCACCCCCCAGCACTGTGGGGCACCTGCCAGCAGGGCCCCACCCATGTCCAACTCATGTCTCCCACCACCCCCACCCCCAGCACTGTGGGGCACCTGCCAGCAGGCGCCCACCCATGTCCAACTCATGTTCCCCACCACCCCCACCCCCCAGCACTGTGGGGCACCTGCCAGCAGGCCCCCACCCATGTCCAACTCATGTTCCCCACCACCCCCACCCCCCAGCAGTGCAGGGGCACCCACCACCAGGCCCCCCGCCCATGTCTCCCAGCACCCCCACCCCCCAGCCACCAGGGGCAGCATCCACCAGGCCCCCACCCATGTCGACCACCACCCCCACCCCCCAGCAGTCCAGGGGCAGCCTCCACCAGGCCCCCCCCCATGTCTCCCACCACCCCCACCCCCCAGTCACCAGGGGCAACCTCCACCAGGCCCCCACCCATGTCTCCCACCACCCCCACTCCCCAGGGGCAGCCTCCACGAGGCCCCCACCCATGTCTCCCACCCCCCACCCCTCAGCAGTGCAGGGGCAGCCTCCACCAGGCCCCCACCCATGTCTCCCAGCACCTCCACCCCCCAGCCACCAGGGGCAGCCTCCACCAGGCCCCCACCCATGTCTCCCACCACCTCCACCCCCCAGCAGTGCAGGGGCAGCCTCCACCAGGCACCCACCCATGTCTCCCACAACCCCCACCCCCCAGCAGTGCAGGGGCAGCCTCCACCAGGCCCCCACCCATGTCTCCCACCACCCCCACCCCCCAGCACTGTGGGGCACCTGCCAGCAGGCCCACACCCATGTCCAACTCATGTTCCCCACCACCCCCACCCCCCAGCACTGTGGGGCACCTGCCAGCAGGCCCCCACCCATGTCCAACTCATGTTCCCCACCACCCCCACCCCCCAGCACTGTGGGGCACCCACCACCAGGCCCCCACCCATGTCTCCCACCACCCCCACCCCCCAGCAGTGCAGGGGCAGCCTCCACCAGGCCCCCACCCATGTCTCCCACCACCCTCACCCCCCAGCACTGTGGGGCACCTGCCAGCAGGCCCCCACCCATTTCCAACTCATGTTCCCCATCACCCCCACCCCCCAGCACTGTGGGGCACCTGCCAGCAGGCCCCCACCCATGTCCAACTCATGTTCCCCACCACCCCCACCCCCCAGCAGTGCAGGGGCACCCACCACCAGGCCACCACCCATGTCTCCCAGCACCCCCACCCCCCAGCCACCAGGGGCAGCATCCACCAGGCCCCCACCCATGTCGACCACCACCCCCACCCCCAGCAGTGCAGGGGCAGCCTCCACCAGGCCCACACCCATGTCTCCTACCACCCCCACCCCCCCCAGTCACCAGGGGCAGCCTCCACCAGGCCCCCACTCATGTCTCCCAGCACCCCCACCCCCCACTCCCGAGGGGCAGCCTCCACCAGGCCCCCACCCATGTCTCCCAACCCCCCCACCCCCCAGCAGTGCAGGGGCAGCCTCCACCAGGCCCCCACCCATGTCTCCCAGCACCCCCACCCCCCAGCCACCAGGGGCAGCCTCCACCAGGCCCCCACCCATGTCTCCCACCACCCCCACCCCCCAGCAGTGCAGGGGCAGCCTCCACCAGGCCCCCACCCATGTCTCCCACCACCCCCACCCCCCAGCAATGCAGGGGCAGCCTCCACCAGGCCCCCACCCATGTCTCCCACCACCCCCACCCCCCAGCACTGTGGGGCACCTGCCAGCAGGCCCCCACCCATGTCCAACTCATGTTCCCCACCACCCCCACCCCCCAGCACTGTGGGGCACCTGCCAGCAGGCCCCCACCCATGTCCAACTCATGTTCCCCACCACCCCACCCCCCAGCACTGTGGGGCACCTGCCAGCAGGCCCCCACCCATGTCCAACTCATGTTCCCCACCACCCCCACCCCCCAGCAGTGCAGCGGCACCCACCACCAGGCCCCCACCCATGTCTCCCACCACCCCCACCCCCCGGCAGTGCAGGGGCAGCCTCCACCAGGCCCCCACCCATGTCTCCCACCACCCCCACCCCCCAGCACTGTGGGGCACCTGCCAGCAGGCTCCCACCCATGTCCAACTCATGTTCCCCACCACCCCCACCCCCCCAGCACTGTGGGGCACCTGCCAGCAGGCCCCCACCCATGTCCAACTCATGTTCCCCCACCCCCACCCCCCAGCAGTGCAGAGGCACCCACCACCAGGCCCCCACCCATGTCTCCCAGCACCTCCACACCCCAGCCACCAGGGGCAGCATCCACCAGGCCCCCACCCATGTCGACCACCACCCCCACCCCCCAGCAGTGCAGGGGCAGCCTCCACCAGGCCCCCACCCATGTCTCCCATCACCCCCACCCCCCAGCACTGTGGGGCACCTGCCAGCAGGCCCCCACCCATGTCCAACTCATGTTCCCCACCACCCCCAGCACTGTGGGGCACCTGCCAGTGGCCCCCACCCATGTCTCCCACCACCCCCACCCCCCAGCAGTGCAGGGGCACCCACCACCAGGCCCCCACCCATGTCTCCCACCACCCCCACCCCCCAGCACTGTGGGGCACCTGCCAGCAGGCCCCACCCATGTCCAACGCATGTTCCCCACCACCCCCACCCCCCAGCAGTGCAGGGGCAGCCACCACCAGGCCCCCACCCATGTCTCCCACCACCCCCACCCCCCCAGTCACCAGGGGCAGCCTCCACCAGGCCCCCACCCATGTCTCCCACCACCCCCACCCCCCAGCAGTGCAGGGGCAGCCTCCACCAGGCCCCCACCCATGTCTCCCACCACCCCCACCCCCCAGCAGTGCAGGGGCATCCTCCACCAGGTCCCCACCCATGTCTCACACCACCCCCACCCCCCAGCACTGTGGGGCACCTGCCAGCAGGCCCCACCCATGTCCAACTCATGTCTCCCACCACCCCCACCCCCCAGCACTGTGGGGCACCTGCCAGCAGGCCCCACCCATCTCCAACGCATGTTCCCCACCACCCCCACCCCCAGCAGTGCAGGCGCAGCCACCACCAGGCCCCCACCCATGTCTCCCAGCACCCCCACCCCCCCAGTCACCAGGGGCAGCCTCCACCAGGCCCCCACCCATGTCTCCCACAACCCCCACCCCCCAGCAGTGCAGGGGCAGCCTCCACCAGGCCCCCACCCATGTCTCCCACCACCCCCACCCCCCAGCAGTGCAGGGGCAGCCTCCACCAAGCCCCCACCCATGTCTCACACCACCCCCACCCCCCAGCACTGTGGGGCACCTGCCAGCAGGCCCCCACCCATGTCCAACTCATGTCTCCCACCACCCCCACCCCCCAGCACTGTGGGGCACCTGCCAGCAGGCCCCCACCCATGTCCAACTCATGTTCCCCACCACCAGCACTGTGGGGCACCTGCCAGCAGGCCGTCACCCATGTCTCCCAGCACCCCCACCCCCCAACAGTGCAGGGGCACCCACCACCAGGCCCCACCCATGTCTCCCACCACCCCCACCCCCCAGCACTGTGGGGCACCTGCCAGCAGGCCCCACCCATGTCCAACGCATGTTCCCCACCACCCCCACCCCCCAGCAGTGCAGGGGCAGCCACCACCAGGCCCCCACCCATGTCTCCCAGCACCCCCACCCCCCCAGTCACCAGGGGCAGCCTCCACCAGGCCCCCACCCATGTCTCCCACCACCCCCACCCCTCAGCAGTGCAGGGGCAGCCTCCACCAGGCCCCCACCCATGTCTCCCACCACCCCCACCCCCCAGCAGTGCAGGGGCAGCCTCCACCAGGCCCCCACCCATGTCTCACACCACCCCCACCCCCCAGCACTGTGGGGCACCTGCCAGCAGGCCCCCACCCATGTCCAACTCATGTCTCCCACCACCCCCACCCCCCAGCACTGTGGGGCACCTGCCAGCAGGCCCCCACCCATGTCCAATTTATGTTCCCCACCACCCCCACCCCCCAGCAGTGCAGGGGCACCCACCACCAGGCCCCCACCCATGTATCCCAGCACCCCCACCCCCCAGCCACCAGGGGCAGCATCCACCAGGCCCCCACCCATGTCGACCACCACCCCCACCCCCCAGCAGTGCAGGGGCAGCCTCCACCAGGCCCCCACCCATGTCTCCCACCACCCCCATCCCCCCAGTCACCAGGGGCAGTCTCCACCAGGCCCCCACCCATGTCTCCCAGCACCCCCACCCCCCACTCCCCAGGGACAGCCTCCACCAGGCCCCCACCCATGTCTCCCACCCCCCCCACCCCCCAGCAGTGCAGGGGCAGCCTCCACCAGGCCCCCACCCATGTCTCCCAGCACCCCCACCCCCCAGCCACCAGGGGCAGCCTCCACCAGGCCCCCACCCATGTCTCCCATCACCCCCAACCCCCAGCACTGTGGGGCACCTGCCAGCAGGCCCCCACCCATGTCCAACTCATGTTCCCCACTACCCCCACCCCCCAGCACTGTGGGGCACCTGCCAGCAGGCCCCCACCCATGTCCAACTCATGTTCCCCACCACCCCCACCCCCCAGCACTGTGGGGCACCTGCCAGCAGGCCCCCACCCATGTCCAACCTATGTTCCCCACCACCCCCACCCCCAGCAGTGCAGGGGCACCCACCTCCAGGCCCCCACCCATGTCTCCGACCACCCCCACCCCCCAGCAGTGCAGGGGCAGCCTCCACCAGGCCCCCACCCATGTCTCCCACCACCCCCACCCCCCAGCACTGTGGGGCACCTGCCAGCAGGCCCCCACCCATGTCCAACTCATGTTCCCCACCACCCCCACCCCCCAGCACTGTGGGGCACCTGCCAGCAGGCCCCCACCCATGTCCAACTCATGTTCCCCACCACCCCCACCCCCCAGCAGTGCAGGGGCACCCACCACCAGGCCCCCACCCATGTCTCCCAGCACCCCCACCCCCGAGCCACCAGGGGCAGCATCCACCAGGCCCCCACCCATGTCGACCACCACCCCACCCCCCAGCAGTGCAGGAGCAGCCTCCACCAGGCCCCCACCCATGTCTCCCACCACCCCCACCCCCCAGTCACCAGGGGCAGCCTCCACCAGGCCCCCACCCATGTCTCCCAGCACCCCCACCCCCACTCCCCAGGGGCAGCCTCAACCAGGCCCCCACCCATGTCTCCCACGCCCCCCACCCCCCAGCAGTGCAGGGGCAGCCTCCACCAGGCCCCCACCCATGTCTCCCACCACCCCCACCCCCCAGCCACCAGGGGCAGCCTCCACCAGGCCCCCACCCATGTCTCCCACCACCCCCACCCCCCAGCAGTGCAGGGGCAGCCTCCACCAGGCCCCCACCCATGTCTCCCACCACCCCCACCCCCCAGCAGTGCAGGGGCAGCCTCCACCAGGCCCCCACCCATGTCTCCCACCACCCCCACCCCCCAGCACTGTGGGGCACCTGCCAGCAGGCCCCCACCCATGTCCAACTCATGTTCCCCACCACCCCCACCCCCCAGCACTGTGGGGCACCTGCCAGCAGGCCCCCACCCATGTCCAACTCATTTTCCCCACCACCCCCACCCCCCAGCACTGTGGGGCACCTGCCAGCAGGCCCCCACCCATGTGCAACTCATGTTCCCCAGCCAAAATGTCATCACAATCTAGATCCCTGGTCCCTATGGTCAGCCTCCAAATGCGAAACACCCACCCGAGTATTCCATCCACCCACTCATAATTTGCAATTACATCACAGAACACCAATTGCAAGTTCCGAAACAAACACATTTCCCTCACATACACCCAATGGGTGTCAGTGAATCGCAAAACACATATCATGAAATGCATGAAACCAATGAGATACCACACATTGAAGTTCACCAAAAAAAATATGTATTAAAGGAAACATAAATAGAATAAAAATGAATAAACAGAAATGTGAATGTACAAAAATGAAAAGAAGCATGTCCGTTAAAAAAAGCAAAACCAAAAATAAAATTCCAAAGTAATGTTGTCCAAAGTCAATGTCCACAAAACAAAATCCAATGGGAAATAAAAAAGAAAGCCATTGCTCCATGGTTAAAAAGTGAAAAAAAAATACAATCCAACTGTGAACTATGTACATGGGAACAAGCCAGGGTCCATTATCCCAACAAAATAAAGGAAACCTATCTAACTACACTAACTAATAAAATAAACTATATACAAAAATGTGGCCAATGTCCGAAAGGTCCAAATAAAATAAAAACAAAAATGAAACCTAACACTACCTACATAACTATGTAAAAGTGCAGCGGGCTAGTTTCACGGCTCACTTGTGGATGTCCCGGGCCAGGGCATCATCGAACTCCTCCTCAATGTCCCGGAGGCGGTCCTCCTCCATGGCCCCGAGGGTCCGCAGGGCCGTCGACGTCTCCACCTCCAAACCCCTGCGGATTGCCTCGAGGCACTCGACCCGCCTCAGGGCCCTCCGCATGGAGTTCTCTGCCCTGACCATTGTGAGCCGTGCCTCTTCCGCCCGCTGCCGCTCCGCATCTATGGCGTGGCCCAACCGCTGCCACACGGAAGACACTCTCTGTCCTGGGTCCTCCTGCCCTCCGGCCGATGCCTGCCCCTCCGATGTTGAAGGCCCCGAGCCTTCATGGCTCCCACCACGTTGCTGCTGCTGCTGTGCCTCTGCCCGTGCACTGCCTCCTGCTGCCTGCACATCCTCCGCCGGCTGGGGTGCAGTCGTAGATGTGGCCACCCCTGCTGGACGTCCGACTCCCGACTGTGGCAGGGATGCCTTCTCCACCAGCCTGGCCGCACCGTCAGAGGCAGCTCCACAGGGCACCCAGGTGACTGATGGGTGGGAAGATGGCACAGAGGACGACTGGTGCGTAGGGGGTCCAGTTGAGGAGGGGGTCATAGCAAGCCCCATCAGACGGAGGAATCCGGCCTGGGTGACCTGTCCCAGCAGGCTGACGTGGTCAACGAGCCATTCGAGATGACGTGCAGTCTCTTCATGAAAAGACTGCAGGTCACCTTGCATGGCCCGTTGACGCAACGCCACACCAGCCAGGACAGGCTCAACCCAGACCTGGAGAGCCACGTCCGCAGGCAGAGGAAGGCCAGTTGATGTGAGCTCATCCCCTGCCTGAAAACGGGTCTGGACGTAGGCATCCCTGCTGGTGAAAGATGATGCAGGGACATGATCAGGGACAGGATTGCACACAGGCACCTCCGCGGCGGCCTGTGCTGCCTCCTGTCCCTGGTCCTGCACTGCACCACTAGCACCAGTGGGATCCCCACCTCCAGACCCCGTCTCTGGTGCTTGCACGGCCTCCTCCTCCACCAAACCCCCCACCAACCTGGATGACTCCGTGCCATCTTCCCCTGTTGGACCCTGTGGGGTCCCAGCTGCCCCTTCTGCTGCCGAGGAGTCCAACTCCAACCTCCGCCTCTTGGACCTCCCCCCGGCAGCTGCAGCCTGGGACGCGGCACCGGACTCCTCACTCCCCGACGAGATGACAACAAGGGAGGGGAGCCGGGCCTTGCGTCTCCGGCTGGCGTTGGGATCCCCGCCGCTGTGCTCCACAGCACCTTCTCTGCCCTCTTCATCAGTTGACGCTGCAGACAGGGAGAAACAAAACACAGGCATCAGGGCACTGTACAATGGACACATACACACATGACAGTTGTACATGAGTGGCATTGGCAAACCTCAGACATGTCATCACAATCCCCAACACACATGTCATTACAACTCGCACACATGAGCCATACCACAGCCATATCGCAACTGCCACCACCATCCATACACATACAACAGCATGAGCAGCCAAAGGTGAGCCAGACATCACATGCAACACAGGAAGTGCACCACGCATGTACACACACCACCACACTTGCATGCATGTGTACACCCCTGCCAAGTGTCGCAGTGTTCAGACGGGCATCCATGTCACATCTGCCAATCAGGCTTCCACATACCGCTGTCACATGCATCCATTTTGCATCACTGTTGCACTCTTGTCAAATACACACACATGCACATGTACACAGTGCTGATACATGCAGCCAAAAACAACATACATGCATGACATCACGGACATGTCTACTTACATACACATTCATCCAAACATGTGTGCCCACACAACTGCATTTGGCATGCAAGCCTACACACACAAGCACCATCCATGTCTCACACATTACAGCCCTCGCATGTGTCAGCCCCACGGCCCTGTACACCCCCACCCATACTTGACCCCATACAAACAGATGTGCAACCTGCACACTACTGAATAATCACCACACGCACTGCTCACAATCAGGATGCATGTACACTCACCGCTCGACTCCAGACGGGTCTGCTTCTCAAGGACCTGGACGTGGAGCGCTGGGGATATGCGTTCCAGGACCCTCATCTGTTCTTCCGACAAGTGGCCCCGGCGCCCCTTGGCATCCGCTGCCTTCAAGAGGCGCCGGGCCTTGTTCAGGGTCCTGGACCTGAAGTCCTCCCAGCGCTTCTTGACATGTTGTAAGTCGCGGACTGCCACCCCCTCCGCGTTGATGGCAGTCACGATGTCAGTCCAGATCCGAGTCCGTCTTTCCTTGTCGGCGCGGGAACTTCCGAAGAGGGCATCATACTGCCCCAGGACTTGCTCCACCAGGACACCAACTTCGGTGGCACTGAAGCTGGTGCCCCTCTGCCTCTCTGGCCGGGGGTTGTCAGTGGTCCCAGATGGTGTTTGCCCCGACATGACAACCCCAGAGGCAGGAGTGGGTGGGCAACTTGGTCCTGGGGCTGGGCTGTGGAGCGATGGAATCCCAGTAGGGAGTCTTCGGTTCCAGCAGGGGTGGTCACAGCAACAGCACCCCTGGCTGATGTGCAGGCAGCAAATGGCAGGGCACGTGGGCAGCAGGCAGTCAGGCAGCAGCAGATGGCAGGTGGGAGCGTGCTCGGGGCTCTGGGGCGGCAGTAGTTCGGCCTTCTGGGCAGGAGCGTGGTCTTCCGTGTGCTTACGCGTGGCCAGCTTGATACGGAGTGATTTGGCACGTGAAAAATCTGCACGTCAGCGTGTAATTCGAGGAAAGGCCCTTAGCGCGTAAGCGCGTCTGCACGCATACGCATTTTCGTTGGACAGAAGGCCCCTCAAGCACAAGCGCCCCTGTGACGTGACGCGTACAGACGTGCATTGGCATTTCAGCGCGCGTGAAAAACTGCACGTCCGCGTGTAATACGAGGAAAGGGCCCATGCGCGTAAGCGCGCGTGGAAAACTGCACGTCCGCGTGTAATAGGAGGAAAGGCCCTTAGCGCGTATGCACGGCAGCACGCATATGCGATTTCATTGGACCAAAGGCCCTTAGCGCGTGAGCGCGTCACGCGCGCAGGTGTTTCCCTCATTGCACGTGATGACAGAACACACGTGGATTTCCACCAATCGCGTGTGAAAGTTCCCGGCACCCCGGAACACACGTACCCAGGCTAATCGCGTGTGGAACTTCCCGCGCACCCCGAAACACACGTACCCAGGCCAGTTGCTTGTGCGCTCACTCCCCTCCGATCACACGCGATGACACTTGGACCGTATCCGAATACGGGAAACCCGCGCACGGCAAAAGACGTGCACAGGGGTCAACGCGTCCGCCCACACGAAGGCAGGCGGAGCCGTCCCCGCGCACAGCATAAAAGTGCGCGCAAACAACAAACGCGTATATACAGCTACGATGAATGCCCCATTTGTCGCTGCACTGATCGTGGGACACCGCAGGAGGAGGAGAATAGCCAGGGCACGCATTTTCGCAGGGAGTGGGAAGATGACCTCACATCCCCCACCCTTTGCTCCCAAGCATTGAGCCCCTTGGAGAAGCTGCTCAATGTCCTGCATTTTTTGGCCACTGGGTCATTTCAGCGGACCACTGCCATAGTGGGGGGGGTCTCACAGGCCACGCAGTCACGCTGCCTACACCAGGTACTGGCAATCATGACAGCGCGCCCCTCAGTCCGCAGGCACATATACATGCCCAGAACACCCGCAGAAAGGCAGGCCGTTGTCCTGGATTTTTTCAGGGTGGCACACTTCCCCAAAGTGCTCGGTGCCATAGATTGCACCCATGTGGTCCTACGTCCACCTAGGGCCATTGAGCACATCTACCGAAACCACAAGCACTGGCATTCCATAAATGTACAGGTGGTATGCGATGCAAAGGGAATCATCACCTCTGTCTATGAAAACTACCCTGGCTCCACCCATGACAGTTTCATATACAGAATGTCCGCCCTGAGCCGGGCCCTGGAAGCTGGGCAGCATGGCGACACATGGCTCCTAGGTCAGTAAAAATGCCCTTGCACATGCATGCAAGTCACACACAGACAAATATCCAAACCCTAATAATCTCAACTATTATCACCTCCCCAGGGGACAGTGCCTACCCTCTGAGCAACCACATGATGACGCCAATCCGGAACCCCACCACACCACCCCAGGTAAGATACAACGCCGCCCATATTGCAACCAGGGGCATAGTGGAGCGCACATTCAGAGTGCTCAAGTCACGTTTCCGCTCCCTTGACCGCTCTGGTGGGCAACTACTCTATGCACCACCAGTAGTGTGCAGGATCATTGTGGCAGCATGTGTCCTGCACAATGTTGCAACACGGCAGGGCGTCCCGGTGGACATGGTGGTGCCCCCACATCCCCAACCACAGGCACAGGCGCTGCCCATGGGAGGGGACAGGGCACGTGGCGAGGAAGCCCGGACCCAGCTTGTGGCCACATTTTTCACCTAAACTCCCACCCCTGCGGAGTGCACACAGGCCTGGCACATACCAGGTGACAATCGATGATGAAAAAGAGACAGTCAACTGTCACAACCCTACCACCCTGAGATAGTTGCCATGGAAGTGCCACATCGTCTGCATCCCTAGCTACTTAAACACAAGCTATCCTGTGTGACCAAAAGGCACACATATGACATATGACATGATATGGGCCATACACAAGTATTCCAAGGCGCAATGAGGCAGGGAGGGGGGAACAAGGAAACACAGAGAACGGTACTATTAGGCCAGGTGTCATTGAGATCGTGCAAGTGTAGGGGTAGGGGGAATGGGAAAAGTGCAAGGGGAAGTGTGGGGGGGAGTCCAGTACAGGGGAAGTAGCCCAAAAAAATAATACATAGGTCGCCTGGTGGCAACTACAAAGGTAAGTGCAGACAAGTGCTGTGAAGGGAGGGCTGTAGGGATAGAGAGACAGTACTGCAGTGCAGGGGTTGCCAGGGAGGCAGTGCAAGTGGAGAGTGGCTGGGCCAGGGACCGAGGTCGGTGAGAGTGGCCCAGTTGTAGCTCCTGTGTCAGTTCCAGTGGAGAATTCGGCAAGGGAGAGGCAGACAGTAAGCAGAAGCAAAGAGGAAGGTCTTGAGGTGCTTCCAGAACTGGAGATGGTTCCCCTCAAGTTCAAGTCAGGCGGGAAGTCTGTTCCAGGGGGAGGGCCCTGCTGCGGAGAGAAATCTACCCCCAGCTAGTTGCTCTGAGAAGCGGATGACCCGGACATGCAAGGTGTGCATCACACACACCTGCAAAACAGGCCATGGCCATCACTGTCATGTCACTCAAACCCTCCCAAACATCAACATGACATGGCAAGCAATACCCATACACCAATGCAGTAACGATAAGGTACACATTGCCATGTCCTAAATGTACAGTGGCATCGGACACTGCTGCCTGACTCGGAATCAGATGAAATGACAGACCAACAAAATCTCCTACCCAAAATAAGTCATTTCCAAATGCATTACAACAGCCGTAGACGTAACATCACAATGAATGCCTGTCTACATGCACATTATGCATTGCAAAATCAACACTGCAGCTCATGTGGGCAGTGTCCCACTCCTGCATCACACTGCTCAGCGCACAGCACAGTGAACAGCCATTGTGTGTGATGCATACCCTGAGCATCACATCTAAGTGACAGACCACGTCAAACATCAAATTAGGCATGTACTGGATCCATGATCGGTCACAGAACATGTGCTGCCGGGACACAGTGGGCACCAGAAGGCAAACAGTGTACACGTGGATATGCAAGGGTGGGAGTACATGTAGTGCATCAGAGTGCAAGTGTGTGGTTCTGCAAGGACATGCACTCCACATATGCATGTGCACTCAAGTGACCATCAGTGTTCCCTACACATCACATGTGAACATCCACCATGTGTACACCCCAGCATGTCAAACCACAACTATCCCCTCGCACCTGAAAGGAAAACACAACACATGAACAGGCATTGATCAGCAGAACACAACATGTACATAGGATACCACCATTACTATGTCAGAGTTCCCATCACACTGCAGGGCAAGGCAACTATCAACAACAACCCCCCCCCTCCCTCACAAATGACCATGACCCACTGAACAACTGCACCTGGGTCATGGAGCCTCCAAACCTCAATTCCACCTGGCCACAGGATCACCTTTACCCTTCGTCACCATCTCCCACCTTGTGTGTAAAAAGATGCCTGAACCCTCAGAATCCACACTCATTTCCAAAATCACAAAATCCAAGGCATAAAAATGAACCCGAACACCCTCCAGTAGATGACTTGATGTAGCAGTACCTCACAAAGGCCAAGTACTACCACAATGATGCAACAACCAAGGTAGCACAGCAAAACAATGTCACGACAGGATGTGAGACATGTGTGGTACATGACATAGGATGATGCACCATGAATGGATGTGTACTGTCACAGGTCCCCTGTACAGGCGCGGGAGTGTCACGAAACAACCACCCCCACCATGTCCCGGGTGCCTGCAAGGTGAAACTCACACAGGCCCCTGAGACCCTGGTGGGGAATGAGGTTCAGGGATATGCAGTCGGGACAGGTGTTGACACACTGGATGACTGGAATGAGTGGCAGGAGAGGGGAGGAGGAATGGCACATGAAACTAGGGAATGCACGAAAATGTACAACCTGCATGAACACATACACAATCCAAACAAACTTGGACATCATTGTCATGGCCTTCTGTAGTCCAGGCTCAGGAGTGGTACGAACCAACCACCCCCTCTAGGGTTTTGGCGCCTGCAGTTTCGGGGCTTACACAGGCATCCGCAACCCCAGTGGGGAAAGAGGGTCAGGGAACGTTGCTTGGATAGGCACGGGAAGCAGGAACACTGGGTAGAGGGTACAGGTTTCAAAATTGCATAGGATCAGGGGTGATTAGGGAGAAAAAAACATTCCAAATTGAACCACACATACATCCATGCATCAGTACACTCCCCAGCAAGCCTATGCAGAGCAGTTCGTAAGAAAAACAACAAGACACTTAGCTCTGGTTTTGAGTGCTGGCCTCCTGCCTGCACACTCTCAGGTCCGGTTACAGGAGCACTGCAATGCTGCAAAGAGAGCCACAGTCAACAACCTGTACGTGCCAATTACACAAAAACACAACACCAAACATGCCCCATAGCAACAAACTACTCTACAAACAGACAATCTGTGGTTGATGCTTCGTACCCATATATAACATCACCCCTGTGACGGGTCATACACAGTCAATGCAGTAAGTCAGCCGCTGGTGGGTGCGTGGCAAATGGAACACCAATGTGTCACAATTCACACAACATGCAATGTTCCCTGGGTAAGCAGACAGACCCATATAGCAAGCCATGACTACAGAGCAAGTTGCGTACCACCATGAACGAAACAAAGTTGGCAGTGCATTTATCATGAAGTACGTGGAAAAGACATGCACTGCACCTGAGTATGTCCCTTGCTGTATGTCCCTGTGAGCTGCCCCTTTCCATGTCTCGGAAGGCTACATGGTTGATACAAGTGCCTCAATGGACCTTGGTGTACCGGAGGGTATGTGCCACTGCCCCGTCATGTGTCCCAGACAACCCTACTATCAACAGCCATCAGTCCACAAACACATCTGAGCTGCATTGTGTGCTTCAACAGCAATATTTGTCTAAGCTCACCCTCAGTGCTGTGACTAAGCCTGCATGTGCAACTCGCCTGGTGCAAGCTTTGCTGTGTCGTTGCCCCCCTGTGATGCTCACCTTAGCTGGAGTTCCTTGGAACATGTCAGCAGTTCTAGGATGTGGGTCTGCAATCACTGTGCCTCTGCTTGTGCACACATGTGCATGTGGGCACCAACAAACGGGTCCAGAATTCCGTCGTCCAATGGGCCATGTCTGCTGGCAAAGGTGCTCTGGAGGCTCATCCCCCTGCAGAAAGGGCATGAAACACATGATTAATGCTTCAAAGTCATCTGTGTGTGTCGCATCAGGCATCTCATTACTTGACCATGTCAGAGAGTCACATCACAAATCACACCATCAGTCCGTCTTTCACCTCCAAAGTGTGGAACACTATCTACAGCATGAATTGCAACAAGCACATGTACAGGAAAGATATGAAACATACTACACAATGCATAGCAATCAATGTCCACATTAATCATGACACACCCCATCTAGCAAAAGCTGAACAGTGGACAATGACACCTAAATCATCCCCACTAGGGGTGTCAACACAAGTCACACAGCACCAGACATGCCACAGATATGACAGTCCAAAGCCCTTGTGTAAAATGCTGTAAAACCGAACCATCCTTGCGAGCCCATGGATAAGGGAGGCAGGAGTGGCATATGTGAGTCAAGGACCCCAAGCAGCAAACACATACACAAGACAACCATGAAGGGCCCAGCTGGAACAGACAGTGGATGCCTTCAAAAGCCACAAAGCACCGCACCGTCACATGAAAGCACAATAGACTAGCAATTTTAAACTAACTCAACTATTAACTAATTACACTAACTATGGAAAACCTACATTACCTATTTAAACTAACTATCAAACAGAAACTTAACTAACTAAACTAAAAGAAAAATCAAAAATGGCCACATACGACCCGGGGGGGAGGGGAGGCACCCAGGAGGGGGGAGGTACAGGGTGCTGCTCAACATCCACATGCGATGATGCTGAGCCAAAAAGAAAATCCTCCATGGGCTCAACGCCTGCACAGCACGACCTATGTGGGAGATAGATGGTCGTCCGAGTCTGGCTCATCCTGGAAAGGAGGACGTGGCACAGTAGCCTGGCCACGCCTAGCCGCAGCTTGCCCCTCGTCGGCAGCAAGTCTGCCGGACCGGTGAGCCTGGTTCTGTGTGGCGATGTGACGTAGGTCTGCATGCAGAACCTCACGTGATACACGTGCTTCCTCTTGCAAGGTAGCACGTGTAACACGGAGTTCCTCCTGCAAGGCCTGGCTGGACAACCGCTGCACCTCCCGGCAAGCCTGTAGCTCAGCCGAGATGGTACGCTCAAGCTGTGCAAACCTCTCCTCTGCCTGCTGCCTCTGGGACATCATAAGGACACCCAGAGTGGATCTGAGGGAAGCATACTCCTCCCTCAGGGCATCCATGTGCGCATCTGCGTGAGCAGCAATTGCTTGACGCAGAGACGACATTTCAGCCTGGCGTGCCCTGTCTGAGGCCGCCATGCCCAGCCTGAGCGAGCGGGCCGTGGACCTTGCCGCCTGCTGCTGGAGAAGCACCTGCCTAGCAGTGGGGAGCACAGATCGGGCCACACACTCCATGCTCTCAGCGATGTTCTCCATTGCTGCCCCCTGCCGTTCGGAATTGGCAGTCATGTCTTGCTCCCACTCAGTATACAGCGGTTGCGCGCGGCGACCACGTTGCCGGGCTTGACCCCTGCGGGACCCAAGGACCGGGGGTCCTCGCTGTGTTGGCACCGCCTGCGGCTGCACGACTACATGCCCCCGTCGACGTGATGTCCAAGGCACATCAGTGACTGGTGTGGAGGGTGACCCTGCGTCCCGATCCACCACGGGCGGAGGAACCAAGACTGTCTGATCCCTCAGTGCAGGTGTCGCAGACAGAGGAGTGTCCACATCAGAATCACTCACCCCTGACACATGGACTTGATGCTCATCCAACTCAACATGGACGTCAGAGTCGTCATCAAGGCTGGACTCATAGGCAGCCAGAGACAAGATGGACTGCAGCACTTGGGGGTTTTCGTGGCCTACCACCCCACGAACCCCACTAGTGCCGGGTTGATGTGGTGTTACCAACCCTGTGTCTGGCATGACAACACCATCCTCCGCCTCCATTGCATCATCACCTGAAAAATAGAGAGAAAAAGGTCAATACACATGTCAGAAGCCCACGACACACACACACACCGACAGCAAAGGCATCCGGCAGACATGTGACACACAACATATGACCTGGCATGCATGCTGGGTCTACTTTGAATTGCTCTGTGATCAGACCTGTTGAAAGGTGGCAGTTTCCATGGAAGCGGGTCTATGCAGTGCAGAAAATGTGTACGCCACTCACTACCTACATGTACAAGCACTACATGGTGTGTGCCAGGAAATGTGAAGGCAGTGCAATGTCAAATTCAGACATCACGTGCATTGTGCATTCAATGTGTACCATGTCTAGAAGCCAAGCACCCCTCCACCCCAGTACCAAAGCAGGGATGCCTAGCATGGTATCAAAAGGCTGACCATAAACCTGTGTATTGACAGGCAGTGTTGACTGGCATCAACAGCTTAATGTCATTCAAATTACAACACTGCAAATGATGCTGGGACAGTAAGCAGGACACATGATGGAAACTCCGGAGGCCGCCCACGTGTGAAGAAGACACAACAAGAGTTGGACAGAGTCATTGGCCATTGAACAGGCTGAGGCCTGTGAGCCACACAGATTGTCAGAGCCTAAACATGTGTGCAACGCAGGACTGAGCCACAGTTGACATAGGAAGGCTGATGAGATGGCAGGCAATGTATGTAACCAAGGACTTATATTACAGTGATCATCCAGTCAAGGACACATAGGGGCATGCGTGCAATGCACATGGAGCATGAATGGGCACTCATGTCCCTGCGGGACATCTGATGCATGCACAGTACAAGTGATATACCCTGCATCGAGTACTAAGGCTGTACCACACGGCATATGTCTGGCAGATTCTACGCTGGACGTTAGCATCTACACAGGACACATGAACAAGAAAGTACACATTGGCAAGATTGAAGCAGACCAGTGCAAAGGTGGAACTGGGGTGCAGAGTGGCGGAGGAGGGGCAAGGGAGCATGCCTACATGGAGCCCCGCATGCAGGCAGAGGAGACATGCATGATGGTAGCATTGCATTACTTACACATCAGAACCATGTACACGTCACATGTAGCAGCAATCATGCACTACACATCCCACAAGTGAAACACACACGTCCTCAACAAACACGCATCAACACTCACTGGACTGGGCATCAAAGTCCAGCATCTCTCCCACTCCTTCGACCAATTCAGGTGGTATGAACTCCGCAACGAGAGCCTCATTCGGAGTGAGTTCTTCCTCCTCTGGTGCAGGCCCAACGCCAGTCACCAGAGTCAAGTTGTAATTTGAGGCACGCTTGGCCTTAGTGCTGCGCTTGATGTCATTCCAACGCTTTTTGCACTCCTGCGCCGTGCGCACCTCATGGCCGAATGAACTGACATGTTCCGCAACATGCTTCCAGTGGGTGTCACGTTGGGCAGCCGTAGTCTGACTATTGGCACCCACTAGCATGTCACGGCTGTGGCCCCGCACGTAGTCCACGAGGAAGTCCAGTTCCTGCTTACAGAAAGGCTTCTTCCTCGACGTGCAGGAGGTCGTGGCTGTGTGTGGGGTCCCAGCCTGTGCTGCAGGTGCAACCTTCCTCCTCTTGGACTGTGGCGCAGACCCTGGCTGGCTAATGCCGCCCTGACCAGTATGGCCAGTGGGTTCGGTGGATTGAGCCAAGGGAGTGGCAGGTGGAGGGATGACCAAAGGCCTGACTTGTGTCAGTGGCAGCTGGGTGCCCACTAATGGACCCTGCGCAGCAACATCAGCTGTGGCAGGGTCATTGACCGCAACGGTCCTGGTTGGCAGACTCATAACCGGGGTGCTGTTGGGTGCATCTGCCCCTGCACTTGCCAACACCCGGCTGTTCGGGGCAGCAGATGACATGTCTGCCCCAGGGACACGTGTCTTGGTCTGAGCAGCCCGGCCTGCCCCTATGATTTCCCCCCTGGCCTGTTGGAGATCTACCAAGGGCTCTTCAAGTGCCAACGCAGCCTGCGCTGGCAGACTCTGAGCCTAGGTGGCGGTGTCCACAGCTGCACCTGCAGCTACCACTACCCTTGGGCCCGTGGCAGTCGATGGAACGGACTGCCGGGTCATATGGGTGCCAGTGCCAGATGCAGGAGCTGCATCCCCCGGAACCACAGGGGGTGGTGGCATGGCTGCACCGACACATGGCACAACATTGTGCTCAAGTGGCGCACCCCTGCCTCTTCCCCCTCTGTGGCTGCCCTGGACACCCTGGAGTCCCCCTACTCCCTGGTCACCACGGCCACGTCCCCGACCACGCCCGCCACGAGGAGTACGCCCAGCTGAGGCGCCCCTCACCTTTGGTGGCCTCCCAACCATGGCACAGATGTAGTAGTGCTGGCACAGATGGAGTGGTGTCAATGGGAGGTGTACACCACAATTGACCTGGGCAATTGGGGTGTAGGGGGTGGGAAGCAAGATGTTAACAGCCCCCCTGCACCTGCAAGGCTGTATGTGACCCCGGTGATGTGGTGACGGGTCACGCAATGCTCAGGCACCCCAAAACTGCAGTAAAACCGTGCACGCAACCTTGCAGCCTATGTGCGTGGATTCAACCTCCCGCAGTACTCGGTGACACCCAGTAACACGAATAACGCGTACGCATGGGACACGCAGGCTACTATGACATCGAAAATGGGTGCGATACACAGGGGCACCCGCAGTGGGAAAAAGAGCGTGTGCGACTCACCGTCTGACTAGCCCGATGCAGAAAAACACGCGTAGCCAATACCCCCGCCAAAAGAAGAGATACGTCCTTGATAGCTGTGAAGTTGTGATGGCGTGCGAAACAACAGGAAGCAGCAACACACGTCGGTCTACACGAAAGGCACATACAGCGAACTGCTGGGCCCGCTCACCTTTAACCCGTGCTGAGGGAAACGCACGCGCGCGTCACGTCACTTACGCGCATGGGCCCTTTCCTCGTATTACATGCGGACGTGCAGTTTTTCACACGCGCTTACGCGCATGGGCCCTTTCCTTGTATTACACGCGGATGTGCAGTTTTCCACGCACGCTTACGCGCATGGGCCCTTTCCTCGTATTACACGCGGACGTGCAGTTTTTCACGCGCGCTGAAATGCCCATGCATGTCTGTACGCGTCACGTCACAGGGGCGCTTGCGCTTGAGGGGCCTTCTGTCCAATGAAAATGCGTATGGGTGCAGACGTGCTTACGCGCTAAGGACCTTTCCTCGAATTACACGCTGACGTGCAGATTTTTCACGTGCCAAATCACTCCGTATCAAGCTGGCCACGCGTAAGCACACGGAAGACCACGCTCCTGCCCAGAAGGCCGAACTACTGCCCCCCCAGAGCCCCGAGCACGCTCCCACCTGCCATCTGCTGCTGCCTGACTGCCTGCTGCCCACGTGCCCTGCCATTTGCTGCCTGCACATCAGCCAGGGGTGCTGTTGCTGTGACCACCCCTGCTGGAACCGAAGACTCCCGACTGGGATTCCTGTAATGATCACTACAAACCGTTTCCGGCAATACATCAGTCTTCAGGCATTGCAACACAGAAAGCGTAGAGTCTCCTACCTGGAAATAGATGAATGACCAAATCGTAGCTCCAATGGTGTTCCAGGTTTCACAAGAAAGGATGGAAAGATATATCCCAGTAGAACATAGGAATCCCCCTGGCATCCCCTTCGGAGCCCGGTTAAGTACTTGGCGACCGTGGGAAAACCAGGGAAACCCTCATGGGGGAGAAAACCCTATGAAGAGCTGCTGGGGAGCGTTGGTATAGGCGAGGCAGACAGGAGGAAACTGAAGGACCTCGGGTTCCGATTATAACGTTATGTGTTGGTTAAATGCTGGAGAGGTATAAGGGTGAAAACACAAGGTTCAATTGAAAGATGAGTAAACTACACAATAAGGAATGATGGTGAGATTAGGAAAACAGAATTACCATTCAAACATCTAGACAGGGAGTTTAGTAGTTGAGGAACCCTGGGAACCGAGTCCGTTCAAGAACTATTCCTTTGTATGAAACGGGAAGTTCTGGGAAGCAACATATAAAGAATTTAAGAATCAAAGAAGGTCGGATGGCAAAGGTTGGAGTGTATGAGTGTATGAGAAAGAAATCTACCTTCGAGGGGAACACGAAATAAAGTCGATATTAGCCGCGTACTGTGGGGGCGTGGCTTAATGGTTACCAATACGATACCCTCGATCCGATCGTATTCCGGATTCTAAGAATGAACAGATGCATCAATAGGAAGAAAACACGGTAAGGATAGAAGGAAGGAGGAAACAATGAGATGTAAAGACTGAACTAGCTATACTCACTGGCCCTCATTACGACCCTTGCGGAAATTGACTGACCGGACCGCAACAGCGTAAATAGCGTTTCCGCCATTGCACGAAGGAGCAAAGTGCGGCTAATTACGACCCATCGGGCACGAGCATTACGCCATGGCGGAATCCGAAAGGCTGCGATGGCGGAAATGACCCCAAAACGGCCCTTACCGCCGCCGTACGCTGCACCAGGTGCAATACCGCCACCCATCTTAGCGGTCACCGTAATGAGCGGGCACCGTAATGAGCGGGCACCGCAAATTACGGGCACCGTAAATATACAGAAACGGAAGTAAAAGCATGTGGCCGGAACGGGAAACAGCACGCCGCACAACTATAAAATCCGAATCCCAACACAACCATTAAAAATCCGACCCTGACACACATCCCAACCCGTTAGCAACCCCAGTTAAAAAAATAAATATGGGAAAGGTAGCCAAGAAAGCGTGTGATCGCAAGCGGCAGGTCCACTTCTCCCGAGAGGAACTGACCGTGCTGACCGAGACCCTGCAGGAAAATGCCGCCGTCGTCTTCTCCAGTCAAATGACCAGGACGGCCCTTGCCAACAAGAAGGCCATATGGGCCCTTGTGGCACAGCGCGTAAGTGCGGTGGGGACAACACCCCGCACGCCACAGCAATGTCGCAAGCGGTGGGACGACCTGCGGATCCGCGTACGCAGCATACTTTCTGCGAACAGGAACATCGCCACAGCTACCGGGGGGGGATCAGAGTCGCCCATCAAGTTGACCCCCTGGGAGGAGATCTGCGCCTCCACCATAGGAATGGAGAGCATAGAGGGAGTCGGAGGGATGGAGAAAGGAGTGCCGACATCCGGAGAATCAGGTAGGTTTGCCAAGAGAAACAATGCGAAATCCACAAACCACGAACATGTGCAGTACCATGTGACCCCATAGTGCAATACATACTTTGCCCTGACAGCGCCCTCTAAAAGTCAGAATGAATAAACAAATTAATCAAGATGCCATAAACAACCCCTACATGTGCAGCATGCACCCCCTAACTGCAGGCAGCCAAATGAATGCATCCTCAATCCACACGAAAATGAGACCACCTCCAAGGCCCAGTCCCATATCAGCCTCATGTACCACCCCAATGCATTTGATACGTTGCCATTCCAAATCCGACAGACCCATAACTAACGCTCGCCCCTCTTTACTCCACCACAGGGTCCGATACCAACGACGAGCTGCAGGACACCCCTACCAGCACGCCTGCAAAGAGGGCCAGGACCAACGTCCCAAGAGCCTCCACCTCAGGTGCAAGGATCAAGACACGGCAGCAGCAGGAATCAAGTGCCAGCACACTGGAGGGGACTGCAACAGGCACCCCAGCAGCCAGCAAGTCCACAACCCCAGCACCACAGGTCCCCCCAAAGAACGTATCTGATGGCACTGCCTCTGGTGGTAGCAGCACCATAGGTGACACAGCTGTCATGCCAGCATGCTCCGACACGGAAAACAGTGCTGGCGACGTAGGTACCATCCATGACCTTTCCCAATCCCCCTGCATGTTCCATCCCCTACACCATGACGAAACCACGCAGGGGCACCCTGAAGACGACGACTGGCCAACCCCCACAAGTCCTGTGCCAAGGCAACATGTGTTGAGCAGCCCCCCTGTCACACCACCGCAAATGTCCATGGCCCAGCAGAGGCAACAGTCCCTCGACCTGCTGATCGAGCAACAGCAGGAAGCGTCCACGCTACTCAAGGACCATGCAAATGAATGCGGGGGTTCCAGGGCAGCCATGGAAACATCCACCGAGACACTCAGGGCACAAATAGAGAAAAGTAGTGAGAGCCTCAGGGGAGAAATGGAGAGAAGCACCGAGAGCCTGAGAGCACAAATGGAGAGAAGCACCGAGAGCCTGAGAGCACAAATGGAGAAAAGCACCGAGAGCCTGAGGGGGGAACTGCATGCGACGTCCAAAGACGTTTGTGCTGAACTTGCTGCTGTGCGCCGTGTGCTCTCGGAGCTCTCACAAACCCTCAGAGACATGCATGGACGCGAGCAGGCAGAGACGTCATCCGTGGCAAGTTCCGTCCAGGGCAGCCCCCAACGCAGATCTGGCAGGAACCTGCGCTCCACGGGCAGGGGTGCCCCTGATACCCGTAGAGGGGGCTTGCAATAGCGTCTACCCACGGGCAGCATGCATATCTGGACACTGGTGTTGGGGGGGGAGGAAGTAGGGTGGAGGGGGTGTGTTGGGCTTCACTGGGTGGCGGGTCCATAGGGTGTATGAATCAAATCACATTAACAATACAGCACTTCATTATCATCCAATGACATGTGTGGACATTGATATTTGCGTACGAGGCCTTCATAGGCGTACAGTCCACTATGTGCCTGTACTACACACACACAGTGCCACAGGTCCCCTTTCCGTGTAATAGGCACCATGCGTGGTTGCTAGAAGCATGCATCTATGATGCTCTGTCGGATTGCACGTGCATCCTGTGCCTCATGGACTCCCTGGGGTGCCTCCACATCCCCACCCTCATCATCATCATCTGCAGGTGCATGCAGTACAGCGTCAGGGGGCATGGGCACATTCCTACGTATGCACATGTTGTGCAGCATGACACATGCCATGACCATCTTAGAAACCCTCTCATGGCTGTACATGAGTGCCCCACCAGACCTGCTGAGGCTGCGGAAACGAGCCTTCAGTAGGCCGAATGCCTGTTCAATGACCACACGGCTACGTGAGTGGGCATGGTTGTAGTCCTCCTCATGCTGGTTCTGTGGGTTCCGGATTGGTGTAAGGAGCCATCTCTTCAGTGGATACCCGGCATCACCTGTATGGGACGAATAAAGGGTGTCAGTGGAATGATAGTGCTAAGTAGCCCCCCCCCCCTCCTGCAAGGTCATTGACGCATCAAATGGGCCACGATGTCATGCATGGAATGAGACTCACCGAGTAGCCAGGATCTGTGCCCTGCGTGTCGCTCCATGTAGCGTGGTATTCTTGTGTTCCTCAGGACCATAGAATCATGGGTAGATCCTGGAAATCTGGCACAACAATGCGTAAAGATCTTGTTGGAGTCACACACCATTTGCACATTGATTGAATGAAATTGTTTCCGGTTGCGGTACTGGACCTCCATGGCATGTGGGACAACCAATTCAACATGGGTGCAGTCGATGGCACCAATGCAACCCGGGATGCCGCCAAGTGCATGGAATCCCACCTTTGCGTTGGTAATCTCCTGGTACGTGCGTGGTAGTGTGATGTGGTCGTCGGCGTGCTTCAGGAGGGCATCGTGCACTTGGGAGAGTGTCCGTGAGAACAGTGGCTGTGAAATGCCATGCAACTGTCCCACTGTGTGCTGGTAGGTGCCTGTGGCCAGGAAGTGGAGTACAGACACCACCTTCAGTAGGGGTGGGATGGCGGTTGGGCTATCTATCATGCTCACGAGGTCAGCATGTGTCATGTCCACAATGGCGATTATGGTGTCCCGGTCCAAACGGTAGAGGGTGTGGATCTGCTCAGCAGTGAGGTTGAACGGATCAGCTCGGAGGCGTGGGATTGCGGGCCGCCTGCGTGGTGGTAGTGGCAGTGCTTGTGGGCCTTGCTGACCCTGCCTTGCCCTCCTCCTCCTCCTTCTCCTCCGTCTTCCCTGTGCGCCCGGTTGTTGTACCTGTTGTTGTTCGTCGTCTTCTTGTAGTTGTAGCACTTGCAGTGCTATCTGGTGCCCCAGGCCCAACATCGCTAGTCCTGCCGGTAGCATTTTGGAGTGGGAGTGGTTGTGGGAGGGGTTTGGGTCTGCTATATATGTGCTGTCGGCCTGTATGGCCTCCACCTGTGCTGATTGAATGAATCTGTGGCAGATGCAATCCCTTCTGGCCGAGCACGTCCCGCACGTAAGGCTGCATTTGGCCGCATGGCATCTTGGGATTGGAATCATGTATCAAATCCCGATGGCAGTGTGATGTACTTTGACTGATTTTCATGCTATGCTCCCATTGTTACACATGCTATGATTGCAGCCGCTTACATACCTGTGAAGAGTCAGTGGTATGTAGGGCTCGATCGATGGCCGACCCTCATGCAGCACAGTATCGTACTTCACCGACGGGCGTGGCGTCCCATTTGTGATTGCAGCCAGTTAGCATTATGACACACAGCCGCACTACATTGATGTAATTGTGAATGCAAGCGTTCACAGAAGCCTTTTCGACGTAATGTTGCAAGTGAGGAATTCGAAGGCCAGGATTTTTGGTTGCGAAGTAGCGGTGAGGAGACGCCCACAGGTCTGCCTGGAAATGTAACGTTCTATTGTTGAATGTCCTTGGGACAGGGCCCATAACGAGCAAGCAATGAATGACATGAATTGAATGGGATGCGCAATAGCGTAGTGGACGATAAGGCAGGACGTTCCCAAGTCCATCTAGCTTCACGACACTACAGATCCGGCCAGGAGCACAGTGGTTTTTGCAGACTGCATTACGCACAGACGCGATGGAAGTTTCACATATTATGTGAGTGAATGTTCATGCGTTTTCATTGCGGGATGAGGGAATGATGAATGGATGCATGGACAGATGATTCCATTTAGGGTCTGCCATGTACATGTGTTTTTTGATTCAATCCCCTTCCCCTGCGCTATGTGATGCAAGGCTGCCATAGTGGGACTTACGTCTATCTGCCCTTGTCGGATCCTCCCTGTCTCGACGCGCCTTCATACACTTGTGTCTAGGCACGTTACTAATCCCATGTCATGGGTTCTATCTTGACGGACGCATGCACAGTAACCGACGTTGCCAATGGTGTATTAACCTCGATTGGTTTCGTTATGTATCGATACTGATTTAGGGGTGTGTATATTCCTTTGGAGTGGGCTAGCATGCATATGGGTGTGGATTTGGTGTGTTGAATGAAGATAGTGATGCATCATGTGTCATGTAGTGCAATCGGTTAATTTGTGTTTCATTTTGGTGACAGGTATCTCCTGCCCTATTGCAGATGCCATCTGTACGCCACTCCTCCAGATGGTTTTTACTCTCGACACCTGCAGCTTCGGGTGAATCAGTGGAGCAGCATTACGATCTTATGGGACGATCGCCAATGGGCCACATGCCCTTACGCTGTTCTGGTGGCTAGGTGCAACATTTCGGCCTTTCAGCTGGACTAGTGCCTGCCTCATGGGACGGACCTGCGGTTCTTGCCGCTTCCATGTTGCCTTTTGGAACGTTGATGTTGGCCCTGTGTGCCATGATGGTACAGGGCGTCACACAAGTGGAAGCTGGTCAATTATTGCAGATGCAGCCCTCGGTGATGATGGATGTTTTGGTGTTATTTTACAAATTGCTGTGAGGCCTTTGTCATTTGGATGTGCATTTAAATTGTATTCCGATATTTGGCGTGTTGCGTTATTCTTTGCAGGTGATGTGGCGATTTTCGATTTGTGGCGGTATGTATTGCGAGATGATCTGCATTGTGTTCCGCCTTCTGAGTTGAGTTGTGTGGTACAGTACTGGCCGCTTTTGCCTACGTAGCACAGTGTGGTCACGGATAGGGGCTGCCATTGTGACTGTTTACATGATGTGCTGTTCAGGGGCGGGGGATTGGCTTTTGGCCGACTGGTGCCTGTCAGCCAGGTCGATTGATGGTATGATGGGATGTTCAGAATGTGGCTGGTCACAGGTGCCTGTGTTTGCGTGCGTTTGTTGGAGGGGGACTGGGGTCATGTCCATTGGAATAGCTTCTGTATTGATGCCATCTGTGCCCTGCAGCTCCCATCGGCCCCTCTTGGGATGTGCCTGGCTGCTCAGTCACTCTGCCAACTTGTGTGGTACATGCTTCTGCTGATGGTTGGTTTGTTTACTGGCAAGAGTACAGGTCTGGTGCAATCCCCCTCAGGATGCTGTTTTGGATGTTGCCTTGCGCTGGTGGCAAGCGATGGGGGACTACTGTTGTTTTGTGTCATGTGTTCTTGATTTCCATTTTGATGTCTTGTACCTTCACATGCCTGTGCTGCATCAGTACGGCTATGGTGAAATGCCGTACATGGATGCCCACTCACGGGGCGCTTCGAACACCTGCATGCATTTCTACGTTGGCATGCATGGGTGAATTGTAGATTTCACTGGTTGCATGGTGTGAGTACATTGCGCCTGCCAGGAGTTGTGCAATGTGGCCAGGGAGTGGAGTACAGGCACTCAGTGGGCCATTTACGGTTGGTTCACGATGCCGTATTTCTCGCCATGGCGGAATGGTCCATTCCGCCATGCCTGATGGCGTTAGGTACATGTCCGCTAGGGTCGGAATTGGCGTACCGTTGCACCATGGTGGTGTTTGCGGTTTGGCATGGTGCGCGCGCGCGTGCTTAGTGCAGTTAGCGTTGGCGTTCACTACGGTGTCGCTAATGGCTTCGTACTTTGCGGTGACGGGTCATAGTCGCACCGAGCGCTTTTCGATGGCGGTATTGCATTTCCGCCATCGTTTTCCCCTTTCCGCCAGGGTCGTAATGAGGGCCACTGAGCGTCCGTATACTCCTAAGAGAGTAGCAACACGCCGGCATCCAGGACTTCCCGGCTGATATGCCGAAGAGAGATCGACTTCCGCATCCTGCGTGGCTCGAGGCAGGGAAACAACTAGACCGTTGCTAGGGCTGCCGCGGTCATAACCCGGTGCGGCCATCTTGGAATAGGTAGAAGAGGAATGATTCGTCCTCACAAACATTACAGTATGCCCCTTCTTAGGTCCTTCCCCTCCCGGCTTGTCAGGATGTCTGGAGTGAAATAGTTTTACGAGACGAGGAGCATGTACAGCGTCTTCCGGCTCCCAGGTACGATCTGAAGGGGAATAACCCTTCCAATCGATCAAATATTGTAAATGTCCTCGATGCATACGGGAATCACAAATTCCCTTCACCTCAAACTCAGGACCAGATGAGGCCAAAATAGGGGGAGGACGAGTCGTTATCGTTGGGTGAAATGAATTTCGATTGTCCGGTTTCAATTGAGAAACATGGAAAACAGGGTGAATTCGGGACCAGGTTTTAGGAAGAATAAGTCTAAAGGCAGCACTGCCAATGGGTTTATCCACCCGGAAAGGACCAAAGTATCTTGGAGACAGTTTGGATGGTACCAGGTGTCTGGGGAGAAACCGTGAAGACAACCATACCCTGTCTCCTGATTTGATGATAGGTGCAGGAGAGCGAGAACGATCAGCAAATTTCTTCATTCTATCCTGGGTTTGCAATAGGGTATCTTTAGCCCTCTTGTGGCCTTGTCTGATTTGATTCATTAAATGGTCTACATCAGGAAATCTGTGTTCCGATCTTTTTAGTATTGGAAATGCTGAGGGACTGAATCCGTAGGAGCAGAAAAAAGGAGAAGTGCGAATGGTGGAGTGATAGGAGTTATTGTAAGCATACTCTGCCAAAGGAAGTAGATCTTTCCAGTTATCCTGAGCTGCCGAAATGTAATTTCTTAGATATCCCTCTAGAGTTTGATTGAGCCGTTCCGTCTGCCCATTGGATTGAGGGTGATAACCGGAACTGAGGGCACGGGAAATCCCGAGATGTTGACAGATGTGCTTCCAGTAGAGAGAGGTATAGTGTGTTCCACGATCAGATATGATTGTATCTGGTAGGCCATGTAACGCAAAAATGTTATTGGTAAAGATACGGGCCATAACGGCCGCTGTAGGAATCCCGGCAAGAGGTATGAAGTGAGCCATCTTTGTAAAGGAATCGATCACCACCATTATTGCCGAACACCCCTTTGAGGGGGGAAGATCAACGATGAAATCCGTTGAGATTATCTGCCAAGGACGCGATGGAATGGGCATCTTGACCAGTAGTCCTGCTGGAGACCTTCGGGGAGACTTGTTCTGAAGACAATCCGGACAAGATCCAATGTATCTTTTTATGTCCTCCCGTAGAGTTGGCCACCAGAACCAGCGAGAAACCATTTCTTGTGTGGAGGTGATTCCACGATGTCCCGCTACCTTAGATTTGTGACACATATCCAATACCTCCTTCTGGAGGGAGGTTGTAGGGATGAAGGCCCGATGACCTAGGAAATAGCATCCATCCTCCTTGACCAATGTGGGTAGTGTCCCTAGTAATATGCCTGGTTTTCCAACTGATTTGGATTGACACCTCAGACGTGTCAGGAAGTCATGGGAGGTATGTAACCCTAACGCCATCTTAGGAAAAATCGGTTCAGATCTAAAGGAAACATTAGGGAGCCTTTCTTTACGTGACAAAGCGTCAGCGATTATGTTATCTTTCCCAGGTATGAAGGAGAAAGTGATCCTAAAAGGAGAAAAAAAATGAGCCCACCGGGCCTGACGACTATTGCAAGTCTGGGCGTACTGTAGAATACGAAGGTTGTGATGATCCGTTCGAACTTCCACCGGGTACTTAGCTCCAAGTAGTAAATGTCGCCACTCTTCGAAAGCCCTTTTGATGGCTAACAGCTCCTTCTCCAATACCGTGTAATTTAATTCTGCAGGTGCCAATGTCTTAGATAGGTATGCCACTGGATGTTCCTGTTCGGAATTATCAGACTGAAGAAGAACTGCTCCCAAAGCATATTGAGAAGCTTCAGTCTCTACGATAAACTGGCGATTCTGATCAGGTGTCTGCAGAACAGGGGCGGACGTGAACAGATCTTTAAGTCTCTTAAAGGCTTGATCTGTAATCTCAGGCCAAGAAAAGGACACCCCCTTTTTTAACAGATTCGTCAGTGGTTTAGTCAGGCTTGAGAATCCCGGAATAAACCGCCGGTAAAAATTGGCAAGGCCGATAAACCGCTGAATGTCTTTCCCTGAGGTCGGGATAGGCCAATCCAATACGGCGGAAACCTTCTCCGGGTCCATAGCTACACCTTTGGCCGATAGAACATAACCCAGGTAAGTGACTTCAGGTTGGTGGAAGGAGCATTTCTCTAATTTGCAGAATAGGTGATTTTGATGTAGACGACGAAGAACCTCTCCCACATGTTTAACATGGTCGTGTAGAGTATAGGAGAAGACCAAAATATCGTCCAGATATACTATTACATTATGTAAGAGTAGATCAGCGAAGAGATGGTCCATAAAGCGTTGAAATATCGCCGGGGCATTAGAGAGCCCGAACGGCATAACATGGTATTGGTAATGACCAAATGGTGTCCGGAATGCCGTCTTCCATTCATCTCCGGCCTTGATCCTTATCAGATGGTATGCTCCCTTGAGATCCAATTTAGTGTATAAATTTGCCCCCCTGACTGCTTCCAGAATATCCGGTATCAGGGGCATCGGATATTTGTCTGGTATAGTGATTTTATTGAGACCCCGGAAATCTATGCAAGGGCGAAGTTCCGTTGTGTTCCGTTTAGATACAAAAAATAGGGAAGCAGCTGCCGGTGAAGTAGATTCAGTGATCAACCCATTCATAAGATTTACTCTAAGATACTCTCGTAACACCTCTTTTTCGTTATGAGATAGGATGTACATTCGACCAAAGGGTAAAGGTTGGTCAGGTATTAGATCGATGGCACAATCGTCTCGTCTATGAGGTGGTAACTGTGAGTACTCAGAGGTAGAAAAGACTTCTTTATATTGATAGTACATGTTGGGAAGACCTGTGATTTGATTGAGAGTTGTGATTCCCTGAAATTTAGGAGAGGAAGAGCTGGTGTCCAACAGAACCTCTTGTTGATCTTTTATGCAGTGGCCAAGACAAAATTCGGAACCCAAAAAGAAGGACCCAGCTGTCCAATTAATAAAGGGGTTATGCTTCCTGAGCCATGGTATGCCCAAAATAATAGGATGGTGTGCTGCTCGGATGATGTCTAGAATTATGTGTTCATGATGAGAAGAGATAGACATAAGCAGAGGACCAGTATGATCCGTAATGGGTCCAGATGTCAAAGGACTGCCATCAACACTTTCCACGGGAATGGATTCTATCTTACAAGACCGTGGGATACCATAAGAAGAGGCCCAGTGATCGTCGATAAAATTCCCGGCCGCACCACTATCAATAAGGACCGGGATATCTTGTAGGACCTGTTTCCCAAAGGTTAGAGATACCTTTACAACCACCATGGTAGTATCCGAGGGATTGTTACAAGTGGATGTATGGACAACTTGTGAGGAACCTTGTTTAGTCATAGGATCCCGAACCGTGGTTCCCCTTACGGTCGGGCGTTTGCGTTTCCCGATCTCCTTGGTGGTGCAATTGGACACTCCTGTACGGTGTGAGTATTGGAACCACAATACATACATAAACCAAGGGATCGTCTTCGACTCCGTTCCTCAAAGGAAAGAGGTCCTCTGCCTGTTGCACCTAGTTGCATGGGTTCCTCAGTGGATGGAACCCGTGGAGTAGCAGGCAGATTAGCAGGAAAACGGGGCAACCGTCCTTTCCTTTTTTCACTGGTGCGTTCTTTCATTCGATAATCAATCTGAAGGACTAGTGCGATAAGCTCAGTTAAAGAAGAAGAACGAGGAACCCTGGTTATTTCATCTTTCAATTCTTCTGACAGTCCTCTTTTAAAGATGGTTATCTGTGCATCATCGGACCAAGTAGTTTCGCTGGCCATTTGTTTAAATCTGGTTATATAAGCCAAAATGTCTGAGTTTCCCTGTTTTAAATCTAGTAAGTGTTCTTGGGAAGCTACTCGAATCTCCTGCCGGCCAAACATAGTACGAACACTATTACAAAAGGCCGGATGGGAGTCTAATATAGGGTTATTACTGGTGATTAGGGGTGTGGCCCAGGCTAAAGCTGGTCCAGTCATTTGGGACACCATGTAACCCACACAATCCCGATCAGTATGAAAAAAGGCGTTTTTAAAAGAAAACTGAACGTAACAGGAATCTATGAATTCTTTCACCTTATGGGGATTCCCATCGAATTGGCCTCCAGGAAGAGGCCCTGGAGGGACCTCTGAGCAATGAGGAACCCGTGAGGCAGCAGTATGTTGTGCTAATTGTTGGGCCATCTGCTGAGCAGCCTCTTGTTGATTCTGCTTTAGGGCAGTATTCTCCTGCTGGAGTTGTTGAACCTCAGTGGTTAAGGATTGTAATGCAGCGATCAACTGTTGGATCTGCTGTTGTTGTTGGGAATCCATAATGAGGATCTTCTAGGTTCCTAGTTGCAATGACTAAAGAACAAAGTTTGTTTTCAGGCGTTGCTATCTGTAATGATCACTACAAACCGTTTCCGGCAATACATCAGTCTTCAGGCATTGCAACACAGAAAGCGTAGAGTCTCCTACCTGGAAATAGATGAATGACCAAATCGTAGCTCCAATGGTGTTCCAGGTTTCACAAGAAAGGATGGAAAGATATATCCCAGTAGAACATAGGAATCCCCCTGGCATCCCCTTCGGAGCCCGGTTAAGTACTTGGCGACCGTGGGAAAACCAGGGAAACCCTCATGGGGGAGAAAACCCTATGAAGAGCTGCTGGGGAGCGTTGGTATAGGCGAGGCAGACAGGAGGAAACTGAAGGACCTCGGGTTCCGATTATAACGTTATGTGTTGGTTAAATGCTGGAGAGGTATAAGGGTGAAAACACAAGGTTCAATTGAAAGATGAGAAAACTACACAATAAGGAATGATGGTGAGATTAGGAAAACAGAATTACCATTCAAACATCTAGACAGGGAGTTTAGTAGTTGAGGAACCCTGGGAACCGAGTCCGTTCAAGAACTATTCCTTGGTATGAAACGGGAAGTTCTGGGAAGCAACATATAAAGAATTTAAGAATCAAAGAAGGTCGGATGGCAAAGGTTGGAGTGTATGAGTGTATGAGAAAGAAATCTACCTTCAAGGGGAACACGAAATAAAGTCGATATTAGCCGCGTACTGTGGGGGCGTGGCTTAATGGTTACTAATACGATACCCTCGATCCGATCGTATTCCGGATTCTAAGAATGAACAGATGCATCAATAGGAAGAAAACACGGTACGAATAGAAGGAAGGAGGAAACAATGAGATGTAAAGACTGAACTAGCTATACTCACTGAGCGTCCGTATACTCCTAAGAGAGTAGCAACGCGCCGGCATCCAGGACTTCCCGGCTGATATGCCGAAGAGAGATCGACTTCCGCATCCTGCGTGGCTCGAGGCAGGGAAACAACTAGACCGTTGCTAGGGCTGCCGCGGTCATAACCCGGTGCGGCCATCTTGGAATAGGTAGAAGAGGAATGATTCGTCCTCACGAACATTACAATTCCATCGCTCCACAGCCCAGCCCCAGGACCCAGTTGCCCACCCACTCCTGCCTCTGGGGTTGTCATGTCGGGGCAAACACCATCTGGGACCACTGACAACCCCCGGCCAGAGAGGCAGAGGGGCACCAGCTTCAGTGCCACTGAAGTTGGTGTCCTGGTGGAGCAAGTCCTGGGGCAGTATGATGCCCTCTTCGGAAGTTCCCGCGCCGACAAGGAAGGACGGACTCGGATCTGGACTGACATTGTGACTGCCGTCAACGCGGAGGGGGTGGCAGTCCGCGACTTACAACATGTCAAGAAGCGCTGGGAGGACTTCAGGTCCAGGACCCTGAACAAGGCCCGGCGCCTCTTGAAGGCAGCGGATGCCAAGGGGCGCCGGGGCCACTTGTCGGAAGAACAGATGAGGGTCCTGGAACGCATATCCCCAGCGCTGCACGTCCAGGTCCTTGAGAAGCAGACCCGTCTGGAGTCGAGCGGTGAGTGTACATGCATCCTGATTGTGAGTAGTGCGTGTGGTGATTATTCAGTAGTGTGCAGGTTGCACATCTGTTTGTATGGGGTCGAGTATGGGTGGGGGTGTACAGGGCCGTGGGGCTGACACATGCGAGGGCTGTAATGTGTGAGACATGGATGGTGCTTGTGTGTGTAGGCTTGCATGCCAAATGCATTTGTGTGGGCACACATGTTTGGATGAATGTGTATGTAAGTAGACATGTCTGTGATGTCACCCATGTATGTTGTTTTTGGCTGCATGTATCAGCACTGTGTACATGTGCATGTGTGTGTATTTGACAAGAGTGCAACAGTGATGCAACATGGATGCATGTGACAGCAGTATGTGGAAGCCTGATTGGCAGATGTGACATGGATGCCCGTCTGAACACTGCGACACTTGGCAGAGGTGTACACATGCATGCAAGTGTGGTGGTGTGTGTACATGTGTGGTGCACTTCCTGTGTTGCATGTGATGTCTGGCTCACCTTTTGCTGCTCATGCTGTTGTATGTGAATGGATGGTGGTGGCAGTTGCGATATGGCTGTGGTATGGCTCATGTGTGCGAGTTGTAATGACATTTGTGTTGGGGATTGTGATGACATGTCTGAGGTTTGCCAATGCCACTCTTGTACAACTGTCATGTGTGTATGTGTCCATTGTACAGTGCCCTGATGCCTGTGTTTTGATTCTCCCTGTCTGCAGCGTCAACTGATGAAGACGGCGGAGAAGGTGCTGTGGAGCACAGCGGCGGGGATCCCACCGCCAGCCGGAGACGCAAGGCCCGGCTCCCCTCCCATGTTGTCATCTCATCGGGGAGTGAGGAGTCCGGTGCCGCGTCCCAGGCCGCAGCTGCCGGGAGGAGGTCCAAGAGGCGGAGGTTGGAGTTGGACTCCTCGGCAGCAGAAGGGGCAGCTGGGACCCCACAGGGCCCAACGGGGGAAGATGGCATGGAGTCATCCAGGTTGGTGGGGGGTTTGGTGGAGGAGGAGGCTGTGCAAGCAACAGAGACGGGGTCTGGAGGTGGGGATCCCACTGGTGCTAGTGGTGCAGTGCAGGACCAGGGACAGGTGGCAGCACAGGCCGCCGCGGAGGTGCCTGTGTGCAATCCTGTCCCTGATCCTGTCCCTGCATCATCTTGCACCAGCAGGGATGCCTACGTCCAGACCTGTTTTCAGGCAGGGGATGAGCAAACGACAACTGGCCTTCCTCTGCCTGCGGACGTGGCTATCCAGGTCCGGGTTGAGCCTGTCCTGACTGGTGTGGCGTTGCGTCAACGGGCCATGCAAGGTGACCTGCAGTCTTTTCATGAGGAGACTGCACGTCTTCTCGAATGGCTCGTTGACCACGTCAGCCTACTGGGACAGGTCACCCAGGCCGGATTCCTCCGTTTGATAGGGCTTGCTACGACCCCCTCCTCAACTGAACCCCCTATGCGCCAGTCATTATCCGTGCCATCTTCCCACCCATCAGTCACCTGGGTGCCCTGTGGAGCTGCCTCTGACGGTGCGGCCAGGCTGGTGGAGGAGGAATCCCTGCCACAGTCGGGAGTCGGACGTCCAGCAGGGTGGCCACATCAACGACTGCACCCCAGCCGGCGCAGGATGTGCAGGCAGCAGGAGGCAGTGCACGGGCAGAGGCACAGCAGCAGCAGCAATGTGGTGGGAGCCATGAAGGCTCGGGGCCTTCAACATCGGAGGGGCAGGCATCGGCCGGAGGGCAGGAGGACCCAGGACAGAGAGTGTCTTCCGTGTGGCAGCGGTTGGGCCACGCCATAGATGTGGAGCGGCAGCGGCGGAAGAGGCACGGCTCACAATGGTCAGGGCGGAGAACTCCATGCGGAGGGCCCTGAGGCGGGCCGAGTGCCTCGAGGCAATCCGCAGGGGTTTGGAGGTGGAGACGTCGACGGCCCTGCGGACCCTCGGGGCCATGGAGGAGGACCGCCTCCGGGACATTGAGGAGGAGTTCGATGATGCCCTGGCCCGGGACATCCACAAGTGAGCCGTGAAACTAGCCCGCTGCCCTTGTACATAGTTATGTAGGTAGTGTTAGGTTTCATTTTAGTTTTTATTTTATTTGGACCTTTCGGACATTGGCCACATTTTTGTATATAGTTTATTTTATTAGTTAGTGTAGTTAGATAGGTTTCCTTTATTTTGTTGGGATAATGGACCCTGGCTTGTTCCCATGTACATAGTTCACAGTTGGATTGTATTTTTTTTTCACTTTTTAACCATGGAGCAATGGCTTTCTTTTTTATTTCCCATTGGATTTTGTTTTGTGGACATTGACTTTGGACAACATTACTTTGGAATTTTATTTTTGGTTTTGCTTTTTTTAATGGACATGCTTCTTTTCATTTTTGTACATTCACATTTCTGTTTCTTCTTTTTTTATTCTATTTATGTTTCCTTTAATACATATTTTTTTTGGTGAACTTCAATGTGTGGTATCTCATTGGTTTCATGCATTTCATGATATGTGTTTTGCGATTCACTGACACCCATTGGGTGTATGTGAGGGAAATGTGTTTGTTTCGGAACTTGCAATTGGTGTTCTGTGATGTAATTGCAAATTATGAGTGGGTGGATGCAATACTCGGGTGGGTGTTTTGCATTTGGAGGCTGACCATAGGGACCAGGGATCTAGATTGTGATGACATGTTGGCTGGGGAACATGAGTTGCACATGGGTGGGGGCCTGCTGGCAGGTGCCCCACAGTGCTGGGGGGTGGGGGTGGTGGGGAACATGTGTTGGACATGGGTGGGGGCCTGCTGGCAGGTGCCCCACAGTGCTGGGGGGTGGGGGTGGTGGGGAACATGAGTTGGACATGGGTGGGGGCCTGCTGGCAGGTGCCCCACAGTGCTGGGGGGTGGGGGTGGTGGGAGACATGGGTGGGGGCCTGGTGGAGGCTGCCCCTGCACTGCTGGGGGGTGGGGGTGGTGGGAGACATGGGTGGGGCCTGGTGGAGGCTGCCCCTGCACTGCTGGGGGGTGGGGGTGGTGGGAGACATGGGTGGGGGCCTGGTGGAGGCTGCCCCTGGTGGCTGGGGGGTGGGGGTGCTGGGAGACATGGGTGGGGGCCTGATGGAGGCTGCCCCTGCACTGCTGGGGGGTGGGGGGGTGGGAGACATGGGTGGGGGCCTGGTGGAGGCTGCCCCTGGGGAGTGGGGGGTGGGGGTGCTGGGAGACATGGGTGGGGGCCTGGTGGAGGCTGCCCCTGGTGACTGGGGGGGTGGGGGTGGTGGGAGACATGGGTGGGGGCCTGGTGGAGGCTGCCCCTGCACTGCTGGGGGGTGGGGGTGGTGGTCGACATGGGTGGGGGCCTGGTGGATGCTGCCCCTGGTGGCTGGGGGGTGGGGGTGCTGGGAGACATGGGTGGGGGCCTGGTGGTGGGTGCCCCTGCACTGCTGGGGTGTGGGGGTGGTGGGGAACATTAGTTGGACATGGGTGGGGGCCTGCTGGCAGGTGCCCCACAGTGCTGGGGGGTGGGGGTTGTGGGAGACATGGGTGAGGGCCTGGTGGGGGCTGCCCCTGCACTGCTGGGGGGTGGGGGTGGTGGGAGACATGGGTGGGGCCTGGTGGTGGGTGCCCCTGCACTGCTGGGGGGTGGGGGTGGTGGGGAACATGAGTTGGACATGGGTGGGGGCCTGCTGGCAGGTGCCCCACAGTGCTGGGGGGTGGGGGTGGTGGGGAACATGAGTTGGACATGGGTGGGGGCCTGCTGGCAGGTGCCCCACAGTGCTGGGGGGTGGGGGTGGTGGGGAACATGAGTTGGACATGGGTGGGGGCCTGCTGGGAGGTGCCCCACAGTGCTGGGGGGTCGGGTGGTGGTCGACATGGGTGGGGGCCTGGTGGATGCTGCCACTGGTGGCTGGGGGGTGGGGGTGCTGGGAGACATGGGTGGGGGCCTGGTGGTGGGTGCCCCTGCACTGCTGGGGGGTGGGGGTGGTGGGGAACATGAGTTGGACATGGGTGGGGGCCAGCTGGCAGGTGCCCCACAGTGCTGGGGGGTGGGGGTGGTGGGGAACGTGAGTTGGACATGGGTGGAGGCCTGCTGGTAGGTGCCCCACAGTGCTGGGGGGTGGGGGTGGTGGGAGACATGAGTTGGACATGGGTGGGGGCCTGCTGGCAGGTGCCCCACAGTGCTGGGGGGTGGGGGTGGTGGTCGACATGGGTGGGGGCCTGGTGGATGCTGCCCCTGGTGGCTGGGGGGTGGGGGTGCTGGGAGACATGGGTGGGGGCCTGGTGGTGGGTGCCCCTGCACTGCTGGGGGGTGGGGGTGGTGGGGAACATGCGTTGGACATGGGTGGGGGCCAGCTGGCAGGTGCCCCACAGTGCTGGGGGTGGGGGTGGTGGGGAATATGCGTTGGACATGGGTGGGGCCTGCTGGCAGGTGCCCCACAGTGCTGGGGGGTGGGGGTGGTGGGAGACATGAGTTGAACATGGGTGGGGGCCTGCTGGCAGGTGCCCCACAGTGCTGGCGGGTGGGGGTGGGGGGGAACATGAGTTGGACATGGGTGGGGGCCTGCTGGCAGGTGCCCCACAGTGCTGGGGAGTGGGGGTGGTGGGAGACATGAGTTGAACATGGGTGGGGGCCTGCTGGCAGGTGCCCCACAGTGTTGGCGGGTGGGGGTGGTGTGAGACATGGGTGGGGGCCTGGTGGAGGCTGCCCCTGCACTGCTGGGGGGTGGGGGTGGTGGGAGACATGGGTGGGGGCCTGGTGGAGGCTGCCCCTGCACTGCTGGGGGATGGGGGTGGTGGGAGACATGGGTGGGGGCCTGGTGGAGGCTGCCCCTGGTGACTGGGGGGTGGGGGTGCTGGGAGACATGGGTGGGGGCCTGGTGGTGGCTGCCCCTGCACTGCTGGGGGGTGGGGGTGGTGGGGAACATGCGTTGGACATGGGTGGGGCCTGCTGGCAGGTGCCCCACAGTGCTGGGGGTGGGGGTGGTGGGAGACATGAGTTGGACATGAGTGGGGGCCTGCTGGCAGGTGCCCCACAGTGCAGGGGGGTGGGGGTGGTGTGAGACATGGGTGGGGGCCTGGTGGAGGCTGCCCCTGCACTGCTGGGGGATGGGGGTGGTGGGAGACATGGGTGGGGGCTTGGTGGAGGCTGCCCCTGCACTGCTGGGGGGTGGGGATGGTGGGAGACATGGGTGGGGGCCTGGTGGTGGCTGCCCCTGCACTGCTGGGGGGTGGGGGTGGTGGGGAACATGCGTTGGACATGGGTGGGGCCTGCTGGCAGGTGCCCCACAGTGCTGGGGGGTGGGGGTAGTGGGAGGCATGGGTGGGGGCCTGGTGGTGGGTGCCCCTGCACTGCTGGGGGGTGGGGGTGGTGGGAGACATGGGTGGGGGCCTGCTGGCAGGTGCCCCACAGTGCTGGGGGTGGGGGTGGTGGGGAACATGAGTTGGACATGGGTGGGGGCCTGCTGGCAGGTGCCCCACAGTGCTGGGGGGTGGGGGTGGTGGGAGACATGGGTGGGGGCCTGGTGGTGGTTGCCCCTGCACTGCTGGGGGGTGGGGTGGTGGGAGACATGGGTGGGGGCCTGATGGCAGGTGCCCCACAGTGCTGGGGGGTGGGGGTGGTGGGGAACATGAGTTGGACATGGGTGGGGGCCTGCTGGCAGGTGCCCCACAGTGCTGGGGGGTGGGGGTGGTGGGAGACATGGGTGGGGGCCTGGTGGAGGCTGCCCCTGCACTGCTGGGGGGTGGGGGTGGTGGGAGACATGGGTGGGGGCCTGGTGGTGGGTGCCCCTGCACTGCTGGGGGGTGGGGGTTGTGGGAGACATGGGTGGGGGCCTGGTGGAGGCTGCCCCTGGTGACTGGGGGGGTGGGGGTGGTGGGAGACATGGGTGGGGGCCTGGTGGAGGCTGCCCCTGGTGGCTGGGTGGTGGGGGTGGTGTGAGACATGGGTGGGGGCCTGGTGGAGGCTGCCCCTGCACTGCTGGGGGGTGGGGGTGGTGGGAGACATGGGTGGGGGCCTGGTGGAGGCTGCCCCTGGTGACTGGGGGGTGGGGGTGGTGGGAGACATGGGTGGGGGCCTGGTGGAGGCTGCCCCTGGTAACTGGGGGGTGGGGGTGCTGGGAGACATGGGTGGGGGCCTGGTGGAGGCTGCCCCTGGTTACTGGGGGGGTGGGAGTGGCGGGAGACATGGGTGGGGGCCTGGTGGAGGCTGCCCCTGGTGACTGGGGGGGTGGGGGTGGTGGGAGACATGGGTGGGGGCCTGGTGGAGGCTGCTCCTGGTGGCTGGGGGGTGGGGGTGCTGGGAGAAATGGGTGGGGGCCTGGTGGTGGCTGCCCCTGCACTGCTGGGGGGTGGGGGTGGTGGGGAACATGCGTTGGACATGGGTGGGGGCCTGCTGGCAGGTGCCCCACAGTGCTGGGGGGTGGGGGTGGTGGGGAACATGAGTTGGACATGGGTGGGGGCCTGCTGGCAGGTGCCCCACAGTGCTGGGGGGTGGGGGTGGTGGGAGACATGAGTTGGACATGGGTGGGGGCCTGGTGGAGGCTGCCCCTGCACTGCTGGGGGGTGGGGGTGCTGGGAGACATGGGTGGGGGCCTGGTGGTGGGTGCCCCTGGTGGCTGGGGGGTGGGGGTGCTGGGAGACATGGGTGGGGGCCTGGTGGTGGGTGCCCCTGCACTGCTGGGGGGTGGGGGTGCTGGGAGACATGAGTGGGGCCTGGTGGAGGGTGCCCCTGGTGACTGGGGGTGCAGGGGGACATGCGTTGGTGGGCAGTAGTGCAAGTTGACATGTGGGTTGGCTGGGGGTCATGGCCATGGTGGATGGTGTGCCTGCAGGACATGTGCAGGGTAGGCCCCTGTGGTGTGAGCCACCTGCAGGGGCCGTGGTGGGTGTAGAGGGAACACCTGGGAGGACCCACACATGCAATTCACGTGTGGTGCTCCCCGCGCACCCCTGTAATACACGTACCCTGATGGAATCGCGTGTGGAACTTCCCGCGCACCCCTGGAATACACGTACCCTGCTGAAATCGCGTGTGGCACTTCCTGCGCACCCCTGAGACACGCGTACCCTGCTCGCATGGGCCCAATCGCGTGTGGAAATTCCTGCGCACCCCTGAGATATGCGTACCCTGCGGAAATCGCGTTTGGCACTTCCCGCGCACCCCTGAGATACGCTTACCCCCAATCGCGTGTGGAAATTCCCGCGCACCCCTGAAATACACGTACCCTGCTGAAATCGCGTGTGGCACTTCCTGCGCACCCCTGAGATACGCGTACCCCCAATCGCGTGTGGAAATTCCTGCGCACCCCTGAAATACACGTACCCTGCTGAAATCGCGTGTGGCACTTCCTGCGCACCCCTGAGATACGCGTACCCTGCTCGCACGGGCCCAATCGCATGTGGAAATTCCCGCGCACCCCTGAGATACGCGTACCCTACGGAAATCGCGTGTGGAACTTCCCGCGCACCCCTGAAATATGCGTACCCTGCTCACACGGGGCCAATCGCGTGTGGAAATTCCCGCGCACCCCTGAGATACGCGTACCCTACGGAAATCGCGTGTGGAACTTCCCACGCACCCCTGAAATACGCGTACCCTGCTCGCATGGGGCCAATCGCGTGTGGCAATTCCCGCGCACCCCTGAGATACGCGTACCCTGCGGAAATCGCATGTGGCACTTCCCGCGCACCACTGAGATACGCGTACCCCCAATCGCGTGTGGAAATTCCTGCGCACCCCTGAAATACACGTACCCTGCTGAAATCGCGTGTGGCACTTCCTGCGCACCCCTGAGATACGCGTACCCCCAATCGCGTGTGGAAATTCCTGCGCACCCCTGAAATACACGTACCCTGCTGAAATCGCGTGTGGCACTTCCCGCGCACCCCTGAAATACGCGTACCCTGCTCGCACGGGGCCAATCGCGTGGGGTACTTCCCGCGCACCCCAGTGATACATGTAGCCCGCTTGCCGTGCTGGTACAGGGTTCGCGCAGCCCTTTGCACCGGATTGGGTATATTGATGGCTTTTCCCTGCGCGAGAGGCGTTCTTGGGGGCGTAACTGGCGCTGCTGCAGGGTCGCTGCGCCACTGTGCGCCACGGCTGGTTTTGGTGGCTGGAATCCATGAATACGCTGTGCGCGGAAATGGATTTTAGCGCACGCGGCTGGCGCAGGGATTCGCACGCGCACACTGTGCACCAGCTGCGTGCGCCACTTGTGCGCTGAATTCTATGAATTACCCCCTTAGTAGGAACAAAATATTACCATATGATGTGCTGATTACTTATATACGACATCAGCCTACTGTATTTAACGGGTCTGTTCAGCTTCTAGCATGCACAGCTGAACACACTCACACATGTATCACAGGTTTTCTAGCTGCTTTTCTGGTTCTCCAACTTTTATTTTTTTACACTACCACTAGCGGTAAATATTTTACCACTGTGGTATATGCACTAAGGCACTTCCTTGTTACTCCCCTTATTTAAAAATTATAACCAGAGACACAATAAAACAAACCCACCAGCTCGGCTTTTGCCATTCTAATATATGTTTTAAAATAACACTAGTTACAATAAAGTATCTTATTTTGGTTCACAATAACAATATTTGTTTGTTCTTACCAATGCCTAGAAACTGACGTGGTTATCTAAGAGAAGAAATATGAAGCACAGCACAATACAATACAATACATGGAAAATGTTTCTTTCATTGGCTTTTGTAAGTCATCATTACATTTGTGAGAGAAAAACAGCAAACACTTTGTTAAAAATGAACTATTGTCCTGACTATATGCTGGGAACCACACAGAGAAAAACAGCAAACACTTTGTTAAAAATGAACCATTGTCCTGACTATATGCTGGGAACCACACATGCAGTATTCCGTGCTCCTCAAATTTCCACCAACACTCACATTAAACTGTGAAGTCCCTGCACTTTATCAGAAAACCCCTCTCTCCGACGGGCTTATCAGCACAGAAAGTGTTGCAGATTCCGCGCAGCTTTTGCTACCCCCGAAGGACAGCTCAGGGTCCCAGCTGCATCTAAGGCCTAGACAGCTCAGCTCTTCCCTCTGCTCTTTCTCTCCCTCTCCTCCAGACAGCCAGCAGTCAAAAAGCCCCACACCCTTTCTGCCGCCTACATGTATGCCTGAGCCTTGTCAATCAAAACAAACTCCTGCCCTTTTTCTGATGTTTTCTGTCACCCCAGTAAGCTTCCAGAACAATAGCATCTCTCTGTCCAATCACCTAGCGAGAGCTTACCTGTATCACTTTGCTTACTGCAAGAACAATTATCTCTCTGAATGGAAAAGACAGCCCATTCATTTTGCACGCACGTTTACTTCCACAGAACGAAAAACAGTATTTTCCATCTGAACTCTTTGCATTTCATTATTAAAAGGGAACACTAATTAATCACTGGGATATTATTTAATATGGAATAGTTAGTTGATTAATATGAGTTAGTTTGTTGCAAAACTACACAGATGGCAAGTTCATTGATAATATGCAACACATATTTCTTTACATGTGCTCAGTGCATTTTAAATCTGCTGCTTTTGCATCCATTTTGCTATCACCATTGAAAGTCTATTTCACTGCTCCCCATGAACTCAATGCATTATTTGTAATCTGCTGCCTTCACTGGCACTAGATAATTTGCTGTCTCTATTTGCATTTATCTATACTGACCACACTGAAGTACTGTCATGTTTAAATAAGTTGCTGTTCCCATCTGCACTTATTTTTACTGGCTGCCTCCATTGAAAATACTGCCATATAACATAGAATCTTACATATTCCCTCCTTTTCCTCATGCTGTGATCACTTGCAACATCACAGTGGGAGAAATAATAATCAATTTTACTAAAATTCATGTGCCCAATAATAGTGAATTTCTCTGGGAGAGTTTTTTTTCACCCTCCTTTTCCATAAACCAACATAAAAAAAGTTGAAAGCAATAATAAAAAAATAAAAATATGTGTATCTCTCATTGATGAATTGTCCATATGAAAGCACAATAAAACAAAATGTGAACTCCCAATTGAAGTGTTCATATGTAGATGTCCATATAAACATGGATAGTCCATATTCCCAAATAAACAACATAGACTTTGAATCACACTCTCATCACATATGTGCGAATTCCATGGAATAAGCAACTGGAAAAATAACTTCTTGTCCACAATCCACTCCCCAACTTGGTGGCACACAGTATAGTAATATGCTCCATAAGCCATAACTGAAAAATGAAACATATGTGAAAATGAACAAAACAAAATGAAGATTATGTATTTTCAGTTCCTGGTATCCAGAATACACAGGATAATGCCTCTGGGATGTCCTGTTCATCAGCATCTGCACCAACACTGCACATAATGCTGTCATCAGCAGAATTCCTCCAGTCCGGCACTCCATGGAATCTCCTCCACAGATGTCATCCTTTTGGCATCTCAGGCTCCTAACTTCACCTCCATTCTTCGCTCCTGAGGCATTTCCTGTGGCCTCCTCCTGTGGCAACCTCCAAGGGTCCAGCGCTCCATGAATCCAGCCCTTTTGGGGTAAGGAATTAGTCATCTCTAAAGTGAAAAGAAAAAAACAGATTAAGTACTTAGCACAGAACAATTGTCTATCCCTCTTCTGCTACAACGCCTGAAATAACATAGGAATCCTGATTAAAATATTGTGGCTCCCTGGATATGCCACTTTGGAACACCTGCAATTAGATTTACCATTGCATAAAACAAAACAACATTCCACATTATGCAGCAAAATAATTCCAAAAACACACACCACCCATCATATTTCACATTTCTAATATCCCTTACCATTTCCTATCAATTGCTTGAAACCCATGCAAAAAGACTCTACTAAACAATATTAGGAGAGCTCAGTTTGGTTCAGCGCCTCTCCATGAAGAGAATGGATTTGTTTTTAAATATTACACGTGGCTCTGTTCACTTCTGCTTGCTCAACAGGCCGTATGTGTGTTTACTCAAGGAGTGAAATCTTGTGTATGCTACATCACACATGTTCTTGTGTCACTGTGTTACAGATATCACAAATTATTCTCTGTTTAATGTGCATACTAGCAGGACAACTACTGTTATGTGTTTACATAGTCCCATCCTACCTCCGGCCAAATAGGCGTGTTCACCTTAATTCCTCTGTTCTCTCTATTTTTACTTCATCTGTTATATTCAACTAGTCTCAACTTCCTCAAGCCTTTTCAACTTATGCCTTGGGTGGCAGGGTTTAATTCGGTTGACATGAAGAAATTGCTCTGTCGCCATTTCACCTACCTTCTTGATAATTTTATACACCACAGGGGATATTTTGTTTACAATATCAAATGGCCTTTGTCATGCCGCAAGAAATTTAGGGGGTCATTCATGCCTTATTTGCGCCGAAAAAACTGGGATTTGTGTGCCATTCTGCCCGCAAATCCCCATTTGTTAAACAGGGATTTGCGGGCAGAATGGCGCACAAATCACGTTTTTTTCGGTGCAAATAATCCATGAATTACCCCATTAGAGTTTTAATGCCTACCTTTCCCAAAGTGGTATTTATACACCTGATCACCTACCTTGTATTCTCTTACAGATGTCTTCCTATCATAATATGTTTTTGCACCAGATTTCGCTGCACAAGCGCAAATGGTATAGTGGTGAGCATAGCTGCCTTCTAAGCAGTTCACCCGGGTTCAATTCCTGACCAACGCACCAAAATATGTTAGTTTTGTCATAGAGTTATTGCATAACTTGGGCAGCATTTTAGTATTGTGGTAAATTGGCAGTAACGTGGCAGTATTTTAGTGTTGTGATAAATCAGTGGTGAGCATATTCATTGTACTGCCCTATAGGATGCGACAAACATTCCCCCTTTTGTATTGGTATCCTGTTTTAGGGTTGACTGTAAGTATAAATTATTGGACTTTACACATTTAGTAGGAACAAAATATTACCATATGTTGTCCTCATGACTTATATACGACATCAGCTTACCGTATGTATCACAGGTTTTCTAGCTTGCTTTTCTGGTTCTCCGTCTTTTATTTTTTTTACTCTACCACTGGCAGTAAATATTTTCCATTGTGGTATATGTACTAAGGCACTTCCTTGTTACTCCCCTTATTTAAAAATAATCACCAGAGACACAATAAAACAAACCCAAAAGTTCAGCTTTTGCCAATTTTATACATGTGTTAAAATAACACTAGCTATAATAAACAGGGTAATTCATGGAATCAGGCGCAGATGTAGCACACGCGGTTAGCGCAGAGAGGGAGCGTGTGCCAGCGTGTGGCAGCCACGTGCGCCAAACAGCATTTAGGCGCACTGCGTATTCAGGAATTTCTGAAGCCATTTGCAGCCGTGGCACAGCGAACATCCAGCAGCGCCAGTTACGCCCCCAAGAACACCCATTGCGCCAGAAAAAGCTGTAGAAATCATACGGCACAAAGGGCAGTGCTAACCCTGGACCAGTTTACAGCTCCCCTACACCGTAATCACGTGGAAAACTATGCGTACCCCGCTCGCACCAGCCAAAACACGTGAAAATCTCCCCGCGCACCCCCTTCAAAACACGTACCATGCTTGCGGCAGCCAAATTGCGTGGAAAGTGCTGTGCATGTGATGACAGGTGTCAGGTGTCCCCCCTGTGGCGTGGGCTGCCTGCGGGACATGGTCATGGGTGATGGGCTGCCTGTGAGGCATGGTCAGGCTTGTTGGGTGGTCCCCTGTGGTGTGGGCTGCCTGTGGGGCATGGTCTCGGTTGTAAGGGGGTCCCCTGTGGTGTGGGCTGCCTAAAGGACATGGTCAGAGGTGATGGGCTGCCTGTGGAGCATGGTAAGGGGTGTTGGGTGGTCCCCTGTGGTGTGGGCTGCCTGCAGGCATGGTCAGGGGTGATAGGCTGCCTGCGGGCATAGACACGGGTAATGGGCTTCCTGCGGGGCATGGTCAGGGGTGATGGGGTGTCCCCTGTGGTGTGGGCTGCCTGTGGGGTATGGTCAGGGGTGTTGTGTGGTCTCCTGGGTGTGGGCTGCCTGCGGGGCATGGTCATGGTTGTAGGGGGGGTCCCCTGTGGTGTGGGCTGCCTGCTGATCATGGTCATGGGTGATGGGCTGCCTGCGGGGCATGGTCAGGGGTGATGGGGTGTCCCCTGTGGTGCGGGCTGCCTGTGGGGCATGATCAGGGGTATTGTGTGGTCCCCTGTGGTCTGGGCTGCCTGCGGGGCATGGTCAGGGGTGATGGGCTGCCTACGGGGTATGGTCAGGGGTGATGGGTTGTCCCCTGTGGTGTGGGCTGCCTGTGGGGCATGGTCAGGGGTGATGGGCTGCCTGTCGGGCATGGTCAGGGGTGATGGGCTATCTGTGGAGCATGGTCAGGGGTGTTTGGTGGTCCCCTGTGGTGTGGGCTGCCTGCGGGGCATGGTCAGGGGTGATGGGCTGCCTACGGGGCATGGTCAGGGGTGATGGGCTGCCTGAGGGGCATGGTCATGGTTATAGGGGGTCCCCTGTGGTGTGGGCTGCCTGCGGGGCATGATCATGGGTCTAGGGGGGTCCCTGTGGTGTAGGCTGCCTGCTGGGCATGGTCAGGGGTGATGGATGCCTGCGGGGCATGATCAGGGGTGATGGGCTGCCTGCAGGGCATGGTCAGGGGTGTTGGGTGGTCCCCTGTGGTGTGGGTGGCCTGCCGGGCATGGTCAGGTGTGATGGGCTGCCTGTGGGGCATGGTCACGGCAAGTTCTTAGAGTCCATGTTCCCAAAACCAAATGAAACCTAGTAAAAACTCTACAAAAATACAACTATGTACAAAAGTGGAGCAATGTCCATCGACCCCAAAATAAAAATAAAACGAAAGGAAACATAAGCCTAATAAACTTTATACACAAGGCGGCGGGCTACTCCTACGGCTCACAGATCTTACCAAGAGTCTTGGCCAGGGCATCATCGACCTCCAAGAGGGTTCGCAGGGACGCCGACATGCTCTCCACCAATCCCCTGCGATTCTCCTCGAGAAACTGTGCCCGCCTTAATGCCCGCCCTATGGAGTTCTCCGCCCTGACCATGGTGAGCCGTGCCCTCTCTGCCCACCACTGCTCTGCATCCATTTGCTGGCACATCCACTGCCACACAGAAGAGACACATAGGAGGTAATTACGACCCTGGCGGTAGGGGTCTGGTAGAGCTGCCGGCCCCGTTAAACCCCTACCGCCTCATTACGAGGTCCGCTCGCAGGTCCCATGAGCGGGCCAGCATGCTAACAACTGGCCCGTTATTAACCTGCCAGCAGGCAGCCCTATGGGGGCTCGAATGGGAATGGGGATGCACAGGGTCTGGGTTCCCTGAATGGGGAAATACTGGGCCCTCCAAGGTCAGAATGGCCCAGTAATTCCCCATTCAGGGAACCCGGACCCTTTACCCAGAATGGGGGTAGCCATGCCGCAAATAGCGGCATGGCTACGTCCATGGTCGTAATGACCCCCATAGTCCAGGGTCCTCCTCCCCTTCGGCCGATGCCTGCCCCCATGACGATGTATGGAATTGCAGATTTTTTTCTTTTACGTTTTTCACACCCATGATGATATGTTTTTTTCGTATTTTTTTATTTACCCTTTGGATTCAGATTTTTTGTTTCTGGAGATGGACCACTTGGAGGATTTGCTTTTTTTTTGGGATCTCACTTCTTATGGATTTTGCATTTCAGTTATGTTTGCATTCATTTATTTTTTCTTGGCATGATTGCTTTTCGTTTGGTTGATTTTTTTTTGTATACATTTTCATCAGTTCACATATTTGTGTTATCTGCTCTCATTAGTTTGGTGCATGTGTCAGTCGTCATTGCCTCAGTCATGTGTCACTGCTTTGTGGCCATGTTGGGCATGTCTTTGGGTGCATGCATGTGTGCTTCTGTGAATGACATGCCATGGGGCCTCTACTGGCAAGTGGGGACAATGGATGGGTGTGGAGTTGCACTGGGGGGGGGGGCAGCGTGGGGTGGCATTTGGGTGGACATTTGCTACATGCATGTATGTTGTGACAATGTGTTGGTTAGGTGGACATGAGTCAGGGCCTGTTGGCAGGTGCCCATCACTGGTGGGGGGGACATGAGTCGGGGCCTGCCCATCACGGGTCGGGGCCTGCTGGCAGGTGCCCATCACTGGTGGGAGGGACATGAGTCAGGGCCTGCTGGCAGGTGCCCATCACTGGTGGGGGACATGGGTCAGGGCCAGCTGGAAGGTGCCCATCAATGGTGGGGGGGACATGAGTCTGGGCCTGCTGTCAAGTGCCCATCACTGGTGGTGGGGACATGAGTCGGGGCCTGCTGTCAGGGGCCCATTACTGGTGGGGGACATGAGTTGGGGCCTGCTGGCAGGTGACCTCACATGTCGGGGCCTGCTGGCAGGTGACCATCACTGGTGGCGGTGAAATGAGTCGGGCCTGCTGGCAGGTGCCCATCACTGTTGGGGGTAAATGAGTCGGGGCATGCTGGCAGGTGCCCATTACTGGTGGGGGACATGAGTTGGGGCCTGCTGGCAAGTGCCCATCACTGGTGTAGGGCCATGAGTCGGGGCTGGCTGGCAGGTGCCCATCATGGATCGAGGCCTGCTGGCAGGTGCCCATCACTGGTGGGGGGAAATGAGTCTGGGCCTGCTGGCAGGTGCCCATCACTGGTGGGGGGAAATGAGTCAGGACCTACTGGATGGTGCCCATCACTGGTGGGGGGACATGAGTCGTGGCCGGCTGACAGGTGCCTATCATGGGTCGGGCCTGCTGGCAGGTGCCCATCACTGGTGGGGGGACATGAGTTGGGGCCTGCTGGCAGGTGCCCATCAATGGTGGGGAGACATGAGTCGGGGCCTTCTGGCAGGTGTCAATCACTGGTGGGGGACATGAGTCGGGGCCTGCTGGCAGGTGCATGTCATGGGTCGGGGCCTGCTGGCAGGTGCCCATCACTGGTGGGGGGACATGAGTCAGGGCCTGCTGGCAGGTGCCCATCACTGGTGGGGGGACACGAGTCAGGGACTGCTGGCGGGTGCCCATCACTGGTGGGGGGACATGAGTCTTGGCCTGCAGCAGGTGCCCATCACTGGTGGGGACATGAGTCAGGGCCTGCTGTCAGGTGCCCATCACTGGTGGGGCGACATAAGTTGGGGCCTGCTGGCAGGTGCCCATCAATGGTGGGCGGGACATGAGTCGGGGCCTGCTGGCAGGTGCCTGTCATGGGTCGGGGCCTTCTGGCAGGTGTCCATCACTGGTGGGGGGGACATGAGTCGGGGCCTGCTGGCAGGTGCCCATCACTGGTGGGGGGAATGAGTCGGGGCCTGCTGGCAGGTGCCCATCACTGATGGGGGACATGAGTTGGGGCCTACTGGCAGGTGTCCATCACTAATGGGGGGACATGAGTCGGGGCCAGCTGGCAGGTGCCCATCATGGGTTGGGGCCTGCTGTCATGTGACCATCACAGGTGGGGGGAAATGAGTCGGGGCCTGCTGGCAGTTGCCCATCACTGGTGGGGGGATATCAGTCGGGCCGGCTGACAGGTGCCTGTCATGGGTCAGGGCCTGCTCACAGGTGCCCATCACTGGTGGAGGGGGGCATGAGTCGGGCCTGCTGGCAGGTGCCCATCACTGGTGGGGGGACATGAGTTGGGGCCTGCTGGCAGGTGCCCATCACTTGTCGAGGGGACATGAGTCGGGGCCTGCTGGCAGGTGCCCGTCATGGGTCGGGGCCTGCTGGCAGGTTCCCATCACTGGTGGGGGGACATGAATTGAGGCCGGCTGGCAGGTGCCCATCACGGGTCGGGGCCTGCTGGCAGGTGACCATCACTGGTGGGGGGGACATGAGTCAGGGCCTGCTGGCAGGTGCCCATAACTAGTGGGGGGAAATGAGTCAGGGCCTGCTAGCAGGTGCCCATCACTGGTAGGGGGACATGAGTCAGGGCCGGCTGACAGGTGCCTGTCACAGGTGGGGGCCTGCTGGCAGGTGCCCGTCACTGGTGGGGGGACATGAGTCAGGGCCTGCTGGCAGGTGCCCATTACTGGTAGGGGTTACAAGAGTCGGGCTTGCTGGCAGGTGTCCATCACTGGTGGGGGGACATGAGTCGGGGCGTGCTGGCAGGTTCCCAACACTGGTGGGGAGACATGAGCCGGGCCTGCTGGCAGGTGCCCATCATTTTTGGGGGACATGAGTCGGGGCCTGCTGGCAGGTGCGCGTCATGGGTCAGATCCTACTGGCAGGTGACCATCACTGGTGGGGGAGACATGAGTCGGGGCCTGCTGGCAGGTGCCCATCACTGGTGGGGGGACATGAGTCAGGGCTTACTGGTAGGTGCCCATCACTGGTGTGGGGACATGAGTCAGGGCCGGCTGACAGGTGCCTCTCATGGGTTGGGCCTGCTGGCAGGTAACCATCACTGGTGGGGGGACATGATTCACAGGAGTCCGGGCAACAAGGAATAGGAGGGATCCGATGAGCAGAGAGGGGCGCGGGGCAGAGCAGCAGGGACACAGAGCTCAGAGCAAGGCATCCGGGAGCAGTCCGGCAACGCAGCCAGGGATCCCCCTAGGACTGTTTGCAGACATCTCACCTGATGCTGATGAAGATTTTCTGCGCACCCATCCCAGCTCTTTAACCATCCAGTGAACTTTCACTTGCGTTCTTGCAGAACAACGCTCAACACTACGACTACTGCCCTGGGCCTGCCCACCTTCCAGTAGGACCCAATTGAGTACTTTCTTTGCCCAGCCCTTTTGCCCTTTGGTGATTGAAGACCGAGACTTTGGGATTTCAGCACTGGTAGGGTCGCCCCTACAGAGCCCTGAAGAAGGCGGATGCTACCTTAATGCATTTCCGCCGAAACGTGTCAATCCGGGAACAGTCACATGCATTTGTTCCCGCCTGAATCAGACTCTGTTCACTCAGTCTCTGCCACGTTGGAAACACATACTGTTGTAAAGCAATACCTGACTAAGAGACTTTCCTTTAACAAGGATACCCTTATGAAATTGGGCGATGGTATAGCCTCCCTCGCCTTTCACTTTTCTGACCTTGGGATTTATTCACAAAGGACCTGTGTGTTCACATGAATTGGTACACTGTTATGCAAAAAACGAAAGATAAAAACCTTTGCTCAAGATTGATCTGTATATTGTTAATACAGCATTTTATGTTCACTTTGTTGTAAATACTGCACTTCTCTCCCTTTTTTTGGAGTATTTATTGATGGTATTATATGTTGTCTTTATCTTTTGTTCATCTATGTTGCATTTTTCAACACCTTCTTTTAAGCTTTATGTACTGAATATTTACCTGTACGATTAGCAAATAAAACCCTTGTTTGCTACCTTCTGGTTTGTCTTAGCTCAGTGAGAGGTTAATATACCCTTTTCCCTCAGGTTTGGATCTACCACTTAACAGACCAACCTATACACTGATCTATGGACAGGAGTATACTCCTGTACTAATAAAGTACTATAGCCTTGAGCTTCGTACACTAGGAAGGGTACATCTTCTTGTTTACACGGGACATGATTCAGGGCCTGCTGGCAGGTGCCCATCACTGGTGGGGGGTACATGAGTCAGGGCTTGCTGGCAGGTGTCCATCACTGGTGGGGGGACATGAGTCGAGACTGCTGGCAGGTGCCCATCACTGGTGGGGAGACATGAGTCGGGGTCTGCTGGCAGGTGTCCATCACTGGTGGGGGACATGAGTCGGGGCCTTCTGGCAGGTGCGCGTCATGGGTCGGGGCCTGCTGGCAGGTGCCCATCACTGGTGGGGGGGACATAAATCAGGACCTGCAGGCAGGCGCCCATCACTGGTGGGGGGACATGAGTCAGGGCCTGCTGGCAGGTGCCCATCACTGGTGGGGGGGACATGAGTCTTGGCCTGCTGGCAGGTGCCCATCAGTGGTGGGGGGGCATGAGTTGGGGCCTGCTGGCAGGTGCCCATCACTGGTGGGGGAAATGAGTCGGGGCCAGCTGGCAGGTGCCCATCACGGGTCGGGGCCTGCTGGCAGGTGACCATCACTGGTGGGGGGACATGAGTCGGGGCCTGCTGGCAGGTGCCCATCACTGGTGGGGGGAAATGAGTCAGGGCCTGCTGGCAGGTGCCCATCACTGGTGGGGGAAATGAGTCAGGGCCAGCTGGCAGTGCCCATCACGGGTCAGGGCCTGCTGGCAGGTGACCATCACTGGTGGGGAGAAATGAGTCGGGGCCTGCTGGCAGGTGCCCATCACTGGTGGGGAGAAATGAGTCGGGGCCTGCTGGCAGGTGCCCATCACTGGTGTGGGGGACATGAGTCGGGGCCTGTTGGCAGGTGCCCATCACTTGTGGGGGAGACATGAGTTGGGGCCTGCTGGCAGGTGCCCATCACTGGTGGGGGGACATGAGTCAGAGCCTGCTGGCAGGTGCCTGTCACAGGTCGGGCCTGCTGGCAGGTGCCCATCACTGGTGGGGGAACATGAGTTGGGGCCAGCAGGCAGGTGACCATCACTGGTGGGGGACATGAGCCGGGCCTGCTGGCTGGTGCCAGTCCCAGGTCGGGGCCTGCTGGCAGGGGCCCATCACTGGTGGGGGCCTGCTGGCAGGTGACCATCACTCGCGGTGGGACATGAGTCGGGGCCTGCCGGCAGGTGCCCATTACTGGTGGGGGGAAATGAGTCAGGGCCTGCTGGCAGGTGCCGTCACTGGTGGGGGGGACATGAGTCAGGGCCTGCTGGCAGGTGTCCATCACTGGTAGGTGGACATGAGTCGGGGACTGCTGGCAGGTGCCTTTCAATGGTGGGGGACATGAGTCAGGGCACTTGTGGACTGCCTGTGGGGCATAGTCAGGGGTGATGGGCTGCCTGCGGGGCATGGACAGGGGTGATGGGCTGCCTGCGGGTCATGGTCACGATTGTAGGGGGGGTCCTTGTGGTGTTGGCTGCCTGCAGTGCATGGTCAGGGGTGTAGGGGAATCAACGATTCCACGAATTACCCTGAAAACATCTTATTTCGGTTCACAATAACATTTGTTTGTTCTTACCAAAACCTCGAAACTGACGTGGTTATTTAAGAGAAGAAATATGAAGCACAACACAATACAATACAATACATGGAAAATGTTTCTTTCATTGGCTTTTGTAAGTCACCATTAAACTTCTGAGACAAAAACAGCAAACACTTTGTTAAAAATAAACCTTTGTCCTGACTATCGGCTGGGAACCACACATGAAATCTTCTGTGCTCCTCAAATTTCCACCAATACTCACATTAAACTGTGAATTCTCTTCACTTTATCAGAAAAGCCCTCTCTCCGACAGGCTTATCAGCACAGAAAGTGTTGCAGATTCCATGCTGCTTTCGCCCCCCCGAAGGTCAGATCAGGGTCCCAGCTGCATCTAAGGCCTGGACACCTCTGCTCTTTCTCTCCCTCTTCTCCAGACAACCAGCAGTCAAAAAGCCCCAAACCTGTTCTGCCGCCTACATTTATACCTGAGCCATGTCAAACAAAATGGACTCCTGTCCTTTTTCTGACGTTTTCTGTCACCCCAGTGTACGAAGGAGTGGGGTTTCACTGACGGGCCCATAGATCAGTGTGCACCCTTTAGTACTTATAAGATAAGATAGCTGCACCATGTGAGGACTGGGGGTGCAGGATTCACTTACTCCAACACGACTCAATAATGTAGTTTGGCAAAGGGAAGTCCGTTTAATGACAAGTTCATCAAACAGAGAAACAAATGGAAATCAGCAGCATTGCGATCACCTGTCTCGCTCCAACCTCCTTGAACCTCCTTGAAATTCAGTTGAACAGCAATTCTTATAGGCAATATTCGTCATCATTGACATCTAATTCTGCAAAACTCGACATGCAATATAATTGGTTAGGAAAGGTAACTTAAGTATAGGTGCTATATCTGTATATGATAATAGCGCATGCGGATTGGATAATTCTTAATCGGGTGGGCGTCTACGCCCATTCCACTACATCACCCGTGATTGACGTCACTACAAGTATGACGTCCTATTGGTTCTACTATCTATAGAAGTCCAGATAACTCGGTCCATTGTGATTGGGCAGATTACACCCCTAGACATAAATCCCCATTTTAATTAGCAGCATGCAGCATGGACACTCATGTGCCTGGTGTCCCAAGTTTCACCCTGCCTCCCTTCCATCAATCAGTATCTTAAGTCTATGTGTCAATTAGTTGGCTGGGTATGGCCTCAAAACGGTATCCTCTTATCAGGAAAAGTTATGGCATCCTCGGGTCCTGGATGACATCAGGCGGTGACACCTCTTCGCGCCTGCATGTTCACATGTCAGTTCACCATGAATCTGCTTCAGTTTCCAGCTTTTAGTGTATTTAATTCTGTTTCGGCCTCGCCACCTGCATGGGCCCCCCTTATCTTGACCTTCATGGGGCAGGCTGGTATGCTCTGAAGTTGGAGTCTTGATAGCTGACGCCCTCCTCCCTCTCTGGTTGACCTCAATTTCCCCAGCATGAGCCACTCTTGTTGAGTTTCGATTCCGCTCCTTCTCTTGACTCTGGCTGGGTTCTGAAACTTGGCCTGTCAGGCCCCTGGCAACCTGGGTACATTTTTGCTTTTACAAAATGGAGTTGCACTTGTATAATGTGCCTTATTGAGGTAGATATATGGTTGGTGCTTGCCACTCTAATCTTCTACTAAGCATTACAAGCAGTATCAATATCTTTAGCTTCTTGCGTTCCAAACGTATTTACACACGTTTAACTTGTTGGTTGCTTCCATTTTGTCTCATAGCAACGTTTCATCACGTTTTAACATTGTCTCTTTCCTGCCTCCATTACATATATTTTCACAACTGCTCGCACTGGCGTGCTATCTTCGATAGCCATTTTGTTCATTCATGAGTCCGTTCAGGCCCTTGTGTCATTTCCACTGGCCTTCCATTAGGGCTCTTTGGGTCCCTTCATGGACTGTCTGTAGGTACTCTTAGTTTTGCCTCAGCGGCTGGTACGGCTGTCTGATGGGGTACCGTGCTGCCCAGGGTTGTCTGGTAATGGGCGCTCCAGCAGGTATGGATCTTCTAATTTATACTGGGCAGAGTCCCAGTGCAGCTCTTTGTTGATTAATTTGCTCCTCACACATCACATACCTTGGCGAATACGCTCCTGGGACTTCAAAATGAGGAGAAGGGGCGCAGGCCATGTCTGGGACCTCCTCTACACCAGTAAGCTTCCAGAACCTTTGCATTTCTCTGTCCAATCACCCAGTGAGAGCTTACATGAATCACTTTGCTTATTGCAAGAACAATAATCTCTCTGATTGGAAAAGACAGCCCATTCATTTAGCACGCATGTTTACTTCCACAGAACGAAAAACTGAATTTTCCATCTGAGCTCTTTGCATTTCATTGTTAAAAGGGAACACTAATTAATTACTGGGATATTATTTAATAGGGAATAGTTAGTTGATTAATCTGGGCTAGTTTGTTGCAATACTACACAGATGGCGAATTCATTTATAATATGGAACACCCATTTCTTTTTACGTGTGCTCAGTGCATTTTAAATCTGCTGCTTTTGCATCCATTTTGCTTTCACCATTGAAAGTCTAATTCACTGCTCCCCATGAACTCAATGCATTATTTTTAATCTGCTGCCTTCAATGGCACTAAATAATTTGCTGTCTCTATTTGCATTTATCTATAATGAACCCAATGAAAGTAATGTCATGTTTAAATAATTTGCTGTTCCCATCTGCACTCATTTTTACTGGCTTCCTCCATTGAAAGTACTGCCATATACAATAGCATCTTACATCTCTTACACCCTTCCTCATGTGTTCTTCGCAAAGTTGGCATTACTAGAGTTTGGGGACAGGCTAAAGGGGCTATAGCCCTGGGTGTTTTGGTTGTAGGCCCGGATAGAAGCTCAGGGACAACAACCAAAAGGCTATAGCTAGCCCTGAATCCCGCCAGTCCCGACATTATCTTATCCCCTGATCTTTTCCAGACCTAGCAATACCCTTGCACCTCATTAAGTCACTGCTCCTCATCTGGAGCCTGGGAATGAGCTTCACCTCTCTGTTCTGACCAATTGCAGCACGACTTTACACCCTATCTGTGGATACTGACTGTCCATGTATGTCCCTCTAGTGTGAGATGAACTGGATGTGTTTTACTGTGTTGAACAATCCATGTATTTTCTGAGGCCTACTAAAACTAGATGGCCTAAAAAACTAGCTTTATTCATAGGCCTTCTCTATGTGTTACACAACTAAATGATGTTGGATATGTTTATGTTGGGTTTTATATTTACTACTTCTTAGTGTTTCTAATGAATGCTTATATTGCTGCTTGAAGTATTTCCTGTGTCTTTATCCTGCTCACATGTGTGTGTATGTGTGTGTGTGTGTGTGGTTAAACCTATTGTTTATTTAAACGTTATTTGTCTCTGCCATAATCCTACATGAACTTAATCCTAAGTGTATGTGTGTGTGTGTATTGCTGACTACTGTCTACCTTACATCAAGGAGGGGTCTCTGATACGAGTTTATTCCCTTGTCAACTTCACCTAAGGATTATGCATTATGCATGTTGTCTGGGTCTCTGGCCTTCAGTGTGGTTTCAGCCTTGTGTTTTATGGGCTTCCTTCGTTTGTATTTTCTCTTGCGTTTGGGGCATTGGACGTTCATCCCAAACACTATGTCCTACTGTAAGGAAGGAGGGGGTCAGTTTGACCCCCCATACAGTCTACGCAAATGGGCCACCTGCTCTTGCACTAGTGGAGAGATGCCTTCCTTGGCCTTCTGCGGCCTCAGGGGTCAAGACCTTGGCACGTGCAGAGGTGGAGCTATTGCAAGACACATTTGGACCCCATTTTGTGTACCCCCGACTCCATCTGTGGACTAGGCCGCATTCTGGTATCTGTGAAGCCATCTCTCCCCTCAGCAGCGCACGCACAGCGAGCACGGACAGCCCCCACGTTTTTCTTCCTGCGCCTGTGCCTCCCAAGTCCCTTTTTCATGGATGCTCTGATGTGAATTGTTGCGAGCAAACAGAGTATTCTTTTCATCCTTCCTCTGAGATCACTGCCCTGTGTGTGACCGGGCCGAATCATGACTTGTGGCCCATCTATCTCAACAAACCTGCTCTTGCACCCCTCACCACCACTTTTGAAAAAGTATTGCCTGTTCATCCCTGTGCCCCTCCAAAGCGATTCTTTTGATGTGACAGAAGTGTGGCCCTTCCTTGCTGACCACCTTAGAGCGCCCCCAATAAAACCAAAACCCTGTCAATATATTCTGTCCTAAACTATCATGTGTCGCCCATCCCCTCCCGCTCTGACGTGTCAGACCCGACAGCTATCAATCCCACCCCCCACATGTCACCTGGAGGGCAAGACCCTCACACCCTTCACCTTGCCAATGATCTGAAGCAAGATAATGTGTACAATTTATAGGCCTCTCGTAAATATGAAAGGTGTAGTAATGTTCATTATTTACTGTATGTCTTGTGATAGTGTGTAGATTAGTTAGCCGGATCCAGCCACCTCTCCCGGACCCGACACAACTTCACCTTGCACGGACTGGCCCAGATGAACCACATGATGTCCGACATCCCGCCAAGCCACCAACCAATCTCGTGGATCTGGCCCCAACAGCACCATACTCAAACCCATTCCCTCACCAATCAAAAAGTAACTTTTAGAATGTATAGAAATCGTCACTGATGATGCAGTAACCCTTTAACATGTATTTTCTATTGTATTGTTTGCCAGAGCGCTCTCAAAGCAGCCAAGTTCTCTGGATGCTGAATCTTATATAAAGTCTTTGTTGCCTCTCACAACCAATCTCCTGGTCTCATTCCCTACTGGCATGTGTCCATTATCCTGAGTTTTATTTGTGATGTGGGGATTGAGCACCTTCACTACTTATCGCTGAACTTGTTACCGTATACCTTGCCTTCCCTTTCAAGTCACTCTTACTTCATTCCCCTGCAGTACTGGCCAGAACACTGGAAATAAAGTATATAGATATGTATATTTCTTTATTTTCTAAAGAAACAGTAACAAGCGATCAGGCAATTACATGTTTGCTATAGGGAGTTCAGTTATCTTCTCAAAGTATACACCTCATCCTATTGATATTTTATGAAAGTATACTTGTTTTCGAGGCCATGGCACATCTTAATTGACCAAATAGACATGTATAAGGCATCATATAACACAAATAAATAGAAAACATAAGGTCAGTCAGACTCCCATAGGAACACTTTAAAATTCTGTTGTAATAGCTTTTGATTCGAGTGAAGGATTTGATTGAAATTATTACAGTGATTAGGGACTTGTGCCCCCTGCACCTAAATGAATAGTTTCGTAAAGACCACTCAAACAATGAAAAGGTTATTAAGACGACAACAACACATGTTTTTGCAAAGTTGCAGCCTACTTCCCATTCATTTTCCCCATAGACAAACAAGGTACAATTTTGCCAAATCAACTTGGGCGCAAAGCGTTTAAAAGCGTGCTGTTTGTGGTATGGGGTTATTTCGTGTAGTCGTTTTAAAAATATTTGCTGGAGAATGTGGTGCCCCAATCTCAAAAATAGATCGTTATATCTCAGGTAAATTACCAAAACTGGGTGACTGTAGAAAAAAAAAACAGCCACCATGTTTCAGTATCCTCGGCTATAGCCTTGAATAGCCAACATTTCAAACAAAACTGTGACATGGAAACAGTATGTGTTAAGAGGGCAATGGAGAAGGTAGGGGAGGAGACCTTGGTAGTAGTGTGGGGCACTGGCGTAACAGGGGCCCCCGCAACCCCTGCAGTGCGGGGGCCCCGCCAGCACATGTCCTAGGAGGGGGGCTCCACTGAAGAAAAAAAATATATTTTTTAAAAAAAATGTTTTTTTTTCTTTTTGAATTGTCTACATTCATAAAGAAATTATTTCTGTAACAGAAAGAATTTCTTTATGAAGGCAGAGTGACTATAAAATGAAAATTTCTTTTTGAAGTGCGAGGGCTCCACCCTCCCCATGGCATGGAAGACGTTAGGCTCGAGGCCTCCATGTCATGGGGTAGGGGGGAGCCCTATGACTTCAAAAAGAAATAGTTTATTTTTGAAGTCACTCTGCCTTCACAAAGAAATTATTTCTGTTATGGTTTGGTCCTTAACGGAAATCATTTCTTTATGAAGACAGAGGGCCTCATTATGGGTTTGGCGGTAACCGTGCTGGTGCTACTGGCAGGTTGTCGTCGGACCCGTAATGATTTACTGGTGCCCAACTTCCCGGCAAATGGCAAGTCCCAATTTCCATAGAGTCTATGAGAATGGGGACCACGGAAGCATCGGCACCGTTAAAAATAGTGCCGATGCTTCCTTGAAAACTCTGCAGGTGGGGGCCATTCTGCCCGGCAGGTCCGACCTCCCGGATGGGACGGCAACCGCCCGCAGAACTGTAATATGCAGGTGCAGAAACAACAGTGCTGGTAAGCTTATCGGCACCATTGTTTCCAGACTGGCATATTTGTAATGAGGCCCAATTTCATTTTGAAATATTAGGGCTCCCCTTAACCCCATGATGTGTGCGTGTGTGAGTGTATGGTGAATGGGTGCACACTTAAATGTATGGGTGGGTGCCTCGGTGTGTGCCTGTATGGTGAAAGGGTGCACAATTAAATGTACAGGTGGCTGCCTGGGTGTGCATGTATGGTGAAAGTGTGCACACTTAAATGTATGGATGGCTGCCTGGATGTGACTGTATGGTGAAATAATGCACACTTAAATGTATGGATGGCTGGGTGTGCGTGTGTGTATATGGTGATTGGTGTGTGTGCTTGCGTTCAGGGGCGCAACAAAACCTACATTTCGGGGGCTAACCCTTCAAATGTTGGGAGAGGCGCTAACTTCATGGGTGGTGGGGGAGGGGCAAACTTATTTGTTTGGGGGTATCTAATTTCTTTACTCATTTTAATGAGACTATTCTAGTGCAGCTTCAATGTTATAAGCAATTTAAGGTTGAAAGCACCCACTTATGGACTGCTGTCAGAATGAGTGGTCTCCTGTTCCCCCTCTACCCTTCCAATCACTCCCATGGCATGCAAATATTAAACCCACATCACAATTTCAATTGCATAAAACATTTGGCATTTGAAAGCAGGTACTAACAGTGAAATGCTTTATGTTAGTATTAACTGGGCTCTTGTTAACAGCGAAAACCAGGTGTCATTTAACATCTGTGCCCTGTTCTGCCTGGCAACTGCTCTAAAGGTCAGCCAGGTCGAATCAACAAACATAGCCCAAAGTTGAGGGGAGTGCTGAATCCCAGTCAACTCAATGGTGTTGCACCAATACTTGTGTTTAATGTCTTGATTACTCATTACCCCTAGCCCTATTCTTCCTCGTCTCAGTGTGTATGAGAAAGTACTTGTGTATAAGGCACTCTGCCTCATACACAAGTACTGGGATGAGGTAGAGGTACATGGAGGTAATGCCTGACTTAGCTACCTGTACTCTTCATTACTCCTAGTCCCACTCTTCCTCATCCCAGTACTTACCTATGAGGCAAAAAGCTCTGGTACAAGGAAGAGTGACATGGAGGTAATTCTGGGTCAAGCAGATGATTTTGGAGGTTGGGGTAGGGGTGGTAGGGAGAGTGGATGTGTGGGTGGGGGGCAGGATTGTGCAACAAACCATAATGCTGCCCATGTCCAGGTTAAGCAGGCATGATATGTGGTATTAGTGGCTAGAGAGGCATTTTGATGCAGCCAGTCTAGTCATTCCTCAGTTTGGTGTGAATTTTTTTTTAACTGGGCATTTCTGATAACGCAGTCCTGCTAAGTGAATTACCTGGCTAGACTGCCATTTGGGTGCTGGCAGTCTAGCCGTTTCTTACTGCGGCATTGTATAATTTCATGGGCATCTGTGATCAAATGATATGATATAAGTAATTTATAATGCGCCGGTACACAAGTGTTTCTAGGCGCGACAAGAAAAGGGAGGGAAGGTAGAGGGAGGACAAGACAAACAATCTTACTAAGCCTTGTGTCATTCAGATCGTGCAAGTGCGAGAATGAGAAGTGCAAGGGGAAAGGGGGCGGAAGTGCAAGGGAGGGAAAAACAGGGCAGCAATGCTCGGAGTAAGTGCAGCCAGGGCAGCGTGGCTTTGGGTATTGCAAGGCGAACAAGGGATTGTAGGGTTACATTTACAGCCCCTAAGTGCTTGGTAGGCCCAGAGGCAGTGCAAGGGTGACTGATCAAGAAAAAGTCTGGTCTCAGTAAGACCTTGAGGGTAGCCAAGCAACCAGTCGGTACAGCGGACAGGTAGATCAGGTAGGCCAGCAGGGGAGGGAGAGAGAGAAAGCAGAGGAGAAGAGGAACGTTTTGAGATGCTTCCGGAACTTCAGGTGGTCCAGCTGAAGTTTGAGAGGGGCAGGGAGGCTATTCCAGAGGGAGGCACCTGCAGAGGAGAGAGATCTACCCCCACTCTCTGTCTGGAGAAGTGTTTAACCCTTAGAAAGTTGTAGGTAGCTGAGTGAAGGGCTTGAGAAGGAAGATATTTTGGAAGAGAGTGTTGGATGTAGTGCAGGCCCCAGGCCCAGAAAGCCTTGTGGACAATGCAAAGGGTGTTGAACTTGATCCTTGCAGCAACTGGGAGCCAGTGGAGATATTTCAGGGCTGGAGAGATAAGATCCCTGGGCTTGAGGCCAAGGATAAGTCTTGCTGTCCCATTCTGGATTAGTTGCAGAGGGTGGAGAGTAGAGGAAGGCAGATTGAGAAAGAGGCTGTTGCAGTAGTCCAGCCTAGAGAGAGCCAGGGCTCTGGAGACCGTGAGGTTCTGGGGGAAAGTGAGAAAGGGAAGAGTTCCTTTGAGGAGAAGCAGCTGGTAGTGGGACTTCTTGGCGACGTCCGAGATGTGAGGAGAGAAAGAGAAAGAAAGAGTGGATTCAAAGATGACACCAAGGTTGTTTGCTTGACAGAAAGGGGCCAAGGCGGGCAGCCAGAGTGAGAGAGGAAAAGCAGGGGCAGGAGTCCAAATGAGAAGGATCGCCATCTTACTGACATTAAGGCAGAGATCGTTGAAGGCAACCCAATCCTGAATCGCGGATAGACAGTCAGGAATGAACGAGAGAGTAGAGGAGTCTGAGGGGAGCCTGAAGGAAAGCGGAGTGTGAGCCGCATAAGACTGAAAGTTAGAGGAGAAGGTAGAGTTCAGGTGGGCCAAAGGGGTCAAGTAGAAGTTGAAAAACCATGAAAAGAGGATGGAACGGAGAGAAAGGGACCAAGTTGGTCCTGGGAGGAGCTGTCCAAGAGGAAGGAGGTCAGCCACTCGAGGGCCTGATCCGTGATGCCCAGGTTCTCATGAAGTCGATTGATCAGGATGGCATGGTTGACCGTGTCGAAAGCAGAGGAAAGATCAGGAGGATGAGAACAGAAGGAATGCTGGAATCAAGGTTAGAGAGCAGATCTTTATAGGTGTTCAGGAGAGTAGTTTCTGTGCCTCTGGCAGCTCTGAAGCCAGACTGAAGGTCATGGAGACAATCAACAGATTCTGTGTGGAGAGTAAGCTGGGAGATGGCCAGCTTTTCCAACAGTTTGCCCAGGAAATCGGTGATGGAGATTGGGCGACAGTTTGCCGGGCAGGCAGGATCGGCAGATGGCTTCTTGAGGAGTGGGTGCATAAGAGACTGGTCAAGGTGAGAGGGGAACGTTCCAGTGGCAAAAGAGTGATTACAGAAATCGGCCAAGACTGGAGCGAGGTTGTCAATATGTTCCTTGATGGTTTTGGAGGAGCAGGGGAGCACCTGTTTGGATGACACTTTCATAGATTGGACTTGTCTAGAAACCTTTTCAGGTGTTGCCAGAGAGAAAGAGGAGAAAGGAGGAAGAGAGGTAGAGATGGCCAAAGAGGGGCCGAGAGAGGAAGAGGAGATGAAGGACAGGAGTTTTAGCAGAGAAGTGAGATGACAGAGCCATACAGAGGGCCTGGGAGGGAACAGGAGAGGTAAAGACCGCAACAGTATTGACCAGTTCCTTGCAGATTTTAAAGAGTTTGGCCGTGTTGTGAGAGGCCACAGGCTTGAATGTGTGTTCTCTTCTTGATGAGTGTTAATGCTTCGACTGGAATTTTGGCGCAACCACTCTAGATATGTCTAAATGTGTCCTGGCATGCTTTACTGTAATGATATTACGTGTCTACATTAGTCTACATTGTGTAGCCAGTTCGACATGTTTTCATTGTGGCATGGCATTTTTAATAGCAAAGTATTAATGTTCCTGTGCACTTTTGGTGACTTGCATCTATTGGATTGGTGTTACCCTACAAAACAATTGCAGACACTCCGGCTTTTTAGGCAATTTTTGTCAGAAAGTGTGCTGCATATCGCATTAAACACATATTTATATATTTTTCCTAGTGCAGTGTGTGGCATATCCCTTCAGCAGCACGTTCATGCGTATTTCGCAAGCGTGATAAATAATCTATGCCGGCCCAGAGTTTGCGCGACCAGTGATTTGTTGCTGATTTAGGGGGGCCCTCTCATCATGGCTCGCAGGGGGGCCCCCACATTTTGTGTTACGCCACTGGTTTGGGGAGCTGGTAGTGAGTGGGGGGGACAATTGGTGTGGGCTTTGGGGGGCCAGGGAGGGATTTTGTTTGCACAACCACTTTTCCCTGTTAAGGACGGTTAAATAGGATTACAGATAGCCACGGGTATGTGTAATTCTGTGCTGGTGGCTATAGATTTTGAGAGGTTTGTGTTTTATTTCTTTAAAAAAATATTTGTATAGGAACAGTGATGTTGGGGCTGAAAAATCATTGGCCATGGCCAAAAGCAATGGTCACTGACATGGTAGGTATTTAGGAATTTTATCTATTTTGGCTATCTGTTTCCAGACTTTCATACATGTGAGACTGTGGAGAAAAAAAGAAGAAAACTGTAAAAAAAAAACAACTCAATACAAAAAAGATTGGGCCACTTAAAGTGGAAATTCTTAGAAGAAAAATATAATGAAGGACATCATAGTGATTGGCATTATATGAATGTGTTATGGCAAAAAGAACAGCCCTTTGAAGCCACAGTCTCTAAACTAGTGTTTAAGAATGGTACCTGGCGCGCCCATCTCTCTGTCAAACTACTTGAATTCTTTCCCTGCCCCCGCTATATCCCCTCACTATCGTTTGAAATGGCATTCAGGTTATCTGTACATTATTGAACCTTTCTTTTGCTGTTCTCATGCAATATATTATTGGTACTGCACTATACTTCCATCATCTTTTGCAGTTCATATAACTTAAAATGTAAATTACAAGAAGTACTGTTTATTTACATATATCTATATATTCATTGAAAAAACTTTGTTAAAGGGATGTTATGGTTAAGTTGCATGAATAAAAACCCATGAAATTCAATGAACAAACGTTGTTACGTGCTCTGCAAGCTGAACTCTTTTTGTGCAGAGGCTGATTTTAGTGATGTCATCAATTACACTTGTGATGTCATCAGTGATATCCTGGGTGTTAGTCTTAGCAGTGCACGGTGGTGGCGCAAGTTATGGTTGCTTAGCTTACCATAATTGGTGAATTTCTGAGGTTTTTCAGTTTCACTTGTAACCATAAAGTCCCTTCAACAAAGTTTTTTCAGTGAATTTCATAGGTTTTTATTAGTGCAACTTTACAATAGCGTCCCTTTAACAAAGGTTTTTCAGTGAATTTCATGGGTTTTTACCAGTGCATGCTAATTTCCTACAACTTACTAATATCATACTTACCCCCATATAGCAACATTTTAGTCCATTTTACAAAATGTCACCTTAAAACTGCCATTTCCCATCTTCAAGCATCATTTTTAACACTTCTATCCACGTTTTGCAACTTTTTTCACTGTTTTTGCATCCAACAACCCCCGCGAATGTCTGACTTCATTGTGGACCTTCCGGACAGTGCTATGTGACCATGCACTCATGCGTGGTATGATGAGTGTCCAGGAATGTGTCTGCGCTTTTTGGTGAGGTCCGTGCTTCGAGGACAGTTTGTAACTGCATTTTCTACCAATATAGGAACGTTTAAGCTCAAAATGTACCCTTGCACAGCTCCTACACCTAAACGTACTAATTATCCATCCACAATCTAGTACAAAGCACATACGTGGAAGAATATTAGCAAAACTGCTCTTTATCTTAAAAATGGAATCAACTATTGCCATCCCTCCTCCCCAAGAGCCACCACCATTACTAGCTGGAGGATGTACACAAAAAAAAGCACAGTACTCCCAAAGACAATTAAGATGACCAACAACATGAGGTAGATGAAGTGCCTACCTCTAGCACCCAGAGAGAATCATGTGTGTGGCAGCTCTTTACCACTGTTGGGAATGTACCAAAGGCTACCAATGTTAAATGCACTGCAGTCGCATATTACCCAGACAGTACTCCTGAGGGACCACCTCCATGCACCACCACACCAAATACAACCACTGCAATGGTCTCAGAAAGGTTGTTCCTTTCTTAGCAAGAAGTAGGCTGTCTTCCTCCACCTCATCTTCCTCAACCAATACTGTAACGACACAGCCTAATTCTGTGGAACACAAAATGCCACAAAATGCTAAGCCCTGAGGACCAAAGGGCTGTGGACTCTACTGTTTGGCCGTGGCGAGTGTCTCTACCTGGAGGAGAAGTGGAATACTGAGGTGCGTGTGCCTGTACCTTTAACAACTGACCTAAGTCACCTGACCTAGGTCACCTGGTACAAAAGGCCACCTCTGTCGCCCTTGCGGCGCTAAGCCCTGAGGACCAAAGGCTGTGGACTCTACTTTTTGGCTGTGGCGAGTGTCTCTACCTGGAGGACAAGTGGAATACTGAGGTGCGTGTGCCTGTACCTTTAACAACTGACCTAAGTCACTTGACCTAGGTCACCTGGTACAAAAGGCTGCATCTGTCGCCCTTACGGCGCTAAGCCCTAAGGACCAAAGGCTGTTTGGCAAGTGCCGCGGGGTGCCTTCCCGCTGCGAGTCGCAAAGGATGGATCCAGCTATTCTATCCTCGAGGACTAAAGCCCAAGTTAATCGTTTGGCCACACAAGAGGATCACCCTGTCAAGCGAGCACTACAACAACAGATGAGCCAATATTTTTCATGTGGTTCAATAATGGAAATAAGTGAAGAACCGACAGCGGTGCTGGTACAAGATGTCTTTGAAGTTTCCCAATCAGAGGAGTGCGTACACTCTGCACTCGCTTGCGAGGCATTACTGCCTTCTGTACATTTACAAACATCCCCTACCTCCGCTACCTTGACCCCGCCCCCTCTCTCTAATCTCATTCAGTCAGTGGCGAGTACAATTCGAACGACAATTGCTGACAATAAGACTGGTAATGAGATTGATCACAACGTACCGGATGGCGTGTCCGCTCTGGCAGAGGCTGGGGCGGGCTCCGTGCCAGTGCCGTGGTTGTTGTCTGGGGGTGGCGGGGTGAGTCTGGAGGCCGCGGCTCTGTTGTGTGGGGGTGCTGCGGTGGATCCGGCTCCTGCTGCTCTGTCGCTGACCCCGGCCGCGTCCGATGACACTGGTGTGCGTGGTCGGGCAGCGATCGCGGCGGCAGTGACCAATTACGACGAAGTCTCAGAAGCTCTGCAGTGCCAGTTGGACTTGGCAGAGGCGCGACTGTTCAGTCTTTCGCTTAGCCTCGCCAAGTCGGCGCGGCTCACCGTAGCTGTCTCTCCTGGGTTATGCAATGCTGAAACTGAGGAGGAAATCGAAGTAAGTGCGATTCTCGATCTACCCATGTGTTTAAACTCGCACTTAAATGGAATGTCATGCGTTGACCAATGCAGGGTTATCAGTGTTCCTGCCTCATCACAGATAGACCCTGCCCCTGACTCAAACATGATGGACCCTTACTTTAAACCATCACTTTTCAACAGATTATTACAAAGCGAACGTTGGCAGGGGATTGAAGGGGATGGCGCATCTCATACTGATAGCAGAAACTCCCTGGAGGTGGTAACCTCGGTACTACAAAACTTGATTGAATTAAATAAATCTCGTTCATGCAAACGGATGTGCGTGTCCACCCCAGATCAGAACTTGACACAAAAAGCCTCACAGAAAAGACAATGTACAAATGTGACTGATCCAAATAGAGATATATGGGGGTCTGGCAACTATAAAAGACCCAAGTCTCGAGAGATTGTGCCCTCTGATGTTTCAGTACAGTCACCAGAGGGAAAGGTGGCTGACTCCCAGAAAAGACTGTCCTGCTATAATGATGCAGGGCGTGATTCTAGGAGGCAACACCAAACTCAATTAAGCCAAAATTCAAACAGTGATGACTCGTCAGACAAACCTATTTCTAGGGATTCATCGTTTGTTGAGCGTCCATTCCCAAAAGTTAGGAGAGAACGGGGTTGGTTTGCATGAGCCGCACGTGACACACAGGGGAAAGCTGGAGGTGGGAGCCCAGCCCCTTGTGTACATGTGCCTTCAAATGATCTCCTAATAGCCCTGACTTCATCGATGGCAAATGTGAAAGTTGTCAAGATGTTATTGGCCCTGATGAATTCAAAACTTATAAATCTAGAGGTAGTGCACGGAGCGCAGAGGACCAAACAAGAAGAGGTCAATCAAAATTTATTGGCGGGCATTGAATCTGCTAATGAGGCTAAACGGAACGACATGATCGATAAAAAATTGTTTGCAGAGGTTGAAAAGGAAGTGCTGTCTCTTTTCCGCAAATCACATACAGATCAAAGAGGCGAGGAGTTGGGTGGTGTTGGCAACATGGTTTACATGGCAATGAAAGAGCAGTCATCCCTCTTGCCGCTCCCACCTAACACTGCAAGGACAGCAGAGAAGACCGCTTGTCAAATGCAGTCATCTCAAATCGAGAATCAGACTCCCCAACCCATCACGAAACTAGAAAGCCACCTAATGGAAGCTAATGGCTTACTTAATAGGGTGCCTAAGGGTGCCTCGCCTCAGGTGGTAACTGAGGTGGAAAACCCCAAGATCATCAGAGATGTACATGGCAAAGGTGAAGGTCAGACCAACATACTTGAAACTTCATTTAATACAGCATACTTGCAAGCCAAACATGAATCCAACCCTGCCTTGCTGGAATGCCAAAAGGCATCTGGTTCATCGCCTCCATTGCAAGTGGTGGATCAAGCTCCTGGTCCTAAAGAGGTAACTGTTGATATCACAAAGCCTGCAGGCTTATTCCCCATCTTTGGAGGTCTAGAGGTTCAAGATCAACATAAAACAAATGGGGAAGCAAAAAAAAATCCCCCCTAAATGAAAAAGCAAAAGAACATGCCAGCCCGCAAAAAGTCTCAACAAAAAGGAGCTTGAAAATTCCTTCGTAACATCAATATGATTCAACTTGTCGACAAAGCGATTACAACCTGTTTGAAGTTAGTTGATACAATTAAGGAGAACAAAAAGGCCCAATTAGAATCCGCGGGAAATAATGTGAAAGCAGCCGAGGTCCGTCTAGATGAAGCCGAGTTGGCTGATCATGATGAGTTAATAGAATTTTCAATTTATGAGGATCCTGCTCAAGAGGCAGAAGAACCTGTGAAAGCACCTCTTGAGGCTCCGATTAACCAAAAAGCAGTTACGTTGCCATTGAGTTCAAGACTGAACAATGAGTCCAGGAACTCGGTAACAGGTTCATTAAATCCTAACCTGTGTAGGTCGAAAAAGCAACAAGTACTACTAAATAACATAATACCAGAGTCTAGAGACAGGTTGTGCGTGATAGTTCCACTTGAAGTAGAGGCTATGAATGGGGAACCAGGGCCTGCGAGCCCGGAGTTCATCACTTTACAAGAAAAATGAGAACGGCTGAGGACAAGCTTGCAGACGATGCATCAAGATAGTGGTGGATCACGTCAGCCTCTTCGGAAATGGTGTGAACTTTGTAATAGGAAATAGGGAGCCAGCAGCAGCTTTGTTGGCTGCTGATGCATCCATGCCACAGAAATCCGACTACCATCAGTCGGAGGCGATAGAGAAAAAACAGAAGGGCAGGAACGGACAGGAAACAGCCCAACCTTTAGAGTCGACTCCATCGATTAAATTGATGTTGGAGAGGCTGGAATGTGGCGACAAATTAATCTTGAATCGAACAAATGTGTTAAGACTGCTTCATCATGTACCTCGATTGCGATCCCTAGGATCTAAAGATCTGAAAATTGTCGAATTCCCGGACGACCTTTGCACTGATAAGGTGATTCTGTATGTTAATTCCAATATAATTGCAAACGTAATTTTGGAAGCAGACAAAGAGCTGTTGTTGTTGGGATTCGATGCTTACAAAATAATGGAACCCGTAAGGTGCAAAAAAGTGGAGATGAAGGATGGAGCAGGTGAAGCATGGGCGACACAAATGGGTAATTCAAAGTCCATGGAGACCGCACAAAAAACTGCACTAATAGAACAAAATCAGCAAGAACAGCCCGGTCGGAATGGGATGGCCCCTAAAGACGGGCTACCAGCCCCTGCACTCCAAAGTGTAGTCGCAGCTGCGCAGGTGGTGATTTCCAGAACTAGTCCAATGGCCAAAATCAAAATCACCATAAACAATGGTGGCTCAGCCAACAAGATCACTTCTACAACAAGTAGCCCATTGGTTAAAGAAAATATGCAAGACTGGAATTGGCTGGCCACGGCTTTGAACGCTAATACTCTCAGCTAATATCCGAAGGCCAGCGTGGTTCAGGTATGTTCCTTTGCTTCATGGAACACGCGCGGCTTCATACATTTGCTAAACAATGACTGGCTTCATGATCTACAATTGATTTGTCTTCAAGAAACTTGGATGTGCGAAATGCCAGTGATCTCAGAATTTGAATGCGCATTTAATCCAGCTATTAAGGCTGAAAAGGGGCGTCCGCTAGCAGGGCTCTTAACTATGATCAAACGGTCTTCAGGCTACCGGTTGCTAAATTCACAGAACTATACGCCCTATATTCAAGTCTGTGAGATATGTAAAACCAACGCTACACCAAATGTGCTGGATGTGATCCATATAATCAACTCATACTGGAACCACCGATGGACCAGAACATACTCGTTCATCGACCAGGTCACATCAATAATCGATAACCTGCTGGAGTCAAGCAGAGGGGGCAGATTGATAGTTTGTGGTGATCTAAACATTGACTTTTTTAAACCACAGAATTCCGCCAAAGGTCAACTATCTAAAAACTGGTCAGAAGAATTGAATGCAAGAGGCCTATCAATGCTAAACAGCTGTACGCAAGGAGACATCCCGGCGAAGCCTAGGTGGCAGCGTGAAGCCCAATCGTCTACCATTGATTACATCTTTGCCTTGGATACTATGCATGCGAGAGTAAAGTCCTTGAAAATTTGCACAATGGGTAACAGTGATCATGAAATGTTGGAGCTAAAATTTCAAGACTCAAAAGGTGTTCAAAGTCAAAAATGGGGAACAAAAGTTCTGGTGGAATCAAATCGCCTACGTGTGAGGCTGGATGAAGGTGATGTGGCCAATATATGCTCCCAATTCAAGTCAAACCCGGAGGAGATTGAATATGGTCTTCTATATTGTCACAATTTAAAGCCAAAAACACTGGGCTGAAAAACTGGTAGTTTCAGAAGAAACACTGCTTCGACCTGATGGTGATGCAGCGCAAAAGAACGATGAGAGCTGAAATCTGGAAAAACAAGCTAGGGCCCAAGAACAAAATAATATCAAAAAACAGAGTAACCAAACAATCTTATAACAACAGCAGGCAATGTTAAAGACTCTAATAAATAAGAACAATGGAGAGTTTTGGCGAATTATTAATCGCATGGAGGCACCGGAAGAGGCCTTGCAAGTGCGCCTGGTACCAGAAATCGAGTGGGTGCATCATTTTACCGCTCTATGCCATAAAAATCTTGCTCCTAACTTTCCAACACATAATTCAGTATCATGGGATTTACACTTTGCAAGGGAGGACATCCGAGAGGTAATCATGAGAGCCAAAAACTCTAGGGCCCCAGGCCCTGACTGCTTGTTGACCTTCATGATTAAACAGTTCCATGATCTCTGGGCTGATCTGTGCTTCAATCTATTTGCAAGAATCAACATGCAAAAACAAGTGCCAATTTCATGGAAGACAGGGATAATAGTCCCAATCTTCAAGAAAGGAAACAGAATGTCACCAAAAATTATCGACCAGTGGCACTGCTTGATGTCTTGGCCAAGATTTATGCCTCGCTGCTACAAACAAAATTGATCAACTGGGCCAGAACAGCTAAAAGAGTGGATGAAAGACAAGCAGGATTCGTGAAATTTGTCGGGAGCTCTCGGAATCTGCTTGTCCTAAACCTACTGAAAATGGAAGCCCTGCGAGCAAACATGAAAGTGTATCTTGCTTTTGTTGATTTTTCCATTGCCTTTGATATGATTGATCGTGAAGCGTTTTGGCAAAAAATGGAAGTGTGGGGTTGCCTTGCAGGCCTATTAGTGGCGATTAAAGAACTTCACACAGATACTTCCATTGCAATCCGTCTAGATCAATCAGGTTCCTTGTCAGCACAGATCAAGACGCACAAGGGGTTTAAACAGGGCTGCCCGTTGGCAGCCGCAATTTTTAGTCTTTTCATCTCAGACATGGTGAGGCTATACACTCTGTGAGAGCGTTTTCACCTAAGCTCAACTTATCGCAGATAAGCTGGTTGTTGAATGCCGACGATTTAGAAATCTTAGACTTAACCCCGATTGGCCTACAAAATAAACTTGAGGCAGTGCAAAGATATGTGAGTTTGAAGAACCTGAAGATCAATGTAGCAAAGACGGAAATACTGGTGTTTGAGAATTTAAGAGCAACTCAATCGTCAAAGGCAGCAAAATATGTGTGGAAGCTAGATCAAGACCAACTACGTATTTCAAAAAAGTGTAAAGTACCTGAGTATGATATTGAATTCCAGTATCTGTGATGAGCCCTGGGTAGTCGAATCCAAGAGGAAATGTGGTCAGCTGGCATGTCAGGGTCTTTTGATACATAGAAAGTTTGGGCGTTTTTCTATGCGTCCTCTGCGAAACCTTTATGAACAGAAAGTTGTACCAATCCTGACATACGGCGCAGAAAACGCTTTTGGATGCTCGTCAAATTGTTGGGCATCACTGGAACATATGTTCTGGACTAAAGCGCTAAGCTTACCGATTGGAATTTCGACAGCCTGCATAAGGTACGAACTTGCCTTAATTTCGCTGCATGCTCGGATCAGCTGGAACCAACTGGCTTTATTTCAGAAATCCAGAGCAGAGGAAGGAATCTTGCAATTTAAGATTTTATACAATGCGTCATCAAGAGGCTCTGACATTCTATCTCAATGGGTGAAATGTTGCGAAGATCTCTTGCTAATATACAACATCAGCTTGGAAATTCTCCACTCAAATCCCACGGCAGCAAAAGTGAAGATCTGGCATGCCGATTGGATAACTACATGTAGTGAGCGCTATTCTGCCAGTGCCGAAGCAAGAGGATTTAACGTGCTTCAAAAATACCTGAATATTTTCCCAAATTCGAAAGCTAGAAGACTTTTCAAGCTATTCCGTTTTAATTGCTATCAAAACCAAAGAGAGAACCAGCCACTGGGCATGTAACGAAGGATTAAATTCCTATTGTCGCTTTTGTGACAAAGATCTGGAATCACTTAAACATCTTGTGCTATTCTGTCCCGAATTAAAGGATGTAAGATCTATTCATATGGGCCAGTGGAATGATGACCATCAGACTGTGTGTGCGGAAGAATGGTGGCAGAGAATGTGGAATGGATTGGACATGAAATTAATTATGCCCCTGACATCTTTTTTGGCAGTAATTGAAGAGAGATTAAATGCTTTTGATCGACCGCCAGCTTAAGATGTTAAGTAAACTTAAGGACGATTCAGTTACGCTAAGACTCAGTTATGTTAAGTCATCTGCAATAATATGACATTGGACGTGAGAAGGGATGAGGATAACCTGGGATATAGTAATGTGTTTGTTAATTGTTTGTCTTGTTTTGTGTAACATTTTAAAGGTTTGAATCTAAACCAATAAAATTAATTAAAAAAAAAATGCCAGAAGCTACCATGCAAGCAATAAAAGAGGCTGTTGATACATATCTTTCGAAGACAACAGTCCTCTGTATACACTGAAACACACCACTCTACAGGGGGAAGCAATTTCGAAGTGCTTTGGAAGTTGTAATTAAGGAGCATGAGAAACGCTGCCCCTACCATAGAAGAAACGCACACACAACATCTTCCCTTGTCCTCTTGCCCCTCCATATTTAATGCCTGGTCTCTCTTCCCTCATATCCCTCCCCACCTTATGTTCTAACCTCTCAGGCAAAAAAAAGAAAAGACATCAAACCACAACAAAAGGAAAAAAGAAAATCTTATAGACTCCTTTTACTTTACATTTCTCATTAAATACATTGGGCCTCATTAGGAGATTGGAGGTAACCATGGCGCTATTAGCGCCATGGCTGCCTCCAAATCCTTACCGACTCTGCCCTGGTGAATGGAGCTATTACCGCCCCATTCCAAGGTTGGCGGGGACGGTAATTCGCTGTTCACCAGGGACCTTCCCCATTCCCATTGAGCCCCGATAGGGCTCAATGGGAATGGGGAAGGTGCTAATAACGGTACCGCAAATTGGGGTACCGTTATTAGCACCAAAGTCCCTTTGCGGGTCCCGTCCTTAACGCCTGGTAAAACCAGGGATTAAGGGAGGACCCGCAAAGGGAACTCGTAATAGGGCTGTAAGGGATTACCGGAACCGGTGCCCTTATCGGTACCAGTAATCCCTTACCGCCCACCTCGTAATGAGGCCCATAGACTCAATAAGATTTTCCAACATTTTCATTTGCATTTTGTGTTATGCTAATGGGAATAATGTCGAGTTCATACCCCGTTCCAGGCACTGGAATGGGGTATAACAGCACATCAGTCCAAGTTATCGGCCCAAGTGAAGGTTGGGTCTAAAATCTTTTTGAAAACTTTTGTCTACATCGTCAAATGGCAACAAAGCTGTAAGCCATTTAAACATGTTGAGACCACCCTCTAATTTAGCCCCCTCTTGACAAAATTCCACCAAATTTTACAAAAACATATATATCTAGATCTAAAATATTTTTGCCAACCTTTGTGTAAATTCGTCAAATGGCACCACATTTATAAGTCTTTACAATATTTTGGGACCCCCGTCTAATTTAGCCCCTTATTGACAAAATCCCACCAAACTTTACACAAACATTTATATCTAGATCTAAAATATGTTTGCAAACCTTTGTGTAGATTCATCAAATGGCACCACATTTATAAGCCTTTCCAATATTCTCAGTCCCCCCTTTAATTTTGTCCCCTCTTATGAGAATCCCACCAAACTTTGCAGATCCATTCAGGATCAGGTGTAGAATAGAATCCCAACATTGCATGCAGTTTCATTTAGTGGCACCAAAGTTATAAGCCATCCAAAAATTGCTTTTCAACAACCCTCTAATGCAGAAATACTCATAGATGTCCCTGAACATCTGGAGTGTTCCTGGACATCACAGGACCTTACCCGGCCATCTGGACTATTTGCGGACTTAAGGGGCAAAAAACACCAGTTTTTTTCTTCTGTTAGCCATATCCCATTCACATCCTCATTACCCCTCACCTCCCAAGAGATTTTTTGATAAGTTTGACAAGTGCAATGTTGTGCATTTTAATATGTTTTTACTGCGGCGTCCGCGGACACCGGACACTGTCCACAAATCCAACATGATGGCCGTTTCCAAAAATCTGATGCACTTCACACTTTTCACCATCCAATCAGTGGTCACGTCCGATGTCCGTGGACATCACGTCGCCCTCTAGGTCAATCGGGTGCCCATCTGCGGACCAAACAGAGAAGTGGGTCTCCTGATCGAACCCAGATATCACTATTTTTTTGTTGACCTGCTTTTAGCCCGTTTTAAAGAATACTACTGGATGGATTTACTCCATATTATACCAAAAGCACGCTTTTGGGTCCTAGTTGCCGCTCCTGCCTGCTTTGAAAATCCGTCCAGCGGTTTAGGCTGTAGGTATGAGCAAAAGTATTTTTCCATTGTGTCTATGGGAAAAAAATGAATGACAGACCCCCCCATAACTTTGCTCCCCTTAAGGAAATCTCATCAAACTTACCAAAACAATTCAGAGCGGGCCATATACTTTTTTGGCAAAGCTTGGTAAGGATTCATCCAGGGGGAGCGAAGCTATAAACCACCCAAAGAGTGCTCTTCCTATGGGTTGAGCAACTTAACCATAACTGCATGAACGCTAGCACAGGCCATGTAATGTGTATAACAAATTATATATATATAATTTTGAAAAATTGATTTGTAGCCACTTCTACCACCCTGCTTTAATTTAAGATTCCCCATCCCATGTATTTTAGCTTGTGTATTCTCACCCATGTTCCTAGTTCTTGTGTAATTGTACCCATTAAATGTATCCCCGCCTAGTCTACTGCCATGTATATTCTGCTCTCTTTATCATAATCTATTTTACATTAGCCCATGAGCTGTCTACCGTCTGTTCCTAATTCATATTCCATACTCATATTTATTCTTTAATAAAATATTTTGATAGCCACCACTATAAAAAAGGGGTGAGATTGGTGCATTGAGGATTGCACCTAGCAACAGCAATGCCTGGCGTGTTTACCCGTGGCTACTCATCACTCACCTAGTGTGTGGCGCTGCTATCTGTGAGTAAAGGAGGCACTCCGTGCAGCTGAAGGTATATACCAGCAAATGGCAGGTCAAGTGTTTGTGGACATGTGGTAGCCGTGGCTATGCAGCATTTTGAGTGGAGTAGCATCATACACACATGTAGTGTTTGGGGGATTTGGAGATATCAGGGGAATGGAGGAAGACCATGGGTTAGTTGTGTTAGGGTAACTTGTTTGGAGTTTGGGCAAGTGAAAATAAATTTCTTTTTCATTGTTCTTCCCTATAGCCACGACTACCAATATCCATCCATAAGGGGACCTTTCTATAACTGCATCTATAAAAAGCATGTGCGTTGGTGTGTCAATGCTTTTCGATATCTTAATGGTTGTAATTGTAGGTGCGGTTATAGTTTTAGCGGCATCTATTAAACCATACATTTTTCTGTGCAATAATCATATTGTTATGTGGATAATACAGCACAGAATTTCAATTGTGTTCTTTCATTTATATGCTTAGGTGTTTCCTTGTTTCATGTTTTGAAGGATGGCTTAGTTTGATTTTGGGCTTTTAGAAAATGTACTTGTAGCCGTGGCTATGAGGCAAGATTCAAAGCTGAGTCGAATACTCGCTGCTACTATAAATGCTGGGCACAGATAATAAAGATTTCAGTGAGTTTCATTGTTTGTTATTGGTCGTTGTTAGGGTTGTTAGGGTTCTATTTGTGTAGCTGTTTGCGATAGGTTGTAGTGAAAATGTGTCATCCATTTTAGTAGTTGTATTAGTATATAGTCCTCTTTTTGTGGTATTCATTTTGAAAAGTATAAAAGCTACAATTTTCTACAGTTTTATCCTTTTGATTCCAGAACTCACACTGTGCACATGGTGAGAATGTGGCTTATGTGAAAGTAAGTGTTAATATATTTCAAGGTTTATTTTCAGTCTTGTGTGTTAGTTATATTAACCACTGCTATCAGATGGTATTCATTGCCATTTTTCTGCTCTGATTCTGTAGCAGTTAATTTTTAATGTATTTTTTAACTTTCACTAGCATGAACATACAAAATTAGATTTTTCCAATCAATGGCATTTATATACAAGAATTACGTTTTGTGTAGACAGCACATGTGTACATATTCAAAGGGAAGAAAAAGTGGGGGTTTCATTGTTTAGTATGTAGATGCAGCTTTTTCGAAATGGGTGCACGGAACAGCTTTCTAGCAATACGCCAGCAAGCATTATTGTTAAAAGCATTCAGTAAAAGGGTGTTGGATATTGTGTGTAGATTTGGGGTCTGGCGGTATTTTCTTACCACCAAACATAATGGTAATTTGATGATGACTACTCCTTGTATTTATATTGGGTTCGGCCTTATTTCCTTTCAGTGACCATTCCTTATTATTTATTTATTTATTTATGTATTTGTTTATTTATTACATTTATATAGTGTGCAGGCAGCCAGGGGGATTGTGGCGCTGTTACTTGTAGAGGCACTTAGTTACAATGGGTACAGGTTGTGCCTTGGGTTACAGTGAGGCAGGATCCTGTGTTCAGCGATAGGAGGTATCATACAGCATAATACATCATACATGTTAGTGATGAGAGCTTGAACATATGGTGTTGGTTAGGTGAACAAGGAAGTTTTCATGGCTTTGCCGAAAGCAGTCAGTGAAGGTTCAGCTCGCAGACAGGTGGGAATCAGTTAATATCCCATATAATTTCATTATATGGGATCAGTTAGTGGTATACATTATTGTTGGTGGTATATTGGTGAGCATAATTTTTCTGTTTTATTTGTGGCCCCAATATACACAAACTCTTCTTTTTCTTAGACTGTTCTTGTGATCTATAGAGGCCTCGGACTTACATTCAGAAACACCACAGCTTCACATATAGCATTCTCAATAACCTGTGGTATTATCACTAATTTATATACATTAGTGAACTAAATTTCCATAGGCCTCTCTGCTGGTTCATGTACACCCAGAAATGTCTATTGTATTAAATTCCACTCAGACACCACACACTGAGTGGAAACACGCACACAGCTATTTATAATTGGTAGTGTTATTATTCCATCTGCATGGGAAACATGACACATGTATTACCTAAAAAGAAATCTTCCCCCTCTCCAGAAATATTATCCTAAATGCACCAAGAACAGACAAAAGCAAAAACACTCTACACGGTTTATGTCCATAACATTTGTGTTATAAACAGTTGCATTTCAAAATAACACCTTACCCATCTTGCTGCCACCTTATCTAACAAACAGAAGAGAAAACAAATGCAGCAATAAAACGAAATACACTCCACATTATTTGTAACAATAAGAAGGAAAAATTACAACGATAGAACAATATTCACTTTGCAACATTATGGCGTGGCAATTGAACACAGGGGATTCCCTATTGCTACTCTCCCTGCCTGATATTTATAGAAGGTCATCCGTACAGCACACAACCTCAATTCACTTGGATAATTACCAGCTATCTGTAGCTCTCCCACACGCGACCTCCCTTCGCTCGCTGCCTCCGAGGAATGGGCCCAGGGTTGTCCTTGTAATCTTGAAGTTTGAAGTGCACAGCGAGAACATGCAGTTCATCTGCAGTTCTCAAGCTGGTGCTAAGTGAGACTAGGAATGCCCAGTCTCTGATGGTCTGTGTCAGCAGCTCAGCAAAAGCAAACTGAACTTTTTTCTGTCAGACTCTTCCAGCAAACCTCTGTCTCGTCCCCCTATGCTTACGTGGAATCACTGCAGACACTCTGCACCAATCAAATTACAAAAACCATATCATCCTTCCTTCCACAATAGCTCAATTTTTACAGTAAGAAACTGTAGCTAAACTCATTTCCTGGCATGCAGATTTTGCTTCCTGCAAACACAGTGAACAGAGAGAGAAAAAAATCCAAATGCACGTTTAAAATGAATTTCAGAGCATGTCTTTCTGCCTCTTTTCCACATAGAGATTACATTATAATTTTATTGAGTTAGTACTAGTATTAATATTTGTTAATTAAGTTAGTCAATTAGACAGCTAATGTAGTCTCCTGTGAATGAGGCATTTCAAGTAAGAGAAAAAGAGAAAAAAAATATTCTGGTGTACTTTTAAATCTGCAGCCTGTCTCCATTTGCATACCCATATGTTATGCTAACAACATAGGGCTGGCTATAAGTGCCACATTATTGCTGTCAATAATGTTATCACATTCAGAGGCGCTGCACTCCAAAGCACAATAAATTATTCTACATTATCCCTCCTTTTCTGAGAATTTGGCAGTGGTCCAAGCCACAATTGGAAGAAACTCAAACACGCTCCTATTCTTCCTTTAAAATGTACGCGTATTGGGATATCTTTCATTCCTTGTTGTAGCTAATATCATGAGCAACATCTTCACCTTTACGGACAAAACAATTAACCATCTTCCCATTATTAGCACCAGAACAGCTAAACCCACCATAGAGTGTTCCCCCCAGGTTCCCCAATTAAACTTTTCCACTTATATTATACCCAGGTTACTAACTGTGATATTGTTTTTTCTCAAATTCATTTTCACATGCTTTTCTTTATGATTCAATAAGAACTCCACATCCGGGTCTATTGGAAATGCATCCCTTAAAAAAATTCAATATTTTCTACTTGGCTTTCCCAAATATCATTTGTAATATGAAACAATGTTAAACCTCCAATTGAAACATTTGTGTCCTTTGAAACCTGTAAGTAAAATACTTTATATTTCACCTGTTTGACAACAAATGTTTCATGATTTAAATGTATTATTGTCAGATTCTTCATACAGGTGCTGACCAACCATTTACCTTCGACCATTTTAGCTTGGGCCAACTCTTCACACCCATATTGCTAATAACTACTTCACATCCTACTGATATACTTGGGTCAGATTTCAAACCACAAATAGCATCTGTAGCATCAGGAATAAATGGTTTACCCGGACACATGTAATCTTGTTCTTTAAATTTTACACAGGTTTCCAAATTTGGGATCAAGTAAACCTCAGGCTCCCATGACTGAAATGCCACCACCTCTGGAGTCCTGATCTTGATAAACTTGTCTTCTTGCCAAAATCCCACATTGTGTACCCACTTAGTTTGATAAATAAGTTCAAGAGCTATGTATGGGATGCATGATAAAAACCCTATTTCCAACCTTTCCAAATCCACATATAAGGGCATTGCATTACCCATTTCAAATGCAATTTTCACTTGTACCACATCAGTCTCCCTCCTGGTCAACCTTTCTATCATTTGATGAATAATATCTTGTGAAATGAAATACAATGGTATATGTCCTCGAATCAATTGTGAAATTGCAGTTTGAACTTCCCTCATGTAATTCGTCAACAGTCTATTAACAGGATTCATAATATTGAGGATCTCATTTAATGTTTGGTCATGCTTAATAATTAACTTGGTTGTCCGTTGAATTACATCCGCTTGTTCATTTAATACGATCGCAGTTTCATTTATAAACCTTATTTGTTCATCCAATCCCCCCTAATTCCATCTAAAGTTTTTTGTATCATTTCTAAGTCGATACTCAGTTGTTGTGCTTTAGTACTCAGCCTCCCTACTGAAATGGCATTGGCTGTTGACATCGTGGTACCTATTATGGCTCCAACTATAGACATCACCAATTAGACTGCAAGCATTACAGTTTCTCTTTTTTATTTCCTTTACTTTATGTCTGCTGAATTCACAAATGTTTTCTCTAATTGCATCAACATATCTCTTATCGTCTGCTTGGCGTCCTCTTTCCTTAGTTCTAGCCACTCTTTAGTCTGCTCAGCCTTAATTTCAGTATTATTAAAATGTTTTTCCATCAAAGTATCAGGATTCAAGGGTATATAAATGTTCTGGAAAATCATCCTTCTATCACTCATGATGAATCCTGGTGCTTCTTCTACCGCAATACCAGATGCTGGTCCGGGCTCAATGACAACCTGTGCTTCCAAAGTTTTGAAATTCCCTCTGATTATCCTAACAATCAGCCATATCGTTGGCGTCATCATCAATGCTACTTGTTTTGTAGATTTGGTCTTCGCCCCCACCCCGGGGCTTTTCAATAAATCCATCCATGTGGACTCCAGGACTTCATCCTCCCGTGTCCTCCGGTCCCGTGAACTCCGACAAAAGATTTGTTATTATTCAGCTATTCTGGAGATATACCTCCACTGCATCATTTGTTTTGGCAACGGTGTGACATTCGTTTATATTGCTGTTTTGTGATTTTAGTTTCTTAGGTCTTAATGTTTTTTTTGGTTAAGGACCACAGTACTCCATTCACCGCATCTCTGAGCGGAGACAATCTTTTCAGGCAATCTGTTCCCATCACAAATGGAATTTCACAAATAGATGTGATCAATACCTCTTGTTGCATTCTGTGTTTTCCTATCTTTATGTCAACCTTGGTGGCACCTATAATAGGCACCTCCTCCCCGTTAAAATTATTCACTGGACCTTGATTTTCCTTCACTGTGATCTGATTCTGTGGGGATCTGCCTTCATTGATACTATTTACCAATTCTTTAGACATAATTGTGGCCTGTGCGCCAGTGTCAATCATTGCAAATGTATTGCATTTTTCTTCTACAGTGATGGGAGCATAATGCCTGTCTCCAACTTCCTCTAACACACATAAGAAGTGTGAATTCTTACTGATTTCAGGGCTCACCTTTCTCAGGCCTTTTTCACTTTTGGCTAAGCATATTGGAGTTCCAGGCAGAGTTCCAGTCTGCTCTAGCTTGCATGACGTGAGGACGTGTTTGGTGTTTCCTCTGCACTTCCTGATCTGCTTTCAGGGAAAACAAGCCCAACTGCCCATAAAAAACCTACTTCCGCGCGGAGCACGTGCGGAGTTCCGGGCAGAGTTCCAGTCTGCTCCAGTCCGCTCTGGGAGCTGGGGGCTGACTGGCTGACTGGCTGACCGCCGCACCAAGGGAATTCCAAGGTTACCAAGGATACAGAGGTAGGCACTCATTGTCCAGCGGCATCCCCCTTCGACCTGCCTTTCTGCCTTTCTGAACTGATGTGAACTGAGACAAACTGGGGACAAAAAGTGAACTTTGCGCCCTCCTTTGCCGTCCCAAGTCTTATGATCCCTGTTACCTGGTGGCGACTCTCCAAAACTCTGCCTTGGTCGCCGCCTGTTCTTGCCTTCTCTATCCCTTCCTTACCCTCCGTTCCTCTACCTTTGTCCCCCTATCCTGCTCTGCCCTGCCCCGCTCCTACCCTTCCCTCCCGGACTTTCGTCCTCCCCTCCCTCCTCCATCTCCCACTCCCTCTCCCTCTCCCGTCCCCTCTCCATCCTCCACCTGAGATGGAGGAAGATTCGGATCAGCGTCTACTAAGGAGCCACACGAAAAAGACCCTACTTACCGTGAGTCAGCCCTTCCCTCCCGGACTTTCGTCCTCCCCTCCCTCCTCCATCTCCCACTCCCTCTCCCTCTCCCGTCCCCTCTCCATCCTCCACCTGAGATGGAGGAAGATTCGGATCAGCGTCTACTAAGGAGCCACACGAAAAAGACCCTACTTACCGTGAGTCAGCCCGCGTCTCTCAACAACAAGGGCTTCTCAGTTAAAAGCCACAGACTTCTCCCAGGCCAACGTCAAGGTCCGGCAGCATCACCCAGTGATAGCCGCCCCCTCACCGCTTCGGCGAGTGACCCACCCTGTGCGGGAGGTGGAGGGCCCCTGCCAGGGGGTCTGAGGGTGGCCACATCGGCGACGGCAGCCGCGCATGACGCTTATCTTCCCACGTCCCCGGCTATCACCCCTGAGCCGGCGGCCACCTCTGCTGCGTCCCACACCCAAGTAGGAATTGGCGGATTTGCACTGGCCCCGCTTCCTCCGGGGGCTTTGGGCTCTGCCCAGCCTAAGATCAATCTACCCGTCCTGGAACAACACCGCAACTGGCAGAAGAGCCCGGCCTACCAGACCACCATGGCCCTGATTCATCCGGCTCTGGAGGACCAACTGGGCAGACCCGGCCCGGTCGGTGCAGTTCACTCACCTCGGCTCCCTCTCCTTCCAAAAAAGGTTCTTCATCAGACACATCAACGCACAAGTCAACCTAGACCTCCCAGCTCAAACACCTTAACGAATTTGCCGAATTTGCCACAATATTCGCAAATAGGCCACAACCATCGCCAAGTGTAAATATAACTACACACAAGAAAGTTCTAAAACTAGCTACGATCGATCAACCACCCGACTCAGCTCGCCAATCAACCCAACGCAAGCTTGAATCTGGGGTACTGACGCCCAACCATCACACCGCTCTCGGAACTGCAGCCCAGGGTCCCATTCGAGCGGGCTCTGTGACGGACCTCACCAAGTCCCCAATCTTAACAGAAGAATGCCTAAACTCAAGTCTCATAATATCTGCGTCGCCTCACAACGCTCAAGTATCGCCTGAGAAAGGTCCCACTAAAGGCAATACCTCATCAACATCTCCTTCTGCCTCCAACTCCAAACCTAAGCGGACCCTCTACTCCGGTCATCGGTGGCTTTTAGTCCTCACAAGTCCACCCAGGGCCTTCGCAATAACGACCCTCCAAGACCTGCGCCTGGCCTACAAAGGAGATCTAAACCAAGAACCATATCAACAAGATCTCCTACGCCAGGGGCACGCACAGCACAACACCAAACAAAAAAAACACGCTGACCACACAAGGGATAATCCCACCCGTCTTTTCAAAATAGAGCAAATCTCCAGCAAAGACAAGTATGTCATTTTGAACAGAAGAACTGTGTTAAAGATAACATCGTCTCTACCCGCCCTAAAGAACCTAAATTCGGCAGATTTTAAGTGGGACGAGCCTTACCACAGAGATAACAAGGCAAAAGCCTACCTTCACATCTATTCCTCCGCAATCCAAGACATATGTCGCCAAGCCGGTGAAGACTTAAAAGCACAAGGCTTATTGCTCTCTGAACTAACAACTCTGGATCTTAAGAACCCCATCAGGGGAACATATCCTAAAAAAGGAAGAATCAGCGACCACAGCCCATCTCAACGACATGCCGATCGAAGAAATGAACTGAAATCTCACTTTACAGCTCCATCCAGGACTCCGAAGACGCGCCTAGACTCTCCTGCCCGTCCACCACGCCCACATGACTATTCTGATCTGAATCGAACATCACTGAAAACTCACCATTCTAGTAATGGCAGACAAGAAACATCTATGAATCGCCCGCCCCATTCTCAAATCCATAGATCCTGTCCGGATCAAAGAAAGCAAAGGTGGAGAGATCAGTCCCCGCGAAGAGACCCGTTCAGCTATAGATCCCGGGCGCAATCCAAATCATCTCCGCCGATCGCCATCAAAAACTCGACAACTCCATCCGGCCCATGGGAATGGATAAAGGGTGCCCTATCCTCAAATCGCCTTAGATAGCAACTACCAAAAGAAGCCGACATTCAAACTCATCAAAAGTCCTTATCGTTGGCCTCTTGGAATACTAGAGGACACACCCATCTAACTGATCACAATACCGTCGACCTGGGTCAATTTGACATATTTTGCCTGCAGGAAACATGGCTCCAGGAAAAACCGTCAATGGACGGATACGGCATCGTGATCTCGCCAGCTGTCAAAGGTCTCCTAGGCCGCCCCTCAGCAGGCCTTCTGATTGGAATTTGGTCAGATCAAAACTTAAAACTCATCAAAACAACGGCAAGATCCTATGAGGTGTTGGCGGTTTTAATCGAATGGAATCCTGCGCCTGAATTCCCGAAACAATATGCAAAGCAATGTTCAGCACTACCACTCGCCTTGATCACTACCTATTGGAATCCTCAAAGGACATCGACACTACTCTTTTGTTAAACTATGGCTGAGTGTAACGCTCACCTGATTCCCGCAGAGGCGCCGGTCTTGACTGGGTGAATGCCGTATCTTCAAAGGTGATGTGTAACACACGGTTGGCTCTTTGGGCTGGACCTCTGTGCACTGTATGTCTGACTCGAAGAGTAAGATGTCTGCAGATAGAAAATATGGGATTAATGAACTGGGGTTATTGGGTGCCTCTCTCCTCTTCACTTTCTCTTCTCCTGTAGAACCCCAAAGGTTAACGCCCTCACCTTAGGTAAGTGAACGCCAAGCTCTCCATCTGCCTCGGGGCAGGGTGCCGTAACCAGTTTCTTCACTGGATAAGGGTGCAGGCCTCTTGACCTCAGAGGACTGCTGTCCGTCGTTAACTGCACGAACGGTAAGTTCTGGGCACTTCAAATGTCTTAAAAGTCTTTTGTAATGATATCTCTTGTTTTGCAGGGTTCCGGCGATGGCGGATGGCGGGCTGATGAGAGTTGAGGATCGAACCCGCGTGAGGAATAGAAGCGCCTGGAAGCACGTAAGTAAGCGCTTGTAGCCTGCTTCACGATGCGCACTAACTGTCCCTTTTATCTTGCAGGTACAAGTTCGGAGCTTTAGAGAAGCTGAAGGGTGCTGGGAATACCCACTGGATTTGGCGTGGGAAGGAGTAATGGCACGTGAGTAATAAAGTTGCCCAATGTCTTTAAACGCACCTTCTTTTGTCTTTCAGATGCGGGATGCAGCGCCGAAGGCCTCCGGAGCGTGCGAAGAGCTGGTAAGCTTTTGTCTTTCAGATGTCGGAATGCAGTGCGAAGACCTCCGGAGCATGCGAAGAGTAGGTAAGCCTTTGTCTTTCAGATGCCAGAATGCAGCGCAAGGCGTTGGTGACAGCCGATGGACCAGGTAAGAGATGCGCTGCCACTGAAGACCGTAGTGCTAACCTGTTCTTTCTTTGTCTTTACAGGTGCTGCTGAAGACTGGATTCCAGGATGGTAAGCCTTTGTTCCCTTAGGCCCAGGATCAGAAGCAGAAGACACGATGAGCGTTCTGCTGCAGAGAATGCAGAATAACACAAAGCAAGATTCATCCATCGGGTGTGGTTTAAATAGCCTCCTGTAGTGCTTAGGTGTCTCCTTCCACAGCCACGCCTAGGTAAGCAAAGAGTTCCTGCTTTCCAGAAGAGTTCCAGTGTTCTGAACCTAGGGAGTGGCTCCTGCCCCATCCAACAGGAAAAGTAGTCCCAAACAGAAGAGGATCAGGGGTTCAACTGGCAGGTAAGTAAGCAGCATGGTCTGCTGCAGGTAAGTCCACCCAAGCATTATGAGCCCGGCGCTTCCAGCGCTGGGACTGGGCATCTTTATGAGCCTGGTGCCACTGGCGCCAGGACAGGGTCCAAAAGGTCCCAATTGGGACTGGCTGGCACTCGGAACCGGGGTTATGGGTCTGCTTCCAAGGGAGTCGGGCAAGTCCTGATCTTTTGGAAGCAGAGATCATGACACTGAGGCAATCAACGAGATCCTTAATGAATGGAACACTCCTTTTCTACTTATCTGCGGGGATCTCAACGCGAAATGCACACAACCGCAAAACATCCCCTTAAATTCCTCCGTCACCACAGCAGCGGAGCTTAGGGATCAAGCTTGGATGACCCTTATGGCATCCAGGAACCTGCACAATGCCGCCTGGATTCTGGAAGGGCAGTCCCACCTACCGACCTGGGAGATAGGCCGGTCTTCAGCTACTCTAGACTACATCTTTGCCTATCCAGCACTGTGCGCAGTAATCCAAGATTTTCATGTAGTCAAAACTCTACCAAGCGACCACAATATGTTAACTGTATCATGGCCCTCTACCGGCCGCATCCCATCTCGCTACCCAGCATTGGTCGAAACGAATTCCCAACAAACGCGCCTTCATTTGACATCGGCCAACATCAGACTGATCACTCAACAGTACGTCTCGGAAATTGAGTCGGAACTGGTTCTCGATCCACCCCCAAGGCCGAACTACCTGCATATGCTTCTCAAGTACAAGCACCACCGACACCTGGTCTGGCGACCCCAAAAGCCTACAATCACCAGTATGACAAACAAATAGCACTGGAAAAAAACGCATTGAGAAAGCTCAGAAGACGCGCTAAAGCTGACAACACCATTGCTGCATGGGACTGCTGGAAAGACGAAAACAAAATCTACAAATCATGGATCAGAGCACGCCGAGCCACTTTATACCAACATGACGCTGAATCAATGATGAGAGTCTTAACGACAAAGAAAACAGCGGACTTCTGGTCCCTGATAAACGCCTCTCAAGGAACCATAGCCTCAAGCATGATTAACTCAGTCCCGGAACAAGCCTGGGTCACTTTTTTTACTGATCTCTTCGCCAGTCCGATCTCTGCAATGAATATGTCTTTCGATACCACCGCAGCCCCTTGGATTGACTTGTCAGCCCCAGCGGACATAAGTGCAGCTATTCAAAAACTAAAAGCGTCAAGAGCCCCAGGCCCGGACGGCCTGATGAATATAGACTTAAAGAAACATCTGACTGAATGGGCCACCTTCATTGGCATTCTGTTTGAGCACTGCAGATCCACCAGAAAGATCCTATCGTCGTGGTGCAAAGCAACCATCATCCCAATTTTCAAACAAGGAAGCAGGGAAGCGCCCGCAAACTATCGTCCAATCGCCCTATTGGACATCATGGGCAAACTTTTTGCGACTCTTCTTCTGGACCACTGCCCCCTGCAGTGACCCATTCCAACTAGGCTTCAAGAAAAATGGGGGTACTGCACTGAACATCCTCATACTTACCATCTTGAAAGCCAAAATAAAACAAGGGTCCCCCACAGTCTATGTGGCGTTTATCGACCTCTCACAGGCCTTCGACAAAGTCGAGAGGTCAAGACTGTGGAGAAAGCTGGAAAATTGGAATTGCCCGAACGATGTCCTACAACCAATAATAGCCCTTCACACCAACACTACACTCAACGTCCGGCTGAACAGACAAGGAGCACTGTCCAAAGAAATCCAAGCACACAGAGGAGTAAAGCAAGGCTGCCCCCTAGCCCCGGTGCTCTTCGTGGCTTTTTTGGAGGACTACAAAGACTCAGAAGCCCGGGTCCGTAGCTTTCCGCCGAAGTTTGGTAATTGCTGCACCCTCTCCCGTCTTCTCTACGCTGACGACTTGATTTTGTTTGACCAAACCCCGATCGGCCTCCAGCGGCAGCTGGACAACCTGGCAGTCTATATGAACACCAACAACCTCCAGATCAATCAGACAAAAACCAAAATTATGATCCTCTCTAGATCGGGCCGCTCCCAGAAACAAACCCGGTCCTGGTCAGTGTGTAAAACCAACATCGAAGTGGTCCCTCACTTCAAATATCTAGGAGTGATCATTGACAGGACTTCGCAGGAACTTAAAATGCAACAACGTCTGTGGGCCAAAACCAAACAACTGACTTCCCAACTAAGAGCGATTGATAGAAAGTACAGCAAATTTTCGCTAGCGCCGGCCATTAATTTCTATAAAGGAAAAATGGTTCCGGCCCTGACCTACGGTATGGACGCCATGTTCACTGTACCGTCCAAACTATGGAGGACACTGGAGGGCTACATCTGGAAATCCCTCCTAGGCCTACCCACCGCCATTCCAATCGAAGCCATCAGAAGAGACCTGGGCCTTCTATCGTTAAGTGCCACCGTCAGCGGGGCCTCACTTGCCATCTTCAGGAAGTCCCTCATCAAAGACGGCTTGCCAATTCTCAACATCATTGGACAGGAACTCGAATCAACGAACTGCAAGGCTGTTCAAAAATGGATACACCTCCACAAAACCAAACTGGAGGACCTGCAATGTACACTAAACGACCTGATCACGAACCCGCAAAGAGTCAGCGAAAAACTGAAACTGCAAGACTGGATCAGCACTATCGACAAAGCGGTAGCAACCAAGTTCCTAAACCATCTTCCACCAATTTACAACAAATTGAAACTCCCCATGGCGTACTGTCTGAGATTCCCGGATAAAAAACTACGCTCAACATTTCTAAGAGCGCGCTTAAACTTGCTCCATACTCGAGAAATCTTAGTGATGAGAAGGCTGTCCACCGTCACCACGTGCAGACTGTGCAAAATTCCGGACTCTATTGAGACCATTCGCCACCTTCTCCTAAACTGCCCCGCTTTAACTCAAGTTCGTACAGCTTTTCTCACTCCCCTATGGCTCGACTCGGTACTGATCGATTAGCAAACATGGTGGTACCGTTTGATATCTGGCGAAAAATCCCGCTGGGCTGCCGTCACGGCCAAAATAATGGAAGCAGCCTTCATCAAAATCAACGCTGCAACCTAGACGCCTCTCTGGCCATTGAACTTCAGTGCTCAGGCATCCAGCAACAGATGATCGCGCCATAGACAAACTTTGAGATAGCTATTGCGTTCGACACGCCTTGACTCAGGCTCTATACATTTTAATCTGCCCTCGCTTCAAAGGACGCCTTCTTGTAAAAATCACTCACTGTGATTATACACAAGTAAATAAAAAAAATAAAAAAAATAAAAAAATATTGGTAAATGGAAAGACATTTTTCCCTCCTTTTTGCCCATTTCTGTGTGAGAGACTTTATTCATTTCTCCATGTTAAGAGGTTTTTTGGAGTGTGGCCACCGTTCGCCCATCTATCCAGGTATCATCAGAGGTCTCATTACAATCCTCCAACTGAACATGTGTAACAACATCACTTGGCAATTTATCATTGTCTAACTGTGCATTTGTGATTATTTAGTATGGTACCAGTCCTTTTAACTTCTTCAAAAATATGTGGCTCAAAGAATTCTTCAGGTGATTGACCTGTACCCTCCTTTTGAGTATTTCATTTTTCTGCCTGTGTTTGGTTATTGTTCTGATTGCCCAGGGAAGGAGTTATAGCATCCCCACTTACTCCCTGTTTACTGGTATTCCCCATGCATGAGTCATTTTTCTTAAATCTGCCTATTTGTTCCTTTGGAATTTCAGGTTTTCCTTTTTTATTTGTACAAATCTCCAATGTTTGATTTAGCTCTAGGTTAAACCGAACTTCTTTCATAAGGGTATTTGCACTTTCTGTCACATGTTCATTTACCGGTATCTTTTTTTTGGAATCCTTATGCATGTCAGAGTCATTATGGAAAATTACATCAGAACAATCTGTTTTCTTAGCACTGCAGGTATTATAAGTACTTAGTCACTTTTCAGAAGCCACCCGGTCATTGCTATGGCCTTCTGCCCCCTCCTTTGATGACTGTTTTTGTGCTGTACAGAGCTTTCCTATTTGATCAGCTAACATTTTCACTTGGGCCTTGAGACACTGCAATCTTCCCATCTCTCTAGAATCCTCTCTCTGTGGCCAAGACGATATTGGTTATTTTCCCCCTGATTGGATCTATTCTGATACCTCTTAGGGGAATGATTTCTATTGGGATTGTTCCTGAACTCTTGATTCATATGTGAAAGGGAGCGGGGTGCACCCATCCTTTGGTTGTAGTCCCCTGGTTGGGAATCATTGTACTGACGTGGAACGTAATTCATATTCTGCCTCATGTCCTGTCTCTCATGTTGTGGGTACTGACCCCTATGTTGATTCCCATTATCAGTAAATCTATCCACATATCGGGGTCTATCCTGATTACCATATATCATGGTGTTGGGATCAAATCTGCTCTGTGTCCCCAATGTCTGGTAGGGACCATTATTTCTTTGATCCTGATTTTGTTTCTGGTTATTGTTCTTACCTGACATATCAGGCCAATAGCCTGCCTGGGCCTATCTCCTAAAGACCTAGGGCTGATGTAGCTCTCCCTATTACTAGGATCATGTGATTGAAACATTGATACAGGAAGTGACGACCTTTGTTGATTAACCCTTTGTTCAGGTGTCAAATTATTTTTACCTGGACTTTGAGCAGACTCAAGGGACATTTTGGCTGACCTGATTTCCATCACTGTTGCTGAGGGCTCTTTAACTTTTGGTCTAGTGTCTTTCATTTTATCATTTTCTCTAACCTGACAATAGAATACTTGATATAGTTTTGTACTTTGGTGTACAATCCACTCAAGGGACTTGTCACGATCAAATTCACGGACCAACTGTGATATGATGTCTTTTTGTAGCCCATAGAAGTAGGCAGTTTTAAATTCATTAGAATTGGGGTCAAAAGATACATCAAAGCAAGAAAATGCTCTTTTTAAGTCTTGTAAAAACTGGCGAGGGGGTGTATTAGGCCCAGCAGTGATTGTGTAAGCAACTTTCTTTGCCTTTGCCTCCTACAATGACTGGAAAGGAGAAAACTGACACCTAATCTCTTTTTCAAACTCTGCCCATGTTTTATTCTGCTGTTGTTCATTCAATCCCCTTATGATACTGGCTGTGGGAGCATCTAGAGTTAAATGAAAATACTGTCTGTATTGTTCCTTAGGTATCTGGAGGGCTTTAAATATGTCATGCAATGCTTCTAAGTTATCCTCTATGTAGCATTCCCATCCCTTTTTAAATGGTTTGATCTACTACTTGGTGATTCAACCCTGGTTCCAGGTGTATGGGTTTGGTGGCGGCCTCCAATGGGAGTATCAAATCCCCGAAGGGCGCTGCAACCAAGTTCAGTCACCGGCTCAATCACTGGGGCACTAGCTCTTTGGGTAGAAATAGAATTCACCTCAACTCCATTGAATGCGGTGCCCTGCCGTCTATCCTGGGACCTGGAAATGCATATTTGCTGTTCCAAATCCTTACACTTCTTAAGCAGCCTATCTGCCTCATTTTGCAAATAGTTGTTTTCATCACTCATTTTATTAATTACCTTCTGCATGTCGCACATTTGCATTTGGAATTCATTAAATTCTTTTGTGATGTCATCTTTGATGTCCAGGGTGTTATTGTTAGTAGTGCACAGTGGTGCGGGCAGTTATGGTTGATTAGCCTACCATAACTGGCGAATTTCAGGGGGTTTTCGGTTTTACTTTGAACCATAATGTCATGTTTGTAAAGTGTTTTTAGTGAATTTCACAGGTTTTTACTAGCGCAACTTAACCATAACGTCCCCTTAACAAAGTTTTTTTTAGTGAATTTAATGGGTTTTTAGTACGGCAACTTAACCATAACGTCCCCTTAACAAAGTACATTTTTTTGTGTGAATTTTATGGGGTTTTAGTAGGGCAACGTAACCATAATGTCCCTTTAACAAAGTTTTGTTTACTCAATTGGACAGGTTTTCAGTAGAACAACTTAACCATACTGTCCCTTTTACAAAGATGTTTTGCTAAAGATGATAGGTTTATAGTAGTGCCACGTAACCATAATGTAAAGCAACTCCTGACTTATTTAAACACCTTGCAGAGAATACCACTTGACAATATGCTTGTGTACAGCATGGTAACGGGTCCCAGAATCTGTAAACACTTAACAGTAAGATGTTTGCCTCGTGGACAATGTGGAAACAGATTATATATTGATGTAGGAGCATCCACCAGCAACATTTGCCTTGCACAGCGCCAATACATGTTGGTAGTCAGTCATTAACAATGTAGTACACATTACATACTTTTAGCAAAAGTTTTAGTTATCTGAAAATGACATCAGCTAAGGCCATCCCTCCTCCCCAAGAAACAGCAGCACTACTGTAATGAAGGAGCATGACAAACACTGCCCCAACCTTAGAAATAACAAACGCACAATATTTTTGCACCGGCCACCCACCCCCCCATATCACTGTTTGATGCGTCTTTCCTCATTTCCGTTCCCAAAAGGCCTTATTAGCTGCCCTACCAAAAAACAAACCCATCCGTTAATAAAGTAAATGTTGCGTTAAGAACCACCTTTCACAGTGTAAATGTATAAAAAAAATAAAAAATTGCATTCTCTCCATGTACTTTATATTTCTCAGAAAAGGATATAAACGCTATAAGATTTATCAGTAATAGTATAGATGTGCAAAGAAGTAACATGTGCTACGGAAAAATAGGATTTCTGGTTATAATCTGGGCCGCCGTAGGTGGGCCGGATACAAAACAAAATCCTTTTTCAAGATTGCCACCATCACCATTGCATACTTGGCCTGTCTTCATTTTCCATGGCAGCAAGCTAAAAGCAAAAGTACGTGCCGAGACGCATAACCTGTACATAAACATACAGCGATTACAAAACAAAATCCTTTTTCAAGATGGCCACCATATAAAGGGAAAGCGGTTATTACATACATTGCCCCTCTTCGCTTTCCATGACAGCCTCCAAAAAGCAACAGTACGTGCCGTGATGCAGAACCTGTAAATAAACATACAACAACGTATATTGTGGTACCTTACATTTCAAAATGATAAACAGGATTTTAAAAGAAAACGTTAACATTTAAGAATTTGTGAAGTACTTTTATTTAACAAACAACTGTCAGAGACCAACAGACTAATACCATTTCCAATTATATTGCAACTATTGTTCTAATGGCAACATTGACAATGTTCATGGTGAGACACATGCTGTTCTTTTCGTATACACAAAGTATGCGTTTCTGTTAAAGCACCTGCTTTGTCTGCACAGGTATTTGCAATATGGCGCCATGACCGTTGCCTTACACCAACGTAAATGATGTTATGTCACTCCTAACAGCTAGTTCATCGTAGGGAAAGAGGGGCCAGGCCTGTCATCACATAACATTATAATGGACAGGCAGCCGGTCACGAGAAGTTGCATCTGGCGTTGAAAGAAGCCGACACTTGGCATCTGGAAACCATGGCACGCAAAGTATGGCAATATTTAGCTAGGTGGAAAACGTAAGAGAAAATCTGTGTCAATACCCAACCTTTAGGAAAATATCTCAAAACAGACACAAAGATTGTGGAAAGTAGTACACAAATGGAAGTGGACAAACATGAGATTTAAGGAAATATTGGCGTTGAGCATGGGTACATATAGTGCAAGTCTACAAAGGGCGCGAAACAGCAGTCACTGTAAGGGTTAAAAAAATGGCAACTACACAGTGAGAGGGTAATTCAGTTATGAAGCCAACATGAATGGACAAGCAAGAAATAATGACATGTCTTGATGTTACACAAGACCAAAAGAATGTGCAAACTGATACACAAACCTATGTGGGCAAGCATAACATTTGAAAGAAGAAGAAATAACGGTCAACAAGTGAGACTCTACTCATAGGGCCTCATTACGACCCTGGCGGAAGACCATGGTGCTATTAGCACCATGGTCCATGTCGGTAAGTTACTGACTGCGCCATGGAGAAAGGGGGAATTACCACCCCATTACAAGGTTGGCAGTGCGGAAATTCCCCCTTCCTCCATGGCCCTTCCCCATTCCCATTTTTGCCCCATAGGGCTCAATGGGAATGGGGAAGGCGCTAAGTACGGTGCCGCAAATTGCGGCACCATACTTAGCACCAAGGTCCCTTTGCGGGTCCATACTTTAACGACTGGTAAAACCAGCCGTTAAGGTCAGCTCCTGCAAAGGGACCTCGTAATTAGGCGCTAATGGGTTAACGGCGCCGCAGCCTTTTAAGGCGCCGTTAACCCATTAGCGCCTGGGTCGTAATGAGGCCCATAGTCTGCAAACGCTAACAATGTGCACTCTCTGTTATTGAAGGAAAAATATAACTGCGCAAAAAGATAATACTTCAGTTACATTGTCACAATTAGTGTTTGGTAATATAAAATTAAAATGTGGGTCAGTGTTGGAAGTGGACAAACATGATATTTTAAGGAATTATTGGCGTTGACCATGGGTACATATAGTGCAAGCCTACAAAGGCCGCGAAACAGCAGTCGCCGTAAGGGTTAAAAAAATGGCAACTACACAGTGAGAGGGTAATTCAGTTATGAAGCCAACATGAATGCACAAGCAAGAAAAAATTACATTTCTTGATGTTACACAAGACCAAAAGAACGTGCAAACTGATACACAAAGCTATGTGGGAAAGCATAACATTTCAAAGAAGAAGAAGTAACGGTCAACAAGTGAGACTATACTCATAGGGTCTCATTACGACTCAGGCGGTAAGGGGTTTACGGCGGCGTAAACAGCGCCGACCCTTACCGCCTGATTCCGAGGTCCCTTAGCGCCATGGAGGTTTTAACACCTGCTTTTAGCAGGTGTTAAAATCCATGGCGCTAAGGGACCTTGATGGTAATTACGCCACCGTAATTTACGGTGGCGTAATTAACGCCTTCCCCACTCCCATTATGCCCTATGGGGCAAAAATGGGAATGGGGAAGGGTAAATGGGGATTGGGGACTTACCGCCCCGCCAACCTCGGAATGGGGCGGTAAGTCCGCCAACCACCATGGCGTAAACGTAGTTTACGCCATGGTGGTAAAGGTACGACCCAGGCGGTAATTTACCGCCTGGGTCGTAATGAGGCCCATAGCCTGCAAACGCTAACAATGTGCACTCTCTGTTATTGAAGGAAAAATATAACTGCGCAAAAAGATAATACTTCAGTTACATTGTCACAATTAGTGTTTGGTAATATAAAATTAAAACGCGGGTCGGTGTAGAGTCGTCAAAAGTAAACTTGCATGATCTTGACAGCCTCCATTGCTTTTCGCAAAGTCAGACAGCAATGTGGTTGCATCAAAGAATCTTTGTGAACTGATATTTCATGTTTCTTACAAACGATTTTAAAACATAACCTTATCAAATGGTATGTTTTTCCAAGCTCTCATTCCTTGCATAGTTTTTGAAGTTTCCCTTTCGCTCAAGGTCAAAAAACAACAGCCCCTTATGGATTGACTTGGATGCGTGGGCCTACTGAGCTTGCAACCAAAAAAGCAAATCAACTGACCGTCACTCAGAAGGCACATGCATTCTCACTTTGCAACAACATATGACAATCCAATCATGAGAACCGCTACTCCCATACGCCTCCAGAACCACTGTTTCCAACAAACACTCCAGGTGGCGGGCTCAGATTTCAAAATGTAGGACGCCAGTCCAACTTCAATATTAATCTGAAAACATTGTCACACAGACGCAGGCATTGGGCGCTGTACATTGATCACCAACTTCCACTTTCCCGTATGAATTTGGTGGCAAGAAAATTCCACTTTTTGAGTTTGCGCTGCCACATTCCATCCCAAGCTAATTAAAGCTCACCTTCGGAAACAGTATTTCATAAGTATAACAAGTCCATAGGTGTCTTGTTTTGTATGTGTTACCAGCGATGTCCGTGTACACCAAAACATGAAGGAAAGATGGCGGAGGCAGCGAAGAAATGTGATGCACTTCACGTTGTTCCAAAGCCAATCAGTGAAAGCGCCACATGTCCGCGGACATAACGCTACGAATTAGCCAATCAATTTCTTGTCCGCGGAGCTAACAGGGAAGTGTGACCGGGGAGCGGACATAGATATCACTCATTTTTTTAGACCTACTTTTTGATCGATTTACAGAAAACTACTGGACAGATTTTCACCAAATTTACAAAAGCAGACTTTCAGGACGCTGCCCCTGCCGCAAATTTGCTGAAAATCCGTCCAGCGGTTTGGTCTGAATGCATGTGCAAAGTTTTTCCCCCATTCAGTCTATGAGAAAAAAATACGTTTTGGGACCACCCTATAACTTTTCCTCCCTGGACCAAACATCACCAAACTTTGCAAAGAAATTCAGAGTGGCCCATATACTTTTTTTGCAAATTGCTGATTCGTCCAGCGGGAGCGGAGTTATAGGCTGCCCAAAAAGTGCTCTTCCTATGGAAACAGTAACTTACCCATTACTACACAGCCACTACCGTGGCTGTGTAATATATATATACATATATGTGTAGCAAGTAGTCTTGTAAAGTTATGTTAAGATATATTGATTGTAGTTTTTGTAAACAGTTACTGTAACAAGTTTAATATTTTGTATTCTTTAATAATACATATAAGTGTAAATACCTAAAAAAGTTAAATAAACATGCAAACAAAGTTTGTTAAATACAGGTTTATTTGGGGGAATAAGGTTGGAGGATTATTTTTTTCCTTTGCGTGGAACACATGATGCATGTTCTTCCTTAGCCCAGTTATCTGGATTATTACTGTCCATGATTTGTCTTACATTTTCAATCTTCATTTTCATTCATTGGATTTCTTTTTGAACATTAATTAATAGTTGATTTTTTTTTGTTATGTTGGTTAAAAATTAATTCAACCTTTAACAACATATCCAAATAATCACATCATTTATATAATTATTCAACAATAATAAAGAAAACAAAAGAATATTTAAACATACAAAACCTCCCAAAGTTAGTGATTCAGAGCAAGACTAACATTTAAGTTCAGTCATTGCTGAATCAATAAAAGACACAACTGCAGTTACAGTCAAAGTGGTAGACCCAGACAAACAGTGTTTCCACATAAAGCCCATTGATAATGTGTCCTTATTTCTGAATGTATAAAACACTTTTTCCCTTAACTGTTTAATGGTGTCACAAACCAACAAAACATGTTTAGTTGTTTCTCTCACAGACTCATCTTTACAGAATCTGCAGAAAACGGTGTCCTCCGTAACCAGACCAGTTCTTAGCAGTGTATCCTTAGTCCTATTCAAATTTAAACGAAATCTCAAAAAAGTTGATCGTGCAGTCTTACTAGAGTAAATTGAAACTTATGGAGCCAGACATCCTTGCATTTTGTGATTTTCCTTAAGGTGACTTAAGACAGGGTGTGTATTGAATTTCATCACCGTTTTGGCCCAATCTGCTGCAAAAAAGGTATTCTTAACGTAATCTTTGTTGCCCTTAAGATCACATTCGGCACAACCAATGTCTGCTAATGACAAAAGGGCTAGCCCCCTAGGTTCTGATAGAACTTGAATTCCCCCATTCTCACATGCTTCACCAAAATCCTCCATGAAGAAATTTGCTGATAGTAATAGCATTTTCTATAAAAAGATAAATGCTGCCTGAGCGCTCTGGTCTTCAAAGAGGTAATACCCAGTTCATAATGAATAAAAGCATGCAGCACAGAGGATGGTTGATGAAGGACTCTTCTCTATATCAGGGCTTTGAGGCCTGGCAAGTAATCTATCAAAGCTGAATCATATATTTCAATAGCTCTTTTATTTCTTTTAATGTATCCATGATTACCTTCTTGGGTAGTTCTTGTGGTGATTCTTGTTTAGTTCTTCATGATACTTGAATTACTTCATCTGTTTGAAAATATTTGAAATATGTTTAAACAATTGAAGATATAATACACTTAAAACTATGGGGCCGATTCATGGAACAAATGTGCGCCGAAATCTGTGGCGCAAGCTTGCGCAAGCGTGAAAAAGCAAGAACATGCGCACACGTGCGAATCATGGAAGGCCCAGTGCGTGTTTTCCCTGGGATGTGTGCCAAATCTGCGGGTCGCGCATACGGGCGCATACATCACTGCAACATCCCGAACGCTGTGCGCGACGCATACAGCGAAAGCGCACAACGTGTAGTGCACACACCAAAAAGGGGGTGGAACACAGTGAATGGGGAACAACGCATGAAGATGAAGGCATAACTGAGGAAGTACTGCTGGGAAATACACGGAACGGCCACATGCACACGAACAACACATATTCATGGAATCGAATACGGAAAACCCGCGCACGCCAAAAGACACACACAGGCGTAAACACGTCCGCCATACAAAGGCAGGCGGAAGCGTCCTCACGCAGTATGAAAGTGCATGCAAACAACAAACACGTATATACATCTACGATGAATGTCCCATTTCTCGCAGCACTGATCGTGGGACACCGCAGGAGGAGGAGAAGAGCCGGGCCCCAAATTTTTTTGCCCAGGACCAGCCTTTTTGGGATGCCTGATGACGAGGTCTATGGCAGGTATAGGTTTCCACCTCGTATCATCCTAGACCTGGTCACTCAGTGGGAGGATGACCTCACATCACCCACCTTGTGCTCCCAAGCACTGAGCCCCTTGAAAAATGTGCTCAATGTCCTGCATTTTTTGGCCACTGGGTCATTTCAGCGGACTACTGCCATAGTTAGCCTCCGTCCACAGGCACATATACATGCCCAGAACACCTGCGTAAAGGCAGGCCGTGGTCCAGGAATTTTACAGGGTGGCACACTTCCCCAAAGTGCTCGGTGCCATATATTGCAGCCATGTGGCCCTATGTCCACCTAGGGCCACTGAGCACATCTATCGGAACCGCAAGCTCTGGCATTATATCAACGTGCAGGTTGTATGCAATGCCCATGGAATCATCACCTCTGTCTATGTAAACTATCCTGGGCCTACCCATGACAGTTTTCTATACAGAATGTCTGCTCTGTGCCGGGACCTGGAAGCTGGAAAGCATGGCGACGCATGGCTCATTAGTGAGTACAAATGTCTGTGCACATGCATGCATGTCACACACAGACAAATACACAAACCCAACTAATGAAAACCATAGTCACCTCCCCAGTTGACAGTGCCAACCCTCTGAGAAACCACATGATGACACCAATACGGAACCACACCACCCTAGGTAAGATACAACGCTGCCCATATTGCAACCAGGGGCATAGTGGAGCGCACATTCGGAGTGCTCAAGTCACGCTTCCGCTCCCTTGACCGCTCTGGCGGGCAGCTACTATGTGCACCCCCAGTAGTGTGCAGGATCATTGTGGCAGCATGTGTCCTGCACAATGTTGCAACACGGCAGGGCGTACCGGTGGACATGGTGGTGCCCCCACATCCCCAACCACAGGCACTGCTCATGGGAGGTGAAAGGGCACGTGGCGAGACAGCCCAGACCCAGCTTGTGGCCACATTTTTCACCTAAACTCCCACCCCTGCGGAGTGCACACAGGCCTGGCACATACCAGGTGATAATCGGTGATGACAAAGAGACAGTCAACTATCACAACCTTACCACCCTGAGAATGTTGCCACGGAAGTGCTACATTGTATGCATCCCTAGCTACTTAAACACAACCAATCGTGTGTGACCAAAAGGAACACATGCAAGGTGTATATCACACCACCCCCCCTGCAAAACAGGCCATGACAATCAGTGGTATGTCACCCAAACTCTCCCAACCCACATCGCCCTCGTCAGCCATTGCATGACATGGCATGCAAGAGCAAAAGAGCAAACCAAAAGCACAACACATGACCAATTAGATACAAAGTGACACGTGATACATTTAAAGAGACCTGAGACAATCACACCTGACATAGAATTAGATGAAATGACTGACCAACAACCTCTCACAAATACAAAGTGATGCACAAATGCATTCCACCAGCGGTACCATCAACAAAAGGCAGAATGCCTGTTGGCATGCACTCTGGCCAATCCAAATACGCAAATCCCAAACCCTGTGCTGTGTGTGTTTCCTGCAACACACTGCTCAGCACACAGCACAGTGAGCAGCCATTGTGTTGGGGATACACCTTGAGGATCATGTAAAAAGGACAAGCAACAGAAATAACCTACTGACGCATGTACACAATCCCCAAATGGTAAGTGATCATGCGCTGCAGGGGCACAGCATGCCAGAGAAAGCAATCTGTGTGCACGTGTGGGAATGGAAGGGTGGTTGTATCTGTGGTGGAGCATTGTGTAAGTGTGTGTGTCAGTAGGGACATGCACTCAATACATGCATGTGAAATCAAGTGACCCTCAGTGTCCTGTCCACATCAAATGTGAACATAGGCCATGGGTACGCCCCAGTATGTCAAACCACAACAATCCCCTGACACATGAAAAGTAAACCCAACACAGGAACAGCCATTGACCAGCAGAACACATCATGTACATAGTACCCCACAATGAGAATGTCAGAAAGTGCCCAAACACTGTAGCCCAAGCGTACTGTCCGACAACAAAAGTCCCTCCCTCATTTACTCATCACCATGACCTTCAGAAGAACTGTGTCTGGGGTCCCTTGGCTTCTTCCTTCTAGTCTACCTGGTTTCAGGATCCCCCTACCCCTTGGTTTCCTTGTTCTACCTTTCGTGTAAATAAGGTCCAGCCCCCTCAGATGCCACCTTGACTGGTAAAAATACCAAATTGCAGAGAACTCCAAGGATCCAAACCCCCAAACCAGAGAATAAGCCTGTAGCCACCAAAAAAACCTGGAAGAGTCTCCAGTAGATGACTTGAAGTTGCTGAATATGGCCAAGCACATGTCCAAGCAGAATTATAGAATAACTACCAAGCTAGCACTGTTGATCAATGGTTCAACAGATGGGTAGCAATGTCAGTACACAATAATCAATGATGATGCAACAACTGATGGGTAGTGTCACAGCTCCGGTCTCCAGGTGCAGGAGTGGCACGAACCAACCACCCCCTCTGTGGTCTGGGCGCCTGCAAGGTAAAAATAACATACTCCTCCGCGACCCCGGTGGGGAAAGAGGGTTAGGGATCCGTTGGTTGGATAGGCATTGTTATTCAGGATAACCGGAAAGAGGGTCAGGAGAGGGGAGGTGGATGGGCAAGGGAAAGTAGTGAAAATAAAAAATACAACTATTGACAATTACACATATTCAATCAGAAAAACCATGTACTTCATGCACATTGTACAAAATGGCTCAAAGGTGAGCAAAAGAGAGACTTATCTCTGGGGTGAGTGCTGGCCTGCTGCCTGCGCACTCTCAGGTCCGGTAACAGGAGCAGTTCAATGCTGCAAAGAGAGCGTGAGCTACTATTCTGTGTGTGTTTTCCTCACACACACATAACACCATTCATGCCTTGAACTTAGTGACTCCTCCCCAAACAAGCACTCTTGTCTGCTGCTTCGTTCATATAGTTTTGCTTGCCCCAGTGATGGTTTATACACTGTGAATGCGTTTAGGTAGCCGCACGTGGCCCCGCGTTAAACGGAAGACCATGTGTTAAGAATCACACATGATAGATTGTGCCTTGGATGTGCTGCTAGACATGTGTGGCGAGGTGCGACTTCAATACAAGTTGCGTTCTGCCAGCCTCGGCTTTCTATAGGCAGCGCACGTGGCTAATGGCATATGCTAATGATATGCACTGGACTCGAGTTTGTGCGTCGCTGGGTGCCCCTTGCGCTGTATTAGTTTGTGTCTCGGAACGCTACTGTGCTAATAACTTAGCTTCTATGGAGCAGGGGGGACTGGAGGATATCGGCGACGACCCTGCGTGTGCCCCTGACAACTTGGAAAGCTTCTTGGCATTTGCACCTCAGCGGGGCTTAGCTGTACTGTGCGCATCTTCCCAAATGCCTGGCTAAGCTCCCCAGCACTGGCGCTATTTAGCTTGCATGTGCGAGGGGCCTGAAGGAAGGTCAGCTGGGGCGTGGCCCCTCGTGCTGCTCACCTTGCTGGGAGCTCCTGGAAACACATCTGCTTCTGTCGGACATCTGAGCACAAGCCCCATGCTTCTGCTTGCGCGCATGCAGACTTGTGCACCACTCAACGTGGCCAGGGTTTTGTAGTTCTTGGCCTGGTGTCTGCTGGGAAAGGTAGTCTGGAGGCTCATTTTCCTGCAGAAAGGGCATAAAAGCCTTTAATAAAGCTAGAACGTTTTCTGTGTTTGTGTGTTTTTATGCTGCTTGTCACTGGGCCATGTCTGAGACCTACATCTGACCTCCTCCCACACAACCCCAGGTTCTGTACCCTGACAGGTAGAGCTGGAACTTAAGTCGAAAACAACCAAGGAGGCTGGCACAACTGGATTGTTGAGCTGAAACCCAATCAATCCTTGATAGCATGAACAAAGAAAGGCAGAGACAGCACAAGTCTGCAAAGGCACAGAGAATGTGAGATAGCCGGAAACAGCTGACAGCAAGTTAAGAGCCACAAAAATTGAATAGCATTGGTAAAAGCCAACAGTCAACATAAAGGCATGGATGTAATAGATGAAAGACAGGAGGAGCGACAGAAAGATGCTGTTGAACAGAAGTGTACTGAGGCAAACCGAGGCAGTGTAAGAGTACGTGGAAATAACAGCCCGAGAGATGGGTGGACAGATCTGCAACAAGGACAGTAGCAGGAAGAAGAACAGGGACTAAAGGCACCAGAGTGTGAAAAACAAGTAAACGAGCAGTAGTCCAGTAGGAGAACTGCGCCGTGAGGCAATATCAATGTCCAAGAGGGAAGACGGACACAACGTGCTGTCCAAACAGAACGGAGCGTAGTAGTAGTATAGGCTGACATCTCAGATGAGGGCTGGACCGTGAGTTATGCCTCTTGGGTCACATTTCTAATGCATCCTCCATTGCCACAATCCCTAGGGGCTGAACTCAACACGTACCAACTTGACATTGTCACCACCCAGCCCCCTCCCACCATCAGTTTGACTTTGACAGCCAAAGGGTGCAAGCTACCGTCTACAGCATGAAGTGCATCAAGCACTTATACAGGCAAGAAATTAACATACATCACAATCAAAATCAATACATGGACAGTTCAATAATGTACTCACCAAAATTGATTGCAGAAATGCCGTGGAGAAAACATCCATAATCCTCACTAGGGGTGTTAACACAAGTAGTACAGCAGCAGACAGGCCACAGATATGACAAAAGTCCAATGCCCTTGTGTAAATGATTGTCACACCGAACAATCCTTGCAAGCCCATGGATAGGGGAAGCAGGAGTGGCATATGTGTCAGGACCTCAATCCGCAAGCACATACACGAGACAAGCTTGAATGGGCCCAGCTGGACAGTGGATGCTTTCAAAAGCCACAAAGCACCACACCGTCACATGACTGCACAATAGACAAACCATTTTAAACTATATTAAGTAATTAAACTAACTAATAAAATAAAAAATGGCCACATATGACCCAGGGGGGAGGCACCCAAGAGGGGGGAGGTACAGGGTGCACCTCAACACCCACATGCGATGATGATGAGATAAGAAAAAAAACCTCCATGGGCTCTCAACGCCTGCACGGCCCGACCTGTGTGAAGATAAGTCATCGCCTGAGTCACCCTCTGGATGGAAAGCAGAAGGTGGACGTGGCACAGTACCCTGACCACGCCTATGCGCAGCTTGCCCCTCATCAGCAGCAAGTCTGCAGGACTGGTAAGCCTGGTCCTGTCAGCGATGACACGTAGGTCAGCCTGCAGCACCTCACCTGATACGCGTGCTTCCTCTTGCAAGGTAGCACGTGTAACACAGAAATCTTCCTGCATGGCCTCGCATGACATCTGGAGCACCTCCCAGCATGCACATAGCTCTGCCGAGATGGTATTCTCAAACTGCTCCAACCTCTCCTCTGTCTGCTGCCTCTGGGACATGTTGAGTACAACCAGAGTCGATCTGAGGGATTTATGGTCATCCCTCAGGGCCTCCCTGTGTGCCTCTGCGTGAGCAGCAAGTGCTTGATGCAGAGACACCATTTCAGCCCGGTGTGCCCTGTCTGAAGCCGCCATGCCCAGCCTGAGTGAGCGGGCCATGGACTGTGCTGCCCACTGCTGGAGCTCCACCTGCCTAACAGGGGGGAGCACGGATTGGGCCACACGTTCCATGCTCTGAGCAATCTTATCAATTGCTGCCACCTGTTGTTCTAAATTGGTACACATAAATTGCTCCCACTTAGTATACCCCGGTGGTGCAGGACTACATCCCTCCGTTGACGTAATGCCCCAGGCACATCATCAACTTGTGTGGAGTGTGACCGTGTGTCCCGCTCCACCACAGGCGGAGGTTCCAACACCATCTGGCACCTCAGTGCAGGTGTCGGCGGACAGAAGATCGTCCACATCAGAATCACTCAACGTCGATGAATGGACATGACGTGCATCCAACTCAACATTGTTTTCAGACTGATCATCTGAGCTAGACTCATTGCCAGCCCTGGACACGATGGTCTGGAGCACAAGTGGGTTCTCATGGCCTACCACCCCATGACCCCCACTTGTGATGGGTTACTGATGTGAGAGCAACCCTGTGTCAGGATTGACATCACCATCCTCTGGCTCCATTGCGACATCATCTATAATGTTGAAAAAACAAACATGAGTACACATTTCAGAAGCACATAACCCACCCACACATAGAGATAACATCGAAAGCCAACACATGAAGCAGACATGTCACACACAAATTAAATTCTGGCATGCATCCAGTGGCATTGATATGCAAACACATCCCAAAAGCAGAAATGGATGTGTGTTAATAGCAAAGCCTACACATGTACAGAATTTAGTATATCACCTCCATCACACACCACCTCTGTAAGGCACATGTCACAGGCAGAAATGACAGATGGAAACAAAGAGAGGGCACATACGATAAGCATGTCTGAACTGCAAAATGGACACAGCTGCAAGTGAATCCAAACACAACATGACACACGTAATATGCATGTACACATGCATCACTAAACCATCATCACCAATATAGCTTCATCCATCTGCAGCTCGGCCTGTACCGGGTGTCATGGGCCATGTAGACATAGTGAATGTCACGAGCAAAGCGAGGACCTGCAACCAGGCATGAGGGACCATAACGCCCAGTATGGTCCAAGCTTCCGGCCATGAAGCCTCCAGAACACCCCTCAGGGCCTAATTGAGCACATTGTGCATTGATTGTGCCCTAAAACATTATTCAGTATGTCAAATAATCACGGCCAGGCCCCACCAGATTAGATAAGTGGGCCTGGGTGTAAACATACTGCACCACAGTGCACCTTCAGGATTGTGCCAGTTGAACATAACCTGCGGAAAGCTGAAATCGCAGCAGCATTAACATTAACCAACTACATTTTAGTCATTCAACAAAAAAGCTGCAGATCACATGTGTAAATGAACACCTTCACACACATATAAGTGAGTAGCTCTAATATTGAACTACACAACGTTGAAGCTGCTTGCATATGTACACGTGAAAGTGTTCAAGAACACCCGTGTTCATATACACCCATATGGTGATTATGAACAGCATCCTATACAGTAAAGCAAGCAGCTACAACGCTGCTTGCTTCGATGTATGTGAAAGTGTACACATACACACGTGAAGGCATCTCCTCAGTCATTACAACCAGATTTACCAAGCAACTTTGCGAAACACCCACTAGGGTGTTCCAATACTGAGTATGTGTCACAAGATGCACCTGTGCCCATGCCTTTCATGACAGTAAAGGGATGACAATCTGACCATATATGCCAGGTCACTTTGACATTGCAGCAGTGAGTAGGCATGTAGAACGGTGTAACATGGCTCAGAAGTGGGTTGGTGCAGTGCAGAACATGTGCACGTAACCGACTATCTACATCAACAAGTACATTATGATGTCAATCAATAAACATGAAGGCAGTGTAAGGGCAAGTTCAGGCATCACGTGCATTGTGCATGCAATGGGTTGCATGGCTGTAGGCAACCCCCCCCCACCCCCGCTTAGTGAAAATGCAGAAATGCAGGGAGGCATAGCATGGCAGTGAAAGGTTGACCAGAGAACTGTGTATTGGCAGACAGTGTTGAGTGGCGTCAACTGCACCATCTGAGTCGACTGACAACACAGCAGATGAGAATGGGACAGAAAGCAGGACACAAGATTAACCCTCAGTAGTACACCCATTTGTGCAGAAGGCACTACACCAGTTGAACAGAGTCAGGGGGCCTGAAACAGGGGGAGGCATGTGTCCCACACAGACTATGATACCCTAAACACGTGTGTGATGCAGGACTGAGCCAGAGTGAGCATGGAATGGATGATCAAATGCCATTTAATGTATGTCATCCGGGACACGTACAACAATGTTTATCCTGCCAAGGACACATAGGGGCATGTATTGGAATGCACATGGAGCATGAATGGGCATTCATGTCCCTGCGGAGCATCAGCCATCGGCACAGTCTGAGTGAGACACCCTGCATCAAGGTCAAAGGATGTAACCCACAGTATATGTCTGGCAGGTTGGCAGGGGAAGTGTGCATGTACACAGAAGCTTTGAAGAGGCCATTGCAGTCGTCCAACCTGTTACCCACAAGTTCAATGGTGAATTGGTGCTGCAGGGGGGTGGAGGGGCAAGGGAGCATGCCTACATGGAGTACCCGCATGCAGGCAGAACACACATGCACGTCAGTCATGCAATGACATTGTCCGAGTGCTGAGTGGAAAGACACCCCAGGCTACATTCAGAAGGGCCAGTGAGCTGGAACATGGATCTGAGGGGCAGCCGGGTGATTAGCATGTGAGTAGGGTGCAAGTATGTTGATGAGCACAGTCCCTGTCTGCACTACATGTCCAGCATGCTGCACAGCAGGCACACATTAGTGAAGCATTGCATGACTCGCACATGAGAATCATGTACACATAGCATGTATAACACATCGCACAAGCGAACCACACATGTCCTGGACATACACGCAAAAACACTCACTGGACAGGGCATCAAAATCCAGCATCTCTCCAACTCCTTCAACCAATTCTGCCGGGATGAGCTCTGCAGCAATAACCTTGTGCGGAGTGAGTTCTTCCTCCTCAGGTGGTGGCCCACTGCCAGTCACCCGAGTCATGGCATAATTGGAGGCACGCTTTAGCTTAGCGCAACGTCGGAGGTCATCCCAACGCTTTTTGCACTCCTGAGCTGTGCACACCTCATGTCCGAATTAATTAGCACCCTCCGCAACATGCTTCCAGTGCTCCGAATGCTGGGTAGGCGTAGTGTGACAATTTGGACCCATTAGCATATCATGGTCATGTTCTGACACGTAGCCCACAAGGAAGTCCAGTTCCTGCTTGCCAAAAGGCTTCTTCCTCGACGTGCCGGAGGCCGGAACCGTGTCTGGGGTCCCAGACTCTTGTGCAGGTGCAACCTTCCTCCTCTTGGGCAGTGATCCGGACCCTGACTGGCAAATGCTGTCCTGATCAGTCGGTGCAGAGGCGCTGGTGGATTGAACCAAGGGAGTGACAGGTGGAACTAGGACAGAAGCCCTGACTTGTGTCAATGGCTGTTAGGTGCTCTTGACTGGACCCTGCGTAGCTACAGCCGCTGTGCCAAGGTCATTGCCCAAGACTGTCCTGGCTGGCAGACTCACAGCCCGGGTGGTGTCAGCTGCATCTGCCCATGCAGTTGCCAACACCTGGCTGCTCGGGGCCGCAGATGACAACACTGCCTCAGGGACATGTGCCTCGGCGAGAGCAGCCCTGCATGCACTTACCACATGCCTCTTGAACACCTGGAAATCATCCTGGGACTCTTCGGGTGCCAACGCAGCATGCACTGGCAGACCCTGAGCCTGGGTGGTGGTGGCCACAGCTGCACCTGCAGCTACCACTACCCTTGGGCCCGTGGCAGTCGATGAAACAGACTGCCGGGTCACATGGGCGCCAGTGCTAGATGAAAGAGTTGCATCTCCCGGAACCACATTGGGTGGTGTCATGACTGCACCAACACGTAGCAGAACATCCTGCCAAAGTGGCACACCCCTGCCTCTTCCCCCTCTGTAGCCTCCCTGGACACCCTGAAGTCCCCCTACTTCCTGGTCACCCCGGACACGTCCCTGGCCATGCCTGCCACGTGGAGGATGCCCAGCTGAGGCGCCCCTCACATTTCGCGGCCTCCCAACCATGGCACAGATGTAGTAGTGCTGGTACAGATGTAGTAGTGCCAATGGGAGGTGTACATGACAATTGTCCTGGGCAATTGGAGTGAAGGGGGTGGGGTACTAGATGTTAACAGCACCCCTGTGCACCTGCAAGGTTGTATGTGACCCCGGTGATAAAGTGACGGGTCACACAAGGCTCAGGCACCCAAAAACTGCAATAAAACCATGCATGCAACCCCCGGTAGCCCAGGTGTGTGGAATTAACCTTCCACAGTATGCAGTGGCACCGAGGGACATGAAAAACACGTACGCATGGGACACGCAGGCTACTATGACCTCAAAAATGGGTACGCGATACACAGGGGGATCCACAGTGGGAAAAATAGCATGTGCGACTCACCGTCTGACTAGCGTGGTAATGAAAAACAAGCGTAGCCAATACCCTCACAAAAAGAAGAGATACGTCCTTGATCCGCTGTGAAGTAGTGATGGGCCATGAAACAACCAGAAGTAGCAACGCACGCGTCGGTCTCCACAAAAAGCATGTACAGCAAACTGCTGGCCCTGCTCACCTTTAACCCGTGCTGAGGGTAACACCCGTGTGCATCACGTCACTTACGCACTTGGGCCCTTTCCTCAAATTACATGCATTTAAACGTGGACGTGCTGTTTTTTCACGTGCTGAATCACTATGCACCCGTGCTGAGGGAAACGCCTGCGCATGTTACGTCACATACATGCGTACGCGCTAAGACCCTTTCCTCAAATTCCATGCTGACATGCTGTTTTTTCACATGCCTATTTACTCTGCATCTACCTGGTCAGACCACAACACACGGAAGACCACACTTCTGCCCAGAAGGCCATTTACCTGGCCACCTGAGCCCCAGGGTGCCTCCTACAAGCCATCTGCTGCTGCCTGCCTCCCTGCCTGCTGCCAACAGTGCCCTGCCATTTGGTGCCTGCACATCAGCCATCTTCAGGGGTCCAGTTGCTGTGACCACCCCTGCTGGAACAGAAGACTCCTGACTGGTATTCCATCGCTCCACAGCCCAGCCCCAGGACCCAGTTGCCCACCCACACCTGCCTCGGGGGTTGCCATGTCCGAACCAACACCATCTGTCACCAGTGGCAACCCCCCAGCAGAGAGGCAGAGGGCTGCCAGCTTCACAGACAATGAAGTTGGCATCCTGGTGGAGCAAGTCCTGGGACATTATGATGCCCTCTTCTCACCATCGCCCGCCAACAAGGAAGGACGGAGGAGGATCTGGACGGACATAGTGGGTGCCATCAACATGCAGGGGGTGGCCCCGACGACATCAAACACGTCCAGAAGCGCTGGGAGGACTACAAGTGCAGGACCCTCAAGAAGGCCCGGTACCTCTTAGAAGCAGTGGATGCAGTGGGGCGCCAGGGCCAGCTTACCAACCAGCAGATGAGGGTCCTGGAGCACATGAGCCCAGTGCTTCACCACCAGATCCTCAGGATGCAGGCCCGTCGAGTCGAGCAGTAAGTGCCCATGCATTGTCGTGTAAAAGAGTGCATGTTGCAGTGTGGTGGTAGTTAGCTACTTGGCTGTATGTGTGACATGGGTCAAGTATGGATGTGTGTTTGCAGGGACATGATGGTGCTGCATGTGAGTCCAGTCAGCCGTGAACCACATGGATGGTGTATGTGTTACAATGCCACATGCGGAGCAGGATGCAGAATGCACACATGTATGCATGCCTGCCTCTGTACTTGGACATGTTTGGGGTGTGAGAGATGGGTGCTGCTGTCATGGACATGCATGGTATACATGCCCGTGTGTCTGAGTAGTGTGTGTGTGACTGGTAAACACCATGGATGCATGACACATGTCTGTGACGATGTGTTGATTCACTGATGCAGCCTAGTCATCCTTGTATCCACTATGTCTGAGGGTATACGAGGCCAGATGCATGACCCTCCGGTGATGTGTGTGCATGTGATCAGCATATCCCATGATGCATGTGAGTTTTAACCCACCATTGGATGTTTCTACAGTGCCTTGGACATGGATGCAAATGTTTGTTGCATGTGCCATGCCTGTTTCTGCATGTGTGTTGCCTGCACTGACCCATGTGTTGTGGAGGGACATGATGGAAGTGACGTTTGACAGTGCCGCTCATGTGCTATTGTTTTGTGTCTAGGGGACTGTTGTACAGTACCGTGATGTTTGTGTTCTATGATTCCCTTTACACAGCAGCGAGTGAAGAAGAGGGCGGAGATAGCGCTGTGGAGCAAAGCAGCAGAGATTCCTCTACCATCCGGCGACGCAAGGCCCAGTCAGCTTCCCAGGAAATTCGATCATCCGGGAGCAAGGGGACTGGTGCCGTGTCCGCCACTATGGCTGCAGAGGAAGGGACGGGTGAGCCCCCACAAAGGGTTGCGATGGCGGAAGATGGTGCAGAGCCATCCCGGTTGGTGGTGTGAACGGAGGAGGAGGAGGCCACATCCAAGCTGCACATGGGGCCTGATGGGGGTGGTACCACTGGTGCAAGTGGTGCAGTCCAGGGGCAGGAGGCAGCACAGGTCACCGCAGAGGGGCCTGTGCATTTCACTGTGCCTGACACTGTGACTGCATCACCATGCACCAGCAGGGATGCCCTGTCCCAGGCCCATCCGCAGGTAGGGGGGAGGTCCATGTCATCTGGCACTCCTCTACCTGCGGACATGGGGACCCATGATAGGATCAAGTCTGTCCTCATTGTTGTCGCGTTGCGCACACGTGTAATTCATGATGACGTGCGTGCTTCCTGGGGGGACCACGCATGTCATCACAAAGAGACGTGTGCCAACGTGGCCCAGTTCATGGGCTCGTGGTCAGGTTTTCCTCCATGTATTGCTCTGTCTTGCGGCCCTCTCCTCCTCTGTGCACACTATACGCCAGTCGTTCTCCGTGACGTCTTCCAGGCCAGATGCCACCAGGGCCCCCTGTCGAGCTGCCCCAACAAACGCAGCCAGGCTGGCAGAGATCCCATCCCTGCCACAGTCAGGAGTCGGAGCTCCAGCACAGGTGGTCACCCCAGCAACTGGACCCCTGGCAACGGACGATGTGCAGGCACATTCAAGCAGGGCACCTGCACAATGGCCCCGGGTGTTGCCATCAACCCAGAGACAGTCGTGGTGGCGGCGGCAGGCAGGAGAAAGGCGGCAGCGGCAGGCTCAGCGTAGGATGCATGTGGCCTCGGGGCCATCAACATCATCGGGGCAGGCATCGGCCGGCGGGCAGGAGGACCCAGGATTGGGAGTGTCTTCCGTGTGGCAGCGGTTGGGCCAGCAGATAGGTGTAGAGTGGCGGCGGGCAGAGAGGGCATGGCTCACAATGGTCAGGGCAGATAACTTCATGCACAGGGCAGTGAGGTGGGCTGAGTGCCTCGAGGCAACTCACAGGTAGTTGGAGGAGGTCATGGCTGCATCCCTGCAAGACCTCGAGGCCAGGGAAGAGGCCCGCCTCCGGAACATCAACGTGGAGTTCGATGATGCTCTGGCCTGGAACATCAAAAAGTGAGCCGTCTCACTGATCCACTGCCTTTGTACATAGTTATTTAGGCTAAGGTTTCATTTGTTTTTTTTTTGTTTTTTTTAGTTCATGGACTTTGCTCCACTTTTTGTATATAGTTGTGTTTTTTATAGGATTTATGGTAGGTTTCCTTTTGTTTGGGGATATGGACCCTTCTGACTTGCAGTGTAAATAGTTCCAGACTTGTACATACTTTCGTTATTTCATCATCCCATGGATCAATGGTTTTTTGTGCTTTTGGTTTTTATTTACTTTATATGGACTTTGGCGATGGACCACTTTTCAGTTTTCATGTCGTGGATTTTTCTTTTTCATTGGATTTTACTATTTATTTGGTATTGCTTTCATTAGTTCTTCATTTGCAAGTGTGATTTTCATTATGTAATTTATTGAGTTTTTTAATACATTTCATATATCTTCATTATTGGTGTTGTGTACTCTCATTGGCTTTGTGCATGTCTCTATGAGCATTGCCTCAGTCATGTGTTGCCACTGTGTGGCTCTGTTGTACATTTATTCATGGCCATGCTTGTTCTTTTCAGACTCTCATGGCATGGGTAATTTGGGAGTGAGTGCAGTGGATGGTTGCGTGCTTGTACTGGGGGGCATTTGGGTTAGCATTAGGACCATGGGTCTGTTTTGTTATGACATGGTGTTTGGTGGCAGGTGCCCGTCAATGGAGGGATGGTGGGGGGGCATATGTTGGTACCTTCTGGCAGGTGCCCATCAATGGGTGGTGGGTGGGGGGGCATGAGTTAGGGACAGCTGACAGGTGCCTGTCAATGGGTGGTGGGGGGATTTCACTGCCGCAATCAGGGTACACATAATCCGAGGGGTGTGCAGGGAGTTTTACACACGATTTCGCTTGTGCGAGCGGGACACGTGTATTCCGAGGGGTGCGTGGGGAGTTTTACACATGATTTCGCTGGCACGAATGGGGTACGCATATTCCGAGGGGTGCGTGGGGAGTTTTACACATGATTTTGCTGGCGCAAGCGGGGTACCCGTAATCCAAGGGGTGCGCAGGGAGTTTTACACGTGATTTCACTGGTGCGAGTGGGATACGCGTAATACGAGGGGTGTGCAGGGAGTTTTACACCCGATTTCACTGGCGTCAGCGGGGTATGCATATTCTGAGGCATGCGTGGGGAGTTATACACGTGATTTCACTGGCGCGAGCGGGGTACGCGTATTCCGAGGGGTGTGCAAGGAGTTTTATATGCATTTTGCTGGCGCGAGCAGGGGTGCGTGGGGAGTTTTACACGTGATTTTGCTGGCGCGAGCGGGGTATGCGTATTCCGAGGGGTGCGTGAGGAGTTTTACACGCGATTTGGCTGCCGCAAACAGGGTACGCATATTCTGAGGGGTGCACAGGGAGTTTTCTATGCGATTTCGCTGGCGCGAGCGGGGTACGCGTATTCCGAGGGGTGCCCGGGGAGTTTTACACACAATTTTGCTGGCGCATGAGGGCTGTGTGGCGTTTTTAGCGTGTTTTGGTGGTTGGGGGGATGTATGCTGGTCCACTGGCCTTTGCGCCATGTACAGGATTTGTCAATGTTTTTGGTGCATGGGGCGGGGTTGGGGGCGTAACTGGCGCTGCTGCAGGGTCGCTGTGCCACTCAGCACCACGGCTGGTTATGGATGTTAGTATCCATGAATACGCTGTGCGTCAAAATGGGTTTTGCCATACGCGGCTCGCGCAGACTTGCGCACGCTCCCTCTGTGCACCAGCAGCGTGCACCACTTCTAGTCTAAATTCTATGAATTACCCTCTATGTTTTGTTGGTTGTGTATGACATTTAAAAGTAGGTAAATAAACTATATCTGTTTGGTGACTGATATGTGTTCTATAAAATATTATGTTTAGTCTCATTTTACATAAATATAAAGAATGGAATGACAAAATCCTGAACGTTGCGTATTCTCTTCTGATTTTTTCTCTTGAGTATCTACTATATTATATTCTTCCTCTGTGGGAGAATTCTCCTCCAGCCATTCCATGTAGTTTTCCAATGTACTGTGATAGAACAACATACTGCTTGTCACCTCAGATATTAGAACAAACAATGGAGGAAGATAACACGCAGAGAGAAGGTGGAATTTCTTGTATTTACTTTCTGATTGGTTGTTTATTGCTTGTGTGATGGGTAACTGCCAATAGGATGTCAAGTACCTCAAAAGCTGTTCAACTGATGTACCTATTAGAGAATATATTTTTTTGAGTGATCTTTATATGTGCTAATACAGCTGTAGATCATATTGCATCATAATATTAAGACTTTTTTCTGTATAGTATATTTTATTGCTTGAGAGTGGGGTGTGGTTTTAGTAGATTGTGCTATTTTTCGGGCTATATTTATTGTTTCATTGGATATTTGAAAAATCGGGCTAATTTCCGAAGGAGAGGAATCTTATTGTTCAGAAGAATGGAGAATTTGAGAATTTTGAGAATGGTGGTAGTAGTGATGTTGAGGACATTGATGATGTGCTTTCAAAGCATTGGCTCCAAAGGTTTTTCTGGTTCTATAATACTATTTTAGATGGAGTATTTGAGATGTATGGTTTATGCTCCAATTGTAGAGAAATATTTTTGACAGTGGGCGCACTTTTATTTTTCTCTTTGTGAAAAGAAAATTAGTCATCTAAGGAAAGAGCACAGAGACATTTTCCAAGATGTTTTAAATTGAAGAATATGTCTTGCACATCAAACAATGTGATTGTTGTATTATGTTCCTCAGGTATGCCCAGTTTACTGACCAACAGTATTTCTGTGATTGAAAATATATTTGTTCTTTATATATATTGGTAAAAGAGCACAAAGTCTATTTTAAGAGCCACCCAAAGAAGTTATTAAGTATGTTGGGAAATGAAAATACTGTTGATGCCTTTTTTTAATAGCGGCAACTACAGCAGCAGCCAATGAAACTTTTTGCCATGTAAGAGGGGTTATAGCTATTGGTACCCGCACGCAAAGGGTGCGTAGTTAAACCTTTGGTGAGTGAGCTGTGGCTATACTATGCACAGTTTTACATTTGTTTCTGATGCTTTGCCCTCTTGTGTACCTTTGCGTTGTTTGAATGTTTGCACCTTGCCAATATGTCTTTCTGAAAATGCAAAAATGTCATGGGTAGCTGTGGCTACCGGTGGTTGCCCACACCCATGGCTAACACCACTCCAATAGGATGTCATGCATTGTGGTGTGCTTTTATTGCCATGGGTATAAACTTGCTGGTCCTACCCTTGGTTACAGCTGTTTGTATTTCGGTGCAGTGATCTTATTACTTTATGGATGTTTCACCACATATTGTTTACATGTCTTTCTGTTTGGATGTTCTCACCTCAAGACATGTGTGAAACCTTTGCAATATTTGTTTTTCAATGTTTGGGGAACAATTTACATGTACCTGCGGTTATTAGACGTCTCCTCAGTGTAACTGGGGTTATAGCTGCGGCTATATAATTTGTCTAATTCTTTTTTTTTTAAAGATGTTATTTCATTGTATCCCTACATGTTCTAAAAAGTAGAAGGATTGTTTTGGGATGTATTGACTGTTCTAGGTTGTAATACAAAAGTGTGGGCCAATTTACTTGTTTGCTTTGTACAGTCCTCTTTTTGTGCTATTGATTTCTGTAAGTAATGAAAGTGACCTTTATGAATACTTTTGACATTCTGATTTCAGAGCCCAGTGTTTGCAGATGTTCTGTGTTTGGCTATTGTGACGATCTATTCATTCTTTGGAGCAGCTGAAGGTCAATGATTGTGTTGTTTTTATATATTTCATGAATAATATGAATTGTTTATATAACATATATTAAGTATGTTTAGGTTTGTAATTTGGTACAGTTTTAGGTATTACTTTGAAAGTAGGGTTGCCCATATTTTATTTCACTGTTTTCTGAAGAGTGTTCAAGCAGTAGTACATGTTATGCTATGGTTATGTGTGATAAAAATATATTTTCAATTAAAGGTTCTTTCTCACTGTTTTGTTGAAGGATTTATTTGATCATCTGAGATATTGTGGCTTTGTGAATTTCTATTGGTTTATCTTTCTTATTTGTTGAAAATAAAGTGTGGTTTGTCTGTGGTTTGTCTGTATTTAAGAAATATGTGATTCAAAGTCTTACAGGATATTTGTTAAGGAAAAAAATGCATTTAGCTTGAATAAATATGGTGTTTTTCTGAGTGTTTCTGCATTATCTGCCTTAGCTATCCCCAGTTTCCTCATTAAGAATATATGTGAAATTGAGTTTTGCATTTCTGTCACAGACTTGAAAGTACATTGCATCACTACATTACATCCAGAACACCCTGGGTACCATATTTGACAGCACCATTGCATGCATATGAGCACAATGTGTATACTAGTCAGAATAAAATGTTGGCAGTACTTCATAAAGAATAAACAGCAACCATATTTGGTATTTTCACAATCGGCTCAGAAATGCTGTACTTTGGTAGGGCAGGGACCCACCTGGGAAGCATACTCTGTGTTCACATATGCTACACAATGCACAGACATTGGAAGAGGTGAAACGAAATATTGCAGCTGTGTATGTGCTTCTTAGTTGGATATCAAGCTCTTCCCTTTGACCCTTTATTAGTAATTCCCTATTGTTTAAGAGTTGTGGACATGTTTGAATGTGGCCTTACATTTGAGAAGTCCTATGATGGAGTGCACCTGATCAATGCTAACTTGATCATGATGTTGGCCAATGTTCATTGGACATTTTTGGATAGTTCCAACTTTCTGGGAAAATTAATCACTACTGGTAAATTCCCAGTGAACATATCACTCTATTGTAAAGTGGTTTGGTAATTGTACACCGAGATTATGGCTACATATGCCAGGTACAAAAAATATATATTTGGGGTTTTAGGCCCAATGCATCAGGTAAATGGTTTCTGAGAAAATGTGAAAAAATGTGAAGGAGCGGAAAGCACAGTGGCTAAAGCTTCATATTTTGTATTTCAGGTTTTCTGGAGAAATCCATCAAATGACTTTGCCTCTTTTTGTAGAGGTATGACCTTGCAAATCCCATGGTTTGTGCATTTCCTTCACCTCATATATGCATGCTTTATCATAAATTCATTCTTAGGCTGTGAAGGAAATGTTTTCAGTGGTCTATAAAAGCAGTTAATTTTTCATTCAGGTTTAGAACCCGAAGATCTACTGTGCAAACCACAGACGCATCCGAACCTGATCAACTCAGTTGCCACCCATTGAAACTCTAATTTGCTCATCTTATTTACGTTATGTGAGCTGCACAATACCATCCCAGATTACTCAAGCACACAGAGCAGTGGTCTACAGAGGGGCATTTTTTAACACTGCAGCCCTTGATCTCCAATCTAATGTTTGCATTGTGTACCTCAGCTATGTAGTTTACTCACCAACAATACATGTGAAATTGAGTTAGGTATTTCTGTCACAGATTTGAAAGTACATTGCATCAAAGCATTGTATCTAGAACAACATGAGTAGTATAATGTTCTGCACCATTGCATCCACATGAGCCCAACCTTTGTGCTAGACACAACAAAATGCTGGTAGTAATTCATAAAGAATGAACATCAACCATATTTGGCAAGATCACAATCTGCTTGGAAATGGTGTGCTTTGGAAGGGCAGGGACCCACTTGGGCTCCATGCTATGTGATCACATATGTTGTTATACAATGCACAGACAAAAATGAATGGGGATGCATAGCAACCCCTACCATCAACCAAGCAGCACACCTTTACCCTTGAAGTATATTGCAGCTGTGTATGTGCTTCAGAGTTGGATATCAAGTTCTTCCCTCGTACCCCATATTAGTAAGTGTCATTGTCTCAGAGTTGTGGAAGTGTTTGAATGTGGCCTTAAATATGTAAATTCTTATGATGGAATGCAGCCAATCAATGCTAACTTGGTTTTGATGTTGCCAAATCTTCTTCTGCTTATTTGTGGACATTTCAGGATTCTGCCAGCTTGCAGGGAAAATTAATCATCACTAGTAAGATCCTTGTGAAAATGTCTACTCTTGCAAAGGGGTTTAGGAATTGTACACTGTGGGTATGGCTACAGTATGCCAGGTACTACACAACTCTGTTGGGGCTTTAGGCCATATCCACCAAGTAAATGGTTTCTGAGTAAATGTGAATCAAAGTGAAGGAGGTGACAGCACTGTGGCTACAGCCTAATAGTTTGCATTTCAGCTTTTCTACAATAATCCATCCAATGTCTTTGTCTCATTTTGTAGAGGTATGACTTTGCAAATCCAAAGGCTTGTGCATTTTGTTCACCTCGCATGTGCATGCTTTATCATTAATTCTTTGGCTGTGGTCTATAAAATTAATACACTTTTCTTTCAGGCTTAGCATCCCAAAAATGTAGTGTGCCAACCACAGATGTATCACAACCTGACAAACTCAGTTGCTATCCATTGAAACTCTACTTTGATCATCTTATGTACACCATAAGAGCTGCTCAATACCACCCCAGATTACTCAAGCACTCAGAGCAGAGTTCTACATGGGGCATTTTTTTTAACAATCATTGCATTATGCACCTCAGCTATGTACATTTTTCTCACCAACAATATATGTGAAATTGAGTCTAGCATTTCTGCCACAGATTAGAACATATAATGCATCATTGCATTGCATCCAATACACTGTGGGTAGTATAGTTTTCAGCAGCATTACATGCACATGAGCCCAACCTGTGTGCTAGATACAAACATGTTTTCATACTAATTCATAAAGAATGAACAGGAACCATATTTGGCACTTTGAAATGGTGTGCTTTGGAAGGGCAGTGACCCACTTTGGTAGCATACAATAGGATAGCATATGTTGTCACACAATGCACAGACATAGGAAGAAGTCAAATGAATGGACTTGCATAGTAACTCCTTTCATCAAAGAAGCAACATACCGCTATCCTTGAAAAATATTCCAGCTGTGTATGTGCTTCACATTTGGATGTCAAGCTCTTCCCTCCTACTCTATATTAGTGACTACTCATTGTGTCAGAGTTGTGAAAGTCTTTGAATGTGGCCTTAAATATGACAAATCCTATGATGGAGTACACCTGATCAAAGCTAATTTGGTAATGATGTTGGCACATGTTATTTTGCTTATTTATGGACATTCCTACATTCTGTCAGTTTACAGGGAAAATTAATCACCACTGACAAGTTCCCAAATAGCATTTGTTTTCTATTAAAGTGGCCTGGGGATTGATTGTACAATGAGGTTATGGCTACAGTATACCAGTTAGTACAAATGTCTTTTGGGGTTTCAAGCGAAATACACCAGGTAAAAGATTTCTGAGAAAATGTGAAGCAAAGGTGAAAATACAATGAATAAGGCCCCATAGTTTGCATTCCAGCTTTTCTACAGTAATCCATGAAATGTCCTTGACTCTTTGTGTATTGGTATGACCTTGCAAATCCCATGGTTTGTCCATATCTTTCACCTCATATGTGCATGCTTTATCATGGACTCTTAGAATGTAAAAGAAATGGTAACTGTGGTCTATACGATTAACTAACTTTTCTTTCAGGGTTAACACCTCGAAAATGTACTGTGCCAACCACAGATGTATCAAAACCTGAGAAACACAGGTGCCACCCATTGAAAATCTACTTTGCTCATCATGTTCATGCACAATACCATCCCAGATTACTCCAGCACTTAGAGCACAGTTCTACATGGGGCATGTTTTTAACAGTGCAGCACTTGATCTCTAGCCTAATCATTGTATTATGTACCTCAGCTATGTACAGTTTCCTCACAAACAATATATGTTAACTTGAGTCTAGCACTTCCGTCACAGGTGTGAGAGTATATTGCACTACTGTATTGCATCCAGACACTATGGGTACTATAATTGTGAACACCATTGCAAGCACATGAACTCAACCTGTGTGCTAGACACAGCACAATGTTGGTAGTAATTCAAAATTAATAAACAGCAGCCATATCAGACACTTACACAATCTGCTTGGAAATGGTGTGCTTTGGAGTTGCAGGCACCCGCTTCAGTACCATATTATTTGATCACATATGTTGTTACAGAATGCACAAACATAGGAAGAAGTCAAATGAATGGGGTTACAAAGTAGCTCCTACCATCAAACAAGAAGCGTACCTCTACCCATGAAATATATTTCACCTGTGTATGTGCTTCATAGTTTGATATCAAGCTCTTCCCTCTGACCCTATATTGATTACTCCCCATTGTGCCAGAGTTGTGCAAGTGGTTGAATGTGGCCTTAAATATGACAAGTCATATGATGGATTACACATGCCAGTTACAGGGAAAGTTAATCACCACTGGTAAGTGCCCAGTGGACATGTATTCAAAAGTGGTTTAGAATTGTACACTGAGATTACGGCTGCGGTATGCCAGGTACTACAAATCTTGTTTGGGGTTTTAGGCCAAATAATGGTTTCTGACTAAATGTGAAACAAAGTGAAGAATGTGAAAGCATAGTGGTGAATGCCTCTTCGTTTTCATGTGGCCTTATCAGCAGTAATGATTCAAATGTCCTGGCGCCCTTTTGTATGGGTATGACATTGAAAATCCCATCATTTATGGAATTCGTTCACTTCATATGTGAATGCTTATTCTTAAATTGTGAAACAATTGTTCACTGTGGTCTCTAAGATCACATCACTTTTCATTCAGGACTAATATCCCAAAAAGTGTACCAATCACACTTGCATCACAACCTGACAGACTCTGTGCTCACCCTGATATGTTGTAAAGTGTTTTTTGCAAAAGAAAAAAGCTGAAGTAATAATTAAAAATACTTTTTGTGTATAAAGAACTTTTTTCATTTTTGTATTGAATACACTTTGAATTACTTTCGGTGACTACGCCATTGCATAGAAATAGAGAAACAGTTCATGTATTTACACAACACAACTTTTGTGTCGTGTTAGGTGGACGGTGGAAACACTTCGCATACAGAAAGATTTGTTAATGAGGAGAGTTGATGCAAGTGGATGTAGATATGAAGTCCAAAACGGTGTGATTTTTTAATAGAAGCAATCCTATGGTCTGATAATACAGAAATTGAAATTATAGGTCAGCCTAGAATAAAACCTAAAAAGGAAAGTGAGGTATGGATGTGTAATTTTTTGTACATTGTGTGTATATGTTCCTATCCCTGATCAGAAAGTGTACATTTTTCTCATCTTGTAACTAAAGCATTCCATGACATGCAATGTAGTGACTGTGGTTGTAATTTACAATCTGCATGGCACAATCCAGTGTATAATAAGTATGTAATGATTATGTTTTAAAAATGCAATGTAAATGGTAGGAAAATTAACACGTTAGGAATTCATTTTGTAAATATTCAAGTTTATATTAGTAGGAACACGTTTAAGACATGTGCAATTATTTTTCATGAGGGGGCATTTCACAACATGGTTGTGTACAAAAGTTGATTGGTGTGTCTGTAATGCCTTTATAGTGACACACCCAGCTAGATTGCCAAAGGGTTTAAAGAATGCTTACTTAATGTTGTTAGAACCAACGTTTTAAAATATTTGTTGTATATTCTTTGGGAATATAAATATGCAAAATAAAAAAATTAAAATTAAGAATAGGCTAATAAGTGCTTCATGTAAATTAGAAGATAGATGGTTACTAGGATGTATTTTAAAATTAGTAGAGATAACATTATGAAGATTACACAAATTAGAAAAGAAAACAGCATTCTGCAATGTTCTATATGTATATTTTAATATGTACAAGTGTTCCCTATAAGTACTAGGTAACATAAGTGGTTCCCTGCTCATGACTTTGAGTGTTAGGGGGTGTAGAAGGACATCACTGTTTACGTATGAAACAAGTAAACAGCAGGTTTTAGATACAAAAAAAAATAAAGTGCACTGTTTCTAAAGTAAATGACTTCTAACTACTAATAAGAGTTTTAGAGAAGGATTTAGATATATTCGGGGTAATTCATGGAATAATGTGCGCAGAAATGTGTAGCGCAAGCTGGCGCAAGCGTGAAAAAGCTAGCGCATGCGTGCGAATTGCACGCGTGCGATTCATGGAAGGCCCTGCGCGTGTTTTTCCGGAATGTGTGCCAAATCCACGCTTACCTTACACGTCACTGCGATCTTCCAATCGCGTGCGCGACAGGTACGGGGAAAGCACACAACTTCTCGCGCACACACCTAAAAAGGGGGCTGAACACGGAGAGTGGGGAACAACGTGTGAAAATGTAGGCGTAACATGGGAAGTACCGCTCGGAAACACACGTAACGCCCATACGCTAGTGAACAATATGTATTCATGGAATCGAATAGGGAAATCCTGCGCATGTCAAAACACACACACGCACAAATACGTCCGCCACACGAAAGCAGGAGGAACCACCCACGCGCAGCATAAAAGTGCACGCAAACAACAAACAAGCATATACAGCTACAATGAATGCCCCATTGCTCGCAGCAGTGATCGTGGGACACCGCAGGAGGTGGAGAATAGCCAGGTCTCACATTGTTCTGCCAAGGACCAGCCTTTTTGGGATGCCTGATGGCCAGGTCTATGGCAGGTATAGGTTTCCACCTCGTATCATCCTAGAGCTGGTCACTGAGTGGGAGGATGAGCTCACATCACCCACCCTGTGCTCCCAAGCCTTGAGCCCCTTGGAGAAGGTGCTCAATGTATTGCATTTTTTGGCCACTGGGTCATTTCAGTGAACAACTACCATAGTGGGGGGTGTCTCACAGCCCACACAGTCACGTTGCCTACACCAGGGGTTGGAAATCATCACTGCACGCCCCTCAGTCCTCAGGCACATATACATGCCCAGAACAGGCCGTGGTCCAGGACTTCTACAGTGTGGCACACTTCCCCAAAGTGCTCAGTGCCATAGATTGCACCCATGTGGCCCTACCTCCACCTAGGGCCACTGAAAACATCTACCGCAACCGCAAGCACTGGTATTCCATCAATGTGCAGGTTGTATGTGATGCCAAGGAAATCATCACCTCTGTCTATGCAAACTATCCTGGGTCCACCCATGACAGTTTCATATTCAGAATGTCGGCCCTGGAAGCTGGGAAGCATGCCGACACATGGCTCATAGGTGAGTACAAATGCCTGTGCACATGCATGCATGTCACACACAGACAAATACACAAGCCCAACTAATGACAACCATTATCACCTTACCAGGGGACAGTGCCTACCCTCTGAGCACCTACATGATGACGCCAATACGGAACCCCACCACACCACCCCAGGTAAGATACAACACAGCCCATATTGCAACCAGGGCCATAGTGGAGCGCACATTCAGAAACAGCTACTATATGCACCCCAGTAGTGTGCAGGATCATTGTGGCAGCATGTGTCCTGCACAATGTTGAAACACGGCGGGGCGTACTGGTGGACATGGTGGTGCCCCCACATGCCCAACCACACACACGGCCGCTGCGCATGGGAGGGGAAAGGTCATGTGGTGAGGCAGCCCATACCCAGCTTGTGGCCACATTTTTCACCTAAACTCCAAACCCTGCGGAGTGCACACCGGCCTGGCACATACCAGGTGACAATCGATGATGAGAAAGGGACAGTTAACTGTCACAACCTTACTACCCTGAGAATGTGTCCACGGAAGTGCCACATTGTGTGCACCCCTAGCTACTTAAACACAACCAATCCCATTTGACCAAAAGGAACACATGCAAGGTGCATATGCCCCCCCCTGCAAAACAGGGCATGAATGTACTGGTAAGCCACCCAAACCCTCCCAACCCCCATGACCCCCATCTACCACACCATTCCTTGGTATACAATGGCAAAACATCAAACCATATGCACAACACAATAGTCATGAAGTGCCACGTGAGAAATGTAAATAGGCACCAGGCAATTACACCTGACACGGAATCTGAAGAAATGACTGGCCAAAACCTCACAACCTGTAAACGGTGGCACAAATGAATGTCACAAGTGGTGCAAGCAACAAAAGTCAGAATACCTGTTGCCATGCACATTGGACAATAGGAAATTGGCATTACAAACACTGTGTGCTGCTTGTGTGTCCCCTGCAACACACCGCTTACCGGACAGCATAGTGAATGTGCATTGCGTTGGGGAAACCCCTTGAGCATCATGAGAAATAAGTACAATCACCCAAATACTACCCTGTCATGCATGTACAGGATCAATGAATCGGAAGTGAACATGGCTTGTCGGGACACAGCATGCCTGAGAAGGCAATCTGGGTGCATGTTTGTGCCGTAGTTGGTTAGGGGTGGGGGTGTTGCCTAAGTGTTTGTGTTAGTAGTGACATGCATCAAAAACATGCATGTGAAATGAAGTGAGCCTCAGTGTCCTGTACACAGCACTTGTGAACATTGCACTTAAAGAGCCCCCTGTGTGTTAAACCACACCTCAAAATAAAACCCAACATAGGATCAGCCATTGACCAGCAGAACATATAATGTACAGAGTACCCTACATCGACAATGGCAGACAGTATGCAATCACTGATTCATTAAAAATCCTTGTAGGGCCTACACACAAAGTGCATCAAAGTGCCTCAAGGATGGAGGGAACAAGGGAGAATAACAGTACATTGCTACAAGTCCTTCAAACAGTCTAGAATGTGAAAATGAACTATCAAATCAAAGTACATAGTGCAAGTGCCTGGAACAATAAGGATGGAATGTGGGAAAACAAAACTAGCATCATCATTGCTATGCCTGACGGCAATAGTTGCAGTGCAGGAGTCACATAAGGAGGGGGGTGAGGGAAGAGGAGGAAAGAGGTGAGGAGAGTAACAAAACAAGTGACAAACTGTGGAAGGTCGACGAAGAATCAAGATAGTGCTGGGGAGGGGGAGAAGAAACACAGAAGGGAAAGAGGGAACAGACGACCTGTAATCAGTGGTGGAGGGACTGATGATAAAATGACATGAGGCAGGGCCTGTTGGCAGGTGCCCTTCAATGGGGGGGTCGGTGGGGGGACATGAGTCGGGGCTCCCAAGTGTGGCCTGCCTGCGGGGCATGGGGAGGGTGGATGGGCTGCCTGCAGGGCATGGTCAGGGTGGATGGTCTGCCTGTGGGGCATGGTAAGAGTGGATGGGCTGCCTGTGGGGCATGGGGAGGGTGGATGGGCTGCCTGCAGGGCATGGTCAGAGTGGATGGGCTGCCTGTGGGGCATGGTCAGGGTGGATGGGCTGCCTGCGGGGCTAGGTCAGAGTGGATGGTCTGCCTACAGGGCATGGTCAGAGTGGATGGTCTGCCTGCGGGGCATGGTCAGGGTGGATGGGATGCCTGCGGGGCATGAGGAGGGTGGATGGGCTGACTGTGGGGCATGGTCAGAGTGGATGGTCTGCCTGCAGGGCATGGTAAGAGTGATGGGCTGCCTGTGGGGCATGGAGAGGGTGGATGGGCTGCCTGCGGGGCATGGTCAGAGTGAATGGGCTGCCTGCAGGGCATGGTCAGAGTGGATGGGCTGCCTGCGGGGCATGGTCAGGATGGATGGTCTGCCTGTGGGGCATGGGGAGGGTGGATGGGCTGCCTGTGGGGCATGGGGTTGGGTGTGGAGTGGACCCCTCTGGCGTGGTCTGGCTGCAGGGGGTGCATGTGGCTTCTCACCACACTGCTGCGTGAATCTGGAGGTACGAGACTGAGAATTACACGAGCGGGGAATGCATATTCCATTGGTGCATGGGCAGTTTTACACGTGATTTTGCTGGCGTGAGCGGGCTACATGTATTCCGAGGGATGTGAAAGGAGTTTTACACCCGATTTCACTGGTGTGAGTGAGGTACGCATATTCTGGGGTGCGTGGGGAGATTTACACTCGATTTTGCTGGCGCGAGTGGGGTACGCATAATCCGAGGGGTGCGCGTGGAGTTTTACACATAATTTCGCTGATGCAAGCAGGGTACGCGTATTCCACAGGTGCGGGGGAGTTTTACATGCGATTTCGCTGGCACAAGCAGGGAATGCGTATTCCAGCGGTGCGCAGGGAGTTTTACATGCTATTTCACTGGCGCGAGCGGGGTACACGTATTCCGAGGGGTGCGCGTGGAGTTTTACACGTGATTTCACTGGCGCAAGCGGGGTACACGTAATCTGAGGGGTGCGCGGGGAGTTTTACATGTGATTTTGCTGGCGCAAGTGGGGTACTTGTAATCTGAGGGGTGTGCGGGGAGTTTTACACACGATTTTGCTGGGGCGTGAGGGCTGTGTGGTATTTTTAGCACATTTTTGTGGTTGGGGTGCTGTATGCTGGTCCACTGGCCTTTGTGCCATGTAAGGGATTTGTGCAATGTTTTTGGCACACGGGACGTGGTTGGGGGCATAACTGGCATGGCTGCAGGGTCACTGCGCCACTCTATGCCATCGTTGGTTATGGATGTAAGTATCCATGAATACGCTGTGCGTCAAAATGGGTTTTGGTTCACGCGGCTGGCGCAAGCCGCGTGTGCCACTTCTGTGCTAAATTCTATGAATTACCCCATTGTGTCTTACTTGTTATGTGTGTAGGTGGACATAAGAAAGACGCGCACAACTTGTTTAGAAAGTATTACAATTCAATTACAAAATGAAAATAGCCTGCATTAATTGTAAGTTTGTTCAATGTTTAAAGATCTTTTTGCAGTGTGGTCTTTTTCAGAATAGTTGTGCAATGTGTTCAGTCATTACACCTTGTACTTTTTTTTTTTTTTATAGTAGTTTATACAAAATTGTCATTAGCTTCTTATGTGTGCAGATGGGCAAAAAAAGGATGCACATCAATTTGAAAAGAAGTATTCCAATGGAAATGTAGAAACAATGATTATATTTTCAAATTAAATTTGATTTCATAAAACAAATATTTCACACTGCACACAACTACCTGTGCAAATGGAAGTTTTAAATAACAATTGCCATTTTTTTTAAGATGATGTGTAGATTTTAAAATGTCACTATTAACTTCTTATGTGCGTATGTGTCCAAACAAAGGACACACACACATTTCACACAAGTATCAAAAGGACATTTGTTGGATTCTTAGTGTAGCTTGTGGTAAGTGTTAAAACATTCACACACACACGTTTTTATTGTCTACCTATTATTGGACATATTGGCATGACTAGACTTTAAAAAGATGCATACTCAAAATAATGTTACAATGTTGATATGTCTTCATACATTCATTTGTAAAACTGAAGACCTACTTACGTTATTTGTCTTGGTTTGCTGGTTAAGGTCTCATAAATTAATCTGCACATTTTTCATCATGTAATATTTAATATGCTTTGTACAGAATTAAAACACAAATTCATAGTAGTTAAATGCCTTTATTGGTGCATGAACTATTGACATTGTGGGCAATTCTATTAAGAATGTTCTGATGCAAAACCAAGTTTGTTGTTACATAAATGGTTACTGTAGTTGAGGTAATCATACGGTTTTCATTTTATCTATAGTACACTCTAGATACCCCTTCCCTTTGACCTTTGAAACCGTTACTCTTATAAGCTTTCATTTGTGGCATAATGTTAATATTGTACAATTGTTAATACTTTTTGTAAACCTGTCATGTAGAGCTACTTGTATAAAGTGAGATAGTATATCATTTACATATTTATACATGTATTGTTAAATATTTTACATATTTATGCATGTATTGATCATTTGTAAGTCTCTTTATACAAAGCACCACAGGGCTAAATTGGAAGGGAAACAGGGGAATTAATAACAGTGGCAAGAAACAAAAGGCAGCAATAATATACATGCAGTCATGGTCCTACGAGGCCTTGTGGCATTAAGCTGTGCAAGTGCATTGATAAGAAGTGCATGGAAGGGGGTTACAAGGGGGAGCAGAGGAGTGGACAGGTGCTGGTGGGGGGGCAAGACAGAAGTGCTAAGGGAAGTCAGGAGGAGCACCTCAGGCTATGTTCTAGTTCAGGCAGCTCTAATGGGTGGTATGAGGAGTGACCAGAGAAGGGCCTGCAGGGCAATACAGTGGGGGATGCTCGTAATGAGGGGGAGGAGGTGCCTGAGAGCCTGTGAGGTTCATGAGGATCAGCCCACCGGTCACAGCGGCCGTGGGGTGATTAGCAAGGAAGGGAAAGAGGGAAATAAGTTGAGAAGAGCAGAATTTTGAGCAGTTTCTGGAACTTGAGGAGGTCTGACTCAAATCTGAGAGGGGCAGAGAGGCTGTTCCAAACAGAGGCACCAGCCATAGAGAACGATCTGCCCCCCACTCTCTTCTTAGAGAAGTGTTTGGCAGTCAGAGAGTTTGAATTAGAGGAGCAATGGGTCAAGCATGAGAGTATTTATGGAGAGAAGGTTTGAGATAGGGTCTTGGATTGGATCCTTGCAGCCACCGGGAGCCAGTGGAGAGATTTTAAGGCTGGATAAATATGGTGCCTGGGCTTGAGGCCAATGATAAGTCTTGCAACCTATTCTGGATTAGCTGGATGTCGCAAAGAGAGAAGAGAGGGAGATTGTGAAAGTGGCTGCTGAAGTAGTCCAGCCTGGAAAGGACCAGAGCTCTGGAGACATTGAGCTTCTGGGGGAAGGTGAGAAAAGAACGAAAGCCTCTGTGGAGCTCGAGCTGGAAGTGTGACTTTTTGGTAAGTCCATGATGTGTGGGATGAAGAAGAGGTCAGAATCGAAGATGACCCTGAGGTTTTTGGCCTGACAAGAGGGTGGGAGTAGAGAGCCCAAAGAGGGCAGCCAAAGGGTAGGAGGAAAAGAGCGCATAGGCATACCGATGAGGAGGATCTCTGACTTTCTGGAATTGGGACAGAGATTGTTCAATGAACACCATGCCTGAATGATGGACAGACATTAGGGGATGGGAGAGGACAAAGAGGAGGAAGTAGAGGGAAGTTTCAAAGAAAGCTGTGAGTCATTGGCATAACACTGGAAATGAGGATTGAAGGAGGAGCAAGAGGGGCGGGATAGATATTGAAGAGCAAAGGCAATACGATAGACCTCTGGGGGACACCACAGGAAAAAAGGTGGCGGAGGAGGAGAAAGGGCCCAATTGCATCTGGGAAGGGCAGCTAGTGAGGAAAGAGGTCAACAAGTCCAGTGCCCAGTCAGTGATGCGGAGGGTGTCATGGAGTCGTTCTATGAGGATGAATTGGTTGACCGTGTCAATGGTGGACGACAGGTCAAGGAGAATGAGAACAGCAGGAGAGTTGGAGTCGGGATTTGCAAGCATGATAATATGGGAGTTCAGGAGAGCAGTTTCTGTGCCTCTGAATGCCCAGAATCCATATTAGTGGTCATGTAGGCAGCCAACAAGATCCATCTGGAGGACCAGTTGGGGGATAATCAACTTTTCCAGAATGGGGATATTAGAAATAGGGCAATAGTTAGTCATGCACAAGGGGTCAGCAGACAGCTTTTTTAACCGAGGGTGTACGAGGGGGTGCTTGAGGAATAGAGGGAAAGAGCCAGTGGAGAAGGAGTGGTTACAGAGGTATGCAAGGGCTGGGGTGAGAGAGGAGATGTTATCCTTAATGGTTCTGGATGAGCAGGGGAGCACCGGTTTGGAGGAGGCCTTCATCCAGTAGACCACTTGATTTGGTCAGGAAGGAGGAGAGAGGGGTGGGGGAGTGTGGCCAAGGGAGGCAGGGGAGTAGAAATGGGAGGGTGATGGGGTGGAGGAGAGTGAGGATAGGATTCCCTGAGTTTTAGAAGTTTAGTGGGCGGCTAAGGCAGTGCCGAGGGCCTGGGAAGGAAGGGGAGATGTCAAGACAGCAAGTGGATTGGCAAGTTCCTTGCAGATTTTTTAAAGTGCAGCCGTGTTGTCCGAGGCTCCAGTGATGCAGGCTTGGATGTGGACCTGGTTTTTGGAGTGAATTGAGTGGCGATATTGCCTTTGTAGCAGGCAGAAGGCCAGTTTGTCAGAGGATGAGCCAAATGTCTGCCACTTTTGTGGAATCCGAGTGATCACAATATAGTGAGCGGAGTGTTGCGGGGGACACCCCTGCAGCCCCTGCAGTCTTTTTTTAAATTATACTTACCTGTAATGCTACCACCAAAGGTACAAACTTTTGGTGTTCGAACCTTTGGTGGTAGCATTTTTAGAACTTTTGGTCATTACGAACATTTGTTTGCAGTCAAATTGACCTAAACCCTTTTATGCGAGTCATACCAGCTGTTGTTCTTGGCAGCAGGTTTTAGGAGGATCCTCATGGGAGTGGCAAGGACGCCGAGAGTGTTGGAGATGGAAAGATGCAGGTTAACAAGGACAGAGTCAGAGCAGGAGTTAGGGGCAGAGGTAGCAGGGGGATGAAGGTGGAGGCAAAAACAGCAGCTGACACTTGCCTCATTGGATTAATGGCATTGAAGCAGGCTGGCAGTGGAGGGTGTGGGTCTGGTAGGGCGCCAAGGGCCCCAGACAGGAGGAAAGGAGAGAGTAGTCAGACCAAGAGAGGGGGGTGGTGACCGGATTAGAAATATAGATTTCACCAGAGAAGAGAGAGGGAGTCACAGAGGACCTGGGACTGAGTGGTGATAATTCAAGAGAGTCAGTGTGGATGTTGAACTCATCCAGGAGGAGGAGTTTGGAGGGGGAAATTGAAAGAGATGAGGCAAGGTCAGCACCTTCAGAGAGGAAAAGGGAGATAGGTCCAGGGGGTCTATAGATAGTGGTGAGGGTAGGAGACAAAGTGGGGGAGACCCCCCCAGCCTACAGATGAGACATTCAAAGGAGAAGTAGGATTGAGTAGGAATGGTGGTAGCAGGGACCCATTCAGGGAGGATCATTGCCACTTCACCTCCAGTCCTGTCCTAAGTGAAGCTGGTTACCACCTTTGAAGGTTTTCTGAGGGGGTGTACAGGGGCGTGGTCCTCCAATCGGTGGCGGTGGAGAAGTGGAGAGAGAGGAAGCAGGGGTGGCTGGAGAAGAGAGGAAGTTTATGAGAGAAGGCAGGCACCAGTCGAGAAGAAGAGCAGGTTGAAATCCTTGGGCCATGATAGTACCATTGTGATAGACATAAATGATGCGCCCAGAGGATGAGAAGTAGGAAAGGAAGACTTCCCACCTAGTGCCACCATTAATGGGTGAGGAGGAGAAGGAAGAAAGAGTGGAGACTGGATATGGGGTCCATGGATCAGGAGAGGGGACAGTGAAGAGGATGTCCATGAATGTCTGTCTGGAAATGGCGATGACTTAGGTATCAGTGATGGCAAGGGCACGGTTAGAGCCGTTCTCAGCTTTTTTCTTCATATCTTTGTGAGAGAAGGATGAGAGATAGAATAACGTTGGAATCAGTGATATGGAGAATAGAGGTGTTTTCTCTCCAGCAAGAACTTTTTGCCTCATAATTACTTTAAATAAAAATAAAATCAATATTCTTCTTTTTGTTTTATTATAAACTACTTTTCATTCTGTTTCAGTATTGCTATTATTCAACACAGAAGATGACAACATACAAAGGTATTTTCACAATGTACATAACCAATAAAGGTTAAATAAAGGTTTAATATTCACTGATGACATCACATATCTGGCTCACTTATTTTGGTTCACTGAAAAATATAGGCCAGGTGGTTTTAGTCACTGACAATCATAATATTAAAATTCAAAAGGTGCAGCATATCAAAACGTTAACCTTGTTGTATGTTCTTAAAGTACTTTCCTTAGGGTTTGGTCTCACCTAATTGTGCATATGCATGGCCAATAGCAGGCCTCAAACACACAATAATTTTTGTATACAGGAAGATAACCTTTAATAGTATTAACATTTTCTGATGATGTTGTTTCTTTCTTCCTTACTTTAGTTTCACTGTATGTGCCTCTGATTTATATGCATTGTGGGTCTTCATATGTATTGTTTGTACTGGCACAAGTGTGTAGTAAGTCTTGAATTGTTAGCTAGTTATTACATGTTCAACATTACACAATCACCCCTGACATCTTGTTACCAACATAATAAAATCAACCCCTTGTAGGTAGGGACTTTTCATCAACATTAATTTCACATGTGATATCATCAGTGAGGTCTTCAATGACATTTGTGATGTCATCTGTGTTGTCCTGGGTGTTAGTCTTAGCAGTGCATGGTGGTGGTGCGAGTTATGGTTGCTTAGCTTACCCTAACTGGCAAATTTCTGTGGTTTTTCGGTTTTACCTGTAACCATAACGTCCCTGTAACAATGTTTTTTCCATTGAATTTCATAGGTTTTTATTAGTGCAACTTAATCATAATGTCTCCTTAACTAAGTTTTTTCATTGAATTTCATAGGTTTTTATTAGTGCAACTTAACCATAACGTCCCTTTAACAAAGTTTTTTCATTGAGTATACATATATATAGCCCTGGTTTCGACACCAGCCAATGATATGCAGGGGTTTGTGGACACAGCTAAGGTAAGCAACGACTGGCGTGATTCCATTTGCGAACACAGAGTCATCCAGCAACATTGTAAACGTGGTTATAAGTGACACTTTTAGGGAATTGTCATCACTCAAACTGTATTAAATGAATTACAATAGGTATTGTAATATATTTTTGCAGTCAGTCTTTAATCTCAACTATTTTTGTAACTTAGAGGGTGATATTTAAAAGGGCTATTTTGGTGGAAGGAAAGAGGCGTGTCAGGGAAGGAAAACACGTAAGGATGAAAAATATAACAAAGGGAATTAAAATAAAAAGTGACATTTAAAAAAAGAAAATATCTCAAAAAAGGGGGGCAAAAATTGCCACTTAAAAAAACTACTAAGCATGACAATTAATCTGGTGCTCAGATATGAGCTTGTCACAATCCTTAGTTGTGGCACTTCCTGCGAATACCCATTGGTGGCATAGAGAGCACATAACTCTCAGAACGGAAACATCAGGAACTGGGAAAAATTGTAACAAATAGAATTGACACTGCTTCATTGGGTGTCGGTGGCGTAGCACTGGTGGTTGCAGGTGCTGGAGGGGGTGCTGATTTATGTGCACGTAATGCATGAACCCATGCATTTTAATTTTGTGGTATTCTTGTGAATTCCGATTTGTGTCGTCCATGTTATCCCATTGCACTCGTACCAGATGATTTATCATCACAGATGTTCCAAGTCGTTGCGAGGGAACATTTGATGATCCATGTCTTGGAGTCTTCTTAGACAATGTGCGCTATTCATCCTCTGTCTCCTTTTTTCGAGCAGTGTTCCTTCACCTTGAAATATCTCCAACTCTCTACAGGGGTTTTTATTCCTGTGGCTTTCTTCCAGTCTGGTAATGGATTGGGGACCCGGATGAGATTGTCATTGTTGCTGTGCAAAGACAGGTGGCTGCGTCAATGAAGCGTGACATCCAATTGGGTCATTTTGCACTCATGGATTTCATCACACGCCATGGGCCTGGCCACCATAATACATTGCATTGTGTGATTTGTCTGTTTATTGAAGTAGACCGGAGACATGGGTAGGTTCGCAACCGCATTGTGTGTTCTGATTGACTGGCACAACAGGCATGAAAACGCATAGTGGCATCGATGAAGCACGATGTCTGATTGGGTCATTTTGCACATGTGGTTTTACACAGCATGGGCGTAGTCGCATAAATACAACGCAGCATGTGCCTGGCCCATTCATTGATGCAGCTAAGTGGGTAACCGGAGCTAGTGATCCGAAAGGCTGTCAAAAAACAGGCACAAAGCCGGGTAGCCTCGTCGATGGAACTTTGAATGTGATTGGGACTTTCCTTGATGTGGCTACGGCCACATGCAGGCCCGTCTTCTCATTGAACCATGCGATTGGTCAATAATGTAGGCGCAAACAAATCATTGCGCTTGGGCATACCCGCACCTACAGAGTACACTATCTGGTTGGTTATACCTGATAACTGTGGTTATACCCTCTCTGAAACACCTCTTTCCTGTTTTCTGTCATTGCTTTTTGTCTCTCAGTGGGTGAACTACATTGTACGCCTTCAGGAACTTTTAAAAGGCAGTACCTTGATTTATCTATTCTTTTTATCTTTCTTCTTCCTATACCTGTGTCCTTAGTCTTGTGCTTTGTAGTTTTTCATTTTATGTTATTTTAGATTGTTATTTTTTGTGTATTTTTTACAGGTGTCATTTTTACAGCCTTACAGAAGCCGCAAAGTTAAGGTGGCTTTAGCTGAATTTCCAGGGGTTTGTCTTAACATCCCTACTAATAAAGATTTTTCCATGAATTTCAACGGTTATTTTTAGAATGTATTACTCACCTTAACATCCCTGCAATTAAAGCTGGTTCCCTGAATATATATACTTTGTTCATGGAAAAAACGTTAGTTGCAGGCAAGTAAAGGTGAGAACTTAACACAAACCCTCAAGTTCAGCTAAAGCCACCTTAACTTCGTGCCCCCTGTTGCACAGCCTATGACCACAATGATGACATCTCAGATCACATCACTATAGCTGAATTTCAGGGGTTTTGTTGCGTTGAGTTCTCACCTCAGCATCCCTTAGTTTTTTCCTTGAATGTCAAAGGTTTTGTTATTTCATTGATTTTTAGAATACTTCCAGACCACTAGCATGGTGATTGGCCATGGCTGGTGGGCACGCTCACTCCATATTTTAATGCATTTGCAACCCATCGCCCAAGACGTTCATCTATCACTGAGTTTGTCCTGTTTTGACAGTGGTATTTTTATGTATAAAAGATTGCAGGTTTTGAGAACTCACAGGGGGTAATTCATAGAATTCAGCGCACAAGTGGCGCACGCGGCTAGCGCACAGTGTAAGCGTGCGACAATCTGCGCCAACAGCATATTCATGGATTTTAACATCCATTACCAGCCGTGGCGCAGAGTGGCGCAGCGACGCTGCAGCAGCGCCAGTTACGCCCCCAACCCCTCCACGTGTGCCATGTACAGCGCACAAATACCGTACATGGCACACAGGCCAGTGGACCAGCATACAGGCCCCCAACCACGAAAACGCCTGTAAAACTCCCTGCGCACCCCTCCGAATACACGTACCCCGCTGCATGGGGAGAATCACACGCGATTGGCCCTGTGCGAGCGGGATACATGTATTTCAGGGGTGAGCAGGAAGTTTCACACGCGATTGGCCCTGTGCGAGTGGGGTGCGTGTATTTTGGGGGTACGCGGGAAGTTTCACACACGATTGGCCCTGTGCGAGCGGGGTACGTGTATTTCGGGGGGTGCGCGGGAAGTTTCACACGTGATTGCCCTGTGCGAGCGGGGTACGTGTATTTCGGGGGATCGCGGGAAGTTTCACACGCGATTGGCCCTGTGCGAGCAGGGTACGTGTATTTTGGGGGTTAGCCGGAAGTTGCACATGCGATTTGCCCTGTGCGAGCGGGGTACGCGTATTTCAGGGGGTTCGTGGAGAGTTTCACAAGCGATTGGTCCTGTGCGAGCGGGGTACGTGTATTACTGGGGTTCGTGGGGGGTTTCACATGCGATTGGCCCTGTGTGAGCGGGGTACGTGTATTTCGGGGGGTGCGTGGGAAGTTTGACACGCGATTGCCTTGTGCGAGCGGGGTACGTGTATTTCGGGGGTTCGCAGGAAGTTTCACACGCGATTGGCCCTGTGCAAGTGGGGTACGTGTATTTCAGGGGTGCGCAGGAAGTTTCACATGCGATTGGCCCTGTGCGAGCGGGGTACGTGTATTTTGGGGGTTCACAGGAAGTTGCACATGCGATTGGCCCTGTGCGAGCGGGGTACGTGTATTTCAGGGGGTGCGCAGGAAGTTTCACACGTGATTGGCCATGTGCAAGCGGGGTACGTGTATTACTGGGGTTCGTGGGGAGTTTCACACGCGATTGGCCCTTTGTGAGCGGGGTACGTGTATTACTGGGGTTCGCGGGGAGTTTCACAAGCGATTGGCCCTGTGCGAGCGGGGTACGTGTATTACTGGGGTTTGCAGGGAGTTTCACACGCGATTGACCCTGTACGAGCGGGGTATGTGTATTACAGGGTTTCGCTGGAAGTTTCACACGCAATTGGCCCTGTGCGAGCAGGGTACGTGTATTACTGGGGTTCACGGGGAGTCCCACACGTGAATTGGCAGTGTGGGTCCTCCCAGGTGCGCCCTCTACCCCCTCCATGGCACCTGCAGGCAGCCCACACCACAGGGGACTACACAGCACCCTTGGTCATGTCCTGCATGCAGCCCATCCACCATGGGCATGCCCCCAGCCAGCCCACATATCACCTTGCACTAGTGATCACCAACTCATGTCCCCCAGTACCCCCACCCCCCAGCAGTGAGGGGCAGCTTCCAGCAGGCCCTGACTCATGTCCCCCAGCACCCCCACCCACCCAGCATTGACGGGCACCTGCCAGCAGGCCCTGACTCATGTTCCCCAGCACCCCCACCCACCCAGCATTGACGGGCACCTGCCAGCAGGCCCCGACCCATGTCCCCCAGCACCCCCACCCCCCATCAGTAAGGCTCAGGCCCTGACTCATGTCCCCCAGCACCCTCACCCACCCAACAGTGAGGCTCAGGCCCCGACTCATGTCCCCCAGCACCCCCACCCACCTAACATTGACGGGCACCTGCCAGCAGGCCCCGACTCATGTCCCCAGCTACCCCCACCCACCCAGCAGCGAGCCTCAGGCCCCGACTCATGTCCCCCCAACACGTCATCATGATCCACAATCATGGGCCTCATGGCCCCCCAAATCCCACCGCATGGCACCCCTGTGCAAATAACCAACCAAGTATCCCATCCACCCCACATTGAAATGCCCATTACATGATACAACCCAAATGGCAAGAATGTACATCAACATATGTCTGTCACACACACACAATGGGTGCTGGTGATTGTGAAAACCTACACCGTGACATGCATGAAACCAATGAGAGAATACCACACATCAAAGTAATAAACCAAAATGTATTGAACACAAAAAGAATGTAATCAAATGAAAACATGAAAAAAATGTTTGAAAAAAAATTAAATGCAGCATGTCCAAAACACAAAAAGAAAAACATGAAGTCTGAATGAAAAATAAATCGAAATGAAAATGTGTCCAAAGTCTCCGGCCACCAAATCCAATCCAAAGGAAACGGAAACAGTAAAATTCATTGCTCCATGGTGAGAAAAATAATAATAGATAAATCCACCCGTTCAACTATGTACAAATAAGTAATCCAGGGTCCATGAGCCCAAAGAATGAAATGAAACCTAGCAAAAAAACTACCTAATAAAGAACTATATACAAAAAGGCGGGGCATAGTCCAAGCGCCCCAAATGAATGAAAAAGGTAAAGGAAACCTAAAACTACAAACTATATACAATGGCGGCGGGCTAGTCCGACGGCTCACTTCCCGATTTCCCGGGCCAGGGCATCATCAAACTCCTGCTCGATGTCCTGGAGGCGGTCCTCTTCCATGGCCCTGAGGGTTCGCAGGGACAATGCCATGTTGGACTCCAACTCCCTGCGAATGGCCTCGAGGCACTCAGCCTGCTTCAGTGCCCTCCGCATGGAGTTCTCCGCCCTGACCATTGTGAGCCGTGCCTCTTCTGCCCACCGCCGCTCTGCATCTATACGCCTGCCCAACCACAGCCACACAGAAGACACACCCATTCCAGGGTTCTCCTGCCCTCTGGACGATGCCTGGCCCTCTGATGTTGATGGCCCCAAGTCATCATTGCTCCCACCTAGAGCCTGCTGCTGCTGCTGTCCATGTGACCTGTCCGATGATGCCTGCACATCCTCCATCAGTTGGTCTCCAGTTGTTGTGGTGTCCACCCCTGCTGGACCGCCGACTCCCGACTGTGGCAGGGATGGGATCTCCACCAAGCTGGCTGTGTTGGTCAGGCCAGGTCCACAGGGGGCCCTGGTGGAATCTGGGCCGGAAGACGGCAGGGAGAACGACTGGCGCATAGTCTCCACAGAGGAGGAGAGGTCCACCAGAGTGCGCAACACATGTAGGAACCCACCGACCAGGGCCCCTCCCAACAGTGCCACGTCACAACGCTGCTGTTCGTGATGGCGTGCGTGCTCCAACCAGGAAGCACGCACATCATCACGAATGTCACACGCGCGCAACGCGACACCAACCAGGACGGAGCCCATACGGGCTTGGGACCCCTCGCCCGCAGGTAGTGGAGAGGCAGATGACGTGGCACTCCCTCCTACCTGCGGAAGGGCCTGGGACGGGGCATCCCTGCTGGTGCATGGTGGTGCAGTCACAGGGTCAAGGACAAATACATGCACAGGCCCCCCTCCACAACACATGGGTGAATGCACGCAGCACACATGCAGAAACAGGCACGGCGCCTGCAATCAGCATCAGCATCCAGGTACAAGCGCCTCTTTTAACCAAAATGTTGCCTCCAAACTCACATGCATCATGGTTCACACTGATCCCATGCACACACATCACTGGAGGGTCATGCATCATGGCTTGTACACCACAGACACAGTGGATAGACACAGTGGATACAATGGTGACCGCACTGCATGAGTGAATCTACACATCATCACGGACATGTGTCATGTATCCATGGCATTTCAAAGTCACATACACACTTCTCAGACACACACACATGTGCACCATACATGTACATGAGAGCAGCACCCATCCCTCACCCCCCGCCATGTCCAAGAACAGAGACTGGCATGCATTCATGTGTGCATTCCGCATACAGCTCCCCATGTTGCATTGGAACACATGTGGTTCACACATTACTGGTCTCACATGCATGACCATGATGTCCCTGCACACACACATCCATACATGGCCTATGTCACACATACAGGCAAGTATCAGGCTACCAGCACACTGCAACATGCCCTGTCTCACACAGCAATGCTTGGCCACTTCCCGCTTAACTCCAGACGGGTCTGCCTCTGAAGGATCTGGGCATGGAGTGCTGGGCCTACGCATTCCAGGACCCTCATCTGGATGTTGCTCATGCTGACTCGGCCCCCCACCGCGAGGCGCCGGGCCTTGTAGAGGGTCCTGGACCAGAAGTCCTCCCAGCGCTTCCGGACCTGCTTGATGTCTCTGGTTGCCACCCTCTCTGCATTGATGGCAACCACTGCGTCCTCCCAGATCCTCTCCGGTCCTTCCTTGTTGACGCGTGATGTTCTGAAGAGGGCATCATAATGCCCCAGGACATGCACCACCAGGATACCAACTTCCTTCTCACCGAAGCTGGTGGCCCTCTGCCTCTCTGGCTGGGGGTCACCAGTGGTCTCAGATGGTGTTTGCCCCGACATGGCAACCCCCAAGGCAGGCGTGGGTGGGCAACTGGGTCCTGGGGCTGGGCTGTGGAGCGATGGTATCCCAGTCGAGAGTCTTCTGTTCCAGCAGGGCTGGACACAGAAACTGGACCCCTGCAGATGTCTGACGTGCAGGCACCAAATAGCAGGGCACGTGGGCAGCAGACAGGCAGCAGCAGATGGCTGGTGGGAGCATTCTCGGGGCTCTTGGGGGCAGGAAAATGGCCTTTTGGGCAGGAGCGTGGTCTTCCTTGTGTTTTCGCGTTGCCAAATTGATACGGAGTGATTTGGCATGTGAAAAAAGTGCACGTCAGCGTGAAATCCGAGGAAAGGCCCTAAGCACTCATGCGCATCTGTGACGCAACGTGCGCGGGCGTTTCCCTCATGACGTGGATATAGTGGTTCAGCGTGCGCGTGAAAAAACTGCACGTCTGCGTGTGAATGCGTGTAATCCGAGGAAAAGGGCTACTCCCGTAAGTGATGCAACGCGCGCTGGCGTTTCCCTCAGCACGGGTTAAAGGTGAGCGGGGCCAGCAGTTCGCTCTACGTACCTTTCGTGGAGACCGACATGTGTTGCCACTTTGTGTTGTTTCGAGCGCCATCACAACTTCACAGCGGATAAAGGACGTATCGCTTCTTTTGGCGGGTGTATTGGCTACGTGTGTTTTTCATTATCAGGCTAGTCAGACAGTGTGTCACGCACGCTATTTTCCCCACTGCGGGTGCCCCTGTGTATCGCACCTGTTTTCTAGGTCATAGTAGCCTGCGTGTCCCATGCGTACGTGTTTTTCGTGTTACTGGGTGCCAGCGCGTACTGAGGGAGGTTAATTCCATGCACGTAGGCTGCAGTGTTTCGTGCATGGTTTTACTGCAGTTTTGGGGTGCCTGAGCATTGCGTGACCCGTCACTACATCACCGGGGTCACATACAGCATTACAGGTGCAGGGGGGCTGTTAACATCTTGCAACCCACCCCCTTCACCCCAATTGCCCAGGACAATTGTGGTGTACACATCCTATTGGCACTCCTCCATCTGTGCCGGCACTACTCCATCTGTGCCATGGTTGGGAGGCCACCAAAGGTGAGGGGCGCCTCAGCTGGGCGTCCTCCTCGTGGCGGGTGTGGTCAGGGACGTGGCTGGGGTGACCAGGGAGTAGGGGAACTCCAGGGTGTCCAGGGTGGCCGCAGAGGGGGAAGAGGAAGGGGTGCGCCACTTGAGCATGATGTAGTGCCATGTGTCGGTGCAGTCATGCCACCACCCCCTGTGGTTCCGGGAGATGCAGCTTCTGCATCTGGCACCGGCGCCCGTGTGACCCGGCAGTCCGTTTCATCGACTGCCACGGGAGCAAGGGTAGTGGTAGCTGCAGCTGTGGCACCACCACCCAGGCTCAGGGTCTGCCAGCGCAGGCTGCGTTGGCACTTGAAGAGTCCTTGGAAGATTTCCAACAGGCTAGGAGGGAAACTGTAGGTGCACGCAGGGCTGCCCTGATCAAAACACGTGTCCCTGGGGCAGTAATGTCATCTGCTGCCCCGAACAGCCGGGTGTTGGCAAGTGCAGGGGCAGATGCAGCCAACAACACCCCGGTTGTGAGTCTGCCAACCAGGACAGTCACCGTCAATGACCCTGCCACAGCGGATGTTGCTGCGCAGGGTCCATTAGAGGGCACCCAGCTGCCACTGACGCAAGTCAGGCCTTTGGTCGTCCCTCCACCTGCCAGTCCCTTGGCTCAATCCACCGGTTCCACTGGCCATACTGATCAGGGCAGAATTTGCCAGCCAGGGTCTGCACCACAATCCAAGAGGAGGAAGGTTGCACCTGCAGCACAGGCTGGGACCCCACACACAGCCATGACCTCCTGCATGTCGAGGAAGAAGCCTTTCTGCAACCAGGAACTGGACTTCCTTGTGGACTACGTGCGGGACCACAGCCGTGACATGCTAGTGGGTCCTAATTGTCAGACTACGGCTGCCCACCGTGATACCCACTGGAAGCAAGTTGTGGAACATGTGAGTGCATTCGGCCATGAGGTGGCACGGTGCAAGAGTGCAAAAAGCATTGGAATGACCTCAAACGCAGCGCTAAGGCTAAGCGTGCCTCAAATTACAACTTGACTCTGGTGACTGGCAGTGGGCCTGCATCTGAGGAGGAAGACCTCACTACACATGAGTCACTCGTTGCGGAGTTCATACCATCTGAATCTGTCGAAGGAGTGGGAGAGATGCCGGACTTTGATGCCCAGTCCAGTGAGTGTTGCTGCGTGTTTGTTGAGGACATGTGTGTTTTACTTGTGTGATGTGTTGTGAATGACTGCCACTACATGTCATGTGTACATGGTTTTGATGTGCAAGTAATGCAATGCTTCCCTGATGCATGGCTGCTCTGCTGGATGGTGGACATTTGGAGCGGACGGGGACTTTCCGCATCAACACTATTGCACCCTACTCACATGCTGGTCACCAGGATGCCCCTCCAGTCCATGTTCCAGCTCACTGGCCCTTCTGCATGTAGCGTGGGCTGACCTTCCTCTCAGCCCAGGGACTATGTCATAGCATGACTGACGTGCATGTGTCCTCTGCCTGCATGCGGGTACTCCATGTAGGCATGCTCCCTTGCCCCTCCACACCCCGCTCTGCACCCCAATTCCACCTTTGCACTGGTCTGCTTCAATTTTGCCGTTGAGTACTTCCCTGTTCATGCGTCCTGTGTACATGCTAACTTCCAGCGGCCAATTGTCCAGACATATGCGGTGTGGTACATCCTTTGTACTTGATGCAGGGTGTCTCACTTGGACTGTGCAGAGGTCAGATGCCCCGCAGGGACATGAGTGCCCATTCATGCTCCATGTGTATTCCACGCATGCCCCTATGTGTCCTTGACTGGATGATCATTATAGTACGAGTCCAGGGTGACCTACATTGCATGGCATGTCATGAGCCTTCCCATGTCCACTGTGGCTCATTCCTGTGTCGCACACATGTTTAGGGTGTGACAGTCTGTGTGGGTCACAGGGCTCAGCCTGTTTAATGGCCAAGGACTCTGTCCAACTGGTGTAGTGTCTCCTTCACACGTGGGTGTACTCCCGAGGTTTCATCATGTGTCCTGCTTACTGTCCCATCATCATTTGCTGTGTTGTCACTTGACTCACATGATGCAGTTGATGCTAGTCAACACTGTCTGTCAATGCACAGGTCTATGGTCAGCCTTTTGATACCATGCTAGGCATCCCTGCATTTGCACTTGGGGGGAGGGGTGGTTTGCTTGTAGCCATGCTACCCATTGAATGCACATTGCACGTGTTGCCTGAAGTTGAACTTGCACTGCCTTCACATTTTCTGACACACATCATGAAGTACTTGTACATGTAGATAGTGAGTAACGTAAACATTTGCTGCACTGCATCGACCCACTTCTGTGCAAAATGACAACATTCTACAAGCCTAATCACAGAAGCAATGTCAAGTTGACCCAGCATGCATGGCAGGTTCTATTTTGTGTGTGACATGTCTGCTTGATCTGTTTGGTGTCTGTGTGATATCTGTGTGTGTGTGTTGTGTGCTTCTAAGATGTGTAGTGACCTTTTTTATCTCTACTTTTCAGATGATGACGATATGGAGCCAGAGGATGGTGTTGTCATGCCAGGCACAGGGTTGTTATCACTACAGCAACCCGGCACAAGTGGGGGTAGTGGGGTGGTAGGCCACAAAAACCCACATGTGCTACAGTCCATCTTGTCTCTGGCTGGCAATGAGTCCAGCCTGGATGAACACTCTGACGTCCATGTCGAGTTGGATGTGCATCAGGTCCATATGTCAGGGGTGAGTGATTGTGATGTGGGCACCCCTCTGTCCGCGACACCTGCACTGAGGGGTCAGACAGTGTTGGAACCTCCGCCTGTGGTGGATCGGGACACAGGGTTACCCTCCACACCAGTCACTGATGTGCCTGGGACATCACATCGATGGGGGCATGCAATCCTGCAGCCGCGGGCGGTGCCAACACAATGAGGACACCCGGTGCTTGGGTCCCGCAGGGGTCAAGCCCAGCAATGCGGTCACCGCGCGTAACCGCAGTATACTGAGTGGGAGCAAGACATGACTGCCAATTCTGAACGGCAGGGGGCAGCAATGGAGAACATCGCTGAGAGCATAGAGCGTGTGGCCCAATCCGTGCTCCCCCTTGCTAGGCAGGTGCTTCTCCAGCAGCAGGCAGCACGGTCCACAGCCCGCTCGCTCAGGCTGGGCATGGCGGCCTCAGACAGGGCACACCAGGCTGAAATGTTGTCTCTGCGTAAAGCAATTGCTGCTCATGCAGAGGCACACATGGAGGCCCTGAGGCAGGAGTATGCTTCCCACAGATCCACTCTGGGTGTCTTTATGATGTCCCAGAGGGAGCAGGCAGAGGAGAGGTTTGCGCAGCTTGAGCGTACCATCTCGGCTGAGCTACATGCTTGCCGGGCGGTGCAGCAGTTGTCCAGCCAGGCCTTGCAGGAGGAACTCCATGTTACACGTGCTACTTTGCAAGAGGAAGCACGTGTATCACGGGAGGTTCTGCATGCAGACCTATGTGTCATCGCCACACAGAACCAGGCTCACCCGTCTGGCAGACTTGCTGCCGACGAAGGGCAAGCTGCGGCTAGGCGTGGTCAGGCTCCTGTGTCACTTCCTCCTTTCCAGGAAGAACCAGACTCGGACGACAATTTATCTCCCACATAGGTCGGGCTGTGCAGGTGTTGAGCCCATGGCGTTTTCTTTTTCCTCAACATCATCGCATGTGGGTGTTGAGCAGCACCCTGTACCTCCCCCCTCCTGGGTGCCTCCCCCCGGGTCGTATGTGGGCATTTTTGATTTTTCTTTTTGTTTAGTTAGTTTAGTTTCAATTTGATAGTTAGTTTAATTAGGTAATGTAGGTTTTTCATAGTTAGTGTAATTAGTTAATATAGTTTAACATTTCTTGTCTATTGTGCTTTCATGTGACGGTGTGGTGCTTTGTGGCTTTTCAAAGCATCCACTGTCTGTTTGGGCCCTTCAAGCTTGTCTTATGTATGTGTTTGCAGCTTGGGGTCCTAAATCACATATGCCACTCCTGCTTCCCTTATCCATGGGCTCTCAAGGATGGTTCGGTCTAACAGCCTATTACGCAAGGGCTTTGGACTGTCATATCTGTGGCATGTCTGCTGCTGTCCAACTTGTGCTAACACCCCTAGTGGGGATGATAGGGGTGTTATTGACCACTGTTCTTCTTTTGCTAAATGGGGGTTTCATGATTCATGTGTACATTAATTGCTATGCATTGTGTAGTAAGTTTTTTATCTTAACTGTATATGTGCTTGTTGCAATTCATACCATGTAGATAGTGTGTACCACACTTTACCTGTGAAAAACGCACTGATGGTGTGATTTCTGATGTACGTCTGTGACTTGGTCCAGTCATGAAATGCCTGAAGAGACACACACAGATGATTTTAAAGCATTAATCATGTGTTTCATGCCCTTTCTGCAGGGGGATGAGCCTCCAGACCACCTTTGCCAGCAGACATGGCCCATTTGCCGTCTGGAAGCTGGACACGTTTGGTGGTGCCGACATGCGCATGTGTGCGCAAGCAGAGGCACAGGGATTGCGCTCATACATCTAATAACACCTGACGTGTTTCAAGGGACTCCAGGCAAGGTGAGCAGCACAGGGGGGCCACAACGCAGCAAACCCTTCACCAGGCCAGTTGCACATGCATGCTTAGTAGCAGCAGTGACGGTAAGCTTGGACAAATATTGGTGTTGAAGTGCACAATACAGCTGAGATGCGATGGTGGACTAATGGCTAGTTGATGGGAAAGTTGTCTGGGGCACCGGCAGGGGCAGTGGCACATACCCTCCGGTCCACCATGGTCCATTGAGGGACTTGTATTAGCCATGTAGCATTCCAAGACATGGAAAGAAGCAGCTCACAGGGACAGACATTGAGGGACAGACTTGTGTGCAGTGCATTTAATTTCCACATAGAATTTGATACATGCACTACCTACTTTATTTCGGTCATGGTGGAACACGACTTGTTCTGAAGTCATACCTTGCTATATGTGTCTGGCTGCTTACCCAGGGAACATTGCATGTTGTGTGAATCATGACTCATTGGTCTTCCATTTGCTACGCACCCACCAGCGCCTGACCTACTGCATTGACTGTGTATGAACCATCACAGGGGTAATGTTACATATGGATACGAAGCATCCACACCAGATTGTTTGTAGAGTAGTTTGTTACTTTGGCGGCACATATGGTGGTGTGTTTGTGTGTTATGGACATGCACAGATTAGTAACTGTCGCTCTCTTTGTAGCATTGAACTGCTCCTGTTAGCGGACCTGAGAATGCGCAGGCAGGAGGCCAGCACTCACCCCAGAGATAAGTTTCTCTTTGTCTTCCATTTCAGTAATTTGTTACTATGTACATGATGATCAAGTTTGGTGTAATTGTGTATGTGTTAATGTGAGTAGTACATGTTTGTGCATTTCCTACTTTCCTGTGTCAATCCTACTCCCCTCTCCTGCCCCTCATTCCGGTTATCCAGGATAGCAATGCCTGTCCCGACTGCATATCCCTGACCCTCCTTACCCAACAGGGTCTCAGAGGCCTGTTTGAGTTTGACCTTGCAGGCACCCAGACCACGGTGGGGGTGGTTGGTTCATGCCACTCCTGCGCCTGTACACGGGAGCTGTGACAGTACACATCAGTTCGTGGTGCATCATTCTGTGTTATGTACCACACATGGTACACATCCTGGTGTGACATTGTTTTACTGTGCTACCTTGGTTGTTACGTCATTGTGGTAGTACTTGGGCTTTGTGACGTACTGCTACTTCAAGTCATCTGCTGGAGGCTCTTCTGGTTTGTTTTGCTGCCTGCAGGTTTTTTGCTTGGCTTCTGTGTTGGCCTGCTTTGAGTTCTCTTTGATTTGGTGTTTTTGCAAGTCAAGGTGGCCTCTGAGGGTGCTGTACACTTTTTACACACAAGGTGGAAGATGGTGACAAAGGGGAAGGGTGATCCTGTGGCCAGGTGAACTTCAAGGATGAAGGCTACATAACCCAGGTGCAGTTGTTCAGTGGGTCATGATGATTTGTGAGGGAAGGGGGGTGTTTTGCTGTTGACAGTTGCCTTGCCCTACAGTGTGATGCGTACCCTGACATTGTAATTGTGGTATCCTATGTACATGATGTATTCTGCTGATCAATGCCTGTTCATGTGTTGTGTTTTCCTTTCAGGGAATAGGTGTGGCTTGACATGCTGGGGTGTACACATGGTCAATATTCACATGTGATGTGTAGAGGACTTTGGAGTGTCTTTACGAGTGGAGGGTCCTATGTGGTCGAATCCGAGGAGCTTAGTGGCTCAGATTAAGAGGTGAAGGATCCACTTCTTTAGGATACAGTTGTCATCTTATCAACAGGCGCGATCACGTCTATTGTCAGTGCATTCAGCTGCCAAGATCATTGAAGTAGCAGTGTGATGTCTTGGATGTCCTCGGATTCGATCACATAGGACCCTCCACTCGTAAAGACACTCCTGTCCCGATGAAGGCCTACATCATTAGAGCTCACCTAGCTCCACGCAAAATGGCCGAAACACTGTAGTGTTGACATGTATTATATGTTGTTGTTCAACTCTTGATTGTGCCCACACTCTATGGGCCCCCCACCTGTTTATGATTCCACTGAATTCTCTACGATTCCTTCCCAGGGAACCTATAGAGAATGAACAAACTGTACAAGTAGATGTCTAAAATATTGACTACTTGATCATTCGTACTTAGGTACTACACTTTGTATGTCCTCAAATGTGAATGTCTGATGTTTTTTGAAAAATACCAGTGTATTACTACACCACTGCACTTCAAGATAAAACCCTTTTGTGCAGAAGAACAGTTTCATGAGAATTCTGTGACCACCCACACAAGGGGTCACCCACTCAGGGTGTAGCAGTGGTTACTCTTCAGCAGAGATTGACCTGACCTTGCTCATTCGTTTTTTGATATAGCGTGACTGTGTGGCCTGTGAGACCCCCCCCCACTATGGCAGTAGTCTGCTGAAATGACCCAGTGGCCAAAAAATGCAGGACATTGAGCACCTTCTCCAAGGGGCTCAAGGCTTGGGAGCAGAGGGTGGGGGATGTAAGGTCATCTTCCCACTCCCTGACCAGGTCTAGGATGATACGAGGTGGAAACCTATACCTGCCATAGAGCTGGTCGTCAGGCATCCCAAAAATGCTTGTCCGGGGTGAAAAAATGCGGGCCCTGGCTATTCTCCTCCTCCTGTGGTGTCCCACGATCAGTGCTGCGACAAATGGGGCATTCATCGTAGCTGGATATACGTGTTTGTTGTTTGCATGCACTTTTATACTGTGCGTGGGGACGCTTCCGCCTGCCTTCGTGTGGCGGACGCGTTGACGCCAATGCGTGTCTTTTGACGTGCGCGGGTTTCCCATATTCGAATCCATGAATACGGGTTGTTTGCGTGCGTGTGGGCGTTCCGTGTAGTTCCCTGCAGTACTTCCCCAGTTACGCCTTCTTTTTCATGCGTTGTTCCCCATTCCGCGTGTTACGCCCCGTGTCCCGCCCCCTTTTTGGTGTGTGCGCGGACGTTGTGCACTTTCCCTGTGCGCGTCGCGCACAGCGTTCCGGATGTTGTAATGACGTGTACGCCATGCACAGGTTTGGCGCACATTTCAGGAAAAACACGCGCAGGAGCTTCCATGAATCGCACGCATGCATGTGCGCTTCATTTTTCACGCTAGCGCCTGCTTGCGTCAGTTTGCGCCACTTTTTTCAGCGCAATTTGTTCCATGAATCGGCCTGTCAATGTTTTTAGGCAATGCGCAGTGAGATTAAATTATTTGGCATGGACCAGACACTTTGAACAAGCATTTGAACAAACAGCATGCTCTAAGCCCATTGTTTTATGGCTAATCTCTTGGTGACTGTTGTGATACATCACACAACTCCAACTAACCAGCCACATTTAAGCAGCATGGAAACGGGGAAGAAATGACCGGATGCAAGAATAACTTATGCCTAGGTACTTTCTGCACCCATAGAAATATCAAAAGCTGGCACCGATGAATATATGCACAAGTGAACATGCACCCACACACTGGAACACCCTCCCACTCAATATGAAAAATGAAGTTTCCTTCCTAATCTTCAAGAAGCTTCTAAAAACATGTCCATTTAACATAGTTTAACTCAGATGGGCCAGACAATAGTTTACTGATCTAAATGTGTCCTAAAAACATCAATGTAATTCTTTTATAACTGTGTTGAATTTGTTGTTGTAAACCACCATGTTTTGTACTCATTTTGAATAACATCTGTAAATCTTATCTTAAAGCTGTCTGTAACTACGCCGTGATACCTCAGGCGTATAATAAATGCAATAAATAAATAAAAATATAATGAATACCAGAAAAATAACCTTAGAGAGGAAATGGTGCTCATCTTTTAAACCCAGCAATCTATCATGAAATGTTCACTGGTAAAAAAAATAAAAATAAAATCCCAATACAAAAGAAGTGCTTGTGGTCTTGTGGGTAAGCATCCGCACTGGGAACATGACAACCTGAGTAAAATCGTTGTAGCCAAATACTTGAGCAAGCTTGCCAACCTAAAAATAAACCCTCTGTTACGTTCTTCACCCACATGTGTCCTTTACTTGTGCCCTGAAAAGCAGCCACAATCAGGGGAAAATAACTGCACCAGTGTCTAGGAATACAAATTCTCTTGACACATAAGGGGCAAATATTCCTGACTTTCTTGCCCTCTCATCATTTCCCTCCTCAACATCATGTTTGTCGTTCAACATTACTCAGCTTTATAAAGATAACTTGAGAAGTATGCATACCATAGTGTCACTCAAATATATAAATCATTATAGAAATATTGTCAGGAATCAGGGTTGGCAAAGTGTGGAGTGTGTCTCCAGGGACAACTACGAAAAAACCTCCGGCCATAGTGAAAGATGGGAAAATGGAATACGAAGTAAAACGCATTGTGGCTTCCAAAAGACGATACCGACAACTATGGTATTTGATTCATTGGGAAGGGTATGGTCCTGAGGATTGTTCTTGGGAACCAGCTAGAGAGGTCCATGCTCCCAGGTTAGTGAAACTATTTCATTTACGCAACCTGGGTAAACCGGGTCCTGGTAGGAGTCCTGGAAGAGGAGGTAATGTCAATAATCAGGGTTGGCAAAGGCGTGGAGTGTGTAAATACGCCTATTGAGACATTAAGGGCTGGGTTGGACATGGAAACTACAGTGTGCGCCTTGCCAGCTATAATGCATCAAGAATCAAGCACAGCTTAAAGGCAGGCAATGGCTGCAGGCAGGTGTGGCTTATAGTTCAATTGTGCAGCAGGAGGCAGACGGCCGCGTTCGGCTACAGGAGGCTGGAGTTCACGTGCAACGAGACACGATGCAAGGGAGAAGCTCTTGATCTTACGCGGTCACATTGCAGCAGGAGCAGGAGAGGCGCTGAGTCACCGGCAAAGACGACGCTTTCAGTTCTTCGTCTGGGAAATCCCTCGGGGCTTCCCAGACTCAAGATAAGTACTTGTGGGGGTAATAATTCTCAAACTGCTTGAAAGTGATTGTACAGCTATTCCATGTTTGTCTGGGAGGTCCCGAGGGGCTCCAAGACCTGAGATAAGTAACGCCCTCATTTTTCTTGAATTCAATCGCTGGAAACAAAACTAAGTGTACTTGTTACGCATGTGTTACATGAACATTGCAAAGCTGGTGTTAGGGTAATTCAGGAAGTACTGCATATAGACAAGGACATTTCACTAGTAAAGGAAACTAAGGGAAATTCATTTATGTTGTATTTTGCTAACGCCGCCTTACGGGCCATGTGTACTGTCTAATCATTCTGGGAAGCTTTCCCTTATGTGTTTTCATATTGCTTGCTTGTGTGTTGTTCAAGTCAGAGCATGATATGTCAGAGCATGGTACAGTACACGTACTAAGGTGTGCTATTCTGGAAGTAGGTACACGTTACTAGTGCAGGTGATATTACTGTTTGTTAAATGTTAAACAGAGTAGGGTTTTTTCCTGGTGCTTCCCTGGTCCCATCCACATTAGGAGTTCCTCACCCTCTTTCCGGTGTTCCTAATTTCCCCTCCCTATCCACAACCTCTCCCTAACCCCTCTTCCCCCCATCGGCTGCTACGTGGCGACCTGTTGTCTAAATCAGGCGCCTGTGCCAACCACGGTGGGAGGGTCGAGTTCATTTAGCTTACGTGGTTTGGGGGGAGAGTGTCAATCTCTCTTCCCTCCAGTGCGATTGTGAAAAATATGCTAGGCAAAAAGTGTACAATTGTGGCATTATTCCCCCCTCTTCACTGTGAGAATACAAATACCAGAATGTAATTCAGCAAAAGGCAAAAAAATTGTCTCAGAGTGTAAAATGTTCATGAAGTGACAGTAGCATGGTTTTTAACCCTTTAAGTGCCATGCCCTCCCCCCCCGTGTCAAGGCCTTTTTTGGTGATTTCGTTATGTCGCCATACAATGCCTTGTAACATTTTTGTTACAAGGGATATCTCGGCCAAATTTGGCCCCTTTTTTTCCCACATGTAGGCAGTCATATTGCCTCCCAGGAATCCTTGGTTGCTGTCGGGGGGGTGAGAGAAAATAACCAAAAAGGGGGAAAATTGTGTTTTTGTCTTAAAAAAATGACAACAAAACGATGTACAAAGAAGGCTGTGTTTGTTTCCTTGTAAGAGCTAGGAACAAATGGTTGGATTCCCCAATTTCCTGGCTTTCAAGAACAGGTTGAGTGGAAATGAAACAAAATTATTTTGATGTGGTGATCACCATTTTATGAGAGGTAGGCGATTTTGGCCATTTTTGCCAATTAGACATGTGTGGACGGAATGGAAGAAAAGGCTAGGAAAGTCGAATTGGAGGAAAGAAAGGCATACATTTCTGAAAATTAGACAAAATTCCAAGTTTAGGGAGGGGTGATTTGCACAAGTCAGGCTACAACTAGGTAGGGGAAAATTCCATAGTTTGGGGAAAATGTGGGAAAATGACCAAATAAAAAGGTATGTGGTGCACATGGTTGGCTTGGTACAGCAATGGCTTCTATGAATTTTGAGAAAACCAATGTCCGCTACATTCCCCCGACTCTTGCAGTTAGGAAATCACAATTTATTTTGTAGTGTTTCACAAAACAAGCAATACCACAAGCCAAACACTGAGCCATGGTACACAGGAGTTTTATGCTTACGGCCTGAACAGACGTACTTAGCATCTGTAAATCACGAAAACCAATGTGGTGAGGAATGGCAAGCATACATTTTTTGAAAGAGAACCGACAGACCTTTTCAAGGGTTGCTATCTTGTGCAGGTAACAAAAGTGTATGGTGCATAAAGCAGCAACTAAATGTAGGGCACATTTGGGAAATGAATGGTTGTGTGTCAAAGGGCACCAGCAAATGGGTCAAAACATTACGATAACCAGTGGTCGAAGTGTACCAAAAGAAGTAGTGCAACTATGTTCCCTGCTGGCCTATCCCCGCTCCCCACAAACTCGATCACCACACCCTCTCCCACACACAATACAAACCCCCAAACACGTGCACCTGCTGTTTAAGGGAATGTTCAGTGCAATGCACTGAAAGTGCAAGCTGCAACGTCTTCCTACACTTTTATTTTAAAACAAAACCATTCCGAAACAGTTTCTTTTTAAAGTAAAAGTATAGGAGCTGTAAAACGTAATTTAAAAAAGTAGAGGAGCACCGCTCCCGACCTCTCCCGCTCACTCGAACACTGACGATCACCACACAAACACAAAAATTGTCATACCTTCCCGTGTTCCCACATGCATCTCGATGAAAACAGTACCTCTCATGTGTGCGTGCACCTACCTGGGTGCCAAGGGGAAAGCCTAAAACACGGTTAACCCAAATTCTCTCCGACGGCAGAATTTCATGATTTTTTCAGAAGGGCACACCATACAGATATGGGCCTAGGGTGTCCAAGCCACCATGGAAAACAGAGAACCCATGCATTTCCGAAAAGAGGACACTCATGGAAATCCACAGAGATCTGACTTGCGCAAATCGGCCCAGAATGTATTACCCAGAAACCCCGGCAAAGTCGAAATGTGGCAAAAAAAACAATTTTCGAACATTTCACACGGCTCACCCACCGAAACACGCTGCCAACAACACATGGCCTACCTTCCTGGGCTCCCACATGTGTACTGATGGAAATGGTACCTCACATGTGTGGGTACACCTACCTGGGCACCAAGGGGAAAGCCTAAAACATGCCTAACCCCAAGTCTTTTCCGACAGCTGAATTTCACGATTTTTTCAGAAGGGCACACCATACAGATATGGGCCTAGGGTGCCCAAGCCACCAAGGAAAACAGGGAACCCCATGCATTTCCGAAAAGGGGACACCCCTGGGAATATACAGCGGTCTGACTTGCGTAAATCGGACCAGGATATATTACCTAGAAACCCCAGCAAAGTCTGAAATGTGGTGAAAAAACCCAATTTATGGACATTTCACTCGGTTCACCCACCAAAACACGCTGCCAACAACACATAGCCTACCTTGCTGCGCTACCACATGTGTACTGATGAAAACGGTACCTCACATGTGTGGGTGCACCTACCTGGGCGCCAAGGGGAAAGCCGAAAGCAGGGCTAACCCCAAGTCTTTTCCGACAGCTGAATTTCATGATTTTTTCAGAAGGGCACACTCTGCAGATATGGATCTAGGGTGTCCAAGCCACCACGGAAAAGAGGAAACCCCATGCATTTCCGAAACAAGGTCACCCGTGGGAGTCCGCAGAGGTCTGACCTGCGCAAATCAGGCCAGAATGTATTACTCAGAAACCCTGGGAAAGTACGAAATGTGGCAAAGAAACCCAAATTTCCGCATATTTCACTCCGCTCACACACCGAAGCACGCAGCCAACAACATATGGACTACCTTCCCGCGTTTCCAAACGTGTCCCGATGAAAACGGTACCTCACATGTGTGCATGCACCTTCCTGGGCGCCAAGGGGAAAGCCTAAAACACGGCTAACCCCAAGTCTTTTCCGACAGCTGAATTTCATGATTTTTTCAGAAGGGCACACCATACAGATATGGGCCTAGGGTGCCCAAGCCACCAAGGAAAACAGGGAACCCCGTGCATTTCCGAAAAGGGGACACCCGTGGGAATCCACAGTGGTCTATCTTGAGCAAATCGGCCCAGAATTTATTACCCAGAAACCTCAGGAAAGTCTGAAATGTGGTGAAAAAAAACAATTTATGCACATTTCACTCGGCTCATCCACCCAAACACGCCGTCAACAACACATGGCCTACCTTCCTGCGCTCTCACATGTGTACTGATGAAAACGATACCTCACATGTGTGGGTGCACATACCTGGGCTCCCAGGCGAAAGCCTAAAACACGGCTAACCCCAAGTCTTTTCCGACAGCTGAATTTCATGATTTTTTCAGAAGGGCACACCATACAGATATGGATCTAGGGTGTCCAAGCCACCAAGGAAAAGAGGGAACCCCATGTATTTCCAAAACAAGGACACCCGTGGGAGTCCGCAGAGGTCTGACTTGCGCAAATCGGGTCAGAATTTACCCAGAAACCCCGGCAAAGTACAAAATGTGGCGAAAAAACCCAAATTTCCGCACATTTCACTTTGATCACCCACCGAAACACGTGGCCAACAAAATATGGCCTACCTTCCCACGTTCCCACACGTGTCCCAATGAAAACGGTACCTCACATGTGTGTATGCACCTACCTGGATGCCAAGGGGAAAGCCTAAAACACGGCTAACCTCAAGTCTTTTCCAGCAGCTGAATTTCACGATTTTTTCAGAAGGGCACACCATAGAGATATGGGCCTAGGGTGTCCAAGCCACCCAGGAAAAGAGGGAACCCCATGCATTTCCGAAACACGGACACCCGTGGGAGTCCGCAGAGGTCTGACGTGCGCAAATCGGCTCAGAATGTATTACCCAGAAACCCCGGCAAATTCCAAAATGTGGCAACAAAAAAAAACAATTTCCGCACATTTCAATTGGATCTTCCATCGAAACACGCTGCCAACAACACATGGCCTACCTTCCCGAGTTCCCACCTGTGTCCTGATGAAAACTGTACCTCACATGTGTGGGTGCACCTACTTGGGCACCAAGGGGAAAGACTAAAACATGGCTAAACCCAAGTCTTTTCCGACAGCTGAACTTCATGATTTTTTCAGAAGGGCACACCAATCTGTAGATTCCCACGGGTGTCCTCTTTTCAGAAATGCCCAGTTTTCCTTGGTGGCTTGGACATCCTAGGCCCATATCTGTATGCTGTGTGCTTCTGAACAAATCCTGAAATTCAGCTGTCGGAAAAGACTTGGGGAAGCGGGAAGGTAGGCCATGCGTTGTTGGTGTCGTGTTTCGGTGGGTGGCCAGAGTGAAATGTCTGAGAAATGTCTTTATTTCCAGCCAATTTCAGAGACATTTCCTTCTGTCCACGCACCGAAACACGTCGCCAACAACATATGTCCCGACGAGAATGTTACCTCACATGTGTGGGTGCACCGACTAGTGTGCCATTCTGCCCCCAGGGCGTCCAAACCTTACTGCCCCACCCACAGGGGGGCCTCTCCCATGTTTTTTGGTGGCCCTCCCAATTCCACACCAAATAGATGAGGGGCACCTCGTGCAGGCCTCGCTGGGGCTCCTACGAATGGCTGCATGAGGACTTCAGTAGCACTGACAGTAGCACTGTGCAAAAAAATAAAATAATTTGGATGCCCATTCAGTCACCCATCCATGCAGTAACCTGGACTGACTTTGCTTAGCTTCAGAGTGGGACTGTCCCTACTTACATTCAAAGCAAGGAAATCTCTGTGTTCTAGTTGAGTGGTGGTGTAAAGAAGAGAGTAAGCGTAGGGTGTGGTATGATGGGATATATGCTCTTTCAAATGTTCCTTGCATTCCAAGGCATATTATGTACGTCACAAAATTCTATGCGATCAAATCCGTTCTACGCACTGTTACTCATTTCAGGCGTTCAAGATCAGGCGTTTCACTCATCCGCTCTGTATACTCATCCGCTCTGTACGCTCTTCTGCTCTGTACGCTCATCCGCTCTGTACGCTCATCCAATCCACACGCTCATCCGCTCCACACGCTCATCCGCTCCACACACTCATCTGCTCCACACACTCGTCCGCTCCACATACTCATCCGCTCCTCGTATTCATCCGCTCTTCGTACTCATCCGCTCTTCGTACTCATCCGCTCTACGTACTCATCCGCTCTACGTACTCATCTGCTCTACACCCTCATCCGCTCTAAACCCTCATCCGCTCTACATCCTCATCTGCTCTACACCCCATCTGCTCTACACACTCAGCCGCTCCACACACTCATCCACTCCACACACTCATCTGCTCCACACATTCATCCGCTCCCACACTCATCCGCTCGCCACACTCATCCGCTCGCGACACTCATCGGGTTTACACACTCATCCGCTCTGCACACTCATCCGCTCAGCACACTCATCCGCTCAGCACACTCATCCGTTCTACACACTCATCTGCTCTACATGTTCATCCGGTCTATACGTCCGTTCTATATAGTCATCAGTTCTATGCAATCCTGCGTTCTATTCGCTTCTCTGTATTTACACACTCATCGGCTCTACACACTCGTCCGCTCTACACACCTAACCACTCTACACACTCATCCGCTTTAGAATGTTCATCTATTCTATACACTCATCCGATCTCCATACTCATTTGATCTATCTAGTCGTCTGTTCTTCCACTCATGCACTCTTCCACTCAGTGCATTCATCTGTTCTATACACTTCATCCATTCTAACTATTTCATCCACGCCATTCACTTCGTTCCCTCCTCATTCATTACGTCCATTTCAGCAGTTTAGATCTCCTTACTTTCCCAATGATTTATTCATATTATCCACTTCACTGTTTTGATCTACTTTACTTGTTTAGTTCTGTTTGTCTTTCTAGTTTACATTCGAGTTTATTAGCTGTCAATTTCTCGCATCAGTTAGTTTGTTGGGTCGGTGTCATTGTGATGCTGTTAGTTTGTAAAACCGGTTGGTTTTAGGGGAAGAGCCAGGTTTTCAGTAGTTTGCGGAAGGACGCTAAGTCCTCAGTTAGGCGGATGTGGGGTGGGAGCGAGTTCCACAGGGTTGGGGCCAGGGCTGAGAATGATGATCCGCCCAACCTGACTGAGTTTGTTTTAGGAATTACTAGGAGGCCGGCTGTGGTGTTCGAGCTAAAACATGGCGCTGGTGCACAGTGCATTCTGGGGGCACTCAGAGCCATAATGGATATTTATCCATGCCTCAGTGGAAAGCTGCACTTGCTTTGCGAAACAACATGTTTTCAACGTTATTCGCTGATGGGTTTGGAATGCAGGCCTTCTTAGCCAAGGACACGGCGCTGGGAAAGATAAGATCCGCAAGTGCCGGCTGGTACCCGATAACAAGGTTTGTTTTGGTTTGCTATGCCTGCGCCAAGGTTTTGAGATGAGTTATGGAATTGTTTTCCGGGGCGTTTAGGAGAGGGAAGCGCTTTGCTCCTTGAGGTTACTGTCGGTTGACCCAGCTGGCAACCAACGGTCACCCATCAATGCGCAAGCACAATGCCAGAAGGTTCGAGAAGTTGCCACCCCTTGTTGAGGAGGGCATATATGCGGAACCCCTCAGCGGTCAGACGGGACAAGCACAAAGACCTCAGTCGGAGGGGGGACGCTCCGGTCCTACATACCTGTAGGCTGTTGTGCGCTCGGCCTGGCTGTTATCAGGGTCTTTCAGCCGCTTCTGGTGAGATGAGGTTTTGTTAAGTTACGCCCACGGTGATGTATTCTTTCTTTGACTTCTTTATGTTTTCTGTGATCTATGTCCATGTGAGTGTTATGAGTTATTTCTATGTACTTGTAATCTTTGAATAAATAGCCGTAAAGAGCTGATTATCTTCTAAAGCGTGCGTGGCTGTGAATTATTGTGTCTGTATTTGCTCTTTAACTGCATTGGTGATTTTGGTAGTTCCATGCACTTTTCAGAGGAGAGCAATACGTCTACCTGCGTTCAAAGTATTGGCTCTGCAACTGTATTGGTGATAAATTACTGTCCGTGCACTATTGGCGAGCAATACATTTTTTTGGCGACGAGGATGGGATGGATTGCCCCTAGATCTGGACTAGCATTGAAGGGAATTCAAGTGCTGGGAGGGGTCATTGACGCTGATTACCAAGGTGAGATCAAAGTCATCTTGATGAATAGTGGGGACCAAGTGTTACCGATTCATAAGGGTGATAGAGTGGCTCAGCTAATTATCATCCCTTTTAAGTTGTCCATGATTAAAAAGGGGGAGCCTCCCGCAGTGTTAACTACCCGTGGGGATCGTGGTTTTGGCTCTTCAGACAGCATGATACCGGGTGCAAAGGTGTGGGTCGAAAGACCAAGTGGTCCACCAGTGCCCGCAGATGTTATTGCATCAGGCAAAGACCAAGTAGTCTTAGTAATGGAACCTGGTAAAGACAAATGACAGTATGTGCCCGCAGACAAATGTTACCTAAGGGAGTGATTTTCAACACTGATATCTCTTTTCTGGGTTTGTCTTGTAGATCCTGTGTCTGGCTGGTGTAATTGTGGAACTAAATGGACTCCATTTGTTAGAGTCAAACGGCATGATGCTCCGGATGAAAAATGTCATATCTGTGCCAACGATCCATGGGAGACCGATGATAAGGAGCAATGATGTCTGAAAGCAGCTCAATTCCGATGCCAAAAAGCCAGCCAGACCGACGACATGGATTCATGGAAGGCGACAAACACGTCAGTTGCAAGTGCAAACAACGTTGATGCCAGCTATGCAAAAGGCGTCTTTAGGACGGCGAAAATATTCCCCGATGATTACCCAAACGGAGAATATGTGGACATACTTGGCACAACAGGTACTCAACATTACGCACTTTTGCTTAACCGATGTGCACAATGCTGAAGCTTTACTGACTATGTGTTTAGTTGCAGTGCCGACACCAGTTCCGGTTCTAAAGCACATTTTTGGTGTCACGCACAATGATTCGTTAGTTCAAGATTCCGATATCAGACAATCCTTTTCCGTCTATGAGTACTGCAGGTTTTGCCAGGAATAGGATCGCAAATGGCGAAACTTGACACGTATTATAACCTATAATGTAACTCAAAGCGATGTGTGTTACCTTATGACCTGCAATGCTAAAGAAATTGGCAAATGCCAACAGCTGCATTTCACCAAACAGGAAAATCAAACTGTGTTCGAGAAACGATTGTGTTCAGGAGTTCCAAGCACATGTACCAGTGTGAATAATACTATGTCTTGCAATCATACCGTGATAGCTGCCAGTCATCTGAATCATGTGAAACTTCCAACATAATGGCTCTTTTCATGTGGCAACATCACATACACCTACATTCCGGCTAACATTTCTGGAGGTCCATGTGCCTTAACTTGATTAGGACTAATGATGTTCCCTTTACACCCAGCAATATCTTGAAGCAAAAGATCAACTTTCGAATCTGTGGGTCTATCCCCCGATTGTGATTCACATGTGCTTTTGCTATCAGAAGCTGAGGTTCTAGCATTAACCCTTTCATTAGTGGGAGTTTGAGGTTTAGCTGCTGGGGGGGTACAAGTCTTTGATCAAATTAGCATGTTTAGTAGTAAAATGACTCAATCATACTTCTCAAGCCTTAGAAGAGTTACTTCTTGATAGCAAAGTTATTGAAAAGCAACTTTACAAAACAGGGCTGCTGTTGATTATCTATTGTTAAAACATAATTTAGGTTGTAACGCAGTTGAAGGTATGTGTTGTTTCAATCTAAGTGACCGTTCACGATCCATTGAAAGTCATATTCGAGGTTTAAGAGATCTCATCTCTCAAGTATCCCAAGATCATACTGGAAATTGGTGGGATTGGTTATTTCCATGGGTTCCTGATATTGGAGGTACACTGCGTTATGCTTTTGCTTGCATTTGTATCATATTAGCTATCATAATAGCTTGTTGTTGTTGTATTCAATGTATTCCCAACTTGGTTCTAATATTTCGTCGGTTTCAAAGACCGCCTCCTTTGCCACTGGACTATGGAAGGTAAATATCCAAGGGTGGATTGTGGTGTTCGAGCTAAAACATGGCGCTGGTGCGCAGTGCATTCTGGGGGCACTCAGAGCCATAATGGATATTTATCCATGCCTCAGTGGAAAGCTCCACTTGCTTTGTGAAACAACATGTTTTCAACATTATTCGCTGATGGGTTTGGAATGCAGGCCTTCTCAGCCAAGGACACGGCGCTGGGAAAGCTAAGATCCGCAGGTGCCGGCTGGTACCCGATAACAAGGTTTGTTTTGGTTTGCTATGCCTGCGCCAAGGTTTTGAGATGAGTTATGGAATTGTTTTCCGGGGCGTTTAGGAGAGGGAAGCGCTTTGCTCCTTGAGGTTACTGTGGGTTGACCCAGTTGGCACCCAAAGGTCACCCATCAATGTGCAAGCACATTGCCAGAAGGTTCGAGAAGTTGCCACCCCTTGTTGAGGAGGGCATATATGCGGAACCCCTCAGCGGTCAGATGGGACAAGCACAAAGACCTCAGTCGGAGGGGGGACGCTCCGGTCCGACATACCTGTGGGCTGTTGTGCTCTCGGCCTGGCTGTTATCAGGGTCTTTCAGCCGCTTCTGGTGAGATGAGGTTTTGCTAAGTTACACCCACGGTGATGTATTCTTTCTTTGACTTCTTTATGGTTTCTGTGATCTGTGTCCATGTGAGTGTTATGAGTTATTTCTATGTACTTGTAATCTTTGAATAAATAGCCGTAAAGAGCTGATTATCTTCTAAAGCGTGCGTGGCTGTGAATTATTGTGTCTGTTTTTGGGTTGAAGTATTTGCTCTATAATTGCATTGGTGATTTATGGTAGTTCCGTGCACTTTTCAGAGGAGAGCAATACGTCTACCTGCATTCAAATTATTGGCTCTGCTACTGTACTGATGATAAATTACTTTCCGTGCACTATTGGCGAGCAATACACCGGATGAGCTTGATCTCAGGGTGCGAGTGGGATGATAAGGTTTTAGTTTGTCTTGAAGATATTGAGGTCCTGTTTTATGCAGTGCTCGATGGGACAGGCATAAGGTTTTGAAAGCCTCCCTACGGGCTACAGGAAGCCAGTGCAGTGTCTTAAGGGCTGGGGAGACGTGGTCTCTTGGACCGAGCGCAAGTAGCATTTTGGCCACTGCGTTTTGTGCCCTTTGGAGTTTATTCAGTTGATCAGTTGGTAGGCGTGGATTCCAAGGTATAGAGAGTTTGCGTAGTCCAGTCTTGATATAACGATTGATTGGACCACGGAGAGTCTGTTGGGAAATGAGAGATATGGAAAGATGCGCCTAAGCGTTTTAAGGTGGTAGTGGCAGGACTTTGAGACATTGTTGACTTGGCACGAGAGTGTTAGGTCAGAGTCAAGGGTGCATCCAAGATTTTTCACTGAGTTGGAGGGGGTCAGTGAGTTGCCCATGGCAGGTGGCCAGGGTAGTGGATGCGGAAGAAGTTTGGAGTTGCCGCAAACCATGATTTCCGTTTTGGAGGGGTTTAACAAGAGGTGGCTCAGGGTCATCCAGAATTCTATGTCAAGGAGGCAGGATGCCAGGTTCGGTTGGGAGTTGGGTTTCGAGTTCAGGAGTTTTAGATGTAGTTGAGTGTGGTCAGCGTAGTTGTAACACAGGATGTTGTGTGAACGAATTATTGGTGGGAGGGTGATCAGGTAGAGATTGAACAGGAGGGCAGATAGGCATGCTCCTTGTGGGACTCCCTTGTCGACCGGTCGGGCTTGGGAGGAATAGGTGGAGAGTATTGTTATTTGGTGCCTATCTTTGAGGAATGAAGCTATCCATTTAAGAGCGGTTCCACAAATTCCTAGGGAGTGGAGGCGGTCTAGGAGGGTTGAGTGATTGATTGTGTCAAAGGCGGCAGGTAGGTCACGAAGGATTAGTGCGGCACATCTCGCAGAGTCTGCTGTCATCTTAAGGTCATCCCAGATTGAGGTTAGGGTGGTTTCAGTTCCGTGACGGGCTCTGAAACCTGATTGTGTGGGGTCTAGGAGATTGTTGCCTTCAACAAAGGCATTTAGTTGGGAGTAGGCAGTTCGGTCAATGAGTTTGGCAAGGAACCTGGTGTTTGAGATGGGGCGGTAGTTTTTGGGCTCGAGAGGGTCGAGGGAAGGTTTTTTAATAAGAGGTTTGACATGAACCATTTTGAATGCGTCGGGAACGATACCGGAGGAAAGGGAGGCTTTTATGAAGGATCTTGCATGCTTTCCTGTGCAGGTTGAAGCGAAAATTTCTTTCAGGGTTGTGGCTGGGCAAGGGTCTAGCGGAGAGCCAGATGGTTTGCGGGCAGATAGAAGTTTGAGAATTTGTTCTGGTGATATTGGACTAAATGATTCAAACGTTGGTTGCGTAGTGGTTGCAGCTGGTCGGCAGGTTGGAATGGGGGAGTATTGCCTGGTGGATGTAGGAGATCTACTTTGGTGGCTAGAGTATTTGTTCTTTCGAGAGCTGTGGTGAAAAAGTGGAGGGAGAGCGAGTCGCATAGTCATTGTAAGGGGGTCGGACGGTCGTGGTGCATTAGTGAATTCAGAGATGATTTTGTGGAGTTCTTTGCTCGGGTTTTTCCAGTTTAGGATTTGGGAGTTGTAGTGGGCTTTTTTTGCTTTCCGGATTTCGGCCTTGTACTGATAAAGGTGCCGGGTCAAGGTGGCCCTGCTCTCCTGGGTTTTGTCTTTCTGCCATTTGAGTTCTAGGTATTTATATAGTTGTTTAGTAGTCTTCAACTCAGGAGTGAACCATTTGAGGAAGAGGCCACGCCGCTTTGAGGGTTTGCAAGGGGGTGTGAGCCGCATAAGAGATGCGTTGAGCCATGAGTCAAAGGCATCAGGGGTTAGTTGTTTATTGAGTTGGCAGGACGTTGGTGGAGATTGGAGGAGCGCGTCAGCTAGGTCCGGGACGATAGTTCGTTTTTTCCAGCATTTGCGTAGATTCGGAGGTTCGGATTTGAGTAGGGGAGGGGGGTCGGGTGAGCTAATGGTGAACGAGAGAATGAAGTGATCAGACAGATGATGGGGGTGGGGGTGTTTAAATGAATCCGGGTGTTGGAGCTGAAGATGGCGTCAAGAGTGTGTCCTTTATAGTGAGTCGGGCCATTTATGTAGGGTTGGAGGTTAATTGCGTCTAAACTGTCAACCAGAGGGTGTGTCATAGGGTTGGAGGGAATGTCGAGCCATATGTTGAAGTCTCCAAGAAGATGGGGTGGTTTAGTTGAAGGGTGGCAATAGTGTTGCAGAGGTTGTTTGCAAATTCTCTATCGTAGCCAGGGGGCCTGTAGATTATTAGGAAGCTGTGTGAGAGCGACAGGGAGAAGGATAGTTTAACAAGGAGAGATTTGCAGGAAGGAATGGAAGGTTGTTGTCGATGATTAAGGCGTGGAAGACAGACTTGAAGACAAATGCTACTCCCCCTCCTCTGGAGGGGCGGTTCAGTGGGTTGAGGGAGTAGTCAGGGGGAAGATTGCATTAGCGATTGGGGCAAAGTCGTCAGAGAACCAAGTTTCAGTGATGAAGACTAGGTCTGGTTTGTCAGAGGCGATGAGGTCAAAGATGCAATGTCTGTTTTAGCTACGGATCGGGCATTAAATAGGATGCAGTTTACGTCGGAGGGTGAGGATGGTCTCGGAGCTGGAGCGGAAGTTGGTGGTGGCAGAGAGTGTGGAAGCAGGAGAGGTAGGGTGGTGGGGTGGGTGATGATCGATGGGAATAGCGGGCAAGCAGATGTATTGGCGGGCTTCGGCCGGGGTTGGGTGGCTGCGTGTGTTATGATCCGGTCTGTCCTGGGCGATTTGAAGGTGGGGTCTGGGCGGTTAGGGGTTTCAGTTGCAGTTGATGAGAAATCAAGGGAGAGGGGTTTCAGGAAGGGTGAAGCCATGGGGAAAGGGGGTGAGTGGGGGAATGAGGTGGTGGATCGAGACAAGGGAGGGGAAGAGTGCTGAGAGATTGAGGGGGACGAGGTACGTTTCCTCTTTAGTTTCTTTGTTGCGATTCGAGTGTGAGAGAGGGTAGGGGGTGATGTCATCTTTGATGTTGTGGGTGTTAGCGCGAGTTATGGTTGCTTAGCTTACCATAACTGGCGAATTTCAGGGGTTTTTCGGTTTTACTTGGAACCATAACATCCCTTTAACAAAGTTTTTTCACTGAATTTCATAGGTTTTAGTAGCGCAACTTAACCATAACGTCCCTTTAACAAAGTTTTTTCACTGAATATATATATATATAGGCCCCTGCACGGTTGTAACAATGCAAAAAACCGCCCAGTGGGCATGTGTAGAAAATACTCCAGCACACAAGACCTAGCTATTTAAAATATCATATTTATTGGTACTTAATACAGCACATTACAAAACGCAGAGGTGAAATCATTCACCTCTGTGACAGCCATAAGGTTGAACAAAACACTCACCCCACGGGTGGAAGATGGTCACGCGTTCCGCCTGAATGCTCAGGCTTCCTCAGACCTTTAAAATCCAAATGCGGCTTGCACATCATAGAATTTAAAAAGAAAAGCAGTTACAGAGCATCCCCATTCGTGTCACATCACGTGCAAACACGGTCATGTGACCGCTGCAAGGAAGCAATGGTGAAATCTATCACATACGATGACCTCCATATTGGAATGGTCAAAGTCCTATAGTTAAGGTAACCTTATCTATAGGACTTTGACCATTCCAATATGGAGGTGTGTTTTTCTCATATTTACGAATTTGGCTAAATTTGTTACTCCAGCACCAGCCACTTAAGGAGGTAGAGCGCCATCTTTTAGCTAAACGGATTTACTCATATATATATATATATATATATGGAAACAACCTTCTCTTGTGAGAGTTTTACTTGAGACAGAAGGGCCTTAATTTTATGAAAATAAATACTTACCAGACACTTACTTGACTCCTACTAGTTCTTCACTTCAGAATGGTGACGAGTTGAACCCATGGAGGCTCTCCTACTGCCTTCGCCTCACTGGCATTTCCTGGACTGGGGAACTTTGATTCAGATCCCTGCGCCGGGGAGGATCCTTGCACCCTAACGATCAGCTGATGATGCCTTTTTCTTTGTTTCTGGCACCATCAATCACCTGATGTCCCCTAAGTTGTCTCCAGCTGCAACACAATCTTCGTGTTGCCAATTGCCATTCTCCGATCCCAGAATCGCTCTCCTTTCCTTCTTGCCTTCTTTCGGCCACTCAAGTGTTTGGATCCAGCGCTCATCCCGGCTGCCGCTTCGCTTCGCTCCTGCTTTACCGACCTCACAGGAACTGTCAGTTTTGCTGATAAGACGTCTTTGGTCCAAGCAGATCATGTAATCTTTCACTGCTCTGATTTCCGGCTCTGGAGGTGGATGTTCCATCACTTTTGCAACTGCCCTACCTTCTCTGCCTTTGAATGACTTGTCTTTGAGCTAATGTGCCATTGAGCCTCCCTCCCCTGTGGCCCTTTTCATGAATCATGAGGGGATAGAAAAGAAACTTTGGCTTACCCATTACTCTACCACTACTGTCACAATCATTGTTCCGTGTTTCTAGCCAATGAGAGGTGAAAAGGACTGCAGTGCTATACTAAACTTTGACTGTGCCATTGTGGGTTTATAATTATTTCTCTGTTTATTGACGGTTTTTGCATTCTAGCATTATAGCTTGCTGTATTTTGTGTAAGCACACATCCTCCTTTGTCATAGGTCTCTGTTGTTACTGCTTTTCTTTCTTCTTCTGTACTTCACTTATTGGTGTGGCTCTACATTTAGCTCACTGTGCTCTATTGTTTCCTATCAAACTCTGACACCATGACCAATTTACCCCCTCACTTCATGAAAACTCCTGGTGAATCTGTAATTCCTTGGGAAACATGAGAAGATATGGTATGGTATGATATAATATGATGCAGCATTTAAAACACACCTGTACACAAGTGTTTCTAGGTGCAACAAGACAAAGAGGGGGTAAAAACAAAGGAGTCCAAAACAGTGATCTTACTAGGCCTTGTGTCATTTAGATCATGCAAGAGCAGGGAAAGGGGGGAAGGGAGAAGTGAAGGAGGGTAGGGGGAGGAAGGAAAAGTGCGGGACAAAGGAGAAAAAACAAGAGTGCAGCCAGCGGGTGGCAATAAGTGCAAGGGAGGGGACTGTAGGGTTACAGATACAGACCACAGGTGAAGTGGAGCCAGGGGGCAGAGCAGGATTGCAGATGGACAGGCAGGGACCTGGGCCTGAGTTCAGAGGGTGACCATGTGACCAGTGCATGGATGGATTAGGCAGGTGATCAGCAGGCAAGAGGAAGAGAGAAGGCAGAAGCAAAGAGAAAGGCCCTGAGTTGCTTCCAGAACTGGAGATGGTTCTGCTCAAGTTTCAGATATGCAGGTAGCCTGTTCCAGATGGAGGCCTCAGCAGAAAAAAGAGATCTACCCCCAACACTTTGCTTGGAGAAGCAACTGACCCTCAGAGAGTTGGAGGTGGAAGAATAGAGAGCTCGAAAAGGCAGATATTTAGTAAGAGAAGAGAGAGTTGGAGATAGTTTGGTCCCCGGCCCCAGAAAGCCTTGTGGACAATTCACATGGTCTTGAACTTGATCCATGCTGCCACTGGGATCCAGTGAAGGGATTCCAGAGCTGGAGAGATATGGCCCCTTGGCGTGAGGCCAAGGCCAAGTCTTGCAGTTCTGCTCTGGATGAGTTGAAGAGGATGAAGAGTAGAGGCAGGACGTTTTAGAAAGATGCTTTTGCAGTAGTCCAGCCTAGAGAGAACCATAGCTCTGGAGACAGTGTGCTTCTGGGGAAAGTGAGGAAGGGAGGAATACCTCTGAGGAGGTGCAGCTGGTAATTTGACTTTTGGCGACGTCGGAGATGTGAGGAGAGAGCGCGAGTGTGGAGTCACACATGTAGGAGAGAGAGGAGGGCCCAGGGGGTGGGGCTAGAGAGTGAGAGGTAAGGAGGGAGCTGGTGTTCCGATGAGGAGGATCTCAGTCTTACCAGCATTAAGGCAGAGATCATTAGTGGCACACCAATTCTGGATTGGAGAGAGACAGTCTGGAATGAAAGAAGTAGAAGAGGTGGCTGAGGGGAGCCTGAAGGAGAGCTGAGTGTCATCAGCGTAGCACTGAAAGTTGAAACAAAGGGTGGCTATGCAGTGGGCAAGAGGTGCCAGCTATTGGTTGAACAGCTAGGGGGAGTGATTAGACCCCTGGGGAACAACACCGTTAGAGAGAGAGATAGAGGAGAGGAAGAAGTGAAGTTGGACCTGGGAGGGTCGATCAGTGAGAAAGGAGATCAGCCATGCCAGGGCCTGATCAGTGATACCCAGGTTGTCGCAGAGCAGGTTGAGCAGGTTGACATGGTTGACCATATCAAAAGTAGAGGACAGATTGAGGACAATGAGGATAGAAGGAAGGTTAGAATCTAGGTTTGAGAGAAGGTCTTCATTGATGTTCAGGAGAGCAGTTTCCATGCTTGTGGCAGCTCTGTAGCCAAACAGATGGTCATTTCAGTCAACCACCAGAATTAGTGTGCAGATTGGGCGGTAGTTGGCCGGACAGGAGGGATCAGCAGAAGGTTTCTTAAGTAGGGGGTGTACAAGGGTATGCTTCAGAGGGGAAGGGAAGGTTCCAATGGCGAAAGAGTGAGTGAATAAATCTGCCAAGGCTGGAGCGAGGGTGTCAATGTGGTCCTTGATGGTTTTGGAAGAACAGGGAAGAACCTGTTTTGATGAGACTTTCATAGATCATACTTGTCTAGATATGTTTTCAGGGTTGAACAAAGGAAAGAAGGGCAAGGGAGGAGGAGAGGCGGCCACAGGAGTGCCTGGAGAGGAGGAGGAGGATGGAGAGAGGGAGAGGGTGGACAGGATGTCCTGAGTTTTTCTGATGAATTGAAAAGCCAGGGCTGTGCAGGAGGGGAAAGGAGAAGTAGAGAGTGCAGCAGGATTAGCCAGCTCCTTGCAGATTTCAAAGAGTTCAGCCGAGTGATTTGATGCTGCAGAGATGCGGGCTTGGATGTGTGCTCTCTTTTTGATAAGGACAAGCAGTGTGTATTGCCTTTGGAGAAGGTGGAAAAGCCAGTTTGTCAGAGGGTGAACCTGTTGCCTTCCACTTCCTCTAAGTCACCCTACACTTGCGTTTAAGGATGACGAGGTCTGAGTCGTACCAAGAATTGCAACTGAATTTGGGTTTCAGGCGGATCCTCATGACAGGGGCTAGCACATCAAGCCTGTAACAGATAGAGCAGTGAATGTTAGAGAGGGCTGTGTAAGGGTGTGAGTCAGTCAAAGATGCAGAGGGAGGAGAGAAAATGGTGGTGAAAGCCTCAAATGACACAAGCTTCATGGGTCAGATGACTGAGATGGTGGGTGGCAGAGCTGGAGTAGGCTTGGCCTGAGGTAGAGAGAGAGAGATGAGAGGAAAGGACCAACATGATCACTACAGTAGAGAGGAGTAGTGAGAGGGTTAGAGAGGGGGACTTCTAACAAGATCAGAACATCCAATATGTGCCCTGCAGAGTGTGTCAGGCCAGAGGGGTGAATACAGAGAGAAACAGAGTCACATCTCTCTCTACTGACCAGAACTACGGTTCCCGAGGGCATTTAACCGACTTTGAGATCATACCAATGATATATAGAGCGCTATATACATGCCAAGTAACATAACATAACGTGACATGAATCTATTGAATCCTTTATTACAGCTCTTAGAAAACCTGTAATTTTGGTCCATCTCAAAATGATGACTCCGTAACCAATTTACGTTGCAATTCAAATAAAATCAAAATAGGGCAACATTTGGGAAAAGGGAAACTCCTCTCAAGAGAAAGTTTTGGATATTGAAAAGAAGGTTGAGCATATGTTAGCTTGTGTTCAGCAATTGGAATCTAAAGAATTCAAAGAGGCTGTTGGTGTCCCCTCTTTACAAGACAAAAAGCAACATTTAAACAAAAGAAATCTGTTATGAAAGTAGATGATAAAAAAATCCTCTTCTACCAGTTCTTTAAATCTCCCAAACACAAGAAGGTGTTTCAGGTGCGGCAGTTTCTCCCGCTTAAAATAAATACACCCTCATGCCCAGCTCTCAATGCAAAGTGTGGCAAGTGTGGGAGGAAGGGACACTTCAACAAGTGTTGTCACAATACTATAAATACTATAAAAAAAGGTTGTCAAAGAGATCCATGAAAACATTGAGAATGATGTGTCTGAAGAGCATACTTCTGAGGAAGAATCCTCTGGTATTAGTTGGTCGGTGTGTAATATGGACGTTTGCCAGTAGAAATGATGAGAAACCTCACACTTCTGTGTTGATCAATGGTACCCTAGTTAACATGTGTATTGATTCTGTCTTGGACTGTGCCATCATCAACATGGAAACCGGTCAGTCAAAATTCTCTAAGGTTAGACTTAATTCGTCACACATATGGGTTAGTGCATATGGTGGCTCAAGGATTATCATGCTACGGTTGTCTCTTGCAAAATTAAAATGCAAAGCTACATTGATGAAAAACAAAGTTAATGTCTCTGACAAAGGTGGATGCCTCCGGGATAGCACCAACAATGGGATATGGGCTTAACAATCAACCCACAAATTCCAGGTTGTCTGCTTCAGAAAACGACTTCACCGATGTATTCAGAGAAGATATGGGTTGTCTTAAGGGCATATGTGATAACATTCTACTAAAGAAGACTTCCAAACCTGTAACTGCTAAAGTCAGGTATGTACCATATGCCCTAAGAGAAGAAGTTACCAAAGAAATTATCGGATTGACATCATAGAACCTGTGGAAGTTTCATAGTGGTGTTCCCCGGTTGTACTGGCACGCACCGAGCGAGTGCACCATTGAGTGCTGTTCCGCTGTTGGAGACCGCTGAAGTGTACCAGCAATTACTTTGCCTTTCCCTTTCTTCTGTTGGATGAATTTTGCTGTCTACACAAGATCACTGGACAATCCAGAGACTGTTTATTGGACACGTCTAAAGTACTACATGGCCTGCGATAGCTCAAACCGCTGAATGGATTTCCACCAAATTTATGTCAGGAGCGGTGGCTTGGTCCCAAAAGTGTGCTTTTCTTAATTTGGTGTAAACCCGTCCAGTAGTTTTTTATTTTTAAATGACGAAATGTAAGGCAAGAAAATGTGGCTGCACACCCAAGACTCTAGGCCCTGGCCACAACCACTGCAGCATAACACACCCATAGAATCAAACACCCATCAAATATCCACAACCCAAAAGTTTGTGTACTGTTTCATTTTATATAGTTTGTATGTAAAGTTTTGGCTAGGCCATGCAGTTAAGATAGTAGAGTTTTTAACAAGGACTGCGTCATAAGATACCCTTTGTAGTAAACATTTTGGATTGTGGTGTATGGTTAGATGTTTGCTTGAATGGGTGTGTTATGCAGCAGTGTTTGTGACTCCATTTATTTTATACTTACAGGTTGAGTTTTTGTGGTTGTTTGCAGTTTTTTCATGACATGGGTAACTGGACCAGACATACTTTTTCGATCTCTGTGATAAAAGAAAAGATCATATGTTAGAATAGGTAGTTCATAATGAGTTATTGCATTGCATAATAAACATTTCTGTATTGTTTTACCCTCATATTTAGTACATTAAAAGAACTAAAATTCAAACCAGTGTACTGCGCAATTTGCTCAGTTTCTGTGTTTGTTTTCTAAATCATTGGGTCTGTGGGAAAAAAAAATCCATGCTGGATTAAAAAAAAAACCTTCTATGTTGTGGTACAATATATTTCTTTCATTGTTTTACTGTTTATTTCTTATCTGTTGGATTGTTGCAGATTTTTGGGACAATTAGATACCTGTTGGCGTATACTAATTGTTTATTTCTACTTTTATGCTATTCACATATCTGATGGGTTGTTGCAGATTTTTTGACGCAGTTAGATACCTGTTGGCGTATTGTAACTGTATATATCTTGTTTGATTTTAGTGGTATTTATTTATCTGTTTGCGTGTTGCAGAATCTTGGGGCAGTTAGATACCTGTTGGCGTATTCTAACTGTGTATTTCTTGTTCAATTTTAGTGGTATTTATTTATCTGTTTGCTTGTTGCAGAATCTTGGGGCAGTTAGATACATGTTAGCCTATTCTAACCATGCACAGTTTTGAAATTTAAGTTTTGCTTATGTTCATACACAGATTACGTATTAAATTTTGGTTTTAAGAATATCAAGTAAGCGTTTATAAGATTTGCTGGTAATCTCTGCTTTAGAGTAATTGTACTAGCATTACATTCGAACCGTCCAAATTCTTTTTTTTTATATATGCAGTGTAGTGACCTGCTTTCATTGTGGCTCCTGCATGGTAGATTATACCTATTGTTGTGAAGGTTTTCTTACCAAGTGATACTTGACCATTTGTGAATCCAGTCAGCTTACAGTTGTTTTTGGGACCATCTGCATTGTAACGTAAAAGCATTACTATTATGCAGTCACTGTATGTCTGTATTTGTAAGGTGGAGTGATTATCTGAAATGCAGGTAGTACATAATATGCCATGGTTTGCATTTTGTAAATGTTGCTGAAATGGAATGGATTCACAGTTAGGTATGGATACATACACAAAGTGTTCATTAGGGACTTCTTCCTGTGCCACATGGCTGCAGAGAGTGCATGTATGTTTCCACATGTATGAAATCTGAAAGATTTTATTTATAGGTATGTTTTTGTTTTCCAGTACTTGTAGTAAGTACATTAGAAGTTCTTGTGGGTCATCTTGTGAGTTTATAGTGAATTTGACCATTCCAGCACAGTAGTCCAATTCTTGTCTTATTCCATGAACACTGTAAGTGTTGTCAGGATTGTTGGATGCATTTCTATGAAGGACTAACATTTGCAAACACAATTGGTCGGTACTGTGTAAGTAAATGTTCTCAATAATTCATGGCACTTGGAATAGAATATTTATTGCTACATTTTCATAGCAATTTACAGCTGTTGTGTTAGAAAATTTGAATGGACCTGATAGTTCTGTGTCGAAGTCTTTTGTTTCGGAGTGTGTGTTGCATCTTTGAAGAAGTGGTTTTCACTGCAATTGTAAAAGAAAAAAGTTAGTGAATATGTGTGTTTATTGCACTTTTGCTAATGTATACATTGTAGTAGTATTGTTTCCTTACAACTGAGCATAGTATGCACATGCACTTTCCTTTTGCCTATGTGCATCCTGTATATTTTATTTAGAATCTGTTAGTTGCATATGTCTTACAAATGAGAATAATAGTAAACGTATAGAGCACACTTGTTTTTTAATCTTATGTTATTGGATGTTAAGTAATAGAAGAAATAATCAGATGTATTTTTTGCTATTTTTTCAGGGTAAATGGCAGAGATTGTACAGAAAAGCATGCAATGTATGCTTTTGTGAAGGTGTGGGAAATAAAGCAGGATTTAATATAGAGGCAGTGGTGTTGTTTGAGCTGGGAGCCTTTCTAATGATATTGTCTGTGTGTGTGCTTGAATGAAGCTGGATGTACTCATCCTGGCTGTGTGTAATTTTATAACACACTGCACAGTCTTTTTCATAAATATACTGCTATTTCTCCCAACTTTTAATTTGAAATAATATTTCTTTAGATAGGTGTGTGTGTAAACACACATTTGGAGAGCAGAAAGGTTTGCAATTGACAATTCATCATAGCAGTTGGGAGAAATGACAGCAAGTTCATTTTACAGTTTATACAGGGTAAGTAGCAGTTACTCTGTTTATATTTTTATTTATTTTAGTTTACATTTTTAAAGCGCTCACACAGCCCACGGGCATCGAGGCACTGTTATAAGAATTATTTGTTTTTTAGTTGCGTAATTATTTTATCTTAGTTGCGTATATATAATGCGCTTAAACACCCAGAGGTCTCTAAGCGCGGACCCAGGGATCGAACCTGTGTTGCTTCGTGTCGTCTTCCTTCCAAGGCGTGCACGCTGCCACTGAGCAATGCTCCCGGGATGTATTGTTTTCCTAGAAGAGCTGTACTTGTACTGTGTAGAAAATATTCATGTCTGTAGTCTGTGTTTATGCATGTGGATGTGCATGAATCTGCAAGTAGAAATCTTGGGGAGTTTTATAGTAGTTGTTGCTGTAGGTCCTTTGCAGTCACAGTCAAGTTGTACTGAGAGTGATGAATAGTACATCTAAAGTGCTGATCTGTGATGATAGAGTTGGATGTAGAGTTCTTGGATGTGATTGGTGGATGATTGTGTGACTGCTTAACAGTAGCCAATGAGGAAATGGTGAAGAGAGTGAAGTGGAAAGAGTAGAATGTCTGCCCCAGTGTTACGCGTTCCACGGTCACCGCGCTGGTCCGCAGACAGGGCATGCCACATCTGGGGTTTCTCAGTAAAACCAGAATGGAAAAGGGACTGTAGGGATCAGCCCATCAGATGTTGTGGTTCCAGTTTGTGTTGAAAGAGGCTGTGTGTAGTAAAGATGGCAGAGGTGGAGAAAGTCAGGGTGTTGGTGGTTGGAGATATGTATTTGCATGGTTTGGAGTAGTATGCTAAACGCAGGAATGTGGCAAAGGAGTGGAGGTGGTGTGGGGCACTGTGCCTGGTTTCAATGTGCAAGGAATTGCACAAGTTTGTGGAGATATGGGCAGGGTGAACAGTCCACGTGTAGTTGTTTTGCACTGTAGAGCATTGCATTTGGGCTATGTCAGTGCCCCTACTTTGTTGGTATATTTGGAACACTTGGTTCAGGCAGTAATGAAAATACTTCCAAGTGCCAAGGTTATTTTTTCTGGTTTAGTACCTAGGGCAATACGGGACAATAGTTTTGTTTTTGTCTTCAGCAAAATATTGCTAGGTGTACAATCAATCAAGGCATGTTTGGTTTCATGCTTAGAGCTGGTATGTTCTTTTGTAATAATGAGAACATTGATTCTGGTAATGTTGTTTTTTTAAAGAACATTTAATTTCTTTATCTTTTATGGGAAATGCCATGCTGTTTTGGAACATAAGGGTTGCTTTGGAGAAGCTAATGTGAAGATTTTTGGAGGAAAATAAGAAACAAAAATACAAAATAAAAGGTGTTTCTGAAGAATCTGCAAAAAAAACAAAAACAAGGCTCTTTTCAGAACCAACCTAAAAGGGGAAATGGGGCACACTGTTTACATTTTCATTCCCCACGTTCAGATTTTTCAATTTGTCCACGACACCGCGGTTGTCCGCAGACATCACATATTACATACAGGGATTTTGGGGTTGAGAGGCATGCAAATGAGATTGTGCATAGCAAGGGATTGGTTAATAAGGTAAACAAGGTGTGTTGTGTAATGAGAGTTTGTCAGTAGGTCTTTTTCTAAGAGAAGAGCAGATAGCTATGGCTGTGTGTTTCAGAAAGCAGATTGTTTGGATTTTGGGAGATTCATGGATGAATTGGTTGGAGGTGCATGCAGATCACTGTGGAGTGGCTGCACATCTTGGATTCCCTCATGTGGAAGTGCACTGGCAAGTAGTGCATGGAATGAAGTGGGTGGAGTTAGTACCTCTCTGCCCTTCTCTGGTGACACAGTGTCATCCAGACATTATTATTATTCATTGTGGAGGGAACAGTTTAGGACATGTGTCTGGAATCTCTTTGCAATTTGCAATGAAAGAAGGACTTGGGAAAGTCATGGACATGTATACAAACTCCAGAGAATATTTTTCCGTATTGCGCAGAGACAAATGTGGTTGTGTTTTTTTTCATTTGGTCCACAAATGGAGAAAGCAAGGCGCAATGTTAATAAGGCTGTTTGTGCCTTTTTGAGAGATGTTGGTATGTCCTCTTTTCAGAATGAAAATTATATGTTTTGTAACACACACATTTTTCAGAGAGATGGAGTACATCTTACTTATGCTGGCAATCAGATTTTTCTGTGAAATATACTAAATGCATTGCAACCTTTTTTGGAATTACAGCAATCCATTTTGCAGTAGGTGTTAACCATTTGCAGTTTTTGAAACACAAAAAAACACCACCAAAAGGCTCTTTTCAGAGCCACCACTTCCACCCAGAGAAAAGTGCAATGGTTCTGATAGGGCAGTTCCTCAAAAAAATGTAAATGTACACGGACTGTCCGCAGACATCTAGAAAATGAACAGGGCCCTGCACTATTTAATGCACTATTTATTTGTCACTTCTATTTTTAAACTGTGAAAGGTGCCTCTGAAAAGAGCCTTTTTTTTGTTTTTGTTGTTTTATATTTTTTTGTTTTTTTAAACACGACACACAAGGAAAGGAGGGGAAAGGAGTCTATGGAAGGGACACCAAAAACAGGGATAAGAAAGGGCAGGTGAAGAGAGGAAGATGTAGGGTGGGCCCTATTGAGGTAGGTCGCAGACCTTCTCATGTTCCTTGACCACAGTCTCAAAAGCACTCCGAAGGTTCTCTCCCCTGTAGAGTACTGCATCGCAGTACATGAACAATATTGTGACCTTCGAAAGGTAAGGGTCAACAGCATCATGGCTGACCTGTGAGGCAGCTGGAGGGATGCGCTGTCCCACAGAAGTGTCTTTTGTGGTGACAGGAGAGGAAATGGAGTATGCTGCAGAGGAACTCTACTTACTACGTTTATCGCAAGGTACAACCTTACGAATAGCCCCATCGTGGAATGACTTTAGGTGTCGCTTCATTGATGTAGTACCATAGCTATACAAACCAGGCGTGCCACGACTCAGCATCATGTGGCACTAAGTGCAGATCACCTTGCTCGCATCAGCTTTTGCCTTTCCATCAATGGTGGTAAATAACCGCCACACCCAAGACTCACGATGAGTGCTAGGAGTAGGGACTTCCACTACCTCATCCTCTTCATCCTCTTCATCCCTCTCCTCTGCATCCTCACGCCTGTTCCCCTCTGCAGGAACTTGGGGACTTGGTTTTGTGGAGGGGGTGGGGGTGCTGATGCCAAGGCAGTAGTAGCAGAAGCAATTTGGGATGTCATCTGGAAGGTTAATAATGAGGAACCAGGAACCAAGAACAGCAACCTGCACAATTGTCCTGTTGTAAATCTTGGAAATCCAAAAGAAGAATACCGATCAGCTCTGGGGTGTGGCCTTTTATAGCGGTGCAGGTGCCCGCTTCACAGACACCAGAGCGGGTTGCAGACACATCAAACACCATGAAAGGGCTCAAAAAGTTCCAAAAAGTATGTAGATCAGCAGGGACATTGTCTGGGACATGTGCAATGGTGAACTTTTACTGTAAAATATCTTGGATTGCTCAAAAAAGCACATTTTAAATGTTCAGGGGCACAGACATTGTCCACAAATAAGGACACATGCTCAGCATGGGTGCGGTCACATGATGATGTTGCATACACGTTCGCGAATGGGACGGCTGTCTGCAGGACACCAAATGTGCAGGGACGGTTATGTGCATGGGCCTGGGTGTTCTACGGACAGTATTCCGGTCCCCAAACTAATTAAAAGTGTGACACACATGCGGCGGACAGTTGCGGACAGGCGCGATGTTCGTAGGACCCAAGTGTGTGATGCACATGCGCGTGGGTGTTCTATGAACAGTGTTGAAGTCCCCAAATAAAATAAATGTTTGTAAAAAATGTGCTGAGAGGTGGATGGGATATGTGTTCTACAGATATATTCATTCTGGTTGCGGACACTATGAATAGGGGTGTTCTTAGGACACCCCCATTTTGGGTGTTTGCGGACAGGCAGACATCTTGTGTGTTCTAAGGACACTGCCATTTTTATTATGAGCAGTAGGAACAGGTATATTGTCCTTAGGACACCCCCATTTTGGTTAATTACGGACAGGCGGACATCTTGTGTGTTCTAAGGATCCCTCCATTTTAATTACAGACAGTACGGACAGGTATAGTGTCGTTAGGACACCCACATTTTGGATAATTGTGGACATAACGGACACCTGCGCAGTCCGCGGTCACCCTAACTGCCTTAACAAAAAAAATAAGACACAGACATATACTAAGAACACACTTAAAATGTTATTATTGTTTAACCGTAAAAAATTACAAAAGAGGGGGGACGCAGAAACTGAAACAAATGCAGGGACATTAGGGGTTTGGACATGATGTATGGGATGGGAGGAAGGGATAGAAGTCTCATTGTAACGTTTTTCTTGCTGGGGGGGGTTTGGGGATAGTTGGCTGGGAAATGGAGAGGCGGAACAGGTACATGTGGGACAGTGATATTTAATCTTTTCTTTAATGTGGTCCTCAATAGACTGTTTTAGAAGATTGAAATTTTTCATTAAAATATCCATCTTTAGTTCCGTTCGTTTCAGAGGATCTTCTAATGTCTCTCTTGGTATATTATAATTATTGTCTGTATGGTCTGTTAAAAAAATATATAAGTTAACTACACATAAAGTAGGCTTACATCCTGGCAAAACGAAGAATCGCAATGTGCTGGAAAGCAGCCCAGCGACCTAGAATTGAGATGTGGTGGCCGGACCTTATAAAGTGGGCAGATGCAGAAATGACTGCTTGGTACGAAGCAGTCCGCAGAGGGGGGAGAAGGAGGTGGGATCTCTGATGACATGGAGACAACTAGTGGCCTCAATGGAAGGACCCTCCCAGGCCGACCATAGTGAGAATGATATGGGAGACATAACTGAAGTAGACACACCTGGAGATAAATAAGACAGTGACATGGAAGCAAGGGCTCGAGTTTTGGGGGCGGGAGGGGGGAGGACCGACATGTTTAATTTGTAATACAATATTGTGAAGCTTATATGAGGATGTCCTCAACGTTTGTATTGTGTGGAATGTTGTTTAAAAAATAATAAAAATATATATTTTTTTTAAAACTACACATAAAGTAATGGTTATTAATTGGCTTATATAGAGAAATGTTGTGTCTACCATTAGTATCACTGTCTTCACTCATTTCATCTTGTGGGAAATTTTCTTCCAGCCATTCCAAAGTACTGGACATTTCTGTGTAAAAAAAAAATATATTAGTTTTATTGTACGTTATACAGAAACTGTTTAAATATATGAAATAAATAGTGTGTACTCACTAGTTTCTTACAAACATTTGGTGTTACTGCTGTGTAGGTATGCTCTTGGTTTTTGCTGCACAGTTTCTGTGAGGTAACTCTGTTGGAGGCATATTTATTTTGTTTTGTATATTCCATTATATTGGAAACGCAATTTCAGTGGATGGTTGGTATCTTACATATACATTTTCCACTTCTTATTTATCATTAAATGTAATGTATTTATGTGTAAGATACCCCTGAGTTTTTGGATAGTGTTGATGGTGACCGTGTCCGTCTGCGGACATGCACACAGTCCGCAGACATCAAAATCACTAGTGGGGCAGGGTGCTCAGTATTTTCTATTTTATATGTATGTAAGCTAAGGGAGTTTTAGTAAACATGTATAACATTTACATTATCCATATCTATATTCAGTGAAAAAACTTTGTTAAAGGGACGTTATGGTTCCAAGTAACAGCGAAAAACCCCTGAAATTCACCAGTTATGGTAAGCTAAGCAACCATAACTCGCGCCACCACTGTGCACTGCTAAGACTAACACCCACAACATCAAAGATGACATCACAAATGTCATTGATGACATCACTGATTACATCACATGTGTATGTACTTTTCATGAAATATGTGTACAAGGGATTTTTATTATAATGTTGCGAAAAAAGTGTCAAGGATCATTGCAATAAATATCATACCCTAATTAGTGCATTGAACGATGCATTGATATAAATAGCATTCTATTATGGGGTTCTATCTAGTATACTAAGCTACTCATGCAGAAACATAGCATTGTGTGCAGCGTACAAGATGAAGTTATAATATTCGTAATGTTAATATGTTGAATAATGAAATGATAATTGTTTTCTTAATAGATTTTTGTGTACTGTGAAATATGTAATAAGTAGCTAATAAAACCCATGTATTACATAATTGCATTACTATAGACAAAACACAAAGAGACAAGAACACATACCAATATGGGTATATACAGAGAAAGTGAAGTTAGCAAAAAAGCACAAGTAGTAGCAGAAACAATTCATAAGCTAACTGATTATTTTCATGCAAATAAATGATTGCTCTGTTTCAAAGCTGCTATTTACCCTATGTATATGTATCACTTGATGTGATGGACCCTAAGGAAAGTAGTGTGAGTACAATGTATACAAATATGACCATATACAGGGAAAGTATAGCCATAACAAAACAACAGAACTATCAGAAAGTGCTGATAAGTCTATTTATTATCTTTATGCACAAAAAGGATTGCTGTCTTTCAAGCTTGTGTCTTCCCCTATGTATATGTTTGTGACTGGACTCCAAGGGAATTACTGTAAGAACCTACTTCAAGGATATGTCTACAAATAAAATAACATTTTTAGTTTCTGACTGTTACTGAAGAAAACCATGTGGCCTAGATATGTCAGTAAAGGAAAAAAGAGTGAGCCAGACATGTGATGTCATCAGTGATGTCATCAATGACATTTGTAATGTCATCTTTGATGTCGTGGGTGTTAGTCTTAGCAGTGCACGGTGGTGGCGCGAGTTATGGTTGCTTAGCTTACCATACCTGGCAAATTTCAGGGGTTTTTTGGTTTCACTTGGAACCATAACGTCCCTTTAACAACGTTTTTTCACTGAATTTCATAGGTTTTTAGTAGCGCAACTTAACCATAACGTCCCTTTAACTAAGTTTTTTTCACTGAATTTCATAGGTTTTTAGTAGCGCAACTTAACCATAGCGCCCATTTAACAAAGTTTTTTTCACTGAATTTCATAGGTTTTTAGTAGCGCAACTTAACCATAACATCCCTTTAACAAAGTTTTTTCACTGAATTTCATAGGTTTTTAGTAGCAAAGCTTAACAATAATAACTTTTTCTTTATGTACATGTAATATGGAACATACTGATCCCCTTCTACTAAATTTGATGTCCGCAAACTTATTTGATGTCCGCGGACATGTTCGGACAACAGTACCACTACCTAAAAAGTCTGGGGGGGTATGGTTAATTGTTATATTATAACATAGTAACATTTAAAAAATTTACAAAGTAGCACACATACATATTATATGTAGTAATACATAAGAAATGTAACCCATATATGTAACACACTAACCATTCATTTAAATACAATATGTTCTGACATGGAATATAACAAAAGAAGATAAATTAGCTTCCAACATAATTACCTCACAGACACTCCACAACTAAGAGTAAGACCAGACCTACAGAGTACTGAGAACATATATTACCTCAAATAGTAAGTGTACTTAATTTTGCTCATATATTTATACATTTTCTGTATTAGATTAAAAAAAAATATTATCTTTTTTTTTCTCACAGAAATGTCTAATACTCTGGAATGGCTAGAGAAGCACTTCCCACATGATGAAATGTTAGAAGATAGTGAAGCTAATGGTACATACTTTACAATATAAACCATTTAATTATTATTATTTTATATATATTTAACATATATATTTTATTTTATACAGAGCATACCAAAATAGAAAATACCTCTGAAGAAACTGTTACGGATAAAACTCTTGAAAGCATAAAAAAAACATGGATTTATTGTTTACCAATTTTAATAATTTGAAAACTTTTGTTGAGAATCATTTTAAAACAAAAACCTCACACCATTGTCCCACATATACTTGTCCCCCCTCACCATAGCCCAGTCAATTATCCCCAAACCCTCTCCATAACCCAAAACGTTTTGATGAGACTTCCATCCCTTCTTCACCTGATGCCAATCATGTTGAAACCCCTAATTCTCCTGTTTTTGTTTCCGTTTCTGCCTCACCTTCTCTGTCATTAATTGTTAACATATGTTAAATAAAGTGACATTTGTATATTTGTTGTAATTAGTTTCCATTTTTTTTTTAAACAATTTAGGTGTCCGCAGACAGCGCGGTTGTTCTGAAATGTGCGTAAATAAATGAAAATGGAGGTGTCCTGAAGAACACTATACCTGTCCGTACTGTTCGCTAGCAAGTTGAAACTGTTCTAGAACAAACGCGGTGTCCTGAAATGTTCGTAAATAAACGAAAATGGAGGTGTCCTGAAGAACACTATATCTGTCCGTACTGTTCGCTAGCAAGTTGAAACTGTAATAGAACACATGCAGTGTCCTGAAATGTTCGTAAATAAACGAAAATGGAGGTGTCCTGAAGAATACTGTAGCTGTCCGTAATGTTCGCTAGCAAGTTGAAACTGTTCTAGAACACACACGGTGTCCTGAAATGTTCTTCAAAAAACAAAAATGGAAGTGCCCTAAAGAACACTATACCTGTCCGCAGTGTTCACTAGCAAGTTGAAACTGTTCTAAGAACACACGTGGTGTTCTGAAGTGTTCGTAAATAAACGAAAATGGAGGTGTCCTGAAGAACACTATACCTGTCCGCACTGTTCGCTAGCAAGTTGAAACTGTTCTAGAACACACGCGATATCCTTAAATGTTCGTAAATAAACAAAATGGAGATGTCCTGAAGAACACTATACCTGTCCGTATTGTTCTCTAGCAAGTTGAAACTGTTCTTAGAATACATGTGGTGTCCTGAAATGTTTGTAAATAAACTAAAATGGAGGTGTCCTGAAGAAAACTATACCTATCCGTAGTGTTCGCTACCAAGTTGAAAGTTTTCTAAAAACACAAGCGGTGTCCTGAAATGTTCGTAAATAAACGAAAATGGAGGTGTCATGAGGATGCTATGTCTGTCCGTATTGTTCGCAAGGAAGTTAAACTGTTCTAAGAACAAACGGTTGTCCATAACTGTTCGTTTGTCGTGTGATGCACTTTTAATTACTTCAGGACCCGAACAGTGTCCGTAGAACATCAACACGCATGCGCAAACCAATGTCCATGCATTTGGTGTCCTGCGGACAGCCGCTTCCTTCACAAACATGTTCGCGGAGCGATCATGTGACCATGCCCACGCTGATCGTGTGTTCTGAATGCGGACACTGTTCGTGTCCCCGAACAATTTAAAAGTACATTTTCAAGTAATCCACAATATTTCTCAATAAAAACTCACCATAGCAGAAGTCCCACATACTAATCCTGCGTTTCTACATACTTTTTGAAACCTTTTGAACCTTTATTTGTGTTCGATCTGTCCGCGGACAGCGCGCATGTCCGCAAACCGCGTACAAGCACCCCTATAAAAGACCAGGCCTTAGAGCTTATTCTCATTGTGTTTCTGGCAATTCTTCAGAACACAGCGATTTTTGCTGCCACCTGCAGATTACACCATCATCGAGACGGCATCCATGGCTGAACTACTGCCACCTGGTGCTGCACCTGCTTCGGCACCACACCCACCTCCTCCACCACCACAACCTCCCCAAGGGCCTGAAAAGGGGAACAGGAATGAAGATGCAGAGGAGGAAGAAGAGGATGACGAGAATGAGGTAGTGGAAATCCGTACTACCCGCACAAGGCGTGAATCCTGACTGTGGCAGTTATTTACCATTCATGGGAATGGTCCTAAGGCTTGTGCGAACTGCGTCACCTGCAATGAGTGCAAAATGGTACTCAGTCGCAGGAGGCATGGTTCGTACAGTTTTGGGACCACAACCATGAAGCGACACCTCATGTCATTTCACTATGGGGCCATTCGCAAGGTTGTACCTTGCGAGGAGATTAGTAGGTTGATTGCCTCTACTTCATCCTCCGTTTCCGATCCTGTCACCACAAGGAACACCTCTGTGGGACAGCGTCTTCCTCCAGCTGCCTCACAGGCCATACATAATGCTGATGACCCTTACATTTCGAGGGTCACAGTTGTGTGTATGTACTGCGACACAGTACTCTGCAGGGGGGAGCGACTTCGTAGTGCTTTTGAGACTATCGTCCCAGAGCACGAGAAGAGCTGCTCACTACCCAAATAAAACCCACTCTACATCTTCTTGTCTCAGCTCACCCTTTCATATCCCCGTGGTTGGTGCCCCCCCTTTACCCTCCTTTCCCCTCCTCTCCTAGTGTGTCATGTATAAAAAACTAAAAAATATATAAAATAACAAAAATCAACAAAAAAAATAAGGCTCATTTCAGAGCTGCCTTTCACAGTTAAAAAATAGAAGTGAAAATAAATGAAGCAGGGCCCTTTGTATGTTTTAGAAGTCTGCGGACAGTCCGCGGACATCTAAAATTTTGGGGTGCTACCCTATCATAACCATTGCAATTTTCTCTGGGAGGAAGTGGTGGCTCTGAAAAGAGCCTTTGGGAGGTGTTTGTGTTTCAAAAATTATAAATACTCAACACCTACTTCAAAATGGATGCTGTAATTCTAAAAAAGGTCGCAATGCATTTTGTATGTTTCTTATCTGATTGCCAGCATAAGTTAGATGTACTCCATCTCTGAGAAAAATGTATGTACTACTAAACATAATATTTTCATTGTGAAAAGAGGACATGCCAAAATCTCTTAGAAAGGCACAAACAGCCTTATTGACATTGCGCCTTGCTTTCTCCATTTGTGGACCAAATCAAGAAGAACGAAGCCACATTTGTCTTTGCGCAATCCGTGAAAAAATTACTTGAGAATTTGGAAACATGTCCATGACCTTCCCAAGTCCTTCTTTCATTGCAAATTGCAAAGAAATTCCAGACACATGTCCTAAACTGTTCCCTCCACAATTAATTATAATTATAACTGGATGTTGCTCTGTCTCCAAAGTAGCACAGAGAGGTAACAAGTCCAACCACTTCATTCCACGTACTCCATGCAAATGTACTTCCACATGTGGGAATCCAAGATCTACAGCTACACCACAGGTTTCTGCATGCACCTTCAACCAATGTATCCACGAGTCTCCCAAAATCCAAACAATCTGTATTCTGAAAAACACAGCCATCGATATCTGTTCTTTTCTCAGCAAAAAGAGTATCTGAGAAACAATCTCCTGGCACAACACACCCACTAAACTTTCCTGACCAATCCCTTTCAGTGCTCATTCTCATTTGCATGACTTCTGAACCCAAAAATCCCCGGATGTAACACCCGATGTCCGCGAACTACCACCATGTCCGCGGACATATCGTAACATGAACAGCCCTTCTACCATTTTCACTTCACTCTCTGTGCCATTCCCTCACTGGATGTAGCTAAGAAGTCACATGACCATCCACCAATCACATTCAAGACCTCTACATCTAACTGCATCATCATAAATCAGCACTGCAAATGTACTGTGAATCTCTCTGAGTACAAGTGTCATATCATTGGCAAGCACCGTCTACAAGAAATACTGCACAAGTCTCCTAGATTTCTACTTGCAGCTCCAAGCATATCCATATGCATGAACACAAACTACAGGTATGCATATTTTCTGTACAGTATATGAACACATTTTCTAACTGACTTTTACCTTCTATAATCTCTAAAATGAATCTACTCTCTTTTTTTCAATCTCCTAAAATCAACTGTCACTTACAAACCTTTAAACTATTTAATTTCTTTATACACACACACTCAAATCAAGTTAAACTAACATTTTTTAAATGAAATATATAGATTACATATAGTCAAACAAAATTGCATGCACACTCTGTATTCAAATCTCAAACAATAATACTTGTACAATTACATATTTTTTATTTCTTTATTTATTTAATTACTTACATTTATATAGGACAAGCAGCCCATGACATTGAGGCAGTATTACTTGGAAGAGCTTAGTTACAGGAATAATGGTATTCAGTGTTACATTATAAATTTCAAAAGACTTAGTAAAGATATTTTCTTTGCTACAGTTAGTGATGGCAATACAATTTGTTCATTAAGAACATATCATATGTATTCAACTGGTGCAACGTATCTTATGTAAATAAGATAGTTTTAATGGTTTTGAGAAAGGCGCTGAGGATGCCAATTAAAAATTAAAAACAGTGCTTTATACAAACAAAATTGCTAATTTGTATCTTTTACAATTACAGTGAACAAGATTCTCCTGAAAAGATGCAGCCGAATTTGAAGTACAAAGAAAAACTAAGAAGTAACCTGCTCATTTTAGAAAAAAAGTAAGTAGAATATCAACATAATATTTGTATTATTACTCAAACAAACTGTAAGGTTAATTCATGCTATTTCCGTGCCTAAAAATAGAGATTCTGCACCATTCTGTCCACAAATCCCCATGTCTTAAACAGCGATTTACAGTCATAATGGCCAACAAATTCCTATTTCTCGACACACAAATTACCCAACTTAACCGCTAGAATTTAGATGTTATAGGACAAACAACTGTTTTAATTGTATAGCATTAGATATACTATTTATACTTCTCCACACCACTAGCTTACTTTTTTCTGTCCTCTGAACCCCAGTTTAGTAACACATTAATTCAATAATACCCATCCCTACTAGTTTTAGTTCCCAATGCACAATCACACACCATTACATACATCTTTATCATCTTACTCAAATACTCATGCACACAGCAAACATACATTGCAGAACACCCCAACCCATACCTTCTTTATTTTTTTCAACAGATCCTAAAGAATGCCTACCAAAAATCAAGTCCGTAGAAAGCAACGCAGAAGTAGAGCAAATGAAAATAAAAGTGTCCAACATAAGCATCCATCTCTGGCACAATTTGTAAAAAAAAGTTGAAACAAAACAGCTAATACAGTCATTTAGTGAAACAAAAGAAGTTTCAAGAACAAAAACGTTGCCTCCTCTATCAAAATGTAAACCAAACCAAAAAACAATTAACAGAAAATCAGCTATCACTACAGACAAAACTGCTTCTTTAAATCTTGATATAGCTCAAAGTAAGCATACCAAGAAAAGTATTTTAGCCAACATGTTCTGTCACAATGTCCTTCAAAATCTTATAAAAACAGGAGAGAAACCAGGTTCAAGGCTTAAAAGCTATCGTAGGAAATTAATCTTAGAAGCGTTGATAGATAGTGCAATTCTTCTCAAAAGAAAGTTATTTATTTTAGTGTTAAACAAAATGAAACCACTAACAAAACTAATAACTAAATTACAAAAAAAACTTCTCAAAAAATGAAATGTCAACAGAAAGAACTTCTTAGGTATCTGCGGAGGTGAATGGAGTCACACTACAAGCACAGAACCATACTTTAATGAAGAAGCATACAAACAAAAGAAAACAAATACAATTGCCATACATAGCAGTGGTCGAGGTTATGAAAAAGTTAATAATACCATAATGGAACAAGAAGTACTGCTTACAAAAATATGCCCTGAAAACTTAGAATTACCCCTCCATTCAACTGAAGCAGAATGTCTAGTGTACAAATGGCTATGCACGTCAATGTGTAACATTCCCAAACAATTTTTCAAGTCTTTACGCCAATTCCTTAATCAATATGTGAAAAGCAAAGACAAAATCAAAAAAAAACTACTGCAAAATATGGATACCTGTCCAGTACGCAAGTACACAGGACTGCAAGGACCTTCATTGGCCTGCATTGCAGGACCTACTTGCAAACCCACCTTCCATGATATCAAAAGGATATCAACACATCATTCAACTATAAGAAATCTAGTTTATAAACTGTAGTATGTTAAAAGTCCTGCTTTAGCACTAGCTAATTTAAATAACATTCTTCTACATGGTACAGCAAAAGACCTACTAGAAGAAATCGACTATATTCAGAAAAAATATTTTGGAAGTGAAACCCACTTACAGAATGAAATAGCTGTAAACCAAATTAGTAACAATTCTACACATGGCAACCTTTTACTACACACATACAAAAAAGAAATACTAAAATTTTAAAGTACATCAGCTGAAGTACCAAACCATGTGTGTGTATGTTGCCGCAGAACTTTTTATAAAAGTAACACAAAAACTGTAGACCTATCATACAAAATAGAAGACAATGAAGTTTCTAAATGGTTTGAATTAGCTCTCTACCTTATAGCAGAAAACAAATATGAAATAACCAACCCCGTAATACTTTGTAGTTACTGCACTACAAAACTTGACAACAACCAAACTCCATCACATGCTATCAAAAATAATTTGGAATTATTTCCACTACCAAAACCCCTTCAACAACTTAATTTATATGAGAGCATCATAATTCAAACAGTGCGCCCATTTCAAGCAATAATACGCCTTCAACCAAAAACTGCAAAATTACCTCCCTCTGAGTTAGTGAAAGGTATTTGTGGAAAAGTAGTGTACATTAGTGAAAACCATTAGATCTAAAAGAAAATGTGCACACTCTAGGAATGTAACGTCGAATGCAACAATCTTTAATTATCTTGGTAAATGGAGTACCTACAAAAGACAAAAAAAATTGGCAACAGCTGGTAGATTTATATAAAGTTAGAGAAGCCTTGCAATATCTTAAAGAGAATAATGAATATTACAAATAAATTAATATTGAAGAAAACTTGAAGGATACAACTGAAATAATTCAAGAGACACAAGAAGCTGGTCAATTTGAGCTACTAGATCCTGCTACAATATCAAACACTTTAGACCATTATACAATTCATCCATTGCACTCTAATGACACCATGGAAGATGCACTGGAAACATACCAAATGCATCCAACAAAAGGATCACCAATCAGCATATGGGAAAAAGGTATAGAAGCACATGCTTTTCCTCTACTCTTTCCTACTGGTAAAGGAGGAAGGTACTATGATAGACCTATTCAAATATCAGCATCAGAACTAGCAACTTTATGTTACAGAGTTGCACACATATTAAAATCAGGATCACACTTTCAAAATATGACAGCTACACAATTATTACAAAAAGTGCAACAAAAAGATGAGGTTTTACAATCAAATATTACAAATCTATTAGCAAAGATGCGTGGTACTAAAGAGTACTGGTTTTGACATCATGGAGATGTATGTTGTATGATCAGAAACCTTGGCCCACCCACTTGGTTTGTTACATTAAGTTGTGCAGAATAGGCATGGGAGATTTACATGATTTCCTACGCATATCAAACAAAACAAAGCAAACATAGATATACTAACACCTGGAGAACTTTGTTCTCTGGATCCTGTTAATGTTTCAAGATATTTTCACCATCGCTTTATTGATATGCTACATTTTATTTGTAATAAAACTGTTCCTCCCCTTGGAGAAGTGCAACACTTCTTTTGAAGAAAAGAATACCAAGCCAGAGGAGCACCACATATCCACATGCTTTTATGGATTAAAGATGCTCCTAAATTTGGTCAAGACAATAATGCCACTGTTTTACAGTTTATTGAAAATTAGGTCACTTGTGAAATTCCATCGGAATCCAAAACTAGTGATCTTCATGCACACATTTTACAATTTCAAAGACACAAATGTGGCAAATATTGTCATTGCATATACAAAAACAAAGGGAAATACTACACCAAATGCCGATTTGGTTTCCCTAGACCAGTTACAAATACAGGTCAAGTGAACAACCTCATGTCTTCAGTTAGACATAGTGTTAAAGTTAAATCACCTAAAAACATACATTACATAAAAAGAAAAGAAGAATCAAAATATATCAATGATTACAATGCAGTCATTGCCCACTTATGGAATGCAAACATAGATGTGCAGTACATTGCAGACAATTCTACTGCAGTTACACGATATGTCACAGCATACTTAACCAAAGCAGAGAAGACAGAGCTGCAAGACCTCTGGAATGACCTGTCATCAGATAAAACAGTATCTCAAAAATTATACAGCTTGGGCATAAAAATGCTTCCCCATAGAGAATGTGGATCCTATGAAGCAGCTGATTGTTTAACTGGTACTGCACTGTATGGTAAATCTGAAAATATAGTATGGCTAAATCTTGGTCCAGCTAAATCTAGAAAAAGAGTTCTAAAATAATACGAAGATATAGAAACAATAGCCAAACATGATCCCAACAGCCAAGACATTTTAAAAAAAGAATTATTGGACACATACTACCCAAACAGAAGTAATACTTTGGAAACCATGTGTCTACACCACATAGCCCAAAACTACACATACAAAAATAATATAAAACCTGATGAAAAAAACTGTAAATACAGAGTGACAAACTGTGAAGGCAGCTTAGTAAAACTCACTAAACTAAATTAAATTAATCATATCAAATTGTCATTAAAGACTCCTCAACATAAAGACGTTTATTACATGTCCCTGCTACAACTCTTTAAACCATGGAGAAAAGAAGAAGAAATACTAAATAACTATGACTCACATGAAGACGCTTTCAAAGCAAATGAAAGCACTATAAATGATGTAAACTTTACACAGTACAAAGCAATGTTGCACAATGAACAGCAACACGAAGAAGAACTCCAGACCCAACTAGATAATGACACTCCTGACAGTAGTCAACCTTCTGTTACAGGAAGCCAAGAACCACTGCGAGAGCCACTAATAACAAATGAGGCAGAATTAGCTATGATAGAAGTAGTAAACACAGAGGGGAAGATTCATGGAACAAACGTGCGCCGAAAATCCATGCGCAAGCAGGCGCAAGGGAGCGCAAGCGTGAGAAACGCAGCGCACGCGCACGCGTGCGATTCAAGGAAGACGCTGCGCGTGTTTCCCACTGTCCGTGCGCCTAATCCAGCCATGGTGCACGCAGGCATACACGGCGTGCGCTACGCGCACAGCAAAAGCGCACATAGCGCGGCGCACACAACCAAAGTGGGCGGAACAGTGGGCGTAACACGCGGAATGGGGAACAACGCGTGAAAAAGAAGGCCTAACTGGGGAAGTACTGCAGGGAACTACACAGAACGCCCACACGCACGCAAACAACCCGTATTCATGGATCCGAATACGGGAAACCGCGCACGGCAAAAGACGCACACAGGCGTCAACGCGTCCGCCACACGAAGGCAGGCGGAAGCGTCCACGCGCACAGTACAAAAGTGCGCGCAAACAACAAACACGTATATACAGCTACGATGAATGCCCCATTTGTCGCAGCACTGATCGTGGGACACCGCAGGAGGAGGAGAATAGCCAGGGCACGCATTTTCGCACCACGGACAAGCCTTTTTGGGATGCCTGACGACCAGGTCTATGGCAGGTATAGGTTTCCACCCCATATCATCCTAGACCTGGTCAGGGAGTGGGAAGATGACCTTACATCCCCCACCCTTTGCTCCCAAGCATTGAGCCCCTTGGAGAAGCTGCTCAATGTCCTGCATTTTTTGGCCACTGGGTCATTTCAGCGGACTACTGCCATAGTGGGGGGGGGTCTCACAGGCCACACAGTCACGCTGCCTACACCAGGTACTGGCAATCATGACAGCGCGCCCCTCAGTCCGCAGGCACATATACATGCCCAGAACACCCGCAGAAACGCAGGCCGTTGTCCTGGATTTTTTCAGGGTGGCACACTTCCCCAAAGTGCTCGGTGCCATAGATTACACCCATGCGTCCCTACGTCCACCTAGGGCCACTGAGCACATCTACCGAAACCGCAAGCACTGGCATTCCATCAATGTACAGGTGGTATGTGATGCAAAGGGAATCATCACCTCTGTCTATGCAAACTACCCTGGCTCCACCCATGACAGTTTCATATACAGAATGTCCGCCCTGAGCCGGGCCCTGGAAGCTGGGCAGCATGGCGACACATGGCTCCTAGGTGAGTACAAATGCCCTTGCACATGCATGCAAGTCACACACAGACAAATACCCAAACCCTAATAATCTCAACTATTATCACCTCCCCAGGGGACAGTGCCTACTTTCTGAGCAACCACATGATGACGCCAATCCGGAACCTCACCACCCCACCCCAGGTAAGATACAACGCCGCCCATATTGCAACCAGGGCCATAGTGGAGCGCACATTCGGAGTGCTCAAGTCACGTTTCCGCTCCCTTGACCGCTCTGGCGGGCAACTACTCTATGCACCACCAGTAGTGTGCAGGATCATTGTGGCAGCATGTGTCCTGCACAATGTTGCAACACGGCAGGGCGTCCCGGTGCACATGGTGGTGCCCTCACATCCCCAACCACAGGCACAGGCGCTGCCCATGGGAGGGGACAGGGCACGTGGCGAGGAAGCCCGGACCCAGCTTGTGGCCACATTTTTCACCTAAACTCCCACCCCTGCGGAGTGCACACAGGCCTGGCACATACCAGGTGACAATCGATGATGACAAAGAGACAGTCAACTGTCACAACCCTACCACCCTGAGATAGTTGCTATGGAAGTGCCACATCATCTGCATCCCTAGCTACTTAAACACAAGCTATCCTGTGTGACCAAAAGGCGCACATATGACATATGACATGATATGGCCTATACACAAGTATTTCAAGGTGCGATGAGGCAGGGAGGGGGGAACAAGGGAAGACAGACAACGGTACTTCTAGGCCAGGTGTCATTTAGATTGTGCAAGTGCAGGTGTAGGGGGAAGGGAAAAGTGCAAGGGGAAGGGGAGAGGGGGGAGTGCAGTACAGGGGAAGTAGACCAAAAAACAAATACATAGGTCAGCTGGTGGCAACTGCAAAGGTAAGTGCAGACAAGTGCTGGGAAGGGGAGGCTGTAGGGATAGAGAGACAGCACCGCAGTGCAGGGGTTGCCAGGGAGGCAGTGCAAGTGGACAGTGGCTGGGCCAGGGACCGAGGTCGGTGAGAGTGGCCCAGTTACAGATCCAGTGCAGTTCCAGTGAAGAATCCTGCAAGGGAGAGGCAGAGAGAAAGCAGAAGCAAAGAGGAAGGTCTTGAGGTGCTTCCCTAGCCGGAGATGGTTCCCCTGAAGTTCAAGTGAGGCAGGAAGGCTGTTCCAGAGGGAGGGCCCTGCCACGGAGAGAGATCTACCACCAGCTAGTTGCTCTGAGAAGCGGATGACCCTGACATGCAAGGTGTGCATCACACACACCTGCAAAACAGGCCATGGCAATCACTGTTATGTCACTCAAACCCTCCCAAACCACAACATGACATGGCAAGCAATACCCACACACCAACACAGTAACGATAAGGTACACATTGCCATGTCCAAAATGTACAGTGGCATCAGACAATGATGCCTGACCTGGAATCAGATGAAATGACAGACCAACAACCTCCCACCCAAAATAAGTCATTTCCAAATGCATTACAAGAGTTGTAGAAGCAACATAACAATGAATGCCTGTCTACATGCACATTGTGCATTGCAAAATCAACACTGCAGCTTCTGTGTGCTGTGTCCTACTCCTGCAACACACTGCTCAGCGCACAGCACAGTGAACAGCCATTGTGTGTGATGCACACCCTGAGCATCACATCTAAGCGACAGACCACATCAAAAAGCAAATTAGGCATGTACAGGATCCATAATTGGTCACAGAACATGTGCTGCAGGGACACACAGTGGCCACCAGAAGGCAAACAGTGTACACGTGGATATGCAAGGGTGGGAGTACATGTAGTGCATCAGAGTGCAAGTGTGTGGTTCTGCAAGGACATGCACTCCACATATGCATGTGCACTCAAGTGACCATCAGTGTTCTCTACACATCATATGTGAACATTCACCATGTGTACATCCAGCATGTCAAACCACAACTATCCCCTCGCACCTGAAAGGTAAACACAACACATGAACAGGCATTGATCATCAGAACACAACATGTACATAGGATACCACCATTACAATGTCAGAGTTCCCATCACACTGCAGGGCAAGGCAACTATCAACAACAACCCCCCCTCCCTCACAAATGACCATGACCCACTGAACAACTGCACCTGGGTCATGGAGCCTTCAACCCTCAATTCCACCTGGCCACAGGATCACCTTTACCCTTCATCACCATCTCCCACCTTGTGTGTAAAAAGGTGCATGCACCCACAGAATCCATACTCATTTCCAAAATCACAAAATCCAAGCCATAAAAACGAACCAGAACACCCTCCAGTAGATGACTTGACGTAGCAGTACCTCACAAAGGCCAAGTACTACCACAATGATGCAACAACCAAGGTAGCACAGTAAAACAATGTCACAACAGGATGTGAACCATGTGTGGTACATAACATAGGATGATGCACCATGAACGGATGTGTACTGTCACAGGTCCCGTGTACAGGCGCGGGAGTGTCACGAAACAACCACCCCCACCGTATCCCGGGTGCCTGCAAGGTCAAACTCACACAGGCCCCTGAGACCCTGGTGGGGAAGGAGGTTCAGGGATATGCAGTCGGGACAGGTGTTGACACACTGGATAACTGGAATGAGTGGCAGGAGACGGGAGGAGGAATGACACATGAAAGTAGGGAATGCACGAAAATGTACTACCTGCATGAACACATACACAATCCAAACAAACTTGGACATCATTGTCATGGCCTTCTGTAGTCCAGGCTTAGGAGTGGTATGAACCAACCACCCCCTCTAGGGTTTTGGCGCCTGCAAGTTCGGGGCTTACACAGGCATCCGCAACCCCAGCGGGGAAAGAGGGTTAGGGAACGTTGCTTGGATAGGTACGGGAAGCAGGAACACCGGGTAGAGGGTACAGGGTTCAAAATTGCATAGGATTCCGGGTGATTAGGGGGGAAAAACATATCAAATTGAATCACACATACATCCATGCATTAGTGCACCCCCCAGCAAGCCTATGCAGACCAGTTTGAAAGAAAAACAACAAGACACTTAGCTCTGGTTTTGAGTGCTGGCCTCCTGCCTGCGCACTCTCAGGTCCGGTTACAGGAGCACTGCAATGCTGCAAAGAAAGCCACAGTCAACAACCTGTACGTGCCAATTACACAAAAACACAACACCAAACATGCCCAATAGCAACAAACTACTCTACAAACAGACAATCTGGTGTAGATGCTTCGTACCCATATATAACATTACCCCTGTGACGGGTCCTACACAGTCAATGCAGTAAGTCAGCCGCCGGTGGGTGCGTGGCAAATGGAACACCAATGTGTCACAATTCACACAACATGCAATGTTCCCTGGGTAAGCAGACAGACCCATATAGCAAGCCATGACTTCAGAGCAAGTTGCGTACCACCATGACCGAAACAAAGTTGGCAGTGTATTTATCATAAAGTACATGGAAATGATATGCACTGCACCCGAGTATGTCCCTTGCTGTATGTCCCTGTGAGCTGCCCCTTTCCATGTCTCGGAAGGCTACATGGTTGATACAAGTGCCTCAATGGACCTTGGTGTACCGGGGGGTATGTGCCACTGCCCCTGCAGGTGTCCCAGACAACCTTACAATCAACAGCCATCAGTCCACCAACACATTTGAGCTGCATTGTGTGCTTCAACACCAATATTTGTCCAAGCTCACCCTCAGTGCTGTGACTAAGCCTGCATGTGCAACTCGCCTGGTGCAAGTTTTGCTGTGTTGTGGCCCCCCTGTGCTGCTCACCTTGCCTGGAGTTCCTTGGAACACGTCAGCAGTTCTAGGATGTAGGTCTGCAATCCCTGTGCCTCTGCTTGTGCACACAATGGGCCATGTCTGCTGGCAAAGGTGCTCTGGAGGCTCATCCCCCTGCAGAAAGGGCATGAAACACATGATTAATGCTTCAAAGTCATCTGTGTGTGTCTCTTCAGGCATCACATTACTTGACCATGTCAGAGAGTCACATCATAAATCACACCATCAGTCCGTCTTTCACATCCAAAGTGTGGAACACTATCTACAGCATGAATTGCAACAAGCACGTGTACAGTAAAGATAAGAAACATACTACACAATGCATAGCAATTAATGTACACATTAATCTTGAAACACCCCATCTAGCAAAAGCTGAACAGTGGACAATAACACCAAAATCATCCCCACTAGGGGTGTAAACACAAGTCACACAGCACCAGACATGCCACAGATATGACAGTCCAAAGCCCTTGTGTAAAAGTTTGTGACACCGAACCATCCTTGCGAGCCCATGGATAAGGGAGGCAGGAGTGGCATATGTGAGTCAAGGACCCCAAGCAGCAAACACATACACAAGACAAGCCTGAAGGGCCCATCTGGAACAGACAGTGAATGCCTTCAAAAGCCACAAAGCACTGCACCATCACATGAAAGCACAATAGACAAGAAATGTTAAACTAAATCAACTATTAACTAATTACACTAACTATGGAAAACCTACATTACCTAATTAAACTAACTATCAAACAGAAACTTAACTAACTAAACTAAAAGAATAATCAAAAATGGCCACATATGACCCGGGGGGGGAGGGGAGGCACCCAGGAGGGGGGAGGTACAGGGTGCTGCTCAACATCCACATGCGATGATGCTGAGCCAAAACAAAAAACCTCCATGGGCTCAACGCCTGCACAGCCCGACCTATGTGGGAGATAGATGGTCGTCCGAGTCTGGCTCATCCTGGAAAGGAGTACGTGGCACAGTAGCCTGGACAAGCCTAGCCGCAGCTTGCCCCTCGTCGGCAGCAAGTCTGCCAGACGGGTGAGCCTGGTTCTGTGTGGCGATGTGACGTAGGTCTGCATGCAGAACCTCACGTGATACACGTGCTTCCTCTTGCAAGGTAGCACGTGTAACACAGAGTTCCTCCTGCAAGGCCTGGCTGGACAACCGCTGCACCTCCCGGCAAGCCTGTAGCTCAGCCAAGATGGTACGCTCAAGCTGTGCAAACCTCTCCTCTTCCCGCTGCCTCTGGGACTTCATAAGGACACCCAGAGTGGATCTGAGGGAAGCATACTCCTCACTCAGGGCATCCATGTGCGCATCTGCGTGAGCAGCAATTGCTTGACGCAGAGACGACATTTCAGCCTGGCGTGCCCTGTCTGAGGCCGCCATGCCCAGCCTCAGCGAGCGGGCCGTGGACCGTGCAGCCTGCTGCTGGAGAAGCACCTGCCTAGCAGGGGGGGGCACAGATCGGGCCACACGCTCCATGCTCTCAGCGATGTTCTCCATTGCTGCCCCTTGCTGTTCTGAATTGGCAGTCATGTCTTGCTCCCACTCAGTATACTGCGGTTGCACGCGGCGACCGCGTTGCCGGGCTTGACCCCTGCGGGACCCAAGGACCGGGGGTCCTCGCTGTGTTGGAACCGCCCGCGGCTGCACGACTACATGCCCCCGTCGACGTGATGTCCCAGGCACATCAGCGACTGGTGTGGAGGGTGACCCTGCGTCCTGATCCACCACGGGCGGAGGAACCAAGACTGTCTGATCCCTCAGTGCAGGTGTCGCAGACAGAGGAGTGTTCACATCAGAATCACTCACCCCTGACACATGGACTTGATGCTCATCCAACTCAACATGGACATCAGAGTCGTCATCAAGGCTGGACTCATAGGCAGCCAGAGACAAGATGGACTGTAGAACTTGGGGGTTTTAGTGGCCTACCACCCCACGACCCCCACTAGTGCCGGGTTGATCTAGTGGTTACAACCCTCTGTCTGGCATGACAACACCATCCTCTGCCTTCATTGTGTCATCACCTGTAAAATAGAGAGAAAAAAGGTCACTACACATGTCAGAAGCACACAACACACAAACACCGACAGCAAACGCATCAGGCAGACATGTGACACACAACATATAACCTGGCATGCATGCTGGGTCAACTTTGAATAGCTTCTGTGATCAGACCTGTTGAAAGGTGGCAGTTTCCATGGAAGTGGGTCTATGCAGTGCAGAAAATGTGTACGCCACTCGCTACCTACATGTACAAGGACTCCATGGTGTGTGCCAGGAAATGTGAAGGCAGTGCAATGTCAAATTCAGACATCACGTGCATTGTGCATTCAATGTGCACCATATCTAGAAGCCAAGCACCCCTCCACCCCAGTACCAAAGCAGGGATGCCTAGCATGGTATCAAAAGGCTGACCATACACCTGTGTATTGACAGGCAGTGTTGACTGGCATCAACAGCTTAATGTGATTCAAGTGACAACACTGCAAATGATGCTGCGACAGTAAGCAGGACACATGATGAAAACTCTGGATTCTGCCCATGTGTGAAGAAGACACAACAACAGTTGGACAGAGTCATTGGCCATTGAACAGGCTGAGGCCTGTGAGCCACACAGATTGTCAGACCCTAAACATGTGTGCAACGCAGGACTGAGACACAGTTGACATGGGAAGGCTGATGAGATGGCAGGCAATGTATGTAACCAAGGACTTGTATTACAGTGATCATCCAGTCAAGGACACATAGAGGCATGCATGCAATGCACATGGAGCATGTATGGGCACTCATGTCCCTGCGGGACATCTGACCTATGCACAGTACAAGTGAGATACCCTGCATCAAGTACTAAGGCTGCACCACACAGCATATGTTTGGCAGATTCTACGCTGGAAGTTAGCATCTACACAGGACGCATGAACAAGAAAGTACACATTGGCAAGATTGAAGAACACGAGTGCAAAGGTGGAACTGGGGTGCAGAGTGGCGGAGGAGGGGCAAGGGAGCATGCCTACATGGAGTCCCCGCATGCAGGCAGAGGAGACATGCATGACGGAAGCATTGCATTACTTACACATCAGAACCATGTACACGTCACATGTAGCGGCAATCATGCACAACACATCCCACAAGTGAAACACACACGTCCTCAACAAACATGCATCAACACTCACTGGACTGTGCATCAAAGTCCAGCATCTCTCCCACTCCTTTGACCAATTCAGGTGGTATGAACTCTGCAACGAGAGCCTCATGCGGAGTGAGCTCTTCCTCCTCTGGTGCAGGCCCACCGCCAGTCACCAGAGTCAAGTTGTAATTAGAGGCACGCTTAGACTTAGTGCTGCGTCTGATGTCATTCCAACGCTTTTTGCACTCTTGCGCCGTGCGCACCTCATGGCCGAATGAACTGACATGTTCCGCAACATGCTTCTAGTGGGTGTCACGTTGGGCAGCCGTAGTCTGACTATTGGCACCCACTAGCATGTCACGGCTGTGGCCCCGCACGTAGTCCACGAGGAAGTCCAGTTCCTGCTTACAGAAAGGCTTCTTCCTCGACGTGCAGGAGGTCGCGGCTGTGTGTGGGGTCCCAGCCTGTGCTGCAGGTGCAACCTTCCTCCTCTTAGACTGTGGCGCAGACCCTGGCTGGCTAATGCCGCCCTGACCAGTATGGCCAGTGGGTTCGGTGGATTGAGCCAAGGGAGTGGCAGGTGGAGGGATGACCAAAGGCCTGACTTGTGTCAGTGGCAGCTGGGTGCCCACTAATGGACCCTGCGCAGCAACAGCAGCTGTGGCAGGGTCATTGACCGCAACGGTCCTGGTTGACAGACTCACAACCGGGGTGCTGTTGGGTGCATCTGCCCCTACACTTGCCAACACCCGGCTGTTCGGGGCAGCAGATGACATGACTGCCCCAAAAACACGTGTCTTGGTCTGAGCAGCCTGGCCTGCCCCTATGGTTTCCCCCCTGGCCTGTTGGAGATCTACCAAGGGCTCTTCAAGTGCCATTGCAGCCTGCGCTGGCAGACCCCGAGCCTGGGTAGCGGTGTCCACAGCTGCACCTGCAGCTACCACTACCCTTGGGCCCGTGGCAGTCGATGGAATGGACTGCCGGGTCACACGGGTGCCAGTGCCAGATGCAGGAGCTGCGTCCCCCGGAACCACAGGGGGTGGTGGCATGACTGCACCGACACATGGCACAACATTGTGCTCAAGTGGCGCACCCGTGCCTCTTCCCCCTCTGTGGCCACCCTGGACACCCTGGAGTCCCCCTACTCCCTGGTCACCACGGCCACGTCCCCGACCATGCCCACCATGAGGAGGACGCCCAGCTGAGGCACCCCTCACCTTTGGTGGCCTCCCAACCATGGCACAGATGTAGTAGTGCCGGCACAGATGGAGTGGTGCCAATGGGAGGTGTACACCAAAATTGACCTGGGCAATTGGGGTGAAGGGGGTGGGAAGCAAGATGTTAACAGCCCCCCTGCACCTGCAAGGCTGTATGTGACCCTGGTGATGTGGTGACGGGTCACGTAACGCTCAGGCACCCCAAAACTGCAGTAAAACCGTGCAAGCAACCCTGCAGCCTACGTGCGTGGATTCAACCTCCCGCAGTACGCGGTGGCACCCAGTAACACGAATAACCCGTACGCGTGGGACACGCAGGCTACTATGACATCGAAAATGGGTGCGATACACAGGGGCACCCGCAGTGGGAAAAAGAGCGTGTGCGACTCACCGTCTGACTAGCGCGATGCAGAAAAACACGTGTAGCCAATACCCCCGCCAAAAGAAGAGATACGTCCTTGATAGCTGTGAAGTTGTGATGGCGCGCGAAACAACAGGAAGCAGCAACACAAGTCAGTCTCCACGAAAGGCACGTACAGCGAACTGCTGGGCCGTTCACCTTTAACCCGTGCTGAGGGAAACGCACGCGAGCGTCACGTCACTTACACGCATGGGCCCTTTCCTCGTATTACACGCGGACGTGCAGTTTTTCACGCGCGCTGAAATGCCCATGTACGCCTGTGCGCGGCACGTTACAGGGGCGCTTGCGCTTGAGGGGCCTTCTGTCCAATGAAATTGCGTATGCGTGCAGACGTGCTTACGCGCTAAGGGCCTTTCCTCGAATTACACGCTGACGTGCCGAATTTTCACGTGCCGAATCACTCTGTATCAAGCTGGCCACGTGTAAGCACACGGAAGACCACGCTCCTGCCCGAAGGCCAAACTACTGCCCCCCAGAGCCCCGAGCATGCTCCCACCTGCCATCTGCTGCTGCCTGACTGCCTGCTGCCCACGTGCCCTGCCATTTGCTGCCTGCACATCAGCCAAGGGTGCTGTTGCTGTGACCACCCCTGCTGGAACTGAAGACTCCCGACTGGGATTCCATCGCTCCACAGCCCAGCCCCAGGACCCAGTTGCCCACCCACTCCTGCCTCTGGGGTTGTCATGTCAGGCACTGCAACATCTGGCACCACTGACAACCCCTGGCCGGAGAGGCAGAGGGGCACCAGCTTCAGTGCCAGGGAAGTTGGTGTCCTGGTGGAGCAAGTCCTGGGGCAATATGATGCCCTCTTCGGAAGTTCCCGTGCCGACAAGGAAGGACGGACTCGGATCTGGACTGACATTGTGACTGCCATCAACGCGGAGGGGGTGGCAGTCCGCGACTTACAACATGTCCAGAAGCGCTGGGAGGACTTCAGTCCAGGACCCTGAACAAGGCCCGGTGCCTCTTGAAGGCAGCGGATGCCAAGGGGCGCCGGGGCCACTTGTCGGTAAGATCAGATGAGGGTCCTGCAACGCATATCCCCAGCGCTCCACATCCAGGTCCTTGAGAGGCAGACCCGTCTGGAGTCGAGCGGTAAGTGTACATGCATCCTGATTGTGAGCTGTGCGTGTGGTGATGTTTCAGTAGTGTGCAGGTTGCACATCTGTTTGTATGGGGTCGAGTATGGGTGGGGGTGTACAGGGCCGTGGGGCTAACACATGCGAGGGCTGTAATGTGTGAGACATGGATGGTGCTTGTGTGTGTAGGCTTGCATGCCAAATGCAGTTGTGTGGGCACACATGTTTGGATGAATGTGTATGTAAGTAGACATGTCCGTGATGTCACGCATGTATGTTGTTTTCAGCTGCATGTATCAGCACTGTGTACATGTGCATTTGTGTGTATTTGACAAGGGTGCAACAGTGATGCAACATGGATGCATGTGACAGCGGGATGTGGAAGCCTGATTGCAGATGTGACATGGATGCCCATCTGAACACTGCAACACTTGGCAGCGGTGTACACATACATGCAAGTGTGGTGGTGTGTGTACATGTGTGGTGCACTTCCTGTGTTGCATGTGATGTCTGGCTCAGCTTTGCCTGCTCATGCTGTTGTATGTGTATGGATGGTGCTGCCAGTTGCGATATGGCTGTGGTATGGCTCATGTGTGCGAGTTGAAATGACTTGTGTTGGGGTTTGTGATGGCATGTCTGAGGTTTGCCAATGCCACTCATGTACTACTGTCATGTGTGTATGTGTCTATTGTAGAGTGCCCTGATGCCTGTGTTTTATTTCTCCCTGTCTGCAGCATCAACTGATGAAGAGGGCGGAGAAGGTGCTGTGGAGCACAGCGGCGGGGATCCCACCGCCAGCCGGAGACGCAAGGCCCGGCTCCCCTCCCATGTTGTCATCTCGTCGGGGAGTGAGGAGTCCGGTGCCGCGTCCCAGGCCGCAGCTGCCGGGGGGAGGTCCAAGAGGCGGAGGTTGGAGTTGGACTCCTCGGCAGCAGAAGGGGCAGCTGGGACCCCACAGGGCCCAACGGGGGAAGATGGCACAGAGTCATCCAGGTTGGTGGGGGGTTTGGCGGAGGAGGAGGCCGTGCAAGCAACAGAGACGGGGTCTGGAGGTGGGGATCCCACTGGGCTAGTGGTGCAGTGCAGGACCAGGGACAGGAGGCAGCACAGGCCGCCGCGGAGGTGCCTGTGTGCAATCCTGTCCCTGATCCTGTCCCTGCATCATCTTGCACCAGCAGGGATGCCTACGTCCAGACCCGTTTTCAGGCAGGGGATGAGCAAACGACAACTGGCCTTCCTCTGCCTGCGGACGTGGCTATCAGGGTCCGGGTTGAGCCTGTCCTGACTGGTGTGGCGTTGCGTCAACGGGCCATGCAAGGTGACCTGCAGTCTTTTCATGAGGAGACTGCACGTCTTCTCGAATGGCTCGTTGACCACGTCAGCCTACTGGGACAGGTCACCCAGGCCGGATTCCTCCGTTTGATGGGGCTTGCTACGACCCCCTCCTCAACTGAACCCCCTACGCGCCAGTCGTCCTCCGTGCCATCTTCCCACCCATCAGTCACCTGGGTGCCCTGTGGAGCTGCCTCTGACGGTGCGGCCAGGCTGGTGGAGGAGGAATCCCTGCCACAGTCGGGAGTCGGACGTCCAGCAGGGTGGCCACATCAACGACTGCACCCCAGCCGGCGGAGGATGTGCAGGCAGCAGGAGGCAGTGCACGGGCAGAGGCACAGCAGCAACGTGGTGGGAGCCACGAAGGCTCGAGGCCTTCAACATCGGAGGGGCAGGCATCGGCCGGAGGGCAGGAGGCCCCAGGACAGAGAGTGTCTTCCATGTGGCAGCGGTTGGGCCACGCCATAGATGCGGAGCGGCAGCGGGCGGAAGAGGCACGGCTCACAATGGTCAGAGCGGAGAACTCCATGCGGAGGGCCCTGAGGCGGGCCGAGTGCCGCGAGGCAATCCGCAGGGGGTTGGAGGTGGACACGTCGACGGCCCTGCAGACCCTCTGGGCCATGGAGGAGGACCGCCTCCTGGACATTGAGCAGGAGTTCGATGATGCCCTGGCCCGGGACATCCAAAAGTGAGCCGTCAGACTAGCCCGCTGCCCTTGTACATAGTTGTGTAGTTAGTGTTAGGTTTCCTTTGTTTTTTGATTTATTTTGGACCTTTTGGACACTGGCCACATTTTTGTATATAGTTTATTTTATTAGTTAGTGTTGTTAGATAGGTTTCATTTCTTTTGTTGGGATAATGGACCCTGGCTTGTTCGTCTGTACATAGTTCACTGTTAGATTTTCTTTTTCTTTCACAATTTACCCATGGAGCAATGGCTTTCAATTATTATTTCCCATTGGATTTTCTTTTGTGGACCGTGACTTTGGACACCATTACTTTGGATTATGATTTTTGGTTTTTCTTTTTTTCACGGACATGCTTCTTTTCATTTTTGTACATTCCCATTTCTGTTTCTTTATTTTTGAATCTATTTATGTTTCCTTTAATACATATTTTTTTATCAAACCTCAATGTGTAGTATCATCTCATTGGTTTCATGCATATCATGATATGGGTTTTGAGATTCACTGACACCCATTGGGTGTATGTGAGGGACATGTGTTTGTTTCGAAACTTGCAATTGGTGTTCTGTCATGTAATTGCCATTTCTGAGTGGGTGGATGCAATACTCGGGTGGGTGTTTTGCATTTGGAGGCTGACCATAGGGACCAGGGATCTAGATTGTGATGACATGTTGGCTGGGGAACATGAGTTGGGGCCTGCTGGCAGGTGCCCTACAGTGCTGGGGGGTGGGGGTGGTGGGGAACATGAGTTGGACATGGGTGGGAGCCTGCTGGCAGGTGCCCCACAGTGCTGGGGGGGGGGTGGTGGGGAACATGAGTTGGACATGGGTGGGCGCCTGGTGGCAGGTGCCCCACAGTGCTGGGGGGTGGGGGTGGTGTGACATGAGTTGGACATGGGTGGGGGCCTGGTGGAGGCTGCCCCTGCACTGCTGGGGGTGGGGGTGGTGGAGAACATGGGTGGGGGCCTGGTGGAGGGTGCCCCTGCACTGCTGGGGGGTGGGGGTGGTGGGAGACATGGGTGGGGGCCTGGTGGAGGCTGCCCCTGCACTGCTGGGGGGTGGGGGTGGTGGGAGACATGGGTGGGGGCCTGGTGGAGGGTGCCCCTGCACTGCTGGGGGGTGGGGGTGGTGGGGAACATGAGGTAGACACGGGTGGGGGCCTGCTGGCAGGTGCCCCATAGTGCTGGGGGGTGGGGGTGGTGGGGAACATGAGTTGGACATGGGTGGGGGCCTGCTGGCAGGTGCCCCACAGTGCTGGGGGGTGGGGGTGGTGGGAGACATGGGTGGGGGCCTGGTGGAGGCTGTCCCACAGTGCTGGGGGGTGGGGGTGGTGGGGGACATGAGTTGGACATGGGTGGGGGCCTGCTGGCAGGTGCCCCACAGTGCTGGGGGGTGGGGGTGGTGGGGACATGAGTTGGACATGGGTGGGGGCCTGCTGGCAGGTACCCCACAGTGCTGGGGGTTGGGGGTGGTGGGAGACATGGGTGGGGGCCTGGTGGAGGGTGCCCCTGCACTGCTGGGGGGTGGGGGTGTTGGGAGACATGGGTGGGGGCCTGGTGGAGTGTGCCCCTGCACTGCTGGGGGGTGGGGGTGGTGGGAGACATGGGTGGGGGCCTGGTGGAGGCTGCCCCTGCACTGCTGGGGGGTGGGGGTGGTGGGGAACATGAGTTGGACATGGGTGGGGGCCTGCTGGCAGGTGCCCCACAGTGCTGGGGGGTGGGGGTGGAGGGGAACATGAGTTGGACATGGGTGGGGGCCTGCTGGCAGGTGCCCCACAGTGCTGGGGGGTGGGGGTGGTGGGGAACATGGGTGGGGGCCTGGTGGAGGGTTCCCCTGCACTGCTGGGGGGTGGGGGTGGTGGGAGATATGGGTGGGGCCTGGTGGAGGCTGCCCCTGCCCTGCTGGGGGGTGGGGGTGGTGGGGAACATGAGTTGGACATGGGTGGGGGCCTGCTGGCAGGTGCCCCACAGTGCTGGGGGGTGGGGGTGGTGGGGAACATGAGTTGGACATGGGTGGGGGCCTGCTGGCAGGTGCCCCACAGTGCTGGGGGTGGGGGTGGTGGGGACATGAGTTGGACATGGGCGGGGGCCTTCTGGCAGGTGTCCCACAGTGCTGGGGGGTGGGGGTGGTGGGAGACATGGGTGGGGGCCTGGTGGAGGGTGCCCCTGCACTGCTGGGGGGTGGGGGTGGTGGGAGACATGGGTGGGGGCCTGGTGGAGGCTACCCCTGCACTGCTGGGGGGTGGGGGTGGTGGGAGACATGGGTGGGGGCCTGGTGGAGGGTGCCCCTGCACTGCTGGGGGGGTGGGGGTGGTGGGGAACACGAGTTGGACATGGGTGGGGGCCTGCTGGCAGGTGCCCCACAGTGCTGGGGGTGGTGGGAGACATGGGTTGGGGCCTGGTGGAGGGTGCCCCTGGTGGCTGGGGGTGCAGGGGGACCTGCGTTGGTGGGCAGTAGTGCAAGTTGACATGTGGGTTGGCTGGGGGGCATGGCCATGATGGATGGGGTGCCTGCAGGACATGTGCAGGGTAGGCCCCTGTGGTGTGAGCCACCTGCAGGGGCCGTGGAGGGTGTAGAGGGAACACCTGGGAGGACCCACACGTGCAATTCACGTGTGGTGCTCCCCGCGCACCCCTGTAATACACATACCCTGATGGAATCGCATGTGATACTTTCCGCGCACCCCTGATATGCACGTACCCTGCTGATATCGCGTGTGAAACTTCCCGTGCACCCCGAAATACACGTAGCCAGGACATTCGCGTGTGGAACTTCCCGCGCACCCCTGATATACATGTACCCTGCTGACTTCGCGTGTGAAACTTCCCACGCACCCCAAGATACACGTAGCCAGGAGATTCGCGTGTGTAACTTCCCGCGCACCCCTGATATACATGTACCCTGCTGACTTTGCGTGTGAAACTTCCCACGCACCCCAAGATACACGTAGCCAGGAGATTTGCGTGTGTAACTTCCCGTGCACCCCGAAATACACGTAGCCAGAAGATTCGCGTGTGGAACTTCCCGCGCACCCCGAAATACACGTAGCCAGGACATTCGCGTGTGGAACTTCCCGCGCACCCCTGGAATACACGTATCCTGCTGATATCACGTGTGAAACTTCCCGCGCACCCCGAAATACACATAGCCTGGACATTCGCGTGTGGAACTTCCCACGCACCCCTGGAACACACATACCCTGCTGATATCGCGTGTGAAACTTCCTGCGCACCCCGAAATACACATACCCTGCTGAAATCGCGTGTGGAACTTCCCGCGCACCCGTGAAATCAAGTAACCCTGCTGAAATCGCATGTGGAACTTCCCGCGCACCCCTGAAATACACGTACCCTGATGGAATCGCGTGTGATACCTCCCGCGCACCCCTGAAATGCACGTATCCAGCTGAAATGACGTGAGGTACTTCCCGCGCACCCCAGTGATACACGTAGCCCGCTTGCCGTGCTGGTACAGGGTGGGCGCAGCCCTTTGCGCTGGATTGGGGATTTTGATGGCTTTTCCCTGCGCGAGAGGCGTTCTTGGGGGCGTAACTGGCGCTGCTGCAGGGTCGCTGCGCCACTGTGCGCCACGGTTGGTTTTGGTAGCTGGAATCCATTAATACGCTGTGCGCGGAAATGGGTTTTGGCGCACGCGGCTGGCGCAGGGATTCGCACGCGCACACTGTGCGCCAGCCGCGTGCGCCACTTGTGCGCTGAATTCTATGAATTACCCCCATGTGTCAATATGAAGATAAAGAAGACTTAACTATACTACAATAAAAACTAAACAATGAGCAACGTAGCATTTTTGAAGAAGTAACAAAAGAAATTGCACATGGTGTACAACATGAAAACAAAGAATGCACCTGCCAAAATTACAGACCTATACTATTGTACGTCAGTGGTTAAGCTGGTTCTGGCAAAACATTCCTAATCAAAATCATCAGTAAGTTCCTTCAACAATTGACAAACAACAAACTGTCAGCTGTTGTCACTGCCCCCACAGGTTTAGCTGCCTACAACATAGGTGGTGTCACTTTACACCGATTACTACTCCTGTCAGTAGAACACCAAAACAAATTAGACTATTACAAACTTTCTACAGAAGCTGCAATGGAACTACGCAAAGTATTGAAACAAATGAAAATGCTACTAATAGACGAAGTGAGCATTGTGTCTAACCTAATGTTGGCTTTCATTCACCTCAGATTACAAGAAGTACTCAAAACAAACTATGAAGAGCTCTTTGCAGGAAAACACATTATTGTTTTCAGAGATCTTCTTCAATTGACACCAGTAAAAGGTGAGCCTATTTTTAAATCATTAGGACACAAACTCTGCGGTAAAAATGTTGGCAGCATTGGAAATGTCAACCTTTGGCAATATTTCCAATACAGAGAATTAACGGAAAACATGCAGCAATCTGCAGATCTCACTTATGCAAACATCTTTAAAAGTATCAGAGTTGGTATACTTTCTAAAGAAGCAGAAGCAATATTGAAAACCCGACACATTCATGCACTTTGTGGTGATAATGCTTGTGCTACAGTTGTTATGGAACAATTAGCCCACAAAAATTTCAATTTTATGGCCTTAATGCCAACTCTTGCAAGCTGTTTAAAATTCAATGAAATAATGTTAAGTAAAGAAATGCAACCATTAATGGAAATTAGCGCCACAGACAAACTAGATGTACATGGTATGACACTACCCATGTGTGACCAAGCCACAACAAGCCTAAAAACTTTAGAAAAATCAATCTCAAACACAGCATGCTTGGAAAAGATATTGAAATTATCCTTAAATTGCAGAGTAATGTTTAAACGTAACCTTGATGTGGACCAAGGACTAGTTAATGGAGCACTGGGTACAGTTGTTGGCTTTCAAACAGTCCCATGTGACAACAAAATTCAGTTTGTCAATATTCTCTTTGACAAACTTTCAGAAGTAAAAAGGATAGGATGCTCAACAGCTCGATTCCTTCTCTTTAAAGACATGTATGTACGCAGAGAACAATTTTCTCTAACTCTTGCATACGCAGTCACCATTCATAAATCACAAGATCTTACCCTAGACAAAGCATTGATAGACATTGGCAACACAGTCTTTAAAGAAGGCATGAGCTACATAGCACTATCACGCTTACGTACACTTGGCGGTCTATTTCTAATCAACTTTGATGCAAGTAAAGTAAACGCTGACATTCCTTGCCTTTTAGAATACAATAGACTTCGCTCACTATACACCCCCCATCTAAACACATATTCTGTACCACAAAAAGTAAAACGTTCTAAAAGAAAACTAAATCAAATAGAAATGCAACAGGATGACACTGCAAATCCTCAAAAAAGAGTAAAAGAAACTAAAACTTCATCAAGTACCACAAACATAAAAGAACCCATTAAGGAAAGTAAACCAGGTACTTCATCAAAGAAGGAAGACAAACTAAAAAAAAATCAATCAGATACAGAACTACCTTGTCCATTTAAACTCTCAAATATAGTTGGAGTAAGTTGCTACGCAAATGTAGCAATGAATATTCTATTTCAATTGCCACCAATTGTTGACAACATTTACTTACACAGTACAGACCAATTGTATTTGCAAATGTTAGTACTTCACAGAAATACAACAAACAATCCTGATAACACGTATAGTATATAATATATAAGACAGAAATTAGACTACTCTGCTGGAATGGTTAAATTCACTATATACTCACAGGAACATCCACAAGAATTTCTAATGTACTTACTACAAGTACTGGGAAATAAAAACATACCAATAAATGAAATCTTCCAGATTTCATACATGTGGAAACATACATGCACTCTCTGCAACAATGTGACACAAGAAGAAATCCCCAATGAACGCTTCATATATATATCAATACCTAATTGTGAATCCATTCCATTTCAGCAACTTGTACAAAATGCAAACCATGGTAGATTATGTACTACCTGCAATTCAGATAATCGCTCCACTTTAGTAATACAAACACATAGTAAATACATAATACTAATGCTTCTACATTACAATGCATAAAAACAACTGCAAGCTGACTGGATTCACACATGGTCAAATCAAGTAAGAAAACCTTCACAACAATAGGTATAATCTACCACGCAGGAGCCACAACCAATTCAGGGCACTGCACTGCATATATAAAAAAGAAATGTGGATGGTTTGAATGTAATGATAGTACCTTTACTCTAAAACAGAGATTACCAGCAAATCTTACAAATGCTTACTTAATGTTCTTAAAACCAAAATTTGATAACTAAACTGTACTTAAACCTTAAGTAAACTTGTAGTAAAAAATTATAAACTGTTAAAATATTACAAAAGCTATCTAACTGCCCAAAGATTCTACAACAACTAATCAGATAAATGAATACCACTAAATTAGAGCAAAAAATAAGACAGTTAGAATACGCCAATTGGTATCTAACTGTCCCCAAGTTTACCAAAATCCAAACATTTTAATCAATACCACTAAAATATATAAAAAAATAAACAGTTTGAATACGCCTACTGGTATCTAACTGCTCCAAAATTTTACAATATCCAAACAAATAAATAATATGTTACTGCTTCAAAAAACTGCAACAAGCCAATGTTTAAAGCATTAGCCAGAAACAACAAGTGAACACTGAAAACAAACAAACAAATAAACTGTAGCATAACAGATTTTTTTTTTTTAATCCAATATGGATTTTTTTTTCTCCCACAGACCCAATGACTTGATCAACAGTCACAGAAACTGAGCAAATTGCACAGTACTCTGGTTTGTAATCTACTAAATATGAGGGTCCATAATAAAAAAAATGTTGATTATACAATGTAATAAGTCATTACAAAATACTAATACTAACATGCTATTTTCTTTTATCACAGAAATGAACAAGAAATACATGAACTCCAGTTTCTAAACCAAACAGTAAGTATATTATAATAAGTACAACCATCGCAGCATATCACACCCATAATGGCTAATAACTTTGTTCCTTATAAATGTCTTTTTGACTCAAACTTATAAGCAACTATAAGTGTGATATGCTGTGGTGGTTGTGGCCAGGGCATAGAGTCTTGGGTTCAAGGCCAAATGCCCATCCAAATGACCAAATGGCCATGCACCTAACACTCTATGCCCTGGCCACAACCACCACAGCATATCACACCCATAGAGTCAAACATTTCAACTATGGCGTATGGAAACTTTTAATGTCCGCGGACATTATGAGTGTTCTTATAACACTTTCAACTTGCCAGCGAACAATACGGACAGCGTCCTCAGAACACCCCCATTTTGCTTATTTCGAACATTTCAGGACACCACGAGTGTTCTTAGAGCACATTCAACTTGCCATCGAACAATACGGACAACATCTTCAGGACACCCCCTATGAACATTTCAGGACACTGCGACAGTTCTTAGAACACTTTCAACTTGACAACGAACAATACGGACAGTGTCCTCAGAACACCCCCCTTTAGCTTATTTTGAACATTTGAGGACACCGCGAGTGTTCTTAGAACACATCTAACTTGCCATCGAACAATACGGACAGCGTCCTCAGGACACCCCCATTTTGTTTATTTTCGAACATTTCAGGACACCGCAAGTGTTCTTAGAAAAACATTCAACTTGCCAGAGAACAATATGTTCTAAATCAGGGCTCCTGGCGAGGAACCTATTCTGGCCAGGAAGGCTACTTGTCAGAAACAAAATACAATTGAATAGGTCGGGGAAAAACACTTTTTACACTCTCCTTCGGACCTCACCCCCAATCAATATACACAACACTTCATACGTAATGCCCAATGTGGGTAACTTTTTGATTTTTATAATTTATCAGGTTGCATATAATCAAATGTTTCTTATAATCATCATACAGAAGGATAAAATGTAACAACGTACACATTGATTGATCCAATTGATTGTGTATCAAAACATGAAAAAGACATAAAACAAACCTCATTCACTGTCAAAATTTAAGTAGACAGTGTACTAAAGAGAAAACATTTTATACATAGGTGACACACACAGCTAACAAGTTGTTCTATTGGAGAACAGTGGCAGTACACTACAGTTTTTCTTAAAAAATGGAGATACGTCGACACCAAGGTGTATCAGCTGTCTGGGCGGGCTGATTGAGCCTCATATCTAACACGGCCTTTATCAGGATGAGGACTGTATGAGATGAAAGAAGCGGGGAATGCTGTGGATGGGGAGAGGGAGAGTCAATCAGGAGAGCCACGGTAGTGGCTGTGTAGTTATGGTTAAGTTGCTGTTTCCATAGGAAGAGCCCTTTTTGGGTGGCTTATAACTTTGCTCCCCCTGGACAAATCCTCACCAAACTTTGCAACGAAAGTATATGGGTCACTCTGGATTTCTGTGCAAAGATTGGTGAGGTTTGGTCCAGGGGGGGCAAAGTTATAGGGGGATCCCAAAACTTCTTTTTTTCCCATAGAGTGAACAGGGAAAAAACTTTGCTCATGCCTACAGCCCAAACCGCGGACGGATTTTCACCAAATTTGACCCAGGAGCAGCGGCTTGGTCCCGAAAGTGTGCTTTTGCAAATTTGGTGAAAATCCATGCAGTAGGGTTTTTTTAAAATGACCAAAAATAGGTCACACAAAATTAGTGATATCTATGTTCGGTCCGCGGACACATTTCCCTGTTTGCTCTGCGGAGAGTGTCCTGATTGGCCAACCTGCTTGCGTCATGTCGGCGCACATGCAACGTGTTCGCTGATTGGACGCTGAAGAGCGTGAAGCGCATCAGATTTTCGGGAACGTCTGCCATCTTGGATTCGCGGATGTCCGCGGACAGCGCAGTGAAACTTGGTGGAAAAAATACTATTTAGTAGAGTGTGTTGGTGTGTAAAAGTGTTTGGGGAGGGTGGGGGAGTAAGAGATTGGTTAAGTGTTGTATTTATTTAGGTGGTAGACCCCCCGTTTGTGTTTGCTTTGTCCGCGGACAACACAGATGTTCTGAACTGTTCTAAATAAATGAAATGGGGGTGTTCTGAGGACAATATGCCTGTACGTATTGTTCGCAAGCAAGCTGAAAGTGTTTCTAAGAACACTTGCTGTGTCTTGAAATGTTTGAAAATAAACAAAATGGGTGTGTTCTGAGGACGGTAAGCCTGTCCGTTTTGTTCGCAGGCAAGTTGAATCTGTTCTAAGAACACATCATGTGTCCTGGGATGTTCGTCAATAAACAAAATGGGGGTGTCCTAAGGACGGTATACATGTCCGTACTGTTCGCAAGCAAGTTCAGATTGTTCTAAGAACACATGAAGTGTCCTGGGATGTTTGTAAATAAACAAAATGGGGGTGTTCTGAGGACACTACGCCAGTACATATTGTTCGCAAGCAAGCTGAAAGTGTCCTAAGAACACTTGCGGTGTCCTGAAATTTTTGAAAATAAACGAAATAGGTGTGTCTGAGGACGGTAAGCCTGTCCATTTTGTTCGCAGGCAAGTTGAATCTGTTCTAAGAACACATAATGTGTCCTGGGATGTTCATCAATAAACAAAATGGGGGTGTCCTGAGGACGGTATGCCTGTCCGTACTGTTTGCAAGCAAGTTCAAATTGTTCTAAAAACACATGTTCGCAAGCAAGTTCAAATTGTTCTAAGAACACATGAAGTGTCCTGGGATGTTTGTAAATAAACGAAATGGGGGTGTTCTGAGGACACTACGCTTGTACGTATTGTTCGCAAACAAGTTGAAAATGTTCTAAGAACACTCGCGGTGTCCTGAAATGTTCGAAAATAAACGAAATGGGTGTGTTCTGAGGACGGTATGCCTGTCCGTTTTGTTTGCAGGCAAGTTGAAACTGTTCTAATAACACATGCAGTGTCCTGAAATTTTTGTCTATGGACGAAATGGGGGTGTCCTGAGGACGGTATGCCTGTCTGTTTTGTTTGCAGGCAAGTTGAAACTGTTCTAATAACACATGCAGTGTCCTGAAATGTTCGTCAATGGACGAAATGGGGGTGTCCTGAGGACGCTGTCCGTATTGTTCGCTGGCAAAATGAAAGTGTTCTTGGAACACAATATGTGTGCTGGGATGTTCATAAATAAACAAAATGGGGGTGTCCTGAGGATGCTATGCCTGTCCTACTGTACGTAGGCAAGTTGACACTGTTCTAAGAACACTCAACATGTCCGCGGACATTAAAAGTGCCAATATGGCATAGTAAAAAATGTTTGACTCTATGGTGTGATATGCTGCAGTGGTTGTGGCCAGGGCATAGAGTATTGGGAGCATGGCCATATGGCCATGCACCCAAGACTCTATGCCCTGGCCACAACCACCGCAGCATATCACACCCATAGTGGCTTATAACTTTGGGATCCAAGAACAAATTTATAAGCAACATAGTTATAAGGCACTATGGGTGTGATATGCTGTAGTGGTTGTGGGCAGGGCCTATAGTCTTGGGTGCATGGACAAGATCAAATTTATAAGCAGCAAAGTTATAAATCACTATGGGTGTGATTTGCTGTGATGGTTGTACTTAATATAATTAGCTTACTGTTTGGATTAGTAACTGGAGTACATGTATTTCTTATTTATTTCTGTGATAAAAGAAAAGATCATGTTAGTATTGGTATTTTGTAACAATTTATAACATTGAACAATCAACATTTTTTTTTACCCTCATATTTAGTAGATTACAAACCAGTGTACTGTGCAATTTGCTCAATTTCTGTGTTTGTTGCTAAAATCATTGGGTCTGTGGGAGAATGAAAAATCCATGTTGGATTAAAAAGAAATCCCTTTTTTGTTATGCTACAGTCTATTTGTTTGTTTGTTTTCAGTGTTCACTTGTTGTTTCTGGCAAATGCTCTATATATTGGCTTGTTGCAGAATATTGGAGCAGTTAGATACCTGTTGACATATTCTAACAGTCTATTTTTTGTTATAATTAAGTGGCATTCATTTATCTGTTGGATATTGTAAAATTTTGGGGTAGTTAGATACCAGTTGGCGTATTCTAACTGTCTATTTTTTGTCATAATGTAGTGGTATTGATTTATCTGTTTGGTTATTGAAAATCTTGGGGTAGTTACATACCAGTTGACGTATTCTAACTGTTTATTGTTTGATATAATTTAGTGGTATTCATTTATCTGTTTAGTTGTTGTAGAATCTTGGCCCAGTTATATAGCTGTTGGCATATTGTAACAGTTTATAGTTTTTTAATAGAAGTTTAGTTAATGTTTAAGTACAGTTTCGTTAATACATTTTGGTTTTAAGAACATTAAATAAGCGTTTATAAGATTTGCAGGTAATCTCTGCTTTAGAGTAATGGTACTATCATTACATTCGAACCATCCACATTTTTGTTTTATATAAGCAGTATAGTGACCTGCATTGGTTGTGGCTCCTGTGTGGTAGATTATACCTATTGTTGTGAAGGTTTTTTTACCAAGTGATACTTGACAATGTGTGAATCCAGTCAGCTTGCAGTTGTTTTTGGTACCATCTGCATTGTAACGTAGAAGCATTAGTATTATGTATTTACTATGTGTTGGTATTAGCAAGGTGGAGCAATTATCCAAATTGCAGGTAGTACATAATCTACCATGGTTTGCATGTTGTACAAGTTGCTGAAATGGAACGGATTCACAATTAGGTATTGATACATACACAGAGCGCTAATTGGGGATTTGTTCTTTTGTCACATTGTTGCAAAGAGTGCATGTATGTTTCCACATGTATGAAATCTGGAAGATTTTGTTTATAGGTATGTGTTTGTTTTCCGGTACTTGCAGTAAGTACATTAGAAATTCTTGTGGATCGTCCTGTGAGTTTATAGTGAATTTCACCATTCCAGCACAGTAGTCCAATTGTTGTCTTATTCACGTGTTGTCAGGATTGTTTGTTGCGTTTCTATGAAGTAGTAACATTTGCAAACACAATTGGTCTGTACTGTGTAAGTAAATGTTGTCAACTATTGGTGGTAATTGAAATAGAATATTCATTGCTACATTTGCGTAGCAATTTACAGCAATCACATTTGAAAGTTTAAATGGACCAGGTAGTTCTGTATCTGAGTGTTTTTTTTTGGCGTTTGTCTTCCTTCTTTGAAGAAGTACCTGGTTTACTTTCCCTAATAGGATCTTTTTTTATTGTGGTACTTGATGAAGTATTAGTTTCTTGTAGTCTCTTTGGAGGATTTGCAGTGACATCCTGTTGCATTTCTGTTTGATTTAGTTTTCTTTTAGAACATTTTACTTTTTGTAGAATAGGAAATGTTATGTTTTTAGATGGGGGGTGTATAGTTAATGAAGTCTATCGTATTCTGAAATGCAAGGAATATCAGTGTTTACTTTACTTGCATCAAAGTTGATTAGAAATATACCGTCAAGTGTACGTAAGCGTGATAGTGCTACATAGCTCATGCCTTCTTTAAAGACTGTGTTACCAATGTCTATCATTGCTTTGTCTAGGGTAAGACGTTGTGATTTCTGAATGGTGACTGCGTATGAAAGTTAGAAAAAATTGTTCTCTGCGTACATACTTGTCTTTGAAGAGAAGGAATCGAGCTGTTGAGAGTCCTATCCTTTTCACTTCTGAAAGTTTGTCAAAGAGAATATTGAGAAACTGAATGGTGTTGTCATGTGGGTATGTTTGAAAGCCAACAACTGTACCAGTTCTCCATTAGCTAGTCATTGATCCACTTCAAGGTTATGTTTAAGCATTACTCTGCAATTTAAGGATAATTTTAATATTTTTTCCAATCCAGCTGTGTTGGAGATTGAATTTTCTAAACTATTTAGTCTTGTTGTGCTTGTTCACACATGAGTAGTGTCATACCATGTATGTCTAGTTTGTCTGTGGGGCTAATTTGAATTATTGGTTGCATTTCTTTTTTTAACATTGTTTCATTGAATTTGAAACAGCTTGCAAGAGTTGGCATTAAGGCCATACAATTGACATTTTTGTGGGCTAATTGTTCCATAACATCCGTAGCACATGCATTATCGCCATAAAGTGCATTAATTTGCTGGGTTTTCAATATTGCTGGTGCTTCTTGAGATAATATACCAACTCTAATACTTTTTAAGATGTTGGCATAAGTGAGATCTGCAGATTGCCGCAAATTTTCTGTTAATTCTCTGTATTGGAAATGTTGCCAAAGGTTGACATTTCCAATGCTGCCAACAGTTTTACGGCAGAGTTTGTGTCCTAAGGTTTTAAAAATAGGCTCACCTTTCATGGGTGTCAATTGAAGAAGATCTCCGAAAACAATAATGTGTTTTCTTCCAAAGAGCTCTTTGTAATTTGTTTTGAGTACTTCTTGTAATCTGAGGTGAATCAAGGCCAACATTAGGTTGGAGACCATGCTCACTTCATCTATTAGTAGCATTTTCATTTGTTTTAATACTCTGCATAGTTCCATTGCCGCTTCTGTAGAAAGTTTGTAATAGTCTAATTTGTTTTGGTGTTCTACTGGCAGGAGTAGTAATCGGTGTAAAGTGACACCACCTATGTTGTAGGCAGCTAAACCTGTGGGGGCAATGACAACAGCTGACAGTTTGTTGTTTGTCAATTGTTGAAAGAATTTACTGATGATTTTGATTAAGAATGTTTTGCCAGAACCAGCTTCACCACTGACGTAAAGTAGTATAGGTTTATAATTTTGGCAGGTGCATTCTTTGTTTTCATGTTGTACACCATGAGCAATTTATTTTGTTACTTCTTCAAAAATGCTACGTTGCTCATTGTTTAGTTTTGATTGTAGTATAGTTAAGTCTTCTTTATCTTCATATTGACACATTGTTTTTTCTACTTCGGTCATAGCTAATTCTGCCTCATTTGTTATTAATGGCTCTCCCCGTGGTTCTTGGCTTCCTGCTACAGAAGGTTGACTACTGTCAGGAGTGTCCTCATCTAGTTGGGCCTGGAGTTCTTCTTCGTGTTGCTGTTCATTGTGCAACATTGTTTTGTACTGTGTAAAGTTTTCATCAGTTATAGTGCTTTCATTTGCTTTGAAGGTGTCTTCCTAGGAGTCAGAGTTATCTTGTATTTTTTCTTCTTTTCTCCATGGTTTAAAGAGTTGTAGCAGGGACATGGAATATAATTCTTTATGTTGAGGAGTCTTTAATGTCAATTTGATATGATTAATTAAATTTCGTTTGGTGGGTTTTACTAAGCTGCCTTCACAAATTGTCACTCTGTATTTACATTTTTTTTCATCACGTTTTATATTATTTTTGTATGTGAAGTTTTGGGCTATGTGGTATAGACACATGGTTTCCAAAGTGGTACTTCTGTTTGGGTAGTATGTGTCCAGTAAATTGTTTTTTAAAATGTCTTGGCTGTTGGGATCATGTTTGGCTATTGTGTCTATATCTTCGTATGATTTTAGAACTCTTTCTCTAGATTTAGCAGGACCAAGACTTAGCCATACTATATTTTCAGATTTTCCATACAAAGCAATACCAGTTAAATGATCTGCTGCTTCATAGGAGCCACTTTCTCTATGGGAGAGCATTTTTATGCCCAAGCTATATAATTTCTGAGACAGTGTTTTGTCTGATGACTGGTCATTCCAGAGTTCTTGGAGCTCTGTTTTTTTCTGCTTTGGTTAAGTATGTTGTAACATATCGTGCAACTGCAGTGGAATTGTCTGCAATGTACTGCAGATCTATGTTTGCATTAGATAAGTGGACAATGATTGCATTATAATCATTGATATATTTATCTTCTTCTTTTCTTTTTATGTAATATGTTTTTTTAGGTGATTTACCTTTAACACTATGTCTAACTGAAGACATGAAGTTGTTCACTTGACCTGTTTTTGTAACCGGTCTAGGGAAACCAAAGCGGCATTTGGTGTAGTATTTCCCTTTGTTTTTGTATTTGGGACGACAATATTTGCCACATTTGTGTCTTTGCAATTGTAAAATTTGTGCATGAAGATCACTATTTGTTGCTTCTGATGGAATTTCAGAAGTGACATATTTTTCAATAAACTGTAAAACAGTGGCGTCACTGTCTTGACCAAATTTAGGAGCATCTTTAATCCATAAAAGCATGTGGATATGTGGTGCTCCCCAGGCTTGGTATTCTTTTCTCCAAAAGAAGTGTTGCTCTTCTCAGAGGGGAGGAGCAGTTTTATTACAAATAAAGTGTAGCATAGCAATGAAGCGATGGTGAAAATATCTTGAAACATTAACAGGATCTAGAGAACAAAGTTCTCCAGGTGTTAGTATATCTATGTTTGTTTTGTTTTTGTTTGATATGCGTAGGAAATCATGTAAATCTTCCCATGCATATTCTGCACAACTTAATGTAACAAACCAAGTTTGTGGGCCAAGGTTTCTTATCATACAACGTACAACACCATGACATCCAAACCAGTACTCTTTAGTACCACACATATTTGCTAATAGATTTGTAATATTTGATTGTAAAACCTCATCTTTTTGTTGCACTTTTTTAAATAATTGTGTAGCTGACATATTTTTAAAGTGGGATCCTGATTTTAATGTGTGTGCAATTCCATAACATAAAGTTGCTAGTTCACTTTCAAAGAGTAGGTGGAATATGAATTTCACATTTTGTCTAAATCTGGGATCTTCAGAATACATCCGTAATGAGCGGTATTCTGATGCTATTTGAATAGGTCTATCATCATACCTTCCTCTTTTGCCAGTAGGAAAAAGTAGAGGAAAAGCATGTGCTTCTATATTTTTTTCCCATATGCTGATTGGTGATCCTTTTGTTTGACGCATTTGGTACATTTCTAGTGCATCTTCTGCGGTGTCATTAGAGTGGAATGGATGAATTGTATAATGGTCTAAAGTATTCGATATTGTAGCAGGATCTAGGAGCTCAAATTGAACAGCTTCTTGGATCTCTTGAATTATTTCAGTGGTATCCTTCAAGTTTTCTTCAATATTAATTTCTTTGTAGCATTCATTATTGTCTTTTAGATATTGCAAGGCTTGTCTAACTTTATGTAAATCTACCAGTTGTTGCCAAAAATGTTTTGTCTTTTGTAGGTACACCATTTACTAAGATAATTAAAGATTGCTCCATTGGACGTTGCACTCCTAGAGTGTGCACATTTTCTTTTAGATCTAATGTTAAATACACTATTTTTCCCCGAATACCTTTCACTAATACAGAGGGAGGTAATTTTGCTGTGTTTTGGTTGAAGGCGTATTATTGCTTGAAATGGGTGCACTGTTTGAATTATGATGCTCTCATATAAATTCAGTTGTTGTAGGGGTTTTGGTAGTGGAAATTATTCAAAATTATGTGTGATAGCACGTGAAGGAGTTTGGTCATTGTCAAGTTTTGTAGTGCAGTAACTGCAAAGTATTAAGGGGTCAGTTATTTCATATTTGTTTTCTGCTATAAGCTAGAGAGCTAATTCAAACCATTTAGAATCTTCATTGTCTTCTATTTTGTATGTTAGGTCTACAGTTTTTGTGTTACTTTTATAAAAAGTTCTATGACAACATACACACACATGGTTTGGTATTTCAGCAGATGTACTTTTAAATTTCAGTATTTCTTTTTTGTATGTATGTAGTAGAAGGTTGCCATGCATACAATTGTTGTTAATTTGCTTTAAAGCTATTTCATTCTGTAATTGGTTTTCACTTCCAAAATATTTTTTTCTGGATATAGTTGATTTCTTCAAGTAGGTCTTTTGCTGTACCATGTAGAAGAATGTTATTTAAATTGGCTAGTGCTAAAGCAGGACCTTTAGCATAATACAGTTTATAGACTAGATTTCTTATAGTTGAATGATGTTTTGATATCATTTTGATGTAATGGAAGGTGGTTTTGCAAGTAGGTCCTGAAATGCAGGCCAATGAATGTCCTTGTAGTCCTGTGTACTTGCGCACTGGACAGGTATCCATATTTTGCAGTAGTTTAATTTTGATTTTGTCTTTGCCTTATACATATTGATTGAGGAATTTGGAAATGTTACACATTGACGTGCATGGCCATTTGTATACTAGACGTTCTGATTCAGTTGAATGGAGAGGTAATTCTAAGTTTTCTGGGGATATTTTTGTAAGCAGTATTTCTTGTTCCATTATGGTATTATTAACTTTTGCATAACCTCGTCCACTACTATGTAATGGCAATTGCATGTGTTTGCTTTTGTTTGTATGCTTCTTCATTAAAGTATGGTTCTGTGCTCGTAGTGTGACTCCATTCACCTCCACAGATACTTAAGAAGTTATTTCTGTTGACATTTAGTTAATTGAGAAGTCTTTTTTGTAATTTATTCATTAGTTTTGCTAGTGGTTTCATTTTGTTTAACACTAAAATAAATAACTTTCTTTTGAGAAGGATGGCACTGTCTATCAACCCTTCTAAGATTAATTTCCTATGATAGGTCTTAAGGGTTGAGCTTGATTTCTCTCCTGTTTTTATAAGATTTTGAAGGACTCTGTGACGGAACATTTTTGCTAAAATACTTTTTTTGGTATGCTTAGTTTGCACTATATCAAGATTTATAGGAGCAGTTTTATCTGTAGTGGTAGCTGATTTTTTGTTAATTGTTTTGTGGTTCGATTTACATTTTGATATAGGAGACAAAGTTTCTGTAGTTGAAGCTTGTTTTGTTTTGCTAAATGACTGTATTAGCTGTTTTGTTTTAACTTTTATTACAAATTCTGCTAGAGATGGATGCTTGCTTTGAACCCTTCTATTTTCATTTGCTCTGCTTCTCCGTTGCTTTCTACGAACTTGATCTTTTGGTAGGCATTCTTTAGGGTCTGTTGAAAAAAATAGAGAAGGTATGGGTTGGGGTGTTCTTAATGTATGTGTGCTGTGTGCATGAGTGTCTGAGTAAGATGATAAAGATGTATATAATGGTGTGTGATTCTGCATTGGGCAACTTCATCTAGTTGGGATGGGTATTCTTGAATGTATGTGCTACTAACAGTTTAGTTGATAGTCAGTTGATAGTAGAAAGTAAGCTGGTGGTGTGGAGACGTTTAAATAGTAAATCTAATGGTATACAATTAAAACAGTTGTTTGTTCTATAATATCAAAATTCTAGGGGCTGAGTTGGGTCATTTGTGTGTCGAAAAATAGGAAATTGTGCATCATTCTGCCTGTAAATCTCGGTTTAAGATCTGGGGATTTGTAGACAGAATGGTGCACAATCTCTATTTTTAGGCACAGAAATTACATGAATTAACCTTACAGTGTGTTTCAATAATAGTACAAATAATATGCTTGTATTCAACTTACTTTTTTCTGAAATGAGCAGGTTTCTTCTTAGTTGTTCTTTGTACTTCAAATTTGGCTGCTTCTTTTCAGGAGAATGGTCTTCACTGCAATTGTAAAGAAAACAAATAAGTAATTTTGTTTGTATATAGCACTATTTTTAATTTAGACATTGATTTTTTTAATTGACATTGACCCTCAGCGCCTTCCTCAAAATCATGAAAACTATCTTATTCACATAAAATGTGTCGCACCAGTTGAATACATATCATATGTTCTTAATGCATAAACTGTATTGTAATGACTAACTGTACCAAATTGTATGCCTTGTGGAATTCATAATGTACCACTGAATACCACTATTTCTGTAACTAAGCTCTTGTAAGTAACAGCACCTCAATGCCATGGGCTGCTTGCGCAGTATATAAATATAAGTAAATAAATGTTTATGTGTTTTTACAAGTATTGTTGTTTGATATTTGAGCATACTGTGTGCATGCAATTTTGTTTGAGTATGTTAACTTTTCACATTGTTCTTTAAATATGTTAGTTCAACATGCTTTGAAAATGTGTGTGTAAAAAGAAATTAAATAGCAGATAGGTTTGGAAGTGAAAGTTGATTTTAGGAGATGGAAAAAATGACAGTAAATTCATTTTATAGATTATACAAGCTAAAAGTCAGTTAATCTGTTTATATGAATCTATAAGAATTGTATGTGTTCTATATAGAAAATATGCATACCTGTAGTTTGTGTTCATGCATGCTTATTATTATTATTATTATTATTATTATTATTATTATTATTATTATTATTATTATTATGGATATGCATGCAGCTGCAAGTAGAAATCTTGGAGACTTGTACAGTATTTCTGGATGAAGGTGCTTTCCAATGATATGGCACTTGTACTCAGAGAGATTAACAGTACATTTAAAGTGCTGATTAATGATGATGCAGTTAGATGTAGAGGTCTTGTATGTGATTGGTGGATGTTCGTGTGACTTCTTAGCTATATCCAATGAGGGAATGGCACAGAAAGTGAAATGGAAATGGTAGAAGGACTGTCCATGTTACGATATGTCTGCGGACATGGCAGTAGTCCACGGACATCGGGTGTTATATCTGGGGATTTTGGGTTGGGGAGCCATGCAAATGAGATTGAGCGGAGAAAGGGATTGGTCAGGAAAGTTTAGTGGGTGTGTTGTGCCAGGAGAGAGTTTCTCAGATACTCCTTTTGCTGAGAGAAGAACAGATAGCCATGGCTGTGTGTTTCAGAAAACAGATTGTTTGGATTTTGGGAGACTCATGGATACATTGGTTGAAGGTGCATGCAGAAAGCATTGAAGTAGCTGTAGATCTTGGATTCCCACATGTGGAAGTGCACTGGCATGAGTACGTGGAATGAAGTGGTTTGATTTGCTACCTCTCTGTGCTACTTTGGAGACAGAGCAACATCCAGACATAATTGTAATTCATTGTGGAGGGAACAGTTTAGGACATGTGTCTGGAATTTCTTTGCAATTTGCAATGAAAGAAGGACTTGGGAAGGTCATGGACATGTTTCCAAATTTTCAAGTAATTTTTTCACGGATTGCGCAGAGATAAATGTGGCTTTGTTCGTCTTCATTTGGTCCACAAATGGAGAAAGCAAGGTGCAATGTCAATAAGGCTGTTTGTGCCTTTCTAAGAGATTTTGGCATGTCCTCTTTTCACAATGAAAAGATTATGTTTCGTAGTACATACATTTTTCGCAGAGATGGAGTCCATCTTACTTATGCTGGCAATCAGATTTTTCGGAGAAATGTACAAAATGCATTGCAACCTTTTTTGGAATTACAGCATCCATTTTGTAGTAGGTGTTGAGCATTTCAAATGTTTCAAACACAAACAAACACCACCAAAAGGCTCTTTTCAGAGTCACCACTTCCTCCCAATGCAATGGTTATGATAGGGTAGCAAACCACCATTTTAGATGTCCATGGAGTGTCCGCAGACTTCTAAAAAATACACAGGGACCTGCTTCATTTATTTTCACTTCTATTTTTTAACTGTGAAAGGTGGCTCTGAAAAGAGCCTTTTTTATTTTTGTTGTTATTTTTTTTTGTTTTTTTATACAAGACACACTAGCTAGGAGAGGAGGGGAAAGGAGTGTAAGAGGGGACACCAACCACAGGGATAAGAAAGGGCGAGCTGAGAGAAGATGTAGAGTGGGTTTTACTTGGGTAGTGAGCAGACCTTCTCGTGCTCTGAGACAATAGCCTCAAAAGCACTACGAAGTCTCTCCCCCCTGCACAGTACTGCGTCGTGGTACATACACACAACTGTGACCCTCGAAAGGTAAGGGTCATCAGTATTGCGTATGGCCTGTGAGGCAGCTTGAGGAATACGCCGTCCCACAGGAGTGTTCCTTGTGGTGATAGGATCGAAAACGGAGGATGAAATAGAGGAAGTCAACCTGCTACGCTCCTCGCAAGGTACAACCTTGTGAATGGCCCCAGTGTGGAATGACTTTAGGTGTCGCTTCATGGTAGTTGTGCCAAAGCTGTATGAACCATGCCTCCCGCGACTGAGTACCATTTTGCACTCGTTGCAGGTGACTTGGTTCGCACGCACCTTAGGACCATTACCACGAATGGTAAATAACCGCCACACCCAAGACTCACACCGAGTGCTGGTAGTAGGGACTTCCACTACCTCATTCTCGTCATCCTCTTCATCCTCCTGTGCATCCTCACTCCTGTTCCCCTCTTCAGGCCCTTGGGGAGGTGTTGGTGGTGGAGGGGGTGGGGGTGGTGCTGAGGCAGATGCAGCACCCGGTGGCATGAGTGGAGTCATGGAAGCCATCAGCTTGGAGTTGAAAACCTGCAAATTGGCAGCAAAATTTGCTGTGTTCTGTAGGATAGCCAGAAACACAATGAGAATGAACTCTAGGACGTGGTATTTTATAGAGGTGCTTGTGCATCGTTCTCGGACATGCGTTCTGTCCGCGGACAGATCGAACAGAAAAAAGGGTTCAAAAAGTCACAAAAAGTATGTAGAAACTTAGTATTATTATGTGGGATTTGTTCTATGGTGAGTTGTTATTGAAAAATATTGTATATTACTTGAAAATGTAGTTTTAAATTGTTCGGGGACACGAACAGTGTTCGCAATCAGAACATATGCTGATCGTGGGCGCGGTCACATGATAGGTTCGTGAACATGTTCGTGAAGGGACGGTTGTCCGCAAGACACCAAATGCACTGAAACATCAATGACATTTGTGATGTCATCTTTGATGTCGTGGGTGTTAGTCTTAGCAGTGCACAGTGGTGGCGCGAGTTATGGTTGCTTAGCTTACCATAACTGCCGAATTTCAGTGGTTTTTTGGTTTTACTTGGAACCATAACGTCCCTTTAACAAAGTTTTTTCATTGAATATATATATATATATATATATATATATATATATATATATATATATATATATATATATATATATATATATATATATATATATATATATATATATATATATTACACGGCCACTACCGTGTAGTTATGGTTAAGTTGCTAATCCCATAAAAAGATCACTTTTTGGGCTGCTTATAACTTCGCTTCTCCTGGACGAATCCACACCAAACTTTGCAAAAAAAGTATATGGCCCACTCTGAATTTTGTGCAAAGTATTGTGAGGTCTGGTCCAGGGGGGGCAAAGTTATAGGGGGGTCCCAACATTTTTTTTTCCAATACACTGAATGGGGGAAAAACTTGGCGCATAGCTACAGATCAAACCGCTGAATGGATTTTCATCAAATTTGCAGCAGGGGCAGCGGTTTGGTCCCGAAAGCGTGCATTTTGCAAATTTGGTGAAAATCCGTCCAGTACTTTTTTTTAAACTATCCAAAAGTAGGTCTAAAACAAATAGTGATATCTATGTCCGCTCTGTGGTCACACTTCCCTGTTTGCTCCGCGGACAAGATAACGATTGGCTAATCAGGTGCGTCATGTCCGCGGACATGTGACATGTTCGCTCATTGGATGGTGAAGAGCGTGAAGTGCGTCAGATTGTTCCGATGCGTCCGCCATCTTTGATCCGTGTTTTGATGTCCGCGGACATCGCCGCAAAAACATATTAAAAAAAACAGAACATTTCACTTTTTAAACTTATCAAATACTGTCTCGGAAGGTGAGGGTTGATGAGGCTGGGATGGGATGTGGCAGCAAGAAGTAAAAAAGTAGTGTTTTTTTGTCACAAATGTTATACTGTACATTTGGAGGTGTTCCTCATTATAATGTGCGTTAAGTACAGGCGAAGGACTAATGTGTCTGGGTTACAATGGGCCTCATTCCGAGTATGGCGGTAAGGGATAGCGGCCACCGGTAACGAGACCGGTGGCGGTATTCCCTTACCGCCATACTCCGAGTTCCCTCTGCACCCTTGCCCTTAACGCCTGCTTTGAGCAGGTGTTAAAGTCGAGGGCGCAAAGGGGCCTCCAAGCCAATAACGATGACCGTAATGAACGGTCACCGTTATTTGCATCTTCCCCATTCCCATTGAGCCCTATGGGGGCTCATTTGGGAATGGGGAAGAGGCTTGGTGAATGGGGAATTACCGCCCCGCCAACCTTGGAATGGGGCAGTGATTCCGCCATCCACCAAGGCGCTGCCGTTCCGGGTACGGCGTCAACCAAGGCGTTAATAGCGCCATTGGTTAGCGCCGTACTCGGAATGAGGCCCAATGTGTTTAAAATAATATTGGAGTCAGACTGGCGCCCCCTAGAGTTTAAAGTACAGGCGAAGGACTAATGTGTCTGTGTTACAATGTATTTAAAATAATATTGGAGTCAGATTGGCACCCCCTAGAGTTTGGCATCTGTGGCAGCCACCTGCAGTGTTTGATGGAAACAGCGGCTCTGTACGTGTATGTGAGTACCACTTCTCATGAATGCGTTGGGCCATGTTGTTGCAAAGTGAGAATGTATTTGGATTCGGAGTGAAGGTCACCAGCTTTGATTTTTTGGTTGCGAGCTGAGGAAGCCTACGCATGGGACTGAAACTATAAGGGTCAATTGTTTTTCGACCTTGAGGGAAAGGGAATATTCAGTAAGAATGCAGGGAGAGGAGGTTTGGAATAATGAACATTTGATAAGGTTATGCATTCCAAATGTTTGTAAGGAACATGTAAAATCAGTTAATGACGATTCTTTGGTGCGAGAGCATTGCAGTCTGAGTTACAGAAAGAGAATGGAGACAGTGACTATCGTGTAAGTTTCCTTTTGACGACTGTACACCGGAACAAGCTTTCATTTATTATTATCTGAACATTAATTTTGGCAATCTAATCTTTTTGTTTGGTTGTCATTTTTTTGTGGTTCTGGGGAGTGCAGAATCTATGTAGACTATCACTAGATTCACCCAGGTTCAACGCTAATTTTTCTTTTAAATGTCATATATGACCATATCGATTTGTGTATCAGTTTCCACATTCTTTTTGTCTTTTTTGAGATTGTTTGCTGTGTGTGCTAATCGTTAGTTTAAACTGAATGCCGAATTAAGAAATCAATAGATGTATTGTAATAAAGGTTGGTTATTGATACATATTTTCTTTTATGTTTTCAAATAGCTGCATGCTGCCTTACTGCGATTGCCATGGATTCCAGATACCAACTTACGTATTTTTTCTTCGCTAGGTGCATGTAGTCGTTAACGGCTGAATCACTGTGACTGTTTTGTGGGACGATAGCCCAGGGCCCATGTGTCCGTACGCTGCAGTAGCGATTAGGAGTAACATAACATCTTTTATGGTGGTCTAGGCCCAAGTTCATGCCGACGCAAGCGGTTCCTTTATCGAAAACAAACACTTTGTCTATAGGAAAAGAACAATGTGTGCCTCACGATTGACATTTTCAATCACAAGCAAAGAAACAAATTTGGAATTTTATTGAATATGGTAATAGTCGGATGTTCTCGGAGAGTTTATTGTGAAATAAAAGTACTTTACAAATTGTACAGTGTTATTGTTTCCTATTAAAGACCGATTTAATATTTCTAATTGTGACGTGATAGGTTGTTACTCGATGTATGTTGCTTTTAGGGTTCTGAATCATGGCACGAAGGTGATTATGGGCGCATTTGGCTACGCTGAAGAGGAACTTCAGCGAGAAAGTTGTAGAATATCACTAGGGTTGGTTATGTGAGGGTCAGGGGCGGAGCATATGATTTAGTGACATCAGTATAGTTTAACTTAGGCAGATGCAGCAATGGATAAGAATAGCACAAGATGGATGCGCCTTGCTGTCACATTTCGTATGTTTCTCAAAGAGGAAAAATGAGGTAACGTGCATTGGAAATGTTTGCCATAGATCAACGTATGTACAAAAATACATGGTCGAACCCTCGGGACAATAATATTTTCTGAGCGTTGCACTTGTGAAACTTATGAAATAATGTTTGGGGAGGTGGGGGGTAATGCTGATCGGTGGAATATTTATGACGTGTATTTGAATGAGTTTACAAAGTTTGTTGGGATTTTGTGCACACCTTATATGACAAATCATTTGTGTATTCTTTTGACAGTTTTGAACAAATAAAATGTGGCTGAATTTCCAGCAAATTTGCGTAAGGCTCATTGGCAACGATCAAAAAGCATGGTTTTGCAAATGTGGCAGTGTTTTCCTATTTGGTAAATGTCATAATGTAGTTAAAAAAATAGCGGTATAGCTTTAGTGACTGAGGGGTAAGCTGTAGCCATGGGCAGTGGCCAGAATGTCGGGGTCATGGTATAAGGTCATGATCCTGACAATGTGCCTACAGGCCATGACCAGAAGGAATAAAACATAGGATTAAAGTGGTCGTGTCCACCTGGGAATGGCTTTGTGGTAAAGTTATTCAAAATTAGGATACATTTGAAAGGGAAGAAAATTGTGCTTGTGGCAATATGGGCACAGGGTTTTGTTTTTACCTTTTGCAGGCTGCCCTGGAAAGCGAAGAGGGGCCCTGTATGGAACCCCTGCCTTCCCTTTCCATGGTGGCCCTCTTGGAAAAGGATTTTTTTCCTAAACCGGGACGCCAAGGGCCAAAGATGTCCCGTATAGGACGAAAAATCCTCTTTTTTAGTAGCACGAGTTACCGCTTTGGAAACCTAGCCTGCTAATGGCATTCATCCCCCATTTTAGGAGCTGGAATGGGGGGTAATGGTCCAGAGACCTCGTTATCCACTCTCATTTCGATTGGGCTTATAACTTGGCCTGCTGGCCTTTTATCCACCGTTCCAGTCCCTAGGTCAGAGGATGAACGCCACAATATTCCCATTACCATAACACAAAATGCAAATGGAAATGTTGGAAAATCTTATTGTGTCCATGTACTTTAATGAGAAATATAAAGTAGATGAAGTCTACGCAGGTTTTTTTTACTTCTATTTTTTAACTGTGAAAGGTGGTTCCTAAAGGAACATTTATTTTATTTTTGAATGGCTTTTTTTTGGCAGGAGAGGTAAGCACGAAAGTTGGGGACGGAACTGAGGGAAGAGGCACCAAACACTAATATGGAGATCTAGATGGACGGGGGAAAATGTTGTCTGTGTGTTATTTCTAAGGTAGTGTGCAGTGTTTCTCATGCTCCTTGATTACAACAGTGGTGGTGTCTCTTGGGGAGAAGGGATGGCTTTAGCTGATGTCATTTTAATATAAATAGCAGTTTTGCTAAAAGTATGTACTGTGTACTAGATTGTTAATGGCTGAGTATGAATAGATGTTGGAGCTGTGCAAGGGAAATGTAGAAGTTGCAAGTTCCTACATCAGTAGAAAATGTACTTCTACACTGTCCACGAAGCACAGATCTTATTGTGAAGTGAGTATGGGTTCTTGGACACGTCATCATGGTGTGCGCCACCATATGGTCATGTGGCATTCTCTGGAAGGTTTGCAATGAAGTCAGATGTTCGTAGAAATGATGGTTACGTTGCACTACTAGAAACCTCTGAAATTCAGTAAAAAAACTTTGTTAAACGGACGTTATGGTTTAGTTGTGCTACTAAAAACGTATGAAATTCAGTAAAAAAGTAAAACCGAAAAGCCCCTGAAATTTGCCAGTTATGGTAAGCTAAGCAACCATAACTCGCACCACCACCGTGCACTGCTAAGACTAACACCCAGGATATCAAAGATGACATCACAAATGTCATTGATGACATCACTGATAACATCACATGTGCATTTACTTTTATGAAAACTCTGTACAAGGGATTCTTATAATAATGTTGACAGAAAAAGTGTCAAGGATAATTGGAATAGATATCTTGAACTATGTAGTACATTAGGCAATGCATTGATATGAATAGCATTCTATTATGAAGTTCTTTGCACTATACTAAGCTACTCAAGTATAAATGTAAGCACTGTGTGCGGCATACATGATGGAGGTGCAATATTCATAATCTTACCATGTTGAATTGTGAAATGACACATGTTTTTTATTAGAGTTTTCTGTACTGTGCAACATGTAATAAGTAGCTAATAAACCACTTACTACATAATTTCATTATTACATACAAGACACAAATACACAACAACACATACAAATAAGAATATATTTAGAGAAAGTGAAGTATGCAAAAAAGCAGCAGTAGAAGCAGAAAGTGTTCACAACCTAACTGATTATCTTTATGCACAGAAAGGGTTGCTCTGCTTCAAACCTACTACTTCCCTATGTACAAATATCACATGATCTGACTGCATCCTAAAGAAACTAATGCAAATGAGCACATCCAGAGAAAGTACAGTAATAAGAAAAACAGCAAAACCATAAGAAAGTGTTGATAACCTTACTGATTGTGTATTTGTCCTATGTATATGTTTTATATGCTGTGAGTGGACCCTAAGAGAATTATTGTAAGAACATATTTAAAGTATAAGTCTACGAATATAGTACTTTTAGATTTTTTTGTTCCTAGCTATTACTGTCTAAGATACATCACTAAAGGAAAAAACAGCGAGTCAGACATGTGATGTTATCAGTGATGTCATCAATGACATTTGTGATGTCATCTTTGATATCCTGGGTGTTAGTCTTATCAGAGCACGGTGGTGGCACGAGTTATGGTTGCTTAGCTTACCATAACTGGCAAATTTCAGGGCTTTTCGGTTTTACTTGGAACGATAACGTCCCTTTAACAAAGTTTTTTCACTGAATTTCATAGGTTTTTAGTTGCACAACTTAACCACCATAACGTCCCGTTAACAAACTTTTTTTTACTGAATATATATATATATATATATCTTTGAAGAAACTATTGACCTACTGTTTACTTTCATATTATGTACACATCATGGGGAGTGAAATTCCTTCCTTACATTTATACCTTCCATGTAAAGGCATGGATGGTTCAATACGTCACCTGTTCGCCTGTTATTGGACAATACACATGGAAATAATTTACTATTTCATTCTCTAAGACCCTGATTTTAATCATAAGCGGATGTGATTTTTTTTTTTTTTTGCTGGAGTGAATGACTTACATTTTTATAGTTGGATGTATGAAAGGTGTTTCAGGTTGAATCTTGGCTGGGTGTCTCAATGTCATCTTTAATGTCATCTTTAAATAATTTCAATGTTCATTATTGAAGTGTTTGGAAGTAGGGTTGTTTGTGCAGCATTATTTTGGTGACGCACTCTTTAGTAATGTTGGAGCTCTCCAAGGATGTGTTTCATGCCTGTGGTATGAGCTATTATATGAAGGCTTTCTTTCTTGCTGGTTTTGGTGCACTGGTATCCCCTGTGATGTTGCAGTCATTGCTGTTTTATCAAGTATTTCTTGCGTTTCCCTGTAGTTCTGTTCAAGTGTCCTATTAGTTATTTTGAGGGTGGCCATCCAACATCATGTTATTGGATTATTAAAGGATTTTCCAGGTCTGTGAACGATTGGCAACAGGGTATCCAATACTGAAGATGTCCATTTCGAGTGTTGAGATTATCTAAGATCTAGCTGGACAAATCTTCATCCCTCCACAATGAGACCTAGTTTTCCTTAAAACTATTGTGGCTGGCCAATTTCATGGATAGGACTGAGATGGTCGCTCTTTTACACATAATTAATGTTAGCTTGCTCCTCAGGAAGTACATCTTTATAAATGTTCCCTTGAACCCCAACTCAGGATCCGGATCTGAAAGCGCAGGTGAGACACAACCCTTCATATGGCTCCTTCCAAAGTTGAAGGGCAGCATGTCCTGTGTGTCTCCTTCCCAGTGCTTCAAATCCGTTTACCTGAGAGAATTGTCTTCTTATTATGCCAAGTATTTTCAGATGTGTAACATCGTACCTGGTACTTCAACAGATTTTGATCAGCCACCTTTTGATCCTTTCATTGTTATAGCATACTGTGCATTTGCACAGTGCGTGTTGCGCTCTGGACAATGTGCCATATGTAGACCAGACAAACACAGCAACGCAAAAGTAAAAGAATGACACAATGGCATGGGTGGGAGCGCTGTCTAGGCCCCTCTTGGACCTGGAATGGCAGTGGCCACTATAGTGCTGCAGCTACCAGTGCTGCAACCCTTGCTTGAGAAGAGGAATGCTCAGTCCTCATCGAGAATGGCTCCTTCACCTTTCAGTGGCAAGCAGACTATGACTAGTCTTGCATCACATGGTCCCTTCCTTTAGTCTGCCTTTGAAGCCTACAGTGATGAGGAAACAAATCACAATAAAACAGGAGGCCATAGGGAACATTTGCGTTCAGAAGGTTTCAGAGGTTGGAACTACTACTGCCTAATAGTAAGCTGTGGGGAATTGCTGATACTCTGGATAGTGTATCATGTTAATTGTCTTTATTTTTAGGATCTAGCAGGTTCTGAGTGCAGGCCTTCTCACTAGAATGCACTTGGGCAAATAATAGGGACTGAGCTTTTACGAACGTGCCACAAACAGAACTGAATGTTACTCTTCAACAATTGTGCTACGTGAGTCGTAACATGCAAGAAAAAAAATCACATTTTTATGAACAGCTTATTCAATTGTTCTCAGAAGAAATCATGCTCGCTCAGACTTATTCTAACGCCTCTGGTTGAAGTCCACTAGACAAGTACCTTCCGTCGTTGGAAGACAGCATCTGACCAGCTCATTCATGTCAGCGCTGAGCATCATTTGCCTTTTCACAGAAAACAATGAGGCCCTTTGTCGCTCGAAAAACTGGGGAAGAATTAATTTTATAGTCTGGAAATGTTAATGTGGCAGATGGGGAAAACATGTCACCGATTTCCTAATGTGACCCTTGAAACATTTCGAGCTGCATGCCATAATACGCAGAAAATTAAGCGTGAACTCATCAGTGTAATTATTTGTTTCCCTTTGTGGAGGACACAGCGAAGGACATACGTATTTTACTTAATCAGTAATTGCATTTGTTGCAGTATACGTCTGTAAGACAAGTGCAGCACATCTATTTCTAAGCTGCATTGTTGGAAGTTCCTGTTTTCGGATGCGTGGCCTTGCTGAATGAAAACCCAATTTTTCCTCCTGCTGGTTGCTTGAATTGTGCTAATTTGTTCCAGTAATGGGCACCAGATGTCACCGAATAGAAAAAGGCTGGACCGACCGAGGAACAGTCGCCCTGACCTTTTATTGAATTCCGGGGCTTTTGATTTGGTTTTTTTCTTCTGCGGTAATCAAGCATTTGCAAACACCATGGAGTGGGGAACAACAGCTTGACTCGTATATACGATGTCAAATAATCTCATCCAAAATGGCGACTTGCCACGTTCTAAGTCAAGAGTGCATCTGCCACTCTTTGTTCAGTTTTTTTTTTTATTTCTTTTTTTGGTGCTGTAGAGCACAAATAGCCTTACTTTATCTTCAGCAACCTCCCTTGAGACCTCTGTTATTGTTTCTGCTTTCTTACACGTCATGCTGGATTGACCCTTGTTTTCGTTTATCCAACTGCATATGCAGTGGTAACACGCCTTTCCCTTATTGTACAATGATCACTTGCAGTTGATTATATTTGACACTCCATTTGTCTTGGCAAAGCTGTTTTTTACATTCGTAAAAACGCTCAATGGAGTGAATCATAGGGAATGCGGCCAGATGCCTGCAAGCAATGATAACAACGAGCTGCCCACACGATAAAGCCAATCCATTTGTGCTCAATGTGTGGGGCTTGGCCTTTCAACACGGTTTGTTAACTGATTGCATGTAACGTGCCAGAAAGCTATTTGGACATAGTCCTTGTTTTCTTGTTGTTATTGACATATTCGAAGTGTCAAGCTTTTGGATTCAAGATGTTTAACTTCAGGTCGTTTTTTTCTCCAGCAACTCGTGTTATTACGTAGTGCAATTTGAATGTTCAGTTGGAATAGAATACGCACGCCGTTTGTACGCGTTCACACTGTTTTCCGCTGGCTTATGGTATTCCTGCTGAAGAGCTCCTGTAAAGCATCTCAGACACATTTCAAAACTGAGATTGCAACTGCAACACAACTTCGGAAAAGCTACCGCTCTGCATGCTGTCTCGACAGGCAACGACATATAACGGTCCAGGCGTTTCAAATTCCTAATCAACTAAGGATGACTCCAACTAAACCTTACATGTAAGAATGACGCACCACCAAATTCTGAATAACACATTTTCAAATTCCATTTCCACACTCTTTTATACGTTATTCTTTACCTGCTTGGGATCATAGACATTATAAGATCTCTCTCCCAGTCTGAGAGAGATATAAACATACATGCAATTTTTCAGGATAGCCACTGTGGTCTGCATTCATTGGCTCTCCAGATGTTTTAGACTACAACTCTCACCAGCTGTAGCCAGCATAGTTAATGGTAAGCAATAATGTGGGTAATAGTTTAAAACATCTCCGGAGCCACAGGTGGCGGACTCCTGGGCTGTGTGAACAGCTCATATTTATGCACAATGTTTCCAGGTGTATTTTCTGTGGACTTCCTGGATACAGGGTGTGGCGTTGTGTTTTGAAGAACTGATTTGGAGAAACCTAAATTAGATCATCATATAGCTGAGCATTAAAATAGTTAACAATGGAAATCTGTGCGTGGTGAAGTTTGTAAAACTAGCTGTTGTACCCACTGCATGATGTGCAATTCTCACTCTCTTATCCTCTGCTCTCTCTCTCTCTCTCTCTCTCTCTCTCTCTCTCTTTGTCTCATTCTTCTCTGGTTGTAAAGGTCACATTGGTGGGTGAGTGTTTGCTAGATCCACTGCAGCCATTGCAAACAAAGCAATGAGATCTTGAATTGGGAAGCTTGCTGTGTTTTAGATCAGCAGAGATGGAGGCATCCCATAGTTTATGAATGGACATCGTATTTGGTGACCTACATTGGCATTGCGTGTGTTCTGCAAGAATGTTGCCATCACTTTGTGTGAGCATTTTCTATTCATGGGAGTTGAGGGAGATTATGTGTTTTAATCAGAGCACGGCTCTATCCAAGAAGAAAAGACATTTGAAGAAAACAATTGGGTGATTTCTCAGCAAAATAATCTATTAAAAATAAAAATATGTAATTGCACTAACATTGTAAACGTTATGTTATGTTGATTTATAACACACACCACTACCACCCAGAGGCCGTCTTCTGGAGCAAAATGTGGCCTTTTAAAAATGTTTCAAATATTTAATTTGAAGGGTAACTCCATAATATTTTGCAGCAATAATAAGAGCATACACTTATCTTACTGAGCAAAGCACCTAATCAGAATCTAGAATAATATGCATTTCTGATTAAAAAAGAGTATCATTCCAAGGTGGACAGTTTGGTAATTTCCTATTGTAATCTTTTGAAAGACTCCTATGACAAAGGGGAAGATGACATATAGCAGCAGCAAGGCTGCCTGGTGGTCAGTCAAAAGACCGAAAAAAAAATCTCGAATTACAATAATCTCGAAAAAAAATATCAAAAAAAAAGTAGAATTTTTATTTATTTAATGATAAGCTTTTTTGGGGTCAGGTAAGTAAAAAAACGGGGTAAAATAAAAAATGAAAAAAGGGTGGTTTGGGGGGAACCCCCCCATTTCGAACAAAAAACGTCATAAAAAAAAAATGCAACTTTTTTTTCGACCTTTTCATTTCGAGATTTTTTTTTTCGGGATTTGTTTTTTCGGTTTTATGACCATAAACCAGGCTGCCTGCTGTTTTGCATAACATCAAGGAGCATTGTGGGGTCATAAAGTTGACTATACATTTTTTCTTTGAATTTGTTTTCTTAGATAAGATGGTTGTACGACTGAATCCCTATCTGCGTAAACACAACAGTTTTCATTCGATTTTTCACAACACTGACAGTAACATTATAGTATTTGTACCCATGAATGATATGTACTCATTCAGACAGCCTCAGGATTTAGATGTGAAGTTATAATGCATGAAATTTCCATTGCTTTCTCTCTTTTAATATATCTTGATTCATTCCTACCACTTCGTGCCATGCTCTGGGGTTCATTCCATATTGTACATTCCTTCTGAACACTATGGCACATTATTATGGTGATTTCAGAGCTAAACCCATATTTTCCACTTCACTTCCCTTCTAGATCCATGTCACGTTTTTGGCAGCCAGTATTATTTTTTTATTGAAAAGAGTAAACTTCTTAGAGCTCGCTAGGCCAGTTTCATCTCGACTGTAGCAGGACAAGGACAACGTGCTTCTAAACATCACACCTTAGGCATGTGATTGTTATTTACATTTAAAAGCTTCAGTTTGCACAGGTCATCGTTGCAGTGTTTTTATTTCTGGCTGGTCCCTTGTTCATGGCACTTTATTCTTAGCTTCTAGTAATTAGATCCTTGTTCTTTTTTCTTGAATCCTTGGATTTCAGCTTGGTATTGTAAAAGGAAGAGAAAATATCGAGGCTGAGTACCCCAAAAGGAAATACACCAAACACAGGCTTATAAAGATTCACGGATCTTTATTCTAAAAACTGTACAGTTTACAAAGAAACAAAGTATCAGATACAGATAGCTATCTGGCCCTCAGTACTTCACAGCAAATACCAGCCCTTTCGGTGTGAGAAGTGAGAGTTACTGGTCGCCTAAACAGTTGCACATTTTATACATTTGCAATTATAATGTCCAGCCCCTCTACAGGTTAATGATACTCCGTCTAGGGTTCGTGCCAAGTTCACTTCTGACTTACCCAACTATATGCATGTGGATCATCTTCAATTTGCATGTAAACAAGTCACAATGGCAACAGTGTATTCTCGGATTTAACATTAAGCCGAAACACATGTCCTATACAATGTAGTTCAGCAAGTGTCCACGTTCAGTATTTAGACAGCTTTGTAGTTGATGTATATCCGTGGATCGGACTTGTTGGCGCAGGTAATCCTCTGTCTACAAGTCAGGCATGGGACAAGGTCTCTTTACTCGACCCAAACATTCAGCCAACGGACAGTTTACACATTAACAAACAAAGTGCAAGATGCGTCAGTTACAAGCGGGAAACACGTTCCACCATTTTAGAAAACAGAACTACTTTAGAATAGAAATCAAAATGGCAGACAGACCTAAAATGGTGGCTAAGTTGAACTAAGATGGGAACTTTGCAATGCGGTTTTCCTCGCAGAGCAACTGGGTTTAGGCCAATATATACAATAAAGGAGGCACAATATGATATCCCATTTAACAAACCCTCCTTTTGGCCTAAGCCAAGCGCTAAACTACTTCTAGTCACTTTACGAGTAACTCCACGTCTCAATGTCCATACATCCTGAACAAAGCAGGATCTGATACAACATTCGAAACAATTTTTGAAAATGGAAATGTTGGAGAGTGTGGAGATGAAATGGCTGTTTCCCCAGGCCCCACGGGCTCAGGGAGAGTCTCTGACGCACTCTCGATGCTGTTTGATGAAAAATGATCGTTGGTTACGGTATTGGTGAGGAGTTCTGTGTCTTCTGTAGCATTTGGCAAAGGGAAAGGAATCCTCTTGATGTGAGATGTGTGGATCCAATGCTTCCTGCGCGCCACTCGCACTGCTTTCTGTGTGACCAGAAGAACTTGATGCGGGCCCCGCCAACGAGGTCCGAGGCAAGAAGATCGTTCAAACGAATCGGTCAGGACCCAGTCTCCCAGCCATATGCTATGACCTGGGCCCTCGTATTTTACAGGTAAAACCTCTCGCACCTGGTGATAAATCAAATACAGATTTTTAGTTAACTGTCCACAGTAGTCATTAAGAAGTACATTTTCAACTTCGTGTAGAGAACAGGGCTTCGGTAAGTTCCAGATGTTGGCTGGCCTACCCATGACCACCTCAAATGGAGAGAGCCCAGTCTTAGTTTGAGGGGTCGTTCTCATAGACAATAACATGATCGGTAAGGCATCTGGCCATTTTCATTTGGTGCCCGCACATGTCTTGGCGAACTTGTTCTTGATGATGCCGTTATGTCTCTCTACTAAACCAGCACTCTGAGCGTGCCTAGCCAAATGGAACCGTTTATCGATCTGTAATCCCACGCATATCTGCAGAATTACAGCAGCGATAAAATGTGGATCATTGTCCGACCAGATGACTCTTGGCAAACCAAACCTAGGAAAATATTCCTTCAGCATGGTCTTCGCCGTTGTCATAGCAGTGGCATCTTTGACAGGAAAGGATTCACCCATTTACTCAAGGCACAGATAACCACTAGTACGTATTTGTAGTTATTGCAACGCTCCATTTCAATAAAATCGAAGTGGATTACCTCGAAGGGGACAGAAGGTGGACCAAAACTACCCCTAGTAGTCGATGTGCCCTTCCCTACATTATGCTGCAGACAAATCATACACCCTTGGACAAAGCACTCAGCTACTTTAGAGATTTTGTCATTTACCCAAACACTTTGCAACATTTTGGTGACTTTACGTGCACAAATATGGGTGGGACCATGAGCTATAACAACCATCATCGTAACGTATGCATCAGGTAGTAACCATTTCCCCTCTACTTTATCCACCCAACACCCATCATCACCCAATTTTGCCAAACCCTCAGCCCATTTCTTAGATTACTCTAACGTGGCATCAGCTTGAATATTTTTCACATATTCAATACCCTTATCCAAAGTACAGGCATTTGTGGCTTCCCTTGAAGTAAACATTTCTGAAGAGAGATCAGTGGCAGTCTGTTTGGCTATCTGGTCAGCAAAAGCATTCCCTTTTCCTAGATTATCTATAATCTTCTGGTGTGCTGCGCATTTCATAATTGCTAGCTGAATAGGGAGTGCAAGCGCTGAGAGTAACTGTACTGTCAAGGAGCCATACTAGATTTTAGTGCCATGTGAGGTCAAATAACCTTGTTCTGCCCAAAGTCTGCCAAAGTTGTGAACTCCCCCAAAGGCATGCTGACTGTCGGTATATATATTTACAGTAAGCCCTTCGGAAAGTTCACAAGCTGGGTCAATGCTATAATCTCAGCGGCCTGTGCAGAAATATGCGTGATTCTTTTGGTCTCCACGACTGTGCTCAATGTGATGATTGCATAAGTACCATCTGGGAGTTTGAAACAGGAGTATCACAAAACAGCTCCCCTTGTGGATCGTTCAAAGGAGTATCTTTCAGATCAATTCTGCCTTTTGTCTCTTGCTCTGTAGTGTAAAGGCAGTCATGTGACTCTTCATCACTGCAAGCAGGAAAAGGTAAGAGTTCAGCCGGATTGAGAACACAACATCTCTGAATTTTAATGTGCGGTTCAAACAAGATCAATTCATATCTCGTTAATCATGTGGAGGTGAGATGTTGCGTTTGTGTTCTGTTTAATAGAACATCTACAGAGTGAGGTACCATTAGGGTTAAAGCATGGCCTAGGACCATTCCCTCGCTCTGTTTTACAGACGCAGCAGCAGCAGCGACAGCTCTCAAACATCTTGGCAAAGCGCATGCAACAGGATCAAGGGCAGAAAAAAAGTAGACGCACAGCCTATTCTTCCCTGCATGTTCCTGCGTTCATACAGCCAAAGCACATCCATCACGTTCATGCATATACAACACAAAGGCCTTTTAATGGTTTGGTGTGCCCAAAACTGGTGCCGAGCACAATGCAGTCTTGAGCAAATCAAATGCTTACTGGTGTTCCAAGTTCCACGGCAATGGCGAAGAAATGCCCTCCTTCGTCAAAGCCAACATTGGTTTAATCACTAAGGAAAAGTTTGGGATCCACTGCCTACAGTAAGAAGCCATTTCTATTAAGGCTCTGACTTCCTTCTGTGTATTTGGGATAGACATGCTAGAAATGATTTTTATCCATTCAGGCATCAACCTTCTTCCCTCCTTTGACAGGAGATAGCCTAAATAGGCGACCCCCTGTCGAAAATATTGAAACTTTTTAAGTGAAGCTTTGTGTCCATGTCATGCTAAGTGGATAAGCAACAATACAGTGCCCTCCTTACAGTCGCTCTCTGAGTCAGCAGCTAAGAGTAGATCATCTACATACTGAAGCAGTGTACAAGTGATAGGCAACTCAAGTGTGTCGAGCTGCTCTTTGAAAGCCCTACTGTAGATACTAGGACTCTCTGTGTATCCTTGCGGTGCACGGGTAAAGGTAAACAAGCGTCCCCCTAAGGTGAACACGAACAAGTATCTACTGTCTTTGTGTATAGGAATACTAAAGAAGGCGTTCTTTAGATCCACAGCACTAAAGTGAGTAGCTGAAGCTGGAATCCTAGTTAGTATTGTCGTCACTTCGGGTACAATGGGAAATTGTGGAGCAACAATCTTGTTGATGGCACGTAAATCAATAATGAAACGGAAAGGGATTGCATTATCACCTTTTTTGTACACGAGCAAAATCAGACTATTTCACAAACTACCTGCAATTTCCTCAATCACCCCACGATGCACAAAATCGGAGACTATGCATTTCAAAGCCTGCTCACCATCAACCGAAATCTTATACTGGGGAATACGTGGCAACTTTACTCCATGTTTCAAAATAATCTTAACAGGCTCAATTTGCAAAACACTAACATCATTATCATCAATTGCCCATAAACACTCCGGAACATCACTGAATTCCGGCGGCAAAGGTCTGGTCAAGAACTGAGAGACACAAAGTTGCTGTGGTGAAAACGTCAAACGCACTCCATCAGAAGAACAATGAATTACTGCATTTAATTCCTTCAACAGATTCAACCCCAACAAATTCTCTACGCAATTCGTAGTCAAAAGGAATAAACAGTGGTCCGTAAATGGACCCAAAGTAATCGGTACCGGCGACGAAACCGGACAGACTACTGGCGTGCCCGAAAACCCTACAGAAACACTGGTGTGCACTGACAGTGGAATGTTTGAAACCCGTGAATGGTCAATGGAACACTTTTGTGCCCCTGTATCTATCAAGAATAGATGTTTCCTATTTCCCACTATCATCTCAATGTAGGGCCCTTTCTTATTAACGGGAATAGGCTTTGGTTCCAAACCCTGCTTCGGCAATCCTAATGAAACAGAATGTCATCAAAAGGAAGTTCTTCGGAGAGGTAAGCAGCAGAAGGATGATTGAAAATGTTTCTTTTATCAACACTTGATGCATGATTATCCTGTCAAAAAGGTTGCTGTGAATCCTGCGAAAACTGACTTCTACCAGGGCCCCTTCCCCCAGGGCGGCTTCTAGATCATCTACCCATATTACCAAATGCGTTATTCGACCTCTGCTGGAGGAACGGGCATTGTGCAAACCAATGACCCTCTTGTCGTCAATAAGCACACTGGTTTATGTTTATAGGACCCAATGGCGCATTTCCCTGTGGAACATACTGCCCCTCAATTTGGCCTCTAACAATTTGCTGCGATAGAACCTTTGTTTTTAAGTCTCCTTTTCTCTTTTCAACTCATTCTTTTTCGTTATTGACACGATTCCCATACTATTGAGCCATATGCAATACTTCTGACTGAGACCTGGCATGCCAAGCACTCTCCGAAGATATCATTTGCAACTGGATGTCAGGCAGTAATCCACGCACAAATTTGTCCACAAATAGTCGTTTCCCAGACTCTGTATTCAAATCTTGTCCACTGAAATCTGAAAATACTTGTTCGAACCGATTAAAGAACTCGGTAGCACCCTCAGACTTTCCTTAGACACAGGCAGGAAGCTTGTCCCAAATAATCCTCTTTCCAGGAATTATAGCTTTTAATTCCATAACCATTCTATCAGGCAAAGTCAATATTACCTGCGGTGGTCTCTCGCCAGCTGGCCTTTCTCTATCGAGCCTATCCATATTATCCCATGTATCTCCCAACCCTGGTACATCATCTATAGTCCTAATCTGCTTCCACAAGTCGATAGGCAGGAGTACGGGAAATAACAAGTCAATATCCCTTAAGCTAAATACTGATGATTGAAAAACAGACTCTATCTTTTTGTAGAATCCTGTTGGATTCTACCTAATATCGGGAACAGATTGTTTAATGGGGTTCACTTCCTGTCTCAAGAACGGGACGTGAACGAACTGCAACACATAATGTGCAGGGATGTCTTGAGCAACTGCAACTGTTCCAGGATCGGTGGGAATCTCAACTTTTGGGACATATGTCGGAGGATCCTCTCCCATAGGCAACTGAGAAGTAGGCAATTCTGAATGCTTACTAAGCAACAGAGCTAGATCGAGCGCTAAAGCAGCTGAAGAAGTGTCACACAAAAAAGCCCTCTTATAAATATTCAGTAATTCTGCGGTACAAAACATTTTTTTCTTTATACATTAATCCTGCAGGTATTCTACCATGACCTGTATCACTTTCCTCTGCATTTCTGGCGTATACTGACTATACTTGTCCTATACTTCAACATAATTTATCGATTTGTCTGAAATCCACCTAATCGCATCTTTCATACAAATTTGTGTTTCCTCATTTATAGATTTACAACAAGGAAAGAACCGTTTCTGTACGAACATAGCGTCCAAACTATCACCATCTACATCTTCATTCCGTAACCTTTCCAACTCCCTTCTGTACTCGAAAACCCTCTCAACATGCTCATGTACTTTCTCTGCAGTATCTCTAGAAAATTCTAAAATATTCAGACCCCTTAACCCTTGTGGGAGATCTATATCCTTTAACCTGTTCCACATTATACGCAAATGAGCTCCCAATCCTTCAATAAAAACGTTTTTCTCAGGAAAATTGTCTAAGTTATAGAGTGTGGCCAAAACATCAGCTTGTTCGCCCTTCTCCATGCAATGTCTAGCCCATGCAGTCAATTCATGCTTTCTCTCTGGAGACACAGTATTAAGAGTTACAACCCTCGATCCCGCTCCCCGATCAACTACAAGTGGTGCAGAACCACTTGGAAGAGGGAGAGTAGGCAAACCTTGTACATTCGGAAATAAAGGTGCTGTCACTGGTGCAGCAGGAAAACCCATCGGACCCGCAACAGGAGGCAAACGCAGAGGAGCAGGTGGGGGAGCAATGACAATAGAAGGAACAACAGCCTGAGGAAGAGGAACATTAAGAGGAGCAATAGGAGGAGCATGAGGAGCTACGGAAGGAGGAATAACAGCAGGAAGAGGAACATACAGAGGTGGCGCAGTGGCACCAGGCCTACGTTCATTTAGAAGTTTGTCAATCAGCTCATCAGATACGTAAAAGTCTTTAGAAGGATACATTTTCTGGATACCAAGTGAAAAAGCCCTATCCATATTCCTAACTGACACAGACTGTTTATTTTGATCATATAACAGTGCTTTTTCGGCGTTCGTCATATGACGGCACGCATGTTTTTCCCTACTCTTCAGTTGCTGCATAGCTTCTTTCTTCCAATTCTGTAAAACATCAGATGCAGCAGGTCTAGCCTTTTTCTTTAATAGTATGGATTCTAGGTATTCAATACGAGGAATTTCAAAACTACCATTGATTGGCCACTGAAGTTCGGAAGCATGTCTAGTTTGTCTGTGCTAAATATCATTAAACACTATACTACCAATGTCATGCTTATAGTACATAGTACACGCCGGCGACACCTCCATTGGCGCCGGTCGGCCAAATTCCAAAGATTGTCTGTCACTGCGTAATAACGCCCTGAAGCAGGCAAACAATTTCCCAGGCATATCAGAATACTAGTGTTGCCTAGTCAATAATTGTACTCGCGAGTGCAATATGCCAAAACTAATTATCAGGATACTTAAGAATCGGGTCACGACTCACCTGATCAAATCCTAAGGAGGTCCGATCGGATTTCAAAGAACTAACAAAGGTCCCACGTGGTTGGTGATTTCGGCAAATTTGCCTGCCTCGATATATGGACCCTCGTCAAGAAGCCGTCTCGGACCGCGGGCTCACCGTCCAGGGATCGGGTTGTGCAGTGCTGCTGAGGTGTCTCTTCTCATCCAAGAAAGGAGCCCCCTTTGTCACCGTCCGATCCCGGTCTGATAGCCGCGTCAACCTTCAATGAGATGGGATGAATCTTGAGGGTCCCTATTCGGGCGCCATCTATAAAAGCAAGAGAAAATATCGAGGCTGAGTACCCCAAAAGGAAATACACCAAACACGGGCTTATAAAGATTCACAGATCTTTATTCTAAAAACTGTACAGTTTACAAAGAAACAAAGTATCAGATACAGAGAGCTATCTGGCCTTCAGTACATCACAGCAAATACCAGCCCTTTCGGATTGAGAACTGAGAGGTACTGGACGCCTAAACAGTTGCACATTTTATACATTTCCAATTATAATGTCCAGCCCCTCTACAGGTTAATGATACTCGGTCTAGGGGTTGCGCCGAGTTAACTTCTGACTTAATCAACTATATGCATGTGGATCATCTTCAATTTGTATGTAAACAAGTCACAATGGCAACAGTGTATTCTCAGATTTAACTTTAAGCCTAAACACATGTCCTATACAATGTAGTTCAGCAAGTGTCCACGTTCAGTATTTAGACAGCATTGTAGTTGATGTATGTCCGCGGATCGGACTTGTTGGTCTCTTTAATTGACCCAAACATTCAGCCAACGGACAGTTTACACATTAACTAACAAACAAAGTGCAGGACGGCTCAGTTCCAAGTGGGAAACACTGTCCACCATTTTAGAACACAGAACTACTTTAGAATAGAAATCAAAATAGCGGACGGACCTAAAATGGCAGCTAAGTCAATCTAAGATCGGAACTTTGCAACAAGGTTTTCTTCGCAGAGCGACTGGGCTTAGGCCAATAGATACAATAAAGGAGGCATGATATGATATCCCATTTAACATTATGTTTATTGGTATTTTCTGTTTCTGTGATACCCTTTCTAGCTCCCCTTATTTTGCAGTCCACACTTTACTGTGCTTTCCTGTTCTTGTTCAGCTCAGCTTGTCTGTGTTTTATAGTTCTTTGAGCTTGCTGCGTTCTGCATTTTAAAGATGATCCTTAGGACACCCCACCCATGATCAGACACACAACACTAATTAACCTCTTAAGTGCCATTGAGGTTCCCCCCCAGTGCCAATGGGTTTTTTAAAAAATTGCGGTATTCACCGCCCAAACCCGCCAGCATTTCCCCCCTCATTAACCCCTTAAGTGCCACCGACGAGCCGGCTCGTCGGTGGCAACCTGGAGCGGTTTTTACCGACGAGCCGGCTCGTCGCTGGCATTTAAAGGGTTAAGAGACTGGTGCAATTAAAATAAAATCTCAGCACTACAATGGCTGAAATATTTCCTCACCAACTGAATAAAAAAACACACTTACCACATTTACATCAAACACTAAAAATATCACCAACAGTGTACCACAAGGGTCAAGCTTCTCCCCACTTCTCTTCAACATCTGCATGACCCAACTAATGGAACTCATTCAAACCCATGGACTGGCAGCCTACAACTACAAAGACAACACCCAGCTCATTTGCAAGATAACCTCCAACGGAGACCCTGGTAACTCCCTCAACAAATGCCTCACCGACAAACATCTCAATGACAAACAACAATCTCAAGCTAAATCAAACTAAGAAAAAAAGAATGATCTCCTCACCGGAAAAAAATAAAACAAATGCATACCTAACCTGCCAGCGAGCATGGGCACCCAACCGGAGACAGTGACATTGATAACAAAGCTGGAAATCCTCATGGGCAACAGCCTCTCTTTGGAACCAAAAATCAATGCAATAGCAAAAAAGTTTCTACCTCCTGCAATTAATAAGAGGGATCTTCCCTTACCTTAAATTCCCACACAGGACCCTTGCGATCATCTCCTTGGTATTTTCCAGAATAGACTATATTTTCTCTACCTTCCATTGCCAGAATACCTCTATCCCTCTATGCCTCAACATGACACTACAAGAAAAGTAACTTTGGATGAACTGTCTTCTCCTATCTGTTAGCCATATTATGGAACTCTATACCGAATAACAACAGCAGACCATCTAACATTCAGGAAACAAATACAAACCTTGCTTTTGAGATAAACATAGATGTGTGCCTCTATACATCATACAACTGGATCAAAGCATTCATGGGACAGTAAGGAATGACAATAAAACTACTGAACACCCAGAGATCACCAGAAGCTAACTAACCACCGCCTTCTCTTTTCCACATCCCCACAACTCTCACAACTCTCACATTCTACACATGCCCAGAGGGCTTGTGAAACAACTCACTAAAACATGCAAACCACACACCCCTCTCTAATCATGCTACAACACCATTATCTGCAGACAACAAACAACTCAGACAATGCATTCTACCCTTCTGGAAACACCAAGCACAGCACACATCAAACACACCTAGAAAGCTCACACGCGCACACACCATTTTCACCTGGTTCTACAAACATCAACAGATGAACACAAGTTCTATCCTATTACTCTCTCTCTCACTGACCAGCCATACCCACTTTTCTTACAGACTCAAATGAGTGCCTTGAGACCATGCAAAAGTCAGAAGTGCAGGGTATAAATCAACATAATATACATTACATAAAGGTACCTGTAGCAGCAATTGTGGGCAGGGGGCGTCCAGGCATTCCTATTAATCAAAATACTGCTAAGGGTTTACACCACATCCATTGTCGTATATTTGTCTTTGTATCACCCTTTTCTACAGCTCAGGTGTTAACGTGCATGTATCTTTGGTTTCTGAGTGCAAGTTGTTCGATACATATTTACTCAATGTGTGATCTTCTGCACATTTCTCTTGTCATATGCTCATATTCTCTGCCCTCTGTATCAACCATTAGTGGGTGACTCGGCAGGAACATATAAACATAAATATATTCAGTAAGAATAATAAGGACACCACAGCTTCCAGACAGCTTCCAGTGAAGTAAATCCATCCGTATTTCATTAAAAAAAACCTTGTCTCTGTATCCTGATTTTTAGCCATGCATGAATGAAACAGCGTAGAAACATAGAAAACAGATTACTATTTTGGTACCTTCAGAGTAGTTAATTTGTTATACTAAGATCCCCATAATTCCTAGGCAGCTCTATCCATCATAGTAGTAGTAGAAAGGCTGTTCACTTTTCAAACTGTGCAAATATAGGAATACAGTACACTAGTGCTATAGAAATAAAAGAAAATGACTTTACATCAATCATGTTTCTGCATCCCATGCCCTATCTTACTGTGACTATTGTATTGTCAATCTCTTGCATCGCTTTCTTTTTCCACCTACTTCCAGGACTCCTCGGATTACTAGTGTCTGTGTACTTTGTTTTGTAATGTAACCATTGTATTGTATACCTACCCCGTCATGCCCATTTCTCTTCTTCCCCTCCAGGTCCCCTGGGATTACCAGTTTTCTGTATTATGTTTTGTACTTGCAGTCTCACGCTCTCTAGTACTATTGTAGTGTCCATTTGTTGCTGTCATAGCTTTCTCGACTAACTCCACTAGGGCCCCCCAAAGGTCCAGTGTTCTTGTTCAGTGGTGTACTTACTTGTTACTCCCTCTATTGTGTGTGATCCCTCTGGTGCCTCCCTCCTTTTTTGCCCCTCTTGCATCCCCCTCCTTGTTTGCCCCTATTGTACCTCCCTCCTTGTTTGCCCCTCTTGCACCTCCATCAAATGTTTGCCCCTTGCGTGTGATCCCCTCACCCCCTTCTGCCTGAGCTGCCCCTCCACCCCTTACTCTCTGCCCACACCCTCTATGGAGCTATCTGTCTTCCATATCTTCTATAATTGCTATTCTATCGACTATCCCATCCCACTCAATAGGTCTGGTGAGAATAAGCTCAAGAGGGACATCCTGGTCTCCAATCCAAGCCTCCCTATCGCTGATACCTACACCACTGCTTCCTTCCAGACAGACCGTCACCGACATCCATTTTGTCATTCCCTCTCCGGGCCTATGGACCCCCCATATGGTCTCTGTTCTGTCTCCTTTTTCCTCCTCTCTCATTAATGGTGGCATCCAATTGGGGCCCTCCTGGCCCCATTGCCACTCTTCCAAGACCATCATTAATGTCTATTCACATGGCACTGTCTTGTTCCAGGGTTCTCATTTTATCAGGCCGTTTTTATCAACTTCCTACCTTCTCCTGCTACTCTTACCTACTCCTGTCTGGCTCTTCTGCCACCTTCCTCCTTTGCCACCTCTCTGGTGTCCTCCTCTGATTATCTGGCTGGGCTGACACCTCCATCCTCTGCCACCTCTCTGGCACCCTCCTCTGCATCTCAGGCTGCTCTGCCTTCTCCTTCCTCCCCCACCTCTCTAGCACCCTCTTCTTCTTTTCTGACTACCCTGCAATTTCCTCTTTCCTCCTCTGCCCATTCTCGGGCACTTCTAACACTTCTGCAGGGTGTATCTCATGCCAGTACCCTTCCACGTAAGTCTCACAAAAGTGACAATCTGCTCCATGTCGCTACTCTTAACATTTGTTCCTCTGTCAAACACTCCTCGGACATCTGCTGTCTCCTGGAAGAGCTTGATCTGGATGTACTCAGTCTCAGCAAGACTTGGTTCATGGCCAGCTTTGTCACAAGCTTTGACACTCTCCTCCCTGATTGCTACAAGATCCTCTCCAAACCCAGAACCAACCGTTCTGAAGGTGGGGCTGCCCTGATCTTCCCGGAGTGGATCCCTGCTTCTGTCATTCCTGCAAGGACCTACTCCTCCTTTCAAAGCCTTTTAAAGCCTGGTATGCAGGCTCTCTCTCTCTCTCCTGGCCTCTCTCTCTCACTGTGGCCACCGTCTACAGGCCGCCTGGCCAGGTCACCCTCTTTGAGTGGGCTGACCTCTCCTCCTCCCTCCTTACCCCTACCTCTCAACTTCGGCTCCTTGGAGACTTCAACATCCACTTTGATGCTTCAAGTCTATTTTGTAACCTCTGTGTGTCGTAAGCTCTCTCTCTCTCTCTCTCTCTCTCTCTCTCTCTCTCTCTCTCTATCTCTCTCTTTCTCTCTCTCTCTATTCTTCACTCTCGCCCAACTCACTCTGAAGGGCACACTCTAGGTGTTCTGATCTCATCAGACCTTCCCCTTTCTAATCCTCTCAACACTTCTCTTTCTTGGACAGGCCACTTTCTTCTTTCTTCTCACCTGTAGCTCTCTGCCCCACAGGTTAAGCTGACCCCAGTACTGCCACCCACCTTCTCGGTCATCCGGCCCATGAAGCGCTTGTCAGTGGAGGATTTCACTGCTTCCTTCTCTCCTTCTCCTACCCCTGTGGCTGACTCACACTTTGGCACAGCCCTTTCCAACCTTCACCTCCCAATCTCAGGATGTCCCTTCCCCTGTCATGAGGATCTGTTTGAAGCCTGCATCCAAGTGCAACTCTTGGCACAATTCCGACCTTGCCACACTTAAGCGCAAATGGAGGGTATCAGTCTCAACCTCTGACAAACTGGCCTGCTGCCTGCTCCAAAGGCAATACAGAGTCTCTGTCCTTTCTAAGAAGAGACTATATCCAAGCCCATCTCTCTGTGGCCTCTAACAACTCGTCTGTACTCTTCAAAATCTGCAAAGAGCTGGCCAATCCTGCTGCAATCTCCACCTCTCTTGTTCCCTCCAAGGCCCTTTGCACAGCTCTGGCATCTCATTTCACCACTAAAACTCAGGACATCATGACCTCTATCTCCACTACCTCTACCTACTCTTCCTCTCCCTCTACCACTCCAAGCCCCTCTCTGGCCATATCTCCTCTTCCTTTCTCCTCCTTCTCCCTGCTCACTCCTGATGATGTCCAATCTATGATAGTCTCGTCAAAGCAGCTCCCCTGCTCCTCCAGAACCATTAAGGACCACATCGATACCCTTGCTCCAGCCTTATCCGATTTCTGCAATCACGTTTTCATTACTGGAACCATCCCCTGCCCCTTTAAGCACTCCCTTGTGCACCCCCTCCTTATGAAGCCCTCTGCCGATCCTTCCTCTCTGCCTGACTACTGCCTAATCGCCATTACTACTTTCCTGCACAAACCTCTGGAAAGGCTGGCCATCTCCCAGCTTTATCGACATACTGAAGCTGTTGGTTGTCTTCATGACCATCAGTCTAACATCAGAGCAGTCAGAAGCTTGGAAACTGCTCTCCTGAATACCTGTGAATACTAGTCTCTAATCTAGACTCTAAACTTCCATCTGTCCTCATTCTCCTTGATCTATTCTCTGCTGTCGACACAATCAACCATGCCATCCTGAAAAATCGTCTCTGTGACAACCTGGGTATCACTGGTCAGGCCCTAGCATTGTTGACCTCCTTTCTCTCGACCGATCCTCCCAGGTCCAACTTGTGTCCTTCCTCTCGTCTATCTCTTTCTCTACTTGTGGTGTTCCCCAGGGGTCTAACCTCTCTCCTTGGCTATTTAACCACCACTTGCCAACTCTGGCCCACCTCATCTCTACCTTCTGTTCTAACTTTCAGTATTATGTGGATGACACTCAGCTCTCCCTCGGCCTCCCCTCAGCCTCTTCTCTGCCTTCTCTCATACCTGACCGCTTGTCTGAAATCACAAATAGTGTGCCTCCAATAATCGCTGCCTTAATGCCAGTAGGAATGAGATCCTCTTTATTGGGACACCCACTCCCACCTTCTCTCTCTCACTCTGGCCGACCACCCTGGGCCATCTACCTGCTCCTTCCTGTGAGGCTTAGAACCTTGGTGTCATCTTTGACTCCACCCTCTCCTTCTCTCCTCACATCTCTGATATCTCTAAGAAGTCACACTATCAGCTGCACCTCCTCAGAGGTATTCTTCTATTTCTCTGGACTACTGCAACAGTCTATTTCTAAATCTGCCTGCCTCTACTCTTTGCCCTTTCCAACTAATCCAGAACAGGACTGCAAGACTTTTCCTTGGCCTCAAGCCTAGGGATCATATCTCTTCAGCCCTGAAATCCCTCCACTGGCTCCCTGTGGCTGCAAGGATCACGTTCAAGACCATCTGCATCATCCACAAGTCTTTGTGGGGCTGGGGACCACACTATATCCAACTTTCTCTTCCTAGGCATCTTCCTTCTCAAGCCCTCCACTCATCCACTTCCAACTCTCTGAGAGTCAGTCGCTTTTCCAGGCAGAGAGTGGGGGGTAGATCTCAGTCCTAGGCTGTGGCCTTCCTCTGGAACAGCCTCCCTGCCTCTCTCAAACTTGAGCTGGACCACCTAAAGATCCAGAAGCAACTCAAGACCTTCCATGTGCTTCCACTTTCTCTCTCCCTCTCCCTATCCCTTGTTGATGCCCCTGACTGCTGCACAAACTGGTTATCTGGCCACCCACTGAATTTACAGGGCTAGGCTCCTGCATGACCAGTTGCCCTTGCACTGCCGCCAGTCCACCTAATCCACTTAGGGACTGTATCTGCAACCCTACATTCCCCTTACTCCCTGCACTTATGAGCCACTGCACTCCCCCCCGTCACTGCTCCCTCTCCCTACCCCCCACAATTGCACGATTTGAATGACACAAAGGAGTGTAAAATCATTGTTTTGTCCTTCTGTCTTCCCTAAATTAGTAATGTTAACTGCAATAGTGGTTTAATAATTCTGCTGGTAACATGATAAACATGATAAAAAGAATGTAATATTGCAAAAGGATTCTAAACAATTGAAATCACATTATTAAGGACTGAATTAATGTGTAATATCTATAATACATCAGTAAATAACAAAAACAATCATTTCACAGGCGATCAATCATAAAGGGATGGTTGCATAGCTTAACATAACTGGTGAATTTCTTTGGGTTTTCGATTTTACCTTTCTACCAAAACATACATTTAACAACTTAATTTTCAATGAATTTCATAGTTTTTTATTAGAGCAATTTATCCATAATGTCCCTTTGACAAAGTGTTTTTCACTTAATAGTTTTTATAAGTGAAAATGTTTCATGATGTTACAGCACTGTATATAAGTTGTTATTAATTCCTCTTTTAACATATATTAAAGGACTATAAAGTGCTTGTAACAAATATATTGTTTTCAGTGCATACTCGCCTCTGTCATTTTCAACAGTGCATGCAGGGGATGCACATCGCGGTTGAATTGCCTAGGGCATGAGGATCGACCATGACCCCAGCCCCATCTAATCACTCTTGTTCTCCACTGCACCTAGCCTGCATCCTTGACCGTGTCCACTATTCCCCCATAATGTAACCAATTACCAGTGTTCATGGTGTGCAGCCATGGCCAGTGTCCACAAACCATTGGGCATGGACTTCAGCCATGCTGCCGGACCCAATATGGAAACCAGAGCAGAAAGTTGTCCTTGCTGGGGGCCAAGCCCACTGCCAAGGCACCAAAGTTATATCATTGTTGTATGCACCCTGTGATGTGTTTCAAAATAGACATATATGATGATGATGATGATTTTATTTTTTGTACCTACATTTTCACACTTCGGAAGACATACAAAAATTGACAGATTTGTAGAAACATGCTTTCAGGTCCTTGCTGATGCTCTCCATGCAATATTGCTGCAAACCCGTACAGCACTTCGGGCTTTAGCAGTGACCAGTTTTTTTCCCCCATTCAAGCCTATCCAGATTTTGAAAATCTTACGACAAAGCCAATGCCTGGTGGCCTTGCCCAATTTAACCTTATAGCTGGGCCTAGGTGTCCATTGGCAGTGGCCAGATTGTCAGGGGCATGGCCTCTGACCACAGGCACCAAAATGATATCACTATTTTTTGTACTTACATTGCCACTTTAAAAAAACAATGAAACACTGGGCAGATTTGTAGAAGCTTGTTTTCAGATCCTTGAAAATGCTCCTCGTACAACTTTTCTGCAAATCTGTTCAGCATATCAGGCTGTAGTCACAAGCAGAATTTTGTTCCCATTCAAGGCTGTCCTGAAAATGTTGTCCCCCAATATAATTTTGCGCCTTCTTGCGAAACAGTGCAGGGCTTTACAACAACATTAACATGTGGGTCTATATTTTTATTGCTAAACCTTGTGCAGTTTTGTTGAATGGTGCCAGAGTTACAAGCCATCTAATAACTGCTCATCACAGACCTAGATCCATGGATGTCCTTAAACATTTGTCAAGTTTGTGAACATCACAGAAATGTCACCGGCCATCTGACATGTTTGCAGACATCAAAGGAGAACAACCACCTGTTAATGTTTTTTTTCTGACATTTCCCATCCCATCTTCATCACCCTTCACCTCCCCAGAGATTGTTTTATTTGTTTGACAAGTTTAAGTGGTTTTAATATCTTTCTTACTGTGATGTTCGAGGACTATTGTCGCAGTTCACAATTCACGTGTTTAATTGACCAATCAGCAGCCATGTTTGAGGTCCCCGAATATTATGCAGCTAACTGGATTGCTCTAGAGGCATTCGCGGACACCAAACCAGGAAGTCAGTCCGTGAACATATCAATAACTTGTAAAAAAATCTATTGGACGCATTAACACCAAATTTGCAAAAGCATGCTTTCAGGACCAACTCCAAAGACCAGGGCTTGCTAATAGATTAGGCCTATGCCATCTGCCAATCAAACCAGCCCATTGGAGCACCTGATGTGGCAGAAATGTATCCCCCCTTGTGCTCCCCTGGGCAGCCGGTTGACAGCAAAATCTCTGCAGTCTTTTTATTGCAGATGGACCCAGCATCGTCTCCACTACGCCCAGTATTGCAGATAAGATCTGCCCACTGGAATATGCCTCAGCTCTGTTTAAATAATGCATTTCTAAATATATCAGTGAACTACTGGTAGCCTTTTGTAATCGTTGTGTTTGATTTTCAACCTAAATGTTTTAAATTTGAATTTCTTAAAATAGTTTGGTCAGGTGGTAACAGGATTCGGGTAAGGTGGAATGATATTCTGATGTTTGGGGGTGTTAATGTTCAATATGCAATCTGATCATTCTCTGGAGTCCCAGGTCTGGAAGGGAGCCTATGGTGTGGAAGATAATAGACGAAAGATAGGTGAGTTGGCCAGTTGAATTTGTAGTGTGGTAACTTTAGAAAAAAACGTGGTCCTGTCATGCAGCTTGTCATTTATGGTGTGGGCCAATTGATTATCGAAGGAAAGTTAAGATGCGTGTTGAGATGAATTTTCACAATCAGACAGACCTTGTGGACAGATTCTGAGAGGCCACCCTGTTCTGATGATCATGAAAAACACTAATATCTAGCTACGCTCTAACAGAGTAGTGTTACTAAATCGAACTGCTTAGACTTAGGAGAGCGTGAAAGTGAAGTGTTCAGTTAAGCACACACAGAGCTCTCTAAATAATACAAATTAGATTGGCCTTAGACAAACTCTTACTAATGTAAATCCAAAGGTACGTATCACACGAAAACATGTATTACTATATAAACACCTAAATTCCTCAATTCCTACCAAGGTTGGACTTAATAAGAACAAGGTTTTTTCTAGATTTATGTTGTGTGTGCTCTTGCTTTCTCCCAATTCTCTTACTTGTCTTTAAGTGGTTTAAACTTGCTAATCACTCTTTACGAGTTTGGTGGCATCTTGGTGGTACATTTTCTGAGATACCACCAAACTGTATTAACGTTGCCAAAACGTGGTCCATCATTATTACCACCAGATTACAAGAGGCAGAAGGCGGTGTTAGCCCCCATTTCATTGAAGTGCATAAGACTACATGGGGGATTTCAGTGGAATTACTGCAGAAGTAATTCTGTTAAAATTTGGTGGAAATCTGCGGATTTACCACCAGCTCATAGCTGGAGGTGAATCCTCTAACTTTCCACCAAAGTCATAGTTGGGCGTTGTGTTAATGCAGAGGTGTATGGTAATACCACCAAATCTTTAACAACACTGGCCAACTTGTAATGAGGTCCACTTAAAGTGCTGCGGTTTATATTGCTGACCATTATAACTGTATTAAAGGCTCATTGTTAGTGTTTGTTTAGGACAACACCCGCAATAGAGAAGGTATATGCATGGGAGCTGTATACTGAATCCTTAACCTGTAATGTTCTATAAGTATCAAGATTTGCACTAACAAGTTGCAAACTCCTTAAAATAGTTGGTTCAAACACATGATTCTATAGTAAGATGTCTAAATGAGCATATGATTATGCTTTGCATTTTATTCAAGAGAATAGTACAAAAATAATTCATAGTGTAAATACAAATAATTTAAATTGCAACCATTACATGCAATCCTTTGCGTGCAAATCTGTTTTCATGTGCAGTTCCCTGCCTAATAAATTCATCTATAATAGTGCTGATGTCAAAACGTTCCAGTATTTCAGAGTGATAATTTAAAATTGAGACATTGTTCAATCACACTTGTGTCCTTGTGGATCTTAAATAGGTTTTCAATCGCCTCAGTGAAGGGAATGATCTTTCTGCTGAACCTGTTGTTACTGGTACAGTCAGTAGTAACTGCACAGCTTTTTTTTTATTTTTATTTTTTTATTGTGTTAACTGAATAAAGAGTTTTTACAAAAGAAAATACTATTTCCTCAAAAAGTTTTGTGTGTTTTCACATTTTGTATCTTCAAGTTGCTTGTCCAGTTGCTTGTCGAAGGGCTAAGTCCTTTGAGGTTTTTCTGGTCATTGACAGATAGCGTCCAAGTTCAAACTATGCAGAAAGTTTACAACAGCGATGACTGGTCTTCGACTTAGCCTATTCATCAAAAAAGACCACCAGTAGCCCTCGTCCGGTCTTGAAAATTCAGAATCGAGGTGACCTAGGTGGGTTTCCCTGTTGCCAGTGGTACCCGGGTAATGGACAATCAAGTGTTTTAGGCTCTCCTTTGAGTCCTGGTTCAGACAGAAATGGCAAGAGTCAGTCACAGATTTGCCTCGAGTTCTCAAGACCTTGTTTTTTTTAAAAATGTTCAGTCTTGCTCTCAATAAAGTCGAACGAAAAATCTTGTTCGGGAACTTCAATAAATAACTGATAGGCTCATTTATTTTTGGAGAAAAAAGCGGCAGATGGGTCGCAGATTTGTAATTGAGAGCTTTCAGCTGTGTGTCACACCAGTCAAATTCTTTCAATTTTTTTGCCGTCTTTGTTGGATTAACCAAAAGCTCGTCCTCTGAACTTCCTATTGTTTTTAGGAGAGTTTGTTTTTTTATGTATCCAGGTTGTTAGCATTTTGTTTGAGCCTTTCTTGATTTCTTCTTGGATTAGTGTGTAGATTTTCTCCTTAGATGATCTCACTTCCCTGTAGAAAATCAAGCTGTTAAGGGATACCGTGCCTTCGAGTGAGATAAGGCCGAGTTCTCTTCTTATAAGAGTTATTGACGTAGAGATAGGCAGTCAGAGGACTTTTTTCCAGAGGAAGCCTTCCAGTTTGGGCCACATTGAGTCTGGAATACTCAGTATAGCTGCCACACTGTAGGTAAGTGCTGGAACCACTTTCATCCTGTAAAAGTTGATTAACGCCTTGACTGAGAAGCGTCCACATTTTTTGTCCATGATGATCAGTTGATTAGTCAAGGTTTTGTTTTTGTGGATCAAGAGGTCTAGCATTGGTTGCTCATTCATCTTATTGCTGAACATGGTACCCAGGTATCTGAAAGATTCCACCTCCTTGAGGCGAACGTTGTTGAAGAACCATGCCTCTGATGCTTTTCGTTTGGCCCTTTTATCAGGTGCATCACTTTAGTTTTCAGGGCGTTGCTTTCCAGATCGTTGGTTTTCAGATATTCATTCAAATTGTCCAGTTTTCGCTGGAGCCCTATCTTCGTTTGATCAATTAGAATGATATCATCTGCGTAAAGCAGCCTATTGATCTTTTCAGAGCCCAGAGAAGGGGGAAAAGCTTTTACATTTCTTTCGGCATGTTGGTAATCGCCAGTGTAGGCATTGTAAAGTGCCGATGCCAAGGGGCATCCTTGCTTTACCCCACAGTTTGTACCAATTGGTGAGGAGAGTAGACCTGTACCATTGAGTCAGACTCTCATAGATGTTTCGGAGTAAAGTTCTTGTATAGGATCCAACAAAGCGGGGGGGCAGTTCCAATTGGTAAGTTTTGTCCATAGATTCTCTCTGTTTACTTTGTCGAATGCTTTTGGCAAGTCGATAAAAGCCAGGCACAGGGGGGGGCGCCTCTTCCTGGACTCTGGCCTTGAGAATGTTGATAGTAAATATGTTTGCCATGGTGCTTAGGTTTTTCCTAAAGCCAGTTTGGAAATTGTCCCACCCTTCTGAAGAAGACACCCAGATCTTGAAGCTGTCAAGTAGGAAGGATCCGAAGAGTTTTCCGATGCAGTCGAGGAGTGCGATGGGGCGATAGTTGTTCGGGTGGCCTCTGTCTCCTGATTTGTAAATAGGCACAACATTTGCTGTCTTCCAGGACGTCGGAATAGATCTAGTTGCCATGCACGATTCAAAGATTCAGGATAGACCAGCTTGCCGGATTGGATTTTAAGTCCATGTTTGACAGACCATCAGGGCCGGGTGCTCGTGATGATTTTAGTTTCTTAATTTTAGATTCAATGCAAGTTGGGTCCAGTTCGATGTCCCAATGGGTACTTCAATGTTTCAAAGATTCTATCCCCTTCTCGGGTAGGCCGAAGAGAGCTGAAAAGTGGGCAATCCAGACTTCTTCTGGGACGCTGGATGATAAAGCGTCCTCACTTGATGAGCTTTTTTGAAGTAATCAATGACCAGAAAGCCTTTGTTTGCTTGCCTCTAAGTACTTGCAGCATTTGCTCGGAATCGTCTTGATAAAGCTGGATTTTGAAGCCTTTTAACCAGTTCTTAAAAACATTGGTAGCGGTCTGAGCTGCTTCTCTAGCACAGCTTTGACAAATTCTGGAGACAGAACATGTAATGTTTGATGTACTTGTAATGTTTTGACTTCAAAGTATAGTAAATGAACATTCATCAGGGACGTCATTTAGGGGTCACCAGAGGTCTCAACTGCGACCTCTGAGGTCTCCCTTGCGACCTCTGTGGTGTACCTTGCGATCTCTGAAGAAAATAAAATCTTTTTTTTTTTTTTTTGTAATGCAATCTTCTGGGCTGTGGCCAGCACCATGTGGCTCTTTACTTCCGGAGTGGCTGGCTTTCTTTTTCAGGCCCCTTAAAATAGAATAGGAACACCAAATAATGTGTCTTTCTTGAATTCTATACAATAAATGCTAGACTCAATAAGGGTTTATTTCAGGCACACTTCAGCGGGTGAGTCACTGATTAAGTCTGTTCTTAAATGCCTCAACTCAGCCTTTCATCTTTCTGAGGTTGTTAAATTAGTACCAACACAGGTTGGGTGACATTGGGTGTATATTTCTTCTATATAAAGCACTTAAGCGTAAGTGTTATATAATAACACATTATCATTTAGTCATGGACATCTGCTTGCATTCACAGTAATTTTGTAATATGGGCCTATACACACTGATCTTAACAATACATATGGTGATACATTCTTGTATGAAATGTATACATCACATTATAGTGATATCGTAACCATATTTTTCATAGTATACAATGCTATGTGATTCCACTTCCTGTTTTGTCAACGGGTGAAAGGTGGTTTTCCATCACTTCCCGCGATATCACTTCGGGGTGGGGTCAAATTACATCACTTCCTGTGATGTCATTAGGCATCAAGGGCCGTGTGATGTCACTTGCGCTACCCCTGGCCTTTTGGTGAAATGACGTCCCTGACGTTCATGCTTCGTTGTTTCACTGCATCATGAAACATTGGCAACTGCATTTCTAAACAACTTTGATCAAGTTCAGTGCCATAAAAATCAGTGAGTACTTTGCTGGGCTTTTTATTCATCATCACCATTTCTGCTTGCACCAGAAAAAGCCAGGTGGCACCTGTGAGTCTGTTTGGTTGTGTACGCACCTATTGCTATAGCTATCAATGAAAAATAAAGTGGTCTAAAACAATATTTTTAATTTCCAAAAATATAATGTTCTGCTCATTTAACAAGTATTTTGGCTTCTTTAACTGGTGCAGTATCTCTGGTTCTTGGATAGTTAGTATTTCTACATTGTCACAATTATCCAGAAAGTAGTCTAACCTTTCAATGTCTGCTTTTCACAACACGGTGCCAGGCTCCCATGCTGCTCCTCAGCAGTCTGCTGGGGGTAGCCATGGTGTTCAGAGAGGCATTGCTGGAGTGCTCTCAAGTGAAGATGGAATAAGGCCTGGGAGCCACATTGTTCAGTTCTAACATGAGAGGAGCCATCATCTTTGATTCTCCTCATACAGACTAAGAAAACAGGGTGGTGTTGAGTGTGCTGCATGGGAGTAGTGGTGAGAATTAGTGGATGTAATGTGTCTGGGTGTCAAAGGTGAAGGGAGATTGGATGGAATAGAAATCTAAGCACAGAGGGGAAAGAGAAAGCAGTAGACTGATGTTGATACACTATTGGTGTTGCTTCTCTATTGTTCTTGTTTTTTTTATAGGTTTTTATATTTCAATTAATACATATATGTTGAATAAATAGTACATACCTTTCATTCCTAGGGTATGATTAACTGAAATTCAACTTTAAAGCTCTTGTTCAGAGGTTTTGTAGTGTACAGTTTTCAATTTTCAAGCTATGGCAGTAGTTTCACCTCCTCTTTCCTTTCCTCCTTCCATCTCTCCCACTCAAAATCCTCAATGTTCCTCAGTGTTTCCCCCTCAGTCACACTTCTTCTCGTCCCACTTCTCCCTCCACGTCACTCAACAATCCCTCCTTCCTTCCTTGCTCACCTCTCTTCAATGGAGTAAAAGAGGCCCCACAGCCCCGCGGTGCGGGGGGCTCTGCTAGCACATGTCCTGGGAGGGGGCCCCACTTGGAGAAAACGTTTTTTTTTTGTTGATATCTTTCTTTTTGAATTGACTCTATATTCATAAAGAAATTATTTCTGTAACAGAAATAATTTCTTTATGAAGGCAGAGTGACTACAAAAAGAAACTTTCTTTTTGAAGTCTGAGGGCTCACCTACCCCATGACATGGAAGACCCCAGGCTGGAGGTCTCCATGCCATGGGGTGCGGGAGCCCTCTGACTTCAAAAATAAAAGTTATTTTTTAAAGTCACTCTGCCTTCATAAAGAAATTATTTCCATTATGGTTCGGTCCTTAACAGAAGTCATTTCTTTATGAAGGCAGTGTGAATTCTAAAAGAAACAATTTATTTTTTAAGTAATAGGGCTCCGCTCCACCCCAGGACGTGTGAGTGTATTTTGAAATGGTGTACACTCAAATGTGTAGGCAACTGCCTGGGTGTGCCTGCATGGTGAAAGGGTGCACACTTAAATGTATAGGTGCGTGCCTGGGTGTGTGTGTCTCTATGGTGAAAGGGTGCACACTTAATTGTACGGGTGGCTGCTTGGGTGTGCCTGTATGGTGAAAGGGTGCACATTTAAATGTATGGGTGGCTGCCTGGATGTGCCTGCATAGAGAAAGGGTGCACACGTAAATGCACGGGTGGCTGCTTGGGTGTGCCTGTATGGTGAAAGGGTGCACACTTAAATGTATGGGTGGCTGCCTGTGTGAGTGTATGGTGAAAGGGGGCACACTTAAATGTATGGGTGGGTGCCTGGGTCTGTGTGCCTCTATGGTGAAAGGGTGCACACTTAAATGTACTGGTGGCTGCTTGGGTGTGCCTGTATGGTGAAAGGGTGCACACTTAAATGTATGGATGGGTGTGACTGTATGGTGAAAGAGTGCACACTTAAATGTATGTATGGCTGGGTGTGCCTGTGTGTATATGGTGAATGGTGTGTGTGCTTGTGTTCAGGGGCGCAACAAAACTTTCATTTCAGGGGGCTAATCCTTCAAATGTTGAGATAGGTGCAAAATTCACGGGTGGTGGAGGAGGGGCAAACTTATTTGTGTGGGGGCATCTAACTTCCTTACACATTTTAATTAGACTATTCCAGTGCCGCTTCAATGTTACAAGCATTTAACTCTCTCCTTTACATCTGAAAGCACCCACTAATGGACTGCTGTGAGAATGAGTTGTCTCCTGTTTCCTCTCTACCCTTCCAATCACTCCCCTGGCATGCAAGTACTAAACCCACATCACAATTTATATTACCTAAAAAATGTGGCATTTGAATGCAGGTACGCTAGTAATTACTTGCCCCTTGTGAACAGCAAACTTCAGGTGCTGTTTAACATCTGTGTCCTGTCCGGCAACTGCTCTGAAGGTCAGCCAGTTTGAGTCACAATAGCCCAAAATTTCAGGGAGGGAGTGCTGAAGCCCAGTCAAATCAATTGTGTTACACCACTACTTGTGTTTAATGCCTTGATTACTTACTGGTAATCATCATTACTCCTAGCCCTATTCTTCCTTGTTCCTGTACTTGTGTATGAGGCAGTACTTAAGTACTGGAATGAGGTAGAGGTACATGGAGATAATACCTGACATAGCTACCTGTAATCTTCATTACTCCTAGTCCCACTCTTCCTCATTGCAGTACTTATCTATGAGGCAAGGAGTCTCATACATAAGCTCTGGGACAAGCAAGAGGGACATGAAGGTAATTCTGGGTCAAGGAGTTGATTTTGGAGGTTGTGATTGGGTGTGGGCAGCAGAGGTGATGTGGGGGGGCAGGATTGTGCGATAAATCATAATGCTTGTCCACGTCCAGACTAAGCAGGCATGATATGTTGTATTAGTGGCTAGAGAGGTATTTTGGTGTAGCCAGTCTGGTCATTCCTCAGTTTGATATGACTGTTTTTTAACTATGGATTTCTGATAAAGTAGTCCTGCTATGTATAATTACCTGGCTAGACTGGCATTTGGGTTCTGCCAGTCTAGCCATTTCTTACTGCAGCATTGTATATTTTTCTGGGCATCTGTGATACAATGATATGATATAAGTAATTTATAACACACCTGTACACAAGAGTTTCTAGGTGCGACAAGCAAGGGAGGGAAGACAGAGGGAGGTCAAGACAAACAATCTTACTAGGCCTTGTGTCATTCAGATCGTGAAAGTGCGAGAACGAGAAATGCGAGGTGAAAGAGATGGGGCAAGTGCAAGGAAGCGGGCAGGGGAAAACAGGGCAGTAATGTTCTGAGTAAGTGCAGCCAAGGCAGCGCGGCTCTGGGCAGTGCAAGGGGAACAAGGGACTGTAGCGTTACAGTTACAGCATCTATGTGTGTGGTAGGCCCAGATGCAGTGCAAGGGTGACTCATCAAGAAAGAGCCTGGACTCAGTGAGACTCTGAGCATAGCCAAGCAACCAGTCGGTACAGCAAACAGGTAGGTCAGCAGGGGCAGGGAGAGAGAATAAGCAGGGGAGAAGAGGAAAGTATTGAGCTGCTTCCGGAACTTCAGTTGGTCTGCTCAGGTTTGAGAGGGGCAGGAAGGCCCTTCCAGAGGGAGGCACCTGCAGAGGCGAGATCTACCCCCCACTCTCGGCCTGGAGAAATGTCTAACCCTTATAGAGTCGGAGGTAGCTGGGGGAAGGGCTTAAGAAGGATGGTATTTTGGAAGAGAGCGTTGGATGTAGTGTGGGCCCCAACCCCAGAAAGCCTTGTGGACAATGCAAAGGGTCTTGTAATGTCCTTTCATCATTTCATCACGGGACCCTTCGCGAGCTCCCGTGATGGAAGGGTGAATAGAACATAAAGACGTATGTTTGGAATGCTTGTTTCAAACGCGTCTCATGTCAGTTGCTTTCCACGGTCGGTGGGGCCAATTCACTTGTACTTAGCTATTAATATAAATAAATAGCTTGCCTATAAATCACGTCTCCCTGCGTGTAATTAAACACTTCAAGTGGCGACGAGGATCTTCTGGCCCCACCGCCCCTTTGTGTGTCCCAGGCTTTCATCCAGCCGTGATTTATGTGCGTGAGCAGGCCCTGCAGCTGTCATAAAAGCTGTGGCCGCTCGCTCTTCTTACAATCAACTCGACTTCCAGCGACGGCTAGTCAAAGTCAATTAAGTGAGTAAATCCTTAATCCTGATTGTGTTTACTTTTAAATAATGCCGTCCGGACACGCCTCTTGGCCTGTGCTGTTAAGCTTACCGTATTCGACAGAATAGAGGTGTTTATTTTTTGTCAGTTACAAGTTTTCCATCTACCGTAATTCTCAGTATAAAGGCGCAATCACATGGAAAGAGAAGGTACATTGAACTGATAAGCGTTTAAATTTACAGGAAGTCATATTGTTGGCTGATAATTAACCATTTCAAGCCATCCACCCATATTCTCTACACTGTGTGCAAGTACATTGAAAAAAAAGAAACAGAGAATTAAAGTGATACATTATTGTACTGCAGCAACTCCCTGCATTCGAATTTAAAAAGAGACATTAAGGAGACCGTAATTCACATATTTGGTCAACCCTTTCCAATTTGTGGCACATATATTTGGTGGTCAGCATGTCTTTCAATAGTGTACCACCGCCAATGTTTTTTCTTTCGGATGTTGGTGAACCAGCTATTCCATGGAAAAGATGGATTAAATCATTTGAACATTACGCTGGCGTTGTGTGTGGTCAGAATTGCAGCGTGGAGAGGAGGAAGTCTCTTTTAATGCATTGTTTAGGCCCGGCGGGGCAGAAAAAATTTGAAGATCTACCAGATCTACTTTCTGATGAAGATAATGACTTAAATGAATGTGAGCGGTCAGTGAAGAAGATGGGAAAACATTATGAAAAAAAACTGAGCACTATTTTGGAACGTTATAAATTTGGGAAAAGGACTCAAGGAGAGGGTGAGAGCATAGAACAGTACATCACTAGTTTGAGAAAGCTAGCCAAGACATGCAATTTCAATACTCAGTTGGACGAGAGGTTGAGAGATCAATTCATGCTGGAGTGTAGGAGTAGCAAAGTAAGAGAAAGATTATGGGCTGAGGACGACCCCAACTTGGACACTGTCTTACGTGTGGCCAAGGAAGTGGAGCACTCTGAGAAATGTGTTAAAGAATTAGAAAGCAGGATGCAAAATACTGATATTAAACATGAAATTTCAAAAGAGAAGCATAATACACTTACTACAAGTAAAGAGAATGAACCCATTGCCCAAATTTCAGGAAATTCCAATAGGAGATACAAATCGGAAAGAAACGGGAGATTACCGTGGAATGATGAAAAAAGGAAAAAACCAAGCTCCAGAATTTATAACAGTGATGTGAGAAAGAAAAGTCCACACAGGCGTGGAGACGACCCTAGAAGGAAGAACACAGGGAGATGTTTTAGATGTGATAGCATGGATCATTGGGCGGATAACCCGGAATGTCCTGCTTTGAAAATTATATGTGGGAAATGCAAAGGCAAGGGGCATTACGCACGATGTTGCAGAAGGCAAAACACTTCCACTAACTGGATAGGAAGCGATGAAAATAGTGATGAAGATGAAGAAGAATGTGTGTTTGTCGTGACAGACGAAGAAAATGAACAAGAAATAGAAAGCCCCAAGGCCATAGTTTGTGTTGATGGAACCAACATGCACATGATGATTGATTCAGGTGCAAAATATACCTTGATACCACAAATTTTCTGGGACAGGAAGAAACATGAATACCTGCATGAACCAGACATAAATCCCAGAGCATATGGCGAAGTTAAAATAGATGTCATTGGATGGTTTTGGGGAGCACTCAAATTCAAGGAGAGGAAAGCAAATGGGAAAATATACATAACAAAGAAGGGGAGAACGCCTTTGTTAAGTTGGACCCACCAATGCAAACTCAAAGTGAAGTTGGATGCTGCGTCGGATGAGTCTGTATATTCAGTTGAAAACAACGCTGGAAGACTTCAAGGAAACAAGGAAGTCGCCAAGGAAGCTGATATGGTGAAAGAAATTTTCAGGAAAGACATCGGATGTCTGCGTGGGTTTGTTCATGAGATCAAAATGAAGCCAAGACATGTTCCTGTTGCGCAGAAGTTACGCAACATCCCGCTTTCAATGAGAGAAGAAGTAAGAAAGGAGATTAAATTATTGGAAGATCAGAAAATCATCGAGAGAATAGATGCCAGTGAATGGGTTTCACCGTTAGTTGTATTAAGAAAAAAATCCGGAAAATTGAGAATATGTGTAGACATGAGAGAATTAAATAAGTGCGTGATCCCGGACAGACATCCACTCCCCAATATTCAAGAGATTGTATCCACTATTGGACCCTCAAAGTATTTTTCCACTCTGGATCTAACATCAGCATACCATCAGGTTAAACTTCATAGGGATTCTAAGAAAATGACAGCCTTTATCACGCCTGATGGGCTGTATCAATACAGAAGATTGCCATTTGGATTAGTGTCAGCTGCTTCAGTATTTCAGAGAATCATGCACAAACTATTTGAAGGTGACAAAGGGATTATTTGTTTTCAAGATGACATACTGGTACACGCCGTCAACCAGAAGGTGCATAATGAAAGATTACAACATGTCTACAAGAAGTTATATGAAGCAGGTATGACCCTTAGTAGAGATAAATGTAATATAAATCGTAGCGAAATCGATTATTTAGGACATACCATATCTGCTAGCGGCATAAAACCAAGGAAGCAACTTGCTGATGCCATAATGAACATTTCAAGACCAGAGTCAAAGGAGGGCGTGCGTACGTTCATTGGAATGGCAGAGTACTATTCTAAGTTTATAAAGGATTTTGCCATACATACTGTTCCGCTACGTGAACTTCTAAAGAAGACGTCATTTGAATGGAACAGGGAGTGCGAAGAAGAATTTGAAAATATCAAATCAGAATTAAACAGAGCACCATCATTGAAGAATTTCAAGAATGGGAGGAAGACTATAATAACAACAGATGCAAGCAACCTAGGGTTAGGAGCTGTTGTCACACAAGAAGTTGAAGGAAAAGAAGTTCTTATCGCGTTTGCATCTAGATTGTTAAAGGGTGCAGAAAGGTCGTATGCTGCAATAGAAAAGGAAATACTGGCCATCAAGTGGGCAACAGAAAAGTTCAGGAGTTTCATCTGGGGAGTGGAGGTGGAGATTCGCACTGACCACAAACCATTGATACATGTCATTATGAATAAAGGTTTGGACAATGTATCTAACAGAATTAAAAGATGGGTTGTACTTCTGCAAGAGTACAACTGTACAGTACGATATGTACCAGGAGTGAAGAATCGTGCTGCTGATTGTCTGTCGCGACTTACCAACAATTCTGAAGTAGACAATGAAAGTGAAAACAATCCTGAAGTTGTCTTGAACGTTGAAGCGTTTTCCATATCCAAATCTGAGTGGGAAGAAGCGGAGAGACAAGATGATAGCATAAAACAGTTGCAACAAATTATACGAAGCAATGGAAGTTTAAAGAAAGTTATGTTTGAAGGGTCTGGTCTCATCGAATACTGGAGAGTTGCAGATGAACTCAACGTAGCGAGTGACAGAATTATGAGAGGGGATCGAATAATTCCACCTAAAAGTCTAAGACAAAGAATCATCGATCTGGGCCACGAAGGCCATCAAGGAATTGTGAAGACTAAACAGAGAATACGCGATGATTTCTGGTGGCCAGGATGTGACCTGCAAATCGAGAGAACCATCAGAGAATGTATCCTTTGTAATCAGAGTGACAGGGCGTGTGTGAGTGCAAATTACCCTATGGTGAAAACGAATATTCCAGGAAAAGTATGGGATGAAGTAGGCATGGACATACTAGGGCCTATTCATTGTGATGGTAAACAACAATTTTGCTTGGTGGTCATTGACCTTCTGACCAGATGGGTAGAAGTTTTAATCAAACCTCATATGAGTGCTAAAATAGTGATAGATTTTATGTCAGAGATATGCACTAGAGAGGGTTTCCCAAGAAGCATATTAACTGATAATGGTGCCCAATTCAGGTCAAAAGAGATGGAAATGTTCTGTACCAGTAATTCCATTGTGCACAAAACTAGTGCAATATACCACCCACAAACCAATGGGGTGGTTGAGAGATTCAATAAGGTGCTCAAGGATGCTATTCGGTGGGCTTGGTCAAATGGGCTCAACTGGGAAGAAGCAGTGAAAAGGAAAATAATTGCTCACCGTTTTACTCCCCATAGTACTACTGGTCTATCACCTTTTGAGTTAAGTAGAGGGCGCAGAGCAAACACCAAATTGACACCATCTTGGTTGGAGAGGGAGACCATAGTAAGAAAAGATTTACTGTCTACAAGTCAGGCATGGGACAAGGTCTCTTTACTCGACCCAAACATTCAGCCAACGGACAGTTTACACATTAACAAACAAAGTGCAAGATGCGTCAGTTACAAGTGGGAAACACGTTCCACCATTTTAGAAAACAGAACTACTTTAGAATAGAAATCAAAATGGCAGACAGACCTAAAATGGTGGCTAAGTTGAACTAAGATCGGAACTTTGCAACGCGGTTTTCTTCGCAGAGCAACTGGGTTTAGGCCAATATATACAATAAAGGAGGCACAATATGATATCCCATTTAACAAACCCTCCTTTTGGCCTAAGCCAAGCGCTAAACTACTTCTAGTCACTTTACGAGTAACTCCACGTCTCAATGTCCATACATCCTGAACAAAGCAGGATCTGATACAACATTCGAAACAATTTTTGAAAATGGAAATGTTGGAGAGTGTGGAGATGAAATGGCTGTTTCCCCAGGCCCCACGGGCTCAGGGAGAGTCTCTGACGCACTCTCGATGCTGTTTGATGTTCTGTGTCTTCTGTAGCATTTGGCAAAGGGAAAGGAATCCTCTTGATGTGAGATGTGTGGATCCAATGCTTCCTGCGTGCCACTCACACTGCTTTCTGTGTGACCAGAAGAACTTGATGCGGGCCCCGCCAACGAGGTCCGAGGCAAGAAGATCGTTCAAACGAATCGGTCAGGACCCAGTCTCCCAGCCATATGCTATGACCTGGGCCCTCGTATTTTACAGGTAAAACCTCTCGCACCTGGTGATAAATCAAATACAGATTTTTAGTTAACTGTCCACAGTAGTCATTAAGAAGTACATTTTCAACTTCGTGTAGAGAACAGGGCTTCGGTAAGTTCCAGATGTTGTCTGGCCTACCCATGACCACCTCAAATGGAGAGAGCCCAGTCTTAGTTTGAGGGGTCGTTCTCATAGACAATAACATGATCGGTAAGGCATCTGGCCATTTTCATTTGGTGCCCGCACATGTCTTGGCGAACTTGTTCTTGATGATGCCGTTATGTCTCTCTACTAAACCAGCACTCTGAGCGTGCCTAGCCAAATGGAACCGTTTATCGATCTGTAATCCCACGCATATCTGCAGAATTACAGCAGCGATAAAATGTGGATCATTGTCCGACCAGATGACTCTTGGCAAACCAAACCTAGGAAAATATTCCTTCAGCATGGTCTTCGCCGTTGTCATAGCAGTGGCATCTTTGACAGGAAAGGATTCACCCATTTACTCAAGGCACAGATAACCACTAGTACGTATTTGTAGTTATTGCAACGTTCCATTTCAATAAAATCGAAGTGGATTACCTCGAAGGGGACAGAAGGTGGACCAAAACTACCCCTAGTAGTCGATGTGCCCTTCCCTACATTATGCTGCAGACAAATCATACACCCTTGGACAAAGCACTCAGCTACTTTAGAGATTTTGTCATTTACCCAAACACTTTGCAACATTTTGGTGACTTTACGTGCACAAATATGGGTGGGACCATGAGCCATAACAACCATCATCGTAACGTATGCATCAGGTAGTAACCATTTCCCCTCTACTTTATCCACCCAACACCCATCATCACCCAATTTTGCCAAACCCTCAGCCCATTTCTTAGATTACTCTAACGTGGCATCAGCTTGAATATTTTTCACATATTCAATACCCTTATCCAAAGTACAGGCATTTGTGGCTTCCCTTGAAGTAAACATTTCTGAAGAGAGATCAGTGGCAGTCTGTTTGGCTATCTGGTCAGCAAAAGCATTCCCTTTTCCTAGATTATCTATAATCTTCTGGTGTGCTGCGCATTTCATAATTGCTAGCTGAATAGGGAGTGCAAGCGCTGAGAGTAACTGTACTGTCAAGGAGCCATACTAGATTTTAGTGCCATGTGAGGTCAAATAACCTTGTTCTGCCCAAAGTCTGCCAAAGTTGTGAACTCCCCCAAAGGCATGCTGACTGTCGGTATATATATTTACAGTAAGCCCTTCGGAAAGTTCACAAGCTGGGTCAATGCTATAATCTCAGCGGCCTGTGCAGAAATATGCGTGATTCTTTTGGTCTCCACGACTGTGCTCAATGTGATGATTGCATAAGTACCATCTGGGAGTTTGAAACAGGAGTATCACAAAACAGCTCCCCTTGTGGATCGTTCAAAGGAGTATCTTTCAGATCAATTCTGCCTTTTGTCTCTTGCTCTGTAGTGTAAAGGCAGTCATGTGACTCTTCATCACTGCAAGCAGGAAAAGGTAAGAGTTCAGCCGGATTGAGAACACAACATCTCTGAATTTTAATGTGCGGTTCAAACAAGATCAATTCATATCTCGTTAATCATGTGGAGGTGAGATGTTGCGTTTGTGTTCTGTTTAATAGAACATCTACAGAGTGAGGTACCATTAGGGTTAAAGCATGGCCTAGGACCATTCCCTCGCTCTGTTTTACAGACGCAGCAGCAGCAGCGACAGCTCTCAAACATCTTGGCAAAGCGCATGCAACAGGATCAAGGGCAGAAAAAAAGTAGACGCACAGCCTATTCTTCCCTGCATGTTCCTGCGTTCATACAGCCAAAGCACATCCATCACGTTCATGCATATACAACACAAAGGCCTTTTAATGGTTTGGTGTGCCCAAAACTGGTGCCGAGCACAATGCAGTCTTGAGCAAATCAAATGCTTACTGGTGTTCCAAGTTCCACGGCAATGGCGAAGAAATGCCCTCCTTCGTCAAAGCCAACATTGGTTTAATCACTAAGGAAAAGTTTGGGATCCACTGCCTACAGTAAGAAGCCATTTCTATTAAGGCTCTGACTTCCTTCTGTGTATTTGGGATAGACATGCTAGAAATGATTTTTATCCATTCAGGCATCAACCTTCTTCCCTCCTTTGACAGGAGATAGCCTAAATAGGCGACCCCCTGTCGAAAATATTGAAACTTTTTAAGTGAAGCTTTGTGTCCATGTCATGCTAAGTGGATAAGCAACAATACAGTGCCCTCCTTACAGTCGCTCTCTGAGTCAGCAGCTAAGAGTAGATCATCTACATACTGAAGCAGTGTACAAGTGATAGGCAACTCAAGTGTGTCGAGCTGCTCTTTGAAAGCCCTACTGTAGATACTAGGACTCTCTGTGTATCCTTGCGGTGCACGGGTAAAGGTAAACAAGCGTCCCCCTAAGGTGAACACGAACAAGTATCTACTGTCTTTGTGTATAGGAATACTAAAGAAGGCGTTCTTTAGATCCACAGCACTAAAGTGAGTAGCTGAAGCTGGAATCCTAGTTAGTATTGTCGTCACTTCGGGTACAATGGGAAATTGTGGAGCAACAATCTTGTTGATGGCACGTAAATCAATAATGAAACGGAAAGGGATTGCATTATCACCTTTTTTGTACACGAGCAAAATCAGACTATTTCACAAACTACCTGCAATTTCCTCAATCACCCCACGATGCACAAAATCGGAGACTATGCATTTCAAAGCCTGCTCACCATCAACCGAAATCTTATACTGGGGAATACGTGGCAACTTTACTCCATGTTTCAAAATAATCTTAACAGGCTCAATTTGCAAAACACTAACATCATTATCATCAATTGCCCATAAACACTCCGGAACATCACTGAATTCCGGCGGCAAAGGTCTGGTCAAGAACTGAGAGACACAAAGTTGCTGTGGTGAAAACGTCAAACGCACTCCATCAGAAGAACAATGAATTACTGCATTTAATTCCTTCAACAGATTCAACCCCAACAAATTCTCTACGCAATTCGTAGTCAAAAGGAATAAACAGTGGTCCGTAAATGGACCCAAAGTAATCGGTACCGGCGACGAAACCGGACAGACTACTGGCGTGCCCGAAAACCCTACAGAAACACTGGTGTGCACTGACAGTGGAATGTTTGAAACCCGTGAATGGTCAATGGAACACTTTTGTGCCCCTGTATCTATCAAGAATAGATGTTTCCTATTTCCCACTATCATCTCAATGTAGGGCCCTTTCTTATTAACGGGAATAGGCTTTGGTTCCAAACCCTGCTTCGGCAATCCTAATGAAACAGAATGTCATCAAAAGGAAGTTCTTCGGAGAGGTAAGCAGCAGAAGGATGATTGAAAATGTTTCTTTTATCAACACTTGATGCATGATTATCCTGTCAAAAAGGTTGCTGTGAATCCTGCGAAAACTGACTTCTACCAGGGCCCCTTCCCCCAGGGCGGCTTCTAGATCATCTACCCATATTACCAAATGCGTTATTCGACCTCTGCTGGAGGAACGGGCATTGTGCAAACCAATGACCCTCTTGTCGTCAATAAGCACACTGGTTTATGTTTATAGGACCCAATGGCGCATTTCCCTGTGGAACATACTGCCCCTCAATTTGGCCTCTAACAATTTGCTGCGATAGAACCTTTGTTTTTAAGTCTCCTTTTCTCTTTTCAACTCATTCTTTTTCGTTATTGACACGATTCCCATACTATTGAGCCATATGCAATACTTCTGACTGAGACCTGGCATGCCAAGCACTCTCCGAAGATATCATTTGCAACTGGATGTCAGGCAGTAATCCACGCACAAATTTGTCCACAAATAGTCGTTTCCCAGACTCTGTACTCAAATCTTGTCCACTGAAATCTGAAAATACTTGTTCGAACCGATTAAAGAACTCGGTAGCACCCTCAGACTTTCCTTAGACACAGGCAGGAAGCTTGTCCCAAATAATCCTCTTTCCAGGAATTATAGCTTTTAATTCCATAACCATTCTATCAGGCAAAGTCAATATTACCTGCGGTGGTCTCTCGCCAGCTGGCCTTTCTCTATCGAGCCTATCCATATTATCCCATGTATCTCCCAACCCTGGTACATCATCTATAGTCCTAATCTGCTTCCACAAGTCGATAGGCAGGAGTACGGGAAATAACAAGTCAATATCCCTTAAGCTAAATACTGATGATTGAAAAACAGACTCTATCTTTTTGTAGAATCCTGTTGGATTCTACCTAATATCGGGAACAGATTGTTTAATGGGGTTCACTTCCTGTCTCAAGAACGGGACGTGAACGAACTGCAACACATAATGTGCAGGGATGTCTTGAGCAACTGCAACTGTTCCAGGATCGGTGGGAATCTCAACTTTTGGGACATATGTCGGAGGATCCTCTCCCATAGGCAACTGAGAAGTAGGCAATTCTGAATGCTTACTAAGCAACAGAGCTAGATCGAGCGCTAAAGCAGCTGAAGAAGTGTCACACAAAAAAGCCCTCTTATAAATATTCAGTAATTCTGCGGTACAAAACATTTTTTTCTTTATACATTAATCCTGCAGGTATTCTACCATGACCTGTATCACTTTCCTCTGCATTTCTGGCGTATACTGACTATACTTGTCCTATACTTCAACATAATTTATCGATTTGTCTGAAATCCACCTAATCGCATCTTTCATACAAATTTGTGTTTCCTCATTTATAGATTTACAACAAGGAAAGAACCGTTTCTGTACGAACATAGCGTCCAAACTATCACCATCTACATCTTCATTCCGTAACCTTTCCAACTCCCTTCTGTACTCGAAAACCCTCTCAACATGCTCATGTACTTTCTCTGCAGTATCTCTAGAAAATTCTAAAATATTCAGACCCCTTAACCCTTGTGGGAGATCTATATCCTTTAACCTGTTCCACATTATACGCAAATGAGCTCCCAATCCTTCAATAAAAACGTTTTTCTCAGGAAAATTGTCTAAGTTATAGAGTGTGGCCAAAACATCAGCTTGTTCGCCCTTCTCCATGCAATGTCTAGCCCATGCAGTCAATTCATGCTTTCTCTCTGGAGACACAGTATTAAGAGTTACAACCCTCGATCCCGCTCCCCGATCAACTACAAGTGGTGCAGAACCACTTGGAAGAGGGAGAGTAGGCAAACCTTGTACATTCGGAAATAAAGGTGCTGTCACTGGTGCAGCAGGAAAACCCATCGGACCCGCAACAGGAGGCAAACGCAGAGGAGCAGGTGGGGGAGCAATGACAATAGAAGGAACAACAGCCTGAGGAAGAGGAACATTAAGAGGAGCAATAGGAGGAGCATGAGGAGCTACGGAAGGAGGAATAACAGCAGGAAGAGGAACATACAGAGGTGGCGCAGTGGCACCAGGCCTACGTTCATTTAGAAGTTTGTCAATCAGCTCATCAGTTACGTAAAAGTCTTTAGAAGGATACATTTTCTGGATACCAAGTGAAAAAGCCCTATCCATATTCCTAACTGACACAGACTGTTTATTTTGATCATATAACAGTGCTTTTTCGGCGTTCGTCATATGACGGCACGCATGTTTTTCCCTACTCTTCAGTTGCTGCATAGCTTCTTTCTTCCAATTCTGTAAAACATCAGATGCAGCAGGTCTAGCCTTTTTCTTTAATAGTATGGATTCTAGGTATTCAATACGAGGAATTTCAAAACTACCATTGATTGGCCACTGAAGTTCGGAAGCATGTCTAGTTTGTCTGTGCTAAATATCATTAAACACTATACTACCAATGTCATGCTTATAGTACATAGTACACGCCGGCGACACCTCCATTGGCGCCGGTCGGCCAAATTCCAAAGATTGTCTGTCACTGCGTAATAACGCCCTGAAGCAGGCAAACAATTTCCCAGGCATATCAGAATACTAGTGTTGCCTAGTCAATAATTGTACTCGCGAGTGCAATATGCCAAAACTAATTATCAGGATACTTAAGAATCGGGTCACGACTCACCTGATCAAATCCTAAGGAGGTCCGATCGGATTTCAAAGAACTAACAAAGGTCCCACGTGGTTGGTGATTTCGGCAAATTTGCCTGCCTCGATATATGGACCCTCGTCAAGAAGCCGTCTCGGACCGCGGGCTCACCGTCCAGGGATCGGGTTGTGCAGTGCTGCTGAGGTGTCTCTTCTCATCCAAGAAAGGAGCCCCCTTTGTCACCGTCCGATCCCGGTCTGATAGCCGCGTCAACCTTCAATGAGATGGGATGAATCTTGAGGGTCCCTATTCGGGCGCCATCTATAAAAGCAAGAGAAAATATCGAGGCTGAGTACCCCAAAAGGAAATACACCAAACACGGGCTTATAAAGATTCACAGATCTTTATTCTAAAAACTGTACAGTTTACAAAGAAACAAAGTATCAGATACAGAGAGCTATCTGGCCTTCAGTACATCACAGCAAATACCAGCCCTTTCGGTGTGAGAACTGAGAGGTACTGGACGCCTAAACAGTTGCACATTTTATACATTTCCAATTATAATGTCCAGCCCCTCTACAGGTTAATGATACTCGGTCTAGGGGTTGCGCCGAGTTAACTTCTGACTTAATCAACTATATGCATGTGGATCATCTTCAATTTGTATGTAAACAAGTCACAATGGCAACAGTGTATTCTCAGATTTAACTTTAAGCCTAAACACATGTCCTATACAATGTAGTTCAGCAAGTGTCCACGTTCAGTATTTAGACAGCATTGTAGTTGATGTATGTCCGCGGATCGGACTTGTTGGTCTCTTTAATTGACCCAAACATTCAGCCAACGGACAGTTTACACATTAACTAACAAACAAAGTGCAGGACGGCTCAGTTCCAAGTGGGAAACACTGTCCACCATTTTAGAACACAGAACTACTTTAGAATAGAAATCAAAATAGCGGACGGACCTAAAATGGCAGCTAAGTCAATCTAAGATCGGAACTTTGCAACAAGGTTTTCTTCGCAGAGCGACTGGGCTTAGGCCAATAGATACAATAAAGGAGGCATGATATGATATCCCATTTAACATTATGTTTATTGGTATTTTCTGTTTCTGTGATACCCTTTCTAGCTCCCTTTATTTTGCAGTCCACACTTTACTGTGCTTTCCTGTTCTTGTTCAGCTCAGCTTGTCTGTGTTTTATAGTTCTTTGAGCTTGCTGCGTTCTGCATTTTAAAGATGATCCTTAGGACACCCCACCCATGATCAGACACACAACACTAATTAACCTCTTAAGTGCCATTGAGGTTCCCCCCCAGTGCCAATGGGTTTTTTAAAAAATTGCGGTATTCACCGCCCAAACCCGCCAGCATTTCCCCCCTCATTAACCCCTTAAGTGCCAGCGACGAGCCGGCTCGTCGGTGGCAACCTGGAGCGGTTTTTACCGACGAGCCGGCTCGTCGCTGGCATTTAAAGGGTTAAGAGACTGGTGCAATTAAAATAAAATCTCAGCACTACAATGGCTGAAATATTTCCTCACCAACTGAATAAAAAAACACACTTACCACATTTACATCAAAAACTAAAAATATCACCAACAGTGTACCACAAGGGTCAAGCTTCTCCCCACTTCTCTTCAACATCTGCATGACCCAACTAATGGAACTCATTCAAACCCATGGACTGGCAGCCTACAACTACAAAGACAACACCCAGCTCATTTGCAAGATAACCTCCAACGGAGACCCTGGTAACTCCCTCAACAAATGCCTCACCGACAAACATCTCAATGACAAACAACAATCTCAAGCTAAATCAAACTAAGAAAAAAATAATGATCTCCTCACCGGAAAAAAATAAAACAAATGCATACCTAACCTGCCAGCGAGCATGGGCACCCAACCGGAGACAGTGACATTGATAACAAAGCTGGAAATCCTCATGGGCAACAGCCTCTCTTTGGAACCAAAAATCAATGCAATAGCAAAAAAGTTTCTACCTCCTGCAATTAATAAGAGGGATCTTCCCTTACCTTAAATTCCCACACAGGACCCTTGCGATCATCTCCTTGGTATTTTCCAGAATAGACTATATTTTCTCTACCTTCCATTGCCAGAATACCTCTATCCCTCTATGCCTCAACATGACACTACAAGAAAAGTAACTTTGGATGAACTGTCTTCTCCTATCTGTTAGCCATATTATGGAACTCTATACCGAATAACAACAGCAGACCATCTAACATTCAGGAAACAAATACAAACCTTGCTTTTGAGATAAACATAGATGTGTGCCTCTATACATCATACAACTGGATCAAAGCATTCATGGGACAGTAAGGAATGACAATAAAACTACTGAACACCCAGAGATCACCAGAAGCTAACTAACCACCGCCTTCTCTTTTCCACATCCCCACAACTCTCACAACTCTCACATTCTACACATGCCCAGAGGGCTTGTGAAACAACTCACTAAAACATGCAAACCACACACCCCTCTCTAATCATGCTACAACACCATTATCTGCAGACAACAAACAACTCAGACAATGCATTATACCCTTCTGGAAACACCAAGCACAGCACACATCAAACACACCTAGAAAGCTCACACGCGCACACACCATTTTCACCTGGTTCTACAAACATCAACAGATGAACACAAGTTCTATCCTATTACTCTCTCTCTCACTGACCAGCCATACCCACTTTTCTTACAGACTCAAATGAGTGCCTTGAGACCATGCAAAAGTCAGAAGTGCAGGGTATAAATCAACATAATATACATTACATAAAGGTACCTGTAGCAGCAATTGTGGGCAGGGGGCGTCCAGGCATTCCTATTAATCAAAATACTGCTAAGGGTTTACACCACATCCATTGTCGTATATTTGTCTTTGTATCACCCTTTTCTACAGCTCAGGTGTTAACGTGCATGTATCTTTGGTTTCTGAGTGCAAGTTGTTCGATACATATTTACTCAATGTGTGATCTTCTGCACATTTCTCTTGTCATATGCTCATATTCTCTGCCCTCTGTATCAACCATTAGTGGGTGACTCGGCAGGAACATATAAACATAAATATATTCAGTAAGAATAATAAGGACACCACAGCTTCCAGACAGCTTCCAGTGAAGTAAATCCATCCGTATTTCATTAAAAAAAACCTTGTCTCTGTATCCTGATTTTTAGCCATGCATGAATGAAACAGCGTAGAAACATAGAAAACAGATTACTATTTTGGTACCTTCAGAGTAGTTAATTTGTTATACTAAGATCCCCATAATTCCTAGGCAGCTCTATCCATCATAGTAGTAGTAGAAAGGCTGTTCACTTTTCAAACTGTGCAAATATAGGAATACAGTACACTAGTGCTATAGAAATAAAAGAAAATGACTTTACATCAATCATGTTTCTGCATCCCATGCCCTATCTTACTGTGACTATTGTATTGTCAATCTCTTGCATCGCTTTCTTTTTCCACCTACTTCCAGGACTCCTCGGATTACTAGTGTCTGTGTACTTTGTTTTGTAATGTAACCATTGTATTGTATACCTACCCCGTCATGCCCATTTCTCTTCTTCCCCTCCAGGTCCCCTGGGATTACCAGTTTTCTGTATTATGTTTTGTACTTGCAGTCTCACGCTCTCTAGTACTATTGTAGTGTCCATTTGTTGCTGTCATAGCTTTCTCGACTAACTCCACTAGGGCCCCCCAAAGGTCCAGTGTTCTTGTTCAGTGGTGTACTTACTTGTTACTCCCTCTATTGTGTGTGATCCCTCTGGTGCCTCCCTCCTTTTTTGCCCCTCTTGCATCCCCCTCCTTGTTTGCCCCTATTGTACCTCCCTCCTTGTTTGCCCCTCTTGCACCTCCATCAAATGTTTGCCCCTTGCGTGTGATCCCCTCACCCCCTCCTGCCTGAGCTGCCCCTCCACCCCTTACTCTCTGCCCACACCCTCTATGGAGCTATCTGTCTTCCATATCTTCTATAATTGCTATTCTATCGACTATCCCATCCCACTCAATAGGTCTGGTGAGAATAAGCTCAAGAGGGACATCCTGGTCTCCAATCCAGGCCTCCCTATCGCTGATACCTACACCACTGCTTCCTTCCAGACAGACCGTCACCGACATCCATTTTGTCATTCCCTCTCCGGGCCTATGGACCCCCCATATGGTCTCTGTTCTGTCTCCTTTTTCCTCCTCTCTCATTAATGGTGGCATCCAATTGGGGCCCTCCTGGCCCCATTGCCACCCTTCCAAGACCATCATTAATGTCTATTCACATGGCACTGTCTTGTTCCAGGGTTCTCATTTTATCAGGCCGTTTTTATCAACTTCCTACCTTCTCCTGCTACTCTTACCTACTCCTGTCTGGCTCTTCTGCCACCTTCCTCCTTTGCCACCTCTCTGGTGTCCTCCTCTGATTATCTGGCTGGGCTGACACCTCCATCCTCTGCCACCTCTCTGGCACCCTCCTCTGCATCTCAGGCTGCTCTGCCTTCTCCTTCCTCCCCCACCTCTCTAGCACCCTCTTCTTCTTTTCTGACTACCCTGCAATTTCCTCTTTCCTCCTCTGCCCATTCTCGGGCACTTCTAACACTTCTGCAGGGTGTATCTCATGCCAGTACCCTTCCACGTAAGTCTCACAAAAGTGACAATCTGCTCCATGTCGCTACTCTTAACATTTGTTCCTCTGTCAAACACTCCTCGGACATCTGCTGTCTCCTGGAAGAGCTTGATCTGGATGTACTCAGTCTCAGCAAGACTTGGTTCATGGCCAGCTTTGTCACAAGCTTTGACACTCTCCTCCCTGATTGCTACAAGATCCTCTCCAAACCCAGAACCAACCGTTCTGAAGGTGGGGCTGCCCTGATCTTCCCGGAGTGGATCCCTGCTTCTGTCATTCCTGCAAGGACCTACTCCTCCTTTCAAAGCCTTTTAAAGCCTGGTATGCAGGCTCTCTCTCTCTCTCCTGGCCTCTCTCTCTCACTGTGGCCACCGTCTACAGGCCGCCTGGCCAGGTCACCCTCTTTGAGTGGGCTGACCTCTCCTCCTCCCTCCTTACCCCTACCTCTCAACTTCGGCTCCTTGGAGACTTCAACATCCACTTTGATGCTTCAAGTCTATTTTGTAACCTCTGTGTGTCGTAAGCTCTCTCTCTCTCTCTCTCTCTCTCTCTCTCTATCTCTCTCTTTCTCTCTCTCTCTATTCTTCACTCTCGCCCAACTCACTCTGAAGGGCACACTCTAGGTGTTCTGATCTCATCAGACCTTCCCCTTTCTAATCCTCTCAACACTTCTCTTTCTTGGACAGGCCACTTTCTTCTTTCTTCTCACCTGTAGCTCTCTGCCCCACAGGTTAAGCTGACCCCAGTACTGCCACCCACCTTCTCGGTCATCCGGCCCATGAAGCGCTTGTCAGTGGAGGATTTCACTGCTTCCTTCTCTCCTTCTCCTACCCCTGTGGCTGACTCACACTTTGGCACAGCCCTTTCCAACCTTCACCTCTCAATCTCAGGATGTCCCTTCCCCTGTCATGAGGATCTGTTTGAAGCCTGCATCCAAGTGCAACTCTTGGCACAATTCCGACCTTGCCACACTTAAGCGCAAATGGAGGGTATCAGTCTCAACCTCTGACAAACTGGCCTGCTGCCTGCTCCAAAGGCAATACAGAGTCTCTGTCCTTTCTAAGAAGAGACTATATCCAAGCCCACCTCTCTGTGGCCTCTAACAACTCGTCTGTACTCTTCAAAATCTGCAAAGAGCTGGCCAATCCTGCTGCAATCTCCACCTCTCTTGTTCCCTCCAAGGCCCTTTGCACAGCTCTGGCATCTCATTTCACCACTAAAACTCAGGACATCATGACCTCTATCTCCACTACCTCTACCTACTCTTCCTCTCCCTCTACCACTCCAAGCCCCTCTCTGGCCATATCTCCTCTTCCTTTCTCCTCCTTCTCCCTGCTCACTCCTGATGATGTCCAATCTATGATAGTCTCGTCAAAGCAGCTCCCCTGCTCCTCCAGAACCATTAAGGACCACATCGATACCCTTGCTCCAGCCTTATCCGATTTCTGCAATCACGTTTTCATTACTGGAACCATCCCCTGCCCCTTTAAGCACTCCCTTGTGCACCCCCTCCTTATGAAGCCCTCTGCCGATCCTTCCTCTCCGCCTGACTACTGCCCAATCGCCATTACTACTTTCCTGCACAAACCTCTGGAAAGGCTGGCCATCTCCCAGCTTTATCGACATACTGAAGCTGTTGGTTGTCTTCATGACCATCAGTCTAACATCAGAGCAGTCAGAAGCTTGGAAACTGCTCTCCTGAATACCTGTGAATACTAGTCTCTAATCTAGACTCTAAACTTCCATCTGTCCTCATTCTCCTTGATCTATTCTCTGCTGTCGACACAATCAACCATGCCATCCTGAAAAATCGTCTCTGTGACAACCTGGGTATCACTGGTCAGGCCCTAGCATTGTTGACCTCCTTTCTCTCGACCGATCCTCCCACGTCCAACTTGTGTCCTTCCTCTCGTCTATCTCTTTCTCTACTTGTGGTGTTCCCCAGGGGTCTAACCTCTCTCCTTGGCTATTTAACCACTACTTGCCAACTCTGGCCCACCTCATCTCTACCTTCTGTTCTAACTTTCAGTATTATGTGGATGACACTCAGCTCTCCCTCGGCCTCCCCTCAGCCTCTTCTCTGCCTTCTCTCATACCTGACCGCTTGTCTGAAATCACAAATAGTGTGCCTCCAATAATCGCTGCCTTAATGCCAGTAGGAATGAGATCCTCTTTATTGGGACACCCACTCCCACCTTCTCTCTCTCACTCTGGCCGACCACCCTGGGCCATCTACCTGCTCCTTCCTGTGAGGCTTAGAACCTTGGTGTCATCTTTGACTCCACCCTCTCCTTCTCTCCTCACATCTCTGATATCTCTAAGAAGTCACACTATCAGCTGCACCTCCTCAGAGGTATTCTTCTATTTCTCTGGACTACTGCAACAGTCTATTTCTAAATCTGCCTGCCTCTACTCTTTGCCCTTTCCAACTAATCCAGAACAGGACTGCAAGACTTTTCCTTGGCCTCAAGCCTAGGGATCATATCTCTTCAGCCCTGAAATCCCTCCACTGGCTCCCTGTGGCTGCAAGGATCACGTTCAAGACCATCTGCATCATCCACAAGTCTTTGTGGGGCTGGGGACCACACTATATCCAACTTTCTCTTCCTAGGCATCTTCCTTCTCAAGCCCTCCACTCATCCACTTCCAACTCTCTGAGAGTCAGTCACTTTTCCAGGCAGAGAGTGGGGGGTAGATCTCAGTCCTAGGCTGTGGCCTTCCTCTGGAACAGCCTCCCTGCCTCTCTCAAACTTGAGCTGGACCACCTAAAGATCCAGAAGCAACTCAAGACCTTCCATGTGCTTCCACTTTCTCTCTCCCTCTCCCTATCCCTTGTTGATGCCCCTGACTGCTGCACAAACTGGTTATCTGGCCACCCACTGAATTTACAGGGCTAGGCTCCTGCATGACCAGTTGCCCTTGCACTGCCGCCAGTCCACCTAATCCACTTAGGGACTGTATCTGCAACCCTACATTCCCCTTACTCCCTGCACTTATGAGCCACTGCACTCCCCCCCGTCACTGCTCCCTCTCCCTACCCCCCACAATTGCACGATTTGAATGACACAAAGGAGTGTAAGATCATTGTTTTGTCCTTCTGTCTTCCCTAAATTAGTAATGTTAACTGCAATAGTGTTTTAATAATTCTGCTGGTAACATGATAAACATGATAAAAAGAATGTAATATTGCAAAAGGATTCTAAACAATTGAAATCACATTATTAAGGACTGAATTAATGTGTAATATCTATAATACATCAGTAAATAACAAAAACAATCATTTCACAGGCGATCAATCATAAAGGGATGGTTGCATAGCTTAACATAACTGGTGAATTTCTTTGGGTTTTCGATTTTACCTTTCTACCAAAACATACATTTAACAACTTAATTTTCAATGAATTTCATAGTTTTTTATTAGAGCAATTTATCCATAATGTCCCTTTGACAAAGTGTTTTTCACTTAATAGTTTTTATAAGTGAAAATGTTTCATGATGTTACAGCACTGTATATAAGTTGTTATTAATTCCTCTTTTAACATACATTAAAGGACTATAAAGTGCTTGTAACAAATATATTGTTTTCAGTGCATACTCGCCTCTGTCATTTTCAACAGTGCATGCAGGGGATGCACATCGCGGTTGAATTGCCTAGGGCATGAGGATCGACCATGACCCCAGCCCCATCTAATCACTCTTGTTCTCCACTGCACCTAGCCTGCATCCTTGACCGTGTCCACTATTCCCCCATAATGTAACCAATTACCAGTGTTCATGGTGTGCAGCCATGGCCAGTGTCCACAAACCATTGGGCATGGACTTCAGCCATGCTGCCGGACCCAATATGGAAACCAGAGCAGAAAGTTGTCCTTGCTGGGGGCCAAGCCCACTGCCAAGGCACCAAAGTTATATCATTGTTGTATGCACCCTGTGATGTGTTTCAAAATAGACATATATGATGATGATGATGATTTTATTTTTTGTACCTACATTTTCACACTTCGGAAGACATACAAAAATTGACAGATGTGTAGAAACATGCTTTCAGGTCCTTGCTGATGCTCTCCATGCAATATTGCTGCAAACCCGTACAGCACTTCGGGCTTTAGCAGTGACCAGTTTTTTTCCCCCATTCAAGCCTATCCAGATTTTGAAAATCTTACGACAAAGCCAATGCCTGGTGGCCTTGCCCAATTTAACCTTATAGCTGGGCCTAGGTGTCCATTGGCAGTGGCCAGATTGTCAGGGGCATGGCCTCTGACCACAGGCACCAAAATGATATCACTATTTTTTGTACTTACATTGCCACTTTAAAAAAACAATGAAACACTGGGCAGATTTGTAGAAGCTTGTTTTCAGATCCTTGAAAATGCTCCTCGTACAACTTTTCTGCAAATCTGTTCAGCATATCAGGCTGTAGTCACAAGCAGAATTTTGTTCCCATTCAAGGCTGTCCTGAAAATGTTGTCCCCCAATATAATTTTGCGCCTTCTTGCGAAACAGTGCAGGGCTTTACAACAACATTAACATGTGGGTCTATATTTTTATTGCTAAACCTTGTGCAGTTTTGTTGAATGGTGCCAGAGTTACAAGCCATCTAATAACTGCTCATCACAGACCTAGATCCATGGATGTCCTTAAACATTTGTCAAGTTTGCGAACATCACAGAAATGTCACCGGCCATCTGACATGTTTGCAGACATCAAAGGAGAACAACCACCTGTTAATGTTTTTTTTCTGACATTTCCCATCCCATCTTCATCACCCTTCACCTCCCCAGAGATTGTTTTATTTGTTTGACAAGTTTAAGTGGTTTTAATATCTTTCTTACTGTGATGTTCGAGGACTATTGTCGCAGTTCACAATTCACGTGTTTAATTGACCAATCAGCAGCCATGTTTGAGGTCCCCGAATATTATGCAGCTAACTGGATTGCTCTAGAGGCATTCGCGGACACCAAACCAGGAAGTCAGTCCGTGAACATATCAATAACTTGTAAAAAAATCTATTGGACGCATTAACACCAAATTTGCAAAAGCATGCTTTCAGGACCAACTCCAAAGACCAGGGCTTGCTAATAGATTAGGCCTATGCCATCTGCCAATCAAACCAGCCCATTGGAGCACCTGATGTGGCAGAAATGTATCCCCCCTTGTGCTCCCCTGGGCAGCCGGTTGACAGCAAAATCTCTGCAGTCTTTTTATTGCAGATGGACCCAGCATCGTCTCCACTACGCCCAGTATTGCAGATAAGATCTGCCCACTGGAATATGCCTCAGCTCTGTTTAAATAATGCATTTCTAAATATATCAGTGAACTACTGGTAGCCTTTTGTAATCGTTGTGTTTGATTTTCACCCTAAATGTTTTAAATTTGAATTTCTTAAAATAGTTTGGTCAGGTGGTAACAGGATTCGGGTAAGGTGGAATGATATTCTGATGTTTGGGGGTGTTAATGTTCAATATGCAATCTGATCATTCTCTGGAGTCCCAGGTCTGGAAGGGAGCCTATGGTGTGGATGATAATAGACGAAAGATAGGTGAGTTGGCCAGTTGAATTTGTAGTGTGGTAACTTTAGAAAAAAACGTGGTCCTGTCATGCAGCTTGTCATTTATGGTGTGGGCCAATTGATTATCGAAGGAAAGTTAAGATGCGTGTTGAGATGAATTTTCACAATCAGACAGACCTTGTGGACAGATTGTGAGAGGCCACCCTGTTCTGATGATCATGAAAAACACTAATATCTAGCTACGCTCTAACAGAGTAGTGTTACTAAATCGAACTGCTTAGACTTAGGAGAGCGTGAAAGTGAAGTGTTCAGTTAGGCACACACAGAGCTCTCTAAATAATACAAATTAGATTGGCCTTAGACAAACTCTTACTAATGTAAGTCCAAAGGTACGTATCACACGAAAACATGTATTACTATATAAACACCTAAATTCCTCAATTCCTACCAAGGTTGGACTTAATAAGAACAAGGTTTTTTCTAGATTTATGTTGTGTGTGCTCTTGCTTTCTCCCAATTCTCTTACTTGTCTTTAAGTGGTTTAAACTTGCTAATCACTCTTTACGAGTTTGGTGGCATCTTGGTGGTACATTTTCTGAGATACCACCAAACTGTATTAACGTTGCCAAAACGTGGTCCATCATTATTACCACCAGATTACAAGAGGCAGAAGGCGGTGTTAGCCCCCATTTCATTGAAGTGCATAAGACTACATGGGGGATTTCAGTGGAATTACTGCAGAAGTAATTCTGTTAAAATTTGGTGGAAATCTGCGGATTTACCACCAGCTCATAGCTGGAGGTGAATCCTCTAACTTTCCACCAAAGTCATAGTTGGGCGTTGTGTTAATGCAGAGGTGTATGGTAATACCACCAAATCTTTAACAACACTGGCCAACTTGTAATGAGGTCCACTTAAAGTGCTGCGGTTTATATTGCTGACCATTATAACTGTATTAAAGGCTCATTGTTAGTGTTTGTTTAGGACAACACCCGCAATAGAGAAGGTATATGCATGGGAGCTGTATACTGAATCCTTAACCTGTAATGTTCTATAAGTATCAAGATTTGCACTAACAAGTTGCAAACTCCTTAAAATAGTTGGTTCAAACACATGATTCTATAGTAAGATGTCTAAATGAGCATATGATTATGCTTTGCATTTTATTCAAGAGAATAGTACAAAAATAATTCATAGTGTAAATACAAATAATTTAAATTGCAACCATTACATGCAATCCTTTGCGTGCAAATCTGTTTTCATGTGCAGTTCCCTGCCTAATAAATTCATCTATAATAGTGCTGATGTCAAAACGTTCCAGTATTTCAGAGTGATAATTTAAAATTGAGACATTGTTCAATCACACTTGTGTCCTTGTGGATCTTAAATAGGTTTTCAATCGCCTCAGTGAAGGGAATGATCTTTCTGCTGAACCTGTTGTTACTGGTACAGTCAGTAGTAACTGCACAGCTTTTTTTTTATTTTTATTTTTTTATTGTGTTAACTGAATAAAGAGTTTTTACAAAAGAAAATACTATTTCCTCAAAAAGTTTTGTGTGTTTTCACATTTTGTATCTTCAAGTTGCTTGTCCAGTTGCTTGTCGAAGGGCTAAGTCCTTTGAGGTTTTTCTGGTCATTGACAGATAGCGTCCAAGTTCAAACTATGCAGAAAGTTTACAACAGCGATGACTGGTCTTCGACTTAGCCTATTCATCAAAAAAGACCACCAGTAGCCCTCGTCCGGTCTTGAAAATTCAGAATAGAGGTGACCTAGGTGGGTTTCCCTGTTGCCAGTGGTACCCGGGTAATGGACAATCAAGTGTTTTAGGCTCTCCTTTGAGTCCTGGTTCAGACAGAAATGGCAAGAGTCAGTCACAGATTTGCCTCGAGTTCTCAAGACCTTGTTTTTTTTTTAAATGTTCAGTCTTGCTCTCAATAAAGTCGAACGAAAAATCTTGTTCGGGAACTTCAATAAATAACTGATAGGCTCATTTATTTTTGGAGAAAAAAGCGGCAGATGGGTCGCAGATTTGTAATTGAGAGCTTTCAGCTGTGTGTCACACCAGTCAAATTCTTTCAATTTTTTTGCCGTCTTTGTTGGATTAACCAAAAGCTCGTCCTCTGAACTTCCTATTGTTTTTAGGAGAGTTTGTTTTTTTATGTATCCAGGTTGTTAGCATTTTGTTTGAGCCTTTCTTGATTTCTTCTTGGATTAGTGTGTAGATTTTCTCCTTAGATGATCTCACTTCCCTGTAGAAAATCAAGCTGTTAAGGGATACCGTGCCTTCGAGTGAGATAAGGCCGAGTTCTCTTCTTATAAGAGTTATTGACGTAGAGATAGGCAGTCAGAGGACTTTTTTCCAGAGGAAGCCTTCCAGTTTGGGCCACATTGAGTCTGGAATACTCAGTATAGCTGCCACACTGTAGGTAAGTGCTGGAACCACTTTCATCCTGTAAAAGTTGATTAACGCCTTGACTGAGAAGCGTCCACATTTTTTGTCCATGATGATCAGTTGATTAGTCAAGGTTTTGTTTTTGTGGATCAAGAGGTCTAGCATTGGTTGCTCATTCATCTTATTGCTGAACATGGTACCCAGGTATCTGAAAGATTCCACCTCCTTGAGGCGAACGTTGTTGAAGAACCATGCCTCTGATGCTTTTCGTTTGGCCCTTTTATCAGGTGCATCACTTTAGTTTTCAGGGCGTTGCTTTCCAGATCGTTGGTTTTCAGATATTCATTCAAATTGTCCAGTTTTCGCTGGAGCCCTATCTTCGTTTGATCAATTAGAATGATATCATCTGCGTAAAGCAGCCTATTGATCTTTTCAGAGCCCAGAGAAGGGGGAAAAGCTTTTACATTTCTTTCGGCATGTTGGTAATCGCCAGTGTAGGCGTTGTAAAGTGCCGATGCCAAGGGGCATCCTTGCTTTACCCCACAGTTTGTACCAATTGGTGAGGAGAGTAGACCTGTACCATTGAGTCAGACTCTCATAGATGTTTCGGAGTAAAGTTCTTGTATAGGATCCAACAAAGCGGGGGGGCAGTTCCAATTGGTACGTTTTGTCCATAGATTCTCTCTGTTTACTTTGTCGAATGCTTTTGACAAGTCGATAAAAGCCAGGCACAGGGGGGGGCGCCTCTTCCTGGACTCTGGCCTTGAGAATGTTGATAGTAAATATGTTTGCCATGGTGCTTAGGTTTTTCCTAAAGCCAGTTTGGAAATTGTCCCACCCTTCTGAAGAAGACACCCAGATCTTGAAGCTGTCAAGTAGGAAGGATCCGAAGAGTTTTCCGATGCAGTCGAGGAGTGCGATGGGGCGATAGTTGTTCGGGTGGCCTCTGTCTCCTGATTTGTAAATAGGCACAACATTTGCTGTCTTCCAGGACGTCGGAATAGATCTAGTTGCCATGCACGATTCAAAGATTCAGGATAGACCAGCTTGCCGGATTGGATTTTAAGTCCATGTTTGACAGACCATCAGGGCCGGGTGCTCGTGATGATTTTAGTTTCTTAATTTTAGATTCAATGCAAGTTGGGTCCAGTTCGATGTCCCAATGGGTACTTCAATGTTTCAAAGATTCTATCCCCTTCTCGGGTAGGCCGAAGAGAGCTGAAAAGTGGGCAATCCAGACTTCTTCTGGGACGCTGGATGATAAAGCGTCCTCACTTGATGAGCTTTTTTGAAGTAATCAATGACCAGAAAGCCTTTGTTTGCTTGCCTCTAAGTACTTGCAGCATTTGCTCGGAATCGTCTTGATAAAGCTGGATTTTGAAGCCTTTTAACCAGTTCTTAAAAACATTGGTAGCGGTCTGAGCTGCTTCTCTAGCACAGCTTTGACAAATTCTGGAGACAGAACATGTAATGTTTGATGTACTTGTAATGTTTTGACTTCAAAGTATAGTAAATGAACATTCATCAGGGACGTCATTTAGGGGTCACCAGAGGTCGCAACTGCGACCTCTGAGGTCTCCCTTGCGACCTCTGTGGTGTACCTTGCGATCTCTGAAGAAAATAAAATCTTTTTTTTTTTTTTTTGTAATGCAATCTTCTGGGCTGTGGCCAGCACCATGTGGCTCTTTACTTCCGGAGTGGCTGGCTTTCTTTTTCAGGCCCCTTAAAATAGAATAGGAACACCAAATAATGTGTCTTTCTTGAATTCTATACAATAAATGCTAGACTCAATAAGGGTTTATTTCAGGCACACTTCAGCGGGTGAGTCACTGATTAAGTCTGTTCTTAAATGCCTCAACTCAGCCTTTCATCTTTCTGAGGTTGTTAAATTAGTACCAACACAGGTTGGGTGACATTGGGTGTATATTTCTTCTATATAAAGCACTTAAGCGTAAGTGTTATATAATAACACATTATCATTTGGTCATGGACATCTGCTTGCATTCACAGTAATTTTGTAATATGGGCCTATACACACTGATCTTAACAATACATATGGTGATACATTCTTGTATGAAATGTATACATCACATTATAGTGATATCGTAACCATATTTTTCATAGTATACAATGCTATGTGATTCCACTTCCTGTTTTGTCAACGGGTGAAAGGTGGTTTTCCATCACTTCCCACGATATCACTTCGGGGTGGGGTCAAATTACATCACTTCCTGTGATGTCATTAGGCATCAAGGGCCGTGTGATGTCACTTGCGCTACCCCTGGCCTTTTGGTGAAATGACGTCCCTGACGTTCATGCTTCGTTGTTTCACTGCATCATGAAACATTGGCAACTGCATTTCTAAACAACTTTGATCAAGTTCAGTGCCATAAAAATCAGTGAGTACTTTGCTGGGCTTTTTATTCATCATCACCATTTCTGCTTGCACCAGAAAAAGCCAGGTGGCACCTGTGAGTCTGTTTGGTTGTGTACGCACCTATTGCTATAGCTATCAATGAAAAATAAAGTGGTCTAAAACAATATTTTTAATTTCCAAAAATATAATGTTCTGCTCATTTAACAAGTATTTTGGCTTCTTTAACTGGTGCAGTATCTCTGGTTCTTGGATAGTTAGTATTTCTACATTGTCACAATTATCCAGAAAGTAGTCTAACCTTTCAATGTCTGCTTTTCACAACACGGTGCCAGGCTCCCATGCTGCTCCTCAGCAGTCTGCTGGGGGTAGCCATGGTGTTCAGAGAGGCATTGCTGGAGTGCTCTCAAGTGAAGATGGAATAAGGCCTGGGAGCCACATTGTTCAGTTCTAACATGAGAGGAGCCATCATCTTTGATTCTCCTCATACAGACTAAGAAAACAGGGTGGTGTTGAGTGTGCTGCATGGGAGTAGTGGTGAGAATTAGTGGATGTAATGTGTCTGGGTGTCAAAGGTGAAGGGAGATTGGATGGAATAGAAATCTAAGCACAGAGGGGAAAGAGAAAGCAGTAGACTGATGTTGATACACTATTGGTGTTGCTTCTCTATTGTTCTTGTTTTTTTTATAGGTTTTTATATTTCAATTAATACATATATGTTGAATAAATAGTACATACCTTTCATTCCTAGGGTATGATTAACTGAAATTCAACTTTAAAGCTCTTGTTCAGAGGTTTTGTAGTGTACAGTTTTCAATTTTCAAGCTATGGCAGTAGTTTCACCTCCTCTTTCCTTTCCTCCTTCCATCTCTCCCACTCAAAATCCTCAATGTTCCTCAGTGTTTCCCCCTCAGTCACACTTCTTCTCGTCCCACTTCTCCCTCCACGTCACTCAACAATCCCTCCTTCCTTCCTTGCTCACCTCTCTTCAATGGAGTAACAGAGGCCCCACAGCCCCGCGGTGCGGGGGGCTCTGCTAGCACATGTCCTGGGAGGGGGCCTCACTTGGAGAAAACGTTTTTTTTTTGTTGATATCTTTCTTTTTGAATTGACTCTATATTCATAAAGAAATTATTTCTGTAACAGAAATAATTTCTTTATGAAGGCAGAGTGACTACAAAAAGAAACTTTCTTTTTGAAGTCTGAGGGCTCACCTACCCCATGACATGGAAGACCCCAGGCTGGAGGTCTCCATGCCATGGGGTGCGGGAGCCCTCTGACTTCAAAAATAAAAGTTAATTTTTAAAGTCACTCTGCCTTCATAAAGAAATTATTTCCATTATGGTTCGGTCCTTAACAGAAGTCATTTCTTTATGAAGGCAGTGTGAATTCTAAAAGAAACAATTTATTTTTTAAGTAATAGGGCTCCGCTCCACCCCAGGACGTGTGAGTGTATTTTGAAACGGTGTACACTCAAATGTGTAGGCAACTGCCTGGGTGTGCCTGCATGGTGAAAGGGTGCACACTTAAATGTATAGGTGCGTGCCTGGGTGTGTGTGTCTCTATGGTGAAAGGGTGCACACTTAATTGTACGGGTGGCTGCTTGGGTGTGCCTGTATGGTGAAAGGGTGCACATTTAAATGTATGGGTGGCTGCCTGGATGTGCCTGCATAGAGAAAGGGTGCACACGTAAATGTACGGGTGGCTGCTTGGGTGTGCCTGTATGGTGAAAGGGTGCACACTTAAATGTATGGGTGGCTGCCTGTGTGAGTGTATGGTGAAAGGGGGCACACTTAAATGTATGGGTGGGTGCCTGGGTCTGTGTGCCTCTATGGTGATAGGGTGCACACTTAAATGTACTGGTGGCTGCTTGGGTGTGCCTGTATGGTGAAAGGGTGCACACTTAAATGTATGGATGGGTGTGACTGTATGGTGAAAGAGTGCACACTTAAATGTATGTATGGCTGGGTGTGCCTGTGTGTATATGGTGAATGGTGTGTGTGCTTGTGTTCAGGGGCGCAACAAAACTTTCATTTCAGGGGGCTAATCCTTCAAATGTTGAGATAGGTGCAACATTCACGGGTGGTGGAGGAGGGGCAAACTTATTTGTGTGGGGGCATCTAACTTCCTTACACATTTTAATTAGACTATTCCAGTGCCGCTTCAATGTTACAAGCATTTAACTCTCTCCTTTACATCTGAAAGCACCCACTAATGGACTGCTGTGAGAATGAGTTGTCTCCTGTTTCCTCTCTACCCTTCCAATCACTCCCCTGGCATGCAAGTACTAAACCCACATCACAATTTATATTACCTAAAAAATGTGGCATTTGAATGCAGGTACGCTAGTAATTACTTGCCCCTTGTGAACAGCAAACTTCAGGTGCTGTTTAACATCTGTGTCCTGTCCGGCAACTGCTCTGAAGGTCAGCCAGTTTGAGTCACAATAGCCCAAAATTTCAGGGAGGGAGTGCTGAAGCCCAGTCAAATCAATTGTGTTACACCACTACTTGTGTTTAATGCCTTGATTACTTACTGGTAATCATCATTACTCCTAGCCCTATTCTTCCTTGTTCCTGTACTTGTGTGTGAGGCAGTACTTAAGTACTGGAATGAGGTAGAGGTACATGGAGATAATACCTGACATAGCTACCTGTAATCTTCATTACTCCTAGTCCCACTCTTCCTCATTTCACTACTTATCTATGAGGCAAGGAGTCTCATACATAAGCTCTGGGACAAGCAAGAGGGACATGAAGGTAATTCTGGGTCAAGGAGTTGATTTTGGAGGTTGTGATTGGGTGTGGGCAGCAGAGGTGATGTGGGGGGGGCAGGATTGTGCGATAAATCATAATGCTTGTCCACGTCCAGACTAAGCAGGCATGATATGTTGTATTAGTGGCTAGAGAGGTATTTTGGTGTAGCCAGTCTGGTCATTCCTCAGTTTGATATGACTGTTTTTTAACTATGGATTTATGATAAAGTAGTCCTGCTATGTATAATTACCTGGCTAGACTGGCATTTGGGTTCTGCCAGTCTAGCCATTTCTTACTGCAGCATTGTATATTTTTCTGGGCATCTGTGATACAATGATATGATATAGTAATTTATAACACACCTGTACACAAGAGTTTCTAGGTGCGACAAGCAAGGGAGGGAAGACAGAGGGAGGTCAAGACAAACAATCTTACTAGGCCTTGTGTCATTCAGATCGTGAAAGTGCGAGAACGAGAAATGCGAGGTGAAAGAGATGGGGCAAGTGCAAGGAAGCGGGCAGGGGAAAACAGGGCAGTAATGTTCTGAGTAAGTGCAGCCAAGGCAGCGCGGCTCTGGGCAGTGCAAGGGGAACAAGGGACTGTAGCGTTACAGTTACAGCATCTATGTGTGTGGTAGGCCCAGATGCAGTGCAAGGGTGACTCATCAAGAAAGAGCCTGGACTCAGTGAGACTCTGAGCATAGCCAAGCAACCAGTCGGTACAGGAAACAGGTAGGTCAGCAGGGGCAGGGAGAGAGAATAAGCAGGGGAGAAGAGGAAAGTATTGAGCTGCTTCCGGAACTTCAGTTGGTCTGCTCAGGTTTGAGAGGGGCAGGAAGGCCCTTCCAGAGGGAGGCACCTGCAGAGGCGAGATCTACCCCCCACTCTCTGCCTGGAGAAATGTCTAACCCTTATAGAGTCGGAGGTAGCTGGGGGAAGGGCTTAAGAAGGATGGTATTTTGGAAGAGAGCGTTGGATGTAGTGTGGGCCCCAACCCCAGAAAGCCTTGTGGACAATGCAAAGGGTCTTGTAATGTCCTTTCATCATTTCATCACGGGACCCTTCGCGAGCTCCCGTGATGGAAGGGTGAATAGAACATAAAGACGTATGTTTGGAATGCTTGTTTCAAACGCGTCTCATGTCAGTTGCTTTCCACGGTCGGTGGGGCCAATTCACTTGTACTTAGCTATTAATATAAATAAATAGCTTGCCTATAAATCACGTCTCCCTGCGTGTAATTAAACACTTCAAGTGGCGACGAGGATCTTCTGGCCCCACCGCCCCTTTGTGTGTCCCAGGCTTTCATCCAGCCGTGATTTATGTGCGTGAGCAGGCCCTGCAGCTGTCATAAAAGCTGTGGCCGCTCGCTCTTCTTACAATCAACTCGACTTCCAGCGACGGCTAGTCAAAGTCAATTAAGTGAGTAAATCCTTAATCCTGATTGTGTTTACTTTTAAATAATGCCGTCCGGACACGCCTCTTGGCCTGTGCTGTTAAGCTTACCGTATTCCACAGAATAGAGGTGTTTATTTTTTGTCAGTTACAAGTTTTCCATCTACCGTAATTCTCAGTATAAAGGCGCAATCACATGGAAAGAGAAGGTACATTGAACTGATAAGCGTTTAAATTTACAGGAAGTCATATTGTTGGCTGATAATTAACCATTTCAAGCCATCCACCCATATTCTCTACACTGTGTGCAAGTACATTGAAAAAAAAGAAACAGAGAATTAAAGTGATACATTATTGTACTGCAGCAACTCCCTGCATTCGAATTTAAAAAGAGACATTAAGGAGACCGTAATTCACATATTTGGTCAACCCTTTCCAATTTGTGGCACATATATTTGGTGGTCAGCATGTCTTTCAATAGTGTACCACCGCCAATGTTTTTTCTTTCGGATGTTGGTGAACCAGCTATTCCATGGAAAAGATGGATTAAATCATTTGAACATTACGCTGGCGTTGTGTGTGGTCAGAATTGCAGCGTGGAGAGGAGGAAGTCTCTTTTAATGCATTGTTTAGGCCCGGCGGGGCAGAAAAAATTTGAAGATCTACCAGATCTACTTTCTGATGAAGATAATGACTTAAATGAATATGAGCGGTCAGTGAAGAAGATGGGAAAACATTATGAAAAGAAACTGAGCACTATTTTGGAACGTTATAAATTTGGGAAAAGGACTCAAGGAGAGGGTGAGAGCATAGAACAGTACATCACTAGTTTGAGAAAGCTAGCCAAGACATGCAATTTCAATACTCAGTTGGACGAGAGGTTGAGAGATCAATTCATGCTGGAGTGTAGGAGTAGCAAAGTAAGAGAAAGATTATGGGCTGAGGACGACCCCAACTTGGACACTGTCTTACGTGTGGCCAAGGAAGTGGAGCACTCTGATAAATGTGTTAAAGAATTAGAAAGCAGGATGCAAAATACTGATATTAAACATGAAATTTCAAAAGAGAAGCATAATACACTTACTACAAGTAAAGAGAATGAACCCATTGCCCAAATTTCAGGAAATTCCAATAGGAGATACAAATCGGAAAGAAACGGGAGATTACCGTGGAATGATGAAAAAAGGAAAAAACCAAGCTCCAGAATTTATAACAGTGATGTGAGAAAGAAAAGTCCACACAGGCGTGGAGACGACCCTAGAAGGAAGAACACAGGGAGATGTTTTAGATGTGATAGCATGGATCATTGGGCGGATAACCCGGAATGTCCTGCTTTGAAAATTATATGTGGGAAATGCAAAGGCAAGCGGCATTACGCACGATGTTGCAGAAGGCAAAACACTTCCACTAACTGGATAGGAAGCGATGAAAATAGTGATGAAGATGAAGAAGAATGTGTGTTTGTCGTGACAGACGAAGAAAATGAACAAGAAATAGAAAGCCCCAAGGCCGTAGTTTGTGTTGATGGAACCAACATGCACATGATGATTGATTCAGGTGCAAAATATACCTTGATACCACAAATTTTCTGGGACAGGAAGAAACATGAATACCTGCATGAACCAGACATAAATCCCAGAGCATATGGCGAAGTTAAAATAGATGTCATTGGATGGTTTTGGGGAACACTCAAATTCAAGGAGAGGAAAGCAAATGGGAAAATATACATAACAAAGAAGGGGAGAACGCCTTTGTTAAGTTGGACCCACCAATGCAAACTCAAAGTGAAGTTGGATGCTGCGTCGGATGAGTCTGTATATTCAGTTGAAAACAACGCTGGAAGACTTCAAGGAAACAAGGAAGTCGCCAAGGAAGCTGATATGGTGAAAGAAATTTTCAGGAAAGACATCGGATGTCTGCGTGGGTTTGTTCATGAGATCAAAATGAAGCCAGGACATGTTCCTGTTGCGCAGAAGTTACGCAACATCCCGCTTTCAATGAGAGAAGAAGTAAGAAAGGAGATTAAATTATTGGAAGATCAGAAAATCATCGAGAGAATAGATGCCAGTGAATGGGTTTCACCGTTAGTTGTATTAAGAAAAAAATCCGGAAAATTGAGAATATGTGTAGACATGAGAGAATTAAATAAGTGCGTGATCCCGGACAGACATCCACTCCCCAATATTCAAGAGATTGTATCCACTATTGGACCCTCGAAGTATTTTTCCACTCTGGATCTAACATCAGCATACCATCAGGTTAAACTTCATAGGGATTCTAAGAAAATGACAGCCTTTATCACGCCTGATGGGCTGTATCAATACAGAAGATTGCCATTTGGATTAGTGTCAGCTGCTTCAGTATTTCAGAGAATCATGCACAAACTATTTGAAGGTGACAAAGGGATTATTTGTTTTCAAGATGACATACTGGTACACGCCGTCAACCAGAAGGTGCATAATGAAAGATTACAACATGTCTACAAGAAGTTATATGAAGCAGGTATGACCCTTAGTAGAGATAAATGTAATATAAATCGTAGCGAAATCGATTATTTAGGACATACCATATCTGCTAGCGGCATAAAACCAAGGAAGCAACTTGCTGATGCCATAATGAACATGCCAAGACCAGAGTCAAAGGAGGGCGTGCGTACGTTCATTGGAATGGCAGAGTACTATTCTAAGTTTATAAAGGATTTTGCCATACATACTGTTCCGCTACGTGAACTTCTAAAGAAGACGTCATTTGAATGGAACAGGGAGTGCGAAGAAGAATTTGAAAATATCAAATCAGAATTAAACAGAGCACCATCATTGAAGAATTTCAAGAGTGGGAGGAAGACTATAATAACAACAGATGCAAGCAACCTAGGGTTAGGAGCTGTTGTCACACAAGAAGTTGAAGGAAAAGAAGTTCTTATCGCGTTTGCATCTAGATTGTTAAAGGGTGCAGAAAGGTCGTATGCTGCAATAGAAAAGGAAATACTGGCCATCAAGTGGGCAACAGAAAAGTTCAGGAATTTCATCTGGGGAGTGGAGGTGGAGATTCGCACTGACCACAAACCATTGATACATGTCATTATGAATAAAGGTTTGGACAATGTATCTAACAGAATTAAAAGATGGGTTGTACTTCTGCAAGAGTACAACTGTACAGTACGATATGTACCAGGAGTGAAGAATCGTGCTGCTGATTGTCTGTCGCGACTTACCAACAATTCTGAAGTAGACAATGAAAGTGAAAACAATCCTGAAGTTGTCTTGAACGTTGAAGCGTTTTCCATATCCAAATCTGAGTGGGAAGAAGCGGAGAGACAAGATGATAGCATAAAACAGTTGCAACAAATTATACGAAGCAATGGAAGTTTAAAGAAAGTTATGTTTGAAGGGTCCGGTCTCATCGAATACTGGAGAGTTGCAGATGAACTCAACGTAGCGAGTGACAGAATTATGAGAGGGGATCGAATAATTCCACCTACAAGTCTAAGACAAAGAATCATCGATCTGGGCCACGAAGGCCATCAAGGAATTGTGAAGACTAAACAGAGAATACGCGATGATTTCTGGTGGCCAGGATGTGACCTGCAAATCGAGAGAACCATCAGAGAATGTATCCTTTGTAATCAGAGTGACAGGGCGTGTGTGAGTGAAAATTACCCTATGGTGAAAACGAATATTCCAGGAAAAGTATGGGATGAAGTAGGCATGGACATACTAGGGCCTATTCATTGTGATGGTAAACAACAATTTTGCTTGGTGGTCATTGACCTTCTGACCAGATGGGTAGAAGTTTTAATCAAACCTCATATGAGTGCTAAAATAGTGATAGATTTTATGTCAGAGATATGCACTAGAGAGGGTTTCCCAAGAAGCATATTAACTGATAATGGTGTCCAATTCAGGTCAAAAGAGATGGAAATGTTCTGTACCAGTAATTCCATTGTGCACAAAACTAGTGCAATATACCACCCACAAACCAATGGGGTGGTTGAGAGATTCAATAAGGTGCTCAAGGATGCTATTCGGTGGGCTTGGTCAAATGGGCTCAACTGGGAAGAAGCAGTGAAAAGGAAAATAATTGCTCACCATTTTACTCCCCATAGTACTACTGGTCTATCACCTTTTGAGTTAAGTAGAGGGCGCAGAGCAAACACCAAATTGACACCATCTTGGTTGGAGAGGGAGACCATAGTAAGAAAAGATTTTGGAGAGGCAGTAGAGAGTATTAGTAAAATCCAGCTGAGGAACAAGGCAGCTCACGATAATCTAATGAGCAAAAGTAAAAGAAACAAGGTTCCCAGAGTGGGGGGTCTGGTGAGAATTAAACTACCCCCTGTACTAAGAGATGGACCCTGCAAATGGTCCAAACCAGTGAGTGTGATTGAGGTTTTTAGACATGCAGTGAGAGTGCAAGATGGTAGAGTCTGGAATATGGAGAGAGTATGTGTGATGGAGTCAAGTAAGGATGTAAATACTGGTGAAATGGAACACAAGGAGCAACTCAGTAGGGGTGACAATGAAAGAATGAAAAGGAATGTTCAGCATGTGAGATCTAGGTTGAATAGAAATGTAATGTCAAAAATGTCCTTGCCAACATCTAAACCAGATACTCTGCATATGTCAAGAACAGGGAGAGTGATCCGCAAACCAAACCGCATGAAGGATTTTGTCTGACATTACTGAGGATACAGAAGAAGACTACTTGACTGTATTCCATGAACGGCAAGAGACTAAGGAAGGGAGATGTAGAAGAAGCTACTGGACTGTGTTCCATAAACAACGAGAGACTAAGGAAGGGAGATGTGTAATGTCCTTTCATCATTTCATCACGGGACCCTTCGCGAGCTCCCGTGATGGAAGGGTGAATAGAACATAAAGACGTATGTTTGGAATGCTTGTTTCAAACGCGTCTCATGTCAGTTGCTTTCCACGGTCGGTGGGGCCAATTCACTTGTACTTAGCTATTAATATAAATAAATAGCTTGCCTATAAATCACGTCTCCCTGCGTGTAATTAAACACTTCAGGTCTTGAACTTTATCCTTGCAGCCACCAGGAGCCAGTTGAGAGATTTCAGGGCTGGAGAGATATGATCCCTGAGCTTGAAGACAAGGATAAGACTCACAGTTCTGTTTTGGATTAGTTACAGATGGCGGAGAGTAGAGGAAGGCAGATTGAGAAAGAGGCTGTTGCAGTAGTCCACCCTAGAGAGAAACAGGGCTCTTGAGACAGTGAGCTTGTGGGGGAAAGTGAGAAATGGAAGAGTCACTTTGAAGAGGTGCAGGTGATAGTGGGAATTCTTGGTGACGTCCGAGATGTGAGGATTAAGAGAGTGGAGTCGAAGATGACACCAAGGTTTTTTGCCTCGCAGGAAGGTGAAGGAAGAGGTGGGTGCCCTGAGTGAGAGAGGGAATGCAGGGGCAAGGGTCCCAATGAGAAGGATCTCTGTCTTATTGGCATTAAGGCAGAGATCGTTGGAGGTGCACCAATCCTGAATCGTGGATAGACAGTCAGGAATGAGCGAGAGAGGAGAGGAGCCTGAAGGAAAGATAAGTGTCACCCTCATAAAACTGAAAGTTAGAGGAGAAAGTAGAGATCAAGTGGGACAAAGCAGCCAAGTAGAGGTTGAAAAACTAGTGTGAGAGGATAGAGCCCTGGGGAACGCCACAGGTAGAGAGAGAGGTGGCACAGAGAAAGGTGGGACCTTTTATGGGCAGTCCACGAGGAATTCTGCCACTCCAGGGCCTGATCCGTGTTTCCCAGGTTCTTACGTAGTCGATTGTTCAGGATGGCGTGGTTGAATGTGTCGAAAGTAGAGGAAAGATGAAGGAGGATTAGGACAGAAGAAATGCTGGAATCAAGGTTAGATAGCAGATGTTCATGGTTGTTCAGGAAAGCAGTTTCCATACCTCTGGCAGCTCTGAAGCCAGACTGTTGTTCATGGAGACAACAGATTCAGTGTGGGGAGTAAGCTGGGAGATGGCCAGCGTTTCCAAGAGTTTGCAATGGAAATGGCTGATGGAGATTGGGTGATGGTTTGCCAGGCAGGTAGGATCGGCACACAGCTTCTTGAGGAGTGGGTGCACAAGGGAGTCTCAAGGGAAGAAGGGAACAATCCAGTGGTGAAAGAGTCATTACAGAAATCGGCCAAGGCTGGAGCAAGGGTGTCAATATGGTCTTTGATGATTCTGGAGGAGCAGGAAGCACCTGTTTGGATGACACTTTCATAGAACAAGCTTCTCTGGAAACCTTGTCAGGTGTTGTCAGAGAGAAAGGAGGAGGAGAGGTAGAGATGGCCACATGGGAGCCAACAGAGGAAGAGGAGATAGAGAACAGGATGTCCTGAGTTTTACCTGAGAAGTGAGTGGCCAGAGCCATACGGAGAGCCTGGGAGGGAACAGGAAAGGTAGAGACTGCAACAGGATTGACCAGTTCCTTGCAGATTTTAAAGAGTTTCGGCTGTGTTGTTAGAGGCCGCAGAGACCCGGGCTTGAATGTGTGCTCACTTCTTGATGAGTGTTATTGCTCCGACTGGCATTTTGGTGCAACCATTCTCGGTATGTCTAAATCTGGCATGGCATGCTTTACTGTAATGTTATTACATGTCTGCACTGGTCTACATTGTGCAGCCAGTGGGACATGTTTTCAATGTGGCATGGCATTTTTAATAGCAAAGCACTGTTTGCTGTGTGGTTCCTGTGCACTGTTGGTCACTTGCATGTATTGAATTGGTGTTACACTACAAAACAATTGCAAACGCTCTGGCTTTTTATGCAATTTATCTCAGAAATTGTGCTGTATTTTGCATCAAAACATATATTTATATCTTTCTCCTAGTACAATGTGTGGCATACCCCTTCAGCAGCACGTTTGTGCGTATTGTGCATGCATGATAATCCCGGGAGGATAGCTCAGCGGCATCGTGAGCATCTTGGAAGCAAGACAACACGAAGCAACACAGGTTCGATCCCCGGGTCCGCGCTTAGAAACCTCTGGGTGTTTAAGCGCGTTATAAATACGTAACTAAGACAAAAAAATAAAACATAATTAGCAACTAAGAAAAACAAACAATTCTTGTAACAGCGCCTCGATGCCTGCGGGCTGTGTGAGCGCTTTATAAATGTAAAAATAAATAAATAAATAATCTAGGCCAGCCCAGAGTGTGGCACGACCCGTGATTTGTTGCCGAGTTGGGGCGGAGGCCCCTTCAGCATAGCTCGCAGGGGAACCCCCACATTTTGTATTACTCCACTGCCTCTCTTCCCAAACTAGAAGAAGGACATTGTTTGGAAGGGGACATTCCGGCCCCACCACCCTAAGTGCTTTAGAGTGAGGTGAGATGCATTTGAAGCACTATGATGGGCCAGTGGGGAGCGTGGATGGTGTAAGGACCACCTCCCAATATACAATACCCTACTTCAATATCATCAAATATAATGAACCCACATTGTGTAGCACAAGGCGCCAGCAACATTGCTATTTTGCATAGATGTTAGCAATCATAGTTAAGCGACAAGGCCTGCGCGGCGGGTGCAGCATTGCATGCATTAGGCCCAAATTGCGAGATGAACTCTCCAGCCAGGCCCAAGCTCACATGAGGACAGCCCCCCAACCGCCACAACATCTATTCATTGTTCTAACAGTGTTGTAAAAATATGTTTTTTGCTCAAGAAGAATGTGCCCCACAAGGCCGCGATCAGAGACCAGCACCTGGTTTGCATGTTATCTCTCACTGGCCAAAGCACGACCTGACCCATCCCCAGGTGACAACGAGTTATAGCCCATATAACTGACTGAGCCCTAAGACCCTTGAATTCCATGGCACCAGGTGACCTTCGACCACCAACCCTAAAGTAACAAGTCCTGAATGTTCAAAGAGTACAGACATCACACTTCTTTAAACTACAATCGTATGATTTGTATTTCGAGGTGCTAGGAGGTATACATTATAGTTCAAAATGAGGGTGGAGACCTTGGAGCCTGATGACATGTGGAGGTCAGAGTGCCCCGGAACCTCCTTTTAGCCAGACTTAAAATCTGTCAGGTGCACAGTATATTGACAAAGTAGCACTGTGTTAGGAGTATAGTTCATTTCTTCTTTGACGTTCGTCGTGAGAAGAAAATGATCACTGCAGCACCCATGTGATGCAAGACGGACAGACTGGCCTGGAAAGAATATCTGGCATCTCTTATGGAGCAGGCGGATCATGTATAGGCACACACCAACCGGCCGTGCCGGTTTGTACTGTATATGTTGCATCATCAATGATAATGTTTTCCTTTATAAGATTCTACTTGTACTATTTTTCGGCAGAACACTCTTGGCAGCAGAGTTTTTTGATGTTGCTCTCATCTGTGTGTGAGATTAAAACGTGTTATCCTACAAGATCGACTTTTTTTTGTAGCGGGTTGTATTCTCTCTAATATGAGTGTTCAGGGACTTGCCTTCAACATATAAACAAAATCAGAGAAGAATAACTACAATCAAAAATGTTTACTGCAATAGTAGTATATTTGTTGCTCCTTCTGTGTTGCTATATGTGGGTAGCTAATATGAGTCAAAACTAACTACAAGTGTTATGTGCTCCTTCTGCAACACAAAACTCACCCTGCTTGCACTGTGGTGTGTGATAATAGGTTTTGCTCAGCCTGAGCCTATTTGCCCTGCTGGGATGCTGTAAGTGCATCCAAACATTTTATTTATTTATTTATTTATTACGTTTGTTGTACGCCCAAACCCAAGGGTATCACGGCGTAGTTGCAAGTATGCTTAGACTTAGTAGTTGCATGTACAATTTACATGTATACTTAGACTTAGTTATTACATGTACAATAGTTACAATGGTACAGAATGTTTACAATGAGTAGGAGACAGTAGTAGTTAGTATTTATTAAAGAGCCAGGTTTTGAGGAGATTCTTACATTTTTCAAGGATGGCTCATTGATGATATTGGCTGGGAGAGAGTTCCACATTCTAGGGGCTGCTACAGTGAAGCTACAGCTACCTGTTGTTACGTTTTTTAAACGCGGCATGTGTAGATGTAATTTCACATTGGATCTAAGGGCTCTGTTGGTAGCTTTACAATTTAAGCATTTGTTAAGGTAGATGGGGGTGTCACCTGTGACACATTTATGTGTGAGTGCGAGCGTTTTATGGAGAATCCTGGCTTGGAAAGGTAAACAGTGTGCCTCTCTCCTGTGGTGCGATATGTTATCCCTTTGTATTATGCCTAAAGATGATCTTAGAGCTTTGTTGCATTTTATTGATATATTTTTTTCAAGGTACCAAATAGCAGTATGTTACAGCAGTCAATGTTGGTTAGGATGAGGGCCCCTGCTAGTATGATGCAATTTTGTTGAGTAAAGAATGGGCGACTCAGCGTGATAAGTTTGTTGATATAGCCTGTGGATGATGCAAGGGCGCTGATATGTTTACACATAGTGAGACTCGAGTCAAAGTAAATCTCAGGAGTTTTCACTTGATTTGAAATTGGGATAGGGGTATTATCAATGACTATGGTTTTATATTGTGGGTGGAGCTTGGCTAGTCGGGCGGGAGATCCTACTATGAGGAGCTCTGTTTTTTTCTCTGTTTAGGCATAAACAATTGGCTGCTATCCAGCTCTGGATGATGGAGTATATTTTGTACACACAGATGGTGTCCTGTTCTAAGTTGCCTGAAATAGGGATAGGTATTTGTGTATCATCAGCAAAGCTGGTGTAAATTATTCCCATTGCACCCATCTGGAACAGGCACTCCAGATGTGCGCTCTGAGAGAAAAGATTTGATCCATGTAGTGGCTTCCTTGAAGAAGTGGAAATTGTTTGCTAGTGTTTTCCACCATTTTCTGTGATCTACTAAATTGAATGCCGCAGATCTGTCAAGTAGTAGCAGGATACGTACATTTCCTGAGTCCCTGATGGCATCCATTTGTTTTTTTAGATCCAGCAATGCTGTTTCGCTGCTGTACGAAAACCGGATTGTCTTTCTCCCAATAGTTGGTTATTTTCGAGATGGGCTTGGACTTGGGTGTTGGCAATTTTGTCTATGATTTTAAGAAGGAAAGGTACTGTGGTAATGGGTCTATAATTAGTGGGGATGGTGGGATCTAGGGTGGGTTTTTTGAGAAGGGGGTAACCCACGCTTCTTTGATGTTGGAAGGGATGGTGTTGGTGTTGAAGCAGGCATTTACGAATTTAGTAATGATGGGTACTAATGTGGTGGCGCAGTCCTTGACTAATTTTGCAGGGAAGTTGTCTCCTTTACAATTAGAAGGTTTGAGTGATTCTATAGTTTTTTGTACTTGTTCTGTGGTCACTGGTGCAAAGTGGAAGTCCGGTATGTTGGTTGTGGGATATGTTGGTGACAATGGGGCTGTCTTGGAGGTGGTGCCTAGTATTTTTTGGGGGGTTTCAATTTTGTTTTGCAGCATGCTAAATTTGGAAGCTAAGGCATCTTGAATGGTGGAGCACCATGCTTTACTTACTGCAACTATACTGGGAGGATGGGTAGGTGTTTCCAATTCCTTAATGATGGCGAATAGCTCCTTACTGTTGGAGGTGGCATTAGTGATACATGTATTAAGCGAATTAGCTTTCTGTGTGTATACTTCCATCTTGTAGGATTTGGCGACTAGTTGAAGTTCTTTTTTAGATTCACTGGTGGCATTTCTTCTGAACAGATGTTCTGAAGCTCTTTTTTTCCTTCTGAATTCGATGAGGTCATCATTGAACCAGGTATTGCTAGGCTTGTGTTCAGGTCATTTAGATCTAAGTGGTGCTATTTCTTCAATCGCTTACTTTAGGCAGGTATTATAGTGTAGAGCAATCACATCTGGGTTATGCATTTGCAGTGGTTGAGTCTTTAATAGTTTATTTAACAATGGTGTTACATTTTCTGGGGTCAGTTTTCTTGAGTTTCTCATCATGGTGGGTAGAGTGGGAGGGGTAGGAGTGGGCGCCCTCATTGTAATGATGTCAAATCTGATGAGCAAGTGGTTAGTCCAGGATAGTTCTGCGATGTCTTTTAGGTGGAGGGTAGTGTTCAATGTTAGCATCCAATAGAGGATTTGTCCTTTAGTGTGAGTTGGGGCATTAACAATCTGTTTAAATTATATTCCTAGAAATGCATATTGGAAGGCAGAGGATTTGAAATCAGATTGGTCATTGAATCCCAAATTGGTATCTCCTAAGAGTATGAATTTTGTATTTGGTTTGATAAGTAGGGAGATGAGCAGAGGTCGTTCAGTGTTGGATTATTGGTAGTGCTGGGTGTTCTATACACTATTAGGAAACTAATAGTGGTTTTAGGGTGTGTGGCTAGTTTTAATGTTAGAAGTTCTAACCTGGTAGAGTTTCTGCTTTGTGTTCTCTGAACTTAGATGATGTTTTGAAGATGATGGCAACTCCACCTCCAGTGGTTTCCTGTTGATCTGATCTAAATATAGCATAGTCGGGAGGTATAGCTAGTGTGAGCAGTGGGCCTGAAGCTGAATGGTACCAGCAGGTTTCAGTTATGGCGATGAAGTCTAATTTGTGTTCAAGAATAAGGTTTTGGATGCCCTTTAAGATCTGGTGTTGAGTAGGGACCATTTTAGTGGTTTGGAACATGGTGGGGGGTTACTAGATTGAGATGTATGTAATAGTGGAAGATGTGGGGCTGGATATAGGGTGCAGCTGAGGTTGGTCTGGTGCTTGATGTTAGGTTTGGAGTGTATCTGTGCGCTGTGCTTGTTGGTTTTTTGGGCGTTAATCATTTGGAGGCTGAGTACACCTCTGGAGGTTTGGTGAGAGGTGGGGAGTTTAGTGGTGTGGGAGAACAGCCTCATTTTTCTTAGGGTTCCTAGCATAGATCTGGTGCATGGGCTCAAGGTGTGGGTTCTGGTTGAGAGCTGGAGGCGGCGGTTAGTACCTAGAAGGGACATTGATGTATGTGCTATGTAGGTGGCGGATGATGTTGTGATGAATGCTGTTGTCTTAGGTAGGAATGGTGTGGGGCATGGTAGAGGGTGGTGTCTGGGGCTAAGCCTGCTCCTAACTGAATGTATTAGTCATTGGAGCATTTTGTGGAGAGTTGTGGGTGGTGAGAGGCTATTGGCATCCTATTGATGAATTGGTTTTGATGAATGATATATGGAAATGGTGATCGTACTGTTGTCAGCAGTGAACATACTAATGCAACTATGCATAAGACCATTTTATGTTGAGGTAGGTCGCAGTTTACTATTGATATATCTACTCGACCTAGGGTGAGATCTGGTATTAGATGCGGGTGGCTAGTCATGTTAGGTAGATAATAGAATATTCCCTTCAGAGTAGCGTACCAAAGGACATGCACATTATTGGCTGCTGGGTGCTTGGGACTGGCTTTGCAGGGCAATCACATTAGGTGGGTAATACACCAGTACAAACATGCAAACATAATAACGTGCCAAGGGCGATAAATGCACTATACATTATTGGCTGATGAATATTTTAAGTAGGGCTCAGAGAGAAGTTTTGGGTTCATAATGGTAATCTGTTTGAAGCCAAATGCGATGAAGGGTTGCAAAACTCAGGAGTATCTAGTACTGGCATGCAATAATCTAACAGATGCAAAATTCACAGCAGCATAAAACAGAGTTACAAGGATACTTAAATACGAGAAACAGTAGCGCTTCATCCCTGCAAAGTATGGGTCATACTATGGGTCATACTATGGGTTGACCCATAGTAGCATGGGTCAACATTCCCTCCTTTATATAATACTCCATAAACTACCCCTGCTGCCTCCTTACCTCTATCTTGGGGTACCCGTGCCCCCTACACACATGACATAAGCCCCTGCCCTCGGGCATATTCTTCCGGGGTGACCATCATTTTTTAGCAATACTTACCATGGCCTTCGCCCATGGCCAGTGCTCACAGCCTTTGGCCGTGCCTACTGTATATTTTTCAGCACCAATTTCCATGGCCCTTGACCTACTGTGACAGCTTCTTTCTCGATCTGCCTTCCTCTACTCTCTGCCCTCTGCAACTAATCCAGAACAGGACTACACAACTTATCCTTGGCCTCAAGGCCAGGCACCGTATCTCCCCAGCCTTGGGGAGATCCCAGTGGCTGCAAGGATCAAGTTCAAGAACCTCTGAATCATCCACAAGCCTTTCTGGGGTTCGGGGCCTGCATTACATTCAACACTCTCTTCCTAAATACCTTCCTTCTCCCGCCCTTTGCTCGCTCTCCATCCTCCAAAGCTGAGGGTCAGACACTTCTCCAGGCAGAGAGTAGGGGGTAGATCACTTTCCTCTGCAGGTGCTTTCCTCTAGAATAACCTCCTTGGCTCAACTTGACCAGTCTCCCCAGCACTGCGCCTGGGCCTGTCATGAACTAGGGGCTATATCTTTAATCTTTACAGTTCCCGCCTACTTGCACTTACCCTGAGCTGCGCTGTCCGACTGCACTTACTCAGAGCAATGCTGCCCTGTTTATACTTACCCATACTCCCTTCTTGCACTTCCCCCTTCCCCCTTTGCACTTTCTCCATTCCCTTCCCCTGCACTTTATGTTACCGTACTTGCACGATCTGAATGACACAAAGCCTTTTAAGATTGTTTGTCTTGTCCTCTGACGTCCCCCCCATGTATTGTCATGCCTAGAAACACATGTATACAGGCGCATTATGAATGTCTTATATCACATCATATCAGATACCCTTAGTTATACCCTTGGTTATTTTTGTCATTATACCTGCGATTATCAGGAGAAATGGCAAAGAAAATAATGCTTTTTTGTCCTCCCAGGTCCTCACCAATGCCCACCTCATCTGTGCCTGCTCCCCCCATCTCGTTCATAGCCTCCTCACTTCCCCTGCCTTCTCTCATTCCCCAGCAATCGTCGTTTCTATGACGCAGTTTCTGTTGAAATGTTGGTTAGCCACGGTTATGCCCCAGGTTATACTCAAGGGTATGTGAAAAATATTTGAGCCTCATGTTACAAACTTGGTCCCTAGCCCACCTCAAACTCCCAAATTTCTTTTGGTGTCCTCTTGTTCCCCCACCCCCACCACTAGCCTGATACATGTGCATGTTTTCTCACCTGCACCTGGCTTTTTTCTGCATTTTATTATCTGATACCCTGTGGTATAACCTGGGGTAAAGCCTCAGGTATCTTTCGCATCGAGAAAGAAAAAGATGCCAGAGTTATTGTTTTTTAAGCACCTGGATTCTCAGTGTACCCTGGTAGATATAGCTGTTTATTTTAGAGAAGGAGGCACTCCCTTCTCAGTTTTGAAAAGTACTGGACAGAATAACCCAAAACCAGAAAAAGGCTGTGAGTCACTGCTTTGTGCCCAAATTGTTTTCAATCCTGGTCCAAATCTATGAAGTGGTTTTGGTCATGCGGTGGAGCACACATAGACAAAATATGGCTATGGAAAAATGAATGGTCACTAGACCAAAAGTGTTTTTTTTGTTACCTTTATTTTCAAAAAAATCTTTCCTAAACTTTTCAGTCTGGGGGGCAGGTGAGGAAAAGGGGTTGAGTGCTCGACGTACAAAATTGGCTGCAGAATTTTAACCTAATCCTTCACACAAGTCAAAAGTTATTAACACTACATGTTTTCGATTTCATACGTACTTCTGACTCACCTTAACTTGCTGCCCTATAATATACATTTGCTTGTAGATCCACCAATATTTCATCTAGATAAATGCTCTTAAGGCACTTCTTTTGTCACCATCAGACTCAATATGATGTCTACATAGCTGCATTCAGAATAGTAGTGGGCAGTGCTGCTCATGTCGGATGGGAATGGTATGAATCATGTTATATATAATGTGAGCATGAGAACATGCGTCTTTGAAAACCGTTGACAGGCTAGATTCTGAACTATGATCATTGGAATATTGGGCATGTGGTGTGAGTCATGTGAATCCTCCTCATACTAATACATATTGTTGATTTTTACCATTTGAGTTAAGGTGAGAAAAACAGTTTAGTGGCTTTCACAGCAATCCCTCTATGAGAACAAGGAGTTCACTTTAAAAAAGTGTCAATACCCAGATCAACTACTTCCCTTCTTAGTTTGGCTGCACAGGATGTGCAAGTTAACTCATGAACCCTGGAGCACTAGTCACCTGTAAAACAATAAAGGTCTATTGAACAGAAAATCACTGTATGCTTTTTAATGCAGAAGTTCTTATTCCCTCATTTTGACCTAAACATTTTGCAACTGCACCTGATCTAGCTCCATCCAGTTGCACCATTGTTTTTATCAATGACTGGGTCCAGTTCTTTTGTTAGCAAACTACATCAAATTTCAGAGGATATGTTCACCTCAAATAATTACTCAAACTAACCTGAGCCACCTTTGCCAGTAATACGAAAATTATTGGTTTATGGAATACCAATTTGTATGCATAGGTGACAACACATTCAAAAATTACTGCCCACTTTACTGGGAACATATTTTTGCTATCTATATATATATTTTTACATTTGTATTTGTATTTCTTTATTTGTATAGCGCTCCTGCCCAAGGGCATCTGGGCGCATATGTTAGGTTACACTTTTTGAAAGTGTGTTTGTATGTTAGGGGTTGGCTACAGCCCCATAACAGTTGGTGGCTGAATTTTGGCCCAACCTTGGCATACCAGTCTTCGGTGTACTGACAATCGTGAAATTTGACCAACCCAACACATTTGTGCTGCACAGGGTGGGCTCCGGCCCTATGCTATCAGTATAAGCGATTTTGGGAGATTGACAACTTTGCGATTGTTGGCTGCAGCCCCAAAATAGTTTGTGGGCTTCAATGTTTGCCCGAGGTCAGTATATCATTCTGGAGGGTACTGGCGATTATGAAATTTGATGAACCCCACCCATTTTCCCTGCACAGGGGTGGAGCAGGTTCCAGCCCTGTGCTATAAGTAAAGGCGATTATGGGAATTTTCAGAAATAGGAAGTTAGGATACAATAAAACATACACAAGGCTATAGCAGACCCTTACGTCCATGTCAGCTACAGACCTGGGCAACGCTGGGTGGTACCACTATTTTCTAAAACCAGGGGATTGTGCCACACCTCATGCATGGCACATATCATGCATTTATTTTATCTTTTGGTGTTCTGTTCTGTGTCAGCTGTATAAAAGACTACTTCAGAGAATCCAGGAACGAAAGTGTGGGGAGGTGTGGAGTCAGGTGGGGAGAAACGGGGCAGTCAATAAAACAGATGTAACAAAATAATACAAATGAAAGAAATCTCAAGCATAGCTTATTCCTGTTTCGGAAATAACACACAATTTGGAACATGAAGTGCCAAGTTCCTTAGTGTCCATGAAGGTGCTGTTTAGCAGAAAACTTTAGGAAGGCTTACGTGAACAGGGCAGAATTAAAGACGTTCCTAAACTTGTGTCCCGGTATGAGATAACAAGGTAGAGCCTTACACACTGCAAATACTGCATTCATGAGTCTCCTCTTCATGAATTCAAACCTTTTTTTAGGAATCTGGGGCCAGTAGATTAGCTGTACTGGATGTGAGTCAACGGATGGCGATGTGTTTTAGCACACGGTTGGATAAGTTTTGAGGGCTGAGCTTCTAAAACACCTTCGTGGTAATACAAAGGTTCATGAATTCTATTTCAGAAGGGCTGAGTAGGCAGTGTAATTTGAAGAGTGCTTTCTTGAGTATGAGTTGGGAGGCACTATTTTGAGCACAGTAGAGGTGCACAATTTCGCTTATTAGGTAGGCCCAGAAATGGGGCATTGCCGTAATTCTTTTTGGTTGAGACACAGGCCTGAGCCAGAAGAAATTTGTATGCCATCTCTAGAGGTGGAAGAATATTGCAGAGAAGGCTCAAACTGAAATGGCAACTGCTTGCCCAGAAGGGACATGATATGCTAAGTATAGGCTGTGGTCAAAAATGGCCCACATTTTGTTTGGTAGAGATTTAACTAAGAGGTGGTTTTAAATCTTCCAAGATTACTGAGTTTGGGATCTAACTGCCTAAGAGGTGTGCATCTTCACAGGATTCAGGCAGAGCTGACTAGCATCCATGGTTTGAATGCACATAGGAATGCTGTGAAACTGTAAGGGTTCGCGGAGTCATGTATGTCAAGCTAGACTATGAATTGTGTCTCTTCAGTGTGGAGGATGAGGGCTTTGTTGAGATGACCTCGACCATAGGTTAGATGTATACATTGATTAGCTATAGGGTATAGGGATGATCTATGCATAACTCTGTAGGTTACCTCGAAAGGGTGGGAGGTGAACTAACCTCATTTTAATGAGGTTCAGTGGTACCTTAGGAAGGATGTTATCCATGCCAATGTTGTATCCCCAATGCTCATTTTTGACTGCAATCTGTACAGCAGACCGTCTTGTCCACAAAGGTGACCTGTGCAGCACAAATGATGGTCTGGTCAGCCCCCTTACATACATTAGTGTTAGGAGTGGACTCCACGAGCGCATTTCACAAAGGCAGGCCTGGAAAGGGACCAGCCAGTGTGAAATGTTAAAATAGTCTGTCTTCCATTTCAAAAGAAAATGAATAACAGGTGCTGCAATGACCCTGTCATGCACTGTGCACCCTGCTGTGCCTGTTCTAGATGGGTGCAAGAAAAGGTGACTATTTCCTTCACCTTGGCCAAAAAGAAAATCACTTCATTATAAAAGGTGAGCTCTGCATTGAAGGGGGGATATGCAGCAGAGTGCATGATGAGCTGACCAGCCCCTTACATACAGGCGCTCTTAACACTGATGTATGGTAAGCTCCCTGTACACATGTGCATTTCCCTTAAAAGGCCTGACATTTTGAATTGTTAAAAGGAAAAGGACAATGGGCCTCATTACGAGCATAGACGTAATGAAAAAAGGAAGGCAGAATGGTATTACCGGCATTGTTAACGGGTCCGGGCCATTATGAGCCGACAACCCGGCAATACCGCCGCCGCCCGTACCATTTCAAGCCATCCACCCATATTCTCTACACTGTGTGCAAGTACATTGAAAAAAAAGAAACAGAGAATTAAAGTGATACATTATTGTACTGCAGCAACTCCCTGCATTCGAATTTAAAAAGAGACATTAAGGAGACCGTAATTCACATATTTGGTCAACCCTTTCCAATTTGTGGCACATATATTTGGTGGTCAGCATGTCTTTCAATAGTGTACCACCGCCAATGTTTTTTCTTTCGGATGTTGGTGAACCAGCTATTCCATGGAAAAGATGGATTAAATCATTTGAACATTACGCTGGCGTTGTATGTGGTCAGAATTGCAGCGTGGAGAGGAGGAAGTCTCTTTTAATGCATTGTTTAGGCCCGGCGGGGCAGAAAAAATTTGAAGATCTACCAGATCTACTTTCTGATGAAGATAATGACTTAAATGAATATGAGCGGTCAGTGAAGAAGATGGGAAAACATTATGAAAAGAAACTGAGCACTATTTTGGAACGTTATAAATTTGGGAAAAGGACTCAAGGAGAGGGTGAGAGCATAGAACAGTACATCACTAGTTTGAGAAAGCTAGCCAAGACATGCAATTTCAATAATCAGTTGGACGAGAGGTTGAGAGATCAATTCATGCTGGAGTGTAGGAGTAGCAAAGTAAGAGAAAGATTATGGGCTGAGGACGACCCCAACTTGGACACTGTCTTACGTGTGGCCAAGGAAGTGGAGCACTCTGAGAAATGTGTTAAAGAATTAGAAAGCAGGATGCAAAATACTGATATTAAACATGAAATTTCAAAAGAGAAGCATAATACACTTACTACAAGTAAAGAGAATGAACCCATTGCCCAAATTTCAGGAAATTCCAATAGGAGATACAAATCGGAAAGAAACGGGAGATTACCGTGGAATGATGAAAAAAGGAAAAAACCAAGCTCCAGAATTTATAACAGTGATGTGAGAAAGAAAAGTCCACACAGGCGTGGAGACGACCCTAGAAGGAAGAACACAGGGAGATGTTTTAGATGTGATAGCATGGATCATTGGGCGGATAACCCGGAATGTCCTGCTTTGAAAATTATATGTGGGAAATGCAAAGGCAAGGGGCATTACGCACGATGTTGCAGAAGGCAAAACACTTCCACTAACTGGATAGGAAGCGATGAAAATAGTGATGAAGATGAAGAAGAATGTGTGTTTGTCGTGACAGACGAAGAAAATGAACAAGAAATAGAAAGCCCCAAGGCCGTAGTTTGTGTTGATGGAACCAACATGCACATGATGATTGATTCAGGTGCAAAATATACCTTGATACCACAAATTTTCTGGGACAGGAAGAAACATGAATACCTGCATGAACCAGACATAAATCCCAGAGCATATGGCGAAGTTAAAATAGATGTCATTGGATGGTTTTGGGGAGCACTCAAATTCAAGGAGAGGAAAGCAAATGGGAAAATATACATAACAAAGAAGGGGAGAACGCCTTTGTTAAGTTGGACCCACCAATGCAAACTCAAAGTGAAGTTGGATGCTGCGTCGGATGAGTCTGTATATTCAGTTGAAAACAACGCTGGAAGACTTCAAGGAAACAAGGAAGTCGCCAAGGAAGCTGATATGGTGAAAGAAATTTTCAGGAAAGACATCGGATGTCTGCGTGGGTTTGTTCATGAGATCAAAATGAAGCCAGGACATGTTCCTGTTGCGCAGAAGTTACGCAACATCCCGCTTTCAATGAGAGAAGAAGTAAGAAAGGAGATTAAATTATTGGAAGATCAGAAAATCATCGAGAGAATAGATGCCAGTGAATGGGTTTCACCGTTAGTTGTATTAAGAAAAAAATCCGGAAAATTGAGAATATGTGTAGACATGAGAGAATTAAATAAGTGCGTGATCCCGGACAGACATCCACTCCCCAATATTCAAGAGATTGTATCCACTATTGGACCCTCGAAGTATTTTTCCACTCTGGATCTAACATCAGCATACCATCAGGTTAAACTTCATAGGGATTCTAAGAAAATGACAGCCTTTATCACGCCTGATGGGCTGTATCAATACAGAAGATTGCCATTTGGATTAGTGTCAGCTGCTTCAGTATTTCAGAGAATCATGCACAAACTATTTGAAGGTGACAAAGGGATTATTTGTTTTCAAGATGACATACTGGTACACGCCGTCAACCAGAAGGTGCATAATGAAAGATTACAACATGTCTACAAGAAGTTATATGAAGCAGGTATGACCCTTAGTAGAGATAAATGTAATATAAATCGTAGCGAAATCGATTATTTAGGACATACCATATCTGCTAGCGGCATAAAACCAAGGAAGCAACTTGCTGATGCCATAATGAACATGCCAAGACCAGAGTCAAAGGAGGGCGTGCGTACGTTCATTGGAATGGCAGAGTACTATTCTAAGTTTATAAAGGATTTTGCCATACATACTGTTCTGCTACGTGAACTTCTAAAGAAGACGTCATTTGAATGGAACAGGGAGTGCGAAGAAGAATTTGAAAATATCAAATCAGAATTAAACAGAGCACCATCATTGAAGAATTTCAAGAGTGGGAGGAAGACTATAATAACAACAGATGCAAGCAACCTAGGGTTAGGAGCTGTTGTCACACAAGAAGTTGAAGGAAAAGAAGTTCTTATCGCGTTTGCATCTAGATTGTTAAAGGGTGCAGAAAGGTCGTATGCTGCAATAGAAAAGGAAATACTGGCCATCAAGTGGGCAACAGAAAAGTTCAGGAATTTCATCTGGGGAGTGGAGGTGGAGATTCGCACTGACCACAAACCATTGATACATGTCATTATGAATAAAGGTTTGGACAATGTATCTAACAGAATTAAAAGATGGGTTGTACTTCTGCAAGAGTACAACTGTACAGTACGATATGTACCAGGAGTGAAGAATCGTGCTGCTGATTGTCTGTCGCGACTTACCAACAATTCTGAAGTAGACAATGAAAGTGAAAACAATCCTGAAGTTGTCTTGAACGTTGAAGCGTTTTCCATATCCAAATCTGAGTGGGAAGAAGCGGAGAGACAAGATGATAGCATAAAACAGTTGCAACAAATTATACGAAGCAATGGAAGTTTAAAGAAAGTTATGTTTGAAGGGTCCGGTCTCATCGAATACTGGAGAGTTGCAGATGAACTCAACGTAGCGAGTGACAGAATTATGAGAGGGGATCGAATAATTCCACCTACAAGTCTAAGACAAAGAATCATCGATCTGGGCCACGAAGGCCATCAAGGAATTGTGAAGACTAAACAGAGAATACGCAATGATTTCTGGTGGCCAGGATGTGACCTGCAAATCGAGAGAACCATCAGAGAATGTATCCTTTGTAATCAGAGTGACAGGGCGTGTGTGAGTGCAAATTACCCTATGGTGAAAACGAATATTCCAGGAAAAGTATGGGATGAAGTAGGCATGGACATACTAGGGCCTATTCATTGTGATGGTAAACAACAATTTTGCTTGGTGGTCATTGACCTTCTGACCAGATGGGTAGAAGTTTTAATCAAACCTCATATGAGTGCTAAAATAGTGATAGATTTTATGTCAGAGATATGCACTAGAGAGGGTTTCCCAAGAAGCATATTAACTGATAATGGTGTCCAATTCAGGTCAAAAGAGATGGAAATGTTCTGTACCAGTAATTCCATTGTGCACAAAACTAGTGCAATATACCACCCACAAACCAATGGGGTGGTTGAGAGATTCAATAAGGTGCTCAAGGATGCTATTCGGTGGGCTTGGTCAAATGGGCTCAACTGGGAAGAAGCAGTGAAAAGGAAAATAATTGCTCACCGTTTTACTCCCCATAGTACTACTGGTCTATCACCTTTTGAGTTAAGTAGAGGGCGCAGAGCAAACACCAAATTGACACCATCTTGGTTGGAGAGGGAGACCATAGTAAGAAAAGATTTTGGAGAGGCAGTAGAGAGTATTAGTAAAATCCAGCTGAGGAACAAGGCAGCTCACGATAATCTAATGAGCAAAAGTAAAAGAAACAAGGTTCCCAGAGTGGGGGGTCTGGTGAGAATTAAACTACCCCCTGTACTAAGAGATGGACCCTGCAAATGGTCCAAACCAGTGAGTGTGATTGAGGTTTTTAGACATGCAGTGAGAGTGCAAGATGGTAGAGTCTGGAATATGGAGAGAGTATGTGTGATGGAGTCAAGTAAGGATGTAAATACTGGTGAAATGGAACACAAGGAGCAACTCAGTAGGGGTGACAATGAAAGAATGAAAAGGAATGTTCAGCATGTGAGATCTAGGTTGAATAGAAATGTAATGTCAAAAATGTCCTTGCCAACATCTAAACCAGATACTCTGCATATGTCAAGAACAGGGAGAGTGATCCGCAAACCAAACCGCATGAAGGATTTTGTCTGACATTACTGAGGATACAGAAGAAGACTACTTGACTGTATTCCATGAACGGCAAGAGACTAAGGAAGGGAGATGTAGAAGAAGCTACTGGACTGTGTTCCATAAACAACGAGAGACTAAGGAAGGGAGATGTGTAATGTCCTTTCATCATTTCATCACGGGACCCTTCGCGAGCTCCCGTGATGGAAGGGTGAATAGAACATAAAGACGTATGTTTGGAATGCTTGTTTCAAACGCGTCTCATGTCAGTTGCTTTCCACGGTCGGTGGGGCCAATTCACTTGTACTTAGCTATTAATATAAATAAATAGCTTGCCTATAAATCACGTCTCCCTGCGTGTAATTAAACACTTCAGGTCTTGAACTTTATCCTTGCAGCCACCAGGAGCCAGTTGAGAGATTTCAGGGCTGGAGAGATATGATCCCTGAGCTTGAAGACAAGGATAAGACTCACAGTTCTGTTTTGGATTAGTTACAGATGGCGGAGAGTAGAGGAAGGCAGATTGAGAAAGAGGCTGTTGCAGTAGTCCACCCTAGAGAGAAACAGGGCTCTTGAGACAGTGAGCTTGTGGGGGAAAGTGAGAAATGGAAGAGTCACTTTGAAGAGGTGCAGGTGATAGTGGGAATTCTTGGTGACGTCCGAGATGTGAGGATTAAGAGAGTGGAGTCGAAGATGACACCAAGGTTTTTTGCCTCGCAGGAAGGTGAAGGAAGAGGTGGGTGCCCTGAGTGAGAGAGGGAATGCAGGGGCAAGGGTCCCAATGAGAAGGATCTCTGTCTTATTGGCATTAAGGCAGAGATCGTTGGAGGTGCACCAATCCTGAATCGTGGATAGACAGTCAGGAATGAGCGAGAGAGGAGAGGAGCCTGAAGGAAAGATAAGTGTCACCCTCATAAAACTGAAAGTTAGAGGAGAAAGTAGAGATCAAGTGGGACAAAGCAGCCAAGTAGAGGTTGAAAAACTAGTGTGAGAGGATAGAGCCCTGGGGAACGCCACAGGTAGAGAGAGAGGTGGCACAGAGAAAGGTGGGACCTTTTATGGGCAGTCCACGAGGAATTCTGCCACTCCAGGGCCTGATCCGTGTTTCCCAGGTTCTTACGTAGTCGATTGTTCAGGATGGCGTGGTTGAATGTGTCGAAAGTAGAGGAAAGATGAAGGAGGATTAGGACAGAAGAAATGCTGGAATCAAGGTTAGATAGCAGATGTTCATGGTTGTTCAGGAAAGCAGTTTCCATACCTCTGGCAGCTCTGAAGCCAGACTGTTGTTCATGGAGACAACAGATTCAGTGTGGGGAGTAAGCTGGGAGATGGCCAGCGTTTCCAAGAGTTTGCAATGGAAATGGCTGATGGAGATTGGGTGATGGTTTGCCAGGCAGGTAGGATCGGCACACAGCTTCTTGAGGAGTGGGTGCACAAGGGAGTCTCAAGGGAAGAAGGGAACAATCCAGTGGTGAAAGAGTCATTACAGAAATCGGCCAAGGCTGGAGCAAGGGTGTCAATATGGTCTTTGATGATTCTGGAGGAGCAGGAAGCACCTGTTTGGATGACACTTTCATAGAACAAGCTTCTCTGGAAACCTTGTCAGGTGTTGTCAGAGAGAAAGGAGGAGGAGAGGTAGAGATGGCCACATGGGAGCCAACAGAGGAAGAGGAGATAGAGAACAGGATGTCCTGAGTTTTACCTGAGAAGTGAGTGGCCAGAGCCATACGGAGAGCCTGGGAGGGAACAGGAAAGGTAGAGACTGCAACAGGATTGACCAGTTCCTTGCAGATTTTAAAGAGTTTCGGCTGTGTTGTTAGAGGCCGCAGAGACCCGGGCTTGAATGTGTGCTCACTTCTTGATGAGTGTTATTGCTCCGACTGGCATTTTGGTGCAACCATTCTCGGTATGTCTAAATCTGGCATGGCATGCTTTACTGTAATGTTATTACATGTCTGCACTGGTCTACATTGTGCAGCCAGTGGGACATGTTTTCAATGTGGCATGGCATTTTTAATAGCAAAGCACTGTTTGCTGTGTGGTTCCTGTGCACTGTTGGTCACTTGCATGTATTGAATTGGTGTTACACTACAAAACAATTGCAAACGCTCTGGCTTTTTATGCAATTTATCTCAGAAATTGTGCTGTATTTTGCATCAAAACATATATTTATATCTTTCTCCTAGTACAATGTGTGGCATACCCCTTCAGCAGCACGTTTGTGCGTATTGTGCATGCATGATAATCCCGGGAGGATAGCTCAGCGGCATCGTGAGCATCTTGGAAGCAAGACAACACGAAGCAACACAGGTTCGATCCCCGGGTCCGCGCTTAGAAACCTCTGGGTGTTTAAGCGCGTTATAAATACGTAACTAAGACAAAAAAATAAAACATAATTAGCAACTAAGAAAAACAAACAATTCTTGTAACAGCGCCTCGATGCCTGCGGGCTGTGTGAGCGCTTTATAAATGTAAAAATAAATAAATAAATAATCTAGGCCAGCCCAGAGTGTGGCACGACCCGTGATTTGTTGCCGAGTTGGGGCGGAGGCCCCTTCAGCATAGCTCGCAGGGGAACCCCCACATTTTGTATTACTCCACTGCCTCTCTTCCCAAACTAGAAGAAGGACATTGTTTGGAAGGGGACATTCCGGCCCCACCACCCTAAGTGCTTTAGAGTGAGGTGAGATGCATTTGAAGCACTATGATGGGCCAGTGGGGAGCGTGGATGGTGTAAGGACCACCTCCCAATATACAATACCCTACTTCAATATCATCAAATATAATGAACCCACATTGTGTAGCACAAGGCGCCAGCAACATTGCTATTTTGCATAGATGTTAGCAATCATAGTTAAGCGACAAGGCCTGCGCGGCGGGTGCAGCATTGCATGCATTAGGCCCAAATTGCGAGATGAACTCTCCAGCCAGGCCCAAGCTCACATGAGGACAGCCCCCCAACCGCCACAACATCTATTCATTGTTCTAACAGTGTTGTAAAAATATGTTTTTTGCTCAAGAAGAATGTGCCCCACAAGGCCGCGATCAGAGACCAGCACCTGGTTTGCATGTTATCTCTCACTGGCCAAAGCACGACCTGACCCATCCCCAGGTGACAACGAGTTATAGCCCATATAACTGACTGAGCCCTAAGACCCTTGAATTCCATGGCACCAGGTGACCTTCGACCACCAACCCTAAAGTAACAAGTCCTGAATGTTCAAAGAGTACAGACATCACACTTCTTTAAACTACAATCGTATGATTTGTATTTCGAGGTGCTAGGAGGTATACATTATAGTTCAAAATGAGGGTGGAGACCTTGGAGCCTGATGACATGTGGAGGTCAGAGTGCCCCGGAACCTCCTTTTAGCCAGACTTAAAATCTGTCAGGTGCACAGTATATTGACAAAGTAGCACTGTGTTAGGAGTATAGTTCATTTCTTCTTTGACGTTCGTCGTGAGAAGAAAATGATCACTGCAGCACCCATGTGATGCAAGACAGACAGACTGGCCTGGAACGAATATCTGGCATCTCTTATGGAGCAGGCGGATCATGTATAGGCACACACCAACCGGCCGTGCCGGTTTGTACTGTATATGTTGCATCATCAATGATAATGTTTTCCTTTATAAGATTCTACTTGTACTATTTTTCGGCAGAACACTCTTGGCAGCAGAGTTTTTTGATGTTGCTCTCATCTGTGTGTGAGATTAAAACGTGTTATCCTACAAGATCGACTTTTTTTTGTAGCGGGTTGTATTCTCTCTAATATGAGTGTTCAGGGACTTGACTTCAACATATAAACAAAATCAGAGAAGAATAACTACAATCAAAAATGTTTACTGCAATAGTAGTATATGTGTTGCTCCTTCTGTGTTGCTATATGTGGGTAGCTAATATGAGTCAAAACTAACTACAAGTGTTATGTGCTCCTTCTGCAACACAAAACTCACCCTGCTTGCACTGTGGTGTGTGCTAATAGGGTGTGCTCAGCCTGAGCCTATTTGCCCTGCTGGGATGCTGTAAGTGCATCCAAACATTTTATTTATTTATTTATTTATTACGTTTGTTGTACGCCCAAACCCAAGGGTATCACGGCGTAGTTGCAAGTATGCTTAGACTTAGTAGTTGCATGTACAATTTACATGTATACTTAGACTTAGTTATTACATGTACAATAGTTACAATGGTACAGAATGTTTACAATGAGTAGGAGACAGTAGTAGTTAGTATTTATTAAAGAGCCAGGTTTTGAGGAGATTCTTACATTTTTCAAGGATGGCTCATTGATGATATTGGCTGGGAGAGAGTTCCACATTCTAGGGGCTGCTACAGTGAAGCTACAGCTACCTGTTGTTACGTTTTTTAAACGCGGCATGTGTAGATGTAATTTCACATTGGATCTAAGGGCTCTGTTGGTAGCTTTACAATTTAAGCATTTGTTAAGGTAGATGGGGGTGTCACCTGTGACACATTTATGTGTGAGTGCGAGCGTTTTATGGAGAATCCTGGCTTGGAAAGGTAAACAGTGTGCCTCTCTCCTGTGGTGCGATATGTTATCCCTTTGTATTATGCCTAAAGATGATCTTAGAGCTTTGTTGCATTTTATTGATATATTTTTTTCAAGGTACCAAATAGCAGTATGTTACAGCAGTCAATGTTGGTTAGGATGAGGGCCCCTGCTAGTATGATGCAATTTTGTTGAGTAAAGAATGGGCGACTCAGCGTGATAAGTTTGTTGATATAGCCTGTGGATGATGCAAGGGCGCTGATATGTTTACACATAGTGAGACTCGAGTCAAAGTAAATCTCAGGAGTTTTCACTTGATTTGAAATTGGGATAGGGGTATTATCAATGACTATGGTTTTATATTGTGGGTGGAGCTTGGCTAGTCGGGCGGGAGATCCTACTATGAGGAGCTCTGTTTTTTTCTCTGTTTAGGCATAAACAATTGGCTGCTATCCAGCTCTGGATGATGGAGTATATTTTGTACACACAGATGGTGTCCTGTTCTAAGTTGCCTGAAATAGGGATATGTATTTGTGTATCATCAGCAAAGCTGGTGTAAATTATTCCCATTGCACCCATCTGGAACAGGCACTCCAGATGTGCGCTCTGAGAGAAAAGATTTGATCCATGTAGTGGCTTCCTTGAAGAAGTGGAAATTGTTTGCTAGTGTTTTCCACCATTTTCTGTGATCTACTAAATTGAATGCCGCAGATCTGTCAAGTAGTAGCAGGATACATACATTTCCTGAGTCCCTGATGGCATCCATTTGTTTTTTTAGATCCAGCAATGCTGTTTCGCTGCTGTACGAAAACCGGATTGTCTTTCTCCCAATAGTTGGTTATTTTCGAGATGGGCTTGGACTTGGGTGTTGGCAATTTTGTCTATGATTTTAAGAAGGAAAGGTACTGTGGTAATGGGTCTATAATTAGTGGGGATGGTGGGATCTAGGGTGGGTTTTTTGAGGAGGGGGTAACCCACGCTTCTTTGATGTTGGAAGGGATGGTGTTGGTGTTGAAGCAGGCATTTACGAATTTAGTAATGATGGGTACTAATGTGGTGGCGCAGTCCTTGACTAATTTTGCAGGGAAGTTGTCTCCTTTACAATTAGAAGGTTTGAGTGATTCTATAGTTTTTTGTACTTGTTCTGTGGTCACTGGTGCAAAGTGGAAGTCCGGTATGTTGGTTGTGGGATATGTTGGTGACAATGGGGCTGTCTTGGAGGTGGTGCCTAGTATTTTTTGGGGGGTTTCAATTTTGTTTTGCAGCATGCTAAATTTGGAAGCTAAGGCATCTTGAATGGTGGAGCACCATGCTTTACTTACTGCAACTATACTGGGAGGATGGGTAGGTGTTTCCAATTCCTTAATGATGGCGAATAGCTCCTTACTGTTGGAGGTGGCATTAGTGATACATGTATTAAGCGAATTAGCTTTCTGTGTGTATACTTCCATCTTGTAGGATTTGGCGACTAGTTGAAGTTCTTTTTTAGATTCACTGGTGGCATTTCTTCTGAACAGATGTTCTGAAGCTCTTTTTTTCCTTCTGAATTCGATGAGGTCATCATTGAACCAGGTATTGCTAGGCTTGTGTTCAGGTCATTTAGATCTAAGTGGTGCTATTTCTTCAATCGCTTACTTTAGGCAGGTATTATAGTGTAGAGCAATCACATCTGGGTTATGCATTTGCAGTGGTTGAGTCTTTAATAGTTTATTTAACAATGGTGTTACATTTTCTGGGGTCAGTTTTCTTGAGTTTCTCATCATGGTGGGTAGAGTGGGAGGGGTAGGAGTGGGCGCCCTCATTGTAATGATGTCAAATCTGATGAGCAAGTGGTTAGTCCAGGATAGTTCTGCGATGTCTTTTAGGTGGAGGGTAGTGTTCAATGTTAGCATCCAATAGAGGATTTGTCCTTTAGTGTGAGTTGGGGCATTAACAATCTGTTTAAATTATATTCCTAGAAATGCATATTGGAAGGCAGAGGATTTGAAATCAGATTGGTCATTGAATCCCAAATTGGTATCTCCTAAGAGTATGAATTTTGTATTTGGTTTGATAAGTAGGGAGATGAGCAGAGGTCGTTCAGTGTTGGATTATTGGTAGTGCTGGGTGTTCTATACACTATTATGAAACTAATAGTGGTTTTAGGGTGTGTGGCTAGTTTTAATGTTAGAAGTTCTAACCTGGTAGAGTTTCTGCTTTGTGTTCTCTGAACTTAGATGATGTTTTGAAGATGATGGCAACTCCACCTCCAGTGGTTTCCTGTTGATCTGATCTAAATATAGCATAGTCGGGAGGTATAGCTAGTGTGAGCAGTGGGCCTGAAGCTGAATGGTACCAGCAGGTTTCGGTTATGGCGATGAAGTCTAATTTGTGTTCAAGAATAAGGTTTTGGATGCCCTTTAAGATCTGGTGTTGAGTAGGGACCATTTTAGTGGTTTGGAACATGGTGGGGGGTTACTAGATTGAGATGTATGTAATAGTGGAAGATGTGGGGCTGGATATAGGGTGCAGCTGAGGTTGGTCTGGTGCTTGATGTTAGGTTTGGAGTGTATCTGTGCGCTGTGCTTGTTGGTTTTTTGGGCGTTTATCATTTGGAGGCTGAGTACACCTCTGGAGGTTTGGTGAGAGGTGGGGAGTTTAGTGGTGTGGGAGAACAGCCTCATTTTTCTTAGGGTTCCTAGCATAGATCTGGTGCATGGGCTCAAGGTGTGGGTTCTGGTTGAGAGCTGGAGGCGGCGGTTAGTACCTAGAAGGGACATTGATGTATGTGCTATGTAGGTGGCGGATGATGTTGTGATGAATGCTGTTGTCTTAGGTAGGAATGGTGTGGGGCATGGTAGAGGGTGGTGTCTGGGGCTAAGCCTGCTCCTAACTGAATGTATTAGTCATTGGAGCATTTTGTGGAGAGTTGTGGGTGGTGAGAGGCTATTGGCATCCTATTGATGAATTGGTTTTGATGAATGATATATGGAAATGGTGATCGTACTGTTGTCAGCAGTGAACATACTAATGCAACTATGCATAAGACCATTTTATGTTGAGGTAGGTCGCAGTTTACTATTGATATATCTACTCGACCTAGGGTGAGATCTGGTATTAGATGCGGATGGCTAGTCATGTTAGGTAGATAATAGAATATTCCCTTCAGAGTAGCGTACCAAAGGACATGCACATTATTGGCTGCTGGCTGCTTGGGACTGGCTTTGCAGGGCAATCACATTAGGTGGGTAATTCACCAGTACAAACATGCAAACATAATAACGTGCCAAGGGCGATAAATGCACTATACATTATTGGCTGATGAATATTTTAAGTAGGGCTCAGAGAGAAGTTTTGGGTTCATAATGGTAATCTGTTTGAAGCCAAATGCGATGAAGGGTTGCAAAACTCAGGAGTATCTAGTACTGGCATGCAATAATCTAACAGATGCAAAATTCACAGCAGCATAAAACAGAGTTACAAGGATACTTAAATACGAGAAACAGTAGCGCTTCATCCCTGCAAAGTATGGGTCATACTATGGGTCATACTATGGGTTGACCCATAGTAGCATGGGTCAACATTCCCTCCTTTATATAATACTCCATTAACTACCCCTGCTGCCTCCTTACCTCTATCTTGGGGTACCCGTGCCCCCTACACACATGACATAAGCCCCTGCCCTCGGGCATATTCTTCCGGATTGACCATCATTTTTTAGCAATACTTACCATGGCCTTCGCCCATGGCCAGTGCTCACAGCCTTTGGCTGTGCCTACTGTATATTTTTCAGCACCAGTTTCCATGGCCCTTGACCTACTGTGACAGCTTCTTTCTCGATCTGCCTTCCTCTACTCTCTGCCCTCTGCAACTAATCCAGAACAGGACTACACAACTTATCCTTGGCCTCAAGGCCAGGCACCGTATCTCCCCAGCCTTGGGGAGATCCCAGTGGCTGCAAGGATCAAGTTCAAGAACCTCTGAATCATCCACAAGCCTTTCTGGGGTTCGGGCCCTGCATTACATTCAACACTCTCTTCCTAAATACCTTCCTTCTCCCGCCCTTTGCTCGCTCTCCATCCTCCAAAGCTGAGGGTCAGACACTTCTCCAGGCAGAGAGTAGGGGGTAGATCACTTTCCTCTGCAGGTGCTTTCCTCTAGAATAACCTCCTTGGCTCAACTTGACCAGTCTCCCCAGCACTGCGCCTGGGCCTGTCATGAACTAGGGGCTATATCTTTAATCTTTACAGTTCCCGCCTACTTGCACTTACCCTGAGCTGCGCTGTCCGACTGCACTTACTCAGAGCAATGCTGCCCTGTTTATACTTACCCATACTCCCTTCTTGCACTTCCCCCTTCCCCCTTTGCACTTTCTCCATTCCCTTCCCCTGCACTTTATGTTACCGTACTTGCACGATCTGAATGACACAAAGCCTTTTAAGATTGTTTGTCTTGTCCTCTGACGTCCCCCCCATGTATTGTCATGCCTAGAAACACATGTATACAGGCGCATTATGAATGTCTTATATCACATCATATCAGATACCCTTAGTTATACCCTTGGTTATTTTTGTCATTATACCTGCGATTATCAGGAGAAATGGCAAAGAAAATAATGCTTTTTTGTCCTCCCAGGTCCTCACCAATGCCCACCTCATCTGTGCCTGCTCCCCCCATCTCGTTCATAGCCTCCTCACTTCCCCTGCCTTCTCTCATTCCCCAGCAATCGTCGTTTCTATGACGCAGTTTCTGTTGAAATGTTGGTTAGCCACGGTTATGCCCCAGGTTATACTCAAGGGTATGTGAAAAATATTTGAGCCTCATGTTACAAACTTGGTCCCTAGCCCACCTCAAACTCCCAAATTTCTTTTGGTGTCCTCTTGTTCCCCCACCCCCACCACTAGCCTGATACATGTGCATGTTTTCTCACCTGCACCTTGCTTTTTTCTGCATTTTATTATCTGATACCCTGTGGTATAACCTGGGGTAAAGCCTCAGGTATCTTTCGCATCGAGAAAGAAAAAGATGCCAGAGTTATTGTTTTTTAAGCACCTGGATTCTCAGTGTACCCTGGTAGATATAGCTGTTTATTTTAGAGAAGGGGGCACTCCCTTCTCAGTTTTGAAAAGTACTGGACAGAATAACCCAAAACCAGAAAAAGGCTGTGAGTCACTGCTTTGTGCCCAAATTGTTTTCAATCCTGGTCCAAATCTATGAAGTGGTTTTGGTCATGCGGTGGAGCACACATAGACAAAATATGGCTATGGAAAAATGAATGGTCACTAGACCAAAAGTGTTTTTTTTGTTACCTTTATTTTCAAAAAAATCTTTCCTAAACTTTTCAGTCTGGGGGGCAGGTGAGGAAAAGGGGTTGAGTGCTCGACGTACAAAATTGGCTGCAGAATTTTAGCCTAATCCTTCACACAAGTCAAAAGTTATTAACACTACATGTTTTCGATTTCATACGTACTTCTGACTCACCTTAACTTGCTGCCCTATAATATACATTTGCTTGTAGATCCACCAATATTTCATCTAGATAAATGCTCTTAAGGCACTTCTTTTGTCACCATCAGACTCAATATGATGTCTACATAGCTGCATTCAGAATAGTAGTGGGCAGTGCTGCTCATGTCGGATGGGAATGGTATGAATCATGTTATATATAATGTGAGCATGAGAACATGCGTCTTTGAAAACCGTTGACAGGCTAGATTCTGAACTATGATCATTGGAATATTGGGCATGTGGTGTGAGTCATGTGAATCCTCCTCATACTAATACATATTGTTGATTTTTACCATTTGAGTTAAGGTGAGAAAAACAGTTTAGTGGCTTTCACAGCAATCCCTCTATGAGAACAAGGAGTTCACTTTAAAAAAGTGTCAATACCCAGATCAACTACTTCCCTTCTTAGTTTGGCTGCACAGGATGTGCAAGTTAACTCATGAACCCTGGAGCACTAGTCACCTGTAAAACAATAAAGGTCTATTGAACAGAAAATCACTGTATGCTTTTTAATGCAGAAGTTCTTATTCCCTCATTTTGACCTAAACATTTTGCAACTGCACCTGATCTAGCTCCATCCAGTTGCACCATTGTTTTTATCAATGACTGGGTCCTGTTCTTTTGTTAGCAAACTACATCAAATTTCAGAGGATATGTTCACCTCAAATAATTACTCAAACTAACCTGAGCCACCTTTGCCAGTAATACGAAAATTATTGGTTTATGGAATACCAATTTGTATGCATAGGTGACAACACATTCAAAAATCACTGCCCACTTTACTGGGAACATATTTTTGCTATCTATATATATATTTTTACATTTGTATTTGTATTTCTTTATTTGTATAGCGCTCCTGCCCAAGGGCATCTGGGCGCATATGTTAGGTTACACTTTTTGAAAGTGTGTTTGTATGTTAGGGGTTGGCTACAGCCCCATAACAGTTGGTGGCTGAATTTTGGCCCAACCTTGGCATACCAGTCTTCGGTGTACTGACAATCGTGAAATTTGACCAACCCAACACATTTGTGCTGCACAGGGTGGGCTCCGGCCCTATGCTATCAGTATAAGCGATTTTGGGAGATTGACAACTTTGCGATTGTTGGCTGCAGCCCCAAAATAGTTTGTGGGCTTCAATGTTTGCCCGAGGTCAGTATATCATTCTGGAGGGTACTGGCGATTATGAAATTTGATGAACCCCACCCATTTTCCCTGCACAGGGGTGGAGCAGGTTCCAGCCCTGTGCTATAAGTAAAGGCGATTATGGGAATTTTCAGAAATAGGAAGTTAGGATACAATAAAACATACACAAGGCTATAGCAGACCCTTACGTCCATGTCAGCTACAGACCTGGGCAACGCTGGGTGGTACCACTATTTTCTAAAACCAGGGGATTGTGCCACACCTCATGCATGGCACATATCATGCATTTATTTTATCTTTTGGTGTTCTGTTCTGTGTCAGCTGTATAAAAGACTACTTCAGAGAATCCAGGAACGAAAGTGTGGGGAGGTGTGGAGTCAGGTGGGGAGAAACGGGGCAGTCAATAAAACAGATGTAACAAAATAATACAAATGAAAGAAATCTCAAGCATAGCTTATTCCTGTTTCGGAAATAACACACAATTTGGAACATGAAGTGCCAAGTTCCTTAGTGTCCATGAAGGTGCTGTTTAGCAGAAAACTTTAGGAAGGCTTACGTGAACAGGGCAGAATTAAAGACGTTCCTAAACTTGTGTCCCGGTATGAGATAACAAGGTAGAGCCTTACACACTGCAAATACTGCATTCATGAGTCTCCTCTTCATGAATTCAAACCTTTTTTTAGGAATCTGGGGCCAGTAGATTAGCTGTACTGGATGTGAGTCAACGGATGGCGATGTGTTTTAGCACACGGTTGGATAAGTTTTGAGGGCTGAGCTTCTAAAACACCTTCGTGGTAATACAAAGGTTCATGAATTCTATTTCAGAAGGGCTGAGTAGGCAGTGTAATTTGAAGAGTGCTTTCTTGAGTATGAGTTGGGAGGCACTATTTTGAGCACAGTAGAGGTGCACAATTTCGCTTATTAGGTAGGCCCAGAAATGGGGCATTGCCGTAATTCTTTTTGGTTGAGACACAGGCCTGAGCCAGAAGAAATTTGTATGCCATCTCTAGAGGTGGAAGAATATTGCAGAGAAGGCTCAAACTGAAATGGCAACTGCTTGCCCAGAAGGGACATGATATGCTAAGTATAGGCTGTGGTCAAAAATGGCCCACATTTTGTTTGGTAGAGATTTAACTAAGAGGTGGTTTTAAATCTTCCAAGATTACTGAGTTTGGGATCTAACTGCCTAAGAGGTGTGCATCTTCACAGGATTCAGGCAGAGCTGACTAGCATCCATGGTTTGAATGCACATAGGAATGCTGTGAAACTGTAAGGGTTCGCAGAGTCATGTATGTCAAGCTAGACTATGAATTGTGTCTCTTCAGTGTGGAGGATGAGGGCTTTGTTGAGATGACCTCGACCATAGGTTAGATGTATACATTGATTAGCTATAGGGTATAGGGATGATCTATGCATAACTCTGTAGGTTACCTCGAAAGGGTGGGAGGTGAACTAACCTCATTTTAATGAGGTTCAGTGGTACCTAAGAAAGGATGTTATCCATGCCAATGTTGTATCCCCAATGCTCATTTTTGACTGCAATCTGTACAGCAGACCGTCTTGTCCACAAAGGTGACCTGTGCAGCACAAATGATGGTCTGGTCAGCCCCCTTACATACATTAGTGTTAGGAGTGGACTCCACGAGCGCATTTCACAAAGGCAGGCCTGGAAAGGGACCAGCCAGTGTGAAATGTTAAAATAGTCTGTCTTCCATTTCAAAAGAAAATGAATAACAGGTGCTGCAATGACCCTGTCATGCACTGTGCACCCTGCTGTGCCTGTTCTAGATGGGTGCAAGAAAAGGTGACTATTTCCTTCACCTTGGCCAAAAAGAAAATCACTTCATTATAAAAGGTGAGCTCTGCATTGAAGGGGGGATATGCAGCAGAGTGCATGATGAGCTGACCAGCCCCTTACATACAGGCGCTCTTAACACTGATGTATGGTAAGCTCCCTGTACACATGTGCATTTCCCTTAAAAGGCCTGACATTTTGAATTGTTAAAAGGAAAAGGACAATGGGCCTCATTACGAGCATAGACGTAATGAAAAAAGGAAGGCAGAATGGTATTACCGGCATTGTTAACGGGTCCGGGCCATTATGAGCCGACAACCCGGCAATACCGCCGCCGCCCGTACCGTGCCCCTTCATACCAGCATGCGTGCATACGCATGCCCCTTCGCGGAGCAAATACCAGGATGCCGCTAATAGGAGGACATCACAAGTAACGCGGGTATGCACTAACCTGCATCCCGAAGGCAGTAAATAGGGCCTGCATGACGGCGGCAATGCAGGCATCGCGAACCACCCGTAAATAGCAACCTGCAGTGTAGGCAACTGCCACAGGTGCACACAATTACCACAGGTGGAGTCAATGGAGCCTGTTCCAGTACAAAAGGAGCACACTCACACATCACACCCCTTTCTACACCAAAATGATCCCACTTGCTGTTGCAACCATGGGGCTGGAGGACATGCCTGTACTGCTACAAGAACAGCAACAACAACATCTACAACAACAGGCAGCACAGAGGAGACACAGGAGGAGAATGAGGGTGAGACAGGCCCAGCAAGTTCCACCAGTGCAGTCAGTGGTACCACGTAGACAGCCACCAATCCCTCGCATCAGACCCAGCCATTCAATCTAACCACTGAGCAGATCCACACCCTGTCCCGGTTGGACCGGGACACCATCAGCACCATAGTGGATATGATACACGACAACATTGTCAGCCTGATAGAAATCCGCACTGCCATCCCCCCTCTACTAAAGGTGGTGTCTGTCCTCCACTTCCTGGTCACAGGCACCTACCAGCACACAGTGGGGCAGATGCATGGCATATCACAACCACTCTTGTCTCGCATGCTGACCCAAGTGCTTGATGCCCTCCTGAAGCATGCAAGCATCCACATTCCCCTACCACGGACTGGCCAGGAGCTCGCTGACACCAAAGTAGGCTTCCATGCACTGGTATGCATGCCCAATTGCTTCAGTGCTCTTGACTGCACCCATGTAGAATTGGTGGCCCCTCATGCCAATGAGGCGTTGTACCGCAATCGCAAGCAATACCACTCCATCAATGTGCAGATGGTATGTGACTCCAGCAAGATCATCACACATTGTTGCCCCCGATATCCCAGATCTACACATGATGCCATGGTGCTGCGTAACTCCACGCTACCGCGCTACATGGAGCGACATGCTGGATGATGTGCCTGGCTGCTCGGTAAGTTGCCTGACTGGGCCATGGCAGTGCATTGGGATTGTGAGGGGGGATGCATACTCCAACTGGTTCGGATTGGGGTTGGTGCATACTCCAACTGGTTGGGATTGGGGGATGCATACTCCATCTGGTTGAGATTGGGGGGGATGCATACTCCACCTGGTTGGGATTGGGGGGTGCATACTCCACCTGTGTGGGATTCGGGGGTGAGTGGACAATGCACTCAGAGCTAAACACTGTTGTCCTGAACATCCCAACCTGAACATGACACATCAATGCCATACATAAAACCAATGCCGCACATCAGTGACAACATGCCAGAGGCACAAGCAGGCCACCATGGGTATGTCAAGCGATGCATGACTAAACATGATTACAACTGTGCCAATGTCGCTCATGTGATTAGGTACAGAGTAGCATACACTGCAATAATGGGTGGGAAGACATTGTTCTGCATCCACAGTACATCTGCATCAGCATGCAAGTGGACTGCCTGCATCATCTGTACAACGCAATCCACACTAGTATACCATTGTGCAGTACACAATGCATCAAATGATCCTGTGTGCATAATCCTGGGACATGTGCATGCCAACACCAAATAGCTGCAGCCATGGCCGTTTATCCTAAAGGTGTCAGCTTAGATATTGACGCACACATACCTCTTTGTGCTCACATGCAGGTGATGGAGGCTATCCCTTGACGCCATGGCTACTTACCCCTGTACGGAACCCACAGAACAGGCACAAAGAGGAGCACAATCGGGTTCATACCCATACCCGTGTTGTGATTGAGCAGACCTTTGGCCTGTTGAAGGCACGGTTCCACTGCATAAGCAGGTCTGGTGGAGCACTCCTCTATGGGCCTGAGAAGGTGGCAAAGATCACCATGGTCTGTGTCATGCTGCACAACATGTGCATCCGAGAAATGTACCATTGCCACCTGACATTGACATGCATGCACCAGGTGAGGATGATGAGGATGATGATGGAGGAGAAGCAGCAGCCCCGGCAGTACGTGATGCACAAGATGGCTGTGCTCTACGCCAATCACTGATTGACGGATACTTCTGAACTACAGGGATGTTGATGTTTATGTGTCAGTACTACACTGAGCACTGGGACCATGTGGACATGGACACAGGCTGTGTGGGGAGTTGGGCACTGTGTGCTGTCATGAATAAAATGTACACACACATAATTAACAATGTCCAGTCATGAAATGATTTTGAACACAACGGGTGTATTAAGAAAAATAGCAGTATAGTGCTTCCTCCTTCTACCACTCACACGCCCTCCCCCAAAACACCCAAACACCCCATACTCCCCCAAACAACCCATACCCCCCAAACACCCCATACCCCCTAAACACCCCACAACCCCCATTAAACACCCCCATAATCCCCTCAACACCACCAACACCACCTCCCATGCACCCATTGTCAACCCACACTGGGGGTAGAATTTCTGTGTGCCTTGCACTGCGCCTTGTCATCTGCACAGGGCTTGAGGGTGTCGAGCTTGCAGGTGTGGTCGATGGGGTGAAGGTGGATGGATTTTGCACCACCGGTGCAGGATGCTGCTGTTACATGTGTTCCAGCATCCTGCTAAGGACCTGTGTGACAGCCCCTAAACTGTCATGTATGATTATGGCACTCAAATTGATGGCCGCAATGGTTCCAGCATTCGCCTCCCGTATTTCACGGCATGTTTGCTCACCCTCGGCCACATACCGGCCATATACTGGTGCACCAGTTCGATCCGTGAGTTCTGGCGGGCCTCTACCCTCAACAGCTGTGCCTCCATGTCAGTGGGGGCTGTGGAGGTGGAGGGTGCTGTGGCTGGGTGGGCCATTGCAGGGCTGGCCTCTGGGGTGCTTGACAGATTCGGACTCTGCAGTTGAACCACTGGTTCCTGCATGGGGCTGGATGGTGTGCCCTGTGTGGAGTGGTGGGGGGTGGATGGGGGGCTTGGTGTTTGGGGACATTCGACATGGATGGTGCCATCAATGTCCTCGTATTCCTCCGCATGCACATCCACATCACTGAGGGGGGCTGTGGCTGCTGCCTCACCCACGGAACTGGTGGCAGCGGACTGTGTGCCATCAGGCTCGCCTTCAGCAATTGTTGCAACCTCAGTATTTGCACTCTCGTCTGGAGCTGTTATCTCCTCCTCAGCCGGCCTGGCCTATACAGGTGCCCTGGGTTGCACTCTGGCCCGCAGTGCTGCCCCGGAGGTGGAAGGCCCAGTCCCCCTGGTCTGGCCCTGGATGTTGATGCCCTTGGGGCAGGGTCCTGCCCTTCACCTTGTGCATCAGTGCCTGTGGGGGAACAAGAGATGCAGGGCATCAGTGATGGTGTTACATGCAAGATGCATGAGTTGGTGCTGTACAGTATTTAATTTCTCATGCATTGCATACTTATAGGTGTGTCACACAGGGTACTTTCAGGGGGGGGCATATTGGCATAAGCCGTGGCCTCTCCGTTCGGTACTGCTGTGTACCAGGTGGCATACTGTTGTATTGCTGTTTGTGTGATGTGTGACATGCAAATGGTCCTTGTGTGTCTGTTGGTAAAGGGATTAGCATGCAGCATGCATTTCATTGTGCCAGGGTTTGGGCCTCCATCTGGACATGGATCTGTATTTGTTTGTATGATGGGCCATGCATTGGCTTGGCTCACTTTCACATCTGTTGTACTATGTCATGGTTTGGCCTACTGGGGTTTGTGGGTCACTCACCTCTATCTTCCGATGTCGCCGCACCCGTCTCCATTTCACCAAAGCCCTCTATGGACTCCATATGTATGTGGGTCTGCAGGTCTCTTCCCAGCGCATCAATTTTACTGGTGATGGGCACCCCCGCCTCTGGCCATGGCCTCCCTGCGATTGGATGCCAGGATGTTACGGACCCGGAGACGTAGGTCATCCCATTTTTTTACAGTCTTTGACCGTGCGGGGGTGGTGCCAACCGCTGTCACCTAACGCGCAACCTCCTCCCATATTTTTTTCTTAGTTGCACTTCCCTTTTGAGTTTGTTTGCAAAAACCTCATCTGCATGGGCTGCAAGAGTATCAGCCAGCATGCTCAGCTCCTCGTCATAGAAGCGCTTCTTGCGCAGGCGGGTGGTAGTCTTGCAGGTAGACTTGGACATGCTCGATGGTATGGCCCTGCTCTGTACTCTGAAGCACTTCTGGTGAGAGGATTGCAATGGATTGTGCTTTTTAAGATGGCCACCGGTGCATTTCCCGTTCCAACGTGATGACGTTACTTCCGGGTCCGGTATTACAAGCCAGGTATTAGCATGATATTATTACCAGGTTGGTATTAAGGGTTTGCTCCTTGGCGGAGGCGATATCCGCGGGTCCAGTGATGGTGCTATCGGGGGTTGGAGGGCCTTTAGCGGCATGGCAGTGCAGCCATTACCCGCAGGGGGGTTCGCGCATGCTTGCGCACTCGTAATCAGCCGCTATTAGCAGCGTCAAGGGTGCACGGACGCGTTATTACCTCCATGCCGGTAATGACTCTGTTTTTAGCAGGATTTACATAATGAGGCCCAATGTCTCTCCCTGTCGAGGAATAACAATGCATGTGGCACAGTAGCTGTTCGGACCACTGCTCTTCCATTTAAAAGAAATTGCACGACAGTGTCAGCAATGACAATTTCATACATTGTGCATTCCCATGATATGATATGGCATTTATAACGCGCCTATACACAAGCGTTTCAAGGCACGACGAGGCAAGGGAGGGGAACAACAGGGAGGTCGGACAACGATCCTACTAGGCCAGGTGTCATTCCGATCCCATGCACCAATTCCAAAGGCACACAGGGTGAATGGAAATACACATTTCAAAGAGCATTGTGTTTTTGAGTTCAGAATGTGCATTAGAACGTGAAGAAACAACCCCTAAAAAGTGCACACATGTTGAAAAAGAGCATACAAAAAGATTACCACATGCAGATAAGACACCCTTTGAGAAAATGACACAAGTAATTTGTATGCAGGTGAGGAGGTGTGTAGCATATCTCATCACTTTCAGCAAAAACTATTTTGACAAGCTGCCCTATTCTTTCTTTAAATCTATATGGATTTAAAACGTGTTTTACACAATTCAAGAGATGGTGATGTATGGCTGCTATTGGGCTTTTGCTGACTCGACTCGATTCAAATTGATCGAACTAGCATTCAAGTCAAGTAGAACATCTTTATGATAGATCCAATAGGATTATAGTTTTAACATAGTTAGCAGCAAGGTTCTTAAGGATGTCTTCTCTATAGTACAGTAAGGCAGTCTCTGACATTCTCACTAGTCTAAAACCAGATTGACATAGAAGGCCATAACATTTGCTTTTGTCCTACAATTGTTTGGTAAAGGGCCTTTTGGAGAGTTTTCCCTGAAGATATAATGTAATGATCGGGCAGTACTTGGATAAAGCTCACAGACTCAAATTATACTTTGTAACATGCCTCCTCATCACCCCCAGTGCTATCTTTGGCTGCAGCCCTTGGTGCCTGAGGTGCCCTCGCTATCCAGCCTTCCCCGGCACCCTTATACTTGGTTGGAAGAAAGGACATCTGGACTACACCGCGCCAGTGTACACTGTCACATGATCATGACTCTAGTCATTGCAGGACTGCTCCTCGACTCTTACTCCATTGGCCCCTCATTGCCCCAGTGCTGCATTGGGCTGCTGCACGTAGTGCCTGTGGTGCCCCCGTCACCCATCCCACCGTGGCGCCTACATACCAAGTTGGAGAAAAGGGCCTCCAGGCGACGCTGCACCAATGCACACTGTCATGTGACTCTAGTCCTTGCAGGACGGCTCCTGTACTCTTCCTCATTGACCTACTCATCACCCCCAGTGCTGCAATGTGCTGCTGCCTGTGGTGTCTGAGGTGCTCCCGCCCTTCAGCCCTCGCTGGCGCCCAAATACCTGGTTGGAGAAAAGGACACACATGGTCACATGATCCCATTGGCAACCCTTCATATTTCCATTTCCTAGCCCATCCTCGCTCTGAAGGGGGTCGACATCAATGAATATTTTTTCATTCGCTTTGCTCCTAATTGCTCCGAGCGTGCGCCCACCCACCCATTACTGTACCTATTCCCTGTGTTTTCCGCCTATAGATATGTCCATATTCCTTCCACACCACATTCATTCCCTGCCTTTTTTCTTGTTCTCCTGTATGTCCTCCCCTATCCCATCTATATTTTCCACACGTTCCCTTTATCCCGTTCATCCTCTCCCTCAAATCTGATCTACCCCATCTAGCTTGTTCTATTACTCCTATGTTCACAGTTGGATTTTGGAACTCTTGTTCTATCTGCAATATTTTCCATTCCATTCTCGATTTATTATCCCTTCTTAATTTTCAATTTCTCTACCTGACAGGAACATGGCTCACCCCGCAAAACAAGTCTACTCCTGCATTTCCCAGTACTCCCTGTACTAAACCTTCCCACTCACCATGCCCTACCGGCCGCGGTGACAGCACTGCCATTATTTTTCCATTCTTCTTGGAGCGTTTCCACTCCTCTATCCAACCTCCCTACCTCCTTAATTTTGAATACCACCTTTCTTCATATTCTAAGACATGCACTATCACTTTCCTTACTATCTATCATCCTCCTGGCTCCTAACTCTTTTTATGAAGATTTAGTCTCTTTGCTTTCTCTTCGTCTTCCCTGTTTTTGCTCGGCGGGGACTGTAATCTTCATCTCTCATCAACCCATCTTTCATCCCCTACCGCCCACTCCTACACTCTGCTCCAGATCTCTACCCCTATCCCACGTCTCTGGTCCATCACTTGATTTGATGTTTCCTTCTCTTCCACCCGACCTCCTGGTCTCTACAAACCTAATATATTATTCTGATCATTTCTTTTATCATTGTTTTTTTCTCTCCCTTATATTCCTACTCTCCCATCCCCCGTGACTACTTTTTCTTGCTGCAATTTTTGTCCATTACCCAGTATCCTTCCTTTCTTCTCTTTATGTCACTCTCCCCACTCTTTCAGCCTTTTCCACACGTCCTCTCAGTATTGTTTCTGTCTTTCTTCCAAGCTCTCTTTCCTCCACTCTTGACTTAATATAGCCATCAGTGCCATTCCCCTTCTTACAAGGGTCCTCATCCATGGCTGACTACTGGCCTTCTTTCTCTCTGCTCTGCACTACTGAAGGCAAATGTCTTTGGGAAAACACTTGCTCTCCATCTGATCTCTCTCCTGTCTGTAATTCACTATTCCTATGATGCCTCTCCCCTTACCACCAAAAAGCACTCATTTGTTTCTCTTCTTCTCTCTCATTTCACACATGCCACCTTTTCCATGTAGATTCTTGCCCTCCTGCCTCTGGCCCTATGATTTCTTCTTCTCTAACGTCCTTTGACTTTGCTGACTACTTTATCTCCAAAGTCACTACCTTGCGGGAATCCTTATCTCACTCTCCTCGGCAATCTGTATCTCTGTCTACCCCATGATGGGTCTCAATCCCTTTGCCTCCTATCTTGTTTGCACCCTTCACTGACTGAGACAAAGATTCTTTTCTTACCCATGCTCACCACACTGCCTTTTCTCTTTTCCCTCTTCTCTTGTCCCTTCTGTCTACCCCTCAATCATACCTTTCCTGACGTCTCTTTTCAATCGCTCACTGTTTTACACTGCCTTTCCTTCCTCATTTTAGTATGCTTTAGGTATTCCTATCCTAAAAAAGCTTCTCTTAACCCTTCCTCTCTACCTAATTATCGTCCTAGTTCCCCTTCTCCCAAATCCTCTTGAATAGGTTGTTTATGCTCAGATCTCTTCATCTTAATCTCTCCTCCCTTTGACCCAATCTGGTTGTTGTCCTGCCCACAAGGCAGAAACTGCTCTTTTGCATGTTACCAACTCTCGTCTTTCGTCTTGTCACAATACATCTTCTTATATTCTGATCCTCCTTGATCTATCAGCAGCTTTTGACATGGTTGACAATAATAATAATAATAATAATAATAATAATAATAATAATAATAATAATAATATTATTACTGGCTGTCTATCTATATTATCTACTGGCTTCACTTTCTTCACTTGGGCTCTCTACTTTTATCATCAGATGGTTCCACTCCTACCTCTTCAACCATTCTTTCTCCTTATCATCTGTTGGGCATTCTGTTCTCCAACCTCTTCAATATGGTATCTCCTAAGGCTTTTTGGTGTGCCCTTGACTTTTTTCTATGCATACGATAACTATTATTTAATGTTTCTATCTTCCCTCTCATTTTTATACAGACAATTCCAATGTCTTTTTCTCCTTTCCTATGTTCCCAAACTCTCCTCATGCCTCTGTATCATCCTGCCTTTCTACTGTCCAGGGCTGAATGTACTACCACTTTCTTCCCCTCAAATACCTCAAAAACAGAGATTCTGTACTTCCCACCTGTCTCTGCCACCCCTCTTCCATCTCCTCAGGGTCTCCTCTTGCCCCCTTCTCTCCTGCCGTATTCTCCCTTTGCCTGCAATCTCGGTGTCATGTTTGACTCATCACTGACCTTTGTGTCTCATAAATCTTCAACTGCCCACAACTGCCATTTCTCAATTTTAAGCTTCATAAAACATGGCCCTATCAATCCTTTCATGGTGTTAAACTTCTTGTCACATTTTCTATCTGTTCTCTTCTTGACTAGTGCTCTGACTTTTTCTTTGGGCTTCCCTCTTCCCATTTCACGCCTATATGCCTAGCATTCAATTCCGCCATTTGCCTTCTTTCTCACTCTCCTCTTTTGTTTCTATTACGCCTTCTTTTCTTTCCTTTTACCCCTTCCCTTATGACTGTCAACTTCTTTTTCACTTTCTCTGCTTAGTCTTCAATTATTATCATGGCCTTTCTCCTCCTTATCTTGGTTGCTGTATCTCGCTCTACTCTCCTTCACATCCTTTTCACTTTCAGTGCCTTCATCTTCTTACCACTCCCAAACCTATTTTTGCTTGTTCACGTGTTCATTGGTTCTCCTTTCTAGCCCCCAAATATTGGAATGCTCTTCCACCGGACATCCGTGCTTCTGCCTCTCTTTACATATTCCGCTCCCGCCTTAAGGCACATCTTATGTCTTCTCTACCATCTTCCTGTAATGTCTTTTACTCTGGTTATCATTGGATCCATCATTTAATTATTTTTTGTGTACCATTTGTTTCTCTTATTGTACAGCGCCTTGGCGAAGACGCTTCATAAATCAAAATAAAATACAAAATACAAATACAAACAAATAGTGGGGTCATCAATGCTTTCTTCGGGAGAGGACCAGGGAGGTAATTCATGCTAGATAACGTTGCTGAGAATTGCAAGGGAGCTCTTAAATAAGGCAAAATGTATTTGCTCAGATAAACTGAAGAAAAGGGAAGCAGGTGATGTTGATGGTTTGATGCCCTCCAGGTGCTAAGGGTATCGTCCAATGAAAGAGGTTGGAATTTGTCAAAGATGGGAATAACATTCTGCACCTATATTGGTGTATGAACTTGAACACCAGTTGATCCGACTGCCCCGTCTTAATTTATGACATCCTACTAAAACACAACAATGGCCCTCCAAAGCCCCTCTGTTATGTAATGGAAACCCAACTTCAGCTCTAACTACCATGCTTGTAAAGAAAAGCAAGTGATCTGTGTTCTCCATTGGCTTCAGGTGTGTTTCGAGGTTGTGATCTGCCTGTCCACTAGCAATGTAAACTAACGTTAGTTTTCAGATTCTTTGGCCAAGAATATTTTATGTTACACACAACCTAGTTACTACATTAAGACCTAAGACTGGCTTTACAGTGGCCAAAGACTCAGAAACCATGTTCAGAACATTGAAGCAAAGATTATTTAAACCCATTGCATGCCTTTTTAGCACAATACACATTTCACTAGATAATAATTTCGAGGCATTTTAATTTCAAGGCAAAATTGTATGTGTGATTCAGTTCACTATATATAATATGAGCAAGTCTATTTGCAATTTTAAAACATTTTGGGGACGGAATAAAGCTATTCTCTGCGGTTTTCCCCTCTTCATTTCCAACACAAAAAGGGAACACCACCAAAGTATCACAGCAATATGCTCACTTCCACCCCCAAAAAAGCTTCTTAAAAATGCTATCAAATCCTAATGAAAATGTGTTCTGCTGGAGTCATATATATCTTTAGCCCTGACATAAAAAGTAATCTAAATTGATATAGCAGTTTGCTCAAATATCTATGGCAGTAATTTGTGCTGATGCAGAACACATTATGAGGTTCCGTAAGCAAAGCCAGGCAATTTATCTCCGAGCGGTATTGCTATTGGTACGGCAGTTATGCCACTGCGTACCTCAATTGAGCCTGGCTCCTGGGAAAACTTTATTCTACGAAGTGCAGAAAGTGCTCGGTGGCAGACATTTTAGGATATATTATGTATAATAAGTAGACTTCTGTGCCAGAGCGAACATTCAATGCAAGACCTGTTCCATATGGAACAGTGACGTGCATGCAGTTTTCAAAAGTGCAAAAGCATGCATTTGCTTCTGCGATAAATAAACAATTAAAAGAACAGTAGTCATGTGTTAACGTGAAAGGAAACGAGGAAATTTATTACAACTTGGAAAGGATTTTCTACCTCGGATGTACATTCTTTTTAACAAGGGAACATGTGTTCAATCGACAGAGAACTTAAGGGAGACTATTCACAGATAGAAATTAACCCACAGCTACATCTGCATTACTGCTTTTATAGCTTGTCCAAGTTCACAATTAAAACTCTACACTGGCAAAAGGACCAGGCCATTCAGCATAACACACATGAAAACAGAATGATAAGAAAGGTATGGTTCAGACAAACAGAAGTCTAACAATTATGAGAATTTGTGGCTTTGCTTCATATCTCTGTCAGCCTGCTCTATCTTGCGATGTTTCCATTTCAGTCCTGTATCTTCAGTCAGGGCATCTCTCTGCAAACGCTGCATTCAGTATCTAGTCATTGGTCTGATTACAAGTGTGCCGGTCTGGAATTAACAGTGCCGGTAGAAGCGTACTGGTACAATTTTTCCTGAACGGCAAACTACGAGCTCTGCAGGCAGGTGCCGTCCCGCCTGATAGGTGTGACCTGACGGGCGGAACAGCACTCGCCCGGAGAGATGCACGGAAACACCTGCACCATTACGGCACAATGCTGGTGTTTCTGTGGTCCCCATTCATATGGAGTCCTATGGGACTCCACAGGGTTGGGGATTTACAGAATTGCTGGTGCTGGATTTACCAGACCACTGGGGCTGTAATGCCCTGGTAATTCTGGCAAGTTCTGTGCCGGTAATTCACTACGGGTCTGGCAGCAGCCTGCCAGTTTTACCGGCACCGCTACCACCGGACTCGTAATGAGCCTCATTGTCTCTTGGTCAGGCTCAATCTCCTTGTGTTCATTCATCGACCTGTGGGCGTGAATGCAGAGCTGCCTGTGCGCACGTATCAGCCTTCATCACACATTCCGTGCTTTCAAGAATTCTACAATCTAGAGCTGCACTCTTAATCATGAGAAGAATCTGTGGGAAATAGCACGTCTGTTTCCGCCTCCATTTCTGTATTCTGACCTATTACCACAAGATTCTGTTGTGGGTGAGAGGCTGATATTCCATTCAGAGAACCAACAGATGCCAGGATCCTGTATGCACATTCCACCTCACATCTCCAAAATATAAAATAAACCCATGTAAATCTATCTGCACACGTTCCCACTTCCATTAAAATTAAAAGAAGGGTAACAACGACCACACACAAAAAAACAGAAGGGAACATTCTGGTCATGATGGATTTCATGTGGAGCCTTGCAACTGCTGCCAAAGTCCTTTTAAAGATCTATGGAGACTCCAATATTCCCCAAGATCCCAGAGTCACCCTTTCACACCAGTCACCCTGCTCCTCGCTCCATACCTTCTTGTGCTTGTTACGTTGAACTACCTTGCATGACCCCCACAGAATACTTACTCCCAAGTCCCTGCCAGGCCTCCACATATGACTCCTACTTCCTGCTCCTGTTGCTGCATTTTTGTACCTCACTACATCTCACATCTTCTAACGACTGCCAATACAATTCAGAAGCACTTTGCAGGTAACAATGGAAAAGTCCTACCTTGTCTTCGGTATCTCCGAAGGAGTGAAAGTTTACCAGAGGCCCTTTTCCCAACCTTCTAACACAGGTGCCAGAAAGGGGTTCTCCGGGAAACCCTCTTAGAGGGAAAAACCTGGTTGTGGATGTTGTTCTGTAGGTGGTTTGCGTCGATCCCTCACGACTGGAGTATGAAGTCTAACAAGATGGAGTCGCGATGAATTGGCTTGGGGTTTAATCGGTGAGACTCTTCTGTGGGAATAGAATGGATAGAATTATCTATCTGTAGCACCCTTTGTCTTATGGATACCCAAAGTTGAATGAGTGAGAAGTACCTGTGGGAGGATCCCAAAGAGTGTTATGGAGAGTCTCTGTTGGATGGGGATGTTGTCCGATCTGATATAAGTTAAAGGAAACGGAATGGAAGTGTTTGAATAAGGTTTTGTAAGAAGAGAAGTGAAGTGAAGTGAAGGGGAGCAGACCTACCTGTTGGATATGCCAAGATGCAGAGATCGCGTGTTGAGTCTTGGGAGTTTGAGTGTAGTGTCGAGACGAGATCGACCAAAGTGAAATAAGACTGCTGAGGATTTCGTCCGTAAAGCTGAGCAGAGTGGAGCTGCCGGGTCGGACAGAATAGGGGTGAAATGGTGGAAAGTCCTGCAGGGAATGTAAGCCGAGTAAAGTAAAGAAAGAAAGGCTACACTGAATTTAAATCAATGAGAAGCACGTATCGCAGTTTCAATAACTCACGGAGCGGAGCTGTAATGAATTGTAGCAACGCGTAGTACTCCTGGCAACTCTCGTTCATATCGTACTTCTGGAGTGGGAGGAGGAGTCTCGCTCTCGTCCTTCTCACGAGCCACTAGACCGCTCCTCTGAGATTGAGGCTCCATGTTGGTGGTATGAATTCGCAACCGCTGCTGTAACCGCCAACGATGCCAGAGAGTGTTATGCCGAAATCTGAGTGTAACACATCTACCAGTAAGCCTGGGCAAATCTCATATCTACTTGTAAGCATGCACACATCTGCCCAAACTCCCAACCCCCTCAGTGTATCCTTGCAAGCTAAATTGCTGGATTCCAGTATCTGGGCAGGCTCAAGGGCTCGGTTCGGGTTAATCTTTAGGATCCCATCAAAGAATGTCCAAATTGCGAATCCCGAATCTCTCTTGTAAGTTTGGATGATATTGTGGAGCCATATGCAGGTTCATGCATCACATGAGGGTTCGACCGAGAGCATCATAATGATGACATACTCGGGTATTCTTGTGTGGATTTGTAGGAGGTCTTAGGTAGGAAACAATTTTAGAAGCATATATAAAGAACCAGCACCTTCCTGTTAAATGTGTTGGTTGTGTTTGGCTGCAAGAAGGTAACGCATGGGCTGATTTCCATTAGTTGTCGAAGAAAGATGTTTGACGGGTTAGGCAGAATTATTTTTTTCTTTGGGGAGGCAGTTTATTTGTAAAGCCATTTCATTTGGTTGTTAGGGGATTCTCTTCTTTTGTATTGTGATTTAAATTTGGAAACTGTTATATTAGGTAACGTATTCTTCTGTCATATTTGTATGTGAAATCCAAGGTACTTGATAACGGTGTACAACAATCGTTAAGCATTGCCATCACTTGAAGATTTTCATGTTACCCAACCCCTGACGAATTTCCACACAATTGTAAATGATGCCGGATATGTAAAGAAACCTGTTGGGTTTTTCTTGTTCTACTTTTATTAAAGATTACCTATTATACATAGGTACTGACTAGATTGTCTAGTCATATGAATTATTGTATTTAACTGTGTTCTTGCTTTTCTGGAGTATTATGCTGAGTTTCTGTTAATGTTCAAATTTACATTCGACACTCCAGTTTTGATTTACTTTTCAATTGCTATTTTATTCTTGTTTAATTTGACTTAGGCGATTGTTTGGTATGGATATGCCGTGTGAGTGATGAGTGCATGAGAGTTTTTCTTGAGGTGTGTGCAATTTCATTTCTGTTTGTGTATGCCTTCGAAACTGATTGTATAAATAATGTTTTGTTTATAATAGATGTATGTTGGACATTTATTTTTGTATTTGACAAATTAGATTTGATATATGAAATGTTAGAAGTTCATTAATGGATTTTTTATGGCAAAAATACATTTATTGTAGAATGTATCCATAGGCTGTGAATTGTATTTTGTCATGTTCTACTGAGTCGTTATCTGGTTTGTGATTAGATACTTGATTATGTGTTAGATAGTTTTTTTACCATGCATTTCACTTTACAGAAGCATAGGACAGACCACCAATGCATTAACTTCAATATTCTTAGTGATGAACCTCCTCTTCCTAAAACTAAAACCACCGACACAATCGAATCCAGGAACTCCCGCAAACTTACGGTACAGAAATTTGCGCAGACTGAAAGCAGTCAACAGTAATGACCCAAGTATCATCACTGACTACTACCACAAATGCCTCACACTCACCATTGATGAAGTAGCACCCATCTCATCTAATACACGTCGAGCCGACAAAAAAAATACTAATCTGGTTTAACGAAGAACTAACATCACTGAGAAGAGCCAAACACTCCCTGGAACATGCTTACACCAAACACCCTACCCCTGACTCTGCCAAAGCCTTTAAGAATGCCAACAAAATGTACAAAGCAGCCATCATCTCACACAAAGCCAACGCCTATAACACACGCATTAGCAATGCCGCCTCAGACTCCAAAGAGCTTTTCGCCATCCTTAGGGAATTAGAAAGCCCTATCCCCACCTCAACCCCCACAAACATCAGTAAAGAATGGTGCACCACCATCCAAGACGCACTATCAGCCAAAATCACTATGCTACAAAGCAAAATTTCTGCTAAAAGACAATCAGTAGCAGAACAAAATACACCCAACCCTCCACCCATCACTTCCTCTGCAAAGACCAATATCCCATTTTACTTTGTTCCAGTCACCAAAGAAATGGTGCTCAACACCTTATCTAAATTGAAAACTTCCAATTGCAAAGGAGATAGTGTCCCAGCTAAATTAGTGAAAGAATATGCGCCCTATCTTACCCCTACATCACTAATTTTGTCAACGCCTCCTTCAATACAAATATAGTTCCAGCAAGTATTAAAGAAGCCTTGGTAACCCCACTCGAGCCCACGGGACCCACAAACTATCCAAAATAGCCTACACGCAAATTAAATCCCATCTCGAACAAAATAAACTTCTAGGAACTAGACAATCGGGATTTAGGCCTAACCAAAGCACTGAAACGGCCCTTCTAGACTTGAAAAACCACATGGACACCATCAGAGATTCAGGGAAACTCTGTATTATATTTCTGTTAGTTCTATCCAGAGCTTTTGACTGTGTAGATCCTTATAAATTATGCACCTCCCTAACCAATGACTTCAACTTCTTCATTGATGCCACCAAGTGGGTCAAATCCTTCCTTCTGAACGTACCTCTAAAGTGGCCATAGGCAAGGAAGCTGCTGACCCTATACCAGTACCCATAGGAGTTCCCCAGGGTTAATGCCTTTCACCCACTTTATATAACGCCTACACCAAACTCCTCTTCTCTGCCCTAGACAATATGGGTGTCAACTATACCTACTTTGCAGATGACAACCAGATCCTCATACCCATTACAGGTGATTATGACCAAGACTCCCAGACCATCAACAAAATGTATTCTATCATAAAAAATTGGATGGCGCTAAACAGCCTTTGTCTCAACCATGTAAAGACAGAAGTCCTCATCGTTGGATCCCCAAACAACATAGCGGCCCTCCACTCAGACTACTCCTCTATCAATATTGACGCCACCCTGATCCCCATCCTCAAACAAGTGAAAACGCTAGGGGTCTACTTAGATGCCAACCTTACGATGACCAAACACATCAATACACTTGCATCCTCTACAGCATATACATCAAAACTCACAGTGTTAAGTCGACAATTCCTGACCCCGACCAACAGCCTCACCCTGGCCAGAGCACTGGTATTATCCAGACTGGACTACTGTAATGTACTACTGGCAGGGATTTCCATCACAAACCTTAGTAAACTGCAACACTTGCAAAATAAAGCCTTAAGTGCAGCACTAGGGATCAAAAAAACATGAGCACATATCCAAGGCCAGGAAGGACGCCCACTGGCTGCCCGTTAAAACAAGAATTATCTTTAAAACACTTTGCATCACACACAAATGCATCACTAACAAAGCATCACTCTACCTGAATAATGTTCTGACAAAAAAATAAAAAGGTGGGATCCCTAAGATCTAATGACAGTCAAAGTTTAGTGACACCCCGCTACAACAACAACAGAGCAGGGGGCAGCAGTCTCTACGTCCTAGCCCCTAGACATTGGAACTCCCTCCTGATCCACATCAAAAAAGAGACCTCCTTCCCCATGTTAAAAAACAATTGAAAACATGGATGTTTAACCTATACTAGCACAATAAAGAATCACTATTATTGCAATGGCGTATATTTACTATGTAATACAACTGTTTTATGTATTTTATGTATAACCAATGCCTATGTATATCAATATTTGCTAAGATGTCTGTAACCACGCCGTGATACCCCAGGGTCTGGGCGTGTAACAAATAAAAAAAGATATATATTTTTTTTTAAATACCAACCCGCCCTCTTTGTACCCCTATATACATTAGTTGGGGAACCATTTTTCTTACTTTGAACCTAGTTTATTTGGGAATCAATTTTTTTTCTATGAGAAAAAAAACTTGTATTTTCATTTTGTTTAGAGGAACCTGTTTTTGTAGGAAAAATGGCATGGATGCCGAGGGAATGAATCACATGGGGTGCTGTCTGTTCAGGAGGGCTTCAGCAATCTGGATCCAGTGGATGTGGATCTCTTATCCTCCCACAGGGAATTAGAAGAGAGAGAGGAGCAGTTGGTGAGCATTTGTGGGAGGAGATGCCCACCACTCTGCCCCTCTCTTTGATGTTGCTGCAGAAGTAGCTGGTGGCATTTGTGGTGGTAACAATGCCATTGGGGTTAATGGCAGGTGTCGGGAGGAGGAGAGGCAGTACTGTAGGGGTCAGCAGTAGAGCTACCAACATAGGGATCAGGAGGAGGTATGAAGCCAAGTTAGGGTACCTGAAAGGCCCAGGAGTCCCTCCAAAGTAAAGGAATTGTAGGATGACAGCTCCCCATTTGGGACCATCCTCTTGGGCCTGGAATTACAGTAAAATGCTGGCTGGGGTTTCAGCATCAGAGGCTGAATCAACCGAGTACATCTTATACCTGGGAACAAAGAATGTATGGAGAGAGATCTCTGCTATCCATTCACTGGGTACTAGAGCCCTCCTTAACTGTGATACTGGCAGTGGGGGGATATGTACAAAAACCTTACCCCATCACTACCCCATGCCATTGATGATGATACCTTCTAGGAGGCACAGGGTGTTAGGGAGAATTCTCAGAAATGTGCTAATTCCCTCCACCTTAGAGACCCCCTGCAACTTTGCTGGATTTTGATAACGTTTTTTTACCTGGAGAGAGTGAAACTCTTTTACCCATCCTCTCATGTATCTTAATATGAACTTTGAACACTGTGTTTCTTTAGGTTGTGGAATCTGACAAACTCCATAGGCATCATCTTTTAGATTGCGTCACACAGCACCTTCAGTTCAGTGGCGCAGGAAAGTCTTCCAGATTTCCCAAAGGTTCAAATACCTTCTTTGGGATAAACTACTGTTTCCCAGAGCAGTAAAGGGAATTTGACTTTACTTACATTCATAACTTTCTAGACCCAGCACACACTATCTTACCATAAAGGTGCTGGAGGGGTTACTTAGTATCCCCTTTGTCTAGCTTCTCATGTAACAATTTTTGTTACCCTTTCCTCGATGAATGGCTGGTGGCAGTGGTTTACTTTTAACTACCGTGGTGTGCATTAACCGCGGGCTGCGTTCACAGCTGCAGTAAAGTACCCAAGGGTGCCATTTTTGTCAAAATGGCCCGCTCTTCTTTTTTTTGCCATTTCTTTGTGGAAAGGTCCTTCTTGAGATTTAATCTGAGCTCAAAACCAGGTTTGGTCCCTTTTGGCTTGGAAGGCAGAGTCGACCACTGGACGAAGGAACTGAAGAAGACCTTGAAGATGATGCCTGCGATGCCTTTGTTCGCGAGTGAAGCCCAAGTCTGGGTGCAGGGTGTGTGGGGTGGGCAGGAAGTGAGGGAGGTGCCCAAAACTCACTGTGCTTAGTCTCCTAGGAGACCAAAATGTACTCTGTAGTGATTGGCCTGCTGACTGTCCGGCAAGGGCAGCCACCCTGTTGAGTGACTGACAGCTAGGCTGGATGAATGGGAGATTAGTGAATAAAAGGCGAGGCTTTTGGCTTGGAAGGCAGAGTCGACCACTGGACGAAGGAACTGAAGAAGACCTTGAAGATGATGCCTGCTGCAACTCCTGGACTGTTGGTTTGCCGCGGTGAAGCCCTGCTGCTGTGCTGAAACTCCAAATTCGTATCGACAGAGAAGCCCCTGCAAGGACGACTTCTCCACTTGAGTTGGTGGGACCAATCAACTCCAAAGTAAGCCACCTGGAACTTCTCTTGGAGCTGGTTGACTTTCCACAGAATTGCTGATGGAAACCGAAACGCCAGGGAGAGGAACACCAGATTGTGTGTGTTGCTTTTAAGTTGGCCAAGAGCTCCTGGAAGATCCTCCGGACTCTCATGAAGCAGGACTGACCGAGCCTGAGCCCCCTCAACAGAGTGCGGGAACCCAGAAGCAACGAAAGCCCATCTCGAGAGCCAGGAACCATGGTGTTGCTATTTGCAAAATGCGAGGAGCTGAAACACCGAACAGCCACTTGTTTGAAGATTGCCAGTTGAGAGCGTTGACTGTCCCATTGCAGTGCAGGAGTACCCAGAAGTCCTCCCTCTTTTCCCCACGACTGAGGCCCAGGAACAGTGAGATCTGCAGCACTGCTCAGGAACAGAAGTCATCTGCTGCAGTTTTTCTTCAATACAATGGTACTGTAAAAGTCTGAGTGAATTTAACTCTTGCTGTAGAGTTGCTTCCATCTTCTACTACTCATAGGTCTAACAGCTTGTGGCCCTACATTGATTCTTCTTTTTCTTCAAAGACTCTAAAAACATTGTGCAAAGACTTTTCTTACTTACCTGCAACAGCAAGGGAACATGTGTTCAATCGACAGAGAACTTAAGGGAGACTATTCACAGATAGAAATTAACCCACAGCTACATCTGCATTACTGCTTTTATAGCTTGTCCAAGTTCACACTTAAAACTCTACACTGGCAAAAGGACCAGGCCATTCAGCATAACACACATGAAAACAGAATGATAAGAAAGGTATGGTTCAGACAAACAGAAGTCTAACAATTATGAGAATTTGTGGCTTTGCTTCATATCTCTGTCAGCCTGCTCTATCTTGCGATGTCTCCATTTCAGTCCTGTATCTTCAGTCAGGGCATCTCTCTGCAAACGCTGCATTCAGTATCTAGTCATTGGTCCTGATTACAAGTGTGCCGGTCTGGAATTAACAGTGCCGGTAGAAGCGTACTGGTACAATTTTTCCTGAACGGCAAACTACGAGCTCTGCAGGCAGGTGCCGTCCCGCCTGATAGATGTGACCTGACGGGCGGAACAGCACTCGCCCGGAGAGATGCACGGAAACACCTGCACCATTACGGCACAATGCTGGTGTTTCTGTGGTCCCCATTCATATGGAGTCCTATGGGACTCCACGGGGTTGGGGATTTACAGAATTGCTGGTGCTGGATTTACCAGACCACTGGGGCTGTAATGCCCTGGTAATTCTGGCAAGTTCTGTGCCGGTAATTCACTACGGGTCCGGCAGCAGCCTGCCAGTTTTACCGGCACCGCTACCACCGGACTCGTAATGAGCCTCATTGTCTCTTGGTCAGGCTCAATCTCCTTGTGTTCATTCATCGACCTGTGGGCGTGAATGCAGAGCTGCCTGTGCGCACGTATCAGCCTTCATCACACATTCCGTGCTTTCAAGAATTCTACAATCTAGAGCTGCACTCTTAATCATGAGAAGAATCTGTGGGAAATAGCACGTCTGTTTCCGCCTCCATTTCTGTATTCTGACCTATTACCACAAGATTCTGTTGTGGGTGAGAGGCTGATATTCCATTCAGAGAACCAACAGATGCCAGGATCCTGTATGCACATTCCACCTCACATCTCCAAAATATAAAATAAACCCATGTAAATCTATCTGCACACGTTCCCACTTCCATTAAAATTAAAAGAAGGGTAACCACGACCACACACAAAAAAACAGAAGGGAACATTCTGGTCATGATGGATTTCATGTGGAGCCTTGCAACTGCTGCCAAAGTCCTTTTAAAGATCTATGGAGACTCCAATATTCCCCAAGATCCCAGAGTCACCCTTTCACACCAGTCACCCTGCTCCTCGCTCCATACCTTCTTGTGCTTGTTACGTTGAACTACCTTGCATGACCCCCACAGAATACTTACTCCCAAGTCCCTGCCAGGCCTCCACATATGACTCCTACTTCCTGCTCCTGTTGCTGCATTTTTGTACCTCACTACATCTCACATCTTCTAACGACTGCCAATACAATTCAGAAGCACTTTGCAGGTAACAATGGAAAAGTCCTACCTTGTCTTCGGTATCTCCGAAGGAGTGAAAGTTTACCAGAGGCCCTTTTCCCAACCTTCTAACACAGGTGCCAGAAAGGGGTTCTCCGGGAAACCCTCTTAGAGGGAAAAACCAGGTTGTGGATGTTGTTCTGTATGTGGTTTGCGTCGATCCCTCACGACTGGAGTATGAAGTCTAACAAGATGGAGTCGCGATGAATTGGCTTGGGGTTTAATCGGTGAGACTCTTCTGTGGGAATAGAATGGATAGAATTATCTATCTGTAGCACCCTTTGTCTTATGGTTACCCAAAGTTGAATGAGTGAGAAGTACCTGTGGGAGGATCCCAAAGAGTGTTATGGAGAGTCTCTGTTGGATGGGGATGTTGTCCGATCTGATATAAGTTAAAGGAAACGGAATGGAAGTGTTTGAATAAGGTTTTGTAAGAAGAGAAGTGAAGTGAAGTGAAGGGGAGCAGACCTACCTGTTGGATATGCCAAGATGCAGAGATCGCGTGTTGAGTCTTGGGAGTTTGAGTGTAGTGTCGAGACGAGATCGACCAAAGTGAAATAAGACTGCTGAGGATTTCGTCCGTAAAGCTGAGCAGAGTGGAGCTGCCGGGTCGGACAGAATAGGGGTGAAATGGTGGAAAGTCCTGCAGGGAATGTAAGCCGAGTAAAGTAAAGAAAGAAAGGCTACACTGAATTTAAATCAATGAGAAGCACGTATCGCAGTTTCAATAACTCACGGAGCGGAGCTGTAATGAATTGTAGCAATGCGTAGTACTCCTGGCAACTCTCGTTCATATCGTACTTCCGGAGTGGGAGGAGGAGTCTCGCTCTCGTCCTTCTCACGAGCCACTAGACCGCTCCTCTGAGATTGAGGCTCCATGTTGGTGGTATGAATTCGCAACCGCGGCTGTAACCGCCAACGATGCCAGAGAGTGTTATGCCGAAATCTGAGTGTAACACATCTACCAGTAAGCCTGGGCAAATCTCATATCTACTTGTAAGCATGCACACATCTGCCCAAACTCCCAACCCCCTCAGTGTATCCTTGCAAGCTAAATTGCTGGATTCCAGTATCTGGGCAGGCTCAAGGGCTCGGTTCGGGTTAATCTTTAGGATCCCATCAAAGAATGTCCAAATTGCGAATCCCGAATCTCTCTTGTAAGTTTGGATGATATTGTGGAGCCATATGCAGGTTCATGCATCACATGAGGGTTCGACCGAGAGCATCATAATGATGACATACTCGGGTATTCTTGTGTGGATTTGTAGGAGGTCTTAGGTAGGAAACAATTTTAGAAGCATATATAAAGAACCAGCACCTTCCTGTTAAATGTGTTGGTTGTGTTTGGCTGCAAGAAGGTAACGCATGGGCTGATTTCCATTAGTTGTCGAAGAAAGATGTTTGACGGGTTAGGCAGAATTATTTTTTCTTTGGGGAGGCAGTTTATTTGTAAAGCCATTTCATTTGGTTGTTAGGGGATTCTCTTCTTTTGTATTGTGATTTAAATTTGGAAACTGTTATATTAGGTAACGTATTCTTCTGTCATATTTGTATGTGAAATCCAAGGTACTTGATAACGGTGTACAACAATCGTTAAGCATTGCCATCACTTGAAGATTTTCATGTTACCCAACCCCTGACGAATTTCCACACAATTGTAAATGATGCCGGATATGTAAAGAAACCTGTTGGGTTTTTCTTGTTCTACTTTTATTAAAGATTACCTATTATACATAGGTACTGACTAGATTGTCTAGTCATATGAATTATTGTATTTAACTGTGTTCTTGCTTTTCTGGAGTATTATGCTGAGTTTCTGTTAATGTTCAAATTTACATTCGACACTCCAGTTTTGATTTACTTTTCAATTGCTATTTTATTCTTGTTTAATTTGACTTAGGCGATTGTTTGGTATGGATATGCCGTGTGAGTGATGAGTGCATGAGAATTTTTCTTGAGGTGTGTGCAATTTCATTTCTGTTTGTGTATGCCTTCGAAACTGATTGTATAAATAATGTTTTGTTTATAATAGATGTATGTTGGACATTTATTTTTGTATTTGACAAATTAGATTTGATATATGAAATGTTAGAAGTTCATTAATGGATTTTTTATGGCAAAAATACATTTATTGTAGAATGTATCCATAGGCTGTGAATTGTATTTTGTCATGTTCTACTGAGTCGTTACCTGGTTTGTGATTAGATACTTGATTATGTGTTAGATAGTTTTTTTACCATGCATTTCACTTTACAGAAGCATAGGACAGACCACCAATGCATTAACTTCAATATTCTTAGTGATGAACCTCCTCTTCCTAAAACTAAAACCACCGACACAATCGAATCCAGGAACTCCCGCAAACTTACGGTACAGAAATTTGCGCAGACTGAAACCAGTCAACAGTAATGACCCAAGTATCATCACTGACTACTACCACAAATGCCTCACACTCACCATTGATGAAGTAGCACCCATCTCATCTAATACACGTCGAGCCGACAAAAAAAATACTAATCTGGTTTAACGAAGAACTAACATCACTGAGAAGAGCCAAACACTCCCTGGAACATGCTTACACCAAACACCCTACCCCTGACTCTGCCAAAGCCTTTAAGAATGCCAACAAAATGTACAAAGCAGCCATCATCTCACACAAAGCCAACGCCTATAACACACGCATTAGCAATGCCGCCTCAGACTCCAAAGAGCTTTTCGCCATCCTTAGGGAATTAGAAAGCCCTATCCCCACCTCAACCCCCACAAACATCAGTAAAGAATGGTGCACCACCATCCAAGACGCACTATCAGCCAAAATCACTATGCTACAAAGCAAAATTTCTGCTAAAAGACAATCAGTAGCAGAACAAAATACACCCAACCCTCCACCCATCACTTCCTCTGCAAAGACCAATATCCCATTTTACTTTGTTCCAGTCACCAAAGAAATGGTGCTCAACACCTTATCTAAATTGAAAACTTCCAATTGCAAAGGAGATAGTGTCCCAGCTAAATTAGTGAAAGAATATGCGCCCTATCTTACCCCTACATCACGAATTTTGTCAACGCCTCCTTCAATACAAATATAGTTCCAGCAAGTATTAAAGAAGCCTTGGTAACCCCACTCGAGCCCACGGGACCCACAAACTATCCAAAATAGCCTACACGCAAATTCAATCCCATCTCGAACAAAATAAACTTCTAGGAACTAGACAATCGGGATTTAGGCCTAACCAAAGCACTGAAACGGCCCTTCTAGACTTGAAAAACCACATGGACACCATCAGAGATTCAGGGAAACTACACCAAACTCCTCTTCTCTGCCCTAGACAATATGGGTGTCAACTATACCTACTTTGCAGATGACAACCAGATCCTCATACCCATTACAGGTGATTATGACCAAGACTCCCAGACCATCAACAAAATGTATTCTATCATACAAAATTGGATGGCGCTAAACAGCCTTTGTCTCAACAATGTAAAGACAGAAGTCCTCATCGTTGGATCCCCAAACAACATAGCGGCCCTCCACTCAGACTACTCCTCTATCAATATTGACGCCACCCTGATCCCCATCCTCAAACAAGTGAAAACGCTAGGGGTATACTTAGATGCCAACCTTACGATGACCAAACACATCAATACACTTGCATCCTCTACAGCATATACATCAAAACTCACAGTGTTAAGTCGACAATTCCTGACCCCGACCAACAGCCTCACCCTGGCCAGAGCACTGGTATTATCCAGACTGGACTACTGTAATGTACTACTGGCAGGGATTTCCATCACAAACCTTAGTAAACTGCAATACTTGCAAAATAAAGCCTTAAGTGCAGCACTAGGGATCAAAAAAACATGAGCACATATCCAAGGCCAGGAAGGACGCCCACTGGCTGCCCGTTAAAACAAGAATTATCTTTAAAACACTTTGCATCACACACAAATGCATCACTAACAAAGCATCACTCTACCTGAATAATGTTCTGACAAAAAAATAAAAAGGTGGGATCCCTAAGATCTAATGACAGTCAAAGTTTAGTGACACCCCGCTACAACAACAACAGAGCAGGGGGCAGCAGTCTCTACGTCCTAGCCCCTAGACATTGGAACTCCCTCCTGATCCACATCAAAAAAGAGACCTCCTTCCCCATGTTAAAAAACAATTGAAAACATGGATGTTTAACCTATACTAGCACAATAAAGAATCACTATTATTGCAATGGCGTATATTTACTATGTAATACAACTGTTTTATGTATTTTATGTATAACCAATGCCTATGTATATCAATATTTGCTAAGATGTCTGTAACCACGCCGTGATACCCCAGGGTCTGGGCGTGTAACAAATAAAAAAAGATATATATTTTTTTTTAAATACCAACCCGCCCTCTTTGTACCCCTATATACATTAGTTGGGGAACCATTTTTCTTACTTTGAACCTAGTTTATTTGGGAATCAATTTTTTTTCTATGAGAAAAAAAACTTGTATTTTCATTTTGTTTAGAGGAACCTGTTTTTGTAGGAAAAATGGCATGGATGCCGAGGGAATGAATCACATGGGGTGCTGTCTGTTCAGGAGGGCTTCAGCAATCTGGATCCAGTGGATGTGGATCTCTTATCCTCCCACAGGGAATTAGAAGAGAGAGAGGAGCAGTTGGTGAGCATTTGTGGGAGGAGATGCCCACCACTCTGCCCCTCTCTTTGATGTTGCTGCAGAAGTAGCTGGTGGCATTTGTGGTGGTAACAATGCCATTGGGGTTAATGGCAGGTGTCGGGAGGAGGAGAGGCAGTACTGTAGGGGTCAGCAGTAGAGCTACCAACATAGGGATCAGGAGGAGGTCTGAAGCCAAGTTAGGGTACCTGAAAGGCCCAGGAGTCCCTCCAAAGTAAAGGAATTGTAGGATGACAGCTCCCCATTTGTGACTATCCTCTTAGGCCTGGAATTACAGTAAAATGCTGGCTGGGGTTTCAGCATCAGAGGCTGAATCAACCGAGTACATCTTATACCTGGGAACAAAGAATGTATGGAGAGAGATCTCTGCTATCCATTCACTGGGTACTAGAGCCCTCCTTAACTGTGATACTGGCAGTGGGGGGATATGTACAAAAACCTTACCCCATCACTACCCCATGCCATTGATGATGATACCTTCTAGGAGGCACAGGGTGTTAGGGATAATTCTCAGAAATGTGCTAATTCCCTCCACCTTAGAGACCCCCTGCAACTTTGCTGGATTTTGAGAACTTTTTTTTACCTGGAGAGAGTGAAACTCTTTTACCCATCCTCTCATGTATCTTAATATGAACTTTGAACACTGTGTTTCTTTAGGTTGTGGAATCTGACAAACTCCATAGGCATCATCTTTTAGATTGCGTCACACAGCACCTTCAGTTCAGTGGCGCAGGAAAGTCTTCCAGATTTCCCAAAGGTTCAAATACCTTCTTTGGGATAAACTACTGTTTCCCAGAGCAGTAAAGGGAATTTGACTTTACTTACATTCATAACTTTCTAGACCCAGCACACACTATCTTACCATAAAGGTGCTGGAGGGGTTACTTAGTATCCCCTTTGTCTAGCTTCTCATGTAACAATTTTTGTTACCCTTTCCTCGATGAATGGCTGGTGGCAGTGGTTTACTTTTAACTACCGTGGTGTGCATTAACCGCGGGCTGCGTTCACAGCTGCAGTAAAGTACCCAAGGGTGCCATTTTTGTCAAAATGGCCCGCTCTTCTTTTTTTTGCCATTTCTTTGTGGAAAGGTCCTTCTTGAGATTTAATCTGAGCTCAAAACCAGGTTTGGTCCCTTTTGGCTTGGAAGGCAGAGTCGACCACTGGACGAAGGAACTGAAGAAGACCTTGAAGATGATGCCTGCGATGCCTTTGTTCGCGAGTGAAGCCCAAGTCTGGGTGCAGGGTGTGTGGGGTGGGCAGGAAGTGAGGGAGGTGCCCAAAACTCACTGTGCTTAGTCTCCTAGGAGACCAAAATGTACTCTGTAGTGATTGGCCTGCTGACTGTCCGGCAAGGGCAGCCACCCTGTTGAGTGACTGACAGCTAGGCTGGATGAATGGGAGATTAGTGAATAAAAGGCGAGGCTTTTGGCTTGGAAGGCAGAGTCGACCACTGGACGAAGGAACTGAAGAAGACCTTGAAGATGATGCCTGCTGCAACTCCTGGACTGTTGGTTTGCCGCGGTGAAGCCCTGCTGCTGTGCTGAAACTCCAAATTCGTATCGACAGAGAAGCCCCTGCAAGGACGACTTCTCCACTTGAGTTGGTGGGACCAATCAACTCCAAAGTAAGCCACCTGGAACTTCTCTTGGAGCTGGTTGACTTTCCACAGAATTGCTGATGGAAACCGAAACGCCAGGGAGAGGAACACCAGATTGTGTGTGTTGCTTTTAAGTTGGCCAAGAGCTCCTGGAAGATCCTCCGGACTCTCATGAAGCAGGACTGACCGAGCCTGATCCCCCTCAACAGAGTGCGGGAACCCAGAAGCAACGAAAGCCCATCTCGAGAGCCAGGAACCATGGTGTTGCTATTTGCAAAATGCGAGGAGCTGAAACACCGAACAGCCACTTGTTTGAAGATTGCCAGTTGAGAGCGTTGACTGTCCCATTGCAGTGCAGGAGTACCCAGAAGTCCTCCCTCTTTTCCCCACGACTGAGGCCCAGGAACAGTGAGATCTGCAGCACTGCTCAGGAACAGAAGTCATCTGCTGCAGTTTTTCTTCAATACAATGGTACTGTAAAAGTCTGAGTGAATTTAACTCTTGCTGTAGAGTTGCTTCCATCTTCTACTACTCATAGGTCTAACAGCTTGTGGCCCTACATTGATTCTTCTTTTTCTTCAAAGACTCTAAAAACATTGTGCAAAGACTTTTCTTACTTACCTGCAACAGCAAGGGAACATGTGTTCAATCGACAGAGAACTTAAGGGAGACTATTCACAGATAGAAATTAACCCACAGCTACATCTGCATTACTGCTTTTATAGCTTGTCCAAGTTCACACTTAAAACTCTACACTGGCAAAAGGACCAGGCCATTCAGCATAACACACATGAAAACAGAATGATAAGAAAGGTATGGTTCAGACAAACAGAAGTCTAACAATTATGAGAATTTGTGGCTTTGCTTCATATCTCTGTCAGCCTGCTCTATCTTGCGATGTCTCCATTTCAGTCCTGTATCTTCAGTCAGGGCATCTCTCTGCAAACGCTGCATTCAGTATCTAGTCATTGGTCCTGATTACAAGTGTGCCGGTCTGGAATTAACAGTGCCGGTAGAAGCGTACTGGTACAATTTTTCCTGAACGGCAAACTACGAGCTCTGTAGGCAGGTGCCGTCCCGCCTGATAGGTGTGACCTGACGGGCGGAACAGCACTCGCCCGGAGAGATGCACGGAAACACCTGCACCATTACGGCACAATGCTGGTGTTTCTGTGGTCCCCATTCATATGGAGTCCTATGGGACTCCACGGGGTTGGGGATTTACAGAATTGCTGGTGCTGGATTTACCAGACCACTGGGGCTGTAATGCCCTGGTAATTCTGGCAAGTTCTGTGCCGGTAATTCACTACGGGTCCGGCAGCAGCCTGCCAGTTTTACCGGCACCGCTACCACCGGACTCGTAATGAGCCTCATTGTCTCTTGGTCAGGCTCAATCTCCTTGTGTTCATTCATCGACCTGTGGGCGTGAATGCAGAGCTGCCTGTGCGCACGTATCAGCCTTCATCACACATTCCGTGCTTTCAAGAATTCTACAATCTAGAGCTGCACTCTTAATCATGAGAAGAATCTGTGGGAAATAGCACGTCTGTTTCCGCCTCCATTTCTGTATTCTGACCTATTACCACAAGATTCTGTTGTGGGTGAGAGGCTGATATTCCATTCAGAGAACCAACAGATGCCAGGATCCTGTATGCACATTCCACCTCACATCTCCAAAATATAAAATAAACCCATGTAAATCTATCTGCACACGTTCCCACTTCCATTAAAATTAAAAGAAGGGTAACCACGACCACACACAAAAAAACAGAAGGGAACATTCTGGTCATGATGGATTTCATGTGGAGCCTTGCAACTGCTGCCAAAGTCCTTTTAAAGATCTATGGAGACTCCAATATTCCCCAAGATCCCAGAGTCACCCTTTCACACCAGTCACCCTGCTCCTCGCTCCATACCTTCTTGTGCTTGTTACGTTGAACTACCTTGCATGACCCCCACAGAATACTTACTCCCAAGTCCCTGCCAGGCCTCCACATATGACTCCTACTTCCTGCTCCTGTTGCTGCATTTTTGTACCTCACTACATCTCACATCTTCTAACGACTGCCAATACAATTCAGAAGCACTTTGCAGGTAACAATGGAAAAGTCCTACCTTGTCTTCGGTATCTCCGAAGGAGTGAAAGTTTACCAGAGGCCCTTTTCCCAACCTTCTAACACAGGTGCCAGAAAGGGGTTCTCCGGGAAACCCTCTTAGAGGGAAAAACCAGGTTGTGGATGTTGTTCTGTAGGTGGTTTGCGTCGATCCCTAACGACTGGAGTATGAAGTCTAACAAGATGGAGTCGCGATGAATTGGCTTGGGGTTTAATCGGTGAGACTCTTCTGTGGGAATAGAATGGATAGAATTATCTATCTGTAGCACCCTTTGTCTTATGGTTACCCAAAGTTGAATGAGTGAGAAGTACCTGTGGGAGGATCCCAAAGAGTGTTATGGAGAGTCTCTGTTGGATGGGGATGTTGTCCGATCTGATATAAGTTAAAGGAAACGGAATGGAAGTGTTTGAATAAGGTTTTGTAAGAAGAGAAGTGAAGTGAAGTGAAGGGGAGCAGACCTACCTGTTGGATATGCCAAGATGCAGAGATCGCGTGTTGAGTCTTGGGAGTTTGAGTGTAGTGTCGAGACGAGATCGACCAAAGTGAAATAAGACTGCTGAGGATTTCGTCCGTAAAGCTGAGCAGAGTGGAGCTGCCGGGTCGGACAGAATAGGGGTGAAATGGTGGAAAGTCCTGCAGGGAATGTAAGCCGAGTAAAGTAAAGAAAGAAAGGCTACACTGAATTTAAATCAATGAGAAGCACGTATCGCAGTTTCAATAACTCACGGAGCGGAGCTGTAATGAATTGTAGCAACGCGTAGTACTCCTGGCAACTCTCGTTCATTTCGTACTTCCGGAGTGGGAGGAGGAGTCTCGCTCTCGTCCTTCTCACGAGCCACTAGACCGCTCCTCTGAGATTGAGGCTCCATGTTGGTGGTATAAATTCGCAACCGCGGCTGTAACCGCCAACGATGCCAGAGAGTGTTATGCCGAAATCTGAGTGTAACACATCTACCAGTAAGCCTGGGCAAATCTCATATCTACTTGTAAGCATGCACACATCTGCCCAAACTCCCAACCCCCTCAGTGTATCCTTGCAAGCTAAATTGCTGGATTCCAGTATCTGGGCAGGCTCAAGGGCTCGGTTCGGGTTAATCTTTAGGATCCCATCAAAGAATGTCCAAATTGCGAATCCCGAATCTCTCTTGTAAGTTTGGATGATATTGTGGAGCCATATGCAGGTTCATGCATCACATGAGGGTTCGACCGAGAGCATCATAATGATGACATACTCGGGTATTCTTGTGTGGATTTGTAGGAGGTCTTAGGTAGGAAACAATTTTAGAAGCATATATAAAGAACCAGCACCTTCCTGTTAAATGTGTTGGTTGTGTTTGGCTGCAAGAAGGTAACGCATGGGCTGATTTCCATTAGTTGTCGAAGAAAGATGTTTGACGGGTTAGGCAGAATTATTTTTTTCTTTGGGGAGGCAGTTTATTTGTAAAGCCATTTCATTTGGTTGTTAGGGGATTCTCTTCTTTTGTATTGTGATTTAAATTTGGAAACTGTTATATTAGGTAACGTATTCTTCTGTCATATTTGTATGTGAAATCCAAGGTACTTGATAACGGTGTACAACAATCGTTAAGCATTGCCATCACTTGAAGATTTTCATGTTACCCAACCCCTGACGAATTTCCACACAATTGTAAATGATGCCGGATATGTAAAGAAACCTGTTGGGTTTTTCTTGTTCTACTTTTATTAAAGATTACCTATTATACATAGGTACTGACTAGATTGTCTAGTCATATGAATTATTGTATTTAACTGTGTTCTTGCTTTTCTGGAGTATTATGCTGAGTTTCTGTTAATGTTCAAATTTACATTTGACACTCCAGTTTTGATTTACTTTTCAATTGCTATTTTATTCTTGTTTAATTTGACTTAGGCGATTGTTTGGTATGGATATGCCGTGTGAGTGATGAGTGCATGAGAGTTTTTCTTGAGGTGTGTGCAATTTCATTTCTGTTTGTGTATGCCTTCGAAACTGATTGTATAAATAATGTTTTGTTTATAATAGATGTATGTTGGACATTTATTTTTGTATTTGACAAATTAGATTTGATATATGAAATGTTAGAAGTTCATTAATGGATTTTTTATGGCAAAAATACATTTATTGTAGAATGTATCCATAGGCTGTGAATTGTATTTTGTCATGTTCTACTGAGTCGTTATCTGGTTTGTGATTAGATACTTGATTATGTGTTAGATAGTTTTTTTACCATGCATTTCACTTTACAGAAGCATAGGACAGACCACCAATGCATTAACTTCAATATTCTTAGTGATGAACCTCCTCTTCCTAAAACTAAAACCACCGACACAATCGAATCCAGGAACTCCCGCAAACTTACGGTACAGAAATTTGCGCAGACTGAAACCAGTCAACAGTAATGACCCAAGTATCATCACTGACTACTACCACAAATGCCTCACACTCACCATTGATGAAGTAGCACCCATCTCATCTAAAACACGTCGAGCCGACAAAAAAAATACTAATCTGGTTTAACGAAGAACTAACATCACTGAGAAGAGCCAAACACTCCCTGGAACATGCTTACACCAAACACCCTACCCCTGACTCTGCCAAAGCCTTTAAGAATGCCAACAAAATGTACAAAGCAGCCATCATCTCACACAAAGCCAACGCCTATAACACACGCATTAGCAATGCCGCCTCAGACTCCAAAGAGCTTTTCGCCATCCTTAGGGAATTAGAAAGCCCTATCCCCACCTCAACCCCCACAAACATCAGTAAAGAATGGTGCACCACCATCCAAGACGCACTATCAGCCAAAATCACTATGCTACAAAGCAAAATTTCTGCTAAAAGACAATCAGTAGCAGAACAAAATACACCCAACCCTCCACCCATCACTTCCTCTGCAAAGACCAATATCCCATTTTACTTTGTTCCAGTCACCAAAGAAATGGTGCTCAACACCTTATCTAAATTGAAAACTTCCAATTGCAAAGGAGATAGTGTCCCAGCTAAATTAGTGAAAGAATATGCGCCCTATTTTACCCCTACATCACTAATTTTGTCAACGCCTCCTTCAATACAAATATAGTTCCAGCAAGTATTAAAGAAGCCTTGGTAACCCCACTCAAGCCCACGGGACCCACAAACTATCCAAAATAGCCTACACGCAAATTCAATCCCATCTCGAACAAAATAAACTTCTAGGAACTAGACAATAGGGATTTAGGCCTAACCAAAGCACTGAAACGGCCCTTCTAGACTTGAAAAACCACATGGACACCATCAGAGATTCAGGGAAACTCTGTATTATATTTCTGTTAGTTCTATCCACAGCTTTTGACTGTGTAGATCCTTATAAATTATGCACCTCCCTAACCAATGACTTCAACTTCTTCATTGATGCCACCAAGTGGGTCAAATCCTTCCTGCTGAACGTACCTCTAAAGTGGCCATAGGCAAGGAAGCTGCTGACCCTATACCAGTACCCATAGGAGTTCCCCAGGGTTAATGCCTTTCACCCACTTTATATAACGCCTACACCAAACTCCTCTTCTCTGCCCTAGACAATATGGGTGTCAACTATACCTACTTTGCAGATGACAACCAGATCCTCATACCCATTACAGGTGATTATGACCAAGACTCCCAGACCATCAACAAAATGTATTCTATCATACAAAATTGGATGGCGCTAAACAGCCTTTGTCTCAACAATGTAAAGACAGAAGTCCTCATCGTTGGATCCCCAAACAACATAGCGGCCCTCCACTCAGACTACTCCTCTATCAATATTGACGCCACTCTGATCCCCATCCTCAAACAAGTGAAAACGCTAGGGGTATACTTAGATACTTAGATGCCAACCTTACGATGACCAAACACATCAATACACTTGCATCCTCTACAGCATATACATCAAAACTCACAGTGTTAAGTCGACAATTCCTGACCCCGACCAACAGCCTCACCCTGGCCAGAGCACTGGTATTATCCAGACTGGACTACTGTAATGTACTACTGGCAGGGATTTCCATCACAAACCTTAGTAAACTGCAACACTTGCAAAATAAAGCCTTAAGTGCAGCACTAGGGATCAAAAAAACATGAGCACATATCCAAGGCCAGGAAGGACGCCCACTGGCTGCCCGTTAAAACAAGAATTATCTTTAAAACACTTTGCATCACACACAAATGCATCACTAACAAAGCATCACTCTACCTGAATAATGTTCTGACAAAAAAATAAAAAGGTGTGATCCCTAAGATCTAATGACAGTCAAAGTTTAGTGACACCCCGCTACAACAACAACAGAGCAGGGGGCAGCAGTCTCTACGTCCTAGCCCCTAGACATTGGAACTCCCTCCTGATCCACATCAAAAAAGAGACCTCCTTCCCCATGTTAAAAAACAATTGAAAACATGGATGTTTAACCTATACTAGCACAATAAAGAATCACTATTATTGCAATGGCGTATATTTACTATGTAATACAACTGTTTTATGTATTTTATGTATAACCAATGCCTATGTATATCAATATTTGCTAAGATGTCTGTAACCACGCCGTGATACCCCAGGGTCTGGGCGTGTAACAAATAAAAAAAGATATATATTTTTTTTTAAATACCAACCCGCCCTCTTTGTACCCCTATATACATTAGTTGGGGAACCATTTTTCTTACTTTGAACCTAGTTTATTTGGGAATCAATTTTTTTTCTATGAGAAAAAAAACCTGTATTTTCATTTTGTTTAGAGGAACCTGTTTTTGTAGGAAAAATGGCATGGATGCCGAGGGAATGAATCACATGGGGTGCTGTCTGTTCAGGAGGGCTTCAGCAATCTGGATCCAGTGGATGTGGATCTCTTATCCTCCCACAGGGAATTAGAAGAGAGAGAGGAGCAGTTGGTGAGCATTTGTGGGAGGAGATGCCCACCACTCTGCCCCTCTCTTTGATGTTGCTGCAGAAGTAGCTGGTGGCATTTGTGGTGGTAACAATGCCATTGGGGTTAATGGCAGGTGTCGGGAGGAGGAGAGGCAGTACTGTAGGGGTCAGCAGTAGAGCTACCAACATAGGGATCAGGAGGAGGTATGAAGCCAAGTTAGGGTACCTGAAAGGCCCAGGAGTCCCTCCAAAGTAAAGGAATTGTAGGATGACAGCTCCCCATTTGGGACCATCCTCTTGGGCCTGGAATTACAGTAAAATGCTGGCTGGGGTTTCAGCATCAGAGGCTGAATCAACCGAGTACATCTTATACCTGGGAACAAAGAATGTATGGAGAGAGATCTCTGCTATCCACTCACTGGGTACTAGAGCCCTCCTTAACTGTGATACTGGCAGTGGGGGGATATGTACAAAAACCTTACCCCATCACTACCCCATGCCATTGATGATGATACCTTCTAGGATGCACAGGGTGTTAGGGAGAATTCTCAGAAATGTGCTAATTCCCTCCACCTTAGAGACCCCCTGCAACTTTGCTGGATTTTGAGAACTTTTTTTTACCTGGAGAGAGTGAAACTCTTTTACCCATCCTCTCATGTATCTTAATATGAACTTTGAACACTGTGTTTCTTTAGGTTGTGGAATCTGACAAACTCCATAGGCATCATCTTTTAGATTGCGTCACACAGCACCTTCAGTTCAGTGGCGCAGGAAAGTCTTCCAGATTTCCCAAAGGTTTAAATACCTTCTTTGGGATAAACTACTGTTTCCCAGAGCAGTAAAGGGAATTTGACTTTACTTACATTCATAACTTTCTAGACCCAGCACACACTATCTTACCATAAAGGTGCTGGAGGGGTTACTTAGTATCCCCTTTGTCTAGCTTCTCATGTAACAATTTTTGTTACCCTTTCCTCGATGAATGGCTGGTGGCAGTGGTTTACTTTTAACTACCGTGGTGTGCATTAACCGCGGGCTGCGTTCACAGCTGCAGTAAAGTACCCAAGGGTGCCATTTTTGTCAAAATGGCCCGCTCTTCTTTTTTTTGCCATTTCTTTGTGGAAAGGTCCTTCTTGAGATTTAAACTGAGCTCAAAACCAGGTTTGGTCCCTTTTGGCTTGGAAGGCAGAGTCGACCACTGGACGAAGGAACTGAAGAAGACCTTGAAGATGATGCCTGCTGCAACTCCTGGACTGTTGGTTTGCTGCGGTGAAGCCCTGCTGCTGTGCTGAAACTCCAAATTCGTATCGACAGAGAAGCCCCTGCAAGGACGACTTCTCCACTTGAGTTGGTGGGACCAATCAACTCCAAAGTAAGCCACCTGGAACTTCTCTTGGAGCTGGTTGACTTTCCACAGAATTGCTGATGGAAACCGAAACGCCAGGGAGAGGAACACCAGATTGTGTGTGTTGCTTTTAAGTTGGCCAAGAGCTCCTGGAAGATCCTCCAGACTCTCATGAAGCAGGACTGACCGAGCCTGAGCCCCCTCAACAGAGTGCGGGAACCCAGAAGCAACGAAAGCCCATCTCGAGAGCCAGGAACCATGGTGTTGCTATTTGCAAAATGCGAGGAGCTGAAACACCGAACAGCCACTTGTTTGAAGATTGCCAGTTGAGAGCGTTGACCGTCCCATTGCAGTGCAGGAGTACCCAGAAGTCCTCCCTCTTTTCCCCACGACTGAGGCCCAGGAACAGTGAGATCTGCAGCACTGCTCAGGAACAGAAGTCATCTGCTGCAGTTTTTCTTCAATACAATGGTACTGTAAAAGTCTGAGTGAATTTAACTCTTGCTGTAGAGTTGCTTCCATCTTCTACTACTCATAGGTCTAACAGCTTGTGGCCCTACATTGATTCTTCTTTTTCTTCAAAGACTCTAAAACATTGTGCAAAGACTTTTCTTACTTACCTGCAAAGAAGTGCTTCTGCTCATATAGACTTTTGCCCATTGATTTTGGCTTAGCTTTTTTCACTGAATGACTCTTATTTGGAGATCTGAAAGTAATTGCCTGCTTAAAGAATATGCGTGGTCTCTTGTATGTTCTAATAACCTTTTCCTTTGACTTACTCCTAAACGATTCTAAATGCAACAGTGATATATTAATGTCCCCAGCACCCTACCTATTGAAGTTCCTGAGGGAGTAGGTTGTGTCTGTGGGCCATCCCAAAAGAGTACTTACAGATTTAGAAATATTAAGAGTGTGTATTTTGTTAAACATATTTGAGTGTTACTGTTATAGTGCTCCCTTCTGAAGAAGACTAACCTAACTGACTGATAAATAAATTAATAATTTTTTATGCAAGAACCCTCGGGTGTAAGTGTTTAATTGCATACTTGTCACTGTGAATCTCAGTGTAACTCCCCTTCAGCCCACATTGACCCCTCTTGAGATAAGCCTGGCTGCTCAACACGCTACCAACCTGTGTAGTACAAGTTTATATCAAAAATTGGTTTCCTATTGCCAGGAGGTCAGGGTTGTTGTAGTGCACTCAAAGGGTACTGCATACAATCGTGCCTAACACAGGGGAGCAGTGACCTCATCTTCAGAAGTGCAAACCTATCCCAGTAGTGAGTGGATCCTACTAATGCTGTGTCTGATTGGTACCAACATTGCCCTGCAGATCAGAATTGTGTGCCTAGTGTGTGGGCATTTCTTCATGCAAGGATAATTATGGCATGAGGTAGCAGTGGTCAGTGCAAACCATCATTTTGAGAAGTACCAACACATGTGCATTTAAAAATGCTGAGCGCTTTGCCGTGATGGCCTGGCACTACTTTGTAAATAACGTTTATTTTATTTCTGGTGGGTGACTATGTAGTTTTCATCATGTTCTTTTCTCCCTTAAAAAATAACAAACAATTACAGAAAATACAAAACGCTTTAAAGCCGCATAGGAAATACCCCAATACCCCAAAAATGTACATGTTAAACTTTGTTCAGTTTTGTTTGTTGTAATGTTTTGGCTGCTGAAAAATAAATATAGAATTGAGTGTAGACATTTTAAAAGCAGACGCTTTCCTTCAGGATTCAAGATATCATTATGTTGCACAAGTTTGGGATCATATGGCACTCACGGTCACTTAAGTCTCTGTATGCTATTTTTGGCATTCACATTTTTATTGGTCAAGAAATAAACAAGCGTATACATCATGTTGTGTTGAACAATGCACAGTATCCATTTTTCCCGCACCAAGAATGACAAACACAATCTTTAAGAAACTGCAACTGAAAGTCCAAGGCAATCATACAACAACATATATGCATGTTCTATTGTCACACTGAGGTGACCAATCATAATAACGTAAAGTCTTCCAAATCCTGGGGTTTGTGAGGAATCCCCGGATAATCATGTGTCTGAACAAAGTTAATGAAAGGATTCCAAATCTCCAAGTACGGCTGCATCTCGTCCTTCAAGGAAGAACCGATTGTACTCATTGTGGCCTCACACCAAATTCTTGTCAATCCCTCCCGAACATCTGTAGTAGCGTTGGATTTACAGTTCTGAGCCACTATGACTCTGCTAGCCACTAGAAATTGGGTAAACAATTTAGAGGTTCTTCCTGCTAATTTATATAGGCCTGCACATAACCATTGCCCAATAGAATTACAAGCGGGTCTAGTGGAAAGTCAACACTTGATATAGCATTAATAAGAGTGAGCACCTCCTTTTTCCAGTAAGATTGTTTGAAACTGCATGACCACCAAATATATACTTGTATTTATTTTAATTTTTTGCATTTAGTTCAGCGCGCAAACGCCTCAGGCATCTAGCCGCTAGTTACAGCAAGTGCATAGTGTGTATAGCCAAGTGCAAGAACAAATTGGTTAAAGAATCCAAAGGTGGGCCTCCTCCAACATAAGGGGTCTACTTTATGAATGCAAGTTGTCATGAGTGACAAAATAAGTATGTAAAGAGCACATTCTGACAGAGCCACGCCTCATGGTCCAGGGGGCTATTTCAGGCATGCAGGTTAACATGAGTGACACAATTGGTATGCTAAGGGCACAGATTTCAATGTACATCTAGAATTGAGTGTCATACAGGTACGAACACGAGTGAGTGGATGGGGCACAGAGGGATCACAGTATAAGTATATATGAAGTAATGAGCCGCTCCCTAGTCCACATCACCAACAAGGGAACAGCTGGGTTAAATTTATGGATACTGTCAGGGCTGATATCATCGGATTTTTTTTTAAATCTATTTTCTTTCAAGTGAATGCAGTTTGACAACTTCAACGTTTGAAACCAAATATTAATTCATACCATTTCAACAATCTAAAATCCCATCTCTTCCTCTTATTTGCCATGTATACATATAGAGCACCGAACCGGGTAGTATTTACTATTTTATTGTACAAGGTAGATACCCGCCTAGTTTTGGAAATAGATCCTCTTCATTTGTTGCATCCCTGCTACCATGATTAATCACCATTGTGCTCAAAACCCAATGTTGAAGCTGCATACAGCCAAATTCATCAGCTTCAGTGAATAAGAAAGCTTGTTGACAATCATCGAAGGATAACAGATTCCCAACCACAAATAATTGAATTAGTCCTTGTAAACCTCCTTCTGACCACCTATGAAACCGCACGGAAATAGACCGGTTGGAAATGTTGGATTCCCCCAAACTGGAGTAAGCAGCTATGGGAATGTTGTGAAAGGATATTTCTTCATTTCCCTATCCCAAAGTGTCATCATGACCTGTGTCATTTGGAGGATATTATTGAAACCCTTTCTGGCACACGGAGACCACCAACACCAATCATGAGGTACCCCTAGAGTTGTCTGCTCAATGTTCACCCAATGTTTGCCCCTGAAAGCCTCTGGTTTCCTCTCTAGGAGAGGGTCCAGTTGTACCTAATAGAAGCAACTCTCTAAATCTGGTACTCATAACTTTCCATTCTCTTTTGCCGCCATTGTCGTATGCCTGGAAACGCTAGGAAATTGTCTAGCCCATATACATTTGAAAACATGAGCCTGCAGATTTTGTAGTATCTTCTTCGGCATATTAATCGGTAAGGCTAGGAGGATTTACAGTAATCTGCAGACGACTGTCATTTTTATTGCTGCTATTTTCCCCAACCATGAGATTTTGGACTACTCCCAATGAACCATGTTCTCTTTTAGTGTCCTACATAATCCCAGGATATTTTGTTGATCCAATTGTTCATACAATGGAGTAAGAAAGATCCCTAAATATTTCAATGATCCTGATATCCATTGGAAATCCAACTTACATTTCAAATCCAAATAGTGGCAGCCTGTTCGGATATATTGATAATCTCAGGTTTATTATTATTTATTTTGAACCCCTGTTGTAAGGGTCCAAGTTCAACGCTGCCAGGGGTGGTGCACTAATCAGTTGAGCAAGTAACGTGGCAGCGTAAAAGTGACATGGAGTGGTGACATCAGGAGTAGTGATGCCATTAAACACAGCACAGGCAGTATAAAGTTTGCTAAGTAACAGGAGCAAGTGCAGCGCTAGAAGTTTGTAGTAATAGGGTAGTTCGCACAGCACAGGCACAGAGTGTCCAAGGTGCCTTAAGGGGTAACATGGTATGAGGGCTATGGAGCAACAGTTGAACCGTAGAGAAACCATTTTTTGGTAGGTCAATGCTAGGAAAGCATTTCCGAAGACAGCTCATAATAAAATGGCTACAGGCTTTTTGTGACAGCAGTATGTATTTTTTGAAAATTCAGCAAAATGCTGCAAGACTGAAGTTTCCCAGGAGAACGCAGTCCCATCGAAGTCGCTCTAAAAGATACTTTCAAGGCCAATGAGATAGGCACCTGGGTGTCCAAGAACAATTGGCAGATAAATAGAAATCAAATGCGTTTTTTTATAATCCAGCCACGGGGTGGTATAGTTTTTTTGAGACTGAATTTCAAAGCAAGGCATGAGAAGGGAGCTGGGAGGCCAGAGCGCTGGGTTAGGGGTGTTGGTGGTGTGACTGAGAGCCAATCAGTGGAGAGAGGTGTTGGTGTCCCTAGGGTGCAACATTGTAAAGTGCCCTTGTTGATGTCTGTGGGGCACATCATTGGTCAGATTCACTGTGAATGTATGGCCCCTTGCCATCTCAAGATGTTCTATCCAATTAGTATGCATCAGTTTAGCCATTTGTATATTGGGCATTGCCAACCAATGGCAAACACATGTTTTTTGACTGATCAGCACAATCACATAATTGTGGGGCAGTGTGGGAAGGTGTGTGACATCAGGGGGACGGGGGTGTTAATGGGATTTTGGTCCAAGAAATGGTTCACTCAATAAGGGTCATGTAAGGTACACATTCCTATAGGGGCCTGACGTAGTTCCACCAATCAGCTCCTGTGACCTGCCCTAAAAATGTAACTAAAATGTTGAAATGTAATTCTGAAATTTTTGTATAAAATGTTTAGCTGTCATGGGAGGTGTGGAGAGCTTATTTCATTCAGTTCAGTTCCACAGGGCCGTCTGAACTATATCTCCCAGCTGTTTGTGTCCAATAAATGTATTTTACTTCTTGCTTGGTGTACGCTTCTTTTTGGATGTTTTTTTCTTCATTTGTATTATTTCCAGCAGAGGTCCCCTGGAACAACCGGATGACTTCTGAATGACTCCGAAAAGGATACTACATGAGCCAAAGTATGTATAGAGTCCTGCATAAAAACAAAGGTCATCTGCATATAGTGCTAACTTATGCTAACTTGTTACCCTGATCCCCAAGATATTTTCCAGTAATCTAACCCATTGTGCCAACGGCTCCATAGACAACCCAAATAATAATGGGGAGAGTGACAACCCTGGAAAGTCCCCCTCGAGAGAGATAATGGAGTAGACCGCAACCCATTCATCTCAATCTTTGCTGCAGAATGGGTAAAGTTAGCCAAGACTCTATGGGCCCAGAGCAAAATCGAGCAACACCTCTTTAAAATAGGACCAGTTCATCCTGTCAAATGCTTTTTTTTTTGCATCTCTCAATATTATGGCCATGGAAGGTTGTCTAATCTAGCCACTCCACCTAATTAATTTTTCTACGTGTGCTATCTTGAACTTGTCTACCAGGGATAAACCATGTCTGATCAAGATGAATGTTGCATGGGAACACCTTTGCAAGCCTATTAGCAAAACATGTTTTAATATATCCTGGTGTCATAATTAAAAACCACAATAGGCCTACAGTATTCGCGTTTAGTTGGGTCTTTACCTTGTTTACCCAGAAGCGTTCATACTGAATCGCCCATAGTAGGGGTGATCACCCCTGTCTCCTCTAAGCTATTCAATAAAATGATTAGGTGCAGAACTAACTGTTCTGAAAATCCCTTAGAAAAAAGGACAGAGAACCCGCCCAGGCCCTGCACCTTACCAGTAGGGAGAGACCGAATAACTTGTAAAACATCTTCCATCAATATCAGAGATCCTAATAGCTCCTTATCATGCTCCACAATTTATGTAAAGCCATGTCCCATGAACAAAAGATCACTGTCTGTGTAAATCGGCATATACTTCTGCAGATAAAGTGGAATAATATCACAGAAGAATATCCATCTTAGCAGAATCTGATTTGTGCGTCTATGTAAGGGTTTGTGGGGCAGTATGTGGACACAGTCACTTTGAGTTGGCTAATTAGCCATCGCAATGCTGGTCCTTGGGGCTGCAAATGACTCAGGGACTACAAGTCCCATGATGCTTGGCAGCACGTGCAGTGTGTGCATGCCTCCGGAGGCCCTAATTAAGCCGCACCTGCCCGTGCAAAGTTGCTGAATTTTGGTGTACTTGGCGTCACGGGAATGCGCGGTGTGCATTAGAGTGTGGCAAGTGAATCAGGACCAGGAGCCTGGGTTCAGCAGTGAACTGGGGAAAGCATGAGCTCGGGGGTGCAATGAAACCGGCATCCAGCAGAAAAGGTTAAGTACCAGTCAATAATTACTCTGCTCGCTTCTGCTATGCTCTGGGACACTGTAGATGGCTCCCCGAGCCTAAATTAAGTACACAGCTACCGCACTTATATTTTTAACAGTTTGTTAATGTTTGGGATTGCAGCGCAAACTTCAGAGCATGCTGTGAGGTTAACAGTGTGTTCATGTTTTCTTCATGAAGGATTGGGACTGCAGTTCAAACTTACTAGTATGCTGTGAGGTGAGGAGTGTGTTGGAACATCGTCAAGCACTTAGTGACAAGAGATAGGGTGTGGGGAGTGTTACAGACTGCTTAAATGCATATTGGGATGCTAGATCGTGCCACCACTAGTTAGCGGGCTCAACCAGTATTAGAATTGCGAGCATTTGGGGACCATCATTGTTTCTGTGTCTCATTGTCATCCGTTTTTGTCTATGCCAAATTTCTATGTTACCATGTCATGATTTATGTGTCCCACTAAAGGGATAGTGTGCTCATAAATGTTATTGTCCCGATCGTTCAGGCATGTGTTTTTCAGGATACTTGATTGTAAAAAAATTTCCTATGCATCTTACCTTAGTTTTCCCCATTTTTACACATGCGAAAACAAGGGGATAGGCGCGGCTATCTTGTGCTAACCTTATCCATTACTGCATCGCTCTAAGTTCAGGTGCCCCTGCAGCACTAAATCATATTGTCCGCCCCTGAAGCTGACATCACTAGATGCTTACATCCCTTTTCACAAAGCCAATGCACGTCTCGTGTCAAGGTACTCTTGGCAGAAGCTATTGACACGTCTCCATGGAAATGGCTCAACGCCTCTTTCCTCAATAAATATAAACAGACACCTTCTCATCAGACAACATCAGAGTTGTTTTTTCAATCATTTCACTGGCTTCTTTTGGATTACCTGTGACTCATTTCTGCTCTGTTCAACTACTTTCTTGGCACAAAGCCCATGTGAACCAATACTTACACTAGCATTACTATTGATTTAAATCGTTTCTTGCGTTTTATTTTAAAATGTGACATATGATGGCAGCAATACAGCTGTACCAGTATGAGCCTGAGTATTCCGAGGAGGAAGTAATTGAAAGAGAAAGATGCAGAAACAATGGGGAATCGACTGATAGTTGGGAAGATGAATCAAAGGAGCATGAGCCTGAGACTAGTCGCATGGAAGATGTTTCCACCTGGTGTACCTGCAATCGCTGCAAGGTCATGTCAACCGAGGTGGAGGACTGATGCTGCAAAGAAAACTTTGGATGCTTGGCCTAGATATCGGAAGAAGACATATCACTGCTATGCGTTACCGAGCTGCATGACTTCAGGGCCGCCTGCCTCCCAAGGTCCGTGTTGAGGATTATGATGGTGCTTATGCACAAACTTCGCGAACTCGCAATCCAAGTAACGGGTTTACTCTAGGTGTGATGTCATTTTGACCACTGAAGCGAATATTTTGTGTTTGTCTCCTACATTGTTGTAACTTTGACCGATCACTGACAAATCAATTTAGTCTTCAAATTGGATATTTTTCTGTTGCTTTTTGCAAACCGGAGTGTTCATCGCTTGCATGTTTTTCACTTTCAACTAAGAAAACAATTTTCTCTGTGGCCCAAACCGTTATGGATTGAATGGGTGCTCACTGCTGTAATGTGTCTAGACTCCAAAGCCCAAGTTCATTTATCACTTAAGTAACGTTTGTAAGAGCAACTATGCCATAGAATTCAGGATGCATTTTCAAGTAAAGGTGGAATTACAGTATGTATGTTTCTCTTCCACAGGTGGTACAGGCGGGTGGCCTACCATTCATTTACATGGTGGTTTTATGGGAGGCTTGGATTCCCCGTTAGACAAATAATACCTGCCTGTGTCGTTGGAGCCATTTGTGTGAAATTCGGACTGTACAGGGGATTTTCACACACTGCGCTGCAACCTCAAGTGTACAATGTGTAGTTTGTTTATGCAATCAACATCACCAAACTAAATAAAATCCAAATGAACATATACAAATAGGTGTTTAAATTTTTCAGTGATTCAATAATACACTCACTCGTTTATGGGGAACATGAAAGAATGTTTGGTACCCTCTTGTGCTCACCTCGTCTGCAACACCATGTGCACTTCAAAAGGGATTCTCTGCATGGTGACCATTGTTGTCATGGCCTCCCCAGAGCCAGTGTCTCCAGACTCCCCTCTGCAACACCCTGCCCAGGAAATCCAAATAACTGCATCTCCCTTCAGCAGTGTTCCAGCCCTTTTGCGCTCACCTCATGCCCATCCATCACCCCTCCAGTATCAATGGCAGTTCGCACCTGTGGCCATGCGCTCACAAGGGGCCAGGGAGGGTGTAAATGTTCAAGGTGCCAAACACCATGTACACTTCAAAAGGGATCTTCTGCATGGGGACCATTGTTCTCATGGCCTCCCCAGACCCAGTGTCTCCAGACTCTCCTCTGCAAGACCCTGCCCCGGCAATCCACATAAGTGTGTCTCTCTTCAGCAGTGTTCCGGACCTTTTGCGCTTGCCTTATGCCTATCCATCCCACCTCCAGTATCAATGTAACAGCATCACTAATAACATCATGAATAGGGTACACATTTTAACATTGCATTGGTAAGGGCCCTACAGGACAGTTGATATTATATGGGAAACAAGATGATTGGCCGCCGTCTCTCTGTTGCTCTATTCGCACTCGTTAGTCGGCTGGGCTCATCTACGCAGTGAGACGGTGAGGGCAAGGGAGCACACATCTTTCTAACTAAACTAAACAACAGGATCTGAGAATGCAGAATTAATGGCACAAATAATATCTTGCATGAATAGGGGTAATCAGGTCACATGAGCTAATATATTGGCATTCTAACCTTTAACCTTTTGGATTCTTTTTAATACTGCAAACTCTGCAACCAGGTGCCGCCCCCCCCAAAGCTTTGATCTGCCATCTGGACTGCTTAGGTCATCATAGGATAGGTAGGTGTTTGTTGTTTGGAAAAATATATTGCCACACAGAATTAGCGCTCTGGTGGGGGTCCTGGAGAGATCGGGCGCTGGAGGGCCAGATGGGTATCACCATGAAAGGAACTGGGGGGTCGGAGCTGGTGGGCCCTGGACTGGTGGGGTGATGGTTTAGAGGGCAGGGACAGTTTAGTGGAGATAAATTGGCACTTGGCTTATGACTTCTCACTGTCTCACGCTCTTCGCAGAGCACATTCTTTTGGAAATCATACTACAGGATTGTAACAAGGCATGGCTAGCATCTGTGAGAACAGGGGTCACGCAGAGCTGGCAAGGGTTTGGCGATGATGTGGGCTGGCTGTGCGAGGCACTGGAGATGATGGATGAGAGCTGCATTTCTACATGGAGATGGATTTTCTGGTCTGGTAGTGTTGGGGCTAGTTAAAAATGGTTTCTTATTGCTGAGCTGGGGGCTATAAGGTATGTGTTATTTTCTATGGGCTGTGGTGCGACAGAATGTTGTGGGGGTGACTACATCTTCCCCCTCAGTTATTACATATGGTATGTTTCTAGAGTGACACAAGGCTGGGGGCAAGGATCATCTCCTTACCAACAACAGGGACCATTGTTTTCATGGCCTCCCCAGTCCCAGTGTCTCCAGGCTCCCCTCTTCAAGACCCTGGCCCGGCAATCCACATAAGTGTGTCTCCCATCTGCAGTATCCCAGGCCTTTTGCACTCGCCTCATCCCCATCCATCCCCCCTCCAGTATCAATGGCATTTCGCACCTGTGGCCATGAGCTCGCAAGGGGGCTGGGTGGGTGTGAACGGCCAAGGTGCCATAAAGCATGTACAATTCAAATGGGTTCTTCTGCATGGTGACCATTGTTCTCATGGCCTCTCCAGACCCAGTGTCTCCAGGTTCCTGTAAGACCCCGCAACCAACACGTCACACATTCACATACACACCCACTTTTCTAATCCTTTATAAACATCTTGAGATTTTACAGGAGAACATCTCTGTGCTCTGAAAGGTATCTGTTTATCGTGCAACTTGTTCCCTGGATACTTCCTCCCCTGCTTGCGTAATCGGCTTGTTTGTTCACCCAGGTAAGGGTGGAAGGTGAATAATTTACTTCTTTATATTAATCGATTGCTGATCTCAATTTTTTTTCTATTTCCACCTATTAACCCGAGCATTGTAAAGTTAATTTCGCACAATGACTTCACCATTGTGTAATGTTTCAAGTATTCTGATCTAAAAAATAGCACATTGCATGAATGTTCATTGTAATAGAATGGAATTTTTCATGGTTCATGTTTGTAAGCATGTTCCCTTTTGATTCCTGAAAGTATATTCAAAGGTTGAGTAACACGTTACAATTTGTGGTATAACAATCATTTCTGTAAGACAGTGTTCGCAGTGTTCATTCGACAAGGCTACACTGGTTTTCCTTCTTTGACTAAAACAAATATTGCAGAGAGAGCTGTAATATAATTACATCAATCACATGCATACAGTATTATTTTTAATTATTTATATATTTGTATACAGATCTGACAGACTTTTCAAGAATGCCTGCTTGTATGGTTCTCGGTTGCTCTTCTATGAGGCATACAAAATGTCTGGGCATGGTCCTGCATGCATTCCCTAATAAAATGGGTTAAATATTGTGGTTTTCAGGTGGATGAGATTGAAAGTAGAGCCCGGGATGTCTTGAAGGACGTGAGGGCCAATCAATTCTGCATCTGCAACCGGGACTTTACCTACAATATGTACGAACAGTCCAAGTACACACAAAAATGTTGACTCAAAATTCTTTGTAAATTGCTTCCAAATGCAATACCAACCGAATGTATGCATACACTGCCTCCGGTGAGTCCTGCATGATAAATAAGATGTGTTTGTTGTTTTGTAGGAAGATGGCCTGCATAAATAAGTACTATTTATGATCTCTCAATTTAAATCTGGTAGGGTACTGAAATGGTAACTTCATGAACGGATTTGAGCTTTTAGTGTATATTTACTTCAAAAGTGTCTTACTAAAGTTTCCATAGCTACCAGATTGTATTAAATTTTTACTATACTAGATTTCTCTATACTACATTGGTCCCCGCTTTCTTGAGCCTCTAATAAATCAAGCAGTTATGACCATTATAAAATAATGCCATAGTGCCCTTTAAAAGTTGCATAATGTTTTCGTAATCGGTTGCTTGACATATCCCTTTTTTTTCATAGAGCATATTGATGGAAGCACAGACCCTAACAAGTGACGAAACCACCGACACGCCCAGTGTCCTAATGGTGAGTCCTACCGACATGCACAAAGTGGCTTTCTCGAGCGTTGGATCTGCCCTCATATCTAATACAACTTTATTTTTCCCTTGTACCACTTTATGACTGCACGGAAAATGAAGGAGCAAGATACTGCCTCAATTTATTTTCCGGGGTCAACATCAAGTTCACTCGCCTATCAAGTAATTTTATTGTACTTGCCTTTTTAGGAGAATGTGGTATGCTTGCAATTTGAAATAAAATGAAAATGTTTATGTGTGCTATCGGTTAGTAACACTAAGTGGCATATATGGGTTTCTCTCTATATGTACCATCATCTGCATCTGTTTGTTTCAGTTCCATTTCTCTGTTTTCATCCATACTAAAACAAGTACTTTGTTACAGGGGGGTGCTGGAACTGCAACTACAATCACTTCCTCCATTGCAACCTGTTCAGTGTATGAGGTATGCATACTTAAAGATCCCTTGCAAGAATGAAAGTCAATCCTACAAAGAATATTATTAGAGAGTGAAATCAATGTGACTGTGCACTGTTTCAAACTTTTCTGATTTTGGTTCTAACGTTACACTTCCTCCCTAATGCAGAATACATTTTAATGAAAGTTTGAGAGCAACATTGCACTCAGTATGTTTTCCACAGTGATCTTTGATCAACTACATGTGTCATATCGGAAGGTTATCATGTGAAATCTGAAATGTATATTATAACTAAATAATGTACACTTTATTCGAGGCTATGTGTGTAAGTGCTCTGTGCGAATACAATTTTTAATTTCCAGTATGATAGACTTTTAATTTTTTTAATGAATATTCGATTCAAGGAATGTACACCAGTATGATAGACTTTTAATTTTTTTAATGAATATTCGATTCAAGGAATGTACACAAGCTGTTGAATTAGAAGAGGAGGCACACGGACCAGAAGAGAATCCCACGTTTTCAAATAAAATCAAGAAAACAAGGGTAACGTACAAACAAGTTTGTTTTTATAAATCTTTAAATTGGCTTTTTATTCATATGTTTTTGATTTTTAAAGTGTTATGTGCTGTTGGTGTGCTATTCCTTGAGCATGTTTTTCAACACATCTCTTAGAGGCCCAGAAGGAAGAGAAGTATAAAGACACAGACAACAAATGAAACCAAAGATGTTGCTTGCCAAACAGATTTCACAATGGAACAACTAATATTTGAGGCGCAGCTTGGTCCAGTCAATAAGCAGACTTGTGATGCTTATGCCCAATGGCCAGAAACTGAATGGAATGTGATCAGCGAACCTTGCAAAGTGTCCATGGACCATCGCTACCATGTGACAACTCGTCAAGATGAGACTGAATGCAATGAAGATGCATTGCAATTCCTCGCAGACCCCTTGACATAATCTACACCTGCCAAAAATGTTCTACCCAAAAACATTCAATTTATCTGTTTCTCCAATTCGTGTGAAAATATCACAACCTGAAATAACAGAGACTAAAGCTTCATCAGAATTGACCGAGGAACTTGCTAAAGTCCATCACAGCCGACTCGCAAACCACATTCTTGCCAGCTGATTGGCTATTGAAGGAGTAAAAATACATTGTATTTGACAGCTGCTTGTTACAGATTACACAGATGCTGAAATGTGTCCATACATCAAGGGGGATCATATGTGGGGAGGCATTGGTGAATGTAGTTCGTGTATTACAAGGCACTAACCTGGAAATCCAAGCCACTCAACCAATGCTGGGCAAAGTGCCAGTTGGAAATCTACTATGTTCAGCAGCTTTATTTTTCACAATGTCTATTTTCCATAAGATTTCCAGTTTCTGTCAATTTGTGGGAGTTGAGCTCCTTGCTAAAACACAGTACTTCAAATATCAAAGGGAATTCTCATTCCCCAACATTAGTGAAGCCTGGAAAATTGAACAGATGTCATTCGAAAGCACATTCTCTGGCAAACATTTCTGGCTAGCTTGTGAGTTCGGAGATAGTGCAGGTGTCTGAATGTACATCTTCTGTGGCCATGGAGAAAAGTGGTTGCATCAAATCCGTCAAACATCTAGAATCGAGGGGAAGGCAGATAGAGCTGATTGCCACTGACCGGAATGTTTCGATAACCGACACCATGCAGAGGAGTTTTCACACATGAGTTTTCACACATTCGATTCGATGTATGGCACATTGCCAAATCAGTCAATAAAATGATTACAGCTGCTGGTAGAAAAAAGGGTTTTGAGGAAATCTTACAGTGGTGTCAGTCTATCAGCAACAATCTTTGTTGGAGCCCCACAATTTGTGATGTGTCTGTCGAAATTTTACTTGGAAAATTGCATTCATAGATGCACCATTGTTCCAATGTACACAGAAAACCAAAATGTTCACGAATGAGCACATGGACCTTTATGGGAGGAGCAGAAACACAAAAAGAAGTGGTTGGTGCCATGTATACCTCCACACAAAGCTCGTGAGAAGATTGTGTATGATAAAACGATTTCAAGAGACATGAAGGGACTCACAGAATTCTGTCATACCGGAGATTTGGATGTGTTCCACAATGTGTGCCTAAAGTACAGGTTCAAAAGGTTGCATTTCAGCATAGACAGTATGGAGGCCAGAACAAGACTAGCTGTACTTGCACACAATGAGAACGTTGGGAGGGAACACGTGAAAACTGCAGGACATTTCGGGTTGCTTTGTTACTTCAAGGCATTCACAAAACAAAGGAAACAATGGATGGCTAAGACAATATACCAGGAAATAGAATTCAAATTTGTGAAAGATTTGACATTGAATGTGTTTGCCATGCATACTCATGGAATCAATCCAGATTTTGTTCCTAGGGCACATACAGTGCCACACAACATTGAAAACAAGCCCTGTCAAACCTAAAGAGGTACTTGTGGAACAGTTGACTTCCTGATATAGATAATTAGTAGCTGTCTTCACAATCTGCTCACAATAACATTTTCAATATGTTCGCCAATGTTTGTACATTGTACATCCACAATTGTATGCTATTACACTCAATTTCAATGCTATAAAAAGTATTAAAACGTATTCAATCGACTGACCTGGTTCAACCCCATACATTTCAAAATGTTCTCCCTTAGCGTTTTTTTTTAAAGTTTTTCAAACATCTCGGCGAGTGGGCCCCTTTCTACTCTCTCAAAGACTAGTTCAGTCTTTTGATGTGTGTATGTTTCACACCATTTCATCCAACATGTCATTTTTCAATGTATCCTCTTTATCAACATGTTCGTAATAAGTGCCTGTTGTTTATAGGTCTCCATACAGTGTGACTCCGTGTTTTGCTTTTCATGCGCCTCCCCTTTTTACTTCTCTTTTTCCTAGCCCCCTCCAACACCATTCCTCTTCTTATCTCTGCCTACCAACGCCATGGTGTTCTCTGTCTCTCCTATGTTTTGTAACTGTTTCCCTATCAACTACCCTTCTCTCCTCACTATATCTGGTAGGAATAAGCTTACAAAGGACATACTGGTCTCCAACCCAGGCCTCCCTATCGCTGATACCTATACCTGTGCCACCTCCAGGCAAACCCTCACCAACATCCTCTTTGTTGTTACCTCACCACAACTATGGACCCTACATATGGTCTCTGTCATCATTCCTCATCAGCTCTCCTGAACATCCCTGAAGACATGCTCTCCAACCTTGATTCTTTCACCCCCTGTGTGCTCATCTTTCTTGATCGCTACTCTGCCTTTGACATGGTGAACCCTACCATCCTTTTCCACCGACTCTGTGTTAACCGGGGTGTCACTTATCGTGCCCTGGATTGGCTGACTACTTTGCTCTCCAATGGACCCTCCCTGTTCCAACTTGGCTCATTCCTCTCCTCTATCTCTATCTGCCTTTTCTCCTCCTATCCCCTGCTGATCTGCTGACTGAAACTGAAACTGTGTTGGTTGCCAGGATGCGTCTGACTTGGGTACCCTTTGATCTCGGGCCCAGGTCCCCTTCCCGCCAGTTGCCCACCTGCACTGCCCCCCTGGCAACACTTGCACTCAGGACTGTTTCTGTATCCCTACAGCCCCTGACCAGCAATTGACACCTGCAGTCTGCTCTTACCCTTGTACTTTACACCTGATGGCCATGCTTTTTATTTATTGTCTTCCTTTATTTATTTCTACTGTTTAGTCTATGCACTCCACTGCTCCCTTGCCCTTTCCCACAACACTTTTACCCTTCCCCCCTTCCTTTTGCTCTTTCGCGATATCAATGTCACCTGGCCTAGTAGGATCTTTGTCTCTGTCTTCCATCTGTCTCCTCTTCCTTGCCTCATTGCACATTGAAGCACTTGTGCATATGTGCATTATAAATTCTGTATCATAACATCATATGATATTGTGGTCTGTTTTGTACAGACACACAAGGAATCCTAGGTTACACAAGGCTTTGAGTGTCTTGTACTATCGGTTTTACTTACCATCAGTGTAATTGTGTTCAAAAACTAATTTGAAATCATGGCTTGTCATTGAATATTACACCCCAAGGTCCAACTCTCCTCAAATGACAGTTCTACAGAATACAATTCAAAGTTGTATACCATGCCTATTATAGACTATGTGATTTCTTGCTTAGATTCACGGTACAATGGATAGTCTACCAAAGGAATTCTATGTTGGCTGGGGTGTCCTGCGCTCACTGGCTGTTTTCAAATTTCCATAACTGATCTGGAATAGTGGAAACCAATTCTTCATCACCTCAGGCCCTTCCAGACTTGCTACGGCCTTCCCAAGAAGATACGCTTTTCGCTTGACCATCACGATTGCGTGACTTTGCACACTACTGCAATGTTGAGCACAAGGCTACAGACTTCTCAGGTCTGCATTAGAAAATCAGGGAAATAATCCGAAAAATTGGCTAACACTCTTCCGCGCTTATCCTATGCACACGCACGGCCGATTGAGACAAGGCCTAGTCATATCATGAATACAACTAACCTGGTATGGGGAAGCAATGTGATCTGTCTCGCTTGAACTTAGACAAAGCTGCATCAGGTGGGATAGATAGTGTGAACAGCTGTCCCCTTTTACGCTCAAAACATTATGAATACAAACCTCTCTTGAAAGAAGCAAAGAGATTGCAGGATTTAACAAGGTTAACTTTATTCTGAAATAAAAATAAAATCATCAAAGGTAGCTGCTCTTCGTGAACGATGAAACTCCAGATGTAATGCTTTTGCCTTTGGAAAGGGCCACAGTGTGTGAATGACATCACATATAGGTTCATGACCTGCCCTACTGATGGGTGAGACAGTATTTACGATTGTGAGGCATTGGTGGCTGTCAGCCAACAATTTGTTTATTTTTCTTGGGTTTTTCGAATTCCGTGTGGGCCAGCTGTGCTCATTGCTCCATGGAGTGAAGGTCACTTTGTGGGGTGATGCTTGTGCGGATAGTAGAAATTAATCAGTTCAGACTGCAGCATCTTGTCTGGTATGTTTTTATATTGTGGCATTCATTCCCAAAAAAAAAAAAATCTACCAGACATAGATGCTGAAAACAAGCTTAAATTGTTATGTGACCTTGGACCAAAGGGAGCAATATCCAGGCTAGAAGGACAGAAGCTGTGGAATACCTGCAGAAATGATAACATTTACTGTTATGGAAGTGGAAATTGGAACATTTTGTTTCAATTTATGCAAATCATTGTTCAGAGCGGACACTGCGCATTACGCCAAGAGAATGGAACAACTGACCATAATGGAAGTTGAACTACACATAATATGTTTGCAATGAAAAAAGGGTAAATTGTTCTGTTTGCATATGGGAGAATTCAGCGATGTGCAAAAATGCCATTTGATGTAAATAGTGGACAGAATATGTTGTTCCATATACTGTGCCATATTTAAAAAATGAAGTGTGTAGTTTATTTATAAGTCTAATAATAATTGTTATTTGTGTTTAAATTAAGTAGGAATGAGTAAAGGTTTGGATTGTTGGCCGGTATTGATTACTGACATTATTATGGGTTGTTCGTTGGAGAATATTGTGACAATTACTCAGAGACGACCCAAAACCACAACCTGTATGCAGGCTAGTAATATCTAAACCACTTCGTCCCATGAATATCCAGGTGTGCAATCAAAGTTGCATTATTGGAAGTGCCTGGGGCAGAACATTTTCCAAGGGTATTTGGTTCGCTTTGCGATAAATAATATTACAAGTTCCGTTACAATGCCATCTGTCTGTTGTCCCATTTCTGACTCATTTTATCCATACCTTTGGGAGCTATACCGACTTCTCAGCGGTAACCTTTCATGCACATCGTATTCTAAAATAGTCCCCCACGTTGTCTGGGTGTGTTCATTATGTGTGGTCTGTGTTCGTTATTCTGTTGCATCCGGTGCAGAAATACTATATAAATTAGAAAAAAAGAACGGATACTAAAATATATATTTTGTCTGTTATCTACACAGATCTATTGTACCGTTCTGAGAATGCCATTGTTTCCAGCCGCCGTGGGATGGCGTTTTCAACCAATAATGGCAGGTATTCTTAACTGCATCATTCAGCATCAGAATCATGTGGGACGATAAACCGGTACCGATACGCCCTTTGGCGGTACCAGCGAGAAAGAGCAACCTGTCATCGTTTAAGCTGTACCAAGAATCTGATGCATCCAATCCACATCTTCCTCCGAAAGGAACACCATGTGCGTCATTTTAACCTTTTGCCACTCGAGCCTAAGGACACACAACTATTGGTCGTTCATTGCAATCAGTGGGTCTCGATAATGTGGTTTTTGGAGCGTTCTTTGATAAATAAATACACTTGAGAAATTGCAAATTAATTATATTTTCTTTAAAAATATTGGTAGCAAATTCGATTTGGGATGCGCTGTCAGAGGATGTGTAAGTTGATCTTCCAGTTTAGGCATTAACTGACGTTATTATGTGGGTGATGACTGTGTCCGTTTGGATAGGCTGCCCAATAACGTAATGAAAAATGTGGAGCCTATCGTTTGGAATAGTGATGTCAGCTTCAGGGATGGGGGATATTATTTAGTGCCACAGGGGCACTCAACCTTACAGCAATGCAGCAACAGATAAGATTAGCACAAGATGGTAATGCCCAAACCCTTGTTTTCGCATGTGTAAAAGTGAGTAAAACTAAGGTAAAATGATTAGGAACGTTTTTTATGATCGATCACAGTATGTTGAAAAACACATGCCCAAATAATCGGGACAATAACATTTTTGAGCGCACTATCCCTTTAAGAATCCCAAGCAACATCATGTTTATTTCATTGTTTAGAGTGAATCATTGGTCATGAGTGAGCAGGAAACAGGGGTATAGTGTTGAATGCATGTTTAGGAGAATAGGAGATGGGTCAGGAGAGTAGTCAAGTACCGTGAGTTGCTTAGACACAAACTAAGACTGGTCTGAGTGTTTCCTGGTAGGATGTTATGTTAAGAACATTGTATGCTTTTCTGTACACTCGCTCTACCCATCCATTACATCACCCTTACCCCCTTTCTGGGGTTCCTCTTCCCCCTACCCATCCACAATTTCTCCCTAACCATCTTCCCCCCGATTGGCTGACTTGTGGTAACCTGCAGTTCAAAAATCAGGGACTCATGCCAGTTGGGGGGGTCATACTGCCTTCAGCTTCCATGGTTAGAGAGGTGGTGTGGATATCCCCCCCCCGTTGGCCCCTGACATAACAATCAGCCTCCTAAGGGGAAGATGAGCTACCCAACCCAAATTGAGCATCCCCCCTTGCTGAAGGTAGTGTCTGTGCAACACTTCCTTGCCACAGGCACCTACCAGCACACAGTGGGGCAGCTGCATGGCATCTCACAACCATGTCTCTCCTGTGTTCTCAACCAGGTGCTAAATGACCTCTTGAAACATGGAAGGGACCACATATATATGCCACAGACTGCAGAGGAGGAGAATGCCTCCAAAATAGTATTCCATGCACTGGCAGGCATGCGAAACGTAATTGGTGCCCTCGACTGCACCCATGTGGAGCTGGTAGTCTGGCATGCCGTGGAGCTAGTGTCCCCTGAAGCCGTGGCTCGTAACCCCCATCAGGCAACCAGTCAACAGGCATGAACAGGACTACAACCGTGCACATGCATGCACTCGTGTCACGATTGAGCACACTTTTGGCCTGTTGAAGGCCGTTTTCGCTGCCTCAGCAGGGGCAGTCACATACAGGCCTCAGAAGGTGGCCAAGATATTGTTGGCATGTGCCATGCTGCACAACATGTGCATCCGGCGCAACGTACCCCTGCCCCCTGACATGGACCTGATTCTACCTGAAGATGAGGATCATGATGGTAAAGATGCTGCATACCACCCACGGCACCATGTGAATGAAGGATGTACTGTACGCCAAACTTTGATTGCACCATACTTTTGATGGACTGGGTAACACAAGGCACTGGGGATGGTGGAGATTGGGCACTGGGCACTGTAAAGAAATGAATTGACACACACTCAAAAGGCAATGTCCAGTCATGTGTTTTTCTTATGCATACCAGGTGTATTCATTAAATGAGAACTATGTACATTGAACATGAAGCAACGTGTACCCCTATCCTTTAAAATTCAACACACTACCCGTCACCCCAACACCCCCACACCTACCACTCCCCAGCCCCCAACATCCCCACACACCCACCACATCCACCCCCAAAACCCCCACACCCCCCACCTTCCCCCACTGCAAGTTCAATTTGATTCCCTCATGACATGTACATGTTAGTCAGGCTACTGAGGGGGTTGTTGGTCTGTGCAGCGCATATTACGCAGTGACCGACACACCGAGCTTGTCTGCATTGAACTTGCCGGGGTTGTGCTGGTTGATGGTGCGGGTTGTGGTCTGTCTCTGCATCCACTGTTGGGCCATGGTGGCAACCAACTGGGTGACGGCCTGTGTCATGGCTGCCATTCCTGCATGCACGCCCCGGGACACACGGTACAGAGCACAGCTGACTGCCCTGGAATTCTCCTGCATGGCCAGGCGTGTGGCTTCACCGTCCACCACATACTGCCTGACCATGTCATGCATGGCCTGCTGGCGCTCCTCCATGCAGGTCAGCCGCCCCTCCAGGTCCCTCATGCTTTGTGCTGCAGGTGGTTGCACGGGAGTTGGTGTGTGTGTGCTTCCAGGGCTGTGTGCACCTACGACCATGTCATCCAGAGAGCTGTGGCCACCTGAGCCAGTTCCGGTGAAAACCGTGGGGTAGACAGCATGCTATTTCCGGCGGTGTCTGCTTCCTCCACATCCTCCTCCTCCTTTGCACTGTGTTGTGCAGACTTTTCCTTCTCACCCAGATCACTGGTAGCCATTGACTGTGACCCCTCCACGTCACTGGCCACTGGGGAGCCCACCTCTTCCACCTGAGGTGGTTCCTGTGCCCTAGATGTTGTTTTTAGGGTTGGGACCTTTGTGCCAGGGTTGCCTTTTGACTGGTATGCCTTGATGCCAGCAGTGGGTCTTTGCTGGGACTCCTTTCTGGGTGTCGATTGTTGCTGCTCCGGTTGCTGTCCAGCCTGTGTGTCCTGTTGGCCGGGGGGCTGTGGGTTGGGAGCTGTGGGATGATTTTGGCCAGCCCTGGATGTAGAAGGCCTCTGGCTGGAGGCATCGTAGTACCCTCGGCTCAGACGTGGAGGTGCTTTATTGGGTGTCGGGGCGTGTTGCGCCTCGCTGTCTGATCCTGTGCCTGCCGGGGACAGTGAGGCAGGGCATCAGTCATGGGTCAACGTACATCCTACATACATTGTTGCTAGTACATTCACAGTCCTGTGCATTCTCCTGGACATGTTGGAGGGGCAGGCATGGTGCTTACAGGAGTGGGGGGTGTAGTGTTTGGGCATCCTTCTGGTGCAGCCATGATGTGCATGGTGTCTGTTGGGTGTCCTACAGGTGTCTCGTGGCTCTCGTGTTGTAGCCATGCCTCAGGGGCTGTGTGCCATGTGTTGTTTAGATATGGGTCAGATGTGCTTGCACTATGTGCGTAGTTGTATTGATGTTTACACTGCATGTGTGGTCATGGTGGGTGTGTCAAGTGTGCAATCGATAGTGGTGATGTGTGCACCATGCAATGGGTTGGAACAGTGGTCAGGCCTACATCTGTACGGTGATTTATATGTGTATGTGCGCATGCAGATGGTGCATGTGTTTGCAATTGGGGGCTCATGAGGTTGTGTCAGTGGGGTTTGTTGTGTGTGTTCATGTCAGGGACTTTGTGGTTTTGTAGGGGCTGACTTTAGGTGGGAGGTGATGGGCCATATATTTGCTCTCATCTACTTGCAATTTGGACTCCACCATTGTACTTGGGGTATTAGGTGTGTGTTGTGACTTTGGCATTACGCTAAGGGTCACTCACCATCATCGGCCAATGAAGGGACTCCCATCTCTGCATGGCCAACACCCTCAATGGACTCCATATCCAGGACTGTGCTGCACATCTCCTTCCATTGTGCACGCTTAATTGGGGACACGCAGCACCAGATCGTCCCACCACTTTCTAAAGTCATGTATGGTACGTGGTGTTGTCCCCAGCACAGAGACCTTTTCTGCCACCTCCTCCCATACAGTTTTCTTGCGGATTTGAGCTGCCCGGCGCAGGTCGCGCAGAAAACTATGTCGGCGTGCTCCAACAGGGTGTCCACTAACATGTTCAGCTCCTCGCCACTGAAACGTGGCTTTTGCTGCCACACTGTGCCTTTCCTCGTAGCCATGGTCCTCAGCTTGCTAAAACAATGCACAGTTCTGTGGTCCAGGTGCTGTAGGCAGAGGATTGCAATGGATTGTGTTTTTAAAGATGGCCGCCGGTGCATTTTCCATTCCGGCGCAATGACGTTGCTTCTGGTGCCAGTACCATCAGTCTACCATCAGTCCTAACAAACTGGTGTACGGCAGTGGGATGTCCGTCTCCATATACCATCTGGGTGTTTTGTGAAAAGTATCTGTATTGGGTACCACAGTGTACATCACTTGCGGTATGTCCAGACTTCAACAGAACACTATCATGTTTGATTGTCTTGTGGAACAAGTCCCCTACTGTACTAGATATCATGGAAACAATCACTTTCAACACTTTAAGTGCCTCCAAAAGTGGATCAGTTAAGAAAGGTGTGTGCTGACAGGGGCATGACAGTCTCTGGAACTAAAGCATAGTTGCTTATGCAAATTCTGTGCTTAGAATGAAATAAGGTTGTGCCTAATTTAACAAATGGTTCTGATAATGTAGTTTCTGCCACTGCAGTTTCAAATGTTGAGGATCAGGAGGAGGAAAGCACATCCTCTGGAATTCTGGCTGTGATCACCTCAGATGCTGAGGCATTTTTCAATTTGAAAAAAGAGAAACTTAGGCTCAAAGAGAAAGAGCTTGAGTTTAATGTGGCCAAATTGGAATTTGAAAGAGTTGAAAGGCAGAAAGACAGGGATCACCAACTGGAGCTTGCCAAGATTCATGCTTTACAAGGTTCTTCCAGAGGATCTGGAGATGGTTCTGGGCTCTCTTCACATCCTAGGTTTCCAAAAGTTATCTTAATTATCTATGAAGAGAAGAATGACATAATTGACTTGTTTGTAACTTCAGAGTATGAATGTGAGGTACAGGGAGTGAGTGATGCTGATAGCATTGCATTGTTGATCAGCAGACTGCCCCATCCTGGCTGCAGTGCCATTATGGAAATGTCAAAGGCTGATAGATTAGACTTTGTGAAACTAAATCAATCTTTTATCCTCAGGTTTGGGAAGACTCCTGCCCAATACTTGCAGAGGTTTAGAGAATACAAAATAAAAGAAAGTATGACCTATGTAACCTTTTGTGCAGATTCCTTAGAAAACATGTGTGGCTGGATATCAAGTAACAACCTTTGAGGGTATGATCATTTTGATCATGCTTGAAAATATTTTTGACTCTTGTTGCCCAGAGCTTAAGCAGCATTTGGCTGACTCAAATGAGTTAAATCCAAAGAGGCTAGCCATTGCTGCTAACTTATGGGTATCACATAGAGTGTCCGATAAGGACAAGCCTACTTCAGGTACTCAGGAGGAGGGAAAGAAGCAGAAATAGAAAGAGGGTGGGGGTAGTGATAGAACTATGTGCAAGAAGGCCCACAAACATTTGAATAAGAGGAATTCATCAGAATCATGTCAGGGTGGTGGGACTAAGCCTTGCAAGCATGTGAATGGTTACTCTAAGCCTCCCTATGTATCAGGTTCCAATGGGACTTGTTACACTTGTGGAGCAAGTGACCACAGGAAGGGGACCCCAAATGTAATGGTAAGACCTTGAATGTCCACTCTGCCAGTCTGGCTTTCTCTCAGTATGAGGAAGAAGAGATGGCAGGGGTGTCCTTCCCCTTAGACTGCATTCCCTCAGAGGTAGAGTCTGAAGTTAGCCTAAATTCCTTGGATACTAGTAGTGCTGGAGCATTGGATCTCATCCTAGTCCTGTTTCATAGTGATAATTCTTATGAGTATAATCTTCAGGTAAGATGTGTAAATACCTCTACTGTTAGGAACACTGGGCCAAGTCCTACTGTAGTGGCTTCCTTCATGGTAAACCCACAGGTTCTTGCCCAAGTTCCTGTGGGGGATACTCAGTTGGCTGGTAGGCCCTCTCTTAATGTTCCAGTAGCACCTGTCATTCAAGCTGTAACTAGATAGAGAAATGGTCAGGACATCTGTCAATATAAGGGGAGTGGTTCCTAGAAGAGTGCTGGGTTAATTTAGTCTTCAAGACATAGGTCCTTATAGGCCCTTCAAGCAGTAGGTCTCAAAATCAGGCTGTTTTAGCCAAGCCTAAGAGACAGCATAGGCGTAAGGGGAAACCCATGGCCAGAGGAGTCAGAAATAGAGGCAGAGGGAAGGAGAATAATCCCCCTGTTTTACCTACAACTGATGTTGAGGTAGTTGGAAGAGTCCCTATTCCTAGTTGGGAAGAAGTACCCCCAGAAAAGGTTGAATCCTATGGGCCTCCTCAGCTGCCTAGTAGAGAGGTAGAGGAGAGTCTCAGGAGAGAGTAAAGTATGGGACAACAGAAAAGAAAACCATCTTGGTTAGTCCTATGGAGAAAGGCCTGCTTCCAATGTGAGGATTCTCCTCCAGTGAAACAATGGGCCTCATTACGACCCTGGCGGTAAGTTACCGCCAGGGCCGTGACTTTACCGCCATGGTGCTAACTACGTTAACGCCATGGCGGTAAGGGGATTTACCGCCCCATTCCGACCTTGGCGGGGCGGTAAATCCCCAATCCCCATTTACCCTTCCCCATTCCCATTTTTGCCCCATAGGGCATAATGGGAGTGGGGAAGGCGTTAATTACGCCACCGTAAATTACGGTGGCGTAATTAACACCAAGTTCCCTTACCGCCATGGTTTTTTACACCCGCTAAAAGCAGGTGTAAAAACCGCCATGGCGGAAAGGGAACTCGTAATTGGCGGTAAGGGGTCGGCGCAGCTAACGCTGGCGCTAACCCCTTACCGCCAGGGTCGTAATGAGGCCCAATGAGTTCAAAAGGAAGGTGGGTTACTGCAAAGTAAGCCCACACAGCGTACAAGAGAAAACCTTGAGAAGTTGGATGTTACTCAGGTTTGAGGCCCTTCCTCCTTCAGTTGGTGTGTGACATTCCCATTGTGATGCATCCTAGTGTCAATATATCACCTGTGTGGTCTAATGCACATTCTCGCTGGCCCATGAGGGGGTCCCAGAAAAAACACATTGTAGGAGTTTCACTCTCTGTCACCAAGTTGACACAGGTGAGACCGGAATTCAAATACTCCAGAGTTCACTTTTAGAAGTGAACTCATTGCTACAAGAGAAACAGCCTAATTTGATTAGCCCTTTGACTCTGGAGACCTCAGGCAATAGCTTGTAATTGGTGATTGCTAATCACAATCCCATATGACCTTGTGCCAACCCACATGGAATGACTGCCAAGTCAGGCATTGACACCCTACTGCATGATAGATCCAGATATAGCTCCTCTGCTGTGCTCAGTAGTGGTCAGACCCAGTGGAGGATGGTGAAGTGATCTTTCAAGTGACACTGAGCTGCCATCCACAGGAGGATGGTCTGAGAGAGAGAGAGCGGTCAGTTCTCTCCTAAGTTTGATTGGTGCCTTCAGGGAGCCACAGAGAAGGAGGCGGGACCTTCTCCTGTCAAACTTGTGTTGTAAATCCCTGACCACCTCTTCTGGCCCTTGCCTTGTTTCACAGCTTGGTAAGATAAACTATTATCAAGGCTCTGATGAACCTAGACAGGTTGCCATGCAGTTTCCCAGGAATAGTGTGGAGGATGTTTTCTTGAGAGATAACATTGGAGCCCTGGTTATGGCTATAAAGTGGGAGCCAGAACAATCTGTGTGTCTCCCTGCCCTGTGGCAGCCCTCCTAATGGCTTCAGTGAGGGAGACCTAGTGGCTCCTAACTTGACCCCATATCAGCAGGGTGAGCTGGAGATTTTGCTGTGGCAACCTCTCCCCTTGATGTCACTGACATCCCTTATAACAGGATGGTGTAAACCAGACTGTATTCTGGGAGTAAGTGAACCCACCAAGTTTGGGTAATGTGATGACTTAGAACCACGAGAATGTTCTAACAGTTGGTATGAGATCCACCCTGTGTTGGAACAAAGAGCTTTTGAGCATTTAAGCTGCCCAGAGTAAAGCCAGTTTTGGATTCTGTATGGACACTAGAGCTTAGTATTCTGTCCCCAAGACAGAAACACACTCTTCACTAAAAGGTAACACCTTAGTGGATCAGTTCTGTACTGAAAGGTGCAGCTGCTGTTATGACCTCTCTGCAGGGTATGACAACATATCCCTGTCAGGCTATGCTGAGTAGGAGACTGCATTTTCAGCCTTTTCAGAACCATACTTCAGTGTGTGGACTTCTGGATTGGTGGCTGCAACTGACACTTGTCAAATGAGCATAGCCCCTGTACTGAATGGGAAAATAGATCTCAGCAATACATATCTGGATGACATGCCAGATTCAACACCCACTTGGAAGGAACTGGGTCTGACTCAAGAGACTGGGTGTCAGGACCTTTATCAGGCCAACTTGTTCAGGAAGACAAACACGTGTCAAACTGAACAGGGGCCATTGGCCTTTCTCAAGCATGAAGTTGCTGTATGTGGGGACAAGATACAACCTCTTGTCAGTGAAGTACTTCATGTACGGAATTGGGCAACCCCCACTACCCAAGCCCAAGTGAGGACTTTTCTGGGCCTCACTGGGAAATACAGGATCAAAGTTGCAGCCTATAACAATATAGCTGTCCCTCTGACTGCCCTCACAACTTCTAGGGGAGATAAAGGGTTTCCTATGGACCCATGAATGTGAGAAGGCCTTCACTGGCCTGAAATAATCCCTAGGTCAGGCCCCTGGTTTAAGGGCACTTAATTGAAAGAGACCTTTTGTAATGTAGACAGATGCCTGTGACACTGGGATAGTTGGGACAGTTTCACAGCTGAGTGACAAAGGTGAGGAACATCCTATATGTCTAATCAGCTACCAGTTTAGGAGTGGAGAACTCAGTTGGCCCGAGGTGAAGAAGAGTTGTTTTTCCATGTTGTGGTGCCTAAGGAAGTTGAGGTCCTACCTCCATGGGACTCACTTCACTGTGTATGCTCAACCTAAGCCGTTGAAGTGGTTGATAGATGTTAAGGGAGAGAATACAAAGTGGCTCAGGTGGTTATGAGTCTGCAGGCCTTGAACTTCACTATTGGGTATATGCCAGATCCCAAGTGTAGCAATTTTGAAGGGTTGTCCAATAGGAATAACCAACTGGAACAGAGGACCCACCCAGGGGTGGATTAGTTCCCCCTGTCCCTTAGTCTGGGGGTGGGGGAGCATGTGTTAGGAAAGATTTCTCTTTACTACACCTTTCCTCACATCTTTATGCAACCCCAAAACTGTTTGTGTGTATTAGTGTATTGAAACCTAAAGCTTCACTGCACTAGCTTTTGCTCATATGTCACGGGAAAACTGACATGTCCTTCAGGCTGTCCGTACTGGGAAACATTGTTTCCCTTAGTCGCGTTACTGTGTTACAAACTTTGTTTACTTTTGTATCACTTGTGGTAACTTTTTTTATCATTGTGCACTGCAGTTTACACTGCAGTACAATGGGATGCATTTTCGGTTTTCCCTAGACTAACATTCAGAGGATTTTTGCTTACCCTAGGTGTGCCAAAAGGATAAGCTGATGGCAGCAGTGACTTTTTCACACTTTTTGGGAATTTTCATTTTAGCCTTATCACATTTACCGTGTTTGGCTACTAACAGTGGCTACTGGTCAAACATGACTGTGCCATGAGATTTTTTACTTGTCCTTTAGCCATCTTGTTATTTAGCCTTCTTCCTGGCCTGAGAGGCCTGGAAAAACCTTAAAAGGACTTCCAGTGCCCGTGAAGGCAGAAGCTTTTTGTGGGCTACTGGAGGTTTCTGTGGGTTTGCTGGCAGGATGTGGGCTGTGACTGTCTGGTCCCACTCTACAAACTAGTTTCAGTGTGTCTGAGTGGTATGCATGAATGTTCCCACCAGTGGTCCTGATTGGAGCATTGCTGTGGTGTGTGTGTGGGCTAGTCCTGCTATTGGCTAGTGAGGGCATTCTTTAAAGATCCTGGAGAAACCTGAAGGAGCCAAGTATCCTGTTCAGCTCTGAGACCCGCGAAGAAACCTGAGACATGACTGAAGGAGGCTTGGCAATCAACTTGTGCTGTTTTCTTGGAGGAGCCCTGTCTTGCTTGTGATCTTTATCAGTCCTGCGAAGGAGCTGTGACCCTTGGAGTGGAGGGACCATCCATTCCTGATGTCTGCTCGGTGTCCTGCCAAAGGAAGTCTTCAGAAGTGCCCTGGAAATGTCCTGTGGCTGACCAGCTTCGTTTCTGGGCCACTGTGTGCTGGCTTCAACGTTCCGAGTTTCGACCTGAAACCTGGGGGATTCTCAGCTGGCCATACGAGGCTAACCTCTGCAGAATGTTGCCATCCTAGCATCGAGGGGACCCAAGATAGGAGGGAAAGTCTGACCACATCTGCTGAGTACGTTTGCATCGCTGTGCTGTGGTGAGCACTGTCCGAAATCGCTTACCTGACTCGAGTTCAGTACTGAGTGGGGTCCTGCATTAAGTTTTGCTGAATTCTTCAATAGGGAGTCCTTGCAACAGTGAAAGACACCAACTGGAGAACAGCTAATACGTGCAACCCCTGTGAATCAAGGACTGTGACTTTCAGTCGGAAAAGCAACCTCGGACCATCTTCCTTTGTCCTGCCAAGTCTGGGGAAGAATCGGAGTATGGGGTGCAAGTTACAGAGCTTCTAACCTAACCTAACGCTATACTCCCATTATAAATCGATGGGCGTATAATCAACCTTAATTCTAACAATATTGGATTTGCCAGTGCTTGCTTGTGCAAGACTTCTGAACTGTGGGGCTACTTTTGGGCATTAGTCTAACTTGAACTCTAACCCTAAGAACCATTCATTGGACCACAGAGACCCTACCTACTTTATTTCCTGCTTCATAACCTCTGTGGAACCTTTACCTGAGCTATTGGGTAAAAGGCCACAGACAACTTAGGGCTGGGCAATTTTAGTTAGGGATCATCTCTGTGGACATTGAGTGCATAATACTGATGTAGCATTTCCTTTGCAGACAATGTGTTATGCCCTATAACAAAGTAAATGTATGTATGTATTTAGTTTATTAGTCTTGTGTGATAACTCTACTTGCTAATAGTCATTTTTCATAGTGTGTTTTTGGCCAATAAATAATAACTGTATTTGTATACATCCTCTTTAAGTGTAATCTTTGATTCCCATTGTGTGACCTCATTGTGGACCCCTTACATGCTCACCACCTCTGAAGAATGTAGCCTAGACCGCCTGTCATTGCTACCTAAACTGGTTTGGCTACAGCTTCCCAGAATTGTCCCTGTCACAATATAGGTTGGCCTTCTATACATCTGTCCACCAGGCCAGAGCATAGACAATCAGTCCTTACAACCGATCATAAAAACCTATAGTATTTAAGGACAGCCAAGACTCTGAGTGGCAGGCAAATGAAGTGAGCACAATACTTTGGAGAATTTGATTTCATTATCTCCTACCGCCCAGGGAGAAAGAATTGCAAAGCAGATGCACTAACTAGGCAACAGGCTTCTGAGTCAGTAGTACAAGAATCGTGACCAATGATACCAGTTGACCGGATAGTGGGAGCAGTTACTCAGGCTCTATTGGAAGACATTAGGAAGAGTATTTCCGAAGAAAAGTTATTGTCATGGAAATCTGCAGGCATACTTTGGATGGTAAGTGATGGGTTGCCTTATCATTCCAACAAACTGTTTCTTCCTACTTCACAATTAAGAGAGAAAACCTTACAGTGCTTCCATGGGTCACCGTTAGTGGGACATGTGGGGGAGCGAGAAACCTGACAAGAGTTGGGAAGATATTTCTGGTGGGCAGGAGTACAAAAGCAAGTAGATGCTTACATACAACATTGTGATACGTGCATGAGAAACAAGAATGATCATTCGCAATAAAAGGGGTTATTGCATCCATTGCTCACGCCAGGGGACCCTGGTCCAATTTATCGATGGATTTTGTTACAGAGTTACCTGTGGACACCAAATACGATACCATCATGGTTGTGGTTGATTATTTCTCCAAGCAGGCCCGTTTTGTCCCATGTATTGGTACTCCAAGTGCAGGACAGCTTGCTAAATTATTCCTTCAACACATAGGGCCTCATTACAAGGCAGGCGGTAAGGGATTACCGGTACCGGTAAGGGCACCGGTACTGGTAATCACTTACCGCCCAATTACGAGTTCCCTTTGCGGGTCCTCCCTGAGCGCCTGGTTTTACTAGGCATTAAGGACGGGACCCGCAAAGGGACTATGGTGCTAATAACATTACCGGGATTTGCAGTACCGTTATTAGCGCCTTCCTCATTCCCATTGAGCCCTATGGGGGCTCAAATGGGAATGGGGAAGAGCCCTGGTGAATGGGGAATTTCCGCCCCCGCCAACCATGGAATGGGGTGGTAATAGCTCCATTCACCAGGGCGGAGTCGGTAAGGATTTGGAGGCAGCCATGGCACTGATAGCGCCATGGTTACCTCCAAACTCCTAATGAGGCCCATAGTACAGTTACACAAGTTACCTCGCACCATTGTGTCTGACTGAGGGTCGCAGTTCACTTCTCAGTTTTGGCATGCTTTTTGTGGATTGTTAGGAATTAACTGTGCGCTATCTACCAGTTACCATCCACAAATAGATGGACAAATGGAGCAAGTGAATCAGATATTGGAGCAATGCCTTTGTTGTCTCTTGGCTGATGCAATGGACTCATGGTTGAGTGCTGTTTGTCTAGCGTAATTCAAGTACAACAACACAGAACACACATCACTGCATATGTCCCCAAATATGAGTTTCAATGGTCAAGAGAAAGATATGCTTCCGGAACATATCCCGACATTGGTCAACTTGTCAGCCTTGTAGAGAGCAAACAGATGATTGCAGACATCAGATATAAGGCACAACAAGGCAAAGGCAACAGGAAGCCTCCAAATACAAGGTCGGGGACACAGTGTGGCTGTCCATAAAACACATCAAGATGGTGGGTGCATGTAAACTCATGCCACGATTTATTGGACCGTATGTGATTATTAAATGTATAATGGACACAGCTGTAAAGTTGAAGTTGCCTGGAACATTAAGGATACAGGTTAATACAAGTCAGCCTATGGGCGGAAGATCGTTAGGGAGAGTTTGTGGATCAGTAGAGGGAAAGAGGACAATATAACAATGTGGCAAAGCGAAGCTATTTAAACTAGAAACATTTCCCTCTCTACCATTATAAACAGAAGCTATATATAACACACCTGAATTGTGTGGCGAGCACAAGAGTAAAGAGTCCTTGGGCCTCATTCCGAGTTGGGCGGTAAGGGTTAACGGTCACCGGTAACGAGACTGGTGCCGTTAAACCCTTACCGCCCTATTCCGAGTTCCCTTTGCGGGTTGGAACTTAACACCTGCTTTTTGCAGGCGTTAAAAAACCAACCCGCAAAGGGACCTTGGAGCTTATTACGGCACCGTAATTTACGGTGCCGTAATTAGCACCTTCCCCATTCCCATTGAGCCCTATGGGGCAAAAATGGGAATGGGGAAGGGCCCATGGTGAATGGGGAATTACCGACCCCGCCAACCTTGGAATGGGGCGGTAATTCCGCCATTCACCATGGCGGAGTCGGAAAGATAACGGCGTCAACCAAGGCACTAATAGCGCCTTTGTTAACGCCAGGGTCGGAATGAGGCCCCTTGTGTTTAGGAGCACATCTATTAAATCACTAGCACTGACCCTAAGCTGAAAAGCAGAATACCAACCTATCCCTGTCAGAGTGTGCTGTCTCTAGCCCAGCGGTGGTGTACCACCTATCTAAAAGAAAAGAAGAGGGTTCCTGTCCCTATGCTACAACATGCATTTAGTCATCTAGTTAAAAAACACTCAAAAGCCAAAGAATGAGGACTCAATACGTCTCACTTTGTCATGCTCTGACCATTCCATAAGGGAATTTGTATAGTTTTTGATCCTTTTATTTACCCACAGGGAAATGTGTTCAATGAATGCACTAATGATTCTAGGTGTTGCTTAAAACTTAAAAGAAAAAAGAGCAATGCGTCTGATGCACTGGCAGGGTACTGGCTTAAAAGGTATCCAAACTGCTCAAAGGATATAGAGACAGGAAGGGGTCGACCGGTTTCAATGACTTTAGTTAATTAGGTCATCATCTTCAGGACCAGTAAGTTAGTGAAAGTATTCACTATGATCCATGGTTCAAGGTCTGGCAGCCATCATGCAACCTTCTTGCCACTATTTTGTTGTTAGCTGGCTCAAAGAAAGGGTGTCAGACTGGCCACGATGGAGACTGTGTGCCATACAAATGAATAAACAAACAAACAAACTGTATTATCAATGTGGCTTGTCTCTCTATATCAGCATTCTCTTTCACGCAACATGGACTGCTCGGCGTCCATGTGTGTGGCATCACTGTTTTATGGTCGGTTGTTGAGCGGTCCATGTCACAGGAAAGAAAAAGTCGATATGGAGAGACGAGCCACATTGATAATACAATCTCTGTCTTGGCCAGCCAGACACCCTTTCTTCGAGCCAGCTAAAAACAACATAGTGGCAAGACCTCCCGGTTGATCCCTGCCTGAGAGTCTGCCCCCATTCATCCTGGGGTGTTCATATTCAGTTCTTTGTTTTCTGTGTCTTCGGTTTATATGCCATGAGCTGAAATGCTTTATTAGACATACTAAAATAAAAATGTTTATTTTTCAATAATGTATAGCAAATGTATGAGGCACTCAGCACTAACCATTTGTAGCTGCCTATATATTTTCCTCTACCCACCCAGTTTATGCTGCGCCTCTAGCTCCTATACCTTATTCCCGATCTCCAGCTTCTGCAACTCTAAGGGCCTCATCAGGAGTTTGGCAGAGGTGTAACAATGCAGTGGTAATGCTACGACTGTCGTATTACTGCTCCACCCAACACAGAGTTTGGGGGAAACTCAGAGCATTCATCTCCAGCTCTGAGCTGGAGGCGAATGCACCGACTTTCTGCCCATTTTCAGTGCAATTACCATGGCGCAATTACTGTCGCAGTAATTTTGCCAAAAATTCCTCATTAGTTCCCATGGACTCAAAAAAGTGGTGATTTACCCCGCCATTACAACTTGTGATCCAGCACTATTAGTGTGGAACAAAGTTGCAGTAACGTTAATTGCGTTGGGAGGTATCCCCGGGGATTTACTGCCAGGATACCACCCAACTCCTAATACAGCCCTGAGACTCTTTTCCGTACCGGCACTAAACTAATAAGCTCTTCCCTTAATGTGGGTTTAAAGGCTTCCCGGATCAGCTCTATCGAGGTGTCATCCATACTATTCTCACAAAAATATTGGGAAATCCTCTCTGTAATCATAATATGCTAGGCCTCATCCCCCAAAAGTGATTCATACATTTTACATACTGTAAACTTCTGTGGGTGGGCTTCGGAGACCTCAAGCAGGATTGTTATTGTAGCATGGTCTGAAATCGGCCTCAGTTCAATTGTTGAAGTAGAAATTAAAGGCACCAATGAGAATTAAACTAAGAAAACATCAAAAATTGAGTAACTATTGTGAACATGGGAAAAGTGTGTATAGATTTCATGTTGGTATAAAAATGCCCCTAAGCATCCATTAAATCTAGGTCTGCCCCCCACCCCCTCTTAATAAGGATACAGAACCCTTACGATCAGCAGCCTTCCTATGACCTGGCCTGCCCATATCTATATTAAGCACAACATTGAAGTCTCCCCTTGCTACCAATTCACCCTGCTGAAATTGGGACTGCCTGGAAAAAGCATCTCATAGAATGCTTCATGGTGCTGATTGGGGACATAAACTGAGTAAAGAGAAAGATCCTGCTCCCAATATGTCTATGGAGACCTACATACCTCCCTTGATTATTTGAGAGGGCGCAACAAATCAGTGGGGGAACTCCTTGCATCTTAAACCTTGCCAGTTGTCATACAGAGGGTCATTACGACCCAGGCGGTAAGTATGCCAACTTTACCACCATGGTCGTTTACACCATGGTGGATGGCGGATTTACCGCCCCATTCCAAGGTGAGTGGGGCGGTAAATCCCCATTTCCCATTTACCCTTCCCCATTCCCATTTTTGCCCCATAGGGCATAATAGGAGTGGGGAAGGCGCTAATTACGGCACCGTAAATTACGGTGCCGTAATTAGCACCAAGGCGGGTTAGCGCCAATGGTTTTAACGACTGCTAAAAGCAGCCATTAAAATTGGAATCAGGCATTAAGGGTTAACGACGGCGTTAACCCTTAACGCCTGGGTCGTAATGAGGCCCACAGAGTTTAGTCTCTTGGAGCAACACTATAACCTTTTACACACCAAAGAAATTCTATTCATCAGAGGTTCTGCCTCCAACAACTTTTGCAGATTCTGTAATAAAACAGATACAGTGGAAACCCTGAGGCATCTTGTGCTGTCATGTCCTGAACTGGTCTCAAAAAGAATGACCCATATGGGACACCTATTCAAAAACAGATGGTGTATGGAAGAAGATTACTGGTGGAACATTCTGATGTCGGGAGAAAACACCAAAAAAGTAATTGCGGTCGGACACGTCTTCCAGAACATAAACTTGACGAGAGAAGAAACAACCTGACAACAACCTGGAAAGCAAACCACAGCAATGACAATAAAGGATCAAATGAAGAAACATTTGTTTAGGATCAAATGAAGAAACACTTTCTTTTGTTCACACCCTTTTGTAAAAACTGTGAAAAAAAAAAATATATATATATCCGCCCCAGCTCCAATACTTTATCCAACGCACTCTTTCATTTCACCCGATAATTCAGCCCCTGTACATCATGGGAAATTATTTCAAAATAATTCATAGCAAACATATATACTCCCTATATCCAACCCCATCAAACACATCCCACACCAGCAGTTTCACCCATAATGCCAACCCAACTATATCTCCCTGGGTCATAGGGGCAAACGTCATCAACCCTTACACCTCTCACATGAAAGCAACCTTTCCTTTGCTGCACCATATGTGTAGATTAATAACTTCAGCTCAGTGCAAGAATCACAAACCCAACCCTGTAACCAAACATGCCTTGGACCAATGGAAGAACACAAAAAAACATGTTATGGTGAACCATCAGTTTTATCACTTAATGTGGGGTGCGTGCCCCCAATGCTAGTGCACTCTTTCCCCTAGAATAATAAATGTATCAGGTCAACATAATCAAGCCTATGCCTACAACATACTATGAGGCTCCCACCACCTCCCCCTGCATCACCTTAGACACACCAAACAAGCAACTCCTAGTATGAAATCTACTTCCAGTGGCCGCCAGGGAGTCCAAACTCTTCTCTCTACTATCCTGGGTCAGCCTTTGGCAAGCTCTATGTCTCGATTTCTGAGACTTTGATGGAGACTAGTTTGATTGCAAAGCAGCAGCATCAAAGTTATCCGCTGCCTGATCTCCTCCTGCATTATCTTGAGTACTGCCATTGCCGCCTGAAGAGTGGTGAACCCCTTTGTGTGTAAAGATGCTTCTAACGGGATAGCCCCACCTGTATTGAATCTACTTACCATACATCCATTGAGTCAGGGGTTTCATTTTTCAATGTTTTTGGATCGTTCCTGTGGGAAAATCCTGAAAAAAGATAATGGTGCTCTCTCTAAAGTAGATTCTGCCCTGTCTTCTTGGGATATGGGTTGTCTGCCACAAAGGTTTTGTTCGCGGGTGGACTGCCCGCAGTGTAACTGCTTGGGCCTCATTTTGACCGCTCATTAAAAATGGGGGCCTGAGCAATTCTTGCCCCCCGCCGCTAATGCTAAGGATGCGGGGGACACGCCTGCAACCCCTGAGGCTGAAGATTCCAATCATGTTTGGGATGTTCAGCTTCAAATTGATTGAAAAATTCAAACTAATGGTGGTGACTGTAATTCGGTCAAATCTACCATTTGTACACATTTTTCCAATCAATTTGGGTAATACCGCCTACTTGTGTTAGGGAGAATTCTCTGTTTAGGCTGAATTTCCTAACCTAGTGAGTCCCCCAGCAGCTTTGCTGGATTTTTGGGGTTTATTTTTTTCTCCTGCCAAGAGTGAGACTCTTTTACCCTCACTCTTGGACATGATTTGAGTGTATTCCTTTGACTCTAGATGTGTTTAATGGGCTATGGGGTCTTTTACTCCTTCAGTGCAGTAACACAGGGATGTCATAGTGACCCCCCAGTATAGACTCCATACCCTGGGACTGACTACTGTCTCCCAGGGCATGTAAAGTCACCATTGACTTTACTAGTCTTGAATTCTGAACAGAACCAGTACAAACCATTATATTGTGGACGTACTGGCTGGGGCAATTCGATTGCCCCGGGGTCTGTTAGTCGAGGGGGCATGTCTCCGTCCCCCCTGATCGAGTTTTGGCTGGTGGCAGTGAATACTATTTTTTATATTCAACCGCGAACATTTCTCTATGGGATTTTTCCATTGTTCGAGGCTACTATCCTTATTTATTTAATTATGATAGCCTCGAACATACCGCCGGTTTATTTAATTATTATTAATTCTCCGGTTGGTATTTTTTCGCCAAAACTCAGTTCTAAAATGGCGTTTGTGTTCTCTTCTGTGACTCCAACCCAAGTCGAGCCCTTTTTTCCACTTTTTTGGCGGGCTCCTCCACAGAAGCCCTCCAAAGTGGTGCCACTCTGTCTGGGGTACTTAGGAGGGGTGGAGGGGGATTTAGGCACCCTGGACTAAGTTGCCTAGGCAACTCAAGTCGCACTCCATCCTGATTGGCCCAAGCATGTTTGAGTGACAGCTAGGCTGAGTGAATGGGGGTTTTCTGCATAAAAGCAGGGCTTTGGGGACTGGAACTTCAGAAGTCGCCACAGGACCTAAGAATCCGATGAGGGAGAAGCTGAGCTGACCTGCCACGACGACACCACTGGTGGAGCCCTGCTGGACCGTCTCACCACTTTTCCCAACGACAGAGGAGATCTCCCGCCGGAGAGTCTTCTTCCTTTGACTGGTGGGGATAACCAGTTTCACTGTCTTTTCGCCTTCCCGGTGCATCTCATGGCCGCCTTGCCTGTGCCAAGCACCCCGGCAACCGGAATACCACGTTTTACCACGACCGCAAAATAAAGGGTAATACCTTTAACCGGAAAACTCTGCGGCTGGTTTCTTCCCTGGCAGGGCAACGACCTTCATCTTTCCTCCAAGTCGAGATCTTCTCTTCCTCTGGACGACGCCAAGACTTGCACCCGCTGCCAGGAACAACTGCCACCGCTGGAGGATCCTTCCCACTTAAGGTACTGTCTTCCGCCTGGCTTCCCTTGCCACCGACTGTACGGGGTAGATTTAGCCACGGCTTTCGAGCCTGGGTTAGCCTGGGACACCCTGGCTAAACTTTTCTGAGCCTCTCTAAACTCTTTTCGAACTCCCTGCAAGACTTTCAAAGCCTAGTGTAACTGTGTGATCTTGGGCGCATTTGTGCTCTGCTCTCTCTAAGAGTGGGCCTAGCCTATGGACTTTGGCTCCCCAGTGACTTTTGCTCTTCTGCCTTGCTAAATGTGTTCCTAAATCTTAGAGTGGTGTATCTTCACATATTCTGTCTTTTTCCCTCCCTTTTTCATGAACTTATTGGAGCGCCATCTATAGTTAAGCGCTCACCTCTGTGTGGAAATAAGTGGTGTTAACTAAGACTTGTCTGATAAGGAATAAGGGTTGTATATATCATAATAGTAACTGTGTTTAGAGTGTTTTACAATAAGAGTGCTGGAGTGTTTCAAACAGTGTGTTTTTAAATAAATAATGATATACTTTGATACCAAAGCTCTGGTCAGTGTTTGCTTGTGCTACTGTGTCTGAGTACCTATTGTGTATACTTTGCATACTGCCTAACTCTTCTTGAGGGAAGTCTGACTGCTCAGCCACAGCTACCAGGTAAATCTGGGAGGTACAGACTGCTACCAAGTGGGTTTACTGCTAAGACCTGTAGTCCTAAATCTTTTGCAGTGTTCCCAAAGGGAACTGCACAGGTTTCTGCCTAACAACTTGTCTTCTGAAAAAGCAGTTCCTTAGATTTGAAAAAATGCAATCTATCTAAGACATCTGGAACCAGATTTTTACATTGCTGGAAATTTGAAAACACTGTGTGGCAATCAAGACTGAGATCTATCCCAGGGAGTACCCCAGAATTTCGGTAAATACGTCTTGAACATAGGCCTCCAGATCCCGAATAGATATTTCCCTCAGAACTCCCCTGATCCTAATATTGTTCCTGCAGGATCTGCTTTTGCTGTCTTCTAACTTTTCTTCCATGAATACACAATGCTGTTCTAGCTCCTGAATACTCTGTTCAGGTTTTTCTTTTTCACAGTAAGTGTTTTCCAGATCTCCCATCATTTGTCAAGAATTTGTAGAGTACACATACGCCCAAAGGCATGTTGGCGCTGATTGCGAGAGGGATGTCCATGTTTAGGTACAGACTAAAATAACAGCGTTTTCAGCAGCTGGCGGAAGGAAACATTATCCTCAGTCCCACGTAAGGTGAGAGGCAAAGCATTCCAGACTTTGGCGGCAGCTACTGAGAACACATGCCCACCTGTCCGTGAGAGTCTGATCTGGGGAACAGCCACCAGGAGGGCAGATTGAGAGCGCAATGTGTGTGTAGGAGCATAGGGCACACATGTGTCCTGCAGATACTCCGCCCCCCAGGCATTAAAAGCCTTGGTGTATCATGCACATGGCCTTAAAAAGAATGCAGCTTTCAACAGGGAGCCAGTGGACTTGCTTTAACAGGGGAGATACATGGGTGCCAAAAGGTGGGCAAAAGATAGATCTGGCAGCCGCATTTTTGAGTAACTGCAGCCGGTTTAACAGGTAGCAAGGTTGTGCAAGATATAGTCAGTTGCAGTAATCGGGCCCGCTCAGAACTAATGCAGCCACCACCGGGGCTTGGCACTCTGCTGCTGGGATAAAAGGAAGAACCTTTGGAAGAATCCAGAGCTTAAAGTGCCTAGTTATACAAACTGCTGCCACCTGCTCATCCATGGCCAGGGATTCAGAGATTTTGACACCCAAGTGCTTTATCTCAGAGGCAGGCACGGGGGGAGGGCCAAGAAAAGAAGGCCAGAACTCTGCAGTCCAAAAACAAAGAGGGGAAGTAGTCCCAACGACCAGAACCTTAGTTTTACTGCCATTTAACTTTAACCAATTGGTTCTCATCCGTGCTCCCAATCCTCAAAGCACTTTCTCAACCGGGCCACTGTGTCAGCTTGAGTAAGGTCCAGGCGAACCAGGATCTGGGTATCATCTGCATACCAGTAGTAACAAAACCCATGAGACAGAATGAAAAGCAGTAGAGGCCTAATGTAAATTTTAAACAGAATGGGGGACAACGCAGATCCCTGAGGGATACCACAAAAAAGTGAGACCGGACTAGAACAAAAAGGGGGAAGAGAAACTGATTGGAACGATCGGCCAGGAAGGCCACAAACCAGTCGAGCACTTGGCCAGACAGACCAGCGTCAGAAAGGCGGGAAATCAGGAGAGGATGGTCAACCATGTAAAAGCAGCAGAGAGATCCAACAGCAAAACCGCTCCAACATCCCCCTGATCCACCAAACGCGCAAGGTCATCAAGAACCGAGTTCGGGACCGATTCCGTGCCTCTCCCCGGCTGGAACTCAGACTGAAATAAATCAAAATAATGAGATGATTCCAAAAAAGAGGACAGCAAGGGGGAGACCAGTGTTTCCAAAACCTTCATCAGAAAAGGCAGAAGTGAGATTGAGCGATAGTTTTACAACACTTCAAGATCTAAGGAGAGTTGCTTTAGCAAAGGGATCACCAAGGCATGCTTAAGTGTCGGTGGAATCGCCCACTAATAAATGCAGCATTGACAGCAGCAGTAATGTGAGCAATCAGAGCACCCAAGGCTTCCTTCAGAAGAGCCAAGGGTATGGCATCCGCAGTGGAGGCTGGTTTAAGGTGCTGGAAGTACGTCTGTGTCGGAGAATGTAGGGAACGTAGACCATCGACCCTGAGCAAGGGGAGGCTTAACAAGGGCCATATGGCGAGGTAACTGAGGTATCTCCCTTTTCATATAATCCCAGATAGTCGTGATTTTACTCACAAAAAACAAGGAGAGAGAGTCACCCAGAGGCTGCGAAGGCAGCACCTGAGCATGTGCCTTCTCGTGAGGGGATAAAGAATGAACATGATCAAAAAGGGCCTTTGGTTTATTAAGGGCACCTCGTACCTTGTTAGCGAAAAAATATTTTTTTGCATTTATAACTGCTTTGTGGGAGGCAGTAAGGGTGCAGCAAAAAGTAAATTTGGCATCAGAGGAGAAAGTGGAATGCCATTTTCTCTCAGCCTGTCTACAATGCAATTTACCACTTCTTAGATCCTCAAAGAACCAAGGCTCTGGGGAGCAGGATATCTGCTTACATAATTTAAGGGGAGCCAATGAATCAGCAGCCACTTCAAATGCGGCATCCAGAGTGGCCAGGGAGCATTCAGCTGCCTGCCCACAATGTGCTTTCAAGGAAGTAGTGAGCTCGGAGTATCTGACCAACATGGTCTGTGCCAATTCCCGAAAAGAGCCTTTCATCTCTTGGAGTATGGCCACTATATTCTTTTTGAATGAACTGCAGCGATTGAGCAATGTCTCATTTGTTTGATGGTTGCTGGTTTCACTGTCCCTCACCTCAGTGAGTCCCAGGGTCAACAGGCTCTACTGAGGCTACGGCTCAGTGCTGCTAGTACAGTGAAGGCTGCTGATGCTGCGATCACAGCTCAACGGGGAAACGAACACAGCACATCAGGTCTGGCGAACTCGATCCAAATGGGATCATACACAGGCTAAGCATTCCCTGCCAAGATGCGCTCCTGCACCATGTCTTATGGTCTTCCCTGCTCCGAACAGCCACCACCTCCACCTAAATGGGCCATTCAGCCACTTGACTGTGCAGAATGGTTACTAGATGGGTTGGAGGAAAGAGGGAGAAAGGCGGGATGACAACCACTCCGGGGGCTTCAAATCACCCTCTGCCAGCAGCCGCTAGGGCCCACCTACTGCCCGAAGCTCACATTGATACTTCCCACTCCAAAAGGCTGTCTGCCAACTTGAGTGCACCAGTGTTGTTGCGGATTGCTTCAGGCCACCGCCAGAGTTCTTAGTGTTTCGGTTGTTTTTTTTTTGCTGCAAAATGATCCTCTGTGTTCCCAGAGCTATCCACATCAGGAGTCGCAGTCTATGTTACTGAAAAAGGGCTATATATGCTGCAAACTCGTTTAATACATTGCAGCATTGGTGAATAAGTGAATACACCATTTCTTCATATCCAGAGATGCCTTTAATTAGGGAAAGTTATATTTCCTAACACAACAAACACTAATAATTTGGAATGCGTGATCGTCTACTCTGTGGAAATAGTGTAGTATGCCTTGCTTAGATTTGGTAATGATGTGTTGCAACAAATCCCACCACGTGAAGGTACACAGCTCAGAATTGAGGACTATTCTCTATTCAGGCTCACGTCTCTGAGGAAAACATCCAAATTCAGACTGTGCCCCCACCTTTGTGACACAAGAGAGACATACAAATTGTGTGTTTGCCCTCATCCCTGTGAGACAGCTGAGACATACAAATTGAGTATGCCCCTCACTCCTGCAGGACAGGAGACACATAACAATTCAGGCTATGCCGTCAGTCTTCTGAGCCATGATGTTTGAAAGATTCAGGATGTGCCTCATCCCACTGAGACACAACAGACATGCACATTCAGCTTGTCCCCTCATCCCTCTGAGAGAGGAGAGACATAAACACGGAATTTCTGATGTTAACCCTGTAAAAATGAAGTGTGCGCCCTCACCCTTACAGGACAGGGGAGACATATGAATGTCATGTGTGAATGACTGTAAAATCAGTGGAATTACTAAGGTAAATTATTCATGCACACCTTTGATAGTAGATATCAAAATGCAGCACATGTGGTAGCTCACACTCTAAGCTTGTGCACCATCAAGATTGTAGTTCTTCTTCACCTCTGTCACTACAAATTCATCACCACCACAATATGATTTAAGGTTCAGAGCCTGACCTAGTGGTATTGATGGAAACAATAGTTGCCACCCTCTTCACTGACCAAACCTCTTTTTCGACTGGAACACAGCAGACCATCCTCTGTCTCAACTATGTTCTGCTTTGGACTTTAAGGAACCATTGGCTGTGCTTATGAAATCAACAGAATCTTACCATAGTCAACTGGGATTATGGCACTCATACATTTTCAACACCAGTATCTCCTGTGGTCAAATACAATATTGTCAGCAGCACTAAAACATATGCTGCACAATGGCTGAGGACAGCTTGGGATGTCAATAGCTGCATGTACAAGTGCTGCTGGCCACACAGACCACTTGAAGCACCAATACTACAGTGGGCCATTGTCTTTGCCAAGCTGGAATTGTAATTGTAACCACCATTTGATTAGTAGAAGACCCACTGACACTACCTGTTGCTCAACCAGGCCCAGACACATAGAAGAATGCATAATCTGAAAGTGAGTCCCAAAGGGGAGAATGTGTGTGAGTTGGACATCCTACATGGGATACCCTTGCACGTGATGGTTTCAGTGGTGAGGGTGCTTCTAAATGAAGAAAGACTTCTTGCTGGCTTTTGGGTGTCTTCAGTTGTTGTTGTATGTCCTTCAAGTCTTCTGATCTGCCAGGAAATGCACATTCCAACTATGCCTGCTGTGTGTGTCAACCTTCTTCCCACAGCCTGGAATGCAGCCAATTTAACCTTAAAATAGTGGTCAATGAATAATGCCAAAAGATACTCAAGGTATTCTTTCATGCATTTTCTATGAAGGTCCTTCTGAAACATTGGCAATGGTTCTTTTGCCAGCTTCACCTTGCCTGAGTCGCCCAGGTCATCGTGTTCCTTTGCTCTTCTGGGCATGTTTGTTCAAAGCATGTAGAATGAGGCAATTACCTCAGTCAGTGCCAAAAAGTTTTGGCTCACATTCTGTGTGGCTTCCTCAAAGGGCCAAAATAAATAGACGTCATTGTGCATGTGCTGCCACCGAGCCAGGGTGAAAAAGGCCAGAACCAAAACTTGACTGTGACATTAAATGTAGTCATTCACAGCTTGCTTTCCTTACACTGCCATCAAGCATATTAAATATTGAATTCCAGTGGGTGGAAGTGAGGTTTAGGTTTTTCTCTGGTGATGTGGAATTGTGTGCTCTGACTGAAACACACCCAAACCATTCCTGTCACTGCATGATGATCTGAAATGAGCCAGCTCTTTTGTGCCACCACAAGCATATCATGGAAAGGGGAGCAATCACTGACAATTATTTCAGGACAAGGGGGCGAGCATGTGCACATATTGGCACATGCATTGTGTTCCAGAGCCTTATCCCATCATCACTTGCTTCACTTTACCAAAGATATCTGCTCCTGTGTGGCTTCTAACATCACATTTTTGCATGCATAAAGTGGTTTGTTGGTGGACAGCATGCAGCTGTTTGCAATACTTTCCTTGCTCACTAATAATGAGGAAGGCTACCCAATCTGCTATTACATCCATGCAATCAGTGTTTCGCTCGCTTTTCCACATATCGTACCAGAGTTCAGCTTCCTTCACCCCTCGGCTGAAACGTGTTCAATCTGGTTTGCTGTAAAGGGTCTATCTATGGTATTCCTCTGTGGTGCGCTTATCTGTGTTTTTGCCTTCCTTGCGCTAATGCCTCAGGGTTCAGTGAATTCATATTGTTCCAGACTTGGTCCCTGCGGCTGTATACACCCTCCGGTGATCCTATGTCCCTCCCTTGAGGGTATCCCTGCCCAGCCCCAATAGTCCTGCAGTTGGTAGGTAAGCCCCTCTGCCTAGCACTGAATCAGCAGCTTCATTGCATTCCCCCTTCGATCGATCATTTCATTGATACCTTTTTCACTATCATTTCTTTATTCTTGCCCTCGGGTATCCATAGTCGTGTTACCCTGTCCATGTCCCCTCCTTCGCCCTAGTATCCATCTAATGCAGACCCAAGTATTAGGCAATCCTGTCCATATAAGGAACATGATAACCAGAAAACATCATAATCCTCTGCATTTGGTGTGGCACAGCAAGGACCACATGATCTCCATCCTCATCTTCATTCATCCTGGGAGGCTTCATCTCACACCCGCTACCCATCACCAAGTTTATTAACAGTCAGTATATACTGTACGTTCCCCCTGCCACAATAACAGTTCTTGATGATACACTATCTGACACAAAAGGCAATGAGCATCAAGACGAGAACAGGGACAGCTATTTTGAACATGGCCGCTAGCCACTCGGGTAAATAATGAGTCTAGCCAACTGTCTGAGGCAAAATCATGTGTTTTTGAGGCAAAATCATGTGTTTCTTTTACCATCTTTTCATGTAATGTACGTATCTCTTCAACAGCTTCTGTGATTGTCCCATAGGCAGCCTCAGTGGTGGGTATTGATGTGCAGCAACTGCTCCCAATGTTATGGCAAACTTTTCTCTCTCTCCATTGCAGTAATTAGTTCGAGAATTAACCTATTCTGGGGGGCCACTTGGCGCAAGGCCCAAAGCTCCTCTCGCACTCCATGCAGTCTTTGTTCATTGCATTTGTCAACTGTTGCACCTCATTGTGGGTATGCTGCAGCCACTTGACATTTGTGGCTGCTTGTACCCCGGGAGCAATAAGGATGTAAAGAAGACCAATGCTTTGCTAAAATGTCTTAAGTGCTTTGGGATTGTATCCAAACTGTGATGATTCAGCAGAGATAAAGTTACTGTTCCTTTTTCCTTCTTAACACACTCCTTTGTTTGCCTTTCACCTCTTTCCGCTCTCTTTTCCTTTTCTTTTGCTGCAGTGTTGGGAGATCATTGAAAGTTAATAAGTCTGTCTGGGATACAACCAATGCAGGTTTGTGAAGGGTCACAAGTACGCACACCCCGCCCCAATCTGGAGGCAGATGGACGTAGGCTATAGATACACAGGCCCACCAATGATCCATCAGCACCGCCGTCCCTTTCTGAAATGCCGGGATGCTCATTGTCTTCCCACAGCCAGTGTTCATCCCAATTATGATTGTCCATGTTGCTCTAAAACATAAGGAATGCAGTGTAAGGGGCTCTATGTACACTGGTCGATGTCTATCATCTATCCATGTCAAAGCATGTACATTAGCATTCCATATTGTCCTGCAGTCATTATTTACCTTTTTCATCACCCCTACTTCGTAGCCCTTCTGCATGACACTGCACCATTCCCATCACCATTTTCCATCGTGAAACACTAACCCCCAATCCCCATCAGGGGTCTAGTTTGGCCTCACAGTATGCTATGTCCTGTTGAGTTTTTGCAGTATATCCTCCTGTGTGCACTGACCACCTGTTCCACCTTCCCGCCCCTTCTGTAATGTATTCTAATATGACATCCTTCACTTCTTCCCTGGTCATGCTTTCAAGCTGTATATATTTGTCTGCATATACCTCTTCCCCTTTGTCTATCCATTCTACCTCTACTGCATGCCGTTGAAACAAGCCCTGAGTCCTACATAACGACAGATGCCTTAGACATCCCCCTGTCTCTGCTCTTGTGACAAGAATTGACAAGAATTGTTTAGATGCCCTGTAATGTACAGGATCAGCAAGCACACATAGCAACTGCGATGTGTTCTCTCTTGCGCCTCCTGCTTCATCTCATTATACCAGACATTTCCAGATGCCATGTCTCCCCCTCAAAAATAGAGTCATATAAATTCTCAGCACTAAACATACACCTTAGTGCATACTTCTTTTCAATTGTCGGTAGACATCCCCCCGCCCCCCGCTTTCTTTATGCAATAAAAACCAGGGAAAGAAGAGAAGACAAGAGAACAAGAAACAAAACTCTCCTATCCCTATTAATTTCATATCATTGTTATATTTTCTCCCATTCCCCCCACTTCTCACATGCCCCCCTTTATCTTTACTTGTGGGCTTTCGGTAAAGACTTATTGCTGAACAAAATATTCATGAAAATTGGGAAATACTTCCCAACAAGTTGTGTCCCTCCCTTCTACATCCGAGGGGCTGCTGCCGTTGTCTTTGCAGACGTTGGAAACTTGGATCCATGCCCTTCTTCCCTTTATCTTTACTAGTGTGGGTGTTGTACACACTAGTTCGTAAGGGCCAGTGCATTTTGGCTACTACCACTTCTGGACAAAATTACAGATGAATACTTAGTCAGCAGGATGGAGGAGCTGCTCTTGTAGCAATTCTCCCTTTCCATGTGCACTTGTTTGTTCTATGGCGGGAGATGTATTTGAGGGCATTTGTCATTACAGTGAAATATTTTTGCATGTCTTTTTCCAAATCCTGTGCTATGTGTTAACGTCTGAAGTTTTTGCACAATGACGTGGTTAGCTTATGTTTTATTCCCAGGAGGTACGTTATCTCTTGAAAAAGGTCATTGGCGAAATGGTGCCCAATTTCAGACTTTATCTTGACACAAAGCACCCATTTGTGCTTCTTCAAGGGCCTGCAGTAGGGGCTTTGTCAATGTAGAGTAGTTGAAAACCCATGCCGTGCAATAATTGCACAACCCCAGAAATGTCGGCATCTCCTTCATTGTGTGCGGACGTGCATTGATGTGAATTGCTTCTACCCTCTCCTGTGTTATCCTGCTGCCTTATATTGATATTATTTGTCTCATGAATACAACTGCCTCTTGGCAGTATTGCAGTTTCTCTTTGTCCACCATATGCCTCTTGTCAGCTAGCAGCGTTAAGAGATGCACAAGTCCGTCGCAAACTGCTCCTGAGTCTCGCCTTGCTGCACACCAATAAATCAACAACATACTGTATGACCGTGATTGACACTTGTAAGTTACTGAGGTCCATCTATATCACAATATTGAAGATACTACGTGACTCTCAATAACACTGTGGAAGTCTAGTTTGTTCAAATCGGGTCCCCTGATACTGAAGGGCTATCAAACATCTAGAATATCGGTGTAGCTGAATGTAAAATAAATCATTCTTCAAGTCAATGACAGGGAAGTATTTTGCGTTCATTGGAATGTTGCATAGTATCATGGCAAGGGTCGGTACCAGGGAAAATTCTGCTTCAAGCATGTCGTTAAGAGGGAGTAAATCTTTTAACAATGTCCATGAGCTCCCTTTTCATTTCTTTATTGGGTATATAGCTGTGTTGGACAGTGATGTGGATGTCTGGATTATGACCTGCTGCCACAACGCATGTAGCTCCTTCCTTCAACTTTATCTTTACCGCCCCACTCTTTTTAACTCTCCTACATCATGAGGCCCTTTTGTCAATAACCGATTTGGAACCATTTTCAGATCTTTGTCTGTGTGCCTGCTTCCCCTCATTACCAGCTGTGTGAGTTTTGGCACCAGATTTTCCACTACTCTTACTGGGCAAGGTATCTGTAGCTTGAATACCATCTGGCCCTCTTCCTCCCCATCAGAGAACAGTTGTTCATCTGTTACTCTTGTGACTGTCAGTGTTGGGTCAATGCATAGCACTGTATGCCAGTCCATGTTGTCATTATCCGTTCCACATAGGATCAACATGTCTTTGCGGATCACTAACTCTTCAAGCTCTAGCACATTTGTGGTACCTTTTGTGTCCTCTCTTTGGCACTGCAGTTGGAATAGAAACTCTGACACCAACCGAAACCCCTTCCCTTGTATCCTCAGGTCCCATCCCAGTTATTTCTATCGCACTCTGAAACACTTGTGTATGAGCGCGATAGAAATAAAATATAAATCAATCAATCAATCAATCAATATCTTGACCCACACAGAAACATGCTAGGGTATGTGGGTTGGCCTTGTATTGTGTTTGGGAGTGTGCCGCTATAAGGGGCATGGCAACTCATGTGTAATAGACGCCTGGCGTCAAGTACACAATCTGTTTTTCTGTGAATGATATTGTGGCATTCAGTTTGTTCAATAAGACTATCCTTTGGATGCGGATGGGCGTGTGTTTGGAATACAATAGGTGTGCTATAATCTGCTGCGTCCGTATGGTTAGTGGTAAATCTTTTGTTACTAGAACTGTCACTACCAACACAGAGAAGCCCTGCATGTCGATTACTTTGTTTGATATCAGGAATCCCCCCTCCCTTATGCAAGATTTAGTATCTATGAGAAATGAGAACTCTCTTGGTCATATTTTCACTGATGCTTCCGGTCCTTCTTCAGGGCCTCAGTTACTGCTAGCACTGGACACACTCAAACCCTCTGTGGGACCCCTATTGTTGCGTGTTATTCTGCGGGAACAGGTAAGGATTTCCTCGGACCATGCTGAGCGTAGTGTCGTGAGGCATCACATTCTGCCCTAATACTACTGCACTTCTGCAGCTAGTGCTGGTGTCTGTGTTATACTCAGAGCTGCCATTCTGCCATCCATCGGGCCCCCTTGGGCCTGTTGCAGCCCCTGGGACAGGTGTGGGTGCCCCTGCTGAAATGGTGCTGGGTGTGACTGCACCTGCTGCGACTGCTGCTGCTCTGCGACAAACCCTTGCTGTTGTTCTATTTGTATTTTCTGTGCCTGAGCTTGGGATCCAAATGGAAATGGTGCGAAAAAATGCCCCATATACCCACATGTAAATCATGGCCCAAACATCCTGTAGCCTACTCCCCTGTATTCCCCTCACCTTGCTCACTGTGGGTAGCCTCTCCCCATTAGAAAGAACCCCTTGGTATGTAATTTCCCTGTTGTGGAACTCCCCATTGTGGCCTACAAAGTGGTGGCACATTTCCCCCTTGTGGGAGCATGTTCCCCATGGGAAACCCTGCCTGTTGGGTGGATGCCAGGGTGGCAGCGTCGGGTACGAGAATTGACCCTTCCATTGTGTATCATGTCAATTTCTTTTGCACCAGTTTATTTTCTGCTTTTGTAGCATTCTCTGCTGCCTGCCTCTCGCTCTCTTGCTTCCTTTTACAATAGTGCACTAATGTTGCCTGTATCTCAGACCATCCCTTTGCTTTGATTCCTAAAATCTTGTCTAAAGACACCTCTACATTGGCTGGCAGTCCCTTAACTAATAAATGATAGATCAGAGGTATACATTTATACCAGGGCGTTAGTGTCAGCAACATCCAAAGGTCTTGGACCTGTTTTATATATTTTGCTGGGTCCTGGTCAGGCTTCATCTTGTGTGCCATGACTGCCCCTAAATCTGAACTATCTGGGTTCATGCTTCTCATGACCTTCCACACGTGCGCTCGGCTGTGGTTGAACGGAGCCCTATCGTGTGCGTGGGTGCTTATATTTATTTTTATTTATTTATTGAGCCTTTGTATGGTGCCTATATACTAGAAAGTGTTTCCAGGTGCCGCAAGACTAAAAGGGAGTGAGGGGACTGGGGAGGATAAATACAGTAAACAGTCCTACTATGTCTTGTGCCATTTCGATTATGCAAGTGCAGCAAACAGTGAGTGTAGGGAGGAGGGGCAGGTCAGGGTGAGAGGGAAGGTAAAGTGAGTGAGAGGGCAGGGTGAAATTGGGAGGAGCCCCGGGGGCTGGCTAAGTGCTAAGGAGAGTCCAAAGGTCAAATGTGCTGGGGGACAGGCAACGGTCAGCAAGTGCGAGGAGGGGGGTTGACCAGGCTCAGTAGTTTAATCAAGTGAGGGGCCCAGATGCAAGTGCGGGCAGGGGTGTGGTGGGGCAGACTGGTCAGGGGTCCTGGCCCATGTATGACTCAGAATGGACCAGGCAGCCAGTCGCAACAGCAGGACAGGGGAAAGGGAAAGAGAAGGAGAAAAGGATAGTCTTGAGAAGCGTACAGAACTTGAGGAGATCTGGCTCAAGTCTGAGAGAGCGAGAGAGGCTATTCCGGAGGGAGGCTCCGGCTGAAGAAAGAGATCTACCCCCACTCTCTGGTTGGAGAAGCATTTTGCCTGCAGAGAGTTAGAGCTAGAGGACTCTAGCAGGGAGGTATTTATGGGGAGTAAGTTGGATGTGGCACATTACCAGACCCCAGAAAGCCTTGTCGAAGATGCAGAGGGTCTTACATTTGATCCTTGCAGACACTCGGAGCCTGTGGAGAGATTTTAGGGCTGGAGAGATGCGGTCCATGGGCCTGAGGCCAAGGATACGTATTGTAGTCCTATTCTGGATTAGTTGATGAGGGTGGAGGGAGAAAATAGGCAGATTAAGGAAGATGATGTTGCAGTAGTCCAGCCTGGAGAGAAACAGAACTCTAGAGGCATTATGTTTCTGGGGGAAGGTGAGGAAAGGGAAAATGTGTAGCATCCAGAGCAATGAATAGAATTTGGGAGCCAGCTGGAGGCTCGTGAAAGGAACGCGAGATTGGAACACACGGAGTGAGAGGACGACATTTGAAAGAGATCAGAAGACGGAGAAGCGGATGAAGGATGCGCCCATTCCCCACTCCACATTACGCCCTTAGAAAATATTATATTAACATTTATTATAATACAAACTGTTAAGAAGTTATTTACATTACCCACCCAAGTTATATAATTATTAAAGTACTTCCCATTCACTTATCTGCGTATGCCCTGCTTCGGAATGCCTCTGAGGAAGTGAAGCTGAAAGTGGGCCATCTTGGCAAGGTCAGAAATATGAGGAGAAAAGGAGTGGGAGGGGTCGAAGATGACACCCAGGTGTTTTGCCTCATAAGAGGGTGGGCGGATGTGGCCACAGGAGGCCAACCAGCGAGTAGGTGGGAATGAAGGGAGCAAGTTCCAATGAGAAGTATCTCGGTCTTACTGGCGTTAAGACAGAGATCATTAGCAGCACACCATGCCTGAAAAGCAGCCAGGCAATCAGGAATGAGAGAGGAAGGAGAGGAAGCAGAGGAGGGAAGCTTAAGGAGAGCTAAGTGTCATCCACATAACGCTGGAAGTGAGAATATAAGATGGAGATCAAGTGGGCAAGAGGGGCAAGGTAAATGTTAAAATGCCACAGCAAGAGGATATCGCCCTGAGGGATGCCACAAGTAGAGATTGAGGTAGAGGAGAGAAAAGGGCACATTTGAACCTGGGAAGGATGACTCGACAGGAAAGAGGTTATCCGGGTCAGTGCCCAGTAGGTGATGCCCAGAGTATCACAGAGTCGATTCAGGAGGGTGGCATGATTGACAGTGTCAAAGGCAAAGGACAGATCCAGGAGGATGAGAACAGACGGAGCGTTGGCGTCGAGTTTTGGGAGCAAGTCTTTGCAGGTATTCAGGAGAGGGTTTTCCATGCCTATGGCTGCTCTGAAGCCAGACTGGTGGTCGTGGAGGCAGTCAACAGATTCAGTGTGATGGATTAGTTGGGAGATTGCCAACTTCTCAAAGAGTTTGCCCAAACAGGGGTTAGTGGAGATAGGGTGATAATTAGCCAGACAGGAATGGTCCACAGACAGCTTTTAGGAGGTGGTGCACAAGGGAGTGCTTACAAGGTAATGGAAAGGAGCCAGTGGCAAAAGAGTGATTGCAGACCTCAGCAAGAGAGGCACCGAGGGTGGAATATTGTCCTTGATAATTTTAAGGAGCAGGGAAGCACCTGTTTGGTGGAGACGTTCATAGAGCAAACAGTTTTGGTGACCTCAGCAGGTGCTATGGGTGAGAAGGAGAAGAGCAGGAGGGATGGAAAGACAGGGGCCAATGGAGGCCTACGTTCAGGAGGGGCAGGGAGAGGAGTAGGTCAGAGTGAGTATAGGATGTCCAGAGTTTTGGTTGTGAAATGGGAGGCCACTGCAGTGCAGAGGGCCTGGGAAGGAAGAGAAGAAGTACAGACTGCAGTAAGATTGGCAAGTTACTTAAAGATTTTGAAATGTTCAGCCATGTTGTTGGTGGCTCCTGAGATGCGCGCTTGAATATGAGCCCCCTTCTTGGACTGGATGGACAGCCTGTAATACCTTTGAAGCAGGCGACAGGCCAGTTTGTCAGAGGATGTGCGAGAAGTCAACCACTTCCGTTCCGCAACTCTGCACTTGCTTTTCAGCGAGGCTAGGATGGAATTGTATCAACTGCTACATTTGGAGGAAGGCTTTATGCAGATCCTCCTTGAAGGGACAAGGATGTCAAGGGGGTTGAAGATGGAGAGGTGAAGGTTATCAAGGAATTTCACCCCTCTGTACCCCGCCTGAACATATTGTATCTCCTGTTCTCTTATTTTGGCTTCAAATATGCTTTTCATGTCCCCTATCGCCAATTCCACCTCGGCTGTCTCTTTCTCAAGCGCATATATCCACTTGCCAGCCCCAGCCACAATCAAGGTCAGGCTGCATGTTAGGTTGTCTTTGCCCATTGCCTTCCAGGGTATATACTGCACATCCCCTCTGCCCGGCTGTAATAACAGCATCTGCATTGCCCAGGGTCCCATCTCCCCTCCCCTCTTTGTCTTCTGTACCAGCCCTATGTTCCTGTTCTCTTTCCTGCTATGGCGGAAGGTCAACTAGTCCCTCCTGGGATCCTCACATTCCCGCCACCTCCTTTGCTTTCCTCCCCTTCATCTCTCCCTATTGGGGATCCATTGTTCGTCCTCTCCATCACTTAAATCTTCTCCTACTTCTTCTTCCTCTGACGCTTTACTACTTGTGTTCTCCTCCTATTGCCTCCTCCTCACCATCTTGCTCTTCCTCATCATCCAGTCTGAATTGTATCCTTCCCGACAGCCATTCCTTTCTGTCCCCTATGTCCCCTCTTGGCTTATCCTTCCTCCTACCTCCTGTGCGATCACCCTCTCTGCCTCATTAAATACTGCGTACACCTGCTGTTGTGTGCTCTTTTCATTGTCCATTAAATATTTCCTCTCTTCCTGTTTGTGTGCATCATCCCATCAGGTGTCTCTATCCTTCTTTTTCCCAACATCCCTCCTTCCCTCTCTGTGCACTCCGACTGCAGGTTGGTGTACCCTGATGTGGGTCGTAACATCAGATAGGTGGCATAAGTCAGGAACGGAGCACTTGCTCAGCCTCTTCTCCTGTTTTCTTCGTGGGCTCTCCCTTCTTCTCCTCATATAGCCTTCAAAGCCCCAACATATTCTGCCTGCTCTTTAGCTTGGAACTTTTATATCTTGCTTATAAATATGAGAACAATTATACTTCAATATTGTATTGCGATATTGTAGTCATTGTTCACACATATGGTTGAGGGGACTGTCTAGATAAGCCATTGTCTCACTCTTTTTAGCTATTCCTCTCCTATACCCTAACTACCCCTCTTATACATTTCTTCCCAAAAATACCCACTCTCTCTCTCTTTCACCAATCTCCCCTTATCTTTCTCTTTCACTCTGGCCTTCTACACAGGCCCACCCAGTGTCTCTACACTGGCCTTCTCGCCAGGCCCGTCCACTCAATCTGGGTTAGTAATGTAATGGCCCTCTAAAAGGGCTCACCCCTTCCTTATGTTAGGGCAGGTAGGTGCCTAGTCACCTCTCCATCTCTTGCTCTCACCCACCTCTAGAATGTCAAGCACGCTATTATACACCAGATACCTGTCAGCAAGGACCCGTCCACCTTGGTCAATACCACAAAAACAATCAAAAACAATATGAACAGCACTTATTGCCATGCATGAGTCCCACTCCTCTCCTTCAAAGAACCACTTAATGCAACCACTTTAATGACTGCACAATGAAATAACACCCTCCTCCCCTAAATGAAGCAATTATACAATCTCGGCACTACACGCAACAGCCATCTAACAGTGTTTGCCTCTCACTACGCACCTCCCCTGATCTAACGCAGATGTGCCCATACACACACACACACATCCACTCCCTATGGGGTGGCACATGCTAGAATCTACTACTACTAGGGCTTATCATCCTCCCACTGTGAGGATGCATCTTAAACACCATAAAAAACAATACTTCCCCTACCATGGCCATTAAACCACGATTCAGCGTGTTCTTGCTCAGTTACACTCATGTGTCGAAGACATCCTCAAGTCATGTCTGCACTGAGACTTCCTCGTGGGCTGATTCTTCACCTGAGCACGGGCAGTGCTTGGGACCAGGCAGACATTCATGAACTTGGGGTCTGCAAGACCTCCTCATTGTTGAGCATGGGACTGGTCTGCAGTCGCTGGACCCTCACCCCCAGGCATGGTGGCTGGAATACCCTCAGCAGACCGAGGGAACCAAACATATCGCTGAAGCCAATAAAATGTATTAGGGGTCCTCTAATGGCACGTAATCAATGAGTTACCAGTAGTAGTCCAAGCAGGAGCATAAACTAGGCAAGAAGTAATGCTGTTTAACACAGCTGGGCAAGCACAAATCAAACAGCACAATGGAACAGAACTGGTTGATCAGAGCTGATAAGCTGGCTCAAAGAGAACAATACTTTTATACTGCTAATACAATATGTGTACAGTTATAAACAGTTGCATTTCAAATGCCAAGACATCACTGTTTTCATGAAAATGGCTAGTTAAAATATGCCATGCCCATATAGCTAGTGATTTAAATAGGTTCCAAAAGATAACCATTATTTTTCACTATCTCTACCATCAGGGGCTATATAAATCTGTATTGATTAACAAAGAGATAGGAAACCAAACACAAATGAACAATTTTAGGTATCCTCTGGGAACACAAACACCTATCTAAATGATGTTCCAGTACTCATATCTTGAAAAAATAGATTATCCAAAAATATATAATTTACTGCAAATGAGACCCTAAACTAGCACAACAGTTGATCGTATTGAATACAATTGTATTACTCGATTTTCATAAAAAATCACAACTCAGACAAATACATAGACACAAATATAGCAGCATATCACAACATCACATAACGCATGTGTCACAAAAAACATATATATTCCCGACATGTACCATTTTTCAGTTCTTTATGCCTTTATGTGGCTGAACTTTCTTCAGGGGAATCAATTCTTTTTCATTTCAAATTCCTTCAACATTGTGCGGTAGGGGTCCTAAGAACATCCACCAACGGATGTTATCAAAAACTGTCTGCAGTGAATTATTTTATTTCACAGAGGTCTTCGGAAATCTTGGGTCGGCTCTCTTTGAATGGACATGGATCTCACTATATAGATTCATTCTGATTCCCCCCACTCCCCACCTCTCGTTGTATGGAGATGTCTCAGTTGCACTCTGGGGGCTATGTAATCACTATCTGAACAAACAGAAAGGGTTTTGTTCTAATATCCTGGTGGAATCAGAATGTTCGGAAGAAATTCTGATCCAAAATCCAGTGAAGGCGAAAGAATTAATGAAAATAATGGATTGGATCAGAACCATTGCTATAATGAGAAAATTCAGGATCGTTGCTTCCTTGACACTGACAGATAAACCAAGATCCACAATGCCCACTTACTTGACCAAAGTCTCATTCTATATAAACTTTGTGTTGTGGAACAGAATTCAATTTTCGATGAAAGTCTAAAGTGCTCTAATGTGAGGATTATTTGTGTTATGCATGTCTTGGCCTTCTGCTCTGTTTTCTAATTTAAGATTTATTTTACTATTATGTCAATAAACTGTTCTAATGATTTATGATTAATATTGAGTTTTGTGAAAAGTCAAATTTTAACAAATTTTGGTTTGACTATATCACAATAATAAAATAAAAGGAACCAAATCAGTCGCCCCAGAAAAAACCTTTTGCATTCATGGCAGTGCCTGGCATTGGGTATTTCCCCTCCCTAACACAGGACCTGGTCGCCAACATATCTACAATTAAGGAAAATGTTTTGTCACCTATAATCCCTGGCCCAGTAAAAGGATTCACCCCCACTACGGTCATGTTTCCTATACTAGGTACATGTGCCTGTGCGCCTGAATTTATGTTGCACGTTACCATAGTGGTATTCTATTGTACTGATGTTTGTGGCTGCATCTGTATGGGTACTAGCTGTGTCTGTACGGGTGATGGTTATGCTTGCATAGGCATCTGTGGTGTAGGTTGCATATGCGGCACATGTGTGTGATTCTGCGTGTTATCCCGGGCATAATACGCAGGTGAATCTACACTGTATGGTGGCGGATATGCCATTCCCCTCTTTGATCATGCCATTTCTGTTGCATCCTTCCTCTGCTTCTGCATACTCGGGCAATGTGTTCTATTTTCCCACATGTCCAACATTGCGGAGGTGCTCCCCGAATCTGGTCGGTCCCCTACTGAATACTCCTCATTACAGAGCTTGAAACCCAACCCATATCCCTCATGGTGCAATCCCTCATCCTTGTGGGAAATAATCATATTCTCCCATTCCTGCTAAATTTGCTCCAGCCATTGGCTGTACCTGCTGTTTGTCCTGTGTAACCACTCCCTCTCCACTTGTCAACATAGCCCGTTCCACAGAAACCGTTGACAGTTTTTACTGAACTAAAAATGGTGTTCTATAGTCAAGTATATTTTCAGCAATGGCTTTGATTCCATTCCTACTATTTTATTCAGTGTCATCTGCACTGGGTTTGATAACCCTTGACTCAGGATATGGTAAAAAAATAGTGATGGTTTTGTCACAAATCTCTCTCATCTCAAGACACCATCGCTCTTGAAACTCTTGTATTTAAGCAACAGGGTCTTTGTCATCACGCATCTTACATGTCATGATCACACTCATGTCAGATGTGCCAAGATATTGCATTCTGACTGCCCTCCATACGTTTGCCCTGCAATTATTAAAAGGTGCGCCATCATGAACTGTGCTTCGAACAGTCACCCCAGGGTACCCTTCTCTCTTCCAAATGTCGTCAGCAATCTTCTCAATGGTGGCCGCTAATACACTTTGATGTTGCCCAGCGCTTGAATCATCCCTGATGTCATTCTTTCTAGCTCATAGATCCATTTCCCCCCCCTCATGTTAATGTTGGTAATTTACATCTCAAATTGTCCTTGTTCATTAGTGGCCATGGTATATATTCCGGTCGTCCCCCCCTTTTCTAACAATGGAAATTGTGTTAGTTCTCTATTGTCTTCCTGTTCCGTTATGCCCTTCATTTTTGTGAATGCACCTGTCATGTTCACCTTTTTCCGTGCTGGTAATGTTCTTAACCTGTTTGCGTAAGGGGTTATCTCTTCTAAGCCCTGCAATTGCTCCCTTGACCACTTGGGATATGTTGCAGGGTCTGGTCTTTTCTCTTCTGCTTCCTCCAAATCTGCCCACAGTACTTCCTTTTGTGACCACTCATACTATCCTGTCCTATCCTTCATTATCCTTTTAATCTCTTCATCAAAACCCATTTTCTCACACTCGTCATTACCTTCTTCATCTTCTCTGTCCTCAAAATCTATTTGAGGTACCGGTTTGTCCCGTACATTCCCCTTAATGCATTCTCTAATAAACGTGGCTCTTCTTGTAGTGCTCCTCCCACACTCCTCTTGACCTTATGTGTGGCACTGCTTTTCTACGTACTCCAATATAAATGACCACTCCTCCTTCGTACCACTACTCCCTCACCTTCACCTGGAAGAGTATTCTTTTTCATTATCTCGTCCATTTCTCTGAAGCCTCTTTCTAAACTCCTTTCCCTTTCCCAGTCCCTTTCAATTTCCTCTTTATCTTTAAGTATGCACTCCTTAAAAAGCTTTTGAACTTCCTTTCTCCCCTTTTCTCAGCTTTTCTCTATTTGCCTGTCTCATTTTTCTTGTATTTCCTTCACTCTCTTTTACACCACTTGCCTTTATCTTTGCCTTTCCCCCTTCTGCTTCCTCACCTTTTCCCGATCTTCTCTCTCTTTCTCCTTCTCTCTTTCCTGTAGTTCCCTTTCCTTTCCTCCTGTCGTTTCTTCTTCTTTTCCTTATTCATTCTATATTTTCTCTCCCTGTCTGCAACTTACTCTATTATTCTCCTGCATTATTGTCTCCAATTCTCTCTCTGCGTCTTCTGTCATTCCTCTGCTTCCTCTCTTCCCTTGTAACCTCCTGTTCTTTGTCTAAAGAATTGCCTGAATACCTTCAATCCAATTTAACCTCATTAGTGCCAAGGACGAGCTATCTTGTCCTTGGGATTCCCTCACTGTTGCCAAGGACGGGATAGTTCATCCTTTTCGGCACTTTGTTTTGTGTGATCAGCAGGGATCACACAAAACTGTAATCCAACCCCCGGGCTATGTGAGGGGAAGGTCCCCCCTCACCGCCAGGGGGCTGGTTTACCTTCAGTTTCACGTTGGTGTGCGTAAAGCCTACTAGGTAAGCGGCCCCCTTCCCCCGTGGCCCCAAAGCATGGGGCCACAGCGCTAGAGACCCCTGAGGGCAGATGATCACTGCCCCAGGGGTGAAAATAAAAATAAACAATAAAAAAATCGAGGGATGGGGAGGTGGGAGGGAGTTTGGGGCCCTGGGGCCCACTAGGCCACCAGGGATTTAGGAAAAAGTGGTGTCCTTGGAAAGGGGAGGTTCTCCCCTTTCCAAGGACACTGCGCATATGACGTATTGCTGGTCACGGATCAGCACAGAGCGCTGGATCCGTGACCAGCAACCCACTGGACCACCATGGATTTGTTTGTGACGTCGGGGGGGATGGGGGCTGCTTCAAGTAAGCAGCCCTCTCCCCCCCTGGCCTCCAAAGCATGGGGGCACATATGTGGACAACCCTGGGGGCAGATGGCTGATCCTCTTCCCCCAGGGAAGGGGGCAAAAATAAAAAAAATAAAAAATAAATAAATAGAACAGGGGTGGGGGGCCTGGGATTTTTTTTGCCCCCATGAAATGGTGGTGGCCCTCCCCCTCCCACACCAAGTGGAAAGGTGGGGCCACCCCTTGTAGCGCTCCCTGGGGGCAGATTTATGCCCCCAGGCAGGAGTACATGAGGTGGCCCCCATCCAAAATGGGGGTGTGGGGGGAGGGCCACCAGGAATCAGGGGTGGACTGGCCTATAGGGAACTCTGGAGATTTCCCGGTGGGCCTCTGCACACTGGGCCTCTTTTGAGTGGTATTTCCAAATTTTCTCATAGGACAAGCATTGGGCTTGCTGAAAAGGTGCCATATGGGGCCACTTTGAACATTATTTTCAGGGCCTCTTTTGGTCCCCAGTAATTATTTCCAGGGCCTCTTTTAGTTCCCAGTCCAGTCCTGCCAGGAATTAGTGTGCAGGCCCCCCAAAGAATGGGGCCTGAAGGTTAGCCCCCCCTGGGGGCAGAAGGCAGATCATCTGCCCCCAGGGAAGGGGGCAAAACAATAAAAACAAAAAATGAAAATAACGAAAGGGAATGTTGGGTGGGATTGGGGGGGCACTAGCCGCCAGGGATATATTTTACAAAAAAGGGGGGTGGCCCTCTCCCCCTCACCCAAAGGGAAAATGGGGGCACCCCTTGTAGCCCTCCCTGGGGGCAGATATCTGCTCCTAGGAAGGGGCATCTGACCCCAGGGAGGGCTGCATGAGATGCCCCCCTCTTATCTGCCCCCAGGGAGGGCTGAATGAGATGCCCCTCTGCATTTGGTGTGGGGGTAGAGGGTCACCCCCCATTACATTAAAAAATTACCTGGCGGTTTAGGATGCCCCTCAGCCGGCCCTAAAGTGTAGTGTACCTTTTTCATTTTTTTCTTTGTTTACAAAACTTGCCTGGGCGCAGAGGGGCACATTGGTGTGCCAATCTGGCGCTGGGGTGCCCAAACCTTACTGCCCCACCCACTTGGGGTCTGTACCACCATTTCTGGGGGCCCTCTCCCCCCCACCCCAAATGAAGGGGGAGTGTACCTCACGTAGCCGTTTGTAGGAAGCCCAGGGAGGCCTGCATGAGATGCCCCTGCCACCCATTTGGGGTGACGGGGGAGAGGGCCAGAGCGAAATGTTTCAGAATTGTCTTCATTTTCAGACAATTTCAGAGGACACCCGTGGGAATGCACAGAGGTCTGACTTGCGCGAAGCGGCCCAGAATTTATTACCCAAAACCCCAGACAAAGTGAACATTGTGTTTTTTCCCCACCAAATATCACACTTTGTCGTGGATTGTGGCTAATAAAAACTGGGGCAATTTGCGCAAGGCATACCTCTGTGGATTCCCACGGGTGTCCTCTTTTGGGAAAAGCATGGCGTTCCTTGTTTTCCTTGCTGGCTTCGACACCCTAGGCCCAAATCTGTAGGTTGCCCACATGAACAAAATGGGCAGTGGCTAAAGGCTTGGCATTACCAATGGGTTACCCGTTTCCTTTTGCACCCTTCGGTAGGTGCACCCACACATGTGAAGTACCGTTTTCATCAGGACACCTGTGGGAATGCAATACGGTAGGCCATGTGTTGTTGGCGGCGTGATTCGAAAGGGTGCGCCGAGTGAAATGTGCGGAAAATGCTTTTTTCCCCGACATTTCAGACTTTGCGGGGGTGTCTGGGTAATAAATTCTGGGCCGATTTGCGCAAATCATACCTCTGCGGATTCCCACGGGTGTCCTCTTTTTGGAAAAGCATGGGGTCCCCTGTTTTCCTTGGTGGCTTGGACACTCGAGGCCCATATCTGTATGTTGTGCTTGTCTGGAGAAAGTGTCAAATTCAGGTGTCGAAACAGACTTGGGGTACCTTTGTTTTAGGTTTTCCCCTTGGTGCCCAGGTAGGTGCACCCACACATGAGGTACCGTTTTCATCGGGACACCTGTGGGAACGCGGGACGGTAGGCCATGTGCTGTTGGCGGCGTGTTCCGAAGGGTGCGCCGAGTGAAATGTGCGGAAAATGCGTTTTTTTCCCCATATTTCGGACTGTGAGGGGGTGTCTGGGTAATACATTCTGGGCCGATTTGCGCAAATCATACCTCTGTGGATTCTCACGGGTGTCCTCTTTTTGGAAATGCATGGGTTCCCCTGTTTTCCTTGGTGGCTTGCACACCCGAGGCCCATATCTCTATGTTGTGCTTGTCTGGAGAAAGTGTCAAATTCAGGTGTCGAAACAGACTTGGGGTTAGCTGTGTTTTAGGCTTTCCCCTTGGCGCCCAGGTAGGTGCACCCACACATGTGAGGTACAGTTTTCATTGGGAAACTGGTGGGAACATGGGATGGTAGGCCAGTTGTTGTTGGGGCATGTTTCGATGGGTGCACCAATTGAAATGTGCGGTAAATGCATTTTTTCCCCACATTTCGGAATTTGCGGGGTGTCTGGGTAATACATTCTGAGCCGATTTGTGCAAATCATACCTCTGCGTATTCCCACAGGTGTCCTCTTTTCGGAAATGCATGGGTTTCCATGTATTCCTTGGTGGCTTGGACACCCGAGGCCCATATCTGTGTATTGTGCTTGTCTTGAGAAAATGTCAAATTCAAGTGTCGAAACAGACTTGGGGTTACCTATGTTTTAGGCTTTCCCCTTGGCGCCCAGGTAGGTGCACCCACACATGTGAGGTACCGTTTTCATCGGAACACCTGTTGGAACACGGGACGGTAGGCAATTTGTTGTTGACTGCGTGTTTTGATGGGTGCGCCGAGTGAAATGTGCGGGAAATTAATTTTTTTCCCCACATTTCCGAATTTGCTGGGGTGTCTGGGTAATAAATTCTGGCCCGACTTGCGCAAATCATACCTCTGCGGATTCCCACAGGTGTCCTCTTTTCGTAAATGCATGTGGTTCCTTGTTTTTCTTGGTGGCTTGGACACCCGAGGCCCATATCTGTATGTTGTGCTTGTCTGGAGAAAGTGTCAAGTTCAGGTGTCGAAACAGACTTAGGGTTACCTGTGTTTTAGGCTTTCCCCTTGGTGCCCAGGTAGGTGCACCCACACATGTGAGGTACCGTTTTCATCGGGACACCTGTGGGAACGCGGGACGGTAGGCCATGTGTTGTTGTCGGCGTGTTTCGATGGTTGCGTCGAGTGAAATGTGTGGAAAATGAGTTTTTTTTCCGACATTTCGGACCGTGCGGTAGTGTCTGGGTAATACATTCTGGGCCGATTTGCGCAAATCATACCTCTGCGGATTCCCACCTCTTTTTGGAAATGCATTGGGTTCACTGTTTTCCTTGGTGGCTTGGACACCCGAGGCCCATATCTGTATGTTGAGCTTGTCTGGAGAAAGTGTCAAATTCAGGTGTCGAAACAGATTAGGGGTTACCTGTATTTTAGGTTTTCCCCTTGGTGCCCAGGTAGGTGCACCCACACATGAGTTACCATTTTCATCGGGACACCTGTAGGAACGTGGGACAGTAGGCCATGTCTTGTTGGCGGCGTGTTTCTATGGGTGTGCCGAGTGAAATATGCGCAAAATGCGTTTTTTTCCCCATATTTCGGACTGTGCGGGGGTGTCTGGGTAATATATTCTGGGCCGATTTGCGCAAATCATACCTCTGCGGATTCCCACAGGTGTCCTCTTTTTGGAAATGCATGGGATTCCCTGTTTTCCTTGGTGGCTTGGACACCCGAGGCCCATATCTGTATGTTGTGCTTGTTCCTGAGAAAGTGTCAAATTCAGGTGTCAAACAGACTTGGGGTTACCTGTGTTTTAGGCTTTCCCCTTGGTGCCCAGGTAGGTGCACCCACATATGTGAGGTAACATTTTCATCGGGACACCTGTGGGAACGCGGGACGGTAGGCCATGTGTTGTTGGCGGCGTGTTTCGATGGGTGCGCCGAGTGAAATGTGCAGAAAATGCGTTTTTTTTCCCACATTTCAGTCTTTGCAGGGGTGTGTGGGTAATAAATTCTGGGCCGATTTGCGCAAATCATACCTCTGCGGATTCCCACGGGTGTCCTCTTTTCGGACATGCATGGGGTTCCCTGTTTTCCTTGGTGGCTTGGACACCCGAGACCCATATCTGTATGTTGTGCTTGTCTGGTGAAAGTGTCAAATTCAGATGTTGAAACAGACTTGGGGTTACCTGTGTTTTAGGGTTTCCCCTTGGCGCCCAGGTAGGTGCACCCACACATGTGAGGTACTGTTTTCATTGGGACACCTGTGGGAATGCAGGACGGTAGGCCATGTGTTGTTGGCGGCGTGTTTCGATTGGTGCGCTGAGTGAAATGTGCGGAAAATGCGTTTTTTTCCCCACATTTCAGACTTTGCAGGGGTGTCTGGGTAATACATTCTGGGCCGATTTGTGCAAATCATACCTCTGCGGATTCCCGCAGGTGTCCTCTTTTCAGAAATACATGGGGTTCCCTGTTTTCCTTGATGGCTTGGACACCCGAGGCCCATATCTGTATGTTGTATGTGTCTGAAGAAAGTGTCAAATTCAGGTGTCGAAACAGACTTGGGGTTACTTGTGTTATAGGCTTTCCCCTTGGCGCCCAGGTAGGTGCACCCACACATGTGAGGTACCATTTTCATCAGGACACCTGTGGGAACGTGGGACGGTAGGCTATGTGTTGTTGGCGGCGTGTTTCGATGGGTGCGCCGATTGAATTGTGCGGAAAATGCGTTTTTTTCCCCACATTTCGGACTTTGCAGGGTGTCTGGGTAATAATTTCTGGGCCGATTTGTGCAAATCATATCTTTGCGGATTCCCACGGGTGTCCTCTTTTTGGAAATGCATGGGGTTCCCTGTTTTCCTTGATGGCTTGGACACCCGAGGCCCATATCTGTTTGTAGTGCTTGTCTGGAGAAAGTGTCAAATTCAGGTGTCGAAACAGACTTGGGGTTACCTGTATTTTAGGCTTTCCCCTTGGCGCCCAGGTAGGTGCACCCACATATGTGAGGTACCGTTTTCATCAGGACACCTGTGGGAACGTGGGACGGTAGGCCATGTGTTGTTGGCGACGTGTTTCGATGGGTGTGCCGAGTGAAATGTGCAGAAAATGCGTTTTTTCCCCCACATTTCAGACTTTGCAGGGGTGTCTGGGTAATAAATTCTGGGCCGATTTGAGCAAATCATACCTCTGTGGATTCTCACGGGTGTCCTCTTTTCGGAAATCCATGGGGTTCTCTGTTTTACTTTGTGCTTGGACACCCAAGGCCAATATTTGTATGTTGTGCTTGTCTGGAGAAAGTGTCAAATTCAGGTGTCGATACAGACTTGGGGTTACCTGTGTTTTAGGCTTTTCCCTTGGCACCCAGGTAGATGCACCCACACATGTGAGGTACCATTTTCCTTGGGACACCTGTGGAAACGCGGGACGGTAGGCCATATGTTGTTGGCAGCATGTTTCGATGCTGCGCTGAGTGAAATGTGCGGAAAATGTGTTTTTTTCCCACATTTCGGAATTTGTGGGGGTGTCTGGGTAATAAATTCTTGGCCGATTTGCGCAAATCATACCTCTGCGGATTCCCACGGGTGTCCTCTTTTCGGAAATGCATGGGGTTCCATGTTTTCCTCGGTCGGTTGGACACCCGAGGCCCATATCTGTATGTTGTATGTGTCTGGAGAAAGTTTCAAATTCAGGTGTCGTAACAGACTTGGGGTTACCTGTGTTTTAGGCTTTCCCGTTGGCGCCCAGGTAGGTGCACCCACACATGTGAGGTACCGTTTTCATTGGGAAACTGGCGGTAACATGGGATGGTAGGCTATGTGTTGTTGGCGGCGTGTTTCGATGGGTGCAGGAATTGAAATGTGCGGTAAATGCATTTTTTTCCGCACATTTCGGACTTTGCAGGGTGTCTAGGTAATACATTCGGGGCTGATTTGCGCAAATCATACCTCTGCGTATTCCCACTGGTGCCCTCTTTTCAGAAATGCATGGGGTTCCATGTTTTCCTCGGTGGCTTGGACATCCGAGGCCCATATCTGTATGTTGTGCTTGTCTGGAGAAAGTGTCAAATTCAGGTGTCGAAACAGACTTGGGGTTACCTGTGTTTTAGGTTTTCCCCTTGGCGCCCAGGTAGGTGCACCCACATATGTGAGGTACCGTTTTCATCGGAACACCTGTGGGATCGAGGGACGGTAGGCCATTTTTTTTATCAACGGCGTGTTTTGATGGGTGCGCCGAGTGAAATGTGTGGAAAATGAATTTTTTTCCCCACATTTCGGAATTTGCGGGGGTGTCTGGGTAATAAATTCTGGGCAGACCTGTGCGAATCATACCTCTGCGGATTCCCACAGGTGTCCTCTTTTCGGAAATGCATGGGGTTCCCTGTTTTCCTTGGTGGCTTGGACACCCGAGGCCCATGTTGTGCTTGTCTGGAGAAAGTGTCAAATTCAGGTGTCGAAACAGACTTGGGGTTACCTGTGTAGGTGCACCCACACATGTGAGGCACCGTTTTCATCGGGACACCTGTGGAAACGCGGTACGGTAGGCCATGTGTTGTTGGCGGCGTGTTTCGATGGGTGCGCCAAGTGAAATATGCAGAAAATGCATTTTTTTCCCCATATTTCAGACTGTGCGGATGTGTCTGGGTAATAAATTCTTGGCCGATTTGCGCAAATCATACCTCTGTGGATTCCCACAGGTGTCCTCTTTTTGGAAATGCATTGGGTTCACTGTTTTCCTTGGTGGCTTGGACACCCGAGGCCCATATCTGTATGTTGTGCTTGTCTGGAGAAAGTGTCAAATTCAGGTGTCGAAACAGACTTGGGGTTACCTGTGTTTTAGGCTTTTCCCTTGGCACCCAGGTAGGTGCACCCACACATGTTAGGTACCATTTTCCTCGGGACACCTGTGGGAACGCGGGACAATAGGCCATATGTTGTTGGCAGCATGTTTTGATGCTGCGCTGAGTGAAATGTGCGGAAAATGCGTTTTTTTCCCACATTTCGGAATTTGCGGGGGTGTCTGGGTAATAAATTCTGGGCCGATTTGCGCAAATCATACCTCTGCAGATTCCCACGGGTGTCCTCTTTTCGGAAATGCATGGGGTTCCATGTTTTCCTCGGTCGGTTGGACACCCGAGGCCCATATCTGTATGTTGTATGTGTCTGGAGAAAGTTTCAAATTCAGGTGTCGAAACAGACTTGGGGTTACCTGTGTTTTAGGCTTTCCCGTTGGCGCCCAGGTAGGTCCACCCACACATGTGAGGTACCGTTTTCATTGGGAAACTGGCGGTAACATGGGATGGTAGGCTATGTGTTGTTGGCGGCGTGTTTCGATGGGTGCAGGAATTGAAATGTGCGGTAAATGCATTTTTTTCAGCACATTTCGGACTTTGCGAGGTGTCTAGGTAATACATTCGGGGCTGATTTGCGCAAATCATACCTCTGCATATTCCCACTGGTGTCCTCTTTTCAGAAATGCATGGGGTTCCATGTTTTCCTCGGTGGCTTGGACATCCGAGGCCCATATCTGTATGTTGTGCTTGTCTGGAGAAAGTGTCAAATTCAGGTGTCAAAACAGACTTGGGGTTACCTGTGTTTTAGGTTTTCCCCTTGGCGCCCAGGTAGGTGCACCCACATATGTGAGGTACCGTTTTCATCGGAACACCTGTGGGAACGAGGGACGGTAGGCCATTTTTTTTTATCAACGGCGTGTTTTGATGGGTGTGCCGAGTGAAATGTGTGGAAAATGAATTTTTTCCCCACATTTCGGAATTTGCGGGGGTGTCTGAGTAATAAATTCTGGGCAGACCTGTGCGAATCATACCTCTGCGGATTCCCACAGGTGTCCTCTTTTCGGAAATGCATGGGGTTCCCTGTTTTCCTTGGTGGCTTGGACACCCGAGGCCCATGTTGTGCTTGTCTGGAGAAAGTGTCAAATTCAGGTGTCGAAACAGACTTGGGGTTACCTGTGTTTTAGGCATTTCCCTTGGCACCCAGGTAGGTGCACCCACACATGTTAGGTACCATTTTCCTCGGGACACCTGTGGGAACGCGGGACGATAGGCCATATGTTGTTGGCAGCATGTTTTGATGCTGCGCTGAGTGAAATGTGCGGAAAATGTGTTTTTTTCCCACATTTCGGAATTTGCGGGGGTGTCTGGGTAATAAATTCTGGGCCGATTTGCGCAAATCATACCTCTGCGGATTCCCACGGGTGTCCTCTTTTCGGAAATGCATGGGGTTCCATGTTTTCCCTGGTGGGTTGGGCACCCGAGGCCCATATCTGCATGTAGTATGTGTCTGGAGAAAGTTTCAAATTCAGGTGTCGTAACAGACTTGGGGTTAGCTGTGTTTTAGGCTTTCCCCTTGGCGCCCAGGTAGGTGCACCCACACATGTGAGGTACCGTTTTCATCGGGAAACCGGCGGGAACATGGGATGGTAGGCTATGTGTTGTTGGCGGCGTGTTTCGATGGGTGCAGGAATTGAAATGTGCGGTAAATGCATTTTTTTCAGCACATTTCGGACTTTGCGACGTGTCTAGGTAATACATTCGGGGCTGATTTGCGCAAATCATACCTCTGCGTATTTCCACTGGTGTCCTCTTTTCAGAAATGCATGGGGTTCCATGTTTTCCTCGGTGGCTTGGACATCCGAGGCCCATATCTGTATGTTGTGCTTGTCTGGAGAAAGTGTCAAATTCAGGTGTCGCAACAGACTTGGGGTTACCTGTGTTTTAGGTTTTCCCCTTGGCGCCCAGGTAGGTGCACCCACATATGTGAGGTACCGTTTTCATCGGAACACCTGTGGGAACGAGGGACGGTAGGCCATTTTTTTTATCAACGGCGTGTTTAGGTGGGTGCGCCGAGTGAAATGTGTGGAAAATGAATTTTTTTCCCCACATTTCGGAATTTGCGGGGGTGTCTGAGTAATAAATTCTGGGCAGACCTGTGCGAATCACACCTCTGCGGATTCCCACAGGTGTCCTCTTTTCGGAAATGCATGGGGTTCCCTGTTTTCCTTGGTGGCTTGGACACCCGAGGCCCATGTTGTGCTTGTCTGGAGAAAGTGTCAAATTCAGGTGTCGAAACAGACTTGGGGTTACCTGTGTAGGTGCACCCACACATGTGAGCACCGTTTTCATCGGGACACCTGTGGAAACGCGGTACGGTAGGCCATGTGTTGTTGGCGGCGTGTTTCGATGGGTGCGCCAAGTGAAATGTGCAGAAAATGCATTTTTTCCCCATATTTCAGACTGTGCGGATGTGTCTGGGTAATAAATTCTTGGCCGATTTGCGCAAATCATACCTCTGTGGATTCCCACAGGTGTCCTCTTTTTGGAAATGCATTGGGTTCACTGTTTTCCTTGGTGGCTTGGACACCCGAGGCCCATATCTGTATGTTGTGCTTGTCTGGAGAAAGTGTCAAATTCAGGTGTCGAAACAGACTTGGGGTTACCTGTGTTTTAGGCTTTTCCCTTGGCACCCAGGTAGGTGCACCCACACATGTTAGGTACCATTTTCCTCGGGACACCTGTGGGAACGCGGGACGATAGGCCATATGTTGTTGGCAGCATGTTTTGATGCTGCGCTGAGTGAAATGTGCGGAAAATGCGTTTTTTTCCCACATTTCGGAATTTGCGGGGGTGTCTGGGTAATAAATTCTGGGCCGATTTGCGCAAATCATACCTCTGCGGATTCCCACGGGTGTCCTCTTTTCGGAAATGCATGGGGTTCCATGTTTTCCCTGGTGGGTTGGACACCCGAGGCCCATATCTGCATGTAGTATGTGTCTGGAGAAAGTTTCAAATTCAGGTGTCGTAACAGACTTGGGGTTAGCTGTGTTTTAGGCTTTCCCCTTGGCGCCCAGGTAGGTGCACCCACACATGTGAGGTACCGTTTTCATCGGGAAACCGGCGGGAACATGGGATGGTAGGCTATGTGTTGTTGGCGGCGTGTTTCGATGTGTGCACGAATTGAAATGTGCGGTAAATGCATTTTTTCCCCACATTTCGGACTTTGCGGGGTGTCTGGGAAATACATTCTGGGCCGATTTGCGCAAATCATACCTCTGCGGATTCCCACCGGTGTCCTCTTTTCTGAAATGCATGGGGTTCCATGTTTTCCTTGGTGGCTTGGACATCCAAGGCCCATATCTGTATGTTGTGCTTGTCTAGAGAAAGTGTCAAATTCAGGTGTCGAAACAGACTTGGGGTCAGCTGTGTTTTAGGCTTTCCCCTTGGCGCCCAGGTAGGTGCACCCACACATGTGAGGTACCGTTTTCATCGGAACACCTGTGGGAACGCGGGACGGTAGGCCATTTGTTGTTGACAGCGTGTTTTGATGGGTGCGCCGAGTGAAATGTGCGGAAAATGATTTTTTTCCACACATTTCGGAATTTGCGGGGGTGTCTGGGTAATAAATTCTGGGACGATTTGCGCAAATCATACCTCTGCGGATTCCCACGGGTGTGCTCTTTTCAGAAATGCATGGGGTTCCCTGTTTTCCTTGGTGGCTTGGACATCCGAGGCCCATATCTGTATGTTGTGCTTGTCTGGAGAAAGTGTCAAATTCATGTGTCGAAACAGACTTGGGGTTACTTGTGTTTTAGGCTTTCCCCTTGGCGCCCAGGCAGGTCACCCACACATGTGAGGTACCATTTTCATCGGGACACCTGTGGTAACGTGGGACAGTAGGCCACGTTTTGTTGGCGGTGTGTTTCGTTGGGTGCGCCGAGTGAAATGTGCGGAAAACGTGTTTATTTCCCCACATTTTGGAATTTGCGGGGGTGTCTGGGTAATAAATTCTGGGACGATTTGCGCAAATCATACCTCTGCGGATTCCCACAGGTGTCCTCTTTTCGGAAATGCATGGGGTTCCCTGTTTTCCTTGGTGGGTTGGACACCCGAGGCCCACATCTGTATGTTGTGCTTGTCTGGAGAAAGTGTCAAGTTCATGTGTCGAAACAGACTTGGGGCCACCTGTGTTTTAGGCTTTCCCCTTGGCGCCCAAGTAGGTGCACCCACACATGTGAGGTACCGTTTTCATCAGGACACCTGTGGGAATGCGGGACAGTAGGCCATGTGTTGTTGGCAGCGTGTTTCGATGGGTGCGCCGAGTGAAATGTGCGGAAAATGCATTTTTTTCCCTCATTTCGGACTTTGCGGGGGTATCTGGGTAATAAATTCTGTGCCGATTTGTGCAAATCATACTTCTGTGGATTCCCACCGGTGTCCTCTTTTCGGAAATGCATGGGGTTCCCTGTTTTCCTTGGTGGCTTGGACACCCGAAGGCCCATATCTGTATGTTGTGCTTGTCTGGAGAAAGTGTCAAATTCAGGTGTCGAAACAGACTTGGGGTTACTTGTGTTTTAGGCTTTCCCCTTGGTGCCCAGGTAGGTGCACCCACACATGTGAGGTACCGTTTTCATCGGGACACTTGTGGGAACGCAGGACGGTAGGCCATGTGTTGTTGGCAGCGTGTTTCTTTGGGTGCGCCGAGTGAAAGGTGCAGAAAATGCATTTTTTCCCCACATTTCAGACTTTGCGTGGGTATCTGGGTAATCAATTCTGGGCCGATTTGCGCAAATCATACTTCTGCGGATTCCCACGGGTCTGCTCTTTTCAGAAATGCGTTGGGTTCCCTGTTTTCCTTGGTGGCTTGGACATCCGAGGCCCATATCTGTATGTTGTGCTTGTCTGGAGAAAGTGTCAAATTCATGTGTCGAAACAGACTTGGGGTTACTTGTGTTTTAGGCTTTCCCCTTGGCGCCCAGGCAGGTGCACCCACACATGTGAGGTACCCTCTTCATCGGGACACCTGTGGTAACGTGGGAGAGTAGGCCATGTTTTGTTGGCGGCGTGTTTCGTTGGGTGCGCCGAGTGAAATGTGCGGAAAATGTGTTTATTTCCCCACATTTGGGACTTGTGGGGGTGTCTGGGTAATAAATTCGGGGGCCGATTTGCGCAAATCATACCTCTGCGGATTGCCATGAGTGTCCTCTTTTTGGAAATGCATGGAGTTCCATGTTTTCCTTGGTGGCTTAGACACCCGAGGCCCATATCTGTATATTGTGCTTGTCTGGAGAAAGTGTCGAATTCAGGTGTCGAAACAGACTTGGGGTTACCTGTGTTTTAGGCTTTCCCCTTGGCGCCCAGGTAGGTGCACCCAACATGTGAGCTACCATTTTCATCAGGACACCTGTGGGAATACGGGACGGTAGCCCATGTGTTGTTGGCCACGTGTTTCGATGGGTGCGCCGAGTGAAATGTGTGGAAAATGCGTTTTTTTTCCACATTTCGGAATTTGCGGGGTGTCCGGGTAATAAATTCTCGGCCGATTTGCACAAATCATACCTCTGCGTATTCCCACGGGTGTCCTCTTTTCGGAAATGCATGGGGTTCCCTGTTTTCCTTGGTGGCTTGGACACCCGATGCCCATATCTGTATGTTGTGCTTGTCTGGAGAAAGTGTCAAATTCAGATGTCGAAACAGACTTGGGGTTACCTGTGTTTTAGGCTTTCCCCTTGGCGCCCAGGTAGGTGCAACCACACATGTGAGGTACCGTTTTCATCGGAATACCAGTGGAAACGCGGGACGGTAGGCCATTTGTTGTTGACCGTGTGTTTTGATGGGTGTGCCCAGTGAAATGTGCGGAAAATGCATTTTTTTCCCCACATTTTGGAATTTGCGGGGGTGTCTGGGTAATAAATTCTGGGCCGATTTGTGCAAATCATACCTCTGCGGATTCCCACAGGTGTCCTCTTTTCGGAAATGCATGGAGTTCCCTGTTTTCCTTTGTGGCTTGACACCCGAGGCCCATATCTGTATGTTGTGCTTGTCTGGAGAAAGTGTCAAATTCAGGTGTCGAAACAGACTTGGTGGTACCTGTGTTTTAGGCTTTCCCCTTGGCGCCCAGGTAGGTGCACCCACACATGTGAGGTACCGTTTTCATTGGGACAGCTGTGGGAACGCGGGACGGTAGGCCATGTGTTGTTGGCTGCATGTTTCGATTGGTACGCTGACTGAAATGTGCGGAAAATGTGTTTTTTTCCACATTTCAAATTTTGCATGGGTGTCTGGGTAATAAATTCTGGGCCGATTTGTGCAAATCATACCTCTGCGGATTCCCACGGGTGTCCTCTTTTCGGAAATGCATGGGGTTTCCTGTTTTCCTTGGTGGCTTGACACCCGATGCCCATATCTGTATGTTGTGCTTGTCTGGAGAAAGTGTCAAATTCAGGTGTCGAAACAGACTTGGGGTTACCTGTGTTTTAGGCTTTCCCCTTGGCGCCCAGGTAGGTGCAACCACACATGTGAGGTACCGTTTTCATCGGAAAACCTGTGGGTACGAGGGACGGTAGGCCATTTTTTTTATCAACGGCGTATTTTGATGGGTGCGCCGAGTGAAATGTGTGGAAAATGAATTTTTTTCCCCACATTTCAGACTTTGCGTGGGTATCTGGGTAATAAATTCTGGGCCGATTTGCGCAAATCATACCTCTGCGGATTCCCACGGGTCCGCTCTTTTAGGAAATGCGTGGGGTTCCCTGTTTTCCTTGGTGGGTTGGACATCCGAGGCCCATATCTGTATGTTGTGCTCGTCTGGAGAAAGTGTCAAATTCATGTGTCGAAACAGACTTGGGGTTACTTGTGTTTTAGGCTTTCCCCTTGGCGCCCAGGCAGGTGCACCCACACATGTGAGGTACCATTTTCATCGGGACACCTGTGGTAACGTGGGAGAGTAGGCCATGTTTTGTTGGCGGCGTGTTTCGTTGGGTGCGCCGAGTGAAATGTGCGTAAAATGTGTTTATTTCCCCACATTTGGGACTTTGTGGGGGTGTCTGGGTAATAAATTCGGGGGCCAATTTGCGCAAATCATACCTCTGCGGATTGCCATGGGTGTCCTCTTTTTGGAAATGCATGGAGTTCCATGTTTTCCTTGGTGGCTTAGACACCCGAGGCCCATATCTGTATATTGTGCTTGTCTGGAGAAAGTGTCGAATTCAGGTGTTGAAACAGACTTGGGGTTACCTGTGTTTTAGGCTTTCCCCTTGGCGCCCAGGTAGGTGCACCCCCACATGTGAGCTACCATTTTCATCAGGACACCTGTGGGAATACGGGACGGTAGCCCATGTGTTGTTGGCCGCGTGTTTCGATGGGTGCGCCGAGTGAAATGTGCGGAAAATGGGTTTTTTTCCCACATTTCGGACTTTGCGGGGTGTCCGAGTAATAAATTCTCGGCCGATTTGCACAAATCATACCTCTGCGTATTCCCACGGGTGTCCTCTTTTCGGAAATGCATGGGGTTCCCTGTTTTCCTTGGTGGCTTGGACACCCAATGCCCATATCTGTATGTTGTGCTTGTCTGGAGAAAGTGTCAAATTCAGGTGTCGAAACAGACTTGGGGTTACCTGTGTTTTAGGCTTTCCCCTTGGCGCCCAGGTAGGTGCAACCACACATGTGAGGTACCGTTTTCATCGGAATACCAGTGGGAACGCGGGACGGTAGGCCATTTGTTGTTGACCGTGTGTTTTGATGGGTGTGCCCAGTGAAATGTGCAGAAAATGCATTTTTTTCCCCACATTTTGGAATTTGCGGGGGTGTCTGGGTAATAAATTCTGGGCCGATTTGTGCAAATCATACCTCTGCGGATTCCCACAGGTGTCCTCTTTTCGGAAATGCATGGGGTTCCCTGTTTTCCTTGGTGGCTTGACACCCGAGGCCCATATCTGTATGTTGTGCTTGTCTGGAGAAAGTGTCAAATTCATGTGTCGAAACAGACTTGGAGGTACCTGTGTTTTAGGCTTTCCCCTTGGCGCCCAGGTAGGTGCACCCACACATGTGAGGTACCGTTTTCATTGGGACAGCTGTGGGAACGCGGGACGGTAGGCCATTAGTTGTTGGCTGCATGTTTCGATTGGTACGCTGAGTGAAATGTGCGGAAAATGTGTTTTTTTCCACATTTCAAATTTTGCATGGGTGTCTGGGTAATAAATTCTGGGCCGATTTGTGCAAATCATACCTCTGCGGATTCCCACGGGTGTCCTCTTTTCGGAAATGCATGGGGTTTCCTGTTTTCCTTGGTGGCTTGACACCCGATGCCCATATCTGTATGTTGTGCTTGTCTGGAGAAAGTGTCAAATTCAGGTGTCGAAACAGACTTGGGGTTACCTGTGTTTTAGGCTTTCCCCTTGGCGCCCAGGTAGGTGCAACCACACATGTGAGGTACCGTTTTCATCGGAATACCAGTGGGAACGCGGGACGGTAGGCCATTTGTTGTTGACCGTGTGTTTTGATGGGTGTGCCCAGTGAAATGTGCGGAAAATGTATTTTTTTCCCCACATTTTGGAATATGCGGGGGTCTCTGGGTAATACATTCTGGGCCGATTTGTGCAAATCATACCTCTGCGGATTCCCACAGGTGTTCTCTTTTCGGAAATGCATGGGGTTTCCTGTTTTCCTTGGTGGCTTGACACCCGAGGCCCATATCTGTATGTTGTGCTTGTCTGGAGAAAGTGTCAAATTCATGTGTCGAAACAGACTTGGGGGTACCTGTGTTTTAGGCTTTCCCCTTGGCGCCCAGATAGGTGCACCCACACATGTGAGGTACCGTTTTCATCGGGACAGCTGTGGGAACGTGGGACGGTAGGCCATGTGTTGTTGGCTGCATGTTTCGATTGGTGCGCTGAGTTAAATGTGCGGAAAATGTGTTTTTTTCCACATTTCAGATTTTGCATGGGTGTCTGGGTAATAAATTCTGGGCCGATTTGTGCAAATCATACCTCTGTGGATTCTCACGGGTGTCTTCTTTTCGGAAATCCATGGGGTTCCCTGTTTTCCTTTGTGGCTTGGACACCCGAGGCCCATATCTGTATGTTGTGCTTGTCTGGAGAAAGTGTCAAATTCAGGTGTCGAAACAGACTTTGGGTTACCTGTGTTTTAGGTTGTTCCCTTGGTGCCCAAGTAGGTGCAACCACACATGTAAGGGACCATTTTCATCGGGACACCTGTGGGAACGCGGGACGGTAGGCCATATGTTGTTAGCGGCATGTTTCGATGGGTGCGTTGAGTGAAATGTGCGGAAAATGCGTTTTTTTCCCACATTTCGGAATTTGCGGGGGTGTCTGGGTAATACATTCTGGCCAATTTGCGCAAATCATACCTCTGCGGATTCCCACGGATGTCCTCTTTTCGGAAATGCATGGGGTTCCCTGTTTTCCTTGGTGGCTTGGACACCCGAGCCCCATATCTGTATGTTGTATGTGTGTGGAGAAAGTGTGAAATTCAGGTCTCGTAACAGACTTGGCGTTACCTGTGTTTTAGGTTTTCCCCTTGATGCCTAGGTTGGTGCACCCATACATGTGAGGTACCGTTTTCATCGGGAAACCGGTGGGAACATGGGATGGTAGGCCATGTGTTGTTGGCGGCGTGTTTCGATGGGTGCACCAATTGAAATGAGTGGAAAATGCATTTTTTTCCCCACATTTCGGACTTTGCGGGTTGTCTGGGTAATACATTCTGGGCCAATTTGTGCAAATCATACCTCTGCGGATTCCCACCGGTGTCCTCTTTTTGGAAATGCATGGGGTTCCATGTTTTCCTTGGTGGCTTGGACACCCCGAGGCCGATATCTGTATGTTGGGCTTGTCTGGAGAAAGTGTCAAATTCAGGTGTCGAAACAGACTTTGGGTTACCTGTGTTTTAGGTTGTTCCCTTGGTGCCCAAGTAGGTGCAACCACACATGTAAGGGACCATTTTCATCGGGACACCTGTGGGAACGCGGGATGGTAGGCCATATGTTGTTAGCGGCATGTTTCGATGGGTGCGTTGAGTGAAATGTGCGGAAAATGCGTTTTTTTCCCACATTTCAGACTCTGCGTGGGTATCTGGGTAATAAAATCTGGGCCGATTTGCGCAAATCATACCTCTGCGGATTCCCACGGGTCTGCTCTTTTCGGAAATGCATGGGGTTCCCTGTTTTCCTTGGTGGCTTGGACATCCGAGGCCCATATCTGTATGTTGTACTTGTCTGGAGAAAGTGTCAAATTCATGTGTCGAAACAGACTTGGGGTTACTTGTGTTTTAGGCTTTCCCCTTGGCGCCCAGGCAGGTGCACCCACACATGTGAGGTACCATTTTCATCGGGACACATGTGGTAACGTGGGAGAGTAGGCCATGTTTTGTTGGCGGCGTGTTTCGTTGGGTGTGCCGAGTGAAATGTGTGGAAAATGTGTTTATTTCCCCACATTTGGGACTTTGTGGGGGTGTCTGGGTAATAAATTCGGGGGCCGATTTGCGCAAATCATACCTCTGCGGATTGCCATGAGTGTCCTCTTTTTGGAAATGCATGGAGTTCCATGTTTTCCTTGGTGGCTTAGACACCTGAGGCCCATATCTGTATATTGTGCTTGTCTGGAGAAAGTGTTGAATTCAGGTGTCGAAACAGACTTGGGGTTACCTGTGTTTTAGGCTTTCCCCTTGGCGCCCAGGTAGGTGCACCCACACATGTGAGCTACCATTTTCATCAGGACACCTGTGGGAATACGGGACGGTAGCCCATGTGTTGTTGGCCACGTGTTTCGATGGGTGCGCCGAGTGAAATGTGCGGAAAATGCGTTTTTTTTCCCACATTTCGGACTTTGCGGGGTGTCCGGGTAATAAATTCTCGGCCGATTTTCACAAATCATACCTCTGCGTATTCCCACGGGTGTCCTCTTTTCGGAAATGCATGGGGTTCCCTGTTTTCCTTGGTGGCTTGGACACCCGATGCCCATATCTGTATGTTGTGCTTGTCTGGAGAAAGTGTCAAATTCAGGTGTCGAAACAGACTTGGGGTTACCTGTGTTTTAGGCTTTCCCCTTGGCGCCCAGGTAGGTGCACCCACACATGTGAGCTACCATTTTCATCAGGACACCTGTGGGAATACGGGACGGTAGCCCATGTGTTGTTGGCTGCATGTTTCGATTGGTACGATGAGTGTAATGTGCGGAAAATGTGTTTTTTTCCACATTTCAGATTTTGCATGGGTGTCTGGGTAATAAATTCTGGGCCGATTTGTGCAAATCATACCTCTGTGGATTCTCACGGGAGTCTCCTTTTCGAAAATCCATGGGGTTCCCTGTTTTCCTTAGTGGCTTGGACACCCGAGGCCCATATCTGTATGTTGTGCTTGTCTGGAGAAAGTGTCAAATTCAGGTGTCGAAACAGACTTGGGGTTACCTGTGTTTTAGGTTGTTCCCTTGGTGCCCAGGTAGGTGCAACCACACATGTAAGGTACCATTTTCATCGGGACACCTGTGGGAGTGCGGGACGGTAGGCCATATGTTGTTAGCCGCATGTTTCGATGGGTGCGTTGAGTGAAATGTGCGGAAAATGCGTTTTTTTCCCACATTTCGGAATTTGCGGGGGTGTCTGGGTAATACATTCTGGCCAATTTGCGCAAATCATACCTCTGCGGATTCCCACGGGTGTCCTCTTTTCGGAAATGCATGGGGTTCCCTGTTTTCCTTGGTGGCTTGGACACCCGAGCCCCATATCTGTATGTTGTATGTGTGTGGAGAAAGTGTGAAATTCAGGTCTCGTAACAGACTTGGCGTTACCTGTGTTTTAGGTTTTCCCCTTGATGCCTAGGTTGGTGCACCCATACATGTGAGGTACCGTTTTCATCGGGAAACCGGTGGGAACATGGGATGGTAGGCCATGTGTTGTTGGCGGCGTTTTTCGATGGGTGCACCAATTGAAATGAGTGGAAAATGCATTTTTTTCCCCACATTTCGGACTTTGCGGGTTGTCTGGGTAATACATTCTGGGCCGATTTGTGCAAATCATACCTCTGCGGATTCCCACCGGTGTCCTCTTTTCGGAAATGCATGGGGTTCCATGTTTTCCTTGGTGGCTTGGACACCCCGAGGCCGATATCTGTATGTTGTGCTTGTCTGGAGAAAGTGTCAAATTCAGGTGTCGAAACAGACTTTGGGTTACCTGTGTTTTAGGTTGTTCCCTTGGTGCCCAAGTAGGTGCAACCACACATGTAAGGGACCATTTTCATCGGGACACCTGTGGGAACGCGGGACGGTAGGCCATATGTTGTTAGCGGCATGTTTCGATGGGTGCGTTGAGTGAAATGTGCGGAAAATGCGTTTTTTTCCCACATTTCGGAATTTGCGGGGGTGTCTGGGTAATACATTCTGGGCCAATTTGCGCAAATCATACCTCTGCGGATTCCCACGGGTGTCCTCTTTTCGGAAATGCATGGGGTTCCCTGTTTTCCTTGGTGTCTTGGACACCCGAGCCCCATATCTGTATGTTGTATGTGTGTGGAGAAAGTGTGAAATTCAGGTCTCGTAACAGACTTGGCGTTACCTGTGTTTTAGGTTTTCCCCTTGATGCCTAGGTTGGTGCACCCATACATGTGAGGTACCGTTTTCATCGGGAAACCGGTGGGAACATGGGATGGTAGGCCATGTGTTGTTGGCGGCGTGTTTCGATGGGTGCACCAATTGAAATGAGTGGAAAATGCATTTTGTTCCCCACATTTCGGACTTTGCGGGTTGTCTGGGTAATACATTCTCGGCCGATTTGTGCAAATCATACCTCTGCGGATTCCCACCGGTGTCCTCTTTTCGGAAATGCATGGGGTTCCATGTTTTCCTTGGTGGCTTGGACACCCCGAGGCCGATATCTGTATGTTGTGCTTGTCTGGAGAAAGTGTCAAATTCAGGTGTCGAAACAGACTTGGCGTTACCTGTGTTTTAGGCTTTCACCTTGGCGCCCAGGTAGGTGCACCCACACATGTGAGGTACCATTTTCATCGGAAAACCTGTGGGAACGCGGGATGGTAGGCCATTTGTTGTTGACCGCGTGTTTTGATGGGTGCGCCCAGTGAAATGTGCGGAAAATGCATTTTTTTCCCCACATTTTGGAATTTGCGGGGGTGTCTGGGTAATAAATTCTGGGACGATTTGCGCAAATCATACCTCTGCGGATTCCCACAGGTGTCCTCTTTTCGGAAATGCATGGGGTTCCCTGTTTTCCTTGGTGGGTTGGACACCCGAGGCCCACATCTGTATGTTGTGCTTGTCTGGAGAAAGTGTCAAGTTCATGTGTCGAAACAGACTTGGGGCCACCTGTGTTTTAGGCTTTCCCCTTGGCGCCCAAGTAGGTGCACCCACACATGTGAGGTACCGTTTTCATCAGGACACCTTTGGGAACGCAGGACGGTAGGCCATGTGTTGTTGGCAGCGTGTTTCTTTGGGTGCGCCGAGTGAAATGTGCAGAAAATGCATTTTTTCCCCACATTTCAGACTCTGCTTGGGTATCTGGGTAATAAAATCTGGGCCGATTTGCGCAAATCATACCTCTGCGGATTCCCACGGGTCTGCTCTTTTCGGAAATGCATGGGGTTCCCTGTTTTCCTTGGTGGCTTGGACATCCGAGGCCCATATCTGTATGTTGTACTTGTCTGGAGAAAGTGTCAAATTCATGTGTCGAAACAGACTTGGGGTTACTTGTGTTTTAGGCTTTCCCCTTGGCGCCCAGGCAGGTGCACCCACACATGTGAGGTACCATTTTCATCGGGACACCTGTGGTAACGTGGGAGAGTAGGCCATGTTTTGTTGGAGGCGTGTTTCGTTGGGTGTGCCGAGTGAAATGTGTGGAAAATGTGTTTATTTCCCCACATTTGGGACTTTGTGGGGGTGTCTGGGTAATAAATTCGGGGGCCGATTTGCGCAAATCATACCTCTGCGGATTGCCATGAGTGTCCTCTTTTTGGAAATGCATGGAGTTCCATGTTTTCCTTGGTGGCTTAGACACCTGAGGCCCATATCTGTATATTGTGCTTGTCTGGAGAAAGTGTTGAATTCAGGTGTCGAAACAGACTTGGGGTTACCTGTGTTTTAGGCTTTCCCCTTGGCGCCCAGGTAGGTGCACCCACACATGTGAGCTACCATTTTCATCAGGACACCTGTGGGAATACGGGACGGTAGCCCATGTGTTGTTGGCCACGTGTTTCGATGGGTGCGCCGAGTGAAATGTGCGGAAAATGCGTTTTTTTTCCCACATTTCGGACTTTGCAGGGTGTCCGGGTAATAAATTCTCGGCCGATTTGCACAAATCATACCTCTGCGTATTCCCACGGGTGTCCTCTTTTCGGAAATGCATGGGGTTCCCTGTTTTCCTTGGTGGCTTGGACACCCGATGCCCATATCTGTATGTTGTGCTTGTCTGGAGAAAGTGTCAAATTCAGGTGTCGAAACAGACTTGGGGTTACCTGTGTTTTAGGCTTTCCCCTTGGCGCCCAGGTAGGTGCACCCACACATGTGAGCTACCATTTTCATCAGGACACCTGTGGGAATACGGGACGGTAGCCCATGTGTTGTTGGCTGCATGTTTCGATTGGTACGCTGAGTGAAATGTGCGGAAAATGTGTTTTTTTCCACATTTCAGATTTTGCATGGGTGTCTGGGTAATAAATTCTGGGCCGATTTGTGCAAATCATACCTCTGTGGATTCTCACGGGAGTCTCCTTTTCGGAAATCCATGGGGTTACCTGTTTTCCTTAGTGGCTTGGACACCCGAGGCCCATATCTGTATGTTGTGCTTGTCTGGAGAAAGTGGCAAATTCAGGTGTCGAAACAGACTTGGGGTTACCTGTGTTTTAGGTTGTTCCCTTGGTGCCCAGGTAGGTGCAACCACACATGTAAGGTACCATTTTCATCGGGACACCTGTGGGAGTGCGGGACGGTAGGCCATATGTTGTTAGCCGCATGTTTCGATGGGTGCGTTGAGTGAAATGTGCGGAAAATGCGTTTTTTTCCCACATTTCGGAATTTGCAGGGGTGTCTGGGTAATACATTCTGGGCCGATTTGCGTAAATCATACCTCTGCGGATTCCCACGGGTGTCCTCTTTTCGGAAATGCTTGGGGTTCCCTGTTTTCCTTGGTGGCTTGGACACCCGAGCCCCATATCTGTATGTTGTATGTGTGTGGAGAAAGTGTCAAATTCAGGTGTCGTAACAGACTTGGGGTTACCTGTGTTTTAGGCTTTCCCCTTGATGCCCAGGTTGGTGCACCCATACATGTGAGGTACCGTTTTCATCGGGAAACCGGTGGGAACATGGGATGGTAGGCCATGTGTTGTTGGCGGCGTGTTTCGATGGGTGCACCAATTGAAATGAGTGGAAAATGCATTTTTTTCCCCACATTTCGGACTTTGCGTGGTGTCTGGGTAATAGATTCTGGGCCGATTTGTGTAAATCATACCTCTGCGGATTCCCATCGGTGTCCTCTTTACAGAAATGCATGGGGTTCCATGTTTTCCTTGGTGGCTGGGACACCCGAGGCCAATATCTGTATGTTGTGCTTGTCTGGAGAAAGTGTCAAATTCAGGTGTCGAAATAGACTTGGGGTTACCTGTGTTTTAGGCTTTCCCCTTGGTGCCCAGGTAGGTGCACCCACACATGTGAGGTACCGTTTTCATCAGAAAACCTGTGGGAACGCAGGACGGTAGGCCATTTGTTGTTGACCGCGTGTTTTGATGGGTGCGCCCAGTGAAATGTGAGGAAAATGCATTTTTTTCCCCACATTTCAGACTTTGCGGGGGTGTCTGGGTAATAAATTCTGTGCCGATTTGTGCAAATCATACTTCTGTGGATTCCCACGGGTGTCCTCTTTTCGAAAATGCATGGGGTTCCCTGTTTTCCTTGGTGGCTTGGACACCCAAGGCCCATATCTGTATGTTGTGCTTGTCTGGAGAAAGTGTCAAATTCAGGTGTCGAAACAGACTTGGGGTTACTTGTGTTTTAGGCTTTCCCCTTGGCACCCAGGCAGGATCACCCACACATGTGAGGTACCATTTTCATCGGGACAGCTGTGGTAACGTGGGACAGTAGGCCATGTTTTGTTGGCGGCGTGTTTCGTTGGGTGCGCCGAGTGAAATGTGCGGAAAATGTGTTTATTTCCCCACATTTGGGACTTTGCGGGGGTGTCTGGGTAATAAATTTGGGGGCCGATTTGCACAAATCATACCTCTGCGGATTGCCACGAGTGTCCTCTTTTTGGAAATGCATGGAGTTCCATGTTTTCCTTGGTGGCTTAGACACCCGAGGCCCATATCTGTATGTTGTGCTTGTCTGGAGAAAGTGTCGAATTCAGGTATCGAAACAGACTTGGGGTTACCTGTGTTTTAGGCTTTCCCCTTGGCGCCCAGGTAGGTGCACCCACACATGTGAGCTACCATTTTCATCAGGACACCTGTGGGAATACGGGACGGTAGCCCATGTGTTGTTGGCCGCGTGTTTCGATGGGTTCGCCGAGTGAAATGTGCGGAAAATGCGTTTTTTTTCCCACATTTCGGATTTTGCGGGGTGTCCGGGTGATAAATTCTCGGCCGATTTGCACAAATCATACCTCTGCGGATTCCCACGGGTGTCCTCTTTTTGGAAATGCATGGGGTTCCCTGTTTTCCATGGTTGCTTGGACACCTGATGCCCATATCTGTATCTTGTGCGTGTCTGGAGAAAGTGTCAAATTCAGGTGGTTGAAACAGACTTGGGGTTACCTGTGTTTTAGGCTTTCCCCTTGGCGCCCAGGTAGGTGCACCCACACATGAGAGGTACCGTTTTCATCCGGACACCTGTGGGAACTCGGGACGGTAGGCCGTGTGTTGTTGGCAGCGTGTTTCTATAGGTGCGCCGAGTGAAATGTGCGGAAAATGCATTTTTTCCCCACATTTCAGTCTTTGCAGGGGTGTCTGGGTAATAAATTCTGGGCCGATTTGCGCAAATGATATCTCTGTGGATTCCCACGGGTCTGCTCTTTTCGGAAATGCATGGGGTTCCCTGTTTTCCTTGGTGGCTTGGACACCCGAGGACCATATCTGTATGTTGTGCTTGACTGGAGAAAGTGTCAAATTCATGTGTTGAAACAGACTTGCGGTTACTTGTGTTTTAGGCTTTCCCCTTGGCGCCCAGGTAGGTGCACCCACACATGTGAGGTTCTGTTTTCATTGGGATACCTGTGGGAACGCGGGACAGTAGGCCATGTGTTGTTGGCAGCTTGTTTCGATGGGTTCGCCGAGTGAAATGTGCAGAAAATGCATTTTTCCCCACATTTTGGAATTTGCGGGGGTGTCTGGGTAATAAATTCTGGGCGGATTTGCGCAAACCATACCTCTGCGTATTCCCACGGGTGTCCTCTTTTCGGAAATGCATGGGGTTCCATGTTTTCCTTGGTGGCTTAGACACCCGAGGCCCATATCTGTATATTGTGCTTGTCTGGAGAAAGTGTCAAATTCAGGTGTTGAAACAGACTTGGGGTTACCTGTGTTTTAGGCTTTCCCCTTGGCGCCCAGGTAGGTGCACCCACACATGCTAGCTACCATTTTCATTGGGATACCTGTGGGAACGCGGGACGGTAGGCCATGTGTTGGTGCCGCGTGTTTCGATGGGTGCACCGAGTGAAATGTGCGGAAAATGCGTTTTTTTCCCACATTTCAGACTTTGCGGGGTGTCCGGGTAATAAATTCTCGGCCGATTTGCACAAATCATACCTCTGTGGAATCCCACGGGTGTCCTCTTTTCGGAAATGCATGGGGTTCCCTGTTTTCCTTGGTGGCTTGGACACCCGAGGCACATATCTGTATGTTGTGCTTGTCTGGAGAAAGTGTCAAATTCAGGTGTCGAAACAGACTTGGGGTTATCTGTGTTTTAGGCTTTCCCCTTGGCGCCCAGGTAGGTACACCCACACATGTGAGGTACCGTTTTCATTAGGACATCTGTGGGAACGTGGGACAGTAGGCCATGTGTTGTTGGCGGCGTGTTTCGATGGGTGAGCCGAGTGAAATGTGCGGAAAATGTCATTTTTTCCCCACATTTTGGACTTTGTCGGGGTGTCTGGGTAATAAATTTGGGGCCGATTTGTGCAAATCAGACCTCTGCGGATTCCCATGAGTGTCCTCTTTTTGGAAATGCATGGGGTTCCATGTTTTCCTTGGTGGCTTAGACACCCGAGGCCCATATCTGTATATTGTGCTTGTCTGGAGAAAGTGTCAAATTCAGGTGTTGAAACAGACTTGGGGTTACCTGTGTTTTAGGCTTTCCCCTTGGCGCCCAGGTAGGTGCACCCACACATGTGAAGCACTGTTTTCATCGGGACACCTGTGGGAACGCGGGACGGTAGGCCATGCGTTTTTTCCCCACATTTCAGACTTTGCAGGGTTGTCTGGGTAATACATTCTGGGCCAATTTTTCGCAAATCTTACCTCTGCAGATTCCCAACGGTGTCCTCTTTTCGGAAATGCATGGGGTAGTCTATTTTCCTTGGTGGCTTGGACACCCGAGTCCCATATCTGTATGTTGCACTTGTCTGGAGAAAGTATATAATTCAGGTGTGAAAACTGACTTGGGGTTACTTATGTTCTAGGCTTCCCCCTTGGCACCCAGGTAGGTGCTCCCACACATGTGAGGTACTGTTTTCATCGGGACACCTGTGGGAACGCAGGAAGGTATAACATTTGTTGTGTTTGTGTGGTTTTCATGACGTTTTGACCCATTTGCTTGTCACACAACCCTTTCATTTCCCAAATGTGACCTACATTTAGCGCTGCTTTAGGCACCATACACTTTTGTAACCTGCACAAGTCACCTACCATTGAAAATGGATACTTGCGTTCCTCACCACATTGGTTTTCTCAATTTACACATGCTAAGTGCGTCTGTTCAGGCCGTGAGCATAAAACTCCTGTATACCATGGCTCAGTGTTTGGCTTGTGGTATTGCTTGTTTTGTAAAACACTACAGAATATGTGTGCTTTCCTAACTGCAAGAGTTGCGGGAATGTAGTTGAGCATTGCTCTTCTCAAAATTCATAGAAGCCATTGCTGTACCAAGCCAACCATGTCCAACACATACCTTTTTTTCGGTCATTTTCCTGCTTTTCCCCAATCTATGGCATTTTCCCCAACCTAGTTGCTGCCTGACCTACGCAAATCACCCCTTCCTAAACTTGGAATTTTGTCTACTTTTCAGAAATATATGCCTTTCTGTCCTCCAATTCGGCTTTCCTACCGTTTTTTTCCATACATGTCCAATTGGCAAAAATGGGCAAAATCGCCTACCTCTCACAAAACAGTTGATAACCACATCAAAAATATTTTTTTTTCGTTTCCACTAAAGCTGTTCCTGAAAGCCAGGAAATTTTGGAACTCAGCACAGCAAACCTTTTGTTCCTAGCTCTTACAAGGAAAAAACCACAGGCTTCTTTGTACATCATTTTATTGGCATTTTTTGAAAAAACCCAAAATGTTCGATCTTTTTGCTTATTTTCTCTCATCCCCCTACAGCAACCTAGGATTCCTGGGTAGTGTTACCGCCTACGTGTGGGACAAAAAGGATCCACATTTGGCTGAGATATTGCATGTAACAAAAAAGTTACAAGGCATTGAATGGCCACATACCGATATCACCAAAAAAGGCCTTGGCACGGCGGGGAAATACCCATGGCAGTTAAAGGGTTAAGTAATATCTGTCTTCCCACCCATTCATTTGCCATGATCACTGTCTCGTCACTTTCATTCTCCTTACTTTTTAGTTTTTATATACCTCCTTCAATATCTATTAGCTTTGTCTGTATTCCACAGTGCTCCCTTTATCCGTTGTATGTGAGTGCTGGCTTTGGGATATCTTGCTTGATTCCATTGATAGCATTCTAATTACGGTATGTGGGTGGTGCATATGCAGGGTTGGTATACCCCGCTGCTGCTTTTAAATCTTTTAATGGATACAATCTCTGTCCTTTGTTTGGCAGATCATTGCTCTGGAGAGGAACATTTTTCAAAGCTTGAAAAATACCAAATCTCTTCTGCAGTTCTTTTCCCTTAAATGCAGCATTTAAATATGTGGTCATGTGTTGCATCACTGATTTCAAAAGAGTGTCCTCTTGGGGCCTAGAGTAAAACATGTTATCTGCTGCGGCCCGGATCCACTGCTTGTGATATTTTTGAATGTCGTCCTTGTACCTCATCACGGATTTGCATTAATATACAAGTGGAGTGCCTCCTACCATAATGACACGTCACACTCTTAACTCCCGATACTAACTGATCTTTAAAAACACACCCTTCAAATATTCTCCTTTTCACTCCTCCTTTTCAATCTCTTATAATCAATATTTTTTCCAATATCCGACACTTCCTATGACTCTTTCCAAGCCTCTCAGCTTCACCAACTACCATTTGGGCGTGAATCACAAACACTCCCCTCTTACATTCAAACACAAGTTCCACATGCTATATAATATAGACCAAAGTACAAAAACCTGTGTTTCCCCAACCCAAAACAACTTCTCACTCTCTTGCTTGCTTCTCAAAATCTCCTCACCTCCTACCACTGGTGGACAACCCTTCCACCACCTCCGCAGTCACCTACCAATCTATTGCTGGCCAGCAATCTTATATATATATATATATGTAGGTGCACCGTCAAAATCCTGCACTCAAAACCCTATACCCTCACTGTGCCGTCTTTGTGTCATACACAAGGGAATTTTCTTTTACCTTCACCCCAAATGAATGTTTTAAACATCTTCTACCAAACCCCTTGGCTAAGCATAATCACTCACAACTTCAATACCTGTTCCAAGGTTTAATATGTAACCTTCCAAGACCTTGTCCTAGGTAATCTTCTTATAAAAACACTTCATCACAATTCCCCACTGTATACAAATATCTCTCTCCCCTCTTCGTTTGTCATTGCAATGCTCTTATACTTACATCTCTGGATTGGCCGAGGCCTCTGGTATTGATTCTCCCTTAACCGACGGCTCGCCTTTGCCCTGCAGGGCACCTCTGCAGGGATCGGGGCAGGATTTTCACAAAGGGCGCTCCTGACAGCAGTCTTAATGTTCACACGTGATTCTCCCGTCTCCAACGGTTGCTCACATTTGCTACCACATGTAATGGTCAGGTTGAAAGTCCCTGCCTTGAGCAGACCAGATAGCTCAGGAACTCCTGGGCCCACGAAACGGAAGAATCAAGGTGAATGACAAAGACCTGTTGTACTAACAATCACCATAAAATAGGGACCACAAAAAAGACAAGTTGTCTCAGCACTCTCAAATGCTTTCATATCAAACAACAGTTTATATCTAATAAATAGTTCATGATTGATGTTACATTTACACAAACATGTGGGAAGGTGTGAAAGGGTTAGAGGAATCATCTATGTATTGAATGGGCAGGGGTTAGTATGCTTATTGGCTGGACCCTATCTGATAGCTCCACCTGAGACCATCCCTAAATTGATAACGATGATGACATGTCATCTTTAATTTACCGGATAGGCCGTTGCACAAGTTGCAACAAAAAAAAAATGTTATTGGGGGACAGGGATTGGTTAGCAGTGGCATTACCAACCTTGATTACTTGGCAGGTCAACAGCACATGAGAAACAATGTATGGCAGTGGGAGCAGAATCGAGGGGCTGCCTTTCCTAATTATAACACACCATCTTTGATTTCCTAGGCCATAGCCAGGGCTTTTAGCTTTGAACTAAGCTTGGTCTTTTCTTTATTCTGAGAATTTAAAGGGAGTGAAGGTCTTGGCTGCCCAAGTCTGCCATTAATTAATAGCCCCTGCTCTCCAACTGTGAGTCCCATGTAAAGAGATCAAGTTTTGAATTATTCGGCACAACAGTTGCTAGGATTTTAGACTATTTTAATGTAGGTGTCTTTGCCCTTTCTGTCCACTGGAGAATTGTTCAAGCTATTTTCCTTTCAATATTAGCCTTAATTAATGATGGGCTGCTTGTTTCCTTATTCAATCTAAGCGAAATATGTCTTTCTCTTGGAATTTGTTATGTTCTGTTTCCCATGGTGCCAGTCCAGGCCTCCCTTTTCTCTTGTAACCTTGGCATGAGTTTGTGCAGCTACTTGTGTAAATCAGGTGTATATTTTCAGCTGATTTAGCAGGTCTGATTTCTCTGCAGCCTTAAGGCTCTTCCTTGCCTCTCATTCACTCCGATGGGACTACACCGTCCATTTTGTCCAAAATGTTTGATTGTTGCCTTTTTGTGTCTGCCTTAATCAAGCTTTACATGTACTCTTGTGCGTTTTCAGCATATATTTCGATTATGATATGTTTCCAGTGTCTGTTGAAGGCAAGTATATCCTTCATGTGAAATTGACCTAGTGTCCGTGTAACTTCATGGTGAGTGTATGTTTGCTTCATGTCTAGTGCAGCTATGTGTATCCGTCTGGCAGTGAGTTCACTTGTTTTCATCATCTTAGGCTACATCTTAGGCTACAGTATAGTTCTTTCTTCTTGAGTTTTCAAATTCATCTGTTCTTCAATGGTTCTGGGGTATGGCCGGTAGGGTTGTCTCAGTTCATAGTGTTTCTTGTGCTTGTAGCAAGGCAGAAGAGCGGAGATGGGCACCTGATGTGCTTCTCTTATCCCTTTGGTACAGAGGTGGGCAGGGGCTGACGCTATACGTGACGCATTCATCCCTCTCCCAACAAGTGTCCTGGAAGGCAGAATGCTCACAGAAGCGTTGGCAGAAGGCACACAATGCAGGAGGCACATCCCTATCAGAAACTAAGGGGAATACAAACTTTAAAAACATCAGTGGGGGGGTGTGGCTTGGAGCCACCACGAGTGGAATGGCTTCTTAGGAGCTCCTGAAAGGCCCACCGTGCCGCGGCTGCAAACGCTGCTTCCAGACCCCGTTATGGAGTGAAACTAAAACGACTGTTGCATGAATACCGCCAGCAGCAGCCGACCGAGTGGGACCCCGCGCCATGGCCGGATTATGAAGTTTCGGCAGTTCCTTTCACACGGGTCCCCGCTCATATCCAAGATGGCGGCCACGGAGCTCAAACAGAGGAGTACCTCCGTGCGGGGGTGGGGCTGGCGCGCAGCTCCAGGATGTCAATAAGCGGCAAGGCCTCTAGGCAAGCAGACATTGTCTCCCTACTAGCGAACACTACTACAGAGAGATCCAGAAAGGGGGACCCACTGGAAGATCCCACCAACATCCCCATGTCTGCAGCACCGGCATCCACCCAGTGCCCATCCCAATCAGTCACTAAAGCCGACCTGCAAGATCTACTGTCAGCCTTGACTAAAGAAATCCAAAAAAGTGCAGAAGAGGTCACTAAGAAAATTAACTCTCTAGACGGGCGGATGGGAGAAGTAGAACACCGAACGGCCGAGCTTGAAGCGGAGGTCTGTGACCAAAGATTTGAAACCGAGCAGGACAAGGACAGGATCGCGGCCTTAGAGGCAAGATGCAACCTCCTAGAGGCAAAACAGGCGGATGCAGAGAACCGCTCTCGGAGGAATAACATCCGCTTACGAGGAATACCATCTTCCATCCCAGACGCAGAATTAAAAAGTTATGTTACAAATCTACTTAGATTTATAATTACACTTCCAGACAGTGCACCCTTGGAACTAGATCGGGTGCACAGAACCTCCCCAAGGAGGGAATCCACATTCCCACCGGATGTAATAGTCAGAATACTTTTCTTTCAAATGAAGGAAGAAATTATGCGCGAGGTGAGGCAAATGCGCCAGATCACGTTCCAGGGCCCCGCAATCTCGCTCTATCAGGACCTAGCCGCCTCCACGTTACAAAAGAGGAAGATCATGCGACCTCTAACAGAATGGCTACGAGACAGAAAGATCCCGTATCAATGGGGTTTCCCGACCTCAGTCAAACTTAAATGGGAAGGAGCCATGAGGCAAATTCACACACCTAAAGAGGCGGATAAATTCATGGGCCTCAGAAAGTCTGACAGGGAGTCGGAATCAGAAGAACCATCCCGACCCCCTCGGGAAAAGCCTCACACAGAAGAATCGTCAAAAGCCAGCAGAAGACAAAGACTCCGGGGTCCCCCTAAGAAAGACACCTCGCTGGGATGACCAACCTGGCAAGAATGCATTCATCCATCTCCCAACAAGTGTCCTGGAAGGCAGCATGCTCACAGAAGCGTTGGCAGAAGGCACACTATGCAAGAGGCACATCCCTATCAGAAACTAAGGGGAATACAAACTTTAAAAACATCAGTGGGGGGGCGTGGCTTGGAGCCACCACGAGTAGAATGGCTTCTTAGGAGCTCCTGAAAGGCCCACCATGCCACAGCTGCAAACGCTGCTTCCAGACCCCGTTATGGAGTGAAACTAAAACGACCGTTGCATGAATACCGCCAGCAGCTGCTTACCGAGTGGGACCCCGCGCCATGTCCAGATTATGAAGTTTTGGCAGTTCCTTTCACACGGGTCCCCGCTCGTATCCAAGATGGCGGCCACGGAGCTCAAACAGAGGAGTACCTCCGTGCGGGGGTAAGGCTGGCACGCTAAAGCAAACGAAGCCGCCTAACGCACACAGCTCTCCAGCCCGCACTGACTCCAGCTTTCTCACGCCCTGAGGCCAGGACAACCCCAATCATCCCTCACAGCTCCAGTGGCAGACCATCGCACGTAGGACTGTGGGCCTGCGTAGAACTGAGACAACTTTGCCAGAAGCTATTCGGACCCGGCTTTCTTCTCAATTGCCTCCCTTCTATCCCGCACGGGGGGTACTGGCTGCGGTAGGCCGGGATGGAGATGCTCCTCCTCCGGGAAGTGGGGAACGGCAAACGGAGAACATCTCATCAGCTTACCCCTGACGACCACTCTGGCGGCGACTGCCCCCCTGCCAGCCAAATCTCCAGGCCCGGCCGGAGGTACCCAACACGAAGCTTTTCCTCACAAGCCATGGCCGGATTGCACCCAAACCTTCAGCCCAGCGGTCCTCGACACGCAGTGAACCTATACCAGCACAAATCACCCGGATCATATCTCACTGGGCCTGTAAAGCTGCATATTTGCTGGTCCACAGACCTCTCAGAAAACACAGCAGAACAGCACCAACATCTTTAAGGTGAGGAGAGGGGAGAACTGCCCGCCCGTTTCATTAATAACAGCCCCCCGAACAGCACCAAACGCGAGGGACACCACCAGCCTAGCCACGGCTTCACTCCCCTCTGCCTATAAGTCCACTGCACCTTCTCAGGTCATTGGGACCCTTCTTACGGCACGCCGATACCCGCCGCACTCTCCCCCGTGGTATACTAGCAATAATCCCACGCAGTAAATCCTGCCACAGTGGCCCAGCAGCTCCAAGATGTCAAGAAGCGGCAAGGCCTCTAGGCACGCAGACATCGTCTCCCTACTAGCGAACACTACTACGGAGAGATCCAGAAAGGGGGACCCACTGGAAGATCCCACCAACATCCCCATGTCTGCAGCACCGGCATCCACCCAGTGCCCATCCCAATCAGTCACTAAAGCCGACCTGCAAGATCTACTGTAAGCCTTGACTAAAGAAATACAAAAAAGCGCAGAAGAGGTCACTAAGAAAATTAACTCTCTAGACGGGCGGATGGGAGAAGTAGAACACCGAACGGCCGAGCTTGAAGCGGAGGTCTGTGACCAAAGATTTGAAACCGAGCAGGTCAAGGACAGGATCGCAGCCTTAGAGGCAAGATGCAACCTCCTAGATGCAAAACAGGAGGACGCAGAGAACCGCTCTCGGAGGAATAACATCCGCTTACGAGGAATACCATCTTCCATCCCAGATGCAGAATTAAAAAGTTATGTTACAAATCTACTTAGATTTATAATTACACTTCCAGACAGCGCACCCTTGGAACTAGATCGGGTGCACAGAACCTCCCCAAGGAGGGAATCCACATTCCCACCGGATGTACTAGTCAGAATCCATTTCTTTCAAATGAAGGAAGAAATTATGCGCGAGGTGAGGCAAATGCGCCAGATCACGTTCCAGGGCTCCGCAATCTCGCTCTATCAGGACCTAGCCGCCTCCACGTTACAAAAGCGGAAGATCATGCGACCTCTAACGGAATGGCTACGAGACAGAAAGATCCCGTATCAATGGGGTTTCCCGACTTCAGTCAAACTTTGAATGGGAAGGAGGCATGAGGCAAATTCACACACCTAAAGAGGCGGATAAATTCATGGGCCTCAGAAAGTCTGACGGGGAGTCGGAATCAGAAGAACCATCCCGACCCCCTCGGGAAAAGCCTCCCACAGGAGAATCGTCAAAAGCCAGCAGAAGACGAAGACTCCGGGGTCCCCCTAAGAAAGACACCTCGCTGGGATGACCAACCTGGCAAGAACTTACCCGAGTCCTGGCAACTCCATCCTGTGGGAAGAAAGCCTCCAGAATCATCGACTCTCATTTATGCCAACAGTGCGGGAGCAAGGATGAGCTCCAAATGAATTCGGATCAGCGGCCCAGTTGGCCATCGTTAGGCGCCTTGGTGCCACCAGTTCCGCAGTGGAAGCAGGACAATGGTTCTACTTCCAGTTCAAGTTGGGGGGGAGAGGGTAAGGGTGGAGATAAACTATCATGGCAGCCAGCCTGGAGGGGAGCAATCCGAGCCCCACAGGTGCTGGCCTCACAATCATCCTCACAGCATATCGCACCAGCAACTAAGCTTCCACCAAACCAACACAGCAAGCGATCGCCGCTAACAGACTCTTGGCCTAGGAGTGAGAGCAAGGCCAACGAAACACCGGACACTAAACTGTATACCAATGACCGATACAAGTGAAATAGTGATACTCACATGGAATGTCCAGGGCCTGAATTCGCCAAGAAAGCGTAAATCAGTAGAACGCAGGTTGGGACAGTTATCGGCCGACATCGTACTGCTCCAAGAAACTCACCTATTGCAGAAAGACGAATCCCGAGTAAGATTCAATAGATATAAACACAGAACATACTTTGCCTCCTCCGGACAGAAGAAGAGAGGAGTTGCAATCCTATTAAGCGACAAAGTCCCACTATCAAAAATCACCATATAAAGAGACCCAGAAGGCCGCTTCCTCCTTCTAAAGGGCCTGTTTGAAGAACTTCCTATAACCATCATCTCAGTTTACGGCCCCAATGCATCTCAGGCCAACTTTATCGCAAATTCCGACCATTCTAGCCTTCCGTGAAGGCCATCTGATCATAAGTGGTGATTTCAACTGCATGCCAAACCCACAATTAGATAAAACTCTGCCCCCTACGAACACAGACTTCGTGTAAGCACTAGCAATAGCCAAATTGCTAAGAGAAACCGAATCTGTCGATGCATGGAGGCTATTCAATGGCATCGCAAGGGACCACACTCACTACTCACGTGTGCATAAAGGCTTCTCAAGAATTGATCTCATACTCCTATCAGGGCTCCTGTTCCCTTGTCTTAACAACGCAGAAATCCACACCTGCATGATATTGGACCACGCCCCAGTATCAGCGAATCTAGTGATCTCAGGTCAAAAACAGCCCGTTCAAAGGCATTGGAAACTTAACGACTCATTGCTATTAGACGAATGCATCCGAACGGAAACCGAAGAAACTATCTCTAATTATTTCAAAGAAAACACAACAGAACATGCTTCCATCAACATCATCTGGGATGCATTGAAAGCGGTCGTCAGAGGCACTCTGATTAGTGCCGGGGCAGAACAGAGAAGAGTCTCGAACATCATGTCTGCCGAGCTGGAGGGAAAAGTAAAGCAATTAAAGAACTAACTGAAATCACGCAACTCCAGGAAAACGGAGAGAGCCCTGAGGAAAGCGAAAACAGCGCTAGAGAAGCATTGTTCCGACCGCACAGCAAAAGCATTAGCATTTACAAAGCAATTCTACTACAGCAAAGGGAACAAAGCAAACAAGGTCCTAGCACAAAAACTGAAAAAAGTCCACACCCGAAACAACATTTTGAAACTAAGAAGGGAAGATGGACAAATGCTCTACTCTGAATCAGAGAAAATTGAAGAACTATTGAAGCACCACAAATCAATCATGTCCGGAGAACCCACAGCACTAGATAATCTAGCAGACTATCTAAGCACCATGCCCTCCTGGGACACTACCCTGTTGGACTCCCTGGAACTACCCATCTCTACTGAAGAAATCTTAGACGCCATCAAATCTCTCAAATCAGCCGCCCCGGGCCCCGACGGATTATCCGCAAATTTCTACAAAAAATACGCTAGAATTCTAGCACCTCAGATGTCGGCCCTATTTAACTCTTTCCTTACCTCGAAATCAACAACCGACTCAATGGCTGAATCCATCACAATCCTGCTACACAAACCTGGAAATGACCCCGAACTAGCTGCAACATACCGGCCCATCTCACTCCTAAACATTTTGCCAAAGTACTGGCCAACAGACTGGCTCCAGCTCTACCAACCCTAATTGATCAAGACCAAACGGGATTCATCCCTGGGAGAAGTACCCATGACAATATTAGAAGGACGACCAACATCATCGAGAGTGCCCACAAACTAAAGGTAGGAATTGCCGCCATATCCTTAGACGCACATAAGGCCTTTGACCTGGTTGACTGGGGTTACATCCGGGCAGTCCTGACACACATGGGCTTTGGGCCGAACTTTACCACATGGGTATTGGCTAATTATCATTCTCCCACCACACAGCTGCGGGTCAACGGCACAAGGTCTAGCAAAATCCACATATCCAGGGGCACTAGACAGGGTTGCCCACTCTCCCCCCTAATCTTTGCTCTCTCCATGGAGGCCTTTGCAGCAAGAATCAGGCAAAATACGAACATAAGTGGGTTGTCCGTGGGAGGCCATGAATATAAAATTGCCCTGTACGCTGATGATGTTCTAATAACGGCAACAAACCTGGCATCGTCCCTGGGTGCTATATGGGATGAAATTTCAGAATTCGGGACTCTATCAGGGTTCAGGGTAAACCTATCCAAATCTGTAGCATTACCAGTGAATCTCTCTAATCAGGAAAAAGACACTCTCAGCCCCCTAATGCCAATCCCATGGTCATCAGGCCCAATCGACTATCTCGGGGTTCGCATTCCCAATGACCCACTGCGCCTATACTCATGCAACTTGCCGCAACTGATCAAAGATTTTCAAAAATATCTCAAAAGGTGGAAGCCATAGGAAATATCATGGTTTGGCAGAATCACGGCCATCAAAATGAATCTGATCCCCAGATGGCTATACCATTGCACAGCACTCCTGATCAACATCCCGGGTCCAGCCCTCGCAGCCCTGCAAAAGCAAATCCAAGCATTCGTATGGGGGGGGCAACCTTGTATAGCCAAACAAATAATGATGAGAGGAATTCCACAGGGTGGTCTGGAGTACCGGATATTGCTAGATACACCCTAGCAGCGCAACTCTCTCACGTCTTCACATGGGCCCAAGGAACAGATAGACCGAAGTGGACACACATCGAAGAATCTTGGTGTCCGGTGGCACCATCATCCCTCCCACACCTTCCACCCGTAAAACCACAAGCAAATAGCGGCCCGCTGCTGCCAACAATATCGACAGCCCGCTGCTGGAAGGAAGCTGCCCGGAAATGGCACATCCGCGGCTCGCTAGGCCCTCTGACTCCCATCTGGAACAACCCTGATTTCTCCCCAGGTCTATCGGCTCGTGGCTTCCAACCCTGGATAGCAGGTGGGTTACTCCCAGTGACTTCCTGGAAGCAGGAGCACCTATCTCATTAGAAAGATGCAAAGAAAAATTCGGAGTGGGTGAGGGGGAGAGATTCCACTACGCCCAAATCCGACACTGGATGTCCCACAGAGTAACCAGGGAGAAATGCTCCAGAGAACTAACAGCCTTGGAACCATCGTTAACAACCCCTACAAGCAAAGGCAGAATCTCATCCCTGTATCGACTCCTAGACAGGGCAGACCCCTTGAAAAAGGAAAGATACATGATCGAATGGGAAAAGGACCTGGGAAAACAAATTGAAGTCGAGGAATGGGGGAAAATCTGGGCCAGGCTACACAAAAGCTCCCAATGCATTACACATAGAGAAGGGGGCTATAAACTCTGCTACAGGTACTATATAACCCCTGCCCAAATCAACAAGGCCAACCCAACCATTTTGGAACTTGTTGGCGTGGGTGCCCGACTACCGGATCACTGCTACACATGGTGTGGTCATGCCCGAAAGCGGAAAGCTATTGGAAAGAGATACTCAAACACATCAAGGAAATATCGGTCCTAACCATCCCATGGGACCCTGGAATCATTCTTCTTGTAGGCACGGACGATGGAGCATTCCCAATGTCAGGCCAAATCCCCAGACTATGCACGCATCTACTCCTAGCAGCAAAAATAGCAATGGCCTGTGTGTGGAAAAATAAAGAGGGCCCCTCTGTGGCACTTTGGTGGGCGAAATGCTGGGATATAGTGGTGGCCGAAAGAATCACTGCGATCCGGGCAGGCTCCCTGAATAGAGCTCTAAACATATGGGACCCATTTATGGACTACGCTGCCAGGTTCCCAGCCCTCACCAGGAAGCCTCCGTTAACAAGATGGCTCCAAAGCAGCCCGCTGTATTGAACCACGGCCTCACACCATAACTATCCAGAGTCCCACAATCCGCCTGGCGGAAAAGGACAGGACATTCCATGATTAGTAACGGCCATTCTAACATTTTTGCTCCCTGCACTCCGGCCCTCCCATGAGTCGCTTTTGCTATCTCACATTGAATGATTGCTGTTCTGCGATTGCTGTTGTGATATATATATATACTGCTTATATGTAAAACCAAATAAAATGTTGTTATGTAAAAAAAAAAAACATCAGTGACCCACACAAACCTTGGCAGGAGAGTAGACCAAGGCTGTGCATTAAAAGACGATCAGGCCAAGAGAATGTGGTGTATAAGCAAACAAAGAGGGCCTGGGACCCACATAAGCAAAGCATATGCCAACCAGAAATAAATGGAAATGCAAACTTGGCAAACATCAGTGACCTGCACAGACCTTGGCAGAAGTGTGGGTGGAAGAAAGAAAAGTTTAACCAAGAGAACATTGTGAAACATCATGTGAAGGGGGTCTGGGACCCAGGATGGGGAAGAATACCCCAAGTTACAAGTAAGAGGAATACAGAAGCTGTGTTTACAAGGAAAGGTAAGAGGAATACAGAAACTGTGTGTTCAAACAACACTCAGTAGGAGAGTAAACCAAGGCTTCTGGGAAGCACATATTGAGAGAAGAGAACATTGTGAACTGTGTGTAAAAGGGACAATCCAAGACTTTGGCAGGAGAGTAAACCAAGGCTCCAGGCGGAAACAGATACTCAGAGAGAGAACTTTGAAACCAATAAATTGGAGTACCCTACTTGGCAGGAGAGGGTGCCAAGGCGCATGGTACTGAGACTATGGTCAGGAACCCTCAAAACAGGTTGGCCAATGTGATCAAGCCTTTCTTCCTTATTGCTGGACCTTTGGAGTCTGATAAAGATTCGTTTTCATCTATTAAAAATACAGATCCAAAGTTTGATAAAGCTGGAAAGACTTTGGGGAATGGAGACAATCCCTTGAGTCTTGTCCAACTTATGTGTGGTTTTTATACCTTTTTGGTACTTTCTTATTTGAACTGCAATATCGGGCTGAAGATGGGCAGTCAAACAGACATTTCCCTTTTTGCCTTTTTTTGGAACGGTAGGATAGCTCAGGGGCACCGGGTTTGTCTTGGAAGAAAGACAATGCGTTGCCACACAGATTCGAATTCCACGATTGTGCTTAGAAACTGGTCCCTGGTATTAAGTCCATTATAAAAGAACAATTATAATATAATATATATTTTTGATTTTAGCTTGCAAGGTAAAGGATGGGAATCGGACACAGGATGGCAAACTTTGCTTTGCACATTATGAAACAGGCAGTTTCATCAGCTAGTTTTGGTGAGGCAGGGAACCCCTTATTAGCAGTAGGACTAGATAGGATTTCCTCCAACCACGCATTTTGGTTGTTAGTACAAGTCTTTGCCAATCAGCATGCCACCTTTATTATTTTTATAACTTTACTTTATTATATTTATAATGCGCAACCATAGACCCATAGGTGTGAGGGCACAGACATACACAGAAAGAGGATCAAGACGGAGAGTTCATAGAGGAGAGATCGCAGAAAAAACGACTATTTGAAGAGAAATGTTTTAAGGCCCTTCTTAAAGATGCTCAACACTGCTGAATTTCTCAAATGATCCAGCAGCGTGTTCCAAAAAGTCGGCGTCGCAAATGCAAAGGCACCCACATTGTGCTTTTTTGGTTTTCACTCTGGGATTATGGAGCAGATTCTGATTGTTAGATCGAAGATTTCTGGCCGTGGATTTTATTCCTATATACCTTTGTAGATAGAAAGGCATCTTGCCCATTGTAAGAGGATTCAATTCAGCACTACAGCCAAGTCAACGCCTAGTCTAGAATACTGAATGAAGACCCTTATTGATATATCTTTATGTCCAGTTCATGCGTTCTGGATGACTACCCCTATATAACACCCCTCTCTTGGAATCCTCCTGACCCCACTGAGCCAAGAAGTAGTTCTGTTTTGCAAGTTAAAAGGTTTATTTGATAATTTAAACAATAGATATATATATATCACACTTTAGAATAAATTAATAATTGAATAGCACACTTAATCTGATATGATAAAGATTAACAATGGAGAATCTGGCACTAGCACACTTGTGAATAGGAATCGAAGAAGAAGGTGGTAGAGAATGCTTTATATAAGTTCAGATGGATGTAATGTTGAATGAAAAATGCAATACAGAAAATACTCAATATGATTTCAACAAAACAATGTAATCACTTTTCTCTGGCAATCCACTCCCCCCCTTTTATGCAATGCAAGGAAATGGAAGGAAGCACACAGTTCTCAGAAATGCAATCAAATGTAATTCAGTTCACCCCAGCAAGCTTGGACTACAGAAGTTTAAAACACAGGCCCAAAATGCTTTTATATGTGCTGGCAATGAAGTGAAAAATATGCTAAAATGCTTTTAATTCCCTCTAGAGGTTTAGGGTGAGTGGTATCAAGTTAATATTAGTCCAGGCTCACTTTAGCAACGATCTAGGGTGTAACTAGCAGGTTAAACGAATTTTTGGCAAATGAAAGCAAGAAAACTGCTGTTTTCACACGTTGAGAAATTTGCAAATCGCGGCAAAATTCGCGAGTGCGTCTTTCGCGATTGCGGCAAAACTATAGGGGGTAGGAATGCGGTTCTAGGTTCGTAGAAAAGCCACGATTCCCAGCTTTCAGAGGAAAGTTACTGCAAGTCTCTACGACAAACGGTCGCGGAGATATGAGCGATTTTGTAAAGGTCGTTTTTCAGATTTGAAATTTTAAAGTTCAAAAAGACAAGTGACAGCTTTGCAAATGACAGGTGACAGTTAGGAGGCAGTTCTACTTAGATTAAAATAGATTGAATTATATTACTTTAACTAAGAGATTGTTTCTGCACAGTTCTACTAGGTACTCACACTATATTCTTGAATTAGAATGGGCCTTGCCACCGATCTGGTCAGGTTTTCTTCACTCTGGTCTGGTCTCTGCACTTCACAATGATCTGGGTCAGCTCTACTCTGCTGGTCTGGTCTGGGTCTCTGAAGGTGGATAGATTGAAGTCTCTATGTTGGCTCTCTGGAGGTTGATGGAGGTAAAGTATGGATTTTCCCGGCAGAGCTTCCAGCTGCAAATGGATTTGAAGGTCCCTATCTGTCCTGTCTGTCTGCTTTTATCTGTTTTTAAAATGGGTGTGTGTGCAGCATCACTAGACCCTACCCCTCTCCACTTGTCATTGGCCCAATTCTCCCCTCTCCCATGATTGGGGAAGGAACTGTGAGTCAGAGCGATGTCATTTTATGGCTTGCAGAGAGGACACTCCCCTGTCAAATTGCACATAATCTATATTTGATAAAAAAAGACATATTTGCACAGATACACATTTGTTTAAAATTACATGCACCCCTTACAGATCACAGGAGGTATCCCCTGTTCAAACTCTGCTCTTCCTGGGGGACATTACCCCAAATTTACACACATGTGCGCAAGGAGTATGGACATTAGTTGATGAAGTGTCAGATTTTTCACATGCACACATTTTGAGTAATATCCTCTTTTCCGCTAAAACCCCCCTGAACATACCACCGGGTCCTAACACGTCTTAAAATGTGGGCAGAAAAATCACAAGAATTATGGTGTCATTTAAATAATTTTCACAAGTCCGTACTATGAGTTATTCATCTTTTTAGAGTTATGTTCTGGCCCCAAAGGGGTGTGGTTTCCCCCCAGCACAAGGTTGAATTTCTGGTTTTTCCAGTTCTGCCAAGCCAGCTTGCTCTCACAGGCAGTGCCCCTCCCCTGTCCTTCCAGGAGGAAGCTCCATTTACGACTCCCGCCAATAAAACATTTGCCTGAGTCAGGACAGGGCTTTGTTCAGAGCTCCTGTATTCTGTGGGGGCTCCCCTTAATTCAATTATCAGAGAGATGGCATATCCTTAGTGTGGCCAGCAAAAGGCAGATAGGCCTGGGAACACAGCTGTGACTCAAGTTTCACTCCTGATGGGGGGTAGTTGCCAGGCAAAATTGGAATCTCTTTAAGCCAGTTTTTAGCTACATGTCATTTCTGTTCCCCAGTTTTCTGCATTCAAATAAAACTAAACATTTTTACATATGCAGCTAGAATGCTGATTCTAAGTTTAAAACTATGACATTTAAACAATTGAAACCTATCTGACACTCAAAAGTAGGTCACTCAGTCAATTTAACATTTAGATTTTTAGTGTCTTTCAGTTCAAATTTACTTAAACTGCTGAAATCCACAGCTCAGCCAGTCTTGTTATAAACCTTCAAGTCACTTCAGAATATAACTTTACATTGGATCCACCTCTCAGTAAGTCTTTCTTTGGCTTGCCTTGGGTTCATTTATTCAGTTTTACACAAAAAAAAGTAAAATCTGGTGTTGTTTTAAAACGCCGGCTTTTTGATAGTGGTGAGTACTGGTACTGCACCCCTTTTTGGGATTTAAGAAAATGAATTCTCAACAGTAATGGGTTTGCTTTTGGCAATCAGCATTGCCATTCCCAATGGTTTCAGACTACTGTGGGGGTAGTCCAATGGTGGTTTTAGGCAGTGTCCTTCTGTGCCCATAACATCGGCAAAAATGAGTGGCAGCCTATTCTTCATGCATTTCCCTGTGTATTTTCTGGGAAGCTCTGGCCATCATGATGTTTTCCATGTCAGTACTGCACAGTTTTGAGGTAGGGCTTGGATGCGTGTATAAAAACATCCCACACCCTGATGCATTTAAATGTGATGACCATACGTCTAAAGGAAATTCTTGAGTCCACAGGCAGCCAATGCAGTGCTCGCCGTGTCTCCGAGACGTGAGCCCTATAAGCAAGGCCAGATACTACTCTAACTGCTCCATTTTGTACCACCTGGGGGCGATTGATGTTTTTTTTGCTGGAGCCTGCTAGTAGACTGCAGCAATAATCCAGTTTAGAGCCTATAATGGCTCGAGCAATGGTCTCTGCATTAGATTGAGAGATGAGAGGTTGAAGATGGGACAAGTGTTTAATATAATAGGTGGCAGAAGCTACTGTACTGGCCACATAAGCTTTCATATTAAGGGATTGATCCAAGACCACCCCGAGGATCTTAACCCTGGGAAGGGTAGGGATTAACGCATCTCCCAACTGGAATTGTTTATACGCAGGGTCTAGTTTAGCTATGGAACTGTCCGATCCCACGACCATGAGTTCCGTCTTGCTACGATTAAGTGCAAGATTGTTAAACATCATCCATTGTTCTATCATGGCAAAGACCCGATTAAGTTCTTTTTTGTCCCCCTCATGCTGGCCCGTTAGAGGGATGACACATTGGGTGTCGTCGGCATAGTTGGAAAAGAGTATGCTCTCCTGGGCAAGATGGGCAAAAAAGGGAGTCATAAAAATGTTATAAATGCACGGTGACAGGCTGGCGCCCTGCGAAACTCCAAACAGTATCTGGATTGCTGGCGCTTTGGCATTATTGGCACATACCCTACTAGATCTGTTGGATAAGAAAGATAGAAGCCAGTTGGTAGCTGCCTTCGAGCAGTTGGATACGGACATAAGCCTATCTGTGAGAATGACATGATCGACTAGGTCAAACGCTGCTGATTGGTCCAAAGAAATAAGAAGAGAGATTTTTTGGGAGTCCATTCTTTGGAGTAATTGGGACTTGAGGTCCAAAAGCGAGGTCTCAGTGCCAAAGCCCTGTCTGAAACCCAACTGAAAGGGATTGCGAATGGGGTAGGAGTTGAGGTGTTGCGCTATTTGAGTATAGGCTACTCGGTCCAAAATCTTTAAAAGGAAAGGGGTATTAGTTATAGGCCTATAATTGGTGGGAACGTTTTGATCTAGATTAGGTTTTTTCAATACGGAGTGACCCAGGCTTGCTTCATATTGTCGGGGACCAAACAATTCTGAAAAGAGCCATTGAAAAATTTACAAATGGCTTGAACGAGAGTGGGGGGACATGTTTTGATAATTGTAGAGACGCAGGGATCTCCCGTGCATTTAGTTGCCTTGAGATTGTTAATGATGGAAGCTAGCTCATCTTCTGATATGGGTGTAAACTCAAAAATGGGGATATTAGGGTCTCTAGTAAAGGTGTTATTAACTGAAAAGGTGCTATGTAAGTCCAAAGCACTTTTTTTAACAGCTATAGAATCACGAAATACCGTCCAGTTTATTTGCCATGGCATATGTGTGTCCTTCTCTTACTCCTAGACACTCACAAGGCCCACTGAAGAGCAGAAATATTTGCAACCTCAAGTGTGCAGTAGGGAACAAGAAAGGATTAGATCCTATCTTTTTCAATCAATCTATGTGTGCTTTAACCAAATGCGAACACACATTGACATTGTGTGAACAAAAACAGAGTTAGTTCCTAATTCACAGAGCGTTTTCCAATGGGGTTTTGCCATTATAAAAAGCTTCTGTGAATTAGGCCCTTAATTGGTAAAAAAAACTTCCAGATCCTGGACGTTCAATGCTGATGTTGACGACCAATAAATACGTATACTTTGAGACACACATGCCTCGCCCATGTTTCCATACATGCGTTAGGATTGCATAAATACGGTAACATGTTTGAAGGTATTTGTTAAGCACATGCTAACTCTCATGAGATGGGAATTATTTTTGGTTTATCGGATATCCCAGGCTGCTTATTCATTAATTACTAATCAAGGCGATAAAAAAATTGTGGGTTTCTATTAAAATAGGTATTCTACTGGCACCGAGCAACACTAAAGGCATCTTTAACTATAAAAATCAGGAGCAGTAAGCCAGTCACATAAAAATAGTTTATGTTTCCGTTTCTAGAATAAAACCGCACGCAGCCTTGTTGATTGCACATGGCAGGCCATAATAACCCAGCACTGTGAAATTCACACAACCACCAGCATTTTCTTCCCTCGATTTAGAATTTCATCTAAAGTTACTGAAACATAAAGTAAATTATTAAACATGCAAACTGATAGCACACAGCAGTGCTGTTCATAACAATTGTGTCCAGGGAATAATATATCGCTTCCCTAAAAATTAAACACAGAATCAAAGACTTTGCAAACTGACGATTTTGCAATTTTACTGCCATGGCGTTAATATCGCAAAGTGAATGTGAGGGAGTTCAAAAGGTAACTTGTCGACAGGGCCTGTTTCTTTGTGATTGACGACAGGAAGTCTGCCCGCCCACCAGTGGTCGCCATTTCAACTCCCCACTGTGCGATTGACCTTGTGCTCTCCCCTTGTGGCTGACACATCTTTCATTGAAAGACAGTAGCCCTGCTTTACAGAAGAGGGTAGACAGACCAAGGTTTCCCAATAAACAGGAGGACGTGTTTTAAAGAATGCTGGCACTGTCCTTTCAGCTATTTGAAGAATGCTGGCATTGTCCTTTCTGGCTTTCTGGGGGAAGGAGCCTCGGTGAATGAAGAGAGGAACATATGACATTGAGGGCACTTTACTCCTCCACAAGCCTATGATACACATCTGAGAAAAGGAATTTCTTTGTTGATTTCAGAACTTTCAAAATAAACCCGATTCTGTATTTTCAATGAGAACATGTGTTTCTGGCTTTCAACCAAGAACGTGGGCTAAAATGTCTGCAAATCCGGGCTGATGGCAGGACAATCTCTAGTTCGCCAAAAAACACTTATTGGGTTCTGTGGTCAATGACTAAGGTTCTTCGCCAGGCCCAATGCACCACTCAAATCCCTACATGCCACCAAAGACCAATATGAAAACACTTGTATTAACAGCATTATACACATGTGACAGATTTGCATCTGCTGGGGGAAATCTCCTAGATTTTGGGGAATTTTAGGAACTTTAATAAATGCATTCTAGCGTGAAAGTCAGATCTGCGAAACAATCTCGCTTTCAGGCAGCACTCTTAGGCTCACATCCTAATGAGCTGTTAAGTAAATGGAGGGCATGAACGCTTTTATGCCTTTCATTCACGCAACAGCTCATTTTCCATAATTTGTATGGAGGAGAGGAGGGGTGCTACACAACTTTTTCTGTGCCTTACAAATGCTCCTGCATCTGTGCAGGCATGGATTTTCATCCTGGTACAAACTCTCTGTGGTCCCTCTGCGTTCTGTGGCAGCATAAAGCAGGCAGACCCCATAGGGTTTCATTATAGATGCTGGCTGCCATGCTCGACTGGCAGCCAGCTTGTACAATTACAATGAATCCCTCACCGACATGCAAGCATGAAGGGGAAGGATTACTTGTAATTGTGTGCTATACTGCCATGTATGGCAAGCGGCACCCACAATGAAAGCCAAGCAGTGTTTACTCCTTGTGCACGGGGGAGTGCAATAGTGCAAGGCAAAAGGCAGTGTACACTTCGCTTTTGCACACGGCCATGCAAATGATGAACATTTGGCAGCAGGGAGCCATGTATGTGGTAGTGCAAACGTAAAGTCTCCCCACCACCAAATTACAAATTTAACTAACATGAGCCTCACTGTGTTTTTTGCAATCTGGCGAGGGTGGGTTGGTACGCAGATGGCCAGCCAGTGATTGGGTGCATTATTGAACTTTCCAACATCCACATTTAAGACAATCCCTGCGTACCTTCTGGGCATGAGTAATTGGTATGACCTAAAGAATGTATAGCACCAATGGGGCTTTACATTTCTAAAGTGCCAAACCAAACCTGCATGAAACCCGAATGAAACCTGATTCTTTCAGTGCGGCTTGACACACGCTGTGCACGCTAATATGGCTGTTCCTCTAACTCACACGATTGTGATGTGAACTGGTGCCCCTATCCTATTTGCACCCGCAGTCTTCTCCGGGGACATCAGTGCCGTCTGGGAACACTTGGACGTCCTTGGCTTGTAGAGCAGTATTTGCAGAGGATTTGTGGAGGTCATGGAGCTGCTGACAATGGGGGAGGTCGGAGGACTGGAAAGAACCCACAGCCAAGCAAATAGCCTGCAGAATGGAGGTAACCAGGGGCCCGGCACAAACTGTCCTGCATGAAAACTATAAAAACGTCATCAACTAAACTGATTCCAGGAGCAGTGGGTTCTTTCCAGAATACTCCTCCTTCAGCCCTGATGTTGGAATTGAAATCAGGGCTGTCCTCCATGCCCGCCCCCTGCACACAGTTGCATGAAATCTTGGCCTCCCTTCTCGCGCCCTCCTCCCTACTGGTTGTAATACAAAGTGCCTCTTCACAAACTGCACCTTTCTTTCACGCTGATGCTCAGGTGACGGCTGCGTGTTTTGTGCCCAGTACACAAAGGTTGGGGGAGTGGTGGAGGCCAATGTGGTGGAAGGACCACCTCAGCTCTCGTCTGAGCCTCTCACGCTTCAACTGAGTCACTAATTTGGAGGCCTGGGCAGTGAACAACGAGGAGGTGACAGGGTTTGAAGTATTCCCAGCCCCTTCCCCGGGATCAGTTATTAGGGATAAAAAGGGACAGCACCTTTTGTCAAAATTGAGAAGTAAATCACTAACTGACTATGTCAAAGTAAAATGGCACTTTAATTAAAGGGTTGCACCTCAACCCTTAACAGCTGCTGAGGTCTGCAAAGCCATTACTTACGAAGGTACCACCAGCAGCTCAGTGATTCCGAGTGGCACGACCCTTCGGATGCCGACATGCCAGTTAGTTCTGATTCTCCCGCGCTGACCTTCCAGATTGGCCAGCAAGAGTCACCTACTAGAATGAATGAACCTGTGAGAAGACCTCTTTTGTTGGAGGAGGCCATTCTGATTAGGAGGCCGTCTGGAGAATCATGCTCCACTCCAGATAATTGTGCATAGCAAACTGAAGATCAAAGCATCACTCAAGAAAATGCTCTTCGACCACGGACCCAATACCTGATCCTGGTGTGGACAAACTGGCTCTGTGGGAGAAAAATGAACAGGCAGCCAGACTTATCATGGACATTGCAAGCTTGACGCTACAAATGAGTATGTATGCCAACTCTAGGGGGGAAGCGCCCGGTTTCGGAAGTAGAAAGATACCCTGAACCATCTCTGGCCTTATCCCCCAAGAAGCTAAGAATGGCACCCTTACCTGAGCCCCTGTGCACCTTTAATTTCCCACCAAACATCGACTGGAAATGCTTCTAAATTAGACTTTTGTGGGTAGGGCTTAAGGGGGCAACAGTGCTACCAGTCAAGCTCTGTGAAGACTCTAGTGAAGATTCAGTCATGGAGGCAATTGGGAATCTGAAAAAACCCTTTAATACAACAGAAATAGGTGCGCCAAAACCTACTTTATGTGTGCGAGATACTGTGGAAACCGTTTGTTAAAAGGCAGCCTCGAAGCTCAGACAACTCAGCTACAGGCCTCCATTGGCTCTATGGTCTCAATTACCCGGTCACCCTTCTTGAAATTGTATGAAAACTTAAATGACAGTCTAAGAAATCAGGCGATGTTACTTTCTTTAATGCATTCAAAATGAGTCTTCAATGCATGCTTAATTGAGGCTTCTAGTGACAAAAGAACAAAGGAAAAAGAGACAGGGGTTGATTATTAAAACCCTTATTGATTTGATTCAAGAAGCAAGAGAACATAACAAAGATCCCTGGTTGGGTTTCGGGAGACTATTATACTATTGATGCAACAAGACAACATCCCAGACAGAAAATAGGAGGCTAATCAAGTGCACGTAGAGACGGCTCTAAGACCACCACGGTCAGAAACCATTCTTAGCCCAGTGGTGTTAATGGACAAAGCCAGAGTTTTGTTCACTCGAGAGAACATTGAGGACTCACAGGTTTCATCCCCTAGAGAGCAGGTAGTTCTCCCTGAACTTTTGCTGAACCGGAGGCAATTCTTTACACAAAACCCTGCAGGTATTCATGCTGCTCCAAAAGGCTGTAGCTCTGATCTAATGGCCAGGACAGAGACGATCAGGATAAAGAAGACTGTCAGGAGACCATAAACGAATACATTTTTATCCGGGAGTCACAAAATCCAGAGCAACCCAAAAAATTAAAAAACACACCCATATCGAAAACAACAATGAGTGGCGGTGCACAGAACTTTATTGGAAATTTTAAACGGTATCAGTGTAACCAGCTAAGCCCTTAAACCCAATGGAAAGCTGTTGTCCAGGACGCCATAGGGAAAACATCATGAACCAATGATCAAATGAGAAGGTTTGCAGGACTTAACTTGCACAGGACACGATAATCGATGTGAAATACTTTGAAGATCCAATTATGCAGCTGTCTACATACAAGGACTACAAGTCTGATGACTCCACGGAAGAAAATATTATAGCAACTAATGTGACCTATCTGGAGCTCACAGAAAAAAGGGGAGAACCTCAATCTAAGAGTGTGACCAAACTAAATGCATGATTTTGAACATTTGAAGATAAAAGGGCTAAAGCTTTGACAAGGATGGCCACTTAAGAGAAGCCTCTTACACTGCTGGACAGAATGATTAAGCACTCCCGCTATAACAGACAGACACATGAATTGGGTTGTGAGCAAGATCACAATAACCAGGCTTGGGACGCCAGGTCTCACCATACTGTCCAGCCTAAATTTTTAAAGAAGCAGGACCCCGAATCACAGCAGCCTCCAGTACCCTTTTCATCCTGCAAAGGGTACTGGAGGCAGATAATGGTTTAATATTGAATCTCTTTAATATAATGAGTCTCCTTCATCATGTCTCGCAACTGCAAGTGACTGAATCCAAAAACATCAGGATAGTTTACATTCCAAATGAAAACAAAAATGGCCTTTGGTTTTGACCTAAAGGATTGTGGGTCATCAACGAAATCCGCCTGGGAACCATGCCTGTCTCTCCGTTCTGAAAGTCGAAGGAAGTGGGCCAGAGACGTTAGTAGAGCCTGTAGAACCGGAGCTGACCAACAAAGCAAGCCAGGGAGAGACACCCCTGTGGTTCTTTGTGGAGCTGACTCCTTAAAGATCACCCTAAGAGGAACAGGAAGAAAAATAGCTTCAGAGACTCAGGACTGGACAACATATCCTGAGTCTAAGATAGATAAAGAACAGTCTTGGGCCTGGCTGGCCATAGCCGTTGGACCAGCCTCTTTGGAGTAGAGTCTGACCAGGAGTGGGCAAGGGAGGCTGGACATTGGATACCTGGAAAACCAGAGGATTCACCTATTTGTTCCGGGCCTTTGGTCCAAGGGTGGTCAAACTGGATATTATATGCCTACAGGAAACATAGCTTAGAGAAACACAACTACTTGATGGCTTTAGCGGTTATCTAAACAAAGCAACCAAAGGGGATTTTGGAAGGCCGAGTTCTGGCCTGTTGACTTTGATAAGGACCAATTCTATAGAGAAGGTCACTCACATTATACATCCCAATCCTCTTATCCAGATAACAAAACTACCAGACTTTCCATTCAATAGGCAGGGGTTTTTGGCGCTCTTCAACTGCTACTGGAATCCAAATTCCAAAGACTCGAGTACTTTTGCAGACTCTGTGATGGAATGGGTAGACTTGCTGTACACACAATTGGATGACCCATGCTTGATCATGTGTGGGGATCTAAACGTCGACTGCCTGTACCTCGCCACTAAAAGGAAAGTGGAGTGGGGGGCGACACCTCAGAAAAAGAGAGTCAGACAACAGGACTGGCTGGAAGAAACGGCGGCAAGGGATATAAAAGGAGACCTAATAGGGGGGGGGAGGCTGATTTGGCACTCATGGACTGCAAGTGCAGCTCTGGATTACTTTTTTGTTGCTGTTACTGTGCTACCAGGGGGGATATCCTTGATGGTACTTCCCTCCAAACAAAGTGTTCATGGCCCATTGGTGCTTTCTTGTTTTGAACTATGCCAGAAAGAAATTAAAAGCGTAATCTCTGGGAGCCATAAGACCGTCCTGGAAACAGGAATTAATAGGTTACATATCACATCTCTACCAGAGCGTCTCCAAAGTTATGCTGCACACTCTGGATTTGAAATATTTAAGAAATCTATGGCAGCTGCTAAATAGCAGGGAAATTGACATCAATCTACTCCAACTGAACCAGGTCCATGAGAGTGGTTGGGTTGAACACTTCGAAAAGCTTGTTGCATTGAAAGATCAAAAGAAGGAAGAGACGACCTATGACCATCAAACACCCTGGTGAATCCACTTGGACAGGGAGGAAATCCTGCATATCATAATGAAAGCCTGTAATTCACAGGCCCCTGGCCCAGATGTGATGATAGATTCTATGCAAAAGAGGCCCCTGTGGCCTGGTCTGACTTCTGTGTGGCTCTATTCCACAGGATTGCTCGAGGCGGTAGACTGCCAGCCACCTGGAAATGGGCAGTGGTGGTTCCCATCTTCAAGAAGGGGGACTGGGCAGATCAAAACACTTCCACCCTATCGCCCTTCTTGATGTTCAGGAAAAGATCTTCACAGGAATTATACTCCCACGCTTTAAGGAATGGGTGAAGGAAACAGACTCCTTCGACCTCAGGTAAACTGGCTTTGTTAACGGTGTCAGCTGTGGCCTGAATTTGCTTCTGATCAGCCTGCTAAAAATGAAGACTCTGAAGAGGGAAGGCAGAGTCTATATGGCATTTATAGATATGGAGTGTGCCTTTGATTGTGTCAGTCGAGACCGATTATGGGCCAAAATGATTGTCATGGGATACCCTGGGGATCTAGTGGCAGCAATTAAAGACTGCTATACCGGGACATGAAAGAGGTCCTAGAACCACCAAGGTCGTGCCCACCAATGATCAATGGAACATCAGTGGGCGGCTTCTGTATGCAAATGGCTTGGTCCTCCTGGACAGAACTCCCATCGGACTGCAGAAGAAGCTCAACGCTTTACAGAGCTACCTTGACAAGAATGATTTGAAGATTAATATTGTGAAAAAAGACATCCTCAAGTTGGAAAATCTAAGGTGGAGGAAACAGAGTGCGCCTTCTTGGATGCTGGGGGGTAACCAAATATGACCTGTCACCTCAATAAAATACCTAGGGGTGATGATTAGTGCAAGTGGGTTTGAAAAGCCATGGATGGATGATCTAATCCTGAAAGTAAAACAGCTGACAGCGCAAGGAATTGTGATTGGGAGGAAGTATGGAACATTCTCACTCATCCTGGTGATAAACCTTTACAATCAGAAGGTCACACCAACATTAACCTATGCCGCAGAAGCTTGTCTTGGGTTGCCATGGGAAGTCTGGGAACGGTTAGATTATCGCTTCTGGAAGGTGATCTTAAGACTTCCTAATGCGATACCAATGGCAATAATTAGTCACAAACTCCAATTGCTATAACTACACATAAGAGTTGCCTGGAAAGCCCTGATGATCATCGGCAAACTGAACATCCCAAACTGACGACCGCAAATCAAAATGATGATGATGAAAAAAGAGGGTATGTTTGACTGGCTGTTGAACCTCTGGCAAGAAAAGTGTGTCGAAATACTGTCTAATCTTGGTCTGTCAGTTTACACCCTATGAAGTAACCCATTACTGGTAAAGAGAGCCTTATGGGCTGCAGACTTGAATGACACCAAAGTCAAAAGATCCACTTCCAAGACTCATACATTGTCAAGATCACTCTATGGCCTACCAAACATAACGCCTCAATACCTGAAGACATTCCTGAATTCAATGTACAGGGATCTGTTTCTCAGATTCCATTTGAACATACTACATACCCAAGTGACATTTCATAGATATGGACTAGCAGAGGACGACCAATATCAGCTATGTAAAAGCTTAGCAAACATCTGGTCCTGTTCTTCCCTGACCTGAGGATACAGAGAACACTTTTACTGTATTTGGGATTGATGTGGATGCATGGTGGGGGGAGATTTATGGGAGGAAAAATGTGGGCCATACACGGAACTTGGTAAAGCACATTCAGCTAATCTCTATAAAGAAGTTTACATAAATGGATCCGGTATAAGAATGGCCCTATATGTATGAGTTTATCAGTTAGCGATTACTCATGTGAACCCTGCACTCAGCAAGACAGACAGATGATGTCAGAATAGATGTGGAGAAAGAGTTAATAGTAACAACTTCTCCTTTTTGCTGCTACTAAATGCAGAATGTTGTACGTATTAAAAATGTCAACTTGGATATGTTCGAGCATTAATATTCGACTATCCCACACTTGCTTCCCATAGCTATCCGCCTGATGGTTGGACTGTAAGAAAAGACGAAAGGGACCTCATTGACAGTTGATCCCAGAGAAATCACCAACAAGAAGACAAACATAATTGTACATGTCAATAGAATGTGGTAGAATTTTTTACCCCTGAAGAATTTCCTTGTGAATAGCGTGAAAGTGTGAAAGGAATGAAACATGTCGGGTACGGTATGAATGCAGTATGAAAGTGAGCATGTGTGAATGAGTACAAAGAAAAAGTTTTATGGACTGAGATTTACTCCTCTATGAAAGAGGTGATTAAATTACAGATCCTGATGATATTATCATCTTTCTAAAGTGTTTAATAATTGATTACTACAGGATATTGAATGTGCATAACTTAATTGAGATTTATTGAAAAATTGTTTGTTGTCTAAAAATTACTTGAGAAAGTTTGTAAAAAATATTTTTCTATATTTGTAGATGTGATAAAGTAAAAAAATGTAATTGATGAAATGCTATTAAAAAAATAACTATTTTTGATATAAATTGGTGTAGTACATGAGAATCCATCAACTATTAATCATATATGTAAAAAGAAATAACCACGAAAGGATTTGGGGAAGCAAGCGACCCGGTGAACATAGTGTATTGCGAAACAAAAACATTTTTTGATAGAGGGCTGGTCACAAGTGGTCGTTAAAAATTACCTCTGGTCTCTCTAAGTCAGTTGTGCCTATATGTATGACCACCAGGCCCTCTTTTTTCTCTTTCTTATCTACTTGAGTTCTTTGGCGTCTTCTTCCTTTTTTCCATCTTCCCTTTGTTATTTGAAGTATGATGATGGATTGTGTTTTGTGATTTTGTAATTGTATGTGTTTCAGTTGTGTTTAATGGCTGAAATGGAATATGAAAAGTTTGAAATAAACGAAATGCTAAATAAAATAAAAACATCAATTTGCAGATCACAAGTCTGCACTGAAACCCTCCAGCTCCATATGCAGATTCCTTTTTTCTTCCTCACCACGGAAAAGAGATTCTCACAATGAACAGGTTGAGTGACAATATGCTGAACAATAATTACGGCTTCCAGTTTAAGGTATTTATTTTGTCAACATCTCCATCTGCATTTATTCATATGTAGTTTGTGGTAATGTTATCTGTAAGGATCCATATTTGTTTATTGCTCATCAAAACATAAGTCACAACTAATATGTTTTCACATATTTTAAAATTAAAGAAATGTAACAATTGTATGCCTGTAATGGGATGCTTATTGAGCAAGGTTGTTGCACATCGAGCCACAATCCCATTTTCACTGCAAAAACAAATGGCTTGGTATAACTGCTAACACAAGTAACATCTTTGTAGTTATTCATTTTTAAAGCCTTTCTGTTGTGCTACATTCCAAAATCAGCATGACTGACAGCCTGAATAGTTTAGTAAGAGACGACCGTTTTCGTTACTTTCCATTTTCGCAAATAAATAATGAAGGAAAAGTTACTGATTTACAGCTGTGTGTACATGTGAAAATCAGTACAAATGCAAAACAGGTACCCTTAACTGTCATGACTCATTCCATTTTCCATTGCTGATTGCTTTTCTTATCTCTCCTTGGAACAAAAAAGCTTTAAAAAATGGCCAACGATCACAAGGCTACACTTGCATGAGGGGTTCTATTCCACAACATAGTTTTACGTGTATGTCCTCTTCATGGAGCTGAAGTGTTTTGTGTATACAATGATTTCCCAAAATCATTATGCTCAAATTCAATGTGCTCTTCCCCCACATGACAATCCAATGTTTGATTGGATAATATTCACATCACAAGCCACTACTTGCCATAGTTAATAACAAGCTCCATTTGAACCTCATAATATGGTTTGTGAAATCGGACCACTGTTCTCGTTTCTAGTTCAACAGAATTAATATTTTCAAGGCCAATGTATATACAAATATTTCCATTAGGTGACCCTGTAGTTGCCTTTCCCATAGGAAGAGCAGTTTTTGGGCAGCCTACAACTTTGGCGCCATTCGATGAGCCTGCATGAAACTTTAAAAAAAAGTATAGACTCGATTCTGCATTTCTTTTACAATGTTTGGTGCTATTTCATCAAGCGGGGGAATTTATAAGGGTGTCCCAAAACCTTTGAAATCCTGAAAGATATGAATGGACAAAATGTTTGCTTGCAGCTACAGCTCAAACCACTAGAAGCATTTGCACCAAACATGCGTGAGGAGTGGCAGCCTGGTCTTGAAAGTGCGCTTTTGCAAATTTGGTGTTAATCCATCCAGTAGATTCGTTTTAAAGTGCCCAAAAGATTTTAAAAAATAGTGATATCTCTTTCTGACCCACAGACTTACTTCCTGGTTCGGTGTCAGCTGAGTTAAAAAGAGAGGCATGTATCATATGCGGGCATAGTATGTGGCTGCTGATTGGTCACTTCAGAAATGTGAGGTGTGTCAACACATTTGAAATGGCCACCATGTTGGATTTGTTGTAACATTGTGGTAAAAACATATTCAAAAACACATTGCACTTGTCAAACAAATGAAAGCATCTCTGGGGATGTGGGAAGTGATGAGGATGGGATATGTCCAGAAAAGCCATAAATCAGGTGTTTTTTCTTCTCATATGTCCGCAAACAACCCAGTTGTTCAAGGACATTGCTGTGATGTCTGCACAGTTGAAAAATGTCGGAGGACATCCATGCATATGTGTGCATTACCGGTTCAGTAAAGAGCAGTTATTAGACAGCTTAAAACAATGCCACCATGCAACGAAACTGCACAAAGGTTTGCAATTCAAATATAGACACAACTCTAAATATTCTTTCAAAGGGGCTAAATTAGAGGGGCATACCTCAACCTTTGGACGGTTTATAACTATGGCGCTGCTTGACAATCCTTACACAAGTTTGGAAAAATATTATAGATCAAACTTAGAATGTTTGTGCCAAGTTTTAAGGGATTTTGTAAAGCAGTGACAAACTGCAGGGGGGGGGGTCCAAACATATTTGAAATCGGATAGGCTTGAATGGGAAAAAAGGTTCTGGTCAAGGATAACAGGCCAAAGTGCAGGATGGATTTGCAGCAAACATGTGTGAGGACTATTGTCAATGACACAAAAGCATGTTTTTACAAATCTGTTATGTGTGGGGTTTTTAAGTGTCACAATGTAGGTATAAAAAATAGTGATACAACTTTGGTGCGTGAGGCATAGCCTGTGGCCATGGCCAGTGGCCAGATTGTCCAGAGCATGACAATCTGTCCACTGGCCATGGCCACCAAGGACTGGCAATGGGGATAAAGTGGGCATGGGTACCAGGGACCGGCTATCCGGTAGAAGTGGGCAGTGGCCCTAGCCCCTGGCAAGGACTTGTACAAAATAAAGTGATACAATATATATTCTATGCCCCAAACAACCTGGCCACTGGCTATGGCCACAACAGTATGCTTATTGTGGGATGAATGACCTCAACAAACTGGTCATTGGCCATGAAGAGAATAGTAGGTTTAATAGTTATGTACTTTGAACAATGTGATCCCTGTCGAGAGGCAGAACTTTTGGAATGTGGAGCATGCCCCAAACAATCTGGACCTTGTTATATTAACGTATTATAATCGTTGGGTCATGGGGAGCAAATCCAAGGTGAATTGAAAAAAAAAATTGTACATTTACTGTTCATAAAATGCACATTTTGTTTAGCTTTTTCAACCTCTAATTTAGGCGGGAATATAATAATTGGTTTAGCAAGATTGTCCATTGATGCAGGGTTTTTACTAGATGCATTAAATGCTCCCCGTTATATTGCTTCAAATGGTTGTTAAAGGGCCATCCATTTTGTTTGATGAGCCACAACATGTTCATGTAATGTTTTGATGGTATACATATGAGCTAGTTTGTTTTCATGTGTTAAATACCTATACCTTTTTAAAGACCACAGCACAGGGAACCTGTCTTACTTTACTATACATTGGTAGCAGAATGTTGAGTAATCATTAAAAGAAGCCTAATCGTCAGTAACTATGAATACAGTTACCGTCATTCATTAGAAGGAGTACCTCTTGAATTCTCCATTAAGAAGAGAGATTGATAATACACTTGTTTGTATCCCCAAAAGAAATATTTCAGGAATTATAGTTCTCAGAAGAAAAAAAAAACATGCACAACTCATGTTCAAGGTTTATCATGCGAAATAGTTACTAGAATTTCAGAAAACACTGCTGACTTTTCCTCTCCGATTGTTACATGTATACACCTAAATGCAATGAACTGCAGCTGTGTCAATATATTTTGAAATATGCCTCTGTGAGTCTTAAGAATTCCACACTATGAAACTACATTTCACATGTTTGCACTTTTCTATAATAGACTAATAGTAGTCAAAAGGAAATGGGACATTGACTGCACTTTCTTATAATTATTTGCATGGTGCATGGTAACAACTGCATACTTATGGTAAGAACGCTGATTGAACACTTTTTCAGTTTCTATGTGTTTTGCCCATCTGCAGCGCAAAGCCTTCTGCAGATTGTCAGGCTGTGTCTTTATTCCTGTTGGGGAAATTATATAGATTAAAGTTAGGAAGTAACATGAGGCAGCTATATATATATATATATATATATATATATATATATATATATATATATATATATATATATATATACATATATATATATATATATATATATATATATTCAATGAAACAACTTTGTTAAAGGGACGTTATGGTTAAGTTGCGCTACTAAAAACCTATGAAATTCAGTGAAAAAACTTTGTTAAAGGGACGTTATGGTTCCAAGCAAAACCGAAAAACCCTTGAAATTAGCCAGTTATGGTAAGCTAAGCAACCATAACTCGCGCCACCACTGTGCACTGTTAAGACTAACACCCACGACATCAAAGATGACATCACAAATGTGTCTCTCTCCTGTTGCCCCCCACCCCCGGTCATGCTCCGTGTCTCCCTCCTGTTGCCCCCCACCCCCGTTCATGCCCCGTGTCTCTCTTCTGTTATGCCCCACCCCCCTCTCATACCCCATGTCTCCCTCATTTTCCCCCCACCCCCTGCTCATGCCCCGTGTCTCCCTGCTGTAGACCGTCCCCCCGCTCATGCCCCATGTCTGTCTCCTGTTACCCCCCACCCGCCGCTCATGCCCTGTGTCTCTCTCCTGTTTCCCCCCACCCCCGGTCATGTTCCGTGTCTGCCTTCTGTTGCCCCCCACCCCCCTGTCATGCCCTGTGTCTCTCTGCTGTTGCCCCCCACCCCCGGTCATGTTCCGTGTCTCCCTTCTGTTGCCCCTCCACCCCCCGGTCATGCCCTGTGTCTCTCTGCTGTTGCCCCCCACCCCCGGTCATGCCCTGTGTCTCTCTCCTGTTAACCCCCACCCCCCTCTCATGCCCCGTGTCTCCCTTGTGTTCCCCCCACCCCCTGCTCATGCCCCGTGTCTCCCTCCTGTTGCCCCCCGCTCATGTCCCTTGTCTCTCTCATGTTACCCCCCACCCCCTGCTCATGCCCCGTGTCTCTCTCCTGTTGCCCCCCACCCCCGGTCATGCCCCGTGTCTCCCTCCTGTTGCCCCCCACCCCCGTTCATGCCCCGTGTCTCTCTTCTGTTACGCCCCACCCCCCTCTCATGCCCCATGTCTCCCTCATATTCCCCCCACCCCCTGCTCATGCCCCGTGTCTCCCTGCTGTAGACCATCCCCCCGCTCATGCCCCATGTCTGTCTCCTGTTACCCCCCACCCCCGCTCATGCTCTGTGTCTCTCTCCTGTTGCTCCCCACCCCCGGTCATGTTCCGTGTCTCCCTTCTGTTGTCCCCCACCCCCGGTCATGTCCCGTGTCTCCCTGCTGTTGCCCTCCCACCCCTCTCTCATGCCCCGTGTCTCTCTCCTGTTACTCCCTACCCCCCTCTCATGCCCCGTGTCTCCCTGCTGTTGCCCCCCATCCCCCGCTCATGCTCTGTGTCTCCCTGCTGTGTCCCCCCACCCCACGCTCATGCCCCGTGTCTCCCCTGTTCCACCCCACCTCCCGCTCATGCCGTGTCTCCCTCCTTTTCTCCCCCACCCCCCGCTCATGCACCGTATTTTCCCTGTTCCCCCCACCCCACGCTAATGCCCCGTGTCTCCCTGCTGTTGCCCCACCCCACTCTTATGCCCCGTGCCTCTCTCCTGTTACCCCCACCCCCCTCTCATGCCCTGTGTCTCTCTCCTGTTCCCTACACCCCCCGTTCATGCCCCGTGTCTCCCTGCTGTTGCCCCTCACCCCCCACTCATGCCCCGTGTCTCTCTCCTGTTACCCCCCACCCCCGTTCATGCCCTGTGTCTCTCTTCTGTTACCCCCCACCCCCCTCTCATGCCCTATGTCTCCCTCATTTTCCCCCCACCCCTCGCTCATGCCCCGTGTCTCCCTGCTGTAGCCCGTCCCAACGCTCGCCCCATGTCTGTCTCCTGTTACCCCCCACCACCCACTCATGCCCTGTGTCTCTCTCCTGTTGCCCCCCACCCCCGGTCATGTTCTGTGTCTCCCTTCTGTTGCCCCCCCGGTCATGTCCCGTGTCTCCCTGCTGTTGCCCTCCCACCCCCCTCTCATGCCCCGTGTCTCTCTCCTGTTACCCCCACCCCCCTCTCATGCTCTGTGTCTCCCAGCTGTTGCCCCCCACCCCACGCTCCTGCCCTGTGTCTACCCTGTTCCACCCCACCCCCCGCTCATGCCGTGTCTCCCTCCTTTTTCTCCCCCACCCCGCGCTCATGCCCCGTGTTTTCCCTGTTCCCCCACCCCACGCTCATGCCCCGTGGCTCCCCTGTTCCCCCCACCCCCACTCATGCCCCGTGTCTCCCTGCTGTTGCCCCCACCCCACTCTCATGCCCCGTGCCTCTCTCCTTTTACCCCCACCCCTCTCTCATACTCATGTAGAAACATACACATTGTGTGCAACATACATGATGGAAGTGTAATATACATAATTTCGCAATATTTAACAATGAAATGATAACTACTTTCTTATTACAGTTTTGCATACTGTTACACATGTAATAAGTGGCCATAAGAAACAAATAAACCGTTGGTTTTGATCCCCGAAAGTCCACGAACAGCCCAGATGTCCTGGGACAGTCCTGTGGTGTTCGCATGTCTGCATTACAGGGTTGGTGAAAAGCAGTTTGTGGATGGCTTATAACTTTGACGCTACTCAATGAAACTGCATGTCATTTTGGAATTTGATTCTAGACCTAATTCCAAATGGTTTTGCAAAGATGTGTGGGATTCTGTCAAGAGGGGACAAAATTAGAGGGGGGTTCCACAATATGGTAAAGGCTTACAAATGTGGTGCCATTTGACAAATCTGCACAACAGTTGTCAAAACGATTTTGGATCTAGATATAAATGGTTCTGAAACGTTTGGTGGGATTCTGTCAAGAGGGGGAAAATTAGAGGGGGGGGGCAAAATAGTGTGTGTAACACGTGTACAAATATGAATATATACAGGGAGAGTATAGTAATACAAAATAGAAATATCAAAAGTGCTGATAACCCTAATGATTATCTGAATGCATAGAAACAATTGCTGTCTTTCAAGCCTATGGCTTCCCTTATGTATATGTTTCATAGGATTACTGGACCCTAAGAGAATTACTGTGAAAAAAAACTTGAGGGATAACTCTACTAATATATTACCTTTTCAATTGTTATTTACTGCCTCCTACTGAAGAAAACCATGTGCCCGAGGTATGTCAGTAAAAGAATAAAGGGGGAGCCAGACATGTGATGTCATCAGTGATGTCATCAATGAAATTTGTGATGTCATATTTGATGTCCTGGGTGTTAGTCATATCAGTGCACAGTGCTGGCATGAGTTATGGTTGTTTAACTTACCATAACTGGCGAATTTCAGGAGTTTTTCGGTTTTACTTGGAACCATAACGTCCCTTTAACAATGTTTTTTTACTGAATTTCATAGGTTTTTAGTAGCGCAACTTAACCATAACGTCCCTTTAATGTACTTTATGTACATGTAACATGGAATATACTGAACCCCCTCTACTGAATTTGATGTCCGCGGACAACAGCACCACTACCCAAAAAGTATGGGGGGTATGTTTAATTGTTATATCATAACATATGAACATTTTACAAATTCACAAACCAGCACACATACACATTATATGTAGTAATAAATAAGAAGTGTAACCCAAACACATTAACCATTCATTTAAATACAATATGTTCTAAAATGGAATATACCAAAAGAAGAAAAATAGTCTTCCAACATGATTAACTCACAGAAACTCCACAACTAAGAGCAAGGGCAGATCTACAGACCAGTAAGAACACACCTTACCAGAAGCTAGTAAGTGTACTGCATTTTACTCATATATTTGTAAACTTTCTGTATTAGATACAAAAAAAGTGATATTATGTTTTTTTTCTCACAGAAATGTCTAGTACTCTGAAGTGGCTAGATGAGTATTTCCCACGTGAGGAAATGTCTGAAGATAGTGAACCTGATGGTAGACACTTTACTATATAAACCAATTAATAAATAGTATTTTATATACATTTAACATACACATTTCATTTTGTACAGACCATACAAAAATTGAAAATAATAAAGAAAAAGAAGTATTGGATAAGACTCTCCAACACATGGAAGAAAAAATGGCCCTACTCATGACAAATTTCAACAATTTAAAAAACTTTGTGGAGGATCACTTGAAACAAAAAACTAGATACCATTGTCCCACATGTACCTGTCCCCCTCACCATATCCCAGTAAATTATCCCCAAACCCTCTCCATGAACGAAAACATTTTAATGAGACTTCCATTCCCTTCTTCACCTCATATAAATCCTATTGAAACCCCCAATTCTCGTGTTTTTTTTTCAGTTTCTGCCTCACCTTCTTATTAATTATTATATTGTGTCCTAATTAATTTCTTGTCTTTTTAAAAAGCAGTTCAGGTGTCCGCGGACAGCACGGGTGTCCAGAATGTCCGTAAAGAAACGAAAATGGGGGCGTCCTAAGGACACTATATCTGTACGTACTGTTACCATGCAAGTTGAAACTGTTCTAAGAACACAGCTGGTGTTCGGGGTGTCTGCAATCAAACTACCACATGTGGTGTCCTGAAATATTTGTCAATAAACAAAATGGGGGTGTCCTGAAGACGCTAGACCTGTCCGTATTCTTTGCAGGCGAGTTGAAACTGTTCTAAGAACACAGGCAGTATCCTGAAATGTTCGTAAAATAAACAGAATGGGGGTGTCCTGAGGATGCTATACCTGTCCGTATTGTTCGGAGGCAAGCTGAAACTGTCCTAAGAACACACACGGTGTCCTAAAGTATTCATAAATAAACAAAATGGGGGTGTCCTGAGGAAGCCAGACCTGTTTGTGCTGTTCGTAAGCATGTTCAAACTGTTCTAAGAAAACATCAAGTGTCCCGGGATGTTCGCAAATAAACAAAATGGGGTTGTCCTGAGGATTCTATGCTTGTCCGTATTGTTCGCAAGTGAGTTGAAACTGTTCTAAGAACAAACGTCTGTTCATAACTGTTCGTTTCACTTGTGACGCACTTTTAATTAGTTTCAGGACCCGAACAGTGTCCGTAGAACACCAACGCGCATGCACAAAACAGTTTCAGTGCATTTGATGTTATGCGGACACCCGCTCCTTTCGCGGACATGTTCACGAAGCTACCATATGACCGCACCCAAGCTGAGCGTGTGTTCTGACTGCGAACACTGTTTGTGTCCCAGAACAATTTAAAACTACCTTTTCAAGCAATCCACAATATGTTTCAATAATAACTCACCATAGCACAAGTCCCACATAGTAATCCTGAGTTTCTGCATACTTTTTGGGACTTTTTGAACCTTTTTTTGGTGTTTGATCTGTCCGCGGACAGCGCACATGTCCGCAAACCACGCACAAGCACTCCTATAAAAGGCCACACCCTAGAGCTCATTCTCATTGTGTTTCTGGCTATTTTACAGAACACAGAGCATTTTGCTGCCAACTTTCCAGATTTTCATCTGAAACCTGATGGCATCCATGGCTGCAGTACTGCCACCTGGTGCTACATCTGCCTCAGCACGACCCCCACCCCTCCACCACCACCACCTCCCCAAGGGCCTGAAAAGGAAAACAGGAGTGAGGATACAGAGGAAGATGAAGAGAATGATGAGAATGATGTAGAGGAACTCCCTACTACCAGCACTTTGCGTGAGTCTTGGGTGTGGCGGTTATTTACCATTCATGGTAATGTACCTAAGGCACGTGCGAACCGAGTCACCTGCAATGAGTGCAAAATGGTACTCAGTCGCAGGAGGCCTGGTTCATACAGCTTTGGGACAGCTATCATGAAGCGACACCTAAAGTCATTCCACAATGGGGCCATTTGCAACGTTGTACCTTGCGAGGAGCGTAGTAGGTTGACTTCCTCTACTACATCCTCTGTTTCCGATCCTGTCACCACAAGGAACACTCCTGTGGGACAGCGTATTCCTCAAACTGCCTCGCAGGCCATACGCAATACTGATGACCCTTACCTTTCGAGGGTCACAGTTGTGTGTATGTACTGCGTGGCAGTACTCTGCAGGGGGGAGAGACTTCATAGTGCTTTTGAGGCTCTGGTCTCAGAGCACGAGAAGATCTACTCACTACCCAAGAAAGACCCACTCTACATCTTCCCCTTTCCACCCGCCCTTTCTTATCCCCGCGGTTGGTGTCCCCCCGTTAGCCTCCTTTTCCGTCCTCTCCAAGTGTGCTGTGTATAAACAACAACAAAAAAAAACAACAACAATAAAAAAGGCTCTTTTCAGAGCCACCTTTCACAATTTAAAAATAGAAGTGAAAATAAATTAAGCAGGGCCCTCTGTATTTTTTAAGTCTGCGGACAGTCCGCAAACATCTACAATTTTGGGGTGCTGCCCTATCATAACCATTGCAGTTTTTTCTGGGAGGAAGTGGTGGCTCTGAAAAGAGCTTTTTGGTGGTGTTTGATTGTGTTTGAAAAATTTGAAATGCGCAACACCTACTACAAAATGGATACTGTAATTCCAAAAAAGGTTGGAATTTTGTACATTTCTCAGAAAAATCTGATTGCCAGCATAAGTAAGATGGACTCCATCTCTGCAAAAAATGTTTGTGATACAAACATAATATTTTCATTGTGAAAAGAGGACATGCCAACAACTCTTAGAAAGGCACAAACAGCCTTATTGACATTGTGCCTTGCTTTCTCCATTTGTGGACCAAATGAAAAAGAACAAAGCCACATTTGTCTCTGCACAATCCGTGAACAAATTACTTGAGGATTTGGAAACATGTCCATGACCTTCCCAAGTCCTTCTTTCATTGCAAATTGCACAGAAATTCCAGACACATGTCCTAAACTGTTCACTTCACAATGAATTACAATTATGTCTGTATGTTGCTCTGTCTCCAAAGTAGCACAGAGAGGTAGCAAGTCCAACCACTTCATTCCACGAACTCCATGCTTGTGCACTTCCACATGTGGGAATCCAAGATCTACAGCTACTCCACAGCTTTCTGCATGCACTTTCAACCAATGTATCCACGGGTCTCCCAAAATCCAAACAATCTGTTTTCTTAAACACACAGCCATAGCCATCTGTTCTTCTCTCAGCAAAAAGAGTATCTGAGAAACTCTCTCCTGTCACAACACACCCACTAAACTTTCCTGACCAATCCCTTTCTATGCTCATTCTCATTTGCAAGGCTTCCCAACCCAAAAATCCCTGGATGTAACAACCAATGTCCGCAAACTACCGCCATGTCCGCAGACATATCGTAATATGAACAGTCCTCCTACCATTTCCTTCTCAATTTCTGTGCCATTCCCTCATTGGATATAGCTAAGAAGTCACATGAACATCCACCAATCACATACAAGACCTCTACATCTAACTGCATCATCATAGATCACCACTTTAAATGTACTGTTAATCTCTCTGACTACAAGTGTCATATAATTGGAAAGCACCTTCTACAAGAAATACTGTACAAGTCTCCAAGATTTCTACTTGCAGCTGCATGCATATCCATATGCATGAACACAAACTACAGGTATGCATATTTTCTGTAAAATACATGAACACATGTTCTAGTTTCATATAAACAGATTAACTGACTTTTAGCTTGTATAATCTGTAAAATGCATTCACTGTCTTTTTTTCAATCTCCTTAAATCAACTGTCACTTACAAACCTTTATACTATTTAATTTCTTTACACACACACACACTCAAATCATATTGAACTAACATTTTTAAAATAAAATATATAAACTACATCTAGTCAAACAAAATTGCATGCACACACTATGTTCAAATCTCAAACAACAATACATGTACAATAACATAAACATTTTTTTATTTTCTTTATTTATTTAATTACTTACATTTATATAGGGCAAGCAGCCCATGACATTGAGGCACTATTACTTACAAAAGCTTAGTTACAGGAATAGTGGTATTCAGTAGTACATTATGAACTTCACAAGGCATACTACACATATTTTGTTTGCTACAGTTAGTCATTGCAATACAGTTTATTCATTAACAACGTATGATATGTATTCAACTGGTGCGACATATCTTATGTCAATAAGATAGTTGTAATGGTTTTGAGGAAGGCGCTGGGGATGTCAATTAAAAAAAATCAATGTCTAAATTAAAAACAGTGGTATATGCAAACAAAATTACTAATATATTTCTTTTGCAATTGCAGTGAAGACCATTCTCCTAAAAAGAAGCAGCTGATTTTGAAGTACAAAGAACAACTAAGAAGTAACCTGCTCATTATAGAAAAAAAGAAAGTTGAATACAACCATACGTATTGTATTATTACTCAAACAAACTGTAAAGTTAATTCATGCTATTTCTGTGCCTAAAAATAGAGATTGTGCACCATTCTCTCCAAAAATCCCAATTTCTTAAACAGCGATTTGCATCCAGAATTGCCCACGAATTCCTATTTTTCGACACACAAATGACCCAACTCATCTGCTAGAATTTTGATATTATAGAACAAACAACTGTTTTAATTGTGTAGCATTAGATTTACTATTTATACTTCTCCACACCACTAGCTTACTTTTTTCTGTCATCTGATCCCAAGGTAAGTAGCACATTAATTCAAGAATACCCATCCCTACTAGTTGTAGTTGCCCAATGCACAATCACATACCATTACATACATCATCATCTTACTAAAACACTCATGCACACAGCACACATACATTGCAGAACACCCCAACCCATACCTTGTTTATTTTTTTCAACAGACCCTAAAGAATGCCTACCAAAAATCAAGTCCGTAGAAAGCAAGGCAGAAGTAGAGCAGAATTTGTAAAAAAAAAGTTGAAACAAAACAGCTAATACAGTCATTTAGTGAAACAAAAGAAGTTTCAAGTACAAAAACTTTGCCTCTTCTATCAAAATGTAAAACAAACCAGAAAACAATTAGCAAAAAATCAGCTATCACTACAGATAGAACTGCTTCTATAAATCTTGATATAGCGCAAAGTAAGCATACCAAGAAAAGTATTTTAGCCAAAATGGTCCTTCAAAATCTTATAAAAACAGAAGAGAAACCAGGTTAATCTTAGAAGCGTTGATAGACAGTGCAATTCTTCTCAAAAGAAAGTTAATTATTTTAGTGTTAAAGAAAATGAGACCACTAACAAAACTTATGACTAAATTACAAAAAAGACTTCTCAATAAACGAAATGTCAACAGAAAGAACTTCTTAAGTATCTGCGGAGGTGAATGGAGACACACTACAAGCACAGAACCATACTTTAATGAAGAAGCATACAAACAAAAGCAAACAAATACAATTGCCATGCATAGCAGTGGTCGAGGTTATGAAAAAGTTAATAATACCATAATGGAACAAGAAGTACTCCTTACAAAAATATTCCATGAAAAATTAGAATTACCCCTCCACTCAACTGAATCACAACGTCTAGTGTACAAATGGCCATGCACGTCAATGTGTAACATTCCCAAAAAATCTTTCCTCAATCAATATATGAAAGGCAAAGACAAAATAAAAATTAAACTACTGCAAAATATGGATACCTGTCTAGTGCGCAAGTACACAGGACTACAAGGACATTCATTGGCAAGCATTTCAGGACCTACTTGCAAAACCACATTCCATTATATCAAATCATATCAACACATCATTCAACTATAAGAAATCTAGTCTATAAACTGTACTATGCTAAAAGTCCTACTTTAGCACTAGCCAATTTAAATAACATTCTTCTACATGGTACAGCAAAAGACCTACTTGAAGAAATCGACTATATCTGGAAGAAATATTTTGGAAGTGAAAGCCACTTACAGAATGAAATAGCTTTAAAGCAAATTAGCAACAATTCTATGCATGGTAACCTTCTACTACACACATACAAAAAAGAAATACTGAAATTTAAAAGTACATCTGCTGAAGTGTGTGTGTGTTGCCGCAGAACTTTTTATGAACGTAACACAAAAACTGTAGACCTAACATACAAAATAGAAGACAATGAAGATTCTAAATGGTTTGAATTAGCTCTCTACCTTATAGCAGAAAACAAATACAAAATAACAGACCCCTTAATACTTTGCAGTTACTGCACTACAAAACTTGACAACAACCAAACTCCTTCAAGTGCTATCACAAATAATTTGGAATTATTTCCACTACCAAAATCCCTACAACAACTCAATTTATATGGGAGCATCATAAATCAAACAGTGCACCCCTTTCAAGCAATAATACACCTTCAACCAAAGACGGCAAAAGTACATCCCTCTCAATTAGTGAAAGGTATTAGTGGAAAAGTAGTGTATTTACCATTAGATCTGAAACAAAATTTGCACACTCTAGGAGTGCAACGTCCAATGGAGCAATCTTTAATTAATTATATTATTAAATGGTGTACCTACAAAAGACAAAACAATTTGGCAACAACTGGTAGATTTACATAAAGTTAGACAAGCCTTGCAATATCTAAAAGACAATAATGAATACTACAAAGAAATTAATATTGAAGAAAACTTGAAGGATACCAGTGAAATAATTCAAGAGACACAAGAAGCTTGTCAATTTGAGATCCTAGATCCTGCTACAGTATCCAATACTTTAGACCATTATACAATTCATCCATTGCACTGTAATGACAGGGTGGAAGATGCACTAGAAACGTACCAAATCTGACAAACAAAAGGATCACCAATCAGCATATGGGAAAAAAAGTTATAGGGTCACGTGCTTTTCCTCGACTCCTTTCTACTGGCAAAGGAGGAAGGTACGATGATAGACCTATTCAAATAACAGCATCAGAATACCACTCGTTGAGCATGTATTCTGAAGATCCCAGATTTAGACAAAATGTGGAATACATATTCCACTGACTCTTTGAAAGTGAACTAGCAACTTTATGTTACGGAGTTGCACACACATTAAAATCAGGATCCCACTTTCGAAATATGTCAGCTACACAATTATTACAAAAAGTGCAACAAAAAGATAAGGTTTTACAATCAAATATTATGAATCTATTAGCAAACATGCGTGGTACTAAAGAGTACTGGTTTTGACGTCATGGAGATGTACTTTGTATGATAAGAAACCTTGGCCCACCCAATTGGTTTGTTACATTAAGTTGTGCAGAATATGCATGGGAAGATTTACATGATTTCCTACGCATATCAAACAAAAACAAAACAAACATAGATATACTAAAACCTGGAGAACTTTGTTCTCTAGATTCTGTTAATGTTTCAAGATAATTTAACCATTGCTTCATTGCTATGCTACACTTTATTTGTAATAAAACTGTTCCTCCCCTCAGAGAAGTGCAACACTTCCTTTGGAGAAAAGAATACCAAGCCAGAGGAGCACCATATAGCCACATGCTTTTATGGATTAAAGATGTTCCTAAATTTGGTCAAGACAATGATGCCACTGTGTTAGAGTTTATTGAAAAATATGTCACTTGTGAAATTCCATCAGAAGCAACAAATAGTGATCTTCATGCACACATTTTACAATTTCAAAGACACAAATGTGGCAAATATTGTTGTCGCAAATACAAAAACAAAGGGAAATATTACACCAAATGACGCTTTAGTTTCCCTTGACCGTTTACAAAAACAGGTCAAGTGAACAACTTCATGTCTTCAGTTAGACATAGTGTTAAAGGTAAATCACCTAAAAATACATATTACATAAAAAGAACAGAAGAAGAAAAATATATCAATGATTATAATTCAATCATTACCCACTTATGGAATGCAAACATAGATGTGCAGTACATTGCAGACAATTCCACTGCAGTTGCACGATATGTTACAGCATACTTAACCAAAGCAGAAAAACAGAGCTCCAAGACCTCGGGAATGACCTGTCATCAGACAAAACACTGTCTCAGAAATTATACAGCTTGGGCATAAAAATGATCTCCCATAGAGAATGTGGCTCCTATGAAGCAGCAGATTGTTTAACTGGTACTGCTTTGTATGGACAATCTGAAAATATAGTATGGCTAAGTCTTGGTCCTGCTAAATCTAGAAAAAGAGTTCTAAAATCATACGAAGAAATAGAAACAATAGCCAAACATGATCCCAACAGCCAAGACATTTTAAAAAACAAATTACACATACTACCCAAACATAAGTATCACTTTGGAAACCATGTGTCTATACCACATATCCCAAAACTTCACATACAAAAATAATATAAAACCCGATGAAAAAAAGGTAAATACAGAGTGTCAAATTGTGAAGGCAGCTTAGTAAAACTCACCAAACCAAATTTAATTAATTATATCAAATTGTCATTAAAGACTCCTCAACATAAAGAACTATATTACATGTCCCTGTTAAAACTCTATAAACCATTGAGAAAAGAAGACGAAATATTAGATAACTATGACTCCTATGAAGACGCTTTCAAAGCAAATTAAAGCACTATACCCAATGTAAACTTTACACAGTACACAACAATGTTGCACAATGAACAGCAACACAAAGAAGAACTCCAGGCCCAACTAGATAAGGACACTCCTGACAGTAGTCAACCTTCTGTAAGAGGAAGCCAAGAACTACTGGGAGAGCCACTAATAACAAATGAGGCAGTATTAGCAATGACAGAAGTAGAAAACACCATGCGTCAGTATGAAGATAAAGACGACTTAACTATACTACAATCAAAACTAAACAATGAGCAATGTCACATTTTTTAAGAAGTAACAAAAGAAATTGCACATGGTGTACAACATGAAAACAAATAATGCACCTGCCAAAATTACAAACCTATACTACTGTACGTCAGTGGTGAGCTGGTTCTACTAATAGATGAAGTGAGCATTGTCTCCAACCTAATGTTGGCTTTTATTCACTCAAGATTACAAGAAGTACTCAAAACAAACTACGAAGAGCTCTTTGGAGGAAAACACATTGTTTTCAGAGATCTTCTTCAATTGACACAAGTGAAATGTGCGTCTATTTTTAAAACATTAGGACACAAACTCTGCTGTAAAACTGTTGGCAGCATTGGAAATGTCAACCTTTGGCATCATTTCCAATACAGAGAATTAACAGGAAACATGTGGCAATCTGCAGATCTCACTTATGCCAACATCTTAAAAAGTATTAGAGTTGGTATATTATCTCAAGAAGCACAAGCACTATTGAAAACCCGGCACATTCATGCACTTTATGGCGATAATGCATGTGCTACTGATGTTATGGAACAATTAGCCCACAAAAATGTCAATTGTATAACCTTAATGCCAACTCTTGCAAGCTGTTTCACTATTTAATGAAACAATGTTAAAAAAAGAAATGCAACCAATAATTGAAATTAGTGCCACAGACAAACTAGACATACATGGTATGACACTACGCATGTGTGAACAAGCCACAACAAGACTAAGTAGTTTAGAAAATTCAATCTCCAACACAGCTGGATTGGAAAAAATATTAAAATTAGCCTTAAATTGCAGAGTAATGCTTAAAGGTAACCTTGACGTGGATCAAGGACTAGTTAATGGAGCACTGGGTACAGTTGTTGGCTTTCAAACATACCCACGTAACAACAACATTCAGTTTGTCATTATTCTCAGAACTGAAAAGGATAGGATGCTCAACAGCTTGATTCCTTCTCTTCAAAGACATGTATGTACGCAGAGAACAATTTTCTCTAACTCTTGCATACGCAGTCACCATTCATAATTCACAAGGTCTTACCCTAGACAAAGCATGGATAGACAATGGTAACACAGTCTTTAAAGAAGGCACAAGCTATGTAGCACTATCACGCTTATTTACACTTGACGGTCTATTTCTAATCAACTTTGATGCAAGTAAAAAAACGCTGATATATTCCTTGCATTTTAGAATAAAATAGACTTTGTTCACTATACACCCCCATCTAAAAACATATCCTGTTCCACAAAAAGTAAAATGTTCTAAAAGAAAACTAAATCAAACACAAATGCAACAGGATGTCACTGCAAAGCCTCCAAAGAGATTAAGAGAAACGAATACTTCATCAAGTACCACAATAAAAAAAGAACCTATTAGGGAAAATAAACCAGGTACCTCTTCAAAGAAGGAAGACAAACTCCAAAAAAAGCACTCAGATACAGAACTACCTGGTCCATTTAAATTTTCAAATGAAATTGGTGTAAGTTGCTATGCAAATGTAGCAATGAATATTCTATTTCAATTACCACCAATTGTTGACAACATTTACTTACACAGTACAGCCCAATTGTGTTTGCAAATGTTAGTACTTCATAGAAACGCAACAAACAATCCTGACAACACGTATAGTGTTTATGGAATAAGACAACACTTGGACTACTGTGCTGGAATGGTGAAATTCACTATAAACTCACAGGAAGATCCACATGAATTTCTAGTGTACTTACTACAAGTACTGGAAAATAAAAACATACCTATAAATGAAATCTTCCAGATTTCATACATGTGGAAACATACATGCACTCTCTGCAACAATGTTACACAAGAACATATCCCCAATGAGCGATGTGTGTATGTATTTATACCTAATTGTGAATCTGTTCCATTTCAGCAACTTGCACAAAATGCAAACCATGGTAGATTATGTACTACCTGCAATTCGGATAATCGCTCCACCTTACTAATACGTAATACTAACGATTCTATGTTACAATGCAGATGGTACCAAAAACAACTGCAAGCTGAATGGATTCACACATCGTCAAGTTGGTAAGAAAACCTTCACAACAATAGATTAATCTACCGCACAGGAGCCACAACCAATGCAGGTCATTATACTGCATATATAAAAAAAATGTAGATGGTTTGAATGTAATGATAGTACCATTACTCTAAAGCAGAGATTACCTGAAAATCTTACAAACGCTTATTTAATTTTCTTAAAACCAAAATGTATTTACTAAACTGTACTTAAACATTAACTAAACTTCTATTTAAAAACTATAAACTGTTACAATATGGCAACAGCTATATAACTGCCCCAATATTCTACAACAACTAAACAGATAAATGAATACTACTAAATTATATCTAAAAATAGATAGTTACAATAGGCCAACTGGTAATTAACTGCCCCAAGATTTTACAATAACCAAACAGATACATCAATACCACTTAATTATAAAAAAAACTTTAAACAGTTAAAATATGCCAACAGGTATCTAACTGCCCCAAGATTCAACAACAACTAAACATATAAGTGAAAACCACTAAATTACATCAAACAATAAACAGTTAGAATACGCCAACTGGTATCTAACTACCCCAAGATTTTTATTAACCAAACAGATAAATCAATACCACTACATTATAACAAACATAGACAGCTATAATACACCAACTTGTATCTAACTGCCTGAACATTTTACAATATCCAAACCGATAAATCAATTCCACTTCATTATAACAAAACATAGACTGTTAGAATATGTCAACAGGTATCTAACTGCTACAAAAATCTGCAACAAGCCAATATATAGAGCATTAGCCTTAAACAACAAGTGAACACTGAAAACAAACAAACAAATAGACTGTAGCATAACAAAAACAGTTTTTTTTAATCCAACATGGATTTTTTTTCCTACCACAGACCCAATGATTTTAGCAACACACACAGAAACTGAGCAAATTGCACAGTACACTGATTTGTAATCTACTATATATGAGGGTCCAAAAAAAAATAAAGTTGATTATTCAATGTTATAAGTCTTTACAAAATACCAATACTAACATGATCTTTTCTTTTATCACAGAAATAAACAAGAAATACATGTACTCCAGTTACTAAACCAAACAGTAAGTATATTATAATAAGTACAACCACCACAGCATATCACACCCATAGTGGCTTATAATAGTGTTGCTTATACATTTGTTCTTGGATCCCAAAGTTATAAGCCACTATGGGTGTGATATGCTGCGGTGGTTGTGGCGAGGGCATAGAGTCTTGGGTGCATGGCCACATGGCCATGCTCCCAAGACTCTATGCCCTGGCCACAAACACTGCAGCATATCACACCCAGAGAGTTAAACATTTTAACTATGCCATATGGGCACTTTTAATGTCCACGGACATGATGAGTGTTCTTAGAACATTTTCAACTTGCCTACGAACAGTACGGACAGGCATAGCGTCCTCAGAACACCCCCATTTTTTTTATTTACATACATCCCAGGACACATGATGTGTTCTTAAAACACTTTCATCTATAAGCCACTATGGGTGTGATATGCTGCGGTGGTTGTGGCCAGGGCATAGAGTCTTGGGAGCATGGCCATATGGCCATGCACCCAAGACTCTATGCCCTGGCCACAACCACCGCAGCATATCACACCCAGAGAGTCAAACATTTTAAATATGCCATATGCGCACTTTTAATGTCCGCGGACATGATGAGTGTTCTTAGAACAGTTTCTACTTGCCTACAAACAGTACAGACAGGCATAGCGTCCTCAGGACACCTCCATTTTGTTTATTTACGAACATCCCAGGACACATGATGTATTCTTAAAACACTTTCATTTTGCCAGCGAACAATACGGACAGCGTCCTCAGGACACCCCCATTTCGTCCATTTACGAACATTTCAGGACACTGCATGTGTTATTAGAACAGTTTCAACTTGCCTGCAAACAAAATGGACAGGCATACTGTCCTCAGGACACACCCAATTTGTTTATTTTCAAACATTTCAGGACACTGCGTGTGTTCTTAGGACTTAGGACACAGTACGGACAGGGATAGCGTACTCATGACACCCCCATTTTGTTTATTTACGAACATCCCAGGACACATGATGTGTTATTAGAACAATATCAACTTGCCAGCGAACAATACAGAGCACGTCCTCAGGACACACCCATTTTGTTTATTTTCGAACATTTCAGAACACTGTGAGTGTTCTTAGAACAGTTTCAGCTTGCTTGCGAACAATACATACAGGCGTAGTGTCCTCAGAACACCCCCATTTTGTTTATTTACAAACATCCCAGGACACTTCATGTGTTCTTAGAACAATTTGAGCTTGCTTGCGAACAGTACAGACAGGCATACCATCCTCAGGACACCCCCATTTTGTTTATTGACGAACATCCACCGTCCTCAGGACACCCCCATTTTGTTTATTGATGAACATCCCAGGACACATGATGTGTTCTTAGAACAGATTCAACTTGCCTGCGAACAAAACGAACAGACTTACCGTCCTCAGAACATACCCATTTTGTTTATTTTCGAACATTTCAGGACACCGCAAGTGTTCTTAGAACAGTTTCAGCTTGCTTGCGAACAATACATACAGGCGCAGTGTCCTCCGAACACCCCCATTTCGTTTATTTACAAACATCCCAGCACACTTCATGTGTTCTGAGAACAATTTCAACTTGCTTGTGAACAGTACGGACAGGCATACAGTCCTCACGACACCCCATTTTGTTTATTGACGAACATTCACCGTCCTCAGGACACCCCCATTTTGTTTATTGACGAACATCCCAGGACACATGATGTGTTCTTAGAACAGATTCAACTTGCCTGTGAACAAAAAAGAAAGGCTTACCGTCCTCAGGACACACCATTTCGTTTAGTTTTGAACATTTCAGGACACCACGAGTGTTCTTAGAACAGTTTCAGCTTGCTTGCGAACAAAACATACAGGCGTAGTGTCCTCAGAACACCCCCATTTTGTTTATTTACAAACATCCCAGGACACTTCAGGTGTTCTTAGAACAATTTGAACTTGCTTGCGAACAGTACGGACAGGCATACCGTCCTCAGGACACCCCCATTTTGTTTATTGATGAACATCCACCGTCCTCAGGACACCCCCATTTTGTTTATTGACGAACATCCCAGGACACATGATGTGTTCTTAGAACAGATTCAACTTGCCTGCAAACAAAACGGACAGGCTTACCGTCCTCAGGACACACCCATTTTGTTTATTTTCAAACATTTCAGGACACCGCGTGTGTTCTTAGAACAGTTTCAACTTGCCTACGAACCATACGTACAGTGTAGTGTCCTCAGGACACCTCCATTTCATTTATTTAGAACATTTCAGGACATCCGCGTTGTCCGTGGACAAAGCAAATACAACATGGGGGTCTACCACCTAAATAAATACAACATTTAACCCATCTCTTACTCCCCCACCCTCCCCAAACAGTTTTACACACCAATACACTCTACTAAATAGTATTTTTCCATCAAGTTTCACCGCAGACGTCCGAGGAATCCAAGATGGCGGGCGTTCCCGAAAATCTGACGTGCTTCACGCTCTTCACCGTCCAATCACCGAACATGTTGCATGTCCCCGGACATGACGCAAGCTGGTTGGCCAATCAGGACCGAACAGGGAAGTGTGTCCGCAGACCGAACATATATATCACTAACTTTTTGTGATCTACTTTTTGGTCATTTAAAAAAAAAACTAATGGACAGATTTTCACCAAATTTGGTGAAAATCCGTCCAGCGGTTTGGGCTGTAGGCGTGAGCAAAGTTTTTTCCCCATCAGAGTGACCCATATACTTTGTTTCCAAAGTTTGGTGAGGATTCATCCAAGGAGAGCGAAGTTATAAGCCACCCAAAAAGGGCTCTTCCTATGGAAACAGCAACTTAACCATAACTACACAGCCATGGCAGTGGCTGTGTAATAGGTGATAGTCGGTGTGGCACAGACTATTTGTAGAGATGTTGTAGAACTCTGGTGTAGTGGGACAAGAAAGAGGAGTGTTGGGTTCATGATAAGGATTGTAATTAGAAATTGGTTTGTGGATGAATGATGTATAGGTTGTGGAAGTTGTGTGATAAATTGTGTGTAGTGTTATGGGTTGCAGAGTGGTGGTGTTGTTATAGGATGAGGAAGAGTGGTGTGGCTATAATGGAAAAGAGTGTGAATGCACCAATGGAATGAGGGAATGAGAAAAATAGAGTGTAGTATGGATGGATCGTTTTATAAACTGAAATTGGATTAGTATAACACATACAATATTTATGTTATTAGAATTGTAATCACATATATGCTACAATAATATACTTACTTTTTAGAAATGGAAGAGCTTGCTTTCTTCAGTAGGTTTCTTTAGCAATCGGCTTTTTCTGGAAATGTAAAAGAAAGATTGTTGGCAACTTTGAAAATTGTGCACTACTATGGTAGGACATAGCATTCACTATACAAACAGTAGTAATTTTACAATCAATGTTAAATTACTTCGATGGCTGCCGCAGTGATGCATCTTTTTGCAGCACAGAACACTACTTATAGTTGAGTTTCAGTTAAAGGGAAGGTCTCAGTTCAAAAGATAAAAAGGATATTAAAAAAAGGGTATGTTTTTCACTATTGCAATCATTTTCCACATAGAGAAAATGCCCAATCACTGGACGGATTTCCGGCAAAGAAGAAACAAGCCGCGCACAAAGCGCTCAAAGGAAATCCTTTGTTGGTTTGGTGCAAATCTGTCAAGTAGTATTTTATTTTTATTTGCCCTACAACGGTGTGCCCCATATAGCCAAAATGTCTGCCGGATGGGTTTTTTCAGTTCTGAAAGTCCGTCATTACGCAATTCGAGAATCAAGTTCTAAATCGATATTTAAAAGTGCCCTAAAATGACATAAATAATGACATTTGGATTGTTTGTGAGGCATGGGAGTGGGTAAGAATGGATGATTGGTGAAGGTTTGAAAGTTGAGGATAGTGTAGTATTGTTTTTTTTATAGCATTTTGCCAGGATTGAGTAGCAATGTGAACAGCAAAAATAGAGTAAATATTCAAAAGGTATGGTACATTTAGATGTGGCAAGCACTGTGGCTACTAGTTAGAGGAGATGAGTATTTTAAGTGATTTTCTGAAATATTTTTTGGCCGAAATATTTTCTAAATTAACTTAAGATGTGTAAGAGGCTATATTAAAGGGATTTAACACCCTGCATGTTTGTATTGAGATCGACATCTGTCGTATTTATCTTTGTTTTGTAAGTGTGTCACTGAGGCCCATTCATGGGCAAGCCATGGTTACATTGTGGTCTGTTTTGATTGAATGAGGTTTTGACTTGATCTGAAGGAACACGTCTCGATTGAGCATTCTCTTTCGCATGTTTCCAAAGTCAGGCTTTTTACAGATGTTTTAAATGTTGATTTAAGGATTGTTTTATGTTTGATTAGTTTCAAGGGAGTATGTGAGGGGTGTAAAGAAAGTAGATTAGTGTTGTGAGTTTTGGCAATGTAGCACTGGGCACAGAGATAAATCTGCACTATTTTGCAAGATTTCTTGATTCGTAAGGCATGATTAATAACAAAAGTATACAATGTAAAAGCGGTACATTTTTAAATGTGAAAAAGGAGATCAAGATCTGTTTTTATATAACATAAATTGTGTTTTGAGGTGTATCAAAAACAAGGAAGAGGAACAGGTACAAAGTATTTACAAAAAGTTCCCAAAAGATCTTGAAACATTCAGAACATGCGAGTGCTGGAGCATGAGAACAGTGGAGGGGGGAGGGGAAGTGAAGGAGGGAGAGGGAGACAAACAAAAACATTCTGGCTAAGTCGTGAGACGATTTGGAATGTGCCAGTGCTGAACTCGGTGGGGTACATTTAAGGCCCATTTCAGAAACCCCCTACATACCAAAAACTGCATTGGAATAATGCCACAGTAGGGGCTTTGCTATTCTTTCCTTGGTGCATGTGTGGAGAGCACTCACGCTGCCACCCAAAGAATGGCTCTGCATTGTTTTATTTTCAAAGTAAATCTTCAGAAGTTTTTCCCAGCACCCTGAATAAGTAGTAACTTGATATTATGCCAGTATTTCATGGGATTTTTAGACAAACACAAAGAGACCAAGTGCATTTTCCTAGCACTGGGTGAACTGACACGGCCATTTAAAATTCATTTTGGAGTGATTTATAAATGGCACAAATCTGAAATGAAGTGGGAAGATGTGAGATATAATTAGGAATATGTGTAGTTATTGCAAGAATTTTAAATATTATGTTGTGCATAAAAAGGGCGTAATTGTGCCAAAGGGTGATGCAACATCACACAGAGTTGGCAATTAGATTGTCCAATTCGCTGTTTCATATGGAATCCGCATATCTGATTCTTATGGCAGTGGCTGGTACAGATTTGAAGTTTTGCCCGATAACTCATTTTTGGTAAAAAAAAGTAGCTTTTGTGAGACAAAGAAAGGTCATAAATGCAAACACAGAAATTATGTCATTTCCCCTGAACCAATCAGCCCACGGAAAGGAGAGGATGCTGGGAGACTGCTCTATCCCAACCAGTGTCCAGAGTACTCCCCCCCTAGGTTGTAAAACCAATGATGTAATCTTGGCTATATAAGTAGGAGACAGGGAAGCACAAGGGACAATCCACGGACAAGCCACTGAAACCCAGACCGCAGAGATATATCATCTATCCAGATTCAGACGCAAAACCAGATCCAGAGACATCCAGGCAGACCACCCATACAGATCCAGACATACACAAGAATCCAGGGAGAAAGGAGGAAAGGCAGCTGATCCCATCTAGGAGAGCCCAGTGACCAGACCCATCCAGCTGTCCACAGTGACCAGACCTTGCCTAGATGTCCGGCATCCCATCCAGGAGAGCCCAACTGCCCCAGTGACCTGATCTCTCAGCCCAGCTGTCCCAGTAACCAGATCCCTTGGCCCGCTGTCCAGAGACCTCGCTGGCTGTCCAGATTCCCAAACTCAAGCTTATCTTATAAGCATCACATCACTCCGTCCCCATACGGCATATCCCGCTCTGTTGACCCTTGCATCCTATCCCAATCCCATTGAAATGCCAGTGAAATCCCAAATTGCCAGTACCGTCAGTTCACCTGTGCCATTGAAGAATCTGTGTTAGTCTATGTCTGTTAGTGTATTCCTTTTTATAATTCTTTCAGTTATCTGTGTAAGTCCTTAGTACCATTTTGAAGTAAATTCATTAATTCCGTTAATAGAGATTCACAGGGCGAGCAGGTTAAAATTAACAAAATGAACCCCCTTGCATGCAGTGTCTTTCTTTAATAATATAGCCATTAAAATATAGCCTCAGTAGAACTGGTCATTTTGCAACAAACAACGAATATGCCCATGTATTTTGCTTTTCTATAAATTCCGATGTGCATCTTCCCATAGAAAAACACAAACTGTCATCCCATTAAGAGTAATCCCTATCCCTCAGAACCTTATCTGTTACGTGCCTTTGTTTCTCATCCTAAAAAACGATTTTCAGGTTTGACAGTTCAGCCCTTCTCTGTGGATGCCTGTCATCACAAGTTCTGTGTAGAAAAGAATTGCCATTATGCCGCGTGTTTTTCTTTTGCATTTTCCAAAATCGATTTTCTTACCTGTGTTCATATTGCCTTGGCCCCCTGCTCAGTAGTCTGTAGGCTTCCTTGTCTATGAAGTGCAGCCACTCTAATTTCTGTCCTAGCTATCCCACTGCAATTGTAAACTGATGTACAGGTAATAAGTAAACAAGTAACACCTAAGTATGCCATTTTGCTCCTTAACAAGGTTTTCATTTTCGTTTCTGGCCTCCCATCTTGGGGTGGTGGACTGAAGCCAACATTTTATTTTTCCCTCTTCAAACTCCTTGTCAATACTTTCCATCCACAAATAATTAAGTTAGCAGGTGTTTGGGGGAAGTGTTGCAGGGGGAGTGCATAACCTGTGTTTTATCTGTTTTTTTTAAGAAAAAATGATTTTGCTTCTGTTTTCTATTAAAGGTTTATGTAGATTATGTTCGGAGTTTGAAGTAACTGTATTGTGGGATTCTTGCAGTTGTACTGCCACACAGTGGTGGCTGCTGCCCTATTATTTGATCTTGCTCTGATTTTTCATTGAACCATAAAATTAATAAATATTTCATTGTTACACCCCGGCCTGGTTTATAGACCATTGCGACACAGGGTGTTTGTTAATGTGGGTGTGAGACGGGTTGGGGGCCTTCTCAAGAAAGAACCCAGGGTTCAAACTAAAATAAAAAGCATTTTTTTTTTATTGCCACATTCATTGTCAGTGGAAGAAGTCCCTGGCTGGAGTGTGCCGTGTTCTAAAACCGTCACAACAAGAAAAAGGGGGAAATGGGGGAAGGAAGTGAGGGAGGTAAAATACATGGGTAAGAGGTACAATAAATGCAATAGTACAAACGTGCAGGGAACAAGTAGGCAGATTGCATTAGGAACCCAAAATGCAATTAAGACAATCAGGGATGAGTGAGTGCAGACTGGGAAAGCTTTGCCTCATGGAATGAGGGGCTACATCAGACATGCAGACAAACCATTTTGACTAATCAGGCAATTGATTGAAGACTGAAAAAGCATTGCCTCATGCAATGAGGGGCTACATCAGGCATACAGACAAACAATTTAGACTAATCTGGTAAGTGGCTGAAGACTGGAAAAGCCTTGCTTAGGGCAAGAAGGGATACAGCAGGCATATGTGAAAGTGGGAAACTAGAAGGTGAGGGTTGCAGAAAAGAACACAGGGCATACGTGAAGGGTCAAGGAAGGAAGGAGTCAACAAGCACATGGTAAGCAATGCAGCATCAAGCTTGAGAAATAGAAGAGTCAATGTATTACTGGAGATAAGGATACAGTAGCTCACAGACACATTATGATGTGTGCAGGAGAAAGGCTCACCCGCATGAAGAGCAGTTACATCAATATGCAGCAACAAAGCAAGACAACACTGTGCTGGGTGCATATGCAGGAAAGCCAAATGGGAGCAGAACAGCACGATAGGCAGGTAAACAATGTAGAAGTCCCAAAGGAGCAGGTAGAAGGACAGAACTGGCGGCCAATCGTACTGAGCAAGATGCAGGTAGTGTCACAGCAGAGGAAAAGAACAAAAGCCAGGAGCAGAATAACTGTCAAAGTCCAGTAAAGATAGAGTTATATGCAGAAATGTACAATGTACAATGATTAGGACACATTGCCAACCAAAAAACAGTGGTGCTGCAGCAGTGAGCATACGTAGAACAAAAGGGGATGAGCCACTGGGAAGGAAATCAAGCCTTCCTTGCTTTAGGTGAAGAAAAGATGTAGCAGCACTGTGTCACATAAGGAGGATTGCAAGGGTAGGGAAACGAGTGAAAGGGGAAAATCAGGATAGAAGGGTCATTGAATACTGCAGAGCATCTGGAAGCCCTGAAAGGTCCAGACCGGGAGCAGAATGTTGCCCTTTGTTGTGGCCCTTTGTTGGGAGCCGTCTTCGCCTGCTGGCTCCCTCATAATAAAATGTATATGAAGGCCCTTCCAATCCACATTGAGTGGAGGTGGGCAGAGGCAGCAGAAGGTGGAAGACAGGCTGAAATGGCCAAACACAGCTATGATGGAGTGGAGCAATAGTTGAAGGTGTTGTGCTAGGTTTCCTATGTTTATGTTTATACAAATAAGATTTCAGGTGGATTGGTCAGTGGTGCATCATAACCTATATAAACATTTGTATTTTTTTTTATTTTTCATTAGCTCCCTGGAAGGGTGTGCCAACCAATCAGGATGCTCGGAAGGCAGGCTTAATCTCTGGTACAAGCCTGTGTTCCATGCACCATGAATGCTGCTGACCAGTACTCCCTTCCCTTTGCCTCCTTTACTACCCCCTCACCTGTTAGCACATTTGTAGTTTCCTATATGGGTGCTAAGGGGGTTAAGTTATAAAAAGACCTTACAGTGTGACGCTGTGCCATGTCATTCCTTTCTGAAGTCCATTTCCCTATTGATGACGCCATGGCAAAAAAAAAAAGAAAATGGAACATCTTTAGCACCTGTTTAGGAAACTATGTGGGTTATAATGGCAACATAACCTGGAGTAGAGACTGCTGCGTGACAAGACCCTTGCATCATTTAGACCTTAAAGCAGCGGCAGTTAATGGTAAGGTTAGCCTGTTGCTGTGGTGTTTAACGTTCAACCCACATCCCCCAGTTTAGAATTTATTTTAAACTGTTTTGGTGGTTCTGTTTTTGGGACTGTTGTGAGGTCAAGGCAGGGTTAGGAGGGGGTAGGGAGTGGGTGTAGGAAAGATAAGTGTAAAGTAGACTTTTTTATGACATGTTTTATATTTTTTTAATTAACACAGTCAGGTAAAAACAAACCCAAAAAAAGTAAAGAAAGACTTGAAAAAAACAGAAAAACTATTTGCAATTTCGCCCATGCTCCACCCAGGCATCCTCAATTGCCTCAAAACTGGTTGAAGTCAGTGCTATCAGTAGATGGTACTACCTGCAGGTGAAAATGCCACCTTCAGGATACCTGTGTTGGCATGGAGGGTCCAACACAACTGCGGCAGAGGAAACACTACATTCATTGGCAGCAAATCAAGTAGATGGGAGAGGTTCAGATATTGACATAGTTGGTGATGGTGAATCTGTTTCTTCTGTTGTCTGTGGCATTGCACGTCTGGAGGTGGGTTGCAAAGCATTGAAACCAATCCGAATTGCCTGCTGTCATAACCTGCCGTTGAAACATTAATTAATTTGCCGCTATTAGTAAAATAGCAGATGCCCTGGTGCCCAACCACAGAGAATAATCTCCTGCACACATCGCCACAAAACGTGCACTGTCCCTTTCAACATCTGAAAGTCAATGGGCCTCATTACAACTCAGGCGGTAAGGGTTTTACGGCGGCGTAAACAGCGCCGACCCTTACCGCCTGAGTACGAGGTCCCTTAGCGCCATGGAGGTTTTAACACCTGCTTTTAGCAGGTGTTAAAATCCATGGCGCTAAGGGACCATGGAGTTAATTACGCCACCGTAATTTACGGTGGCGTAATTAACGCCTTCCCCACTCCCATTATGCCCTATGGGGCAAAATGGGAATGGGGAAGGGAAAATGGGAAAATGGGGATTTACCGCCCCGCCAAGGTTGGAATGGGGCGGTAAATCCGCCAACCACCATGGCGTAAACATAGTTTATGCCATGGTGGTAAAGTCACGGCCCAGGCGGTAACTTACCGCCTGGGTCGTAATGAGGCCCAATGTCATTAGGTACCTTGAAGTGCTGCCAGCACAAGGAAGGTGGAGCTGTCTGCTCTACCTAGTCAACATTCTTTTCCTGCATATCTTTCAGGTCTCCAGGGATAGAGACAAGGCAGATATCATCATTGCTGGAGTGTGCGTTGGGATGTTGTGTCTCAATTTCCAGGAAAAAATAAAATTAAAAATAAAAAAGTTAAACAAAGATTTTATTAAATCCTTAAAAGGCAATAAAAAAAAACAAAAATGAATGTAAAACAAACACACAGAAAACTAAATGTACCCCTAACAATCTGGCCACTGGCAATGGACACACCAGTATGTTAACTTTGGTTTTAATACCCGAGTCTAAGTCACTATTGGCCATGGCTAGAATTGTGTGCCTTGTTGTTCATGTTAACAATGGAAAATCTGTGTTTTTTGTCTGTAAAGAAAAGAAAATATAGTTAGTATCATGATTCCTGCCCCTCATGTCCCCAGCCCTCCAAGATGTCAGACTGGAGCCAGGCCACAATCACCTACATGGCCCTCAAGGGCCTCTCCATCCCTCCAAAGACCCACTTGGAGTCAGACTTGGCACTGGTGCCACCAGACTCACTCACTCCCATAGGATAACATTGGGGATTGGACTTGTAGTGCAATGATGGGGACAAGATGGATGCCCCCACATATTTCGGTTCCCAAAACTGCATGTGCAGTCTAGTCCTTTGGGTGTGGTTCAGCCCAGAGACACCTGGGATACCCAGAGACTATTTAAGCCACGCCCCGGCTGAGAAACATGCTTTGCATTTTCTGCACCTGCAGCGTGACACTCACTGTGTTCGGATCGGTCTCCAGTAGGCCTGCATCTTTCTTCTGCGCTCAGCTCCTGCAAGAACAAGAACACCGTTAGGAACAGCCTTACCTTGCGGTGCTTCTGCCCATTATTCATCGCTACTTCTGTTCTGCGGGCATCTTCGGCCGTGTCATTCCCATCCCAGCATGCCGCTTCCTAAGGAAAAGGGAAAAGAACAGAAAAAAGGCATTAGTAAGCATTCTACAAATCTTCGCTTATTTTTAAAGACTGTACGAGCTTCAATCGGTTACCTGAATCCCAGCGCTCTGGGGGAACTCTGTCTCCGGAACTTCTCATCCATCTGCAAGAGGGAAAAGACACTCCAGGTGAGCATGGAAACATCTAGGAGCACTGCATACCGCACCTACTCACTGCATTTGTTCTTCATAACTGGCATCCACACTGAAAACGTTGCAGCACCTAAAAGACACAGAAAAATAACTCAGTTCAATACAAATACGAAAGGAGTGCATCGCGCATCGCGCTCTCACTCACCTTTAGTGTTACTTATCTCTGCAGCACGCCGCCAACCCCGGACGCCGGCCATCATCTAAGGAAGGAAAGGAACAAAGTTAGAGAACTGTTCAAAAGACACATTATACTTACCTGTCGGACTCTTGCCAGTGAAGTACCTAGGCATCAACGAGCCCGCATCAATAAACGCGCCCTGCACTGAAAGCAGGATGGTGAGCACACTATCCACGAAAACAAGGTGAGCTGTGGATCAAAGGGAAGGGTCGGACCCCGGGGAAGAAGGGGTTCAAGCACCCAGAGACAATAGGGAGTTCAACTCTACCAATCCTGTGTTTCAGGCCCAGTCTCCAGTCGAGTGGCCTCGAGGGAAGGGTTTGAGGTCGTAAGAGGTCAGAACAGGCTGAGTGACGTCTCCGTGGATACCAGGTGAGCGTTACATTTAGATGTAGAACATGACATGGAAGATATGCATACTTTTTCCATCTATTTGAAGAGTTTGAAAGGTGGTTCTCCGTGCAACCTAGTATTTTTTGTTTTGTTTTTTTTTAATTTTGTTATTTTCTAATCAGAATGACAGAAGGTGTGGGAGGGAGGAGCACCAACCACTATGAAGGAGGGACGGGGGAGAAGGAAAGATGTGGAAGACTGCTGATGTAAGGGAGGGGGCAATCCTTTTTGTGCCCATTTTCATGGTGGCCTTGAAGGTGCTTTGAAATTGCTCCCCTTGCAGATAAGTGCATTGCAGTATATACAGAGTGCAGTTGCCTAATGACGTTAGAGATCAACTGTGTCTTTTATAGCCTGCGATGCAAAAGGAGGAATCCCCTGACCAACTAAGATGGAACAAGTATGGGCAGGAGTGGAAGATAGTGGTGCAGTAGAAGAGGTACTTTTGTCGAAATCATAGCATTTCACAGGGAAGTCAGGTGGAAAGTCTAGGTGTGATGACACATGGCCATGACTGAGTGTGACACTACACTCAGTGCAGCACACACAGGCAGGCTGTGCCTTTGGCCCACAGGCAATGGTGGTAAATTACCACCACAACAAGGATTCAATTGAACACCAGATGTAGATAGTACCACTTCTACTGCATCATCATCCTCCTCGTCCTCCTACAGCTCAACTGCTCTAGTGCCCCTGTTTGCTTCTCCATGTCCGACATGTGGTAGCAGTGGTGGCCCCTGAGCAAAGTAGATGTCCATGAGTGATGTCATTTTGAAGAGTTTTCAAGCTCCCAAAATGTGTGCCTCTCCTGAGCTCTGCCAGATTGAGAACGACTAAAAGAAAATGTTGGGTCCCCAAGGAGGAAATGTCTGCAGTCATCTGCACAGTTTACGAACCTCAGAAGCCAAAAAAAGTCCTTTTAATCTGTACAACATTCAGAGTACAACAAATAATGTTGGTAGCAGTTGTGGAAGGGTAAAGTTTCAACTTGAGAGATGGTAGGGTGGGCACAAATTGGATTTTCAGATGTCCGCGAAGCACAGACATCGACCACGAACATGTCATCATGCCTGCACGGTCACATCATAATGACTACAGCCACATCTCACATTCAAAATCTTATTTAAAAGTGTGTCATGTCTTTGCGGACATAATTGTTGTTTGCGAACGCCCGCAAAGCTGGGTGATGTAATTTTGGTAAGCTATGAAGACCGCAACCACGCTCTTCTGTTTGTCTGTCTCTCATGGAACATCATTTCGTTCCCCTTTCTTTAAGATTTGGCTGGCGGCAGTGGAATCTACCAGGTCTATGAAAAAAGCCTTGGTTTTGTTTTAGGCTAAGTTAGTAGCCTCGAACTTTCATCCTATGAACCCCATTTACTTTTATTTGGTTCTGCCTGGGTTTATTCGCCATTTCTTTTTGCAAAGGTCTTTCTTGTGTTTTAATCTGCGCGCCAAACCAGGTTTGGTTCCTTTGTTCGCCGTCCTTTGGCAGGCTTCTGCACAGAAGCCCTCCTTAGGTGCCTGAGAGTCTGGGTAGACAGGATACGAGGGGTGTGAGGGAGGGGTTTTAGGACCCCGCACAGGGTTCCCTTTGAAACCCAAGTTGCACTCTTGTTTGATTGGCTAGGTGACTGTCCTGCCAGGACAGCCACCCTGCTGTGTGATTGACAGCCAGGCTGTGTGAATGGATGAAAACTGCATAAAAAGCAGGTCTCTGGGACTTGGAAGGCAGAGTTCCCACTGGACAGAGAGAACCAAAGAGAAGCTGAAAGAAGAGGACCACTACCACGACTGATCCTCCCGGTGAAGCCCTACTGCGGGTCCGAATCGCCAAACTTTGATGACAGAGAAGATCTGCAAAGAATCTTCTTCCCTTGAGCTGGTGGGACCAACCGGTTTGCCAAAGAACAAGCAAGGCCTCCCTCCCCCGGTCGAATTCTCGGGGCACAGCTCCAGTGAACCGGAGAGCCAGGAGGACCGGACCCTGTTTGGGTTTTAAGGGGTGCACCTTTTATTTGTTGCTTTGCTCTGCTGCTGGTTTCTTCCCTGGCAGTGCAGGACGCTTCAGTCTTCCTTCTTCGTGTCAGTCGGACAGTCGCTTCAGGAACCGTGAGCCTGCAGTATCTGCCAGGAACGTCTGCCCAAGCTACAGCATTCTTTTGCTTCTAAGGTATTGTTCAAACCCGGTTGTTCGTTCAGTCCGACTGCGGTGAAAGTGTTTTAAATCTTTCGCCAATCCGAGGGCTTGTCCTTCTCTACTCTTTTTAAGTTACTTTTCTTCCGACCAACTTTGTTTCGAACCCTTGGCAAAGACTTAACCGCAAACTGCTCTCAACTGTGTGATCCTCTGTAAAGACTCTGAACCATTAACATTACCCTAGGCCTATGGATTTGAATCCTCATTGCAGCAAGCTGTTTCTAGATTGACCTGCCTACTTTTGTGTTGGTGCTGCTTAATTGTGTATAACCTTGTCTTTCCCTCCCTTTTTAATTGCTGTAGTGCCATTTTGCTCATACTTCATTTTGCGCCTAACTTGTCCAGAATTGATTGGGTGTTGTGTAATATATTAAGAGTGTGATTTTTCCACTGCTTTATTTAGTGAACAGTTTTACAAATGAATGTATAAATAAATGTATATCCTTTTACTCAGAAACCTTGAGTCAGTGTTTGTTTGAACCATAGTAATTACTGTCCTTTGTGTAACTTCTGATACTGCTCACTTTACTCTTGTGATAAGTCTGGCTGCTCAACCATTGCTACCACTTTACTGTGTAGTACAGGCTTGTACCAAAGGTGAATTTGTACTTACACTTGTAGTCTTAATTGTTTGTGGTGTTCCCAACGGGTACTGCATATGATTCTGCCTAACAGGTTTGACCCAATAGCATGTTCTATGTGCCCAAATTCAGCCACATGTGGCTCTTAGTACACCGTTCTGCCCAACATCACTTTCAGCACCCAGGTCTGCCAAAATATTTCTCTCAATGTTTGGCATTCCCATAAGTTGCTCTCAGAGTCCATGGTCTAACATAGTACCACGCTTACTGATAGGACTCTGCCGCATGCCACTCCTGGTGGCTAATTCTGACTTATGTTGTTCTCAGAGCTCAGTTTTGTAACAACTATGCTCTCAGTGGCCATCATTTGCAGTGTTCATCTCAGTGCTGAGGTTCTGCCCCATGTAGCTCTTACTGTCCCCATATGCCCTAATGTCACTCACAGTGCACATGTATTTACTACTTTCCTGATGTGTGACCTGTTCTCCCTTAAAGTCAAAAACCTCCAATCTTCTTCCCATGTTCACACTGTTCAGTTTCCAGGGTCTAACTAAACGCCACTCTGTCAGACTGCAAATTCTGTCCCATGTGGTTCTCATTTTGCACTTGTTTAACCTCTGCTCCTGTTCTCTGCTCTCAGTGACCCATTATTTCCCAGTGCTGGTGTCAGTACCCACTTCTCTCCCATTGCCACTCTCAATGTAAAATTCGACCGTAATGCCACTCTTTGGCTCAGGTTCAGACACAATATAACTCTCAGTACCCACACCACAACTTTGCACAATGTAATTCTCTCAGTGCCTCAGATGTTTTCCATGTAGCTCCTGGTACATAATTCTTCATCAATTAAACTCTTATTTTGCATGTCTTCTTCCTTGTGGCTCTGATTGGCCAGTTCGACGAAAATGTTTCTCTTAGTACCCGGTTCTGACCCAATGTCACACTCAGTTCTCATGTCCAGATACAAGTTTTTTCTTTAAGTGTCTGGGTATTTTCCAATACCACGATAAGGCCCTCCCCTACACTAATGGTCCATATCTATCCCAATATTGCACTCAGGGGCCAGTTCTTCTCCAATTTCATTTTGGGCTTACCTAATCTGCCCCAATAACATTGGTGGTCATTACGATTTTCCCCGATATCCAACCTGTAATTCTGTCGGGATACCGGGAAACTGATCCTACTGTTACCGGTCCCTGATATCCCAGTATTACTGCAGTATTACTGGGATATTCCAGGTGCTGGCAAGAGTGGTAAATCCCCATTCCATGGAGTACCATTCCAAGGAGGGGATTTCTGGAATTACCTGCACGGGTAATACCAGTGCCAGTAATTCAGGCATTTATTTTCCAGTGGGGGCATGATTTACCTCCAGCTCTTGTCTGTAAGTAAATCAGTGCCACAACTGGTAAACTTCCGTTTTGCCAGTCTTGGACAATTGCTTGTGCAAGAATTATCGGAAATGTTACCAGCAGTTTTCCCAGACCAACAAGCATGTAATGACCCCCATTCTCTCTGCACAGTTGTGCCTCAATATCACAGTCAATGCCCAGTTCTTTCCAAATCTCCCTCTCAGTGTTCAGATCCTTCACCAAAGTCAATCTCCAAGTACTGTCTCACTCTAGGTGACTCTCAGTCCCAGGTTCGGCCAAAATGCTACCACTCACAAGGAGCATTGGCTGTTGATTGTGGCACTCCTTGCAATAAATGTGCAACAAGAGAATACATAGTGCTCGGTTCTGCCTCATTATCACTCTGTGTGACCTAATTCGGCCCCAATGTAGCTATAACTGCTCAGGTAGCACCTCACTTGCACTCTCTCAATGCACGATTCTGACACTAATGTAGCTCTTAATGTTCAAAATCTTCCCCAATGGCACAATATCAGTGCCCGGTTCTTCCAAATATGGCTCTGAGTGACCTGATCAGCTCTAGTTTCACTTGCATGGCATTGTTCTGCTGCATTGACACTTGCTCTCAATGGTCAGTTCTCGGCCAGTGTCAGTCTGAGCACCAGGTGTCACCCATATGCCACTGGCGGTGCCCATGGACTGCCCCAATTTAACTCCCAGTGCCCATGGACCGTCATCATATCACTTTTAGTACAAAACCTTCACAAATGTCACTCTCTCATTGCCAAGACCCCCAATTACTTTGTTCTGCCCAATGACACTGATAGTTCCCATTTCTGTCCTTATGCTGCTCTCTGTGAACAGTTATGCCCCACTGTCTCATTCAGTGCCACATCCTGCCCCGCATTTGCTTTTTCTATGCCCAGTGCTGCTCCAGTGTCACTTTCAGTGCTCAAAGGCTTCTCCTAGTCCACTCTCTCAATCCCAAATCTTCACCAATGCCACTTTTTTTTGTTTTACTTGACTCAATTGATTTACAATTTTTACAAGACAATTTGCAAGGCAACATCCCTTGCTCCATTTTGAAAACCTGCTTAAAAAAAGAAGGAAAAAGGAGATAAAAAAAGGGGGAATGAAAAGCCTTTGTATTCCCTTCAATGTTGCTTTCCTTTCTTCTCCGTCATGTGTGTTTATATCGTCAGATTTCTTTACTTTTCTGCTGTATTAAAGGATAGTGTTTAGAAAAAAATGAAGCCACAGCAATTACCAGTGACGTTTTTTCTCCACTCAGACCGGTCCACCAGTCTTCTTCTTCATAGATTCGTAAATCCAAGTAAAGATGACCCAAATACATGTTCCTTGATTCGTTAAGGACTGGGCAGGACAGCAACAAATGTCCTACTGTTTCGACCGGGTCTGTACTTTAACAGCTTCAACACTTGTTTGAGGTGGACTTTCCTCTAATTGCCCTGATTTCGTTGGTTGCAAGTAAGTTTAAGCGTACCCTCAAAAAGATGTTTCACAGCTTTCTGTATGGAAATGCTTTCATGTATTGTGGGAGCTGGTTTAGCCTTTTTGTGTTCGTAGGGAGGATCAATGTCAATTTGTTTCTTGATGCTAAATTAATTGTCTGTATCCAGTCCCATTCTTCCAATGTTTTAAAAACTTTAGTATGGTTTTGTCTTAAGTCCTCTTCCGTGCAACCAATCTCGTCCAGTTTGCCGTTGTTTTTGATTGACCAGTTTGTCAACAACTTGTTGGTCCCCCTCTTGAGTTTGTTGTTGATGACATCAAATATTTTTGGTCGAGTTGGTAGAAGTATTTTCCTATACAGAATTAAGCTGTATCGGTCTACCATTTCTTGGAGTGAAAATAAACTCAGCTCTTGACGTATTGAGGTCATTGGTGTAGATTTAGGCAGGTCTAGAACACCTTGCCAGAAGTAACCTTGTACTTTCAATCACATTTTTGTAGGGATTTGTGGCATAGCCTCAACTCCGTATGTCAGTGTGGGCACATCTTTTGCTTTTTAGAAATTTAAGACCGGTATTGTGGAGAACCGGTCACATTTTCTGTCAACGGCTTTAGTTGAGCTGATATTTTCCTGATCTTTTTGAAGAGGACTGCTTGTATTGATGATTCAACGATACTGTTACTGAGTGTCACACTGAGGTATTTGAATTCTTTTACTCGTTCATTTTAGATGCTTCCAGATGCCATTTGAGATTTTCTGTTTTCCACCCTGATCTTTCAAAAACCAGGATTTTTGTTTTTTCTTTATTATTTTCCAGGTTTTTCTCTTGATAGATTTTACTAAGCTATATATTTGTCGCTGGAGGCTAACCACTGCCTGATTCAGCAAGATCAGATTGTCTGCATATAGGAGGCGTGTGATCTTAACACCTCCTATCACTGTTGTGAAGGATCTAATTTCTTCCTCAGTGTATTGGAAGTCCCCTAGGTGGGAATTAAACAAGGCAGGGGCGAGCCGACAGCCCTGCTTCACCCCACTCGCTGTCTGAATTTCTGAGGATAGCATGCCCGAGCGGTTCAGCCGCACTCTCATGGAAGTGTAGGTGTGGAGTGCTTGTATGGGCTCCAAAATCTCTGTTGGGAAATTCCATTCTAACAGTTTTTGCCATAAGATATCCTGATTGACCTGGTCATATGCTTGGACCAGGTTGATGAAGGATATGAACATTCTGGGGATGCTATTCATGGTTTTTCCCTTCAGGGTGCTAAGGAGCAAGATGTTTGCTGTTGTTCCCATGTTCTTTACAAAGCGGCCTGAAACGGGTCTAGACAACACACCAACCTAGCCCACTGCTGAAAGCTTCCAAGTACCAGGGAACCAATGACCTTTCCAATGACATCTAGCAGGACGATTGGGCGGTAGTTCCTTGGATTTTATTTCTGCCCCTTCTTGGAAAGTGGAACTACCGTTGGCATTCTCCATGAGTCTGGGATTGATCTTGTTCGTATGCACTTTTTCAGTACTTTGTGGATGAAAGTGGCCCGCTCGTTTGGGTGTTCTTTGAGGTCTGCGTTGGTGATCCTGTCATGGCCTGGTGCTCTTGAGGTGTTTAACCTGGTGATTTTGTCCATTATTGTCACCACATCATGGGGTAACTCCCAAGTTGTTGAGGCCTTTTTGGGTAGGATGGGAATAACAGCAGTTGGTTTTTCGAAAAGAGTTGAAAAGTGGCCTATCCATGTTTTTTCTCATACATTCTTTTGTAGGTTGTTGTTCGTGTTGTTCATTGTTGTTTTTATTAAAGACAAGAATTCTCTTGACTTCTTGCCACAAACTGCTTGAAGCATGGTTTCCGAGTCTGCTTGATACAATTTGTATTTGTAGGTCATCAACCAGCATGCCATGGCACCTTATGTGCCCAATTCCTACCCCAATCACCCTTGTTGTCCAGTGTATTACCACTGTTGTCCTGAGTGCTCAAATTCTGGCCAAAGGTCCCTCTACCAGTGTGAACTTTCTGCTTACCGTGGTTCCCAGTGGAGAATTCAGCAAATGGTTTCATTTTAGTGATTTTGGTTTGATTTTTGTATTTATATCGCGCCTATCCCGTGAAGGAGCCTGGCATCGGATTGCATCGGGCGCAGATGACATATTAATCAGATGGAATATAGATTACCTGTACCAGATGACCCATGAAATGTACCTGAATTTGACCATATTTTGCCCCACTTGCTATAAACACCATGATTCTGCACTAATGGAACTTGCAGTGGCCCGGTCCTTCATAATATCACAAGCAGTTCCCACATTCCTCCCCAGTCATGACCTCGGTGCCCAAACTCCAACTCAATTACACTCTAAATATACCAATGTTGCTCTGACTAGCCAAGGTCTTTCAGAATGTAACTCTCTAAGTGCCCAACATGTCCATCATGCGCCTCTCAGTGCTCATGTCTTCTCCAATGTCACATTGATTTCCATTGTCTCCTACAGTGTCAAAATCAGTGCCCATGTTGGACCCCAATATCCCACTGTCAGACAACACATTCTACCTCATGTGGCTTGTATCACCCAGTTCTAGTCCAATGACTCTCTCCTTTCGAGACAGATTCCGCCCCAATTGTCTTGCCCCAGTGATTGTCTTTATGCCTGGTTTTGTCCCTGTGTCTGGCTCAGGGCTTATGTATTATACAAATGTCTTGCTTATGTCTATGTCTTTCCGAAATAGCACTTTCAATACAAAGTTCTGCCAAGAGTGATCTCAGTGCTCAGTATTTATTTCCCTGCACTGTCACTCTCAGTAAAGAGTTTAACTTCTGGAGCTCTGGGGGGCCAAACTTCTTCAGCAATGCCACCCTTTCATTAGCCAAAGTCTACCACATGTTGCTCGCAGTCTCTAGTTTGACCACTATGACACTCTTATTAGTAATTTCTGCAACAAGCACCTCTCAGTGACCACGTTTTGCACCACCCTTTAGAGTTCCCATTCTGTCCAATGTTTAGTGATCTGTTATGCATGAGCACAGCTATCTGTGTTCAATTATTCGCCAATGTCACGCTAATTGTCAAGGTTCTACCTCCAAATGGGATTCCCGTTGTCCAGTTATGCTACATTGCAGTGCAAATCCATTTTCAGTCTCAATGTCAATTCCATTGTCCTTTTTAACCCCTTTGTTTCTCTCAGTGCTGAAGTGCTGTCCCAAAGCTTCTCTATGTGTGGCCTATTTCTGCTCAATGTTTCCCACATGTCGGCTTCTGCCAAATAAAGCTACATGTGGCTGCCACTGAAACAGGAGTCCCGTAATGGAACTCTCTGGACCCAATTCTCTTACAACAACATTTCCAATGGCCCGTCTACCTTATTTCTTTCATTCACTCATTGCCAAGGTACAGTAAAACATGTTGCTCTCAGTTCCCAAGTTCTTTTCTAATACCCATCTCACTCAGTTCTGCCTCGTGTAGCCCTTGATGCACTGTTCTACCCCAATTACTTCTCATTGTTCTTATTTTCCCCAATTTCACTCTCAGTGTTTCTGGCCTGATGTATTTCCGTCAGTGACAGAATTGTGCCACATGTGGCAATCACTGTCCAATTCTGCGGATGCTGAGGTCTCCACCGATGTTCCCCTCAGCATGTAGTTTTTCTGTGATTCCACCCTGTACCTACATGCCACCCCAATTCCCTGTTCTGTGGAAGAATATATTCAGTTGTACAGCTCAGCAAAGCTGACCCATAATATATTGAACTGAACACGCTTCTTCACAAGGCTTTGCACAGACTTTCAATTGAGACTTGTTTTGTCATGACTGTCTTTCAGTTCTTGCACCCGAGTTAAATGGCTTACCTTAAGTTCTGCCAGAGAGCTCTCCTACCAACCAATAAACTCAAAGTCAGCCATGTTCGTTATTTCAAGGTGTTCTTAAAAGACAAAACCTTTGTCCTCTATGTATGGCCTAAATCCGCTGTCAGGGAAACCCTGCTCTCAAAATATGACTACCATGACACCGAGAGAGGAGACTCCCAAAGCATATGCCAAAGGGGGAGTGCCAGGAAGCGAACACCTCCATCTTTCGTCAGTTGAAAACAGATGAAGATCAAGCATTTTCTTAGGAGACCAATGAGTTCGTATAAGAACATTTAGCACATCAAAATGAGAATTTGTGTTTTACCCACTGTATTGTTTTTTATGTATTGTCAATGTATAACGCACCCACTGACAACAAGTCTGCTTCGTGGCGCCCTAAGAATGTTAGTTCTCATGGTAAGCAGTGGTCACAAATCTACACACTACAATGTGTTGAAGTAGCATAACTGCGTCATTAAATCTGATTTGAAATGCCACAAGATGTATGGCATGCATGTACAAGGACATCGGAGTCCATTTACGTTTTGGGGACTCTTCTGTGGGAATAGAGCGATTCAATGAATTTTGAAGTAACAGAAGTAAGATGACCAAGTAACATAAACAGAATGCTAATTTAATCTCAGATATGGAAAACAAAGAAGGTAAATCGTGCACGGCGTGCCGTGTGCCTCCCCTCTACGTGTCACTTGAGCGTGTCACTTGATTAAGCCAGAATAATACTAAACGAGCGTCCTCCCGCACACTCAATTCGTGGCATACTTATATGCAAACGTGATGTGTTCCCATTGTTGACCTTCTGTGACACTGACGCAACTTCAAAATATGTAACAGAGATGCCAGCCAGTGTTTACAGCTGGTGTTGAATTCCACTGTACCATGCAGATTAATTTAACATTGTGTACAGCTGCGTATTGAATTTAAGCTTGAAACCCACGTCATACTGTAGCTGGCAAGGGCAGAAGTCTGTTAATAGCGAGTTATCGACAATATGATAGTAGACAATGTGGCCCCTGTTTTCTATTTGATGGTGGCAAAGAACGATGTTTTGTGAACAGGAAGTTCAGTGCTGTGCAAGTCACGCACACTTTCAAAGGGCTGTGGAAAAAAACATCTCATGCATGTTTTTATTCACGTGAGCAAGACTCTCTTATTTTACTAACTATGTAGATTGTAACTCTATTGGAGTGGCGTTGTTTAGCACAGGTGTGGTGAGATATGATGAATTAATGTGCAATGCCAGTCGCACAAGTCCACCCACGCCCTGCACTAATGAAAGAATAAATCACCATTGCTTCCTGTCAGATTGTGAGTATTTTCCAAACACATCTGCATGGTAGTGGAGTTTTCAAAGGCAGCAGCAGGATTTGCAAATATGTAGTTTTCCCCCTTTGCACAGCGATTCTTCCACACGGGTACACCACCACAGTGCGACACAGAGCTGTTACTTGTACCACCGAGAGACGTGTGGGAGTTGGAGGTCAAAAGGCACGATTGTTCTATGGGGAGTCTTGAAGGATAGGCTTGTGGGCTGGGCCAGCCATGCTCTTTCTGGGTACTGAAAAATCCTGATAAACACATGAGTAAAGCCTCATTGTGGTAATGGCAGAGGGCAGACTGGGGGTGGACGGAAGGGCGCAACGCAACTGAGCAACCCTATGTTCTGCCAAATTTTGGAAGATGATTTTTCAAAGGAAGACTTGGACTTTTGTGAATTCGGTTAAAGCAGACAGGAAAACAAGGTTTTTCCACGCGCGTCTTCCCTTCCACGTAAATAGTTGGGAAGGTCAGTTGCTGCTTTAGTTTGAGGGTCCCGCCTTTGCTCATTAAGTTAATGCCCGGATCCTTCAATGATCAGATCTAGCCACAAGTAAAGTGCAATAGTTCTGTTTAAGACTGAATGGTCACCCTTTTGATTTGGTCAGGAAAAAAAATCATATGTTCTGTTTGGATATATTATTTGGGAAGCCAATGATATTCCAACCCCAAAAGGTTGGATTGCAGATTGTGCTCTCTAGTGCACATTGGTCTCTACCACATAGGGCCTTTAAACATTTGAAGGAAATTATGCGGTTAAAGGTCGGTTGACTGCGATTTGCAGAAGCACGTTTATGTATTTTATGTTGGCTGTGGGCCATTGAAAGTTTTTATTAGAAGCCTGGCCGCCAGACAAGCGGTTCTTTAGTTTTTCAACACAATTCATTTCATATGGAACTAACTTAGACACATTGGCCCTCATTACAACCCTGGTGTCAAGGGGTTAACAGCGCCGTAAAAGGTGGCAGCGCCGTTAACTCATTACCGCCTGATTACGAGGTCCCTTTGCAGGTTGGCGATTTTAACGCCTGCTTTTTGCAGGCGTTAAAAACCAACCCGCAAAGGGACCTTGGTGCTAAGTACGGTGCTGCAATTTGCGGCACCGTACTTAGCGCCTTCCCCATTCCCATTGAGCCCTATGGGCCAAAAATGGGAATGGGGAAGGGCCATGGCAGCATGGGGAATTACCGTCCCACCAACCTTGGAATGGGGCGGTAATTCCCCATTCCGCCATGGCGTAGTCGGTAAGTTACCGGCATGGACAATGGTGCTATTAGCACCTTGGTCCACCGCCAGGGTCGTAATGAGGGCCATTATGAGCTCAAATAACTATGTGTAATTGAAGATGATTGCAATCATAAGCAATGCACCAGGGGCACCACGGAAAATTACAGGCAACTAATATCAAATTGATGTTCATTACTTGTTGTAACAAACTTTTTCATTGGTACGTAGGTGGTGCATATTTTGTATTATGTGTAGAAACGAATGCATTTTAAAATCCACATTGGCTCAAGAACATTGGTCAGAACTACTTGGTGTGCAGTGCATTGACTCGTTATACACGAGTTCATTTGCCATTCATAAGGGCCACACTAGAATGCTGGGATGTGCCCTCTGGCATTGTAATCTTTATTGCCATATATGCTCGTCTGAGCATGACTGCAGTACAAAATTGGGAGCGGTGGGGTGTTTTTATTGTGAAGTGGATCAGAAAAAGTGGCCAAAAAAGTGTTTACCTCCACTTTTTCAGATGTGCCCTGTGGGATGTATTTACCCATGCATCCGAGCCCTACCTCAAAACTGTGCAGTATTGACATGGAAAACATCATGATGGCCAGAGCTTCCCAGAAAATGCACAGGGAAATGCATGAAGAATAGGCTGCCACTCATTTTTGCCGATGTTATGGGCACAGAAGGACACTGCCTAAAACCACCATTGGACTACCCACACAGTAGTCTGAAACCATTGGGAATGGCAATGCTGATTGCCAAAAGCAAACCCATAACTGTTGGGAATTCATTTTCTTAAATCCCAAAAGGGGTGCAGTACCAGTACTCACCACTATCAGAAAGCCGGCATTTTAAAACCACCAGATTTTACTTTTTTGTAGAAAACTGAATAAATGAACCCAAAACATGCCAAAGAAAGACATTTTAAGAGGTGGATCCAATGTAAAGTTATATTCTGAAGTGACTTGAAGGTTTATAACAAGACTGGCTGAGCTGTGGATTTCAGCAATTTAAGTAAATTTGAACTGAAAGACACTACAAATCTAAATGTTTAAAAGAAATGAGTGACCTACTTTTGAGTGTCACATAGGTTGCAATTGTTTAAATGTCATAGTTTTAAACTTAGAATCAGCATTCTAGCTGCATATGTGAAATTGTTAGTTTATTTGAATGCAGAAACTGGGGAACAGAAATGACATGTAGCTAAAAACTGGCTTAAAGAGATTCCAATTTGCCTGGCAACTACCCCCATCAGGAGTGAAACTTGAGTCACAGCTGTGTTCCCAGGCCTAGCTGCCCTTTTGCTGCTCACACCAAAAGGGATATGACACTTCCCTGATTGAATTACCTGGGCTCTGCAGGAAATTGAACAAAGCCCTGTCTTGACTCAGGCAAATGTTTTATGGCGGGAGTCGTAAATGGAGATTTCTCCTGGAAGCACAGGGGAGGGGCACTGCCTGTGAGAGCAAGCTGGCTTGGCAGAACTGGAAAAACCAGAAATTCAACCTTGTGCTGGAGGAAAACCACACCCCTTTGGGGCCAGAACCTAACCCTAAAAAGATGAATAACTCATAGAGCGGACTTGTGAAAATTATTTAAATGACACCATAATTCTTGTGATTTTTCTGCCCACGTTTTAAGACGTGCTAGGACCCGGTGGTATGTTCAGGGGGGTTTTAGCGGAAAAGAGGATATTACTCAAAATGTGTGCATGTGAAAAATCTGACACTTCATCAACTAATGTCCATACTCCTTGCGCACATGTGTGTAAATTTGGGGTAATGTCCGGTATTGCAAACCAGTTAAAAAGTGCAAAATATTGCCATTTCTGAATGCAAGCTCCCAGGAAGAGCAGAGTTTGAACAGGGTATACCTCCTCTAATGCATGATGGGTGCATATGATTTTAAAACAATATGTACCTCTGCAAATATGTATTTGGTTCAAATCTAGATTTGTGTGTAAGTTGACAGGAGGAGTGGACTTTCTGCAGGCTGTAAAATGACATCACTCTGACACAACTTAGCTCCCCCAATCAGGGGAGAAATGAAAGCTTGGCCAATGATAAGTGGAGAGGGGCTGGCTAGTGATGCTGCTCACACACACCCATTTTCAAAACACATAAAACCAGAGAGACAGGACAGATAGGGACCTTCAAATCCATTTGCAGCTGGAAGCTCTGCCGGGAAAATCCATACCTCCATCAACCTTCAGAGACCCAGACCAGAGCAGCAGAGTAGAGCTGAGCTGTTAGCAGAACCAGAGAGAGCTGACCCAGATCACTGTGAAGTGCAGAGACCAGAGTCCAGTCCTAAACCTGACCAGATCCGTGGCAAGGCATATTTCTAAATATATTGTGAGTACATAGCAAAACTGTGCAGAACCAATCTCTTAGTTAGAATAATATAATCCAAGCTATTTTAATCTAAGTAGAACTGTCTCCTAACTGTCACCTGTCATTTGTAAAGCTGTCACTTGTCATTTTCTAGTTGAAAGCTGCACTTGTCTTTTTGAACTTTAAAATTTCAAATCTGAAAAACGACCTTTATTTAATCGCTCATATCTCCGTGACCGTTTGTGCTAGAGACTTGCAGTAACTTTCCTCAGAAAGCTGGGCTTTTCTATGAACCTAGAACCGCATTCCTACCCCATATAGTTTTGCCGCCATCGTGAAAAACGCACTCGCGAATTTTGCCGCGATTTGCAAATTTCTCCACGTGTAAAAATCTGCTGCTGCTTGCCTTTCAGTTGCCAAAAACTGATCTGATGGCCATTCGTTTGCAACCTGACAACCATTATAGAGCATTGGTAAAGTGATCCTGAACTTATTCAAAGCATATACCACTCACCCTGAACCTCCTAGCGGGAATTAAAAGCATTTTAGTATATTTTTTTTCTTCATTGCCAGCACATTCAAAGCATTTTGCCTGTGTTTTAAACTTCTGTAGTCTAAGTTGCCGGGTGAACTGAATTATATTTGAATTGCATTTCTGAGAATTGTGTGCCTTCCTTCCATTTCCCTGCATTGCATAAAAGGGGGGGTGAATTGTCCAAGGAAGTGATTACATTGTCTTTTGCTGAAATCCTATCAAGTGATTTTCTGTACTGCATTTCATTCAACATTGCATCCATTTGAACTCTATGAAGCATTCTCTATCACATTATTCTTCTGTCCCTATTTACCAGTGTGCTACCTTATCCATTTCATGTCAACTCCTTAGTGATTATCAAGAAGTGTGCTAGTGCCAGGTTCTCCGTTGTTAATCTTTATCATACCAGATTAAGTGTGATATCCAATTATTAATTTATTATAAAGCGTGATATAATATATATTGTTTAAGTTATCAAATAAACCTTTAAACTTGCAAAACAGAACTACTTCTTGGCTCAGTGGGGTCAGGGGGATTCCAAGGGAGGGGTGTTATATAGGGGTAGTCATCCAGAACGCATGAACTGGACATAAAGATATATCAATAAGGGTTTTCATTCAGTATTATAGACTAGGCGTTGACTTAGCTGTAGTGTTGAATTGAATCCTCTTACAGCCCCATGCTATTGTTGTTGTCAGGTGGGGCTGGGGTTCTGGCAGCCCTACCATGTCCAGCTCCATTTCCTTCTCTTCCAGACAAATGCAGCTGGCTCACCACCAGCATTATTGTTCATGCCGGTGGTGGTGCTATGGATTCCCACGGAATCCACTTAAAATTACCATTCGGTCAAAGCAGACAGATTACATAGGAAATCATTGTAAATGTTCCCCACAATTGTTAATTGCATGAGACAATTACACTTTGTCAACAATGCAGTATAAAAGTGAAGACTAATTGCTATGTTTTACTAGTTACTTTTATATTAGGTGGTGAACACAATGAAATTTGCACTGAAGGGAACTCAAGTGCAAATGGGCCTGGTCCACTGGGTGCAATTCATGATTAAAATGAAAATAACACAGAGACTGTAGTGTGGTTGTGCTGTGGCATATACCTTTCCCCTCTTTGACTCTGCCTTCAGCCTAGCACCGGACTGCACACCATTCCCAGAGTAAGATACAGTAGTTCCTGTGTTCTTGTATAAAAACGGGTTACATTATTCATCATTTATCCAGATATTATACTCTCCCTCATTCAGACTCTAAGCACAAGGTCATAATGAGGTTGCTATTTGTAGGTATCCAAATAATTAGTGAATGGCAGCAACCACACAGTTTACTGTAGCTTGATAGGCTACAAAGCTTCTCCCAAAAATAAATAAATAACAATCAATGGTCCTCTTTGGAAGGGGAGTCCCTATATCTGTAATTAGATACAAATTTGGGGTGCTGTCGGTGAAGGCTATAATTACTTGGCAATTCCTGTCATTATATCGGAAAATCCTGGACCTGCCTTTTAACTGAGGATTTTCAGGATTGAGGGTACTTGAGTGTCATCACCAAATGGGTCAAAGAATTTGTGTGTATATTAAGAACTTTAAATCAGTCATTTAACGCCTTAATTAACAGCCCTCAGTTGGTTAAAATATCCCTCTGGGACCACAAATGTTGCAAAACTCAGGACACCATCACTCAATATAAATATTTTATGGGGTTATGTGAAAAAAAAACAATCAGTTATACCAGGCTATCTTGTAAATTCTCCATGCAGGAAGGTAAGAGAATTCTCTACATACATACAAAACTTTGGAGGCAAGAGCTAAAGTTCTGCGTCTGGCAAGAATCTGTCATTTTTGCGAAAGGCAGGTAATTGCTGGAAACCTAAGGACACTTGCTCCTGACCTGTTCTGCTTTACAGAATCTATTGGAACTTTACTTCTTAGCTTGTGTTCTTAACTCTATCTTTGGCATTGAGTAGATTTTGTTTAAACAATTTTTGGCGGGCACCAGATTTCTTTGATCATTTCTGCTACAAGATGTATTACTTGCGCTTTAACTTTAAAAATTCATGTATTTTGCATTCCCTGGATTTTTCTCAATAGAATTTTAGGTGGTGACAGATTTCCTTGATAATTGTTGTTACTAGATTGACTTCAAGGGTATTATTTTTTTTTGTTGTCTAAATGAAAATATAGTTAATTCTTGAAGAGGTTTTTTTCAATGTACCTAAGTATTATTTCTTTTTTCTTATATATATATATATATTACACAATTAAAAAAAGTTTAACACTCTTCCAGCCGCAGGCCTGAAGAAAATTAAAAGTTAAATATCACCAATCCCATCTCTCCCTACCATATCACTGCCTCTCCTTTGACGCTCGGCAACTACAGGGTGATAAAACATGGTAACAAGATGCCTGTAAGCCACATAGATAGCAGAATCAGAAAGGATGAAAGAAGGAGAGATTTAGAATTATTCTGCACTACCCCTTTTGATCAGTCATGTTATGTTATGTTAAAGGTTCTTGAACCGCGCATTGTTGCTACATGCGTGGTTTCTTGGCACTCTAGTCATCTCAAACTCATTAGGCTTCTCACTTCCTCACCTCAAGAGACCATTGACAGATTTTATCTCCAGATACCTCCCGAGGCACCCAGTTTAAGCACATTGCTTGACAAAACAGTGGTCCAAGAAACAAAACTCACCTATGACCCAACACCCTTGCATACATCCACCCTGACAGTCATCAAACTAACCATCAGAATATACCCACAAGAAACTACGCACACTACTCCCATTCATCTCTAGACACCATGCACAATACACTACAACCAATCTGCAGGAACTGATAGACATGGTGGGTCGCCAGAAGAGAATGCTTATCCTCTTGGAATCTGAAATCCATATCTTGGACTCCTGAAAATGAACAAAAACAATCTTGAACAATGCACTGCCCCCCGCTTCTACCAGCTGAACCTATCCTGATATGACAGACACAAGTTGCCACCTAATCAATTCACTGTCTGTTGCCAAGTAAACCTCTGACATTTTTTACCTTCTTTTCAAGGACCAGATAGACTTACTTGTTGTCAAGGAAACTTGATTCTCCAATGATCTGTCCCCAGTTATCCAGGAGATTATCCCATCAGGCTTGAAGGTCATCTGTGCAAATCAGAAAGATAGTCAAGTAGGTCTCATTGCTCTGGTGCACAGATACTCCTTCCGAGTTGCAGTGCCCTCCACTGACATCATCCCAGACTGTGAGTGAATTGCTTGCTCTAATCTGCTCCATCTCTCCCAGAGTGACACTAAGCTTCTTCTTTATGGACAGTCCTTCCTCCTACAGCCCACACTTTGCTGACAAACTAATTGACACTGCTGCCAATAAAGAAAATCTAGATACTACAGGTGGGCTTAAGGAAACATTAATATATGTCTTGTAAACAGAAAAACAATACAAGAGGCAAACCTTGAATATACAAAAATAAGGTTTTTTTAAGAGTATTTAAAATTGACAATTAATATAAGATGATTTCATTAAAAGTGAGTTAACACATGATAGAGGTGAAACTTGTGCAGTACATTGGTATTCACATACATAGGCAACATCATTATTTGAACTGACATAAAGGATCATGTCATAATTGAAACATAATGCCGAGCTTTGATAATATATTTGTTTATTTAAACATTCAGTAGATTAATATCTAAAATGCAGAAGTTTCACAACTAACCAGTTTTGGTTGACATCAAAAGTGTAATTAGATTTTCATGCACAAGTGACCCATTTGAGATTGGTGTTCATATTTATTTGTTAATTTATTCTATTTCTCTTTTTTGTGTCTAACAGCTACTCACAGCTATAGCAATTATTTTAATGTGAGGTTCTTATTGACAAGGATGTTATGAACTTGAAAAATTATGTGTATGAGCCACTTCTACTAACACCGATTAAGAATATGCCCTGAAGAAGACCCAAATACTCAAAACACATGTAGACATGAAATACATGACATATGTGGCATTACATTTATGAAATATGCAATTATATGAAATGTGTATTAATTGTTAATTATGTACTGACAACTTAAGAGTATATAGTGAAACATATTATTAATGTATTTGCTTGAATGATAATATCTTTTTTTATATAATGTTATATTGCTCAATATGACCCAGCAGTGAGTGATTAGTATCATACATTAGACTAGGAGCTCCCACATTAGTCCATACGATTTGAGTATGTCTGTTGCATTAATAAGGTCAGAGACTTGAGAATGTGTCTGGGTGTTTGGACTAGGATTGTGATAGAATTGTAAAGTATGTCCTTGTATTGCTCACCAAGAGTGCACAGACAGTTATTTATCACCAGTACATTTGCAGAGCAGAGCAAATACTTTGAAGGCAGGTAGACAGAGAAATAACTCACAACCAGATACGCAGTTAGCAAAATAATGAGCACTTATAAGGCTATTTATTCATAGCTAAGAAGCAACAAGTGATAAAACAGAAATAAATCACAGAAAGGATAGAGAATTCAAGAGAAAATACATCACCACGGGGGTAACTGAATCCCTCATCTCGCCAGAAGCAGCTGGAAGACCACGGTAACAGCCAGGCAGAGAGCACAACAGCCCACAGGAAGAACGGAACAAGGCATCCACCCTCTGACTGAGGTCTTTATGTTTTTTCCACCTAACCTTTCCAGAGCTCCGCCTATATGTCCTCCTCAAAAAGGGGTGGCAATTTCTCGAACCTTCTGGCATTAGCGCTTGAGCATTGCTGATTGACCGTTGGTTGCAGGCCGGGTCAACTGACAGTAACCCCCAAGGAGCAAAGCTTCCCTCTTCTAAAGCACCACGGAAAACAATTCCATAACTCATCCTGAGCAAGACATAACAAAACCCTTTTTTTATATCTAGTGCCAGCCGGCACCTGTGGATCCCAGCAGCTTTCCCAGCACAGTTTCCTTGACTGAGGCCTGCATACCAGGCTGAGCAACGAATAACATTGAAAGCATGTTTTTTAGCAAAGCAAGTGCAGTTTTCACTGAGGCATGGAATAAATATCCATTATAGCTCTTAGTGCCCCCAGAATGCACTGGGCATCAGTGCCATGTTTTAGCTCAAGCATTACATTCCTCTATTCTAGTGCAGTTACAGTAGTCAGAGCTTCCCAATTATAATTCACTTCTCTATCCCTTTCACAATATTCACTGAGACGCCAAGACTTGCAGTACCTGCAACATAACCAACCACCATGTCCAGACCTGGGAAAGAGATAAACATCATTGCCCTACTAGGAAGACTGGAAGCAAATACATCTACTGTCCCTACAGACAGACCAACAACCACGCATGTTAAGAAACCTCACCATATGTACAACTAGATTAATTCTGCTTTGAAATGTTTTGCACTTATGAATCTTTCTAACCCCTTTAAAAATAAGAAACAAGCTAAATGGTTCCCAACCAGACTAAACAACTTAAAAAGGACAATTGAAAACTGGAGAAAATCTGGAGTTGATATAGCCTACACACTAGCATATTTGCCTACCATCAACAGTTACATCTTTACAGTAAGAACAGCAAATAAAGCACACTTCCCCAAATGCATTGATTTGACACATCACAGTGAAAAGGAAATTTATAAGATTGTCAACCAAAATATCCTCAACATCCAAGATCACCTTTAAAATAAAGAACACTCCCACTGCACAAACACCTCCCACTATCTACTCTCTATTTACTTTGCACATTCTGTCTTTAAAGGTCCTACAAGCTATCATTGACTCCTGCAACTGATCAGGATCCACCAAGGATCTTTAAAAATCCACAATGAAATCTCCACACGTAACACTCATCTTCCTATCTCTCCTCAATGACTCTGTCAGCACTGGAGCAGTCTCAGCTCAGTTGAAATCTGCATAGATCATACATCTGCATTTAAAGCCCAGATCTGACTCTTATGACCCAGCCAGCTTTCACTCTATCTCAAACTCCGCTTTCATCTGAAAACTAATGGAAACATTTTGAGATTGTCAACATAAGTATTTCATCTAAACAAACCACCACCTGGATGAGGCAAGTTATGGATTTAGACCTTCCAGGAGTACAGAATCAGTACTGTGGCCCATCTGGAACACACTTAAAAACAATGCATATTCAATGTTTTATAGTGCGCTCACCCTGCTTTACATCTAAGCTCTTTTAACACCATCATTGTGAGACCCTTTTAAAAACACCGGAAGACATCAGTATTAAGCAGCTGTACATTGAATCACCTTCTTCTTCATTGGAAGAATAGAAACCACTATCTTGTGTATCTAATAATCTCGGCCTCACCCACTTTCCTGTGGGGGCCCCATCGATCCACACTGACAACTCTACATTCCTACAACCACATGACACTCCCACTAGACCTCATCAAATGATTGGATACCCCTGTTATAACGATTTAGATGACACATAAATAATCTAAACATTTGTGAGCCACCCACCACCAAATGCTCCAAGCATTCAAAATTGCTTTCACATGTAGAAGCATGGATGACCGCAAATAGAATTAAACTCAATCCTAGCAAAACCAAAATCATCCTCTGCGACTGATACAATTTTAACTCCACCAGCATCTCTTGTGATGAGACAGGCCCTTTCCCATTCCTGTTTACCACAGTAAGGAATCTTGTAACCTCAATGGACAGTAATCAGACCCATCATCAGAAGTAGGTTCTCTCAGCTGCACATGCTATGCCACATCTGACCTTACATAGCATTCTGCCACGGGCCATGGCCATCATTTCTCCACATCTCTAATTTCTGAAGTGGCAATGAGGATCATCCTTTTTACATTTCTGGCCAAGAAACTTTGTAACACATACCCAAACATTTCCACGTTGACTTTCAGTAAGCAGCTATCATCCTGGCACTTCAACTAACTGCTTCAGAATAAATGAAAGATAATAGCAACCAATAAACACTCTGCACCAGAAATGTGCGCTACTTGAGCAATTGTGAAACTCCTTGCACTACCATCTGTGGAAAATCAATTTGATTTATGGATCCTAGTCTGCACAACACAAGTACACACCTTAAATGCTACAACCAAGAGCTAGGAAGCGACAACACCCCAATCCACCCCCTCTCCACCAATCCCTAAATGTATTCCCCACAAAAAAAATCTGGTAAATGTACACTTCGCTACAGTCGACCAAACAGGTCGAGTATATGTAACAATTTCAGACCCTATCAATTGTATATCAACAACCACTCTGTCAAATCTGCACTCCAAAACCTGGTTTCTGCTCATACAGCTAACCTGCCCCACTCTGTACAAACCACAAACAACATAGAGCTTTTCATATTGGCACACAGGTAGTGAGTATTTCTGACAAGCATTCATCAGTACCAAAGTATTCCTCATCTGCCTTCCGGCCGGCTATCTGACTAACACACCATGTCTGCCTTTCTTACTGATCCCTGCGTAACAAGGCCAACATAAACGGCAGAGGGGCACTATTTAAGACGATTTCACATTGCCTTACATTATGTCCTTGTGTTAGTCCTGTCTCATATGACATGTCGACAATGCTTTGTCATTATGTACCATGATGAGTGAACTAGTGCAGTGCTATCTATGTTATGGTAGGTTGTGACATGATACACATAACACTGCTAATGATGGTTCAAACAAAATGGTCTTTATTCAAATTGTTATAATTTGTAATGGTTCAACAAACACTTACAGGTTCTAGTGGAGACTACCAACAATAGGGACTGTTTTAAAGTAGACTGTGTTGTGGACAGATCAACGCAAAGTGAGGTGTTCCTACCTGTGCCTGACAGCTTATGTGCTTCAAACTCAAATGATATAGTTCATACCTTGCTCTTACAAGCCCTTGTTTCTCCCCAATATGCCCTATACTACAAAGTAAACAAAGTAAAAATCATTGAACAAGATGGCAATTTAAAGTCCCAACACAAGTCATAATGAGTTCTTGCCCCCAAAACTACCCTATGCTAACAACATGAATGTTCCACGGATTGGCCCAAAGTAAAAATGCACAAGCATACTCTTCAAAAGGCACCCCTATTCTAGATTACCCAACACAGTATTCTACTGGGAAGGGTCTTTTAAGCAGTTAATCACAGCCTGGTCTTGTCCATCCTGCCTCTTTGAACTCACCTTGATCTTCCAAGACGTTTACATGGTTTTGACTTAACGGTTCTCTTTCCTACAGACTCTTGTGCCGTCATACAAGGACATGCTGTGGACTTCTTTCATCCTTGAGATTCTTGTAGTTATAACAAGTGCTTGCCAGATGTTAGGATACTCAACAGGTTTCTCTTAGCTATTGGCTTTGTTCAACAGGTCTCTCCTAGATATTTGTGTTGTTCTGGTGTTCTGGATTCTCAACAGGTCTTTCCTAGACCTTGGATTTTGTATGCATTCACAAATGGCCTCTGCTACACCTTAGCTTTGCTCATGATCCTAAATTGGACTCTCCTAGGCTTAGGATTTGTTCAGGATACTCAACATGGCTTTTGGAGACCTTGGCTTTGTTCACGATTCTCAACAGATACACACAGTACTTTTCCCACATCATTCAGGCCCTTGTCAGGCAGTCAATATCATATCACTCTCCTGTCACAAGTCCAGTACCTCTTCCATCCAACTTGATGACCATTAGTGGGGGATATTAGGCTTTTTGCCTAATTAACTCAAGACTTGGTAGCATTGTTCCAAACATTGTGGTTACCTCTCCCTTCTGGGGCCTCCAGGCATACACTTCTTCCTGTCATCATTTTTCTAGCTTCTTCCAAACACGTGTAGCCTTGTTCCAGGCGCCACTTCTCCTCGTTAAACATCATTTGGGATACTCCCCCTTTGACAAGGGAGCATGAGCAGACATTTGTCAGGATCAGCTGCTCTCAGGGCTTGTGGGATTTCATGTATATGGTTGATTTGTAAGGATCATGTGGAGCTATACATTATATTGACATGTTAAGCCCCAGCCAGCTAATGACAGGTTTTCAGAATGTCATCAATCATCCTCTGAAAAGTGGCTATTGCCTCATGCAGACCAAAAGACACATGAACTGGTACAGCCAGCAGGTCTCACAAAAACTGTATTTTCAGTATCATCTGGGGCTAAAGGAATTTTCCAGTATCCTTTTGCAAGATTTTAAATGTAGATATATTTGTCATTCCCTAATCGTTCATGTAAAATGCAAAATCACCAGCTCACATCTGTCTTTTTCATGAGTACCACTGAAGAAGACCATTGATTTTGCAAAGGGCTCTATTGGCTTAACATTTTCTGGGCCTCTTTGTGGGTTATTTCCCACCTGGTTGTGGGTACTTACCAGGGTTTAAAATTGAATAACTGTCCTACAGTTGTGTGAATTCTATGAAATTAACACTTTTCTTTGTCTGGATCCTCAAACAACACATATGGAACTTGATCTTACATACCTCAGAGCTCTTCTATTTACAGCATAGTGAGGTTCTCTGGCACAAACTCCGGGTCAATTCAAGTGCACTTTAGTGTGGCTACAGTCTGTGTTCAAACAACTTCCTCTTCTTGAGTAAATTGACATAATAAATGTGTTTTTTTTAATTCTTCTGTCGGGCTGCCTTGCACTGTGTTTCAGGTTGTTCAACACTTCTGTGCTTTTATAACGGATATGCCATACCAAAATAAGCTTGCTTTCCGATGTTTGTAGAATGACTAGGACATGATAACCGATGTTACATTTCGGAACTTGATTCTTCGATTGTTTAGGGCCAGTGGCCTTTTTTGTAAATGGCACAGATTGGTTTGATCTTTGTCCCTGATGAAGACCATACAAGATAAGGTGTTCTGAATGCACTGTGCCATGTTTCCACTCTGATTTTCTGGTCTCTCCCGGCATCCAGGTCTCTAGTATTTTTCATTCCTGATCATTCTTTTATTTCACTCTTAAACATAGACATGAAGAAACTACCCTGCTCTGTCAGATTATGTTGGGCAAACCAACCCTAAAGAATTGTAAAAGCAGTTTTAATATATTTTGGGTGGTGTTGGCTCTGAAGAGACATTCCTCTGGCTATCAGGTAGCATAATTAAAGGTGACTATATGAAGGATTGCCATCTGGCAAGGGGGTAGAGGCCCTGGCCTTTTGATTTCCATTAATAGATAAATGATGCATGTAACCCATCTCAGAAAGGGTGGTCTGCTAGACAGACCAGTCCTTCAGAAAGCACCATGCCAAAGCATATGATACCCCTGTGTCCTCCTGCATCAGCCACCTGATTTGCAGCACCTGCGCTTCAGTGGAACAAAGTATAGTCAAAGGTTGCAGGTGCCCTGTTTGACAGCTGCAGTGACAGTAACGATACTGCAGACAGAAGTTGGCACCTCTGATCCAAACCCATAATAAGTATGATATGATATGATATGATATGATATGATAAGGCATTTGTAACGCGCCTATACACAAGTGTTTCAAGGCGCGACGAGGCAGGGGGGGGGGAACAAGGGGAGACAGACAACGATCTTACTAGACCAGGTGTCATTCAGATCGCGCAAGTGCAAGGGTAGAGGGGAAGGGAAAAGTGCATGGGGGAAAGGGAGAGGGGAAAGTGCAGTACAGGGTTATAAGCATACAGCATACAGGATAAATAACAAGGGCCAGCTGGTGGCAAGTGCGAGGTAAGTGCAGACAAGTGCTGGGAAGGGGGGCTGTATGGATACAGACACAGTCCCGTAGTGCAGGGGTTGCCGTGGGGGCAGTGCAGGGGAGAGTGGCTGGGCCGAGAACGGTGAATGTCCCAGTTGCAGATTCAGTGCAGTTTCAGTAGTATTAGCAGGGGAGAGGGGGAGAGAAATCGGAGTCAAAGAGGAAGGTTTTGAGGTGCTTCCGGAACCGGAGGTGGTTCTCCTCAAGTTTCAGGGAGGTAGGAAGGCTGTTCCAGAGGGAGGCCCCTGCAGTGGAAAGAGATCTGCCCCCAACTCGTTGTTTGGAGAAGCGGCTGACCCTGAGGGAGTTGGAGGCGGATGAGCGAAGAGCTCGAGAAGGAAGATATTTAGGAAGAGAGAGTTGAAGGTATTTTGGCCCAAGGCCCCAGACGGCCTTGTGGACAATGCAGAGGGTTTTGAACTTGATCCTCGCAGTCACTGGGAGCCAGTGTAATGATTTCAGTCCTGGAGAGATACTGTCCCTGGGCTTGAGGCCAAGGACAAGTCTTGCAGTCCTGTTCTGGATGAGTTGCAAAGGGCGGAGAGTAGAGGCGGGCAGATTAAGATAGAGGCTGTTACAGTAGTCCAGCTTAGAGAGAACCAGGGCTCTAGAGACAGTGAGCTTCTGGGGGAAGGAGAGGAAAGGAAGGATACCTCTGAGGAGGTGTAGCTGGTAGTGTGACTTCTTAGATACGTCGGATATGTGAGGAGAGAAGGAGAGTGTGGAGTCGAAGATGACCCCAAGGTTTTTTGCCTTGCAGGTAGGAGTAGGAAGAGGGCCCAGAGAGGCCGGCCAGAGAGCAGCAGGGAAGGAGGGAGTGGGAGTGCCGATGAGTAGAATCTCAGTCTTACTGGCATTAAGGCAGAGGTCGTTGGCGGCACACCATTCCTGGATAGCAGAAAGACAGTCAGAGATGAGGGAAGGAGAAGAGGAGGCCGAGGGTAGCCTGAAAATGAGTTGGGTATCATCCGCATAGCACTGAAAGTAGGGGCAGAGAGCGGCGATGTGGTGGGCGAGAAGTGCCAGATACTGGTTGAACAGCCAGGGAGAGAGGTTAGATCCCTGGGGGACACCACAGGTAGAGAAGAAGATGTCAGAGAGGAAAGACCCCAGTTGGACCTGGGAGGGTCGATTTGAGAGGAAAGAGGTCAGCCACGTCAGAGCCTGACCAGTGATACCGAGGTTATCACGGAGACGGTTGAGCAGGATGGTATGGTTGACACTATCAAAGGCAGAAGAGAGATGAAGCAAAATGAGAACACATGGAATGTTAGAGTCAAGGTTCGAGAGCAGGTCCTCACGGATGTTCAGGAGAGCAGTTTCCGTGCTTCTGGCAGCTCTGAAGCCAGACTGATGGTCATGAAGACTACCAACACATTCAGCATGGAGATTAAGCTGGGAGATGGCCAGTTTCTCCAGGAGCTTGCCCAGGAAGGGAGTGATAGAGATTGGGCGATAGTTAGCTGGGCAGGAAGGGTCGGAAGAGGGTTTCTTAAGAAGGGGGTGCACAAGGGAGTGCTTGAGAGGGGATGGGAAGACTCCAGAGGCGAAGTAGTGATTGCAGAAGTCAGCAAGGGCAGGAGCCAAGGAGTCAATGTGGTCCTTGATAGTTTTGGAGGAACAGGGGTGGACCTGTTTTGATGAGACTTTCATAGATCGGACTTGTCTTGAAACCTCGTCAGCAGAAAAAAGGGGAAAGGAAGAGAAGGAGAGAGGAGGGGTGGCTGCAGAAGAGCCAGAGGAAGGGCAGGGAATAGAGGGGGGGAGGTTATAGGAGGAGAGTGAGGACAGGATGTCCTGAGTTTTTGAAATGAAGTGAGAGGCCAGTGCCGTGCAGAGGGCCTGGGAGGGGACAGGAGAGGTAGAGACTGCAGCAGGGTTGGCCAGCTCCTTGCAGATTTTAAAGAGTTCGGCCGAATTGTTAGATGCCGCAGAGATGTGGGCTTGGATAAGGGCTCTCTTCTTGGTGAGAACGGAGAGCCGGTATTGCCTTTGGAGCAGGCGACAGGCCAGTTTGTCAGAGGATGAACATGAAGCACGCCATTTCCTCTCTGCCACCCTGCACTTGCGCTTAAGGGTGACGAGATCCGAGTCATACCAGGAGTTACATTTGGCTTTGGGCTTCAGGCGGATTCTCATGACAGGGGCAAGGATATCAAGAGTATCAGATATAGCAGAGTGGAGAGTGGAGAGGGCTGTGTCAGGGTGGGAGTCAGCCAAAGGGGGAGGAGGGGGCAAGAAGGTGGCAGCGAAAGCCTCAACTGACACGCGCTTCATGGGTCGGATGACCGAGAAGGAAGGTGGCAGTGATGGGGGTGGCTTTGCCTGTGGGGTAGGGAGGGTGAGGTGGGAGGAGAGGAGAAAGTGATCACTCCAGGAGAGAGGAGTGGAGAGAGGGACAGAGAGGGGAAGGTCAGAGGAGATCAGGGCATCAAGAGTGTGCCCTGCAGAATGAGTCGGCCCAGACGGGAGAATAGAGAGTGAGAGAGAGTCGCAGAGGTTGCGAAATAGTCCAGAGGGGGGACAGGAGGCATCCAGGTGGATGTTGAAGTCTCCAAGAAAGAGGAGTTGAGTGGTTGAGGACAGGAGTGAGGAGGAGAGGTCCGCCCACTCGGAGAGGAAGGAGGAAATTTGAACAGGTGGCCGATAGATAGTAGCCACGGTAAGGGAATGGCTAGGAGAGAGAGAGAGTCGGCAGACAAGACATTCAAAAGAGGAGTAGGTCTGCATGGGAGTAACAGTGGCAGGAATCCACTCAGGGAAGATAAGGGCCACACCTCCCCCCGCACGGTGGGGCCTGGGCACAGAGAGGATCTTGTAACCGTCGGGTAGGAGTGTGTCAAAGCTGGTGACAGAGCTGGCCGTTAACCATGTCTCAGTGAGACCGAGTACGTCAAGGTCAAGTTCCTCAAGAAGGCGGCAGATATCAGAGGAATGTTTGACGGCAGAGCGAGAGTTAAGAGTGGCAATGTGGAGAAGTTTGCCATCTTTGAAGGACTTCCGGGGAGGGGTACAGATCAGAAGTACGCCCTGCGGAGGTGAAGAAGGAGCATGAGAGGGGGTGGGGAGGGAGGGAAGAGGCAAGTTAGTCGAGGACAGAGGAGGGGGCACAGCAGGAGAGGAGAGGAAGTTGATGAGGCGTGGGAAGCGTCTATCGAAGAGGTGAAGGTTGGCCTGAGGGCCTTGGACCAAGACGGTCCCATTAGCATAGACATTAATGATGGCCTTAGAGGAGTGGAAGGAAGCCAAGAGGACATCCCAATGGGTGCCACCATTAATGGGGGAAGAGGAGAAAGGAGAGAGCACAGAGACCATATGAAGGGTCCATAGGTCAGGAGAAGGCACGAAAAAGAGGATGTCAGTGAGAGTTTCCTTGGAGGAGACACTAGTGTAGGTGTCAGCGATAGGGAGGCCTGGGTTGGAGACCAGGATGTCCTTTTTAAACTTTTTCCTACCAGATTTAGTGAGGAGAGCAGGATAGTCAATGGAGAAGCAGTTAGAAAAGATTGGTGAGATAGAGAGCACCATAGAATAGGAGGGAGTGGGTGGGGGAAGACAGGACAAGCGCAAGTGGATAGGAAGAGAGCGGCAGGCGTTCGTTTACCACAAATTCAGAACACAGTAAGGGGTATCAGGTACACAGTGGAGAGGCCACCTAAGCTTGAAAATCCTGCAGAGGGAGAAAAAACCTAGTTTACCACAAATTCGGAACACGGTGAACACAGTAAGGGGTATCAGGTACACAGTGGAGAGACCACCTAAGCTTGAAAATCCTGCAGAGGGAGAAAAACCCTAGTTTACCACAAATTCGGAACACGGTGAACACAGTAAGGGGTATCAGGTACACAGTGGAGAGGCCACCTAAGTTTGAAAATACTGCAGAGGGAGAAAAAACCCTAGTTTACCACAAATTCGGAACACGGTGAACACAGTAAGGGGTATCAGGTACACAGTGGAGAGGCCACCTAAGTTTGAAAATCCTGCAGAGGGAGAAAAACCCTAGTTTACCACAAATTCGGAACACGGTGAACACAGTAAGGGGTATCAGGTACACAGTGGAGAGGCCACCTAAGTTTGAAAATCCTGCAGAGGGAGAAAAACCCTAGTTTACCACAAATTCGGAACACAAAGAAGTGTAGCCACACTGCGAGGAAGTGAACAGGTAGGGGTGGGGTGGGCCGGGGGAGCAGGTGGAGCTCACAAGATGAAGCGGTGGAATGGCCCTGGCGTCCCCTGCGGACACCTGCAGACACACCGGGAGCCGCAAAGGAGGGAGCCGCCCTTTGCCTAAGGGGGCCCTTAGCCGCTGGGGCTGCCGGGCAGGGGCTGCCCTGGTAGCACAAATAAGAGGAGGAGGAGACACGGGCCAGCAGCCAATCAGGGGGGAGCTGGGAGGATTGGAGGCGGGAGGGAGGGAGGGGACCAAGGAGAAACACGGAAGGGGAGGGAGGGGGGCTGGGGAGAACACACGGGGAAAAACAATGGCAGCAGCCCAAGAATGGGCAGGAAAACAAACACACGGCCCACGGAGGGCTCAATACCTTATCTGGGGGCCTGCAGGCACCGGTTCTGCCTGATGGAAGTGGCGAGCGCGGTGGACTGCAGGCAGCCTAGCCTAGACAACACACGGGCCGGCAGCCAATCAGGGGGGAGCTGGGAGGATTGGAGGCGGGAGGGAGGGAGGGGACCAAGGAGAAACACGGAAGGGGAGGGAGGGGGGCTGGGGAGAACACACGGGGAAAAACAATGGCAGCAGCCCAAGAATGGGCAGGAAAACAAACACACGGCCCACGGAGGGCTCAATACCTTATCTGGGGGCCTGCAGTCACCGGCTCTGCCTGATGGAAGTGGCGAGCGCGGTGGACTGCAGGCAGCCTAGCCTAGACAACACACGGGCCGGCAGCCAATCAGGGGGGAGCTGGGAGGATTGGAGGCGGGAGGGAGGGAGGGGACCAAGGAGAAACACGGAAGGGGAGGGAGGGGGGCTGGGGAGAACACACGGGGAAAAACAATGGCAGCAGCCCAAGAATGGGCAGGAAAACAAACACACGGCCCACGGAGGGCTCAATACCTTATCTGGGGGCCTGCAGTCACCGGCTCTGCCTGATGGAAGTGGCGAGTGCGGTGGACTGCAGGCAGCCTAGCCTAGACAACACACGGGCCGGCAGCCAATCAGGGGGGAGCTGGGAGGATTGGAGGCGGGAGGGAGGGAGGGGACCAAGGAGAAACACGGAAGGGGAGGGAGGGGGCTGGGGAGAACACACGGGGAAAAACAATGGCAGCAGCCCAAGAATGGGCAGGAAAACAAACACACGGCCCACGGAGGGCTCAATACCTTATCTGGGGGCCTGCAGTCACCGGCTCTGCCTGATGGAAGTCAAGTATGATGAACTATCTGTCGGTTGGCAAATAATCTCTAATAATAAGCCTTTCCTGGGTTTTAGTATTATGAATGATAGTTCAAAAAATTATAAAAGCCACATATGATTGTTATCATAGGCATATCAACCCCTGTGGGGACTAAGTAGATTGTAGTCAGGTTGCCTGTCTCAACTCATGAAGCTAGTCAATAGGAAGGTAGGCTGTGTCTCCTTTGATATAGTGGGAGTTCGAGTAGCACCTCTAGCACCTCTACAGCCCAGGAAATGTCTGGTGGGATGAATCCCGAGTATCAAGCGGTCAATGAGTCACACCAACAGCAAAAGGGCCAGCCTCACACCAGTATTTTGCATACCAACATGAAAATGTCACCACACTGAAAGGTGAAATACCAGCAAACTACAGTCAGAAACAGGTGGTATTTCAGTGCAGTTAGCTTCAATCAAGAAGGTGTTGAGGTAAATGCATCCATGTTATGGGAATTAATGCACATGTGTAGCCAATAGACCCTGAAAGGTGTATAAGGGGGACACGTTCCCCAAACCCACTTCCAATCACCAGGAGGACACTCACAGTAGCGTTCTTTGAACTCCAGATGTTCCTAATGTTCATTCAGTGGCAGAAGCATGTGTGTCAGAAGTGTCCCATCATAAAACATGCTCAAAAGCAGAGGAGATACATCCAAGGAGAGTGTCCAATCCTGGACAATTGCCCTAGGCAGTAGTAGCTGATCTACTCATGCTTATAATCTCATGCTGGCAGAACGTAAGAACAGCCATCCCAACACTGCTGAAGCTTTTGTCGATGTCACAACTCACATTTACATAGTGCTTGGTCAAGTACCAGATGCACTCATTTAGTTTCCACCCCAGAACATCTCTTTGCACAATCCCAGCAGAAGTAAATGTGAAAAAAGCAAGTTTATATTCAGGTGCCCACTATCCACATATAGTTGAAGCTCTGGATTGCACCCATGCCACATTGGTGGTCCACCAGGTCTCAGAGGAGTTCTACCGGAACAGGAAACAACAGCATTCCCTAAATATATAGGTATCCTGTGCTGTCGACTTGACTATTTGCCACAGTTGTGTCAATTTTCTTGGTTCCACCCATAATGCCACCTACATAAACGGAAAACTAAAGAGGACAACAGTCCTGGATACTGGTTAAATAAATCCATATCAAAGAACTCAGCAGTTATACATGAGAAGGAGGGAATGACCAACTGACTTGCCTAAATATGAAGACATGAAGCCATGATAGAAAGGTCTAGCTCACTTTTGCCGAATGTCAACTTTGCCAAATTTGGTTTTGCTGCATTTCCTTGACGTATTGCTTTACCACAAACCAGTATGTGTTTAGTTTGGGTAAGGTATATAGTGTGGGATGTAAAAGGAGGGTGTATGGGCTCCACCCTGCTGTATGTGGTTAAATAAAACAGCAACATCAGCGAAATAAAACTCAGCAAGGTTGCAACTCAGTAATATAAATAAGCAAACATTCATAGAACGACAGAAATGCATAATCGTCCTTGTACAATGCTAGGACCACAGGTAACACAATGTATAGGGAAACTACACAGAGACATATCATGGCAGCAGCATATGATTTCCATGCCCTAGATGCATCATCACTATAACAAATTCCATAAGAATACCAGCAAGTGTAACAGAGCATATGCATAGTAATAGGTACTGAAAAAACAAGGGGGGTCACTGAAGTCCCTCTGATGGACAATAAGTACTGGTTTCGAGAATCTTAACCAGATTATTTAGCTCACGATCTCTTTCACAGACGAGAAATATCCATAACATGTCAGTCTTCGTTATGCCCTGGGGCAGTCCAGCACCGAAATGCCAGGCAATTCTGATCTGAACACGAGTTCCGACAGCAACCCCAGACATGTGTTTTGGCCTGGTTGGGCCTCATCAATAGTGTGGAACAGTGCCTCCCTATGAGCAGTGAGTAAGGGGTCCATGTCTGGATTATCCAAGTAACTTAGGATGAGACCCAAAGTTACTTTAATTATGCAAAAACAAGTGGGGTCCTGGTAGTCCCTCTGGCGGCCAATAAATCCCAATTTTGAGAGTCTTACACAAATTCTTTAGCTCACTATCTCTTTCACAAAGGAGAAATATCCATAACATATCAATCTAAGTCCTGCTCTGGGGCAGTCCAGCACGGAAAAGCCAGGCAATTCTCCTCTAAAGAAGAGTACCGACAGCAATCCCAGACAAGTGTTTGGACCTTGTTGGGCCTCATCAGTAGGGTGGCTGATGATACCTACCTGTAACCCTCAAAAAGCACTTCAGTGGAACAAAGTATACAATTACACAGGCCGGACCCAGCCTGATTTACATATGGTTTTTCCCCTTCTGTAATGGCTTGGCAGGCTGAAAAATGATGGTCTGGAGGGCTGCCCAAAGCTGTGCCAGTGGTTGTGATTTATTCAAAACCTTCCAGCCATCACTTTATCGTTTTGCTAAAGTCACCCCGAGAGGGACGGCCATTCCCAAACGTGGGAGCCCGAGTGTGCCGGGCATAGAGACCCAATCTACTCCTCACTGATGACGCCCAACAAGGCTGAAACATATCTGGGGATGCTTGTGGTCTCATGCAGAAGAGATGTGACCTAGTAGTTTGGGCTGGACTGCCCATTTTGGGGTAGGACCAAGCCTGATTTGATATGTTTTTTCTCCCTTCTGTAATGAGTTGGCAGACTGAAAAATGATGGTCTGGAGGGTTGCCCTGAGCTTTGCCTGTGGTTATGATTTATTTAAAACCTTCCAGCCATCAGCTTTTCGTTTTGCTAAGGTGCTTCTACCTAGCCATTGGCCTAGACCTGCACAGCATCCCTATTGGCCTGCAGGTGTTACAGTTACTGCTCCACTTTATTGTCTATGTATTCCTAACATGGTCAATGTTGTTGAACCTGCTCTACATTCCTTCCTGGGTGCACTGGGGAACACTATCAAGGCTGTGGACAGGGCTGGGAGTTTTGCACAGGTCCCTGTCTTACCGCTAACTGACATCCACAGATGCAATGGCGTAATCATCAGTCCATGTGTCAGTCTGATGATGCTGGTGTCACTGCATTGGTGAGTGGAGCAGGTGCAGAGGTGGCATGTGGGGCCTGCAGATGTGTTACATGTTTAGGAAGGCTGGTGGTTTGTAGTTTAACCACATGGGTTGCTGGTGGTATGTCTGATGGCTGATTGGTCTCGAGGGTGGTGGTAGGTGGAGTGCTGTATTAGAAGCTTTGTTGGACATGGTGTGAGTAGCCAAATCTACTAGGGTGGTGACAGTTTGGCTGGTTAGTGTAGTTGCTTTTCAGGTGCTGGTGGAATGTGTTTTCTTGCCAGGTGCCTTTTGATGTGTAGCCTTACATTGCTGAGCAGGGTTTTCAGCCAATATGTTGGTAGTTGTGTTGGCATCTCACTGGTGGCAGTAGCAGGTTGTTTTGACCAAGTCATGCTAGGACCAGTATTCTCTCTCTGGGTAGACTGTGAACCTGGTTGGGGATGAATGACCACAGTCAGTCATCATGGTCACTGGTATATTGCTGAGAATGACTCTCATGCAGTCTAGAGAATGCTGACCAAAGGCCAAATATTGGAATGTGTGCCCTCTGACATGCACACACCTTGATAGTGTCACAAGGGAGCGTGTGATCTCCGGATTGTTGTTGATATGTACACTCTGTGAAGCTCTGGAGAGCGAGCATGCTTCTATACAATCCTGTTTGGTAAATGCTTTCGGAAGACCACACAGGACATGGAGAAACGGTTAACTGTCATTTGTGTTGTAAATCAATGGCAGATTTGTAGCAGAGGAACCACGTACATGTATCTTGTGGGCATTGGACATGGTGTTATTACTGTGGGCGTTAAGGCGCTGGACGCTTATGGGTTTCATGTCACCTCAGAGGTGTTGTCTGGCCATGTATCCATTGGCTGCCCTAATAAATGCATCTCCAGATTGCATGAGGTCTCAAATGTATTAATGCTATGGTGCATTTCTATCATGACAGGCATTTTGAGTGGGGTCACTCCCTGGGTGTCACATGCATTCAGTTGCCTCCAAATTATTGCAATGGTCATTTTACCATATAATTGGTTTGGGCATTGAGGCCATCTGACTCCAATACACGGCACATACCTTTGGATAGGAAGGTAGGTTATGCATTCACATGACAGACATGACATATTCCCCATGATGTACTCACCAGGCTTTGGTTGACTGCCTGATCCAGCCTCTGCTCCTCCAATTATTTACAGGTGAGCCATCGGGAGGATACCGGTCACCTTGTCCTTCCAGGGCTTTAAGGAGAGCAGCTGCCTTCTGCTAGTGGATGGTTATTAAATTGTGCACCCTGCGCTACATGTCAATACAACTCATCAGCAGTTTTTATTGTCCCAAGGTACAAGGCCCACACTTCCGGAGAGTTGTTTAACTCCGCTACACTCCAATCAGTTACTCTGTAAGGCTGGCCAACTTGTGAATCAGTCTTACAAAGACCTGAAGCCCTGCCTCACTGAATGTTGCCTTCCGCAACAGTGTTGTAGGCACCTTTCCTTTGACTTCTTCCCCTGGAATCTTTGACATAACTTGTTGGCTCGGATGGCAACAGGAAGATTTTGATGTGAACTGTGTTTTCAAAGGTGCCCAACATAGATCTTCATGTTTGCAGAATCACGCTGTTCTGCTTGGCAATTACTGATTATGTCTCTGCATTCCTCCACCTTTCAAGCAATAATGCTATTTCTGCTTAAACATGGGATTTGTTTTGCTTTTTGGTGCTAAATCCATGTGCCGGAATTGCTGTGACCTCCGAAGGCTGGGACACACCTATGGCATTGAGGGGTAGCACTCATTCTGCTGGACACCATTGGCAGTAACAGTAATTCTGTCCGACAGAATTAATGCCATCTTTGCAGCCATATTCGTAATAAGGCCATTTCAGGAATGCAAGACTAGCTGTGTCCTCCCAGAAACAAAGAGTCTTTAATGGTCGCAATGATTCCACTGGGTCTTATAAAGCTTGCAGGGTGAACTTTGGGGCCTACCAGCCACTTACAGAATGTGAAAAGTTTACTGAAGGGGCCAGGTGCATGAAAGGGTTGATTTTCACTCTCTATTTTTTGAAGTCAACGAGTAAACAAAAGTATAGAAGTCCCATTGTAAAAAGGATCTGACAAATATGATGAAACTGGCAGGAGATCTGGTGATGTACTTGTACAACAGTCCAAAATGCATAGTTGTAGTATAAACTGCTATACAGATAGCAGGAACGCCCTGGTTTAATGTAAAACCTCGTATCCCATAACATCTGATGTGTTGGCTTGATGTGGGCAAAAAAAGACCTTCACACTTATATTGAGGAAATGCACTGAACTAAGGGACTGCTGGCTTGAGAAGTGGTCAGAAATGTTGAAGGTTCTGGGTTTGCCCCTACTGCAGGAGAGCCTTTTACTACTAATAGGAGTATGTCATGATAATTACCTCACTAGATCAGAATAAAGTATATGTATCACAGATCTTTCGAATGTAGCCAAAAGGGCCTATAACTACCAAATGTGGAAATGCACATACCCGAAGAAAACCCATTTGACTCACATGGTCTGGCCTACTTTGGGATGGGGAAGAAGATACACACTATAAATATTACCTTAAATTAGTTTATGGCAATGTGGACACCTTTCTTGGACTTTGCGTATAGATATAATAATATAGATACATGCTCACAGTTTTCACTTGAAAGATTTATATTATTGCACTTAATTAAGGAAGGGGTTCTGTAGTTTTTCTGTCTGCAACAGTTTGTAAGCTTAGAGTTATTCTCTAATACCTTGGCCCTCATTACGAGTCTGCTGGTAACCCACTGGTGCTACCAGCAGTTTACTGCCAGACTCACCTTACTGTTCCCGCCGCCTGATATCCTGGTAATACTGGGATAACACGGGCGGCGGAGGAACGCTAAGTCCCCATTCCCATTGAGTCCCATAGGACTCCTTGGGAATGGGAACCCTGAAGCACCGGTGCCGGTGCTTCAGTGAAAAAACTGCTGGTAGGGGTGTGAATACCAGCAGGTCCGGCCTGCTGGTAATTCACAGCTCCTACCGGCAGACTTTTAGTTTGCCGGTCCAGAAAAGGTTCTGGTAACCATTGGTACTAGCACTTTTTCTGGACTGGCAAACGTGTAATCCATACTGATGACACTTATAACGGCAAAGTTATGCACAGCTTAATGTATGGCCTGGAACTATGTTTTATCTCTGATTGGACATTTTTACCCAAACATGTATGTCTCAGCCATATACTTCGAATTATATAACTCAATTCTTTAAAATCTCAAACGCAGTGGAATCTGCTGTTACTTAATTGTAAGGTTTTGTTTCCTTCTAGAAACACGCTATTTTTTCGATTTACACACTTGTTGGAGATCCGGTAAGAGCATGTGGCTTAACACAGTTAGTTGATCTAAACATAGGTTTCTTAAACATTAGTGAATGACCAAAGATGGTTTAATCAAAGCTGTCGAAATTGTATTATATGAATACTGACGATGCATTGGCAAAATATAAGCTCTATAAAATATTCTACAACGAGGACAAAGCATAGGATATTTCCCTGGTTATTTAATAAAAATGTCCCAGCATTCATTGTTGATACATATTTCTAAGATTCCGACTCAATATATTACTGAGTCGTGAAATAGTAAATCTAAAAGCAGGATCAACTAACTTTATGTTTGTATGTACCCATTTGCAAAAAAACAGGAGCAGGCGGAGTCCTGGGGTCATTTGTTTTGAGTGTTTATACGTACCTTTCAAAGTTATCTACTTCTTTTAAGTGCTTTTATCCATTCTGTAGATTATTTAGCATCTGATTGGTTTTGGCAGAGAATGTCTTCCTGCAAATCTAACCCACTGACACTGGGTACAGCCAAACTTATCAAAATGACCTTAGCAAACAATGTTTAATATGTATGAATAACTTAGCTGTTCCAGCTGTTGCTGGTTTAATGTCATTTTTGACAACTATTCTGGTTTTGGGGCTCATTGCAAGTTTGCTGCTATACAGTAAAAGTGACGGTAATTCCGGTTACCAGCACTTTTACCATTCTGGCAAAGTATGGAAATACCAGTGCCGGTAAAACCAGTGTTGGAATTTCCCTCTTTGGTGCAACCAGTGCCGGTATTACCTTCACAACAGTATTACTGGCCAATTCGGAGTGGGGAAATTGCGGTAACATCGCCATTTATCACTGGTAATACCGACAAAATCAAGGCAGAGATACATACACAAGAAAGCAGGCTCTAAATGATATTTGGTTATTTATAACACACTTAATACCCAGTGGTTTCCAAGCCTTGACTCAGGGATCGAACCTGTGTTGCTTTGTATCTTCTTGCTACTAAGGCAAACATGTTGTCCCTGAGCTATCCTCCCAGACAGGTGCATACAGGTGATGGAAACAAGGCCACAGTTGCACTCAATGCATCCAGGAAGAGTACAAAAAGACCACATCTTCCCCAAACACACTTCCCTACGCCATCATGCTGCCATTGATCACACTCAGCATAGACATGAAGCTGCTCCAAGCCAACATGGAGCTGCAGGGGCTAGAGTAACACAAGAGGGACTAAGACGCAGTGAGTCTGAGGAGGAGGATTGTGAGGAGGAGACACCATGCAAGGCGTGCACCCATACCCCATAAAAGGGCTGCACCATGGGCACTCACGGACACACAAATCCTCACCCTGTACCGCCTCAACAGGGAGTCCATTGCAAACCTCTTCAACCAGATCCAGAATGACCTTGGGAGCAGGATCGGCATCAGGAAAGCCATACCACCACTGGTAAAGCTTGTGTCGGTGCACTTCCTTGGCACAGGCACGTTCCAGCACACTGGAAGCCAGCTGCAGAGCATTTAGCAGTCTGAATTCTCCAAACTGCTGGGTCAGGTTTTGGACGTACTACTGCACCATGTGGGAGAGCACATTCCACTCCCCACCACCCTGGCACAGATGAATGCCATGAAGGCAAGACTTTATGCCATTACACACATGCCCAATGTGGTGGCAGACCTGAATTTAATGCATGTAGAACTGGGGTCACCTCAGACCTCGGAGGAAGTCTAGAGGAACCAGAAGGAGTTCCATTCACTTAATGTCCAGGTCACCTGTGATGTTGACCTCACGATCACCCACTGCTGTGCTCAGTTCCAGGATCAACCCCCATGATGTCATGGTCCTGTCGAACAGCACACTGACAGCATACATACAAGAGATGAAATCTCCTAAGTAAATACTCTACACCTACTATGTCCTGTATGTACTTTAATGCAGCTCCCTGCAACAAGAGGTGAGCTTTCCTAAGTATGTATTCTATGCACCTACCATGTCATTATGTACTTTAATGTAGCTCCATGCAACAAGAGGTGAGCTTTCCTAAGTATGTACTCTATGCTCCTATTATGTCATTATGTACTCTGATGTAGCTCCCTGCAACAAGAGGGGAGCTTTCCTATGTATGTATTCCTCTGTACTACCCAGGCCTCTGCTAGCCTGCTATTGTAACTATTTAACTGTTCTGCCTCCAGCACTTATTGTAACCATATCCTTAAGTCAAAGCACCTAAATGCCTCTGGGCTTTGTGAGCTATACAAATACAAAATACATGGAGGGACATAGAGGCCAATGGACCTGGGCATTGGGTGAGGACATGTTCCATCACACTAACCTTGCTGTACAAGTGGCATGCAATTGGTGGGGGGCCCACACATAGAGAATGCATGCCTTGACAAGGCCCCATACATGCAGGACCCACTTACACACCAAACACATGACACGATGCAACCCACCAGAGTAGGACATGACTCACGATGCAGCAGCGAATGGCCAAGGCATGCTTCCCAACAGGGCAGCCACACACACGTAACTACATGTACCAGAATGGTAAATCGCACATCCCGCTACATGCATGATCTGCAAGGGTGGGGGGCTGGACCATCTAGTGGTGTGCAAAGTATGTCTAAAGGGTACCCCAAGAGCCATGGAAGAAATGCAAAGATGACAGATGGCAACATACCAAATGACCACGGTTATCATCCATGCAAAGTCAAACCACTCATTACAAAATATACACAAGGAGTCAAGTTGCTACTACGGCACCCTGGAAGTCTGACATGCCTGCCCTACCGCAGACACACTTGGTATGCGCTGTGGGGAATGCCAAGCGACCACAGGTAGGGACCACCAACACCGGCTGGGGTCGGGCCTGAATAACACTGCCATACATGTATTGACAGCCTGATAAACTGCAACTGAGGGACATGACACTGGCATTTGACATGACACATAACCAGGGAACCATGTATTTGAATCCATCAACTGATCCACACAGATGACCTGCATGTGTAACCCATACCCCTATCATGAACCATGCACAGGAGCAATGCACAGGCCCAAACCACCCAACATGGCATGCTGCTCTGTCAATCACTGACCATGAAAGCTATGAGTGCTGGCTCTGTGCAAGTGGTACCATGACAGACCGCCCCCCACCCTGAGTAGTTGATTCCACATTCAAGGGCAGGAATGGGAAATAGCATTATGCGATGACAGATGGGACATGCATGCACAGACTCCCTATTGAGATGCTGCTGTTACAGGCAATAAATCCACAGATCACCATGATTGACAACTATGTGTATTCTCCTTGCGGGTGACTCTTATGCTAAAGGAGGTAGCATACAACCGGGTCCAGGTCTGGACTAGGGTGTCAATTGAGTGCACCTTTGCACTGTTATTTAATGCCATGTTGGGCTTAAGTGCCTTCTCCTGCTCCTTGGCAGTGAGGTGGCGCTGTGACTGGTGCCTTGGGTTGCTGGATAGGGAGCCCTCTGTAGGGGTCACAGAAGTGAATGGCTCAGACCCCTGCATCCGGATGAATGGCAGGTTTAGATGGGCGGCCTGGTTGAGCGACTCAGAGGCTAAGGATGCATCTGTGTGCTCACGCACTCTCTGCCCCAGTGTGATCATGGCGGTGGTGGCATGGCTGAGTGACCAGGCAATCCTGCAGGCACACCGCTGCAGGCAGTGCCACATGGCCTGCATTTCATGCAGCTGTTGGCACGCAAGTGTATGTATGGCTGCCTAGTGCCTCTAGATGCCATCCGGCCTTGCACATATTGCAGACATGTTAGTCACAGGCAGTTCTGGTGGGCTGTGTGGGCTTTGTGGTGGTTCTGGGCTAGAGCATGGTGTGGTATCGGCTGTGTCGTGGAACATACTCCTCCTCCCCCTATTCCTCATTGGTGGTAGGGACATGGACCCACGCACGATCTGCCAGTGGCTTCACTCTATATGATGGGGATGAGTGTGTGCTGGACCCCTGAGGCCTGTGACCCACTGCTCGGATTGCATCGGTGTGTGCCACTAGAGGTGGTGGCTGTGGCATGGAACTGGAAGGTGCAGTATTTGTATTTGTATTTTATTCATTTATAAAGTGCACCTGGCCCAAGGGCATCCAGGTGCATAATTTGGAGTACAGGCATAGTTATAAGATAAGGTTACTATAACAAAACTTTTAAATGATATATACAGGCAAAGAGAAAACAAACTTACAATTGATATACAGGCATTTACAAAATATATACAGGCATAATGAACAATTGCAGAATATTGTACAAGAAGGCATTTACTATTAATAAGACCATGGGTCAATAAGGGAGGAGAAATAGAGTGATCAATCTCAATCAACTGGGGTTGGGCAGACAACCAAACTTTAGCTTGCTTTTTGAATGCATGGAAGGATGGTTATGCTCTGAGTGGGTTTGGTAGTGAGTTCCATAGTTTTGCTGCTAAAACAGGGAAGGTAGACCCTCCTGATCACTGCAGTTTGAATGGGGGTATCGATAGGCAGTTGTACTGTGCACTTCTGAGGGGTATGTTTGAAGTGTGAATAGTAAACCTCTTGGCTAGGTAAGACGGTGCTTGGTTGGCAATACATTTGTGCGTAAGAGCCAAGGTTTTTAAGGATACTTGTTGTGTGACTGATAACCAGTGGAGGCTTTTTGTAGTATCAAAGATGTGATGATTTCTGGGGATATTTAGTGCAGCTCTAATCGCATTGTTCTGGATAATCTGTAACTTATTAAGGTTCCCTTGGTTGGTACCGAGATAGAGGGCGTTACAGTAGTCAATTTTAGACATTACCAAGGTCCTGGCTAATGTAGTAAAATTGGCTGGAGTTAAGAATGGGCGGCAGGCTGTAATAAGCTTGCATGTGTAAGCCGCTGAAGACGATACTGCATTAGTTTGCCTGGAGAGAGAAAGGGTGGAGTCAATATAAATGCCTAGAGTTTTAGTATCCTTAGTAACTGTGATGATGTTGCCATCAATGATGAAGGAATTGAATGAAGAATCAAGTTTGTTAAGTCTTTGCTGGGTGCCTAGGATGAGAATCTCTGGCTTTTCGTCATTCAGAGAGAGTTCGTATTTCGCCATCCAAGCTTGGATGACTTGGTAAATGGAGTTGACGACGAGAGTGTCAGTTAAGTGATTGCCGGTAATGGGTATGAGTATCTGGGTGTCATCCGCATAGTTAGTGTAGATGACACCCAGAGAATCCAGAATATTGAAGAGAGGCTTTGTAAACACATCGTAGAGTGTGGGTGAGATGCATGATCCTTGAGGTACTCCGCATGTGACAGGAGCGGGTTCTGCAGATGCGGACGGGGAGGGAGAAGACCCTCATGGACTTGTTGTCCAGAAAGGATCTGATCCAGGCAATGGCTCTATCCAAGAAGTAGGCTGTCGTTTTGAGGTGTCGGCAAAGGATTTGGTGATTGACTGGGTCAAACACCACAGAGAGGTCGAGTAGGAGAAGAAGGGCTAGTTTACCTTTGTCTTTAAAATCCTCGATCTGTGTCTTAAGATCAATTAAGGCAGTTTCGGTGCCATGACGTTGGTGGAACCCAGATTGTCTAAGTCCCAAAAGTTTATTGGTTTCTAGGTAATCTTGGATCTGCAGATAATCGCTTGATCAAGTATTTTTAGCAAGAAAGGCACTGTATTGATAGGCCTGTACTTCGTAGGAATGTTAGCGTCAAGGGACTTTTTTTTAAGAATGGGATGACCCAGACGTCCTTGAGGTTATCTGGGACAATCCCCGATTTGAATGAGGAATTTATGAATGCAGTGATGAAAGGCACTAGATTATGAGAGGCCTCCTTAATAAAAGTGGCCGGGCAGAAGTCGCCTTGGCAGTTGAAGGGTTTAAGGTTGTTGATTATGTTTTCAACTTCAGAGATAGTGAGGGGTGTGAAATTAAAAGGTTTATATGCGTGGAGGTTGTTGTTTGGACTGAACTGGTGAAAGGTATTTTGTGGGTCAATCATCAGGCTGATATTTTTGTTGATGATTTTAGTTTGGCGAGTAGATATTTTGCCCAGGAGTGCCTTTTGTATATTGGCGCAACAAGTGCTATTTTTGACACAGGTGTCGGGAGGGGAGGCTGGGGATTCCAGTTCTTTTGGTATTAGGAATAGCTCTTTGGTGTTAGATTTAGCTTGTTCAATGCGCTTGTTGTAAGTATCTTTTTTTGCCTGAAGTATCGCGTCTTTACAGTTCAAGGTGGCAAGAGCTAAACTTGCTTTGTTCATATCGTTGGGATTGCTTTTCCAGGGCGCTTCTAGGTGACTTTTGTCTTTGCGTAGGGCTCTCAGTTTAGGTATAAACCAGGAGTTAAGGTGGGCCCGAGGTTTAGGTTTCCTTAGTTTAATAGGTGCGATTCAGTCCAGTGCTTTTAGTAGAGTCTGGTTAAACAAATCTACCAAGATAGTAGGATCAGTGCAGATGGTGGCATGTTCATTAAGGAGAGGGAGGATGAGTGGGAGCAATTTTTTGCAAGTTATGTCTCTCTTGTTTCTAGTAGAGATGGCAGGTGCAATATCAGGTTCAGTGCGGGTAATTTTTGCAGAGATACTAAAAGTGATCAGATGGTGGTCTGTCCAGGCACATGGTTGGTTCGAGTTCAAATTCAGTTCACAGTTTAAATCAGAAATCCAGTCAAGGGTTCTGCCCTTAGAATGAGTTGGCTGATTAATATATTGTGAGAAGCCTATGCTGGTGAGTAAGTTGTTAAGGTCGTGTGCTGCGTAGTCCTTAGGGTCTTGTAGCCCCAGATTGAAATCACATAGAACACTGATTTGCGAATTGCCTTTCGCGTTGGTAGCAAGAATATGAGATGATCTTCTGCAAATGTGGAAATGGATCCAGGGGGTCTGTAGATAAGATGGAGTTTGATGGTCTGACTAGGGGTGAGTTTTAATTTGACTGAGAGTATTTCCGCTGAAGGGATTTGCTGTGTGTTAGCTATGCGGAGATTGATAGTACTTTTGTGCATGAATGCAGTACCACCTCCTTTGGTTTGAGTCATGTTGCGATCGTTCCTAATGATGGTGTAACCTGGTGGGATGGCTAATGAGGGAAGTGGTCCAGAGGCCACATGTAACCAAGTTTCAGTGATGGCGATGAAGTCGAGGTTAAGCGAGGGGATAAGGTCAGCTATGTCGAGTGCATGTGCTGTGAGATATCTGGCATTGATCAGAGCTCCCGTGATCGAGGTCACGAGGGTGTGAGGTGGACTTGTGTCATGGTGTGTCACATGCATGGCTGTTGGATGGGCCGCTGATCACTGCCATGGGGAGTGTGTCCCCATCAGGTCTTGCCTGTGTGTCGGTGGCAGTGATAGGTGGCAGTGGAGGTGCCGATGGTGGTGGTGACGATGGAGCTGGTGGTGGTGTTGCATTCCTGCTCTGTGGTATGCTCCTGATGGTGAGGGGTTTGGCCTGTGCATGGGTGGGGGCAGATGATGTGCCTGCAGTTGAGGGTCCAGCCTCTTCACTGTTTGTGGACTGTCTACCTGTTGGGAATGACATTACATGCTGTTGGTCATCTATCAGACATGTTTGTGGGCTTGCATTACACTAATGCAACTTTGTGTGTCCCCCAGAGAGGCACATGTCATGTTGATGGCTGGGCTTGGCTGGTATTGCTCAGTAAGTGCTCCTACTTGTAGGTGGTGGTGATACATGGTGAGAGTGTACACGGTGCATACATGTAAACATTGCCTGTTGGCTTGCCAGGGTGGGATGTTGTCATGGGTGTGGTGGGGCATACATTTCTAACATGGACTATCTAGTCACCCATGGGTGCTTCTCATTGGTCCATGTTTTGGCACGCACATTTTGGCAGAAGTGCATGTGCATTGATACGTTCACACGCATCCCCGGCATGTGTGCATGCTCACTGGCCATTTGCTGTGTCTTGCATGTGTTGAAAAATGCCCTGTGCCCATTCTATACATCTATGCTGAGGTACACATTAATTTGGTAATTACATGCACATGTACATGGTGTCACCTATACTCACTGCCATCGCCTTGGGTCCCTGCTCCAGCCTGAGCAGTCCCTATCCACTCGATGCCTTCCATCTGGAGGATGGAGTGGGCCGTCTCCTCCTAGGGCATGAGACAAGGGGTACCACTGTGCTTCCGCTTGTGCTGTCACTCTCCATCCTGCGTTTGGAGATGAGGCTGTGGACACTAGCCTTCAGGTAATCCCAGCGCTTCTGGCAATCCCTGAAAGTAAGGGGTACAGTTCACACTGCTGTCTCCTTTACCATGACTTCTGGCTATATAGCAGTCTTTTGCTGACCAGTGGTTTTACGGTTCTGCTGCCAAATAGTGCATCTGCATGCTCCCCCAAAGCATTTGCCAATGCTCTGCCTCCGTAAATTTGAGATTGAGCAGTCAGAGAGCTTTTTCTCTGTGTCATGCTGTTGCTATGACTTTGGGTACTGAATGCCAGCTGGGAATGGGTGGTTCGGGGTGGATTGAGTTTTTCAAGATGGCCATCACTGGGCTTTCCTTTCCACCAGTGAAGCTAAAACCGGTACATTTGGTGGCAGAAATGGTATTACCAGAAATATTGCTAATAATACCAGTTGATGGCATTGATTCCAGTAATACCGGTCTGCCTAGGTAGAGGGAGTTAAAGTAGTCTAGGCATGAGAGGATGATGGCCATGGTTGCAGAGACTCTATGGGGGTAGGAGAGATAAGGAAAGATCTGCTTGCGGATTCAGAGGTGGAAGTTGCATGATCTGGAGACTGCATTGATGTGATCGGAGAGGGTCAGGTCCGAGCTAAAAGTGCATCCTAGGTTTTTGACTGAGGGGGATGTAGTGGGCGCAGGTCCTAATGAGGGCGGCCAAGGGATAGGTTGGGGAAGGGGAGCTGTTTTGCTGCAGATCAGGATTTTCTTTTTTCCGGGGTTGAGGAGAAAGTGGTTGTTTGTCATGAGTTCAAGGTCTGAGAGGCAGGGTGCCAGGTGTGGGTGGGGTGAGAAGGTGGAGTTGGGAATCTTGAGGATGATATGAGTCTCCTAACAGGTAAGATTGTGGGAATGGATGATCATGGGGAGGGCCAAAAGGTAGAGGTTGAAGAGGAGGGGGCATAGGAAGGCTCCCTCAGGGACTCCATGGTGTACTGGGCGAGGTGCAGAACTAAGAAAAAGATATAATGGTATTCATTTACTAAAAGCTACAATTTGTAAAGTACTGATTGAACATATTATTTCCCACATTTACAATTAAACTGTTTTGCATTTCAGTTTATTTAAATGTGATACAAAATACTGTCAAGGAGATTGATTCCAGTAATTCAAGTAAGGTGCATAATATTGTTACAATGTGAGCACAGGGAATGGATTGACTGCAAGAACAATGCCCTGTGCCTCTTTAATCAAGGGTAATCTTTTCAAACACAAGTTTTGCTTTTCTTACAGGAACTAATTCACCACAACCATTTTGAAAGAGATTTAACACACACATTTGGAAGACAGTTTGTTGTTGTCTGCATGTAATGCAATCAGCCCTGACTATGTGTAACTGTGAGCCCCCGCTATTGCTATTTTTGAAAAATTTAAGTCACACGTGCAGTATCAGGTTTTTTCTTCACACAGGTAAGTTTGTGATGGGTGAGACCAACGTTGCACAGAAAAAAAATGAACACATCTTGTGACCTGATTCACAAAAATGTACACGGGGCACATCTGGGAATTCTATTAACATCTCTTATTAGCTAAAGCTAATTTACACTTATGTGCAAAGCCTAAAACTATGTTAGGCAGAATTATATTCAGTACACTTTGTGAACACCACACACAATTAAGACTACAAGTGACAGTACAATTTCACCTTTGGTACAAGCCTGTACTACACAGTTGAAGTGGTAGCAGTAGCAGAGCAGCCAGACTTATCTCAAGAGTAAGTGAGCAGTATCAAATAGTTACACAAAGGACAGCAATTACTATGATTCAGGCAAACACTGACTCATGGTTTTCAAGTAAAAGTATATACATGTATTTCACTCTTCAGTTGTATAACATTACACTATTATAAGCAGTCTAAAAATCACACTCTTAATACACCACACCACCTCCCTTAAATTCCAGACAAGTTAAGTTCACAAAATGAAGTGGGAGCAAAATGGCACTCCAGCAATTTAAAAGGGAGGGAATGTTAACAGAAATGAATCCACACCGACAGGTAAGTAATCAGGGCAAGCGAACAAGAAAGACTACAATGATAAAATCAGATAGAAAAGGCTTAGGGCCAAAGTCAATTGTTCAAAAGTCTTTTGCTCAAGATAATACAGTTCAGGGTAGTTTGCGGTAAAGTTTGTGGCAGTTTCTGGATGAGGTTGGTTGGTAGAGAAGTTAATTCAAAGAGAAGTGAAGGACAAGTCCTCGGATTGGAGAAAGATTTCAAAAACTTTCACCGCGGCTGAACAAAATGCACAACCGGATTTGCACAGTACCTTAAAACAGAGAGGGGGCTGTATTTTAGGCAGACGTTCCTGGTAGTTCCTGCAGGCTCACGGTTCCTGAAGCGACTGTCGGACTGATCAAAAGTAGGACGACTGGAGGGTCCTGCACTATCCAGGGAAGAAACCAGCAGCAGCGCCAAACAACGAATAAAAGGTGCACTCCTTAAAACCCAAGTAGGGTCCAGGTTCCTGGCTATCCGGCCCATTGTAGCTCTGTACAGCAAATTTGACCAGAGGAGGGATCCTGGCTTACAGTTTGGGTGAGCTGGTTGGTCCCACCAGCTCAAGGAAAGAAGTTTCCTGGAGGATCTTCTCTGTCGTAAGATTCTGGAGATTCAGACCTGCAGCAGTGTGGCTGGCCTGGCAAGGCCAGTCCCCATAGCCAATCAGATAGGAGTGTGACTTGGGTTTCCAAGGGAACCCATGGCAGGGGTCCTAAAACCCCTCCCTCACATCCTGCCTAACCAGACTCTCAGGCGCCTAAAGGAGGGCTTCTGCGCAGAAGCCCGCGAAAATGTGATGAACAAAATGGCCAAACCTGACCAAAACACGAGAAAGACTTTAACAAAAAGAAATGGCAAATAAACCCGGCCGGAGCCAAAATAAAATGTATTTGGTCAAGCGGGTTTATGTTTGATGCTAATATAATAACCTAAAACATTACCAAGTTTATATAAGATAATCACGATAGAAAAGTCAGGGTAGATACCACTGCCACCAGCCAAGTCTTAATGTAAAGGGAGCGAAACACTGCCCTAAGAAGGACAGACAAAAAGGGATAAGAATTAACCTTTTCGAATACTCCATGGAAGATGGGGTGCACTGGGTCTGTGGTTTAAAGTGACTAAGGTAAAGTTAATGGCAACTTTACCCTTTTCGGGGGGACTGTAGTCAGCCCCAGAAAATGGCATTGGTGGGAAGTCTAAAAGACAACCCTGTGTCACTGCACTGAAGGTGCTCTGTAACATACATAAACAATATGGTGCCCTGGGGTAGGTGAGGCTCCAGTGCCCAAGATCACACAAAAAGTAGAAACACACATAGCAAAACACATGTAAGAGTGGGAAAAAAGGCTCACACTCTTACCAGGTGAAAAATCCTAAAAATCCAGCAAAGCTGCTGAGGGACTCAGTAGGTAAGGGAAATCAACTATTTATGAGAATTCTCCCTAGCAAACTATAGCAAACCTGAAGCTGCATAGAGAATATTGAAGTTGCTTAAGTACAAATGTGATTTAGAAAGATTTGCTCAATGGCCTTTCATAGATGCTCCACATTCCCCCTATGTTTAGGCGTTTTGAATCAGGAGTAAATTAGCAGGAGCACATCAGAATTCCTTATGGTGACTTATGATTTTCCCAGTGCAAATATCTGTGAATTTGGCACTTAGAATACTTTAGAGGCAGGTGAATGTATTAAATGATCACATTAATGGACTAGACAAAATATTATTTGCAAAGAAACATTCTCAGAAATCTTAGAGGCAGAAGAACATTGTAACCAGTGAGAGTAGCTCTGTGTGTATTTTTTGAATATGTGAAAATACGAGTTGTAAGGGGGAAAGGTATTCAAATTCCGTGGAGCTATGGGGAGATTATAATTAGTGGTTTTAGCTCAGTAAATCATTTGTTTGTGACCAAGCAGTGGAAAATGTTACAATTTGTTGGAGTCAGAAAGAGATTATAATCGGTAGTTGTAACTGTGTGTGACAGATTTTTATGATGAACAAGCGACAATATTAATTGTGCAGAGAATTCTTAGAAGACAGGAAGAGATTATTTTTCGTTGGTGGTAGGTAAATAGTATATTGAGCAACATGCGCCATATTTTTGTTAAAGTAGAGAATAAGTCACAGATGCAGGCAGAAATTATGTTCAGTGACTTGTACTCAATTCACCATTGTTTTGTATGAGAAAGAAAGAAGAAACTGCCAGAGGTGAAAAGGCCTTAGAAGTCTTTGGCAGCTGGAAAACTTAAAACCAGTTGCTTTAAATGCGAGTGCAAAGTATATGCAAGGAGCTTCAGCCCACTGTATCCGCACAGAAAGAGATTGATGTTTCAAGCCGTTTCAAGCCGGATCACGTACCACAGCAAGCAAAATAATGCACAGTTCAGAGGTGCAGGATAAAAGAAGTTCCTGTCAAGCATAGCTCTCCACTAGCACAGACGCCCACTAATAAGAAAACAAAATCATGACAATGAGCAAGATAAAGGTGACCAACCCAAGTCCAGACCACAACACATGAGTTTGGACAAGGCTGATAATTAGTAGTTGAATGAGGGCACTGCCACAGTTACAGAGAAGGACAGAATGACAAAGATACTCTTTTAGTGTTTTCTAGAGTGATTAAAACACAGTCTGGAAGATCAAAACATCAGCATGTGGCAGCTACTCCACCAGCTCTGCTAGCACCACGTTCACAGCCAGGGGACCATGGTAAGACATGATTTCTTGGACCAACAAGAAAATCCAACGTATGCAAATTCATCATCAGGGACAACGTCTCACCAACTGCCCTTTGTTAAGGAAACCTATATTCCAGTTAAAGTCAGGACCAACTTGGGCAGCATATCTCTGCAGTGTCATATGATGCCACAACAAGCTCAGGACTTTGATGAACCTAGAAGTCTTATACGGCAGACCTTTCACCAGAACCCAAGTAATATACTACCTCAGCTCCTACTGTGACCACTTAAATTGGTGCTATTGTGCTGTGGTACTAGTGACTTATTAAACTGATGACTGATTTCAGTGGTATGAAATGCAAATAGCACTTGTGGTGCTGTACTCTTCTAAAATCATGCTCCTTTTATTTCACGAACACAATAATGCACTGGCATCCATTTTTTAAGAGGACAACTTTACCTCTACATTTGGGTCCCTTTTACATGAAAGCCAGAAAAACACATGTGTGAGTGGAGTCAGAAATTCGCCCAGCACTGAAGGGCTAGCAATTTGTAAGTGGACCACCTTTCAAGTTGTTTCCAAATAACTTGAGCCTGTCGTATATTTTCTGGCAACATTATCTAGTTGTATATTCAATCACAATTCAATTACACACATTTTCTGTGGTTCATATTCATGTTCTACAACATCAACTATTTTCTCGAACACATCCACAATTGCTCAAGAGTATCTTCCGACATGCTATTCACACTTTTGCATGTTTGGCTTCTTTTTATTCAACCTATTTAATAACAATTTTAGATGCAATGGAGGATTGATGTGCATAGTGCATTGCATAGCCGCATTTTAAATACACACTTTGCTTTCTTCCATCCATGCTAGATGACATACTGCAGGGGGCACTTTCCTGAATGGCAGCATTGAGCATGCTGCAGAGGAAAATGGCAAATATGTCCAAACTGATGAAATACAATTGTTGTGCTTTCTTTTGGAATTGCTAAACTTGAACTGATCGGAGCCTCAGACCCAGAACCGGCACTGCGAGTCGCTCCTCGACTCTTGCCGCTCTTCATCCTTGCCACACGCTTCCTGGAGGAGGCGGGGCCACGCACGACACGTGCTCTGATCACGTGCCCTCGGGAGCAGCCAAAAGAAAAGAAAGACAATTCATTGGCCTTCAGAGGACATTATAACATTATAACAGGTTGTACGTTTTAAACAAACTAACACTAGCCTTCAGTGAAATTTGGCCCATTAATTTGATTATGGTTTGAATTAACTATTTATTTCCTTTTTCAACAATGTTTATTCATGTTTCAGCACTGAATACATCACTGGAACTTCTGATGTTGATTATGTTTGCTTGTTTTTTACTGGAGAATGTTATATACCTGTAATTGAGGCCGCATTTCTGGCTACCGCCAATCTGTTAGCACCAGTCAGACTTTGTAAGCAGAAAAATCGCACTCCCGAACCTTAAAACTTTGCTGTAGGCAGGCAAAGAGAAAGTGGCGTCTTGACTATTCTGATACTGCTAAAGCTCTTTGTCGTCGCTCTCTACTGCTAAGAAACCTTACTACAGTAACAAAGTACATGTGGCCTTAAATAAACCAAAAGCTCTCTTTGAGCTTGTGCAATCACTTTCTTCTCCTGAGAATAGTAGGGCCGTGGTCCCTCTGCCGAAGGGTCTCTGTGACTCTCTCTCAACCTTTTTTTCTGGAAAAAATCTCGCCTATCTGTGATCACAGAAAGGACGGCCTACCTCTATTGACTATTGAGAAACAAAAGGAAAAAGTGTCTACTCTAGAGACACTCCCGCCCTCTCAATGCTGAATAAATCAATCAAGAAAAATGTAAGTATTGTCAAACAAAAATCAAATATTTATTCATAAAAAATGCAATGTTCATAAATACATTCAATGATTATCATACAGCAAGTGATTTAACAAAAAGATATATAAATATAAATAAATACATAAATTGAACACAGGGGAGTGAAGGTAAGTCTCCTGTGGTTCATGAATTCAACAAAGCAGAACTCCAGATTCAATGTTGATAGCTCTACGGATTTCAGGGTGCGAACCCCTTCTTCAGGAGCAAAACAATGTGTAAAAATATACAGAGAACGCCTATAAGTTCACATGAAAATTCAATAAATATTACAATCTCGCAACAATTCATCAGCTACTGCAGTTTATCTAACAGTGGTTCTTCAATGAACAACCTTCGACAATGGTGTGTGGCTTTTCCACCATGCCTAGATGATCTACACCCATAAATCAAACTATATTAAGCCTTCCATTTAACCATAAACTCAACGATGTTGGGAGATCAAACCATCAAGCCCTGGTACACAGTTTCTCAGATAAGATGCCACGTCCCACCATACATAGACAGAACTGAACTGTTCAGTTCGGCAAGATTTCTGGACCAAAGGAATACTTAGATCTAAGACTTCAACAGTTTACCCACCCTCAGGCATGTTTAGTGAAGAGACTCTACCTGTGACTCAGAGATGTGAATATTGTTGTTCTGCTGAGTCTACTGGCAATAATGTCGAGAGTAGGTAACGAAGTAAATGTTCATAACCCTTTCATCTCATAAATGCAGCTTCGACTTCACAGTCGGTATTCTAGAATAGCAATTATCAAATGGTGAGATTCATATATGTCCAACTGTATGGTCATTTTCAGTGAACTTGTGTGAAGAGACAATAATGCTTACCCCTCGTGAATATCATACAAAAATTCCCAATGAGTTTGCGGTCACTCGTCTATTCTATCGATCCACTACCTTGTAGTTATCACCATCCATATGGACACCAGAGGCTTTTGGAAATGATTTAAGCTTCCCTATAGTTAGAAAAGTGGTGACTGGTTCACTGCTTTCTTGTCCAATTGGTCCCAGTCTATCTCTCTTCCTCCCTTTCGCTCAGCTCTCTGTCTTCATTTTGTTATTGTTCTCCTCCAACCGACAGCGCCTAGATGCCCTTGGGTGTATGAGTGCTCTACTAAATATCCATAACATATCATATACATTTGTTCCTCCCTAACAATGCCCCGCCTATATCTGTTGCCACTGTACTCACCATTGACTGCACTGCTCCATTTTGCTGCCTACAGCTTTTGCTGATCCCCATCAACCCACACTGGAGCCACTTGTGGCCTCATCTTATGCACATGGTGTTCGACACCCCGTGTTGCGTTTCAAAGAGGGTGAAGTCAAATGTTTTGGAGGGTGTTCCCATTTTAGCCACTGGAGTGAAACGTGTCATTATATAGAAAATATGCAGGAGTGTGATCCCATTGATGTCCATGGAGGCATTGAGCTTGTGGGAGAGCGACATTAGTGATTTCTGATGTTAAGGTTTTGCCTCCTCCCACACCATCTGCCAGGGTCGCTTTAACATTCTCCCTGGCTATGCTGCACATCAGGGCTCAAGTCGAGGGTACACGCGGGGGGACGGAGTCCATCCACTTTTTCAGAGGAGGGACTCAGTCCCCCCCCAGGTAAAATGAGAAACATTGAATGTACTATTTGAATTTATGACTTAAAGATGACCTCGGGGATCGAAACACAGTAGTCAGGTTTGCAGGCTTGACACTTCACCACTGCACTATATAACCTGATGAAAAATATCACACAATTAAAGGTGAAATGTCCCATTTCGGCACTGCAAGTCCCAGGGAAAACATATGCATTGGTTCTTGGAGTTTAAAACACGCACTCCTCTTAACGTTTTCAAAAACACTATTAGAAGAAAATATCCTCTCTTGGATTTGTGTGTGTGTTGATTTCATGAAAGGCAAATGCCATTCGTCCTGTGCAATTTGGGTGGTTATGCAAAGCCAATTTAATGCATATTCCACCTTGATATGCTAATTTCTGGTGACGTCACATCCCATGGCATTTGTTGATGAGTCCCCCACTTTAATTTTTAGGACTTGACCCCTGCTGCACAGAAGCCTTCACTCCCTCTTTGCGCTGTCATTTATAGTCCTGCACTTGGTCTGTGCTACTATTCTCCTCTTCTGCTGCTGTTACCTTAACACATGTGCTGGCACTGCCCTTTATTGCTCACTTCCTGCGTTTCCCATGGGTCCATGCAGAACAATACAACAATGTAATGCACAACTAAAAATGCAAGGCGAGATTCGTTGTACGTGGGTTTTTTTCAAATATTGTAAAGGTTCATTTCTTTTCATGGGAAATATAGTATATTGAGCTTTCATATACGTTCCATATATTGCATTATGGCCTTTACAGTGGCAACTTCTGTGACTGCCTTACACTGCGACATCTTGTTAACCATTCTCTGGCATTTTCTGCTTGCTCAATGTTCACACAAGGCATTGGGTCTACTGACAGAGCACCAGCCACAGTCACACTCACTGGTCAGTGCATGGTGTGGTCTGGAACCAAGCTCATCCTTTCCAAGCCATGCTGCTGTAGAGTGCAGTGATTGAGCAGAGCAGGAGGTGCACGGCCCAGCTCTCCAACCCACCGATAGCAGTGCAATGCACAGTGTAGTCTGCTAACTAATCTAGTCTTGTGCTATCCTGTCTTGTCTCACGGTTGTCAAACCAATGCACACTGCAACACACCCACCCTATTTAAAATAATGTGGGGAGCGATACACTTAGGATGCAAATGGCAACAGTGATGCCCTTATAAAACCAAACAACATAAAACATGCCTCAAAATTATGTCATCAGGGAAACCAAAACCACAGAATGGATACTGACCTTCATATAACGAAAGGCTCACCACTCAGGAGGAAACTCCAAAATATCTTTCATGTAAAGTGCATTATCATGCAATGCTTTTCTAGTATAACAGAGCTTTTTAGAACCTGTTTCCATGAGGCCCATGCACAAAATGCTTGCCGCCATTGCCACTGTAAAACACATGTTGATGCCAGTGCAAATAATATGTCATCATAAAGGAAGCCAATCACAGCTCATTGCTCATGCATTAGAATGCAGGATTCCTCCAGTGAGAGGCAGCACTGCTGTGAGCTGTTCTGTTTTCTCTTGGATATTGCCTCCTTCATAAAGAGCAGACAGGTGGCATGTTGCCTGTATTATGAACGTGTCATGCCTTGCAACAACCATACTCTCTTTGCACTTTTCAAGTCATCGATTTAAAACGTTGTCAGAAGCGGCCTCTTTTCGTTTCTCCTGTGGTCTTGGAGTTGTGGTATGACACGTTAGTTAGGCTTTTCAATGTCCTTTCCTCTACTGGTGTATTGGAGGCTTGGTGCGGCTCCACTGTGGATCCTCTTTCTCCCCTTTGTCGGATTTCTTGTGTGTTTCGGCTTTGTGAGGACTCAGAAAAGACCCATGACACGTGAGCTGTGAGCCATACTGCGCCGTGACTAGAGGAGGCGGAGAAGGCAGCAGGAACGCTAACGGCTCCAAAATGCAGCAGAATGGTATGTGGAGCTTGGAAGGAGCTCAGACCCGTTAGTGGTGAGTCTAGCGAGGCAGACGCAACGCAGGCATAGCTGTATAGCTGGGTTCCATCATTAAGTGACATGTTAAGTGAGACGTGCAAGCGGTGGCCAAGCTTTATGACATTACCTTCCAGTTATCTCTCATAACCTCTTGGAAAACGTTAATTATTCCTGTAACTTCCAGCTCCTGTCACTCTTTTGTTACCCTCCAGTTATTGCCCACTCATTCCCTCCCACTTAACCAATACACGATACAACAGTTTAGAGAGCTTAAAGATTGTCATAGAGGAAGCATTGGTATTGGATTTATTGGGAGTAGCTTCTTTTTGCCATAAAAAGTGAGGAAAGAGTTAGGGGAAAAGGAGAAAAGGGGGAAAACTAAAAACAAACAAAATGATGATGCAAACAACTTGGAACATAGCGCTCGAACTCCTCGAACAGCTACAATTGAGTAGCGAACAAGCAGGTTTAGAGAGTTCTAAGAGCTCTAAGAATTTGCAAGAGAATTCAGAGTTGGAACTGCAGCCGGAGCGGGTGCTGGACCACATAGGCGTCATATTTCTGATCGATGTCCTGGATGCTTCTAAAAAGGCTGACTGTTTGGATGTGGATCTGGACACGACTGTTAACAAATGCCCGATATAGGTGCTACCACGGTGTCTCCTGAAAATATTTTACAAAAGGGAAATCCATCCTATCAAGACAATAATGAAAAATTGGCAAAGGCAAAGACTTTAAAACACCTTGTAACACTATGAAAAGAAAGTCACCCATCAAGAATTCTTCAGAGTCACACTCATCTGAGAGTAGTGAAATTGACTCTCAAACTACTGCGATGGGCGGCTCTTCTGATGAGCTATGACTCTCTTTTTCAGAAATATCTAACCTAAATGTATACAATTTCGGGAGACATGATTCAAGTATCAGACCCCAGCAACAAAAGTGTTCCAGAAGCAATGGAAACCTGCAACATTAACATCAGACCTGCTGTTATCAAATCAAAGGTTCTTTTTTTCAAAAACAGGGAATAAGGTAATTGCACAGTCAGGATCTCCTAAAATAACATCATCTAGTGAACTCATGGAAACATGCAATGCCCAACATCCCTTGAAGAAGCAGGTGGACAGTGGGGCCCTAGTGATGGACAACAGTAGCGATCGGGTGCAAATACAGACCTCTTTGATAAATGTGCCTGTCATCCCCAGTAGTAATACCTTGGCAACACAAATCCCACAAGTACCAATAGAGTGTGACCCCAATAGAAAACATCTTGGTGAAACATCTTTAGCGGATGAAGATCTATTGGCAGCCATGTAGTCTACTGGTATGGAAAAAAACATCCGATAAAAAAGACAGCTGCAGTTAACACTGGCTTAATTGCGGCACTTACTTTAACTTAAACACCATAAATAAAACTCCATGAAACACTTGATGATCAAGTTAGGGATCAATCGACCCTAAATGGAATGCTTCATTCAAAGCCTATTTGTATTGAAGGCTTTGTAACAGCTATTCAAACCAATCTTGACAAAAATGAGGAAAGCATTTCTAACATTTTACATAGTATAATTGACTCTGTCATGAAGGATAAGATTAAAAGAAAAAATGCAACTGAGAAAATAGACTTAACACTACAGGATCTGGACAAGGACTTGAGAGGGTTTTACAGATGTAGCAACTGAGACGTCTGAGTTATGGAGCTCTCCAAACATAGAAGACAAAAAGTATTCCAAAAATAAACAAGGAGAAATGGAAACAGAAATAACAACTGTGGAAAACATTCCAGATTGCTCCAGAGAAATAACAGGACTAGTACACCTCCCCTACCAATTAACCATGATGAAATATGTGTACTCTCTTGTCCTGATTAATAAGTGGAAGTCATTCAAGTTGCTTTTCCCTTACAGAAGCTAAACAATAAAGACACTTTAACTGTACCAATTGGGGATTCTGAAGAACGAGACCATGGTCCACCAAAGAAAAGGAAATATGAAATGCTTACAAGAATGAACGAAGTAGAGAGAAAACTCTCCGAATTCAAAAAGGCAACTTTTAAAAGGCTTCACTGATAAAAAAAAAAGACAGTGATAATTACAGAACACCATTAATAAGTCTTTGAACAGAATTAAGACTAGTGAAAAACAAGTATACTTTGTCAAAAATAAAGGAACAAAGATTGGTAGGCCAGGAACAAATGCCCTAGTCAGTGACACAACTTTGGGACCTCAACCAAGAACCTTCATATGGATATCTTGGGTGGAGACAAGTGCTACAAGAAGAAGGACTCAAAGGAATATGTTTGAGACGATTATATAGAGGCACTTTTGGACCTATCTACATATTCCATTATGGAAGAAGGGGAATCGGAATGTGAGGAAGAAGTAACAGACTATCAACTATGAAAGACTGTTAACATACAGTTTATCTTAGACCGTGACGAGGAAAGTTGTTATGATGATTTCTCGGTTGAAGATGTTACTGAGATTGAACCAACAAATCAGGATGATGTTACTTCACCACGAAGCGCGAGGATTATCTATTAGATGAAACGGAGAACCCAGGAACAAAAACAGAGGAGCTAGAACTTTTAGTCTCCCCTCCAGCAAGATCAGTCTCCTTTAAACATTCTAAACTTAAAAATGATTAGGGTGCGTTGGAAAAATGGAGCGCAGAAACGCACCACAGAAACCAGAGCCCCTAGAGTCTGACTCAGAAGCCAACAATAATCCAACTAAGTTTGTACCCCTACCAGTAAGGGACTTGCATCACCCCTTTTCTAACGATGGATGAGAAAAGATCTAATATTAACAAAAGAAACTCGAACAACTTTGGGGAGGAGAAATGGACCAACAGAAATGAAAGTTCTGCTTCCAAAGAAAACTTCACTTATCGGCTACAGTTAGAAAATGTACAAAGAAGAGAAGACGGGGTGGAGTTAAATAGAACAAATATATTGAACTTGCTCCACTGTTTCCCGAGATTGAGAAACATTGATTCTGGTGATTTCCACCTAATCGAATTTCCGCAGGAGGGTAGAGTGGATAAAGCTATAATGTATGTCGCTTCCAAAGACAAAAAAAATTGAATTATGGAAGTAGCTGGAAAACTAATACCCGTGGGTTTTGAGTTGGTTGAATACGACACCGAAGAAACACAAGTGGCAAGACATAAAGAGACACATCACTGGACGTCCAACACATCCAAAAGCTTTGCATGTCATTCTTCAGATTCTGAATATCACCAGAAGGAGACGGAGCAGAGGGACAAAGATTACCCCTCGGGTAAAAGAAACATAAAAAGAACAGTGGAAAACAGAATAAAGAACCATGAAATAGAAGGGAGGAGACGTCAAGATTGAAATAAAAAAAATGATTATGAAAATTGGTCATGGTTAGCATGGACACTGGCTGGTGGACATTCGACTTAATAGCCAAAGGTAGTTAGGGTACCAACACAAGGGGCTACACGGCACAAAAACATCTCCCTCGCTTCTTGGAACACCAGAGGTTTTGCACATTTATTTTGCTCAGGTGCCTGAAATGTAACCTCTTTTAAATAATATGTCTCCAAGAGATATGGCTGTCAGAGGCTCCCTTACTAGATGGCTACGAGGTACACATCAACCCTGCAGTAAAAGGTGACAAGGGACGCCCAATGGCAGGCCTCTTAATCCCCTAAAAAACATCACAAAATTTAAAGTGGATTAAGAGTTTCATCCGTCACCTCCGATCTTAGCTCTCCTTATCTCAACAGGTTTGAAAGAGAGTAACCTGCTGAAGAACCTATTATTGATCAACCTTTACTGCAAGCCGGTGGGTACTCATGACGAAGAGTATGTTACAACAGTACTGAACACCATAGATATGCGAGGGACGTAACACCCAATTTTGAAATCCTTATCTGTGGTGATCTAAACATACATTGTTTTGATGAGAAGGCTACAACTATATCTATCGATCATTACACTCTTCTCCACAAATAGCTAGAGGATTCATCTGGAGAGATGAGATGAATGAAAGAAACATTTACATGGCTAATGATCACATACAGGGAGATATCCTGGCAAAACCTACATGGAAAAGAGGCGTAGAACAACAAAAATTGGACTATCTGTTTGCCTAGGAGAATTTGTACGGGAACCTGACAGATTTCATGGTAAGGACATCAGATAAGAGCGACCATGAGATTTTAACTACGACAATCAGCATCTGGCCCATTGTGAATCAGACTACACCGGGACCCAATCTACATGTGCAACCTGGACACAATAGACTTGAAATCGAGGAGGTCACTGAGTGTAGACTTTAGGCCTACAAGGAGATATCACAAGGTAATTCTAAATGGGGCTTCAAACAAAAACTCACATTTGACATTGACATCATGCGGGAAAACAAATCTCTTAAAATGGCCATGTCTAGAGCCAAGAATCTTGTAATCTCTTATGATATCTAATCTCAAACTCAGCCCTCTCCAAACACATCAGACTTAGCTTATTTTGCACTGATTGAAATAGCCTGCTATATGCTTTCCTGTTAATACATGCTATGTAGCCTAACCTGTGCCAATTTAATCTTGTCCTCCCGGTCAACTGCCTTGGAGCTTAGACCTGACTGCCCCTTCCAAGTGTTCCACTAATACTTAAAATGCTTATACCAAGGAACCTTCTGCCCCTTTTTAGAATATTAATGGACATATCTTGTATATACATTATTTTCCTAGCATACCTTGACCACACCTGCCCAAACTGCAGTATAACCCAATATACTACAGATATAAATAGCCTTAATCACATTGAACAGTTAGCCAATTCCAACATGGATCCTCAACAACCACATACACTAAACTCCCATCCCTGCAACACGATTGCTAGAAATAAAAGACTCCACTTGAGACTTGCCAAAATATTCGAACCCCTAACTAGAACTCTCACCTCCCCTAACAAAAGAACTAACACACACTCAGTAACTCCCATTACTATAATAAAATGTCACGCCAGAACACACCCATCATATGCTTCATTCAACCATAATATACCTAAGACCCAAAATCCTTTAACACTTTTTTTATTGGTGGTCCAGAAGATACATAACACAATTACAGCTTTACCTTAAAGCTAAAAATAAACATGACAGAATAGAAAAGCAATACAGATATCATACATCTCATCAAGGTGGTACATCTACATAGCTTCATCTTCATCGGAGATCATATCACACAGAAACATTCTGAAGGGCCCCCAAATGTCTTTAGGTCTACTAGCCGATGGGCGGGTGAGGAAAAATTGTTCTTCAGCTTCGTTTACATATGTCAATTCCCGGAAGAACTGATTTACAGTGGGTGGCGCAGCATTCTTCCATTGCTTCAGTATACATTTCTTGGCAACTACATACGAGACATTGAATAATCTTCTGTTTTTTTTGGAGCACTTGCCTATGTCTCCAAATAGATATTTCTGTGGGGTCAATGTCGGGGGGATTTGTGTGACCTCCTCAAGGAACTCCGCCACCTTCCTCCAAAAGCCAGCCACCAACAGACAGCTCCAGTACATATGAAATGAACCAGCCTGATCCGCCCTACATTTGGGACACTCGCTTGGACTATCTGGAACAAACTTTGCTATCTTGACCGGAGTGTAGTGCAATCTGTTTATAATTTTAAATTGTATAAGGCGTAGCCCAGCGTTCAGGGAAACTCTCTTGGTGAGGGAACAGTACCTTTCCCAGGTCTTATCGTCTATGGGGATTTGGAGATTGCTCTCCCATTCACCTTTGATCAGGTTAGTCGAGGGTGTGTGTGCCTGTATAACAGTGTATGGACTGGACACCCCCAGTTGGTCGCCCGCTGTTATCATCTGCAGGCATGGGTGCGTAGGGGGTTCATCAGGGAAAGACGCCCAGCATTTCTGGAAGGCTGATCTCATACGATAGTACTGAAGTGTCCTAAGAGGGCCCCTGCCAAGAGCCCCAATGCACAGCTGAAGGGTCTCAAATTTCCCATCTATAAACATATCCCCCAGTCTCATCTCTCCGCTGGGATCCCAGGCCTCTCGTAGGCTAGCGTCATGTGTTGGTATCATATTAGTGTAGTTCCAGAGGGAAACATCAGGGTTATACGGGGCCTGTACTCCCAGTCTTTTAAATATAGCTTTCCATGCGCCAATAGTACAGCTCCCCGGGTTGAAGTCGCATGAGTCCCTGTAGTGTGTATCGAAGATTACGGACTGTATGTTCGTGGGGGAAGTGGTGAGCTCTTCTACCTCCACATGTGGGGGACCCTCGTCCTTAGAATACCAATATTTGGAGAACTGGGCATGGGACACATAGTAGTAAAGTTCAAAGTTAGGTGCTGCCAAGCCGCTCGCAGAGTACGGTTCAGTCAGCTTTTCCTACCCTATTCTTGGAGTCTTCCCATTCCAAAGAAAGGTCGTCGCCATGGATCTAAGTTTATTAAAGAAGGGTCGTCCCAGCCATATCGAAATGTTCACAAATAGGTACAATCATTTGGGCAGGACTATCATTTTTAGGACCGCTACCCTACCATGCAGAGATATCGGAGGCGGTCCCACAACAGCAATTTAGTCTTCAAGGCCTGTAGTGTGGCGTCGTAGTTGTCTGTGTACAGCTTGTGTTTCCCACGTGAGACAAGTATCCCCAGATATCGGATGGACTCCCCAGACCACTTGAAACCACACATGGAGCCGGGACGGCCTGTTGACGGTGTGAGGGGGAAAACCTCCGACCTGTCTCTGTTTCTAGAGTACCCCGAGTGTGCGGTGAACTCTTGAATCTCGGCCATGATAGGTACTAGGTTGTTTTCAGGTTCACAAATATATAAAAGAGTGTGTCGTCAGCGTATAGCGAGATAAGCTGAGTAGCCCCCCTAAGGTTAATGCCCCTGTTAGAGTGTCGGAGTCAGATCGCTATAGCCATTGGCTCTATTGTCAAGGCAAATAGTATGGGCGAGAAGGCGCAGCCTTGCCTGGTGCCCCTTCCCAATAAAAACAAATCAGAAATTGACTGGTTGGTCAGTACCCGGGCCCCAGGTTCCGTGTAGAGTATCTCCACGTAAATAATGAAGTTAGGGCCAACACCAAATGCCTCCAGCACTGCCAGCAGGTAGGCCCAGGACACAGAATCGAAGGCCTTTTCCGCATCTAATGATATGGCTACTGCGTTTCTGCCCGGGTCTATTTGGGCCATAATACCAAAGAGTCTACGAAGGTTGAGAGCCGTAGATCTAGTGGGGATAAACCCATTTTGGTCAGGGTGTACAAGTGTAGGAACTGCCGGCAGAAGCCTATTGGCCAGCACCTTGGCAAATATTTTAGCATCTGTGTTGATCAGAGATAGTGGCCTATATGATGACATGTCCTGGGGTGGCCGGCGCAGCTTGGGGAGAACAGTTATCAGGGCCTCTCTCATGGACGGGGGCAGTATTTTGGATTGGAGGGATTCCTCACAAACCTGCAATAACAATGGTGCAAGTTCCGCAATAAACTCCTTGTAAAACACAGCACCCAGGCCGTCAAGCCCTGGGGCTTTGTTGGATGCCAAGTCCTTAATCGCCTCAATAATCTCGTCAATTGTGAGAGGTTGGTCCATTGCCTGGTGGGTCTCTTCAGGGAGTTTCGGTACTGTCAGCGTCTCCAAGTACGCCCTGATTTCCATGATTGTCTTAGTGTCTCTATTGCTATACAGTTGTTGGTAAAATGTAGCAAACTCAGCATTAATCCCACTCTCATTCAGCACAACCTCTCCGCCAGAAGTTTGTATACTGGTAATTCGATTAGGGTGTCTATCCTGTTTCAGTAATTTAGACAGTGTCCTACCCGCTTTGTTACCTTCACCATACCTACGGGCTTGGACCGGGGCCACCATGTACTGTACTTCCCTAGCCGCTAGTCTGCTAAATTCCTGGAGGTGTTGTGGTATTCCAGCCAGTATAGTGTTATCATGAGTACGAGAGTACTCGTCTTCAAGTTTCCCCAGTTCGCCCTCATTTCGGGTCAGGTCAACCCTAGCCCCCTTCAGGAGACGCACGGATTTGGATAGAAGTGTCCCCCTAGCCCAGACCTTAAAGGATCCCATACCTTGGAACATCTAGCAACCGAGCCCATGTTGATTTCAAGGAACTCTGCAATTTCGGTGTGTAGCCCCTCCACCACCCCTGGGTCACTCAGCAACCCCCCAGACATCCTCCATGTTCTGGGAGATCTAGGACAGTTCTCAATTGAAACCTCAAGTGTTATCGGCGAGTGGTCAGAGAGTGTACGGGGAAGTATTTTACACAACTTTATTATAGCAAGCATAGTGGGGGAAATAAACCAATAATCAATTCTGGACTCGGAATCGTCGACTGTAGAGTAGTATGTGTAGGCCTGTCCTTTCGGATGCATCACTCGCCAGGCGTCATCAAGGGAGAGCTGGGAAAGGACATGTCTCAAAGTTAGAACAGCCCTACTAGGTGCTCTAACAACCGTGATGGATCTGTCCAGTTTGGGGTCCATAGCGATGTTGAAGTCCCCACCCCAGACTATAATGGGAATATCAATGGCAGATAGCAGTTGGTATATATTAGTATAAAAGGCGGGGTCATCAATGCTCGGGCCATATGTGTTTACCAGTAGCATCCGCTGCCCTGCAATCGAGCCCCAGACCAAAGCATATCTACCAAGGGGGTCTAACTTATGGCCCTCGGGGCAAAATCCCAGATTTGGATGTATGAGCGTGGCGACACCCCTGGACTGAGACGAGTAGTTTGTACAAAACCTGGATTTGCCCCAGCTGGGAAGTATGCACTCATTGCCAGTATCAACAGTATGCGTTTCTTGCAACATAACAATTTGAGCGCCATGTCTGACAATATAATTTCCAACCTTCTTAGTCTTTAACCGATTGTTCAGCCACCTTACATTCCATGACAACAGTTTAACCCTTAATGGGTGAACCAAGTCTTACGTAGAAGTGTTCGAGAAGCATCCCCAACCTCTTGGATGTGTCTTTCAAATAACTTGAATTGCGTCAGAATCTCACAGACAGTCCTCCCAGTGCAAGGTGCCATAATGCGGGGGGCCTTTCCCAATTCAAACCATGGGACATAGCATTGAAAACAACCAAATCCAAACTCCCCAACCCGCCCCCCACCCTCATCGTCTCCCCCAACTTGACGATGTCCGTCCCTCAACTTGTTGAATATTCCCGAGGTAGTCATGTTGCCTCACATGACCGCCATCCCTGGCTCACGGCCAACACCAAACATAGAAGATGGCCATCTTTTGTATCCATTTACCAAGGACCCTGCCGTAGGGACCATATCAGCTGCAACCAGATCAATAGAGTGCTCAAATCTTAGTCTGCCGGCCGGGGTCTATTGTTCGGTGCAGGTCGTTCCTGTCATGCGCAGTAAGAAGGTCAGGCACACCAGGCAAACCGCCTTACAGAACACTCATACCCTTGGGGACTCCCTGACACATAACACAGCGAGACTCTCCAAGTCACAGTCAGCCCTTCACATGATCACGCTACCTTTGGTGCGAGGGAAGCGTCACCAACTTCTAGGCTCTGTCAGAGGGCGATATTCTTTGTTCCCTCGTTTCCGCTGGCAACTGCCATGGAGATTGCGAGAGGGCTGGAGCAGGAGCAATCGGCGGCAACTAATTCCCGGTTCCGGGCCGAATTCCCGGTCACGTGCCCTGAGTTCCGCTCACGTGATCAGGAGTCGGCAGGTATAAAAGTGGCGCACCTTGAATCACTCGCCGCTTCACAGCTGTTTCACGGCATTGTTTGGCGTTTTCGATTCACGTTGGATTCATTTGGTTACAGATCTCAAGCCTTCGGATCACGGACTGGTTTTTCTTGCTCCTTGGATTTGGTGTTTGGTTTCTGCTCGTATATACAGACTTTTTGGACTTTAGCTAACGTTTCACGGATTGATTGGATCACCCTTCTCTGCTTTGTCAAGTGTGCTACGTTCTCCAGAGTTCCTCGAACTGCTACGGTACCACAGTGTTAAGAATACATCCAAGGATCATCAGGTAGTAGCCAGCACTGAGTTTTCTGGTGCCTGGCTTTTAAGGATTACTGACGCTTCCCTGCACCACAGCCTCAGTGTTCCTGGCAGTTAGAAAATCACCCTTGGGTAAACCCTGTTTCAATAACAGTTATATTGTTGACGATACTGTGCTTGTTTGTACTAATACCTAAATTCATTCCACAGCTCTGGGGTCCTTGGCAGCGTCTGGTCCTGTGAAACAACAACAACCACCTGTGGCCTCAAGGCTCGCACAGGGAGTAGTTTTTTCTTTCTCTCTGTGTGGAACTTGGGGACAGAGGCCCATATATTTTTCACGACGAGTCAAGTCAAGACAGTGCCCCCCTTGGAGGGAGGGGAATAGAGGACTCGATGTAAGACTGGGCTTCAGAAGGGTTTTAAAAAAAGTGCGCCCTCCCTGCATGTTGAATTCTCATTTTAGCTGGGAACATCAAGGCGTACGGGATCTGTCGTATTCTGAGGAGTTTTTTAACCGGTTCATAAGACCATCTATTTGCCTGGACAGAGGCAGAGAAATCTGGGTATTCATGTATACGGTTTCCCTCATATTGCAATGTACCGGCCTCCCTTGCCAACCGAAGGATTGTATCCCTGTCTCTGTAATTCAGAAGTACGTGGCGGGGCTCCTGGTTTGGGTACCAGTGCTAGATTATGGTGCGCCCTCTCCACCAGGAAATGTTCAGAGAGCGAGTCGGGCCCGAACAGGGCTTTGAAAAGTTCCTCCACGTGCTTCTCCATTTGGCCCCTGCTGAAGGATTCCACCACTCCGACCACGCGGACATTGTTCCTCCTCGACCTGGATTCGAGGTCCTCACATTTGCTCTGTAGTTTGCTCATCATGTCTTTAATATAGGGTATATCTCGACTGTGGTGGGCAATGCTATCCTCGTTTACACTTATCCTGCTCTCAGTCTCCGTGACACGCGCACTTTCCTTGTCTATTCTGGGTCTCAAGGAGCCAATGGTAGCGACTATTTCGTCCAGTTTAGTGTTTACTGCAAGGAATCCGTTCTGTACTAGTGCGGTCAATGTATCTTCTCTGTCCACCATGTCTAGCTCTAGCTCGCCCTGAGCACCCTCGCCCGGATGTGTGTCCCCCGGCACAGCATGACTAGTCGTGTTGGTAAACGTGTCTATAGGGCCCTTCTTCCTGCCAGCAGGGGTTTTGGATGCCCTGTTTGACTTACTTGGTTGCCCCATGGCCACAGCAAGTCACGCGTGCAAAGTGAGTTTGTACAAGAATCTCAGGAGGGTCAAAACCTCGGACCGTGGGTGAGGGTCAACGCACCCCCAAGCGTCAGGGCCGTAAAGGAGAATCAAGAGGTTCGGCCAAGCCTGCAGGGCATATCAAGAAGGGGCGCGTAGCCGCAGTATGGGGGTGGCGAGGCACCACATCAATCAAATCGCCGAGCTGCCCGGCACGTTCCACTCGACCTAACAGAGAGTTTACAGGCCTAAAGAGGCGGGTGGGGATTGGGAGGACCGCAGCCCCCGATTAGAGGATCTCAATGAAATGTTTGCACTACGACACCCCCCAACCTCTCGCTGGCTGCTTACTTGTTTGTCCAGCTCAGCTGCCTGCGGGTCTATGCGTGGGCAAAAGCCATGATACTCCGGGATCAAGGGGAAGTGAGTGTCAAGCAGGCCGGTGTAGGGACAGACCAGAGCTGGGGTCTTCCAAGGATCGACAGGCGCCTGCAACCGCCACCACGTGAAGAGAGCAGGCCGGACAGCAGGGCAGGGCGTCGGCCTCCAGCATAGACTCCGCCCACTCAAGGCCTGCAGCACTCACCAACCACGGCCCTTGTCTAGATTCCCCTGGAGCCGTGTGTCATCACGGCACCGATGCTCGCGTCGGCGGATTTGTTGACAGCCAGATCTCAGGAGTCCGGTACCACAGTGGGGCCTGATTTTCACAAGTCGTGGACAAGTACACCGGCAACCGCTACAGCAGGTTTCAGCCCTCAAGACGGCCTATGGACGGATCTTCAAGCGCAGGATCTTGGAGTGATGGAGGAGCGACGGGTTTAGGCGCCCATTTTCTACGTGTGCAACAGCGCCCCGCTAAGACCCAAAATCCTAAAACCTTGCCACTACTAGCATTAGCCAACCTTAGCCTCAAAGGGGCAATGATAAATGCTAGATCCTCGGTCGTATATGCAACTGAGATATCTGACATCATCCAGTAAGAAACCTTGATCTCCTAGCAATTACTGAATCTTGGTTACATGATGCTGCAGGCCCAGCCCTCTCACTGGCCATACCTAATGGTCATACCATCCTAAGATCTGACAGAACGGACTCACGAGGAGGAGGCGTTGCCCTCATTACCAAAGCTACCTTACCAATCAGATTAGCAACACCCCTCAATGTTAAATCCCACAAGCTTCTTACAGCTAAACTTACTATTAATAACTACCAGACACTCACGATCCATCTAATATATAGACCTCCAGGCCACATCGGCGCCTTCGAGGAAGATATCTCTAACATTGTGTCCAATAATCGATAAAACGCCTCTCAAGTCCTATTACCTGGGGATATGAACCTAGATCTTAACAACCCTAAAGACCCACATGCAGCCAATGTGACTAATACCTTAACTGATCTAGGCTTTACCCAGAGAGTGCTTCACCCCACTCACAATAAAGGCACAACATTGGACTGGGTGGTAGACCATAACTGCAACACCACAATTTCCTCCATATTCCCCCAGATCTGGACAGACCATCACCTGGTCACCTTCTCCCTTGCTACTGAAGGATTTAATTCCATGCCCACATCTTCGGCCCCATCCATCCCTACTAGGAATAAAAAGAATATTACCCATGATAATCTACTCCCTCTCATTCTCCCCACACTCAATGCACTCCCAGCTAACCTGGCACCTGACACATTAGTTAAAGAATATAATCAAATTATGTCTGCCTCTCTAGATTTAAAAGCACCACTAAAAAAAGACAAAGTAAACCTAAAGCCCACTTTAACTCCTGGTACACACCACATCTGAAAGCTTTGCGAGCAAAAAAAGTACAATGCGAGGTATCCTGGAAATCACTTCCATCCAAGGCAAATAAAACTAACCTCACCACTATAACTTCCCGCTATAAAAGTGAAATACTTCTAGCAAAGCGTGAAACCTATAACTCCAAATTATCACAAGCCAAATCAAGTACAAAGGAATTTTTTGTTATTCTGAAAGAGCTAGAAGCCCTCATCCCTACACCAGATAATTGCACTAAAGATAAACTTTGGTGCTCAAATATTCAGCAAGCACTAGCCAACAAAGTCACAACCTTACAAATGAAAATTGCCATGAAAAAAGCCTCTCTAACTAGCACACCTTCTCCATCAACCATCCTTACAATACCTAGCAACCTTGATGATCCCCCCGCTTTGTAAAGTCACTATAGTTGAAACTGAAAAAAACATATTATCGCTTAAACCATCCAACTGCAAGGGAGATCAATGCCCTGCACAACTTATAAAGGATGCTGCTAGATACCTGTCCCCGTTCATCAGTAAACTTATCAAAACGTCATTCTCATCAGGCAAAATACCATCCAACCTCAAGGAATTGTGGGTGCTCCCACTATTAAAAAAACAGACGTTAGACCCTACGATACCTACCAAATACTGACCAATCACTACAGTGCCAATTCTGTTGAACATTATAGACAAAATGGCTTATTCGCAAATCCAAAAACACCTGGAATCCAACCCCCTATTGGGATCACATCAGGCTGGTTTTTGACCTCAGCATGGGACTGAAACAGCCTTATTAGACTTGAAGGCTCAGATCAACGAACTTAGGGATAAAGGGAACCCAGCCCTCCTTCTTCTCTTGGATTTATCTGCTGCATTCAACCTAGTGGACCACGGGGTCTTATGCATCCGTCTGGACTCTGCAGCCCACTTTTCGCAGGAGCCATAGCTTGGATAGAATCATTCCTTAGCAACAGGACTATGAGAGTCTTCTCTCCTACCGCAGCTGCAAACCCATCCCTATCACTTGCGGAGTGCCTCAGGGATTGTGTGTCTCACCTACCCTATACAATATCTTCACTAAGCCCCTTTTCGATGATCTGGATCATCTTGGTGTCACCTACACTAACTATGCAGATGATACCCAGATCCTGCTACCTCTTTCTGGGGATTATGACAAGGATTTGGCCTTGGTGAATAGGATATATCTCATCATCCAGGCATGGATGGCTACTCATGGACTATGCCTGAATGATGATAAGACTGAGATCATCATCCTGGGCACTACTGCAACCCTCAATAAATTGAACTCCAACTACTCAACCTTCAACATTGACAATAATATCATCACTGTTGCCAAAGAGGTGAAAAACCTGGGTTTTTACCTGGATGCAACCCTATCTTTCAACAAGCAGGTCAATGCTGTTGCCCTGTCCACAGTATACACGTGCAAACTGATTAGAGCAGGTAAACCCTTTTTATCGAATAGTAGTTGCATATCCCTGGTCCGGGCGCTCATTTTGTCAAAGTTGGGTTACTGATGTGTTATACATAGGCGCGAATAAACAGATAATTGGGAAAATCCAAAATTTGCAAAATAGTGCCTTCAGAGCAGCATTAGGAATTGCCAGGAGAGAACATATCTCCGATACGAGAAGAGCTAACAATTGGCTTATAACCCATGACAAAATCAAGCTGAAAGTTGTAACATTTACATACAAATGCTTGAATAATGTGGCACCGTGCTTTCTGTCTTAAAGATTCACCAAGTAATCCTTGACTAGGACCACCAGACTTTCCAATACTAACTACCTTACCATCCCCAGATTTAAGCTATCTAGAATCGGGGGATGTAGTTTCCTAGTCAAGGCAGCCCAACTGTGGAATTCCCTACCTTCAACGCTAAGAGCAGATCAATCCCGGCAAAACTTCCACCAGAAATGCACTAAATGGCTTAAAGACTCAGATAACTAGACATGTATCTGCCAGCCATAATGTATTGACTCTGCCCCTTGTAAATATTTGAAGTTATCAGACTTTCCTGTGACTGCATGTGTTTGTGCCTTCAAGTTACTCACCCTTGTGCCTACATGACTTGTATCGGTATTGTGTTCCTTTGATGTATTGAATAATCTTGATGTGTAACTAAGCTGTGAATTATCTAATGCTATGCGCCCCGATACCTACGGGTCCGGTACGCAGTACAAATAAATAAACAAACAAACAAGAACAAATGTAGGGATCTGGAAATAGACAGGAATTGAAGCAACAATATACAAATTGGCTGAAGAACCACAGATGGCTCCTGGACCAAAGAGATGCTCCAAAGATGTTGGGCTTTATTGCAGTGAAGAATACTGCTGGAATATGGAAAATATTAAATAATCTGAATGCACCGCAACATTCTGTAATACTGAACGGAGTTCCCGCAGCAGTTTGAAAGAAGCATTTTGAGACACTGTTCAGTTCCGATGGTGTTGCAGTGAACTCCCCCTGTCTATCTAATATACCCTGGTCATTCTCGACAGAGAAATCAGAAATTAGGGCCCTGATCTTATCATCAAGTAACTCAAGGGCCAGGGGCCCCATGGTCTGTCAAATTATAAACTCAAAGAGGATCCAGATGGATGGACAGAGACCATGTATTTCTTGAGAACCAAGCAGATTCCCATCTCTTGGAGTTCTTCGATTGTTGTACCCATATTCAAGGAGGGCGATAGGGCAGAACCATCAAATTACAGACCTATTGCCCTTCTTGATGTTATGGACAAGATCTTTGGTGCTTCAATCTTGCAAGCCCTTAACTCTTGGAAGATGGACTCTGGACATTTTGATAAATGGCAGGCAGGTTTTTCGAAAAGGTTGTAGAAATCTCCCTTAACCTTTTTTTGATCAATCATATTAAGACCAGCGTAAAAGCGCAACCTAAGATGAAGGTGGATATGGCATCAGAAGATCTTGTGCAAGCATTTGACGTGATTGAGAGACCAAAGCTATGGCACAAGCTTAAAAAGGGAATTGCACAGAGGACCTGAGAGAGGCACTATTGGTTCTACACTTGAATACCAACATGTGTGTTAAACTGGATAAGAAAGGCAACCTCACTGAGCCAATAGAAACAACAAAGGGTCTGAAACAAGGCTGTAAATTGGCCCCTATGTTATTCAACCAATTCATTTCAGACATACCCCTAGCCTTTGAACAAACCAAATTTTTTCCTCCTAGAGGTGCAGGAATTGCAGCAGGTTGTCTGCTTTACACAGACAACCTGATTCTGCTTGATCAAACTAGGGTAGGTTTACAGAGATAGTTGGATGCTCTAGAGAGTTACTTGGATGAAAATGGCTTAAAAGTAAACGTTGCAAAAACAAAAAAATTGACATTCTCCGTGAAAATCACCCATAATCCTTCTGTGAAACAAGCATGGTTTTGCAAAGGAGAAGAAATTGCAGAGGTGTGTACTTGGAAATTTGTATTAATAACAGTGCAGTAGAAGACCACAAGAGACCAGGCATAGGGCCTCATCACGAGTTGGGCAGTAACGCCGGTGCTGTTAGCGCCGGCGCTAATAGCCCTACCGCCAAACCCCCTGGCGCTATTAGCACGAGATCACGGGTTTGGCGGAAGGGTTATTGCCCATTTCCATTGTGCCCATTCGGGAATTCCTCATTGGGCCCAATGGGGAAAATTTGCACTATTACCGTCGGCGGATTTCCCGCCGGCGGTAATTGCACCGAAAAATCGCAATTTTTCCACGGATTTCCCCCAGCTCCGAGCTGGGGGGAAATCCGCCAAAGCCATGATCTGGCGGACCCTTAAATGCGGCAGTAATAGCGCTACCGCCGCATTTAAGGGTTACCGCCAGACTCGTGATGAGGCCCTAAGACTTAAAATGAGAAACCTTACTTCTCAAGCAAAAATAATCATGAAGAAATATTACAAGTTTACACTACAACCGGTTATTGACTTTTGAACCATGAAGGTTGTGCCGATTATAACTTACGGCTCTGAAACTTTGCTATTACTTCCGCAAGATCTGTGGCCAAAATTGGAGAGAATTTACTGGAGAGGGCTGTTGGGTCTCCCGTCATGCACACCTATTGACTTAGTGCAAGAAGAATTGGGAATCAACTCACTCTGGTGAACTGTGCAATGGAAAATACTGGCCTTTTTCCATAAATGCCTCTTGAACAATCGAGAAGGAGGCTTTAAGGTACTGAATCAGGCACTCCAACAAGAAGTTGATTTAAGGTTAAATAACTGGAAACGCTGCTGTTTATATATTTTGAAAGAATGGAACACCACAGAAGAGACTTTAAAGTCTAATCCTGGCAAAGTTAAGAAAAAGCGTCTGGATCTGGATTAGATTTACACTAGAGATAACGTGCAATCTTTAAAGCTGTATGGTCAGAAAGAACCTAACCTTAGGGCAAGTGGAAATCCCCAGGAATATTTGAAACAATTCCCATGCAGCAGGTGCAGAAGAGAGTTTATGAGACTGCGGATGAACTTAATGCCTATCAGAGAAGTATTGGATGCAAGAAAACCGAGAGATCAGAAAGACTCTGTATGTAGGTGCTGTGGAGAGAAAATGGAAACTCTACAGCACCTGATTATGTATTGCCCTACATTTAAACACCAAGAGGAACAGATGGGTGGGCAAAGTTGTTCAGAAATTTACAACCAGAAAAGTAGTTGATTGGTGGGCAGCAATCCTTTTTAGAGATAGTTATTCTCTGATTATAGCTGTCCTAGGATTTTTGAAAGAACTACTCATGTGGACAGATGAGGTATACGTAAATACTGGAGGAGATAGCATCATACCTCCTTAAGGACGAACTACCCTTTTACTCTAGAATTTTAATTGCTTCCCTGCTTCTTGTGTTTTATATCCTTCTCTTCTCTTTTTAATTTTCTTTTCTTTTTATTTCCTTCTTTCTCTTTTAGAAGGTTGTTTTTCTTGTTAAAAATGCTTAAGGTTTTTAAATTGTAAAACCAAATGCTAATAAAAAAAGTATAAAAATGAATGTTTTTTTAGCCCTGTGGGGTTACACTTTATGGCATGAAATTTTAAAGGAGAAAATGATCACATGTTTTCACAATGTTCATTTTTTTTCAATTTAGTCTATTATTTTGACATAAAAACGTTTATGAGTAGTCAACAAAGCCGGCATTGGCATACTTATCGTTGAATGAATTCTACAACCTGGTATGTGAGCAATTTGCATAAATTGGAGATATGCTAAACTGGCAAGGGGATTTTATTTTTTGACAAAACGTTGCTTGGTATGTGCTGATTTTTAGAAATAATCATCAGATTGATTTTGCACATGCAGTTGCAAATGAAACAAATAAACTACCCGTGTGGATATCCCGGATGCAAACACAGATGCACAACCAACAAAAGGAAAAATATATACTATCTCTATCTGCAGTAGAAACTTATTTTTTCCCTGCAGCGTAAATAAAAAGTGTGCATCTTTAACCTACGATGCCCAAGTTACAGTGGGAAAAAAGAGCAACATTAAGTTATTTTGCTAATTATTTGATGAAAAAAGGGTGCAATTGCAAAGGGTGCAGTGACTCTTGTGGTTGAGTCAGTTGTAGGATTTTCAAAGGGCCTCATTACGAATCAGGCGTTAAGGGGTTAACGGCGCCGTAAACGGCGCCGACCCTTAAAGCCTGATTACAAGGTTCCTTAGCACCATGGTGATATTAAAGCCTGCGTTTTGCAGGCGTTAAGATCCATGGCGCTAAGGGACCATGGTGCTAATTGCGCCACCGTAATTTACGGTGGCGTAATTAGCGCCTTCTCCACTCCCATTATGCCCTATGGGGCAAAAATGGGAATGGGGAAGGGTAAAATGGGAAATGGGGATTTACCGCCCCACTCACCTTGGAATGGGGCGGTAAATCCGCCATCCACCATGGTGTAAACATAGTTTACACCATGGTGGTAAGGGTACGACCCAGGCGGTAACTTACCGCCTGGGTCGTAATGAGGCCCAAAGTATTCAAAGTATTCCTAAATGTATGTTGGCCATGTCAGGTGTGCAGTTAGGCTCACACGCTATGGCAAGGAGAGTACCTGCACTATCAATGTGATTGCCTGTCTCTGCAAATCTGCCCTTTTCAGACAGGAACCTCCTGAAATCAAAACTTTGAACCTGTCTGACAGCATCTGAGGGCTGTTGCTTCCAGCTACATGCCAGGTTACATAGCACTGGTAGACAGCATGCAGTGCCAGCATTCACACTCAATGTCCAGATCGGTTTCGTACATTCTTCTATGTTTGACAATTTTCATGAGACAGCTACTAATAGAATAGAATGAAATAAATATGTTTTTTTAAAGTTATTAAAATAATGGTAAACTAATATGTTACTTTGTTTTTAGATAAAGAGCAAATAATCTGGCCAAAAAAATCTTTGTACAAATTCTCATACTCATGACCATCAGCACCCAAGTAGCTCCTGTCCATTGGCTTTTGCCAAAGTTACGGTTGGGAAACCCTGCATTAGAGGCTCACTGACTTCCAGCCATGTCAGTCAGTATGACCCATGAGGTTGGGTAGGTTGCGGTTCTCCAAACCTTATTCATCTCTGCTCCAGTAGTGTGCAGGGTGTTCAATCACTCAAGCTGCTTTACTAGGCAAGTACTAGGCAGCTCTGCAGGAGGATAAAGAAACACATTAATTAAGGCTATAATAAACAGATGTTTTAAACGTAATTGAATGGCAGAGTTTATGTAAGGAACACAGCTTAGCTGGTCACAGGATTATAAATAATTGGCATACATCTTTTCATGGCAACAGGGTTAAAGCATCTACATTAATTATCACATCTCCTGCTCTAGAATTCATAGTGTTAACATCCTCATTTCACCCCTGCATTTTCACACACCACCACATTACCCTTATGCAGCCAAAAGGTCAGAAGAGCTGTTAGGGTATCCCTCTATGGGGAACCTCAATAATGAACTTTTACTACACATACATGGTGCATGGGGTGGGGGTAAAAGAACAGCACAGGGATCCATTTGTCATGAAGCAGAAGCCATTAAAACACTTACTGAATGTACACGTATTGGATCATTTGTAGGTTTTGCAATCATGTCATCTTGTGGGTCAGAATTGTGGCGTGCATGTGTTTCTGCTAATTAATATGATTAAAGGGGACTATCGGTATACTTTTTTTCTATATCTTGCCAATGCATGAGTGATTTGCTCAACATATGACTAGCTTAATCCACATTTCTTAATCCACAATCTTGTGAATCATGGTGTGATGTGATTAACAGTTTTTTTGTTTTTTTGTTAACCAGACATTACTCAACATTAACACGATTTCACTATGACTCTAGAAGCTGTGCAACCATACATCAAATGAAATTGCTCAAGAGAAATGTGATAATAAAGACTTAATAATTAGGTCAGCTGACATAGGTTATTCATTTGCAGGTAAGGATACTGACTACATTCAGAAATGTTTGAGGAAATATCAAGATGAACACAAATGCCATTTGTGAAGTCTTCATGATTTAGGATCAGAACAAACATGGTTTGTTAAATCAGATGTATTAACATGTAGAAATGAATTACAATTATTACAAAAATAATTCTTGCAAAATAATTGCCTATGATTGTTGAATTATGTAAATGTTTAACTAATGTACTGCAATACTAGCTTGAACAAATAGTACTTTGCAGCTATTGGCAGTTTTGATTGTACAGCTATTGGCAGTTTTGATCTTACATTTTCTAAACTAATCAGTGGCGGATGTTAAAACTTTTCAGTCAAGAACATAGGTATTACTTCCAAGTTCTATTGAGGGACTTGAAGGACAGAGCCTATGGAGGTAGCCAGAAGTCTTTTATATAAAAACGTTACAAAAAAGTGTTTTAATATATTTTCATGATTCCTGTGCCTGCAATATATGCTAACATTGCCACAGTAAAACATATTTGTATCATGCCGGTTCCCACAAATTCTATTTCAGCAGTGTCAGTGTGATGAGTACATGATCTTGATGCCAGGGATCACAATGTATGTCAGCATGGCCCCTGTAAAACACGTAATGATGTCATTGCAACGATGAGGTAAAGCACTGCTAATGTAAGCACATGTTCATGATTTAGGTGTAAAGCAATGTATGCCATTGTTGATCTTTAAAATACACTTGCTGGTTTTGGCCAATGTATCATTGTTTGTTCTATAAGCTAATCCGAGGTTTTGATACCAGGCAAATACTTTAGAGGAAACTAGCACACTTGTGTAAAAATGATCATCGGGCTAACAATATGGGCCTCATTACACGGTAGGCGGTGAGCCATGGTGCTATTAGCGCCATGGCTCATGCGGGTAAAATACCGGCACCGCCTTGGCGGAAAGGGGATTTACCGCCCCATTCCAAGGTTGGAGGGGCGGTAAATCCCCTTTCCGCCATTGCTCTTCCCCATTCCCATTTCTGCCCCATAGGGCTCTATGGAAATGGGGAAGGCGCTAATTACGCCACCGCAATTTTGCGGTGCCGTAATTAGCTCCGAGGTCCCTTAGCGGGTTGGATTTTAACGCCTGCAAGAAGCAGGCGTTAAATCCTCCAACCCGCAAAGGGACCTCGTAGTACGGCGGTAAGGGTTAACGGTCACCGTTGCCATTAACGGTGACCGTTAACCCTTACCGCCGTCCGTGTAATGAGGCCCTATGTGTTTCTGATAGGCTTCAATGTTTATATTGAACACATTTCCTTTATTCTTTCAAGTTACCACACAATATAGATGCACATGTAAAAGTAAACAAGCCTTACATTAATTTAGTAGAAACCAGTGTTATTTCTAAAATGTGACTTTTTCAATCATGCAACATTATAGTGAATATTAAACAATTATTCCACTTGCTAATATGATCCATTCAGGTCATCTTCACCTTTCTCTACTGTATCATATTTCCAGTATGTGTATTTGCAAAGGGATTAAGACATTGATTTTCAACATTTATGTCATCCTGCATACCCATACCACAGTATTATATATGTTTTATCCTATGCTCCTTATGACCAACAATTTTGACCTGCTTCAATTCATTCCTAGGACTTTACTCAGGGGTATATGTTTCCCAATGTTTTAACATCCAACAACAATGGATATCTTCTCTGAAGGTATGCAGTGAAGTCTTGCCGTCGCTGGCCCACACAAAAAACCCAGAATGTGTAATATTGTAAGTAAATTTTCATGTTATTATCAACATTAGTTTTCACTATCAGGCGAGTTAAATTTGCCTGGGTGTATGTGCAGCTTGCTTTCTAGTTTTTCTAGTTTTTGACTCCTTCTAGAACATTTGCAAATTATATATAGTCTTTGTGTCACAGGAAAATGACAGATTAAAACTAGGAGAATAATTAATTATCTTGTATGATTGAAAATGTCATTTCGTTAAATAATGTGTTTTGTTTACAAGTACATGTATGTTTTTCTTATATTGGAAGAATAATACAATATAAATGTTAACTTTGTATCAACTAGTATGAGTTAAGGGGTGTCTTTTCAATGAAAACATGCTCAATTAATGCATTTGCTTTACTTTAGTTATTATGCACATCGAAAGACGCAGAGGCGTACGGGTGCACTGGAAAACAAAAACACTATACAAAACAGAACATTAATCATAAGAACCATACATTAGAAAATTAAAAAAAAAAAGAAATTGGCAGAAAGTCAATCAATTGCAATTCTAAGACTTCTGGTAGGAGCCGACTTTTGTAATGAATTACAACAATTAAGAAAAGCCGGGAAACTGTTACGGCTACATCCGATGACAATGCAGTTAGGGCCGAATTTTAAAGACCATTCCTTGAATTGAACCTTCCTCAGAAGTCTCAGATCTTGGGTTCTGATGTAACTCCCACCAGTTTTACACGCCAACACGTTATTCGGTTGTACACACTTTATTTACACTATAAATATGGGCCACTACATGTATTACATAAGGTTTTTATTCAGGTTTACACAAGTGTGCCCATTTGCCAGTGACTGCAAAAACATTTTCATAATGGTTTGTCCATTATATGCAAGTATAGTCACTACAAGACCACACACATTCTGGCTGAACTTAATATATGGCAGTATTGTTAGTGTAAACCTGTTTCCATGTTCCATAAGCCCAATACACAATCATGCTAGCTTTGCTCAGAATATACCAGTATTGCCACTGTCAAAGTGTAGTGAGACTGGTTAGATACAATAGGTGACAGAATATCTGTGAATATTACGGTCCAATAGAGCCAACATGCAACAAATGTAAAAGATGCCATTTAGCGCATGGTATCCAGTTGCTTCCAATCCATGACCGAATTGCCATTTTAAAAACATATGTTCATATGTCTTTCCTTATGTTGTTGCTCCCCACCCTATTAGTGAGCAGCTCAAACGTCCAGATAATTTCTCCTAATTTTGCGTCCATGCACAGGATTCAGGAGGGAAAGGATAGTCATGATTGACACATTCCCTCCTTGAGTCCTGCCTTGACCATACAACAGTACCGTTTGAGAGCCTCTACAGCGAGGACATCATGGCTTTCTACGGGCCTGTGCTCCCCATCAGCACATAGTGACCACAGGTTCATAGGCCATGCAGATCTCCATGACTAACTTTAATCCATATGAAAGTGTGCAGGGCCTCTGCCCTTGTAGGTACCATATTAGTTGTCTTATCTCTTATGTAGAGCATTCCTGACATAAAGTGGTATGCCTGACAGACAATGTTTGACAACCCATCCTTAAAGAAATGGGAAGTGCCCCAATTCCCATTATGAACGTTCCTCCAAGGATGTAGATATCACAGATGGAGATTAACAAGGGGGGTCCTGGGAGTCCCTCTGCCAGACATTAGTCCTGGTTACGAGAGACTTACCCCGAGTCTTTAGCTCACTATCTTTCACAAAGAAGAAATATCCCAAACATATCAGTCTTTGTCCTGCCCTGGGGCAGTCCAGCACCGAAATGCTAGGCAATTCTCCTCTGAACAAGAGTACCAACAGAAACCCCAGACACGTGTTTCGGTCTGGTTGGACCTCATCAGTAGGGTGGATCTGTGCCTCTCTAAGAATAGTGAGCAAGGGGTCCACGTCTGGACAAAGACTGATATGTTTGGGATATTTCTTCTCTGTGAAAGATAGTGAGCTAAAGACTCTGGGTAAGTCTCTCGTAACCAGGACTAATGTCTGGCAGAGGGACTCCCAGGACCCCCCTTGTTAATCTGCATATTTAAGTAACTTTGGGTCTTACCCTAAGTTACTAGGGGAATCCAGACGTGGACCCCTTGCTCACTATTCTTAGAGAGGCACAGATCCACCCTACTGATGAGGTCCAACCAGACCGAAACACGTGTCTGGGGTTTCTGTTGGTACTCTTGTTCAGAGGAGAATTGCCTAGCATTTCGGTGCTGGACTGCCCCAGGGCAGGACAAAGACTGATATGTTTGGGATATTTCTTCTCTGTGAAAGATAGTGAGCTAAAGACTCTGGGTAAGTCTCTCGTAACCAGGACTAATGTCTGGCAGAGGGACTCCCAGGACCCCCCTTGTTAATCTGCATATTTAAGTAACTTTGGGTCTTACCCTAAGTTACTAGGGGAATCCAGACGTGGACCCCTTGCTCACTATTCTTAGAGAGGCACAGATCCACCCTACTGATGAGGTCCAACCAGACCGAAACACGTGTCTGGGGTTTCTGTTGGTACTCTTGTTCAGAGGAGAATTGCCTAGCATTTCGGTGCTGGACTGCCCCAGGGCAGGACAAAGACTGATATGTTTGGGATATTTCTTCTCTGTGAAAGATAGTGAGCTAAAGACTCTGGGTAAGTCTCTCGTAACCAGGACTAATGTCTGGCAGAGGGACTCCCAGGACCCCCCTTGTTAATCTGCATATTTAAGTAACTTTGGGTCTTACCCTAAGTTACTAGGGGAATCCAGACGTGGACCCCTTGCTCACTATTCTTAGAGAGGCACAGATCCAAACTACTGATGAGGTCCAACCAGACCGAAACACGTGTCTGGGGTTTCTGTTGGTACTCTTGTTCAGAGGAGAATTGCCTAGCATTTCGGTGCTGGACCGCCCCAGGGCAGGACAAAGACTGATATGTTTGGGATATTTCTTCTCTGTGAAAGATAGTGAGCTAAAGACTCTGGGTAAGTCTCTCGTAACCAGGACTAATGTCTGGCAGAGGGACTCCCAGGACCCCCTTGTTAATCTGCATATTTAAGTAACTTTGGGTCTTACCCTAAGTTACTAGGGGAATCCAGACGTGGACCCCTTGCTCACTATTCTTAGAGAGGCACAGATCCACCCTACTGATGAGGTCCAACCAGACCGAAACACGTGTCTGGGGTTTCTGTTGGTACTCTTGTTCAGAGGAGAATTGCCTAGCATTTCGGTGCTGGACTGCCCCAGGGCAGGACAAAGACTGATATGTTTGGGATATTTCTTCTCTGTGAAAGATAGTGAGCTAAAGACTCTGGGTAAGTCTTTCGTAACCAGGACTAATGTCTGGCAGAGGGACTCCCAGGACCCCCCTTGTTAATCTGCATATTTAAGTAACTTTGGGTCTTACCCTAAGTTACTAGGGGAATCCAGACATGGCCCCCTTGCTCACTATTCTTAGAGAGGCACAGATCCACCCTACTGATGAGGTCCAACCAGACCGAAACACATGTCTGGGGTTTCTGTTGTTACTCTTGTTCAGAGGAGAATTGCCTAGCATTTCGGTGCTGGACTGCCCCAGGGCAGGACAAAGACTGATATGTTTGGGATATTTCTTCTCTGTGAAAGATAGTGAGCTAAAGACTCTGGGTAAGTCTCTCGTAACCAGGACTAATGTCTGGCAGAGGGACTCCCAGGACCCCCCTTGTTAATCTGGATATCACAGATGGATACATATTTGCATGACTGTGAAGACATTGCAGTGACCAGATACAGCAGGCAATTTGAATACGAATGACCTGCTATTTAAAATGGATGCCAACTTCTTATTAACGCCTCCTTGAAACTTTGGGTTGTGTGTCTATGTCCCTCTTGCATTACGCCGTTTAGTGTAGTTAGTTTTAGGCTTCAGTATTTGTAGTGTGTTTATTGAATTCATATTTAAGTTTTAAGTTGCCATCTTTATGTATAGTGTTTCCTTGTTTTATGGTACGGTGAAACGTAGTATTGCCCAATTATTTTGCATTAGTATGTGATTTTGCTTTCCGAGTGTGCATAATAATTTTAAAAATTGCAATGGAAGAAAGATGTGTACATTCATAATGTGGTAGCCTGTACCATCCTTCCAATCAACTAAGATTGTTCACATCTCTCCAGGACTATGGTGGCCAGGCTGTGTTTTAAATATTGGTTATCAATAAAGTACTCTTAGTCAAACTATAGGTCAGTGAAGGTGAGATGATTCAAGGCTGAATGCATTCTGGTGTGGGCATATAGATCTGATTTCTGCAGAAAATAAATTAACCAAAAGTGAAAATGACATGGTATACCTCTGCAACTCATCAATTCCTGTGCAGTATATTGCAGAAATAAGTTCACTCTGCAAAAGTGACTAAGCGGTTGAACAAAGGCATAATACGGCTGAGATTGTTTTCCTCGTTCATGGTCAGGCAAAGTACGTTCAGCGTAAATGTCAAAGTTATGTCTTGTTCTTGTTTTGCCATCAACATTCTTTGCTTGCTGAACTGCAGTTCACAATCTTACAAGGATGCTTTTGAGAACAGCAATTTGTACATCAGAGATACAACAATCAGCCTTGTCACATATGGGCAGAACACTGCGGAGCATTTTGGCAAGAACTTATGACAGCAGTCCATGCAGCACTGGATGTCCCTGTAAACAGCATCTGACGGAACTAAACCAAAAGTGTCCCTGTTAAGAGTTCACAGAGAAGTTCACATTGCAAAATAAAAAGCATTATTTCAATGCGTCTTCTTAAAAGTCACCAAGGGGAAACCTGAATCGGTGCATTACTCATAACATCTGCCTGCTGGTTAAAACATAAGCTATTAAAGACTGTCCAACGATTCGAATTTTTTGTTTGTTTTTGTTTTCATTTAAGCAACCTTTAACAAAGGTGCTAATGTATTGGCTCTGTAATCTATATGCTGCTTTATTGGCATTCATGCATAGAATGCACAGTGTACACGTTTAATAGTTAACAAAAATAGGGAACGGTGTATGGCAATACATGTGGAGATGAATTTGGCCCAGTGAGAAAGCCGTTCATATCCCACTTTCAAAGCTGCTGATTCAAAAAGGAAAATTAGAAAGGGCAGACAAGACTTGCTGTTGGTACAGAACTCTTGCATCCCGCCCCTTGTTGGATACTTACATTTTGGGGCACACTCCTGAGATCCACTTCATCATTGTCACCAATTGGATCGAGGATGGGTTCAAACAGTAGTAGGGCTGTAATGTCATGAATCCAAATGTTTTTTTTCTGCATTTCTTCCTCCATTTCAGTGGTGGAAATGTAACAAACACACAGAAACTCTCTTTACAGGGTGTTTTTGTATGGGGCGGGAAATACTGGCAGTTTTGTATGCAGTTCACTGTCAGCACTGTTTTTTCTCCTGTGCCAAGGATCCAACAGGGGTGGACTACATTAGAGGGAACAGTTTCAGGGACCTGGGCCTTGACCTGTAGCTGCAAATCATACAGCCTTCTCCCTGTTCGCATCGTGCAAGTGCTAGGATTCCTGAAAGTGAACATTGTGTATGTTGTACTTTATTTGTTTATAAAGTGCTTGAAAGCGCTGCACAGGTAAAAACGGTACAATACAGAAATTATTAAATAAGTTCCATCAATGATGGTCGGATGACAAATGAACGTTTTTTAAGCGCAAACGGAAAGCAGAAAAAGAAGACTGAGGGCCCAATTCATGGACACGTGTGCAGAAATCCAGCAAGTGTTGCCCGTCGAGAAGGACACTGCGTGAGCATGCGCGCAGAATGAAAAATGCAGTTTGCAAAATTTCAAGTAATTCACTGCGCAAAGTAACTGTATTCGCAAGTCGTGCCCGGAATGCTGCCCACACACCCCCACGCAAAGCATAAACAGCCAGAACAGCTACCATGTGTGCTCCCCCTGTCGTGAATACATGTGCTCTTCAACCAGTACCGTTTGTTCACTCTTCTACACTGTGTATGCTCACCCCTAAGTTAGATTGAAATACTGGTTATGTACACGCACCTCTATGTCCTATGCGCAAACCCACCTCTGTGCTGCGATTCCTACGTGCAAGTGTACTTTCTCCTGCCTTCATTTGGCGGAGAGATTGAGAGATTTGCGTGGACATTACTATGCCAATAGGCTGCGTGGGCGGTTCCATGAATATGTGTCATTTGGCATAATTGTGGGCATGCAAAGGATTGCCCGTGGGGCGTCCCTTGGAATGCCCACTTTTTCACATGTTCTTCCTATTTTCTGTATTCTGCCCCCTTCCCAGCCCTCTGCACAAGCCACGCCCATGCTCTGCATGGTATACCGCACAAGGCGCTTCACAGCTCGCAAAGACGTGCTGAGCCTGTGTAAGTCCAGTAAAAGTCCAGCACAGTCGACTCCATGAATCAGCGAATAGGGATTTGCGCACAGATGGCGTGCAAATCACTGATTTGACATGCAAATAATGCCATGAATCGGCCCCTGAATTGGCAAAGGGAGTGAATTGCAATGTTTGAAAGCCAAGAGTGCAAAGGAATGAAAGTGTGAGGAAGCACGTAAAGTGTTGGGAAATTCAAGCACATGTTTTTGAGACTGGACGGAGCAGGGTAGGACATAGATTGTACGGAGAGTAAAGGTACAGGGGGTACAAGGCCATGCATGCACTTGAATACAATGCATAAGAAATGAAGAGAAGGCAGGATTCAAAAGAAAGTCAGGATGGACACCATTAGGATTTCAAGCTAGAGATACAAGGAGGACGAGAGCAGAGTGCACGGATAGAGTCAGTTGATAGGCAAGAAGACCGATTAGCAAAGCTTAATAATAAATGAGATGAGAAAGGACAAGAGTAAAAATTATCAGTTTAGTGGCATGGAAGGATAGAGATGTCGTAGAAAGAGTGGGCAGTGTTAAAGATGTGTGGTTTGAAGGAAATAGTGGTATCAAACTAAACGCCCAGGTTATGAAGTAGAGAAGGGATAGTGTAAGGGGGAAAAAGGAAGTTGGGAGGAGAGGAATTGTAGATGATGGGGAAAAAAAGAATTTCGGTTTTAGAGGGTTTGATGTGGTGGAAGTTGGTATTCACCCATGATTGGATTGCCAAAATGCAGGAAGAGATGGTAGAATGATGCATGTCAAAGAAAAGGAAACACAGATTTGTGAATAATAAGCATTGCAGTGGGAAGAAAGACCAAAGGATGAAACAATAGAGGATATGATGGGAGGGGTTGAAAGTGTAAGTAGCTGATGAAAGAGAAAGATTGATAAGTGTTGTGAGATAGGGAAGAAGAAGTGGAATTACTTTAATAATAAGAGGAGATGCAAGAGGATCAAGTGTGGAAGAGGTAGGGTGACCACCAGAGAGAAATAAGGCAGTATTGAAGTCATAAAGAGGAGTGAAATTAGCTGCAGAGGAGGAAACAGGAGGAAAAGGGAAGTCATATGGTGTGAGATTAGATGAGAAGGAGGAACTGAGTAGGTGTAATTTGTTGATGAAATAGCAAATTCAACGGGGAGATTGGGAAGGACAGAGCTCGGTCAGAAGCTTGATGCAAAAGAATGTGAATGAGGATTTGAAAAGATGACGAGGATGAAGGGAGTGAGAATGAATGAGTTGAGAGAAAGGGTGCTTTTTGCTGACGATAAGGGCAGAATCATAAGGAGAGTAAGGTCAGATCGGAGAAGGAGATCAGCCAGGCATTGAGATTATTTTCCACTGTCGCTCCACATGTCAAAGGAGTAAGCCATGGTCGAGGAGGTGTATAGGGGGCAGAAGGTAGGAGAAAGAAGTAGAGTATCAAGAGTCGAGGCAATGCCAGAATTGGAAGAAGAGAGAGCAAATCACTGGGAGGAGGCAGAAATCAAGATGAGAAGATAAGGCAGAGAATATGACAGGAAGGGCTAAAGGATCTAAACGTACAATTTAAATACACATATGGGGAGCCAGATAGTGCAAGATCAATAGGGGAGATAAAAGGGTAAAGACAGCAAGAGGTGATCCGAAGAAGTAAAATAATAGATTTGACAGATTATTCAGTGTATTATAGGATGATTCATGGCCATGCAACTGACATATTATGGACAAAATTCACTTTTGTTAATCAGTCCACTTGAAGAATTTAGTAATATCTCTACTTTTTTACTTGTATATGTACATTTCACACAGAATGGGAGAAAAGATTACTGTACATTAATGGGTAACTTTGTGGGAGGATCCACCTTTACAAAACAAAACAAAAGATGAAACAGTATCTTAGATTAAGCGTTTGCCTATGGGAAGGCTGCAAACATCCTTCAATAAATCATAAATTGGACCAGAAAAGGGGACATTGTTAATTCTGAATTTACACTGAGGGATATTCTTGGGGCTGTTGACAACACATTGCTAAGTGTGCCCATAAAATGCACAAAGTGTGAAATCTCATTCTGGATCCCTTCCCCTATGTGGCATGTAACCTACCACAGTGGAGACCAGGACATTCAAATGTTTTGTTGGGAACACCAGACACTTAGCTAAACATGGAGGACTGTGATAGCACTTTTGGTAATGAAAGGTTGTCCTGCTATAGAGAGATCCCTGTTGTCAATAAGAAAACCTATATGTGGAACCTGTGGGCACATCCATATTTCTGAATATGGCCCAAATGGTATTACATAGAAGGTGTAAGGGATGAAGACTAAGACTCTGACACAGTGGCATTATGCTGACTGTTAAAAATGTTTTATTAATAAAATGAAAGAGAGTGTTGGGGAAATCTTATCTATCCCTAACTCTAGGTGGGGTTTCCCAGCCTCCACAAAACTAAGGAACATCCTTGTCAGAATGTCAAAAACAACAAGTTATCCATCCGGTGTACACAAACCTTACCTGACCCGCACACACTCAATATAAAGTGAGGGGGAACATGTCTACTTGCTGATCACCTGAAGCTCCTTTCCAAAGTTCCAACATAAAGTTCCAAAGAGTAAAAGAAACCAACAACATTCTACCAGTTAATGGAGGGTCTTACATCCCCCTGGATTTCTCTATGTTTTCTTTTTTTCAAACTTTCTTTATTATAATTTCTCTATGTTTTCAATGCTCTTCACTTTCCCATACTCCACAATCTCAAGGGGCTGGGGGTTAACCCTTCACGTAAGTTTCCACTGGTTTACAGTTTATCAACACAAGATATACTATTACTCTCTTGATCTATTGATCTCCATTTGGATTATATCATTCCACAATCTAAAGGCACATGACCCTGCCCTTGATAGCGTTCTTAGCTTTTCCATGGTTCACAGATTTCACAGTTCCACAATTCACAGACTCAAGGGGAATGCCCCTTCCCCTGAGTTTTCTTAACTATACCACCGTTCACAGACTTCACCTGCAAAAGGGGAGAGAGGTGCCCTTCCACTAGATTTCACACATTTGGGCAACTGCTTTCCCACTTTTACAAGTTCAGCAATTTCAATTAGGTGCGAGTCCCAGACTCACTGTATGCCTGGTTTACTTTCCTGCCAGGCCTTCCTTGCTTGGTCAATTGGATGTGGGTCCAAGACTCACTGTATGCCTGGTTTACTCTCCTTCCAGGGCCAAGACTCACTGTATGCCTGGTTTACTCTCCTAACAGGGCTTTCTTTTTTCATCACTTGGTTGTGGGTCCCAGACCTGCTCTATGCCGGATTTACTCTCCTGCTACGACTTTCTTAATTGGTTCAGTATTTGGGTGTGGGTCCCAGACTTGCACTTCTCATCAGTCATCACCTTCTCCTTAATATAGTTCCAAAATTATTTAATTATACTTTTCATATATTGTGTCAGGAACCCATCTTCATTCATCTTGGTCTCTTTGCTCAGTATCCCCTGCATCCCAGCATCCTCATTCGGGCTTCCCTAGTTCATCAACAGTTCGCAGCATCTGCCTTGAAGCGCCACAGCATCCCACGATTGCTCTCTGGGTTCACTGGTCTCTGTTGCCTGCTTTGGTGTTCTTTACATCTCACTGTTCTCATTGATACTTGCTTGCCGGCGGGTAGGGTGTCCCATCTGCTCTCTGGTGGCCTCTTTATCTCCTTCTTGTCCTTACAGCACCTACTTTCTGTGGCACAAGTATGGTGAAACTTACACTTCCAAACTTCCCTGGACGGCATCGGTAGCAGCTTCTCCGCTCCGTGCTGCAGCCTGCTATTCTTCAGTGTCCCAAATGACATTGGGAAAAGTGAGTCTCACCTTCTTTCCACATCTGGTGTTTTTAAATGTCACAGCGCCGGGTAAACCTTTCCAATAACTAGAGCGCAGCGTTTGCTTTCTGGTTCTAGTTATCTTCATTACTCCAGTCCTCTTCCTCATCTCAGTGTTATTAACCAAAGGGGAATGTAAATACAGTTGGTGATTGGTCATGACTGGCGCTCCTACACCGACACTAAAGTATGCCATACAATAATAGGGAGGCAAGTGGGTGTTACCAGAGGTTAAAGAAACAGGGAAATGCCTGCCTTGACCTCCCAAGTCTTCTCCACCTCCCGAGGGTTGTCTTCCCTCATGTGGTCCTCCCACAGATGGCAACTACCAGGATCAGAGTCAGGTAGGTAGCTTCTACCTTTCCCTGGCTACATAAGGGGAGATTTCCCCCCGGTGAAGTAGTGACAACCTTGATAGATTTGCCACAGATGTCAAACATAGCATGTTTACAACTTCTCTTTGCATTACAACAATGTGAAATCCACATCTCACATTCTACAGCTATAGAAACAATAACACACTTTTCATATGATTTACACAATTCCATTGTTATGTCCATTGATAAAATGGTACTGCTTTTATTGTATTATATCATAATTATTGAGGTGTTATTTCGAATAGAAATGACAGAAAAAGTAGGCAGTTACAGAGATAGTAGTAGCAGTCCCAGCATAAGGTGCCTAAACAAAATAGCATTTTTGCTTTAAATGTTGTAAGTCCACTGATGAAGGGTTACATGTCGGAGAATCTGCCAGGGAAAGAATCAGGGGACATAACAGCATTTTTACTTGCTAGACTGAATCTGATATGTACATTTTTATAATGTATGCAGGGTAGTGCTAAGGGCTCATTTCAGAAGGCTTTGTGTATGCACTTAGGATAGGAAGGTGGGATGTTGGGGAGGATCCCTCCATCACTATCAGATGCAGTTTTGAAGTGAGCTACTAAAGGTATTCCTTGATGTCTAATAATAAGGATGAAGGGAGGTAACATAGACAATGTCTCCAGGTATAAACTTAACTTTGAACTCCTGTGTCCAACACAAGCTCTTTAAGACGAGGTAACAATACTTAGAGATAGTTGAGGATGCAGAATATACTTAAACATCAATAATCAAACTGACTCAGGAGTTGGCAAAATACATCGGTTCTAATATCAATTATCTAAAACAGGGAGTTACAACGAAAATCAACAAACTCGCTCAATGTTCTCACTCAATGCGTTTCATAAAGAATTCAGCTTTTATACTAAAAACTCATCATCATTGACATCAACCTATGTGACAAACTACAAAAACTACTTGGGAAATTGACTGGCTTACAGGGAAGATCACATCTAGGTATATGTTCTGGACTTGCCAGGGAAGGTGATTGGATCTCTATTGTCAGGTGGGGCAACTAAGCCCTCCTCTAGTGCAGGTTTCTACGAACGTCATCAAATACACACAATCCCATTGGTTATACAAATTATAGGGCTCTTCCACTACGTGGCCCTCTATAATTGGTTGGCAGTGGCACCTTCACACCCCTTTGTAATATTCCACGCACGGAAGCAGCACACAGGCTGCCCATAACCATAGCTTCCCACCAATTAGCCTGCCATCTATCATCACTCTTGCCTTCTGCCAGTCAATTAAGTCTTTGAACTCATCCTTGGAAATGTTTTCTGTGCCTGAGAATGAGAGGGAGTAAGGGCGTATAGGCATACTCTGTCTCTTGGTTTCGATGCAGCTCATCCCAATGTCTTATTTTCATCCAACCACATGACTGCAGACCATGTTTTAGAGTCTTCCTACATTTAAAATACTATTAAATGATGAACCTCTGACGTCTTCAATGTTTTCGCTTATTACCTAAGACAGAAGTTTTGTTATTTTCCCACATTCTGTAACCACTGCATGAACATTCAAGCTGACAGTGGCCTTGACTTCCTGGTGCTGGGGCAGCCAGCCTTTCTTCGATCCACCTTTGTAATTCACTTGCTTTCCAACTACGACATACTAAAAAGCCTTTCTGCTCACAGGGTCCAGCTCTGCTAAACTGTGTTGTGGAATCATTCATAGTTCATAAAGTCCTATGCATCTACGTTGGTGCATCGCTGCAATCTATTCACTACGTATCCAGCAAACTTTGTCTACTTGCGTTACTCCATCTGTACAATTGTAAAATGACTTGATATCTTCATTATTTCTGTAGCATGAGCATCTTCATCTTGAGCCTGAAATGTTGCTCATCTTTGACACCTCCTCTTAGGAGCCTATAGAATGTCTATGATCTTCAGCTTCTTACTTCTTTTCTAGGTGTGTCGGCTCTGCTTTTCATGACATCGCCAGTCTTCTCCTTTCCATTACCTCAAATATTGGCCAGCTATAAAACACTTCTCAAACTAAAAGCTTTGCAGCGCAAGTGGCATCTGGGAGTGTGCGTGGATCAGCCTTGATCCACCTAGAAAAGGCGCACACCACCACTATCAGATATCTATAACCATTACAGACCTGCAGCATATCAACATAGTTGATATGTAAATGCTGAAAAGGACTATTCGGTCGAGGTATACCTCCTCTGACTGTTCGCAGTGTGTGCCCAGCAGAAAACCTTTGACATAAGATGCAATTTACTACATAAAAAGCAATGTGCTCTAAACATTTGTTATAAACCAGTCCTCTGCAATAGTTGCTGCAAGGCTTTTCCTAGTGACATGCACAGGGTAGTGTAGCTGTTTCAACGCCACCCTTATTAGGGCTACAGGCATCACCGGTTTGCCAGTGCTTTCCTGTCGCTACAATGCCTCGGAAGGGGATAAAGAACACCCCCTCCATGCCCACAGGTCTTTCTCATCCTGTGGTGCTCCACCTTGAATTCCCCCCAATTGTGTCTTCGATAAATTATTAAAGCTTTCATTTACCATAATCATCACCACAATTCTTTCATTCACATCAGGCGTATAAAAGCTCATTTTGTCTATTGAATATGCAACTCTTTTGGTTTTTTTGTCTGCGGCTTGGTTTCTGTGTGAAATAACATCTGCTCTCTTAGTGTGCGCTCGCACTTAACTATCATGATGGCTACTAGGAGTTGTAGTGCTTTAATAAGTCTGTCCAATAAGGCGGCATTCTGCACTGAAGTGCTGTCCGCTCGGAGGTAGCCCCTCCTTTTCCAACGTTCTAGCCCTGTGTCTATTGTTGACATCACATAGGCAGAGTCATTGTACACAGGTACCTCCTGGTCTGCATTTTTCTCGAGCGTGACAATCGGCACCACTAATTCTGCAGCTTGTGCTGAAAAGTGAGACGTAGTCTTGCACTTATCATTACTTCAAATTCCCCATCATCTCTGTGCCTTACTACAGTGGCACCTGAATGTCTTTGCCCATCAGTTTAATAGATCCTTGAAGAACCATCATAGAATTCCTCACAGTTTGACCAATCATGTGCTTGCTCGTCCTCTGCCAGTGGTTCAGCTACAAACGTGGCAGGGTTCACCGTTTTACATCTTACTATTTTGATCGCTGATTCGATATGACCACCTCATAAGCAGAAGCTCTTTGAGATGTCAGCGTATATTTCATTTTTTCCAAAACAGCAAATAATGCATGCTCAACGAACAACGTTATGGAACGCCCCATTACTAGGCTAGCAGACTTCTCAATAGCAAACATTGCGGCTGTCAAATATTGTTCACAAGGGAAGTGACACCTCATTACTGAGTCCAAAATCCCACTGTAATATGCTTAGGGCTTGTACCGCCTAAGTAGTTTTCTGCATAAGTACTTCTGTCATGACTGTTCCATTTGTGTGCGAAAATAAAAATAATTCCTAAAAATAATTGGGAATCCCTAAAACTGGTGCTGTACAAAATGCCCTTTTTTAACTCATCAAACCCTGGCTCCATTTCCTCAGTCCATACAATCTTTTCCTGATAAGCTTGAGCCTTTTTTAGGGCCTGCAACAATGGCTTCGGATATGAAATATAATCAAATACCCATGCTCTTACATTATTGCACAGTCCTAAAAACTGTTGAATGTGCTTTATCGTGTGTGGTTTTGCCGTTTTCAAAATTGCTTCAGCCCTTTTTGGTGTGACTTTCTTTCCTTCATGTGAAATTAACTGGCCTATGTATAATACCTCTTCTTGACAATACTGCATTTTACTTTGTCCACTTCGTATCCTTTCTCAGCTAAAATAATCATTAGCTGTAATGAGTCATGTTTGCACTCTTCCTTTGACTTGTTGCAGACCAAAATATGTATTTCAGCACGACACTTGGCAAATCAATATTGCTTAAGTCAATCTGCAGGACTCTATTGAAAATTGATAGAGACTCACAATACCCTTGAGGTGGTCTTGTGCTTTTTAACTTAGCCTGATGGATCCTGAGAATCTTTATGAAACGGGATTGAGAAAAATTCATTTTTCAAATCAATCACAGTGAAATAACATGCCTCAACAGGGATACTACATAATATTGTCGCCGGATTAGGAACTGGAGGAAACGCGGCCTCTACAATCTGATTAATTGTGCTCATGTCTCGCACTAAACGCCACGTCCGCCTCTTTGATTTTTTGACCAGATACACTGCAGTATAGCATGGTGACTCTGACATCACTAAAATGCCTTGATCCATCATGGCGGATATCATCTTGAAAATGCCCCGTTTACCTCTCGAGACATGGATATTGTCGTCCTCAAGGTAAAATTACTCCTGGCTTCAATTTAATCTTAACTTCTCCAACACCCTTTAATAGGCCTATTTCATAAGGGCCCGTAGTCCATAATGAAACTGGCGCTTTTGCATTGTCTACATCAAAAAATGCAGAACCCTGTCACACTATCATCATTCTCTCTGGAACCTTGCGTCTTTCTGCCCTAACCCAATACATAATATTAATTTTGAACACTACTTCGTCATCAGATGGGTCATCATTAAATATGTCCTCATCAGTGACGTCAGTAAGTCTGTAACCCTGTCCAATATGCAATTGCTGTGCTCCATGATCTGCTGTTATCATCAAATCCTATGATCATGGACAAGACCACTCGTACTACAGCTGCTTGTAACTCTAAGGGAAAAATCTGTCCCTCCTCTTCGTCCATGGGAATCTCAGGCCCTAACAGAAATTCATCAGGTTTTCTCATGGTCTTACCTACAAAACCAGGCAACGGTGTCAACAAAATGCTTACCCCATAATGAACTTCTGGTTCTAACGGTACCCCTCTTATGGCTATTTGTCCTGTAAATGCCAGGATGAATTCACTCACATTTAAATAATGAATTCCTGGTATTGAACACACAGTGCATTCATCAGTAAAAGAAATGGTCATGTTTAGTTTCGTCATTAGATATCGACCCAGTATATTAACTGGTGTCTGTTTTGAATACAACAATCGGACAGACATATCACATTCTCCTCTAGAGAGTGGCAAATTTTCCAGTAAAAGGATCTCCTTTGAGCATTCATGGCATTACCTGATAGTAAAAATGTTCCCTCCTGTATACATGAGTGAGTTGCACCGTGTCTACTAAAAAAGAAAAGGATTTGCCTCCGATCATGACATCAACCCTTGATTCCTCTTGAGGATTTGGCATTACTATTAGTACTGAACACATCAAGTCACCCAGTGAGCTCTCCTATTGTGGGTACATGCTTATTCCTGTGCCCATAAAAGGATTCCCACCCTCAATAGTGACACCCCTATCCTGGGAGTCAACAACTGTCCTGTGTTTGCGCTCTGCTGTATCTGCATGTGTGCGTGCTGTGACTGTCCTTGTGGCGGATTCAATGGTGCTTGCTGTGGTTGCATATCCTGTTGCTGTTTGATCTTGTGCAAACCTGTCCCTCCTTTGTGAGTTATATGCAGGTGGATAAATGGGCCCGCCTCTTGAGAACTGTCCATTTTGTACATACCCTTGGCTCCCACATGTTTGTGCTATGTGCCCTGTTATTCCACATGTCCAACATATAGGAGGGAGTCTTCAAATTTTCCCTCCCTGCATGCCTTGTTTATCATTCTGCATAGGCTGAAATTCACCTTGGTTACTCTGGAAATGTCCTTGATTATTCTGAAAGCCTCCTCTTACGCTGAAGTGTCCTCTACCTCATGATATAATTCCATTGCCTCCTTGATCAAACTGCCATTGGTTATTCACCTGCTGTCTGCTGTGATCCTGGCCCTTCTCCACTAGTTAACATTGCCCCTTGTGTAGCATACTTGGATAGCTTCCTCAAGCTTCCCACCATCTGCTTTCTTTTGATTTTTCTCCTGCAACAATTGGCAATGATGCACAATGGTCAGCTGTATTTCTGGCCATGGTTTTGCCTCCATACCCGCCAGCTTCTTGAGATGTCTCTGGACTGTGTCTGGTAGCCCTTGACATAATTTATAATAGAATACAGGTAATGATTTACCCCATGGCTCGTGCATTTCCAAGCTCCATTGCTCTTGGAAATTCGGAATGTAAATAAGTGGATCCTCCCCTTCCTGCATCTTATGTGCCATTATAGTGCCCATATCTGACGTATCAGGATACTAACCTCGAAGCGCTTTCCAGACTGCCGCTCTAAAATTATTAAATGGCGCTCTGTCATGAACTGTGTTCTGGGCAGTGACACCTGTGTATCCTGTTCTTGACCAAATGTCATCAGCTCTCTCCCCAAGTATAGCTGCTAGAAGACACTTAATGTCCCCTATAGCTAGCGTATTTCTCCTGTCATTTTCTCTAATTCATGTATCCATTTTCCAGCACCCGATGTCAAACTTGGGAATTTACACCTTAAATTATCCTTGTCCATTGAGGGCCATGTTATGTACTGTGGTCTGACCCCTCCTTTTTCTAACAACGGGAACTGCAAGATCCCAAAATCGCACTTGTTTCCCATTGTCTGCCTGTCAATAGCAGGGACAATGGTTCAACACCGTCGTCTTCCTGGTAAGGACCTTAGCCTGCTCACATAAGGTGGCGAGTCCCCCCTCACTTTATGGGATTGTCCTTTAGGTTGATCTGGCCGATCCAGGGGCTCTGGCATCCTTGATTTAGTTAGGTCCAGATCTGACCATCTCATTTCCATGCCTGTCAGTGAACACCACTCAAGATCACATGCACTAACTCCCTCCTCCCCACAGAAGGTTTCTCTGTCTTCGTCTGACATATCTTGACCCCAACTAGTGTGGCTTTCCTCTTTCTCATCTCTATTCAGAGTCATTTTGACCAAAGACAAGGGACTATGCTCGAGGCTGAACAAACCTCCCCCTTTACCTTGCAACTGTGCACCTTCAAATCATAATTTTTTTTTCTTTATTTTTTTATTCACTTTTGGTCGTCATTTCATGATAAAACTTATTGATTTTCTCTCTAAAGCTTCTTATATCAAAATTATCCTCTAGATCCACTCTGGACAATCCTGGTATTGGTTCATGTGTCAGGAAGAATTCTTCTATGTCCTCCTATGCTACTACTGGATTAGGTTCCATTAATTCTTTCTCTATGCGATCAATGTTGCATGCCCTTTGCCTTCTCTTGGGTTCCATTTCCTCATCAAACTCTCTTTGTTTCTTTGCTTCCTCCTTAACCCTTTCCTCTTCCTTTCTTCTAACCTCTCTTCTCGTGTTTGCCCTGTGCACTTCTTCATCTCTGTGGCTTTGCATTCTTTTATGCCTTAATTTTTGTTCTTCATCTCCTTCTCTTTTCTTTTCTCGTTCTTAGATTGCTCTTTGCCTGTTATCATACTTCCTTTGCTCCTCTGCTCTTTCCTGTTTTTTCAACTGTTCATTTTGATACAGCTGTTCCCACCTTTGTCTACTCTTTCTGTTGGCCTTGCCTTCTTTCAATAATTTCTCGGATCTGCGTGATTGTTCTGTCAATGAAAAAAGTCAGTGATGGAAAAGTTTGCATGAGAAATGTACGCACCTCAAAAAGTGTGTACATTTCTCATGCAAACATACACTGCAAACCACTACATACCCAGACCCCCACCCACACCCACAACACACCCATGACACCCCCCACCCACACCCCAAGACACCCCCACCCACACCCCAACATAATCAAACCCTACTTACCTTTTCTTCACGCTGTGTCCCTGTGGTGCCAGTTCCCTTTCAGTTCCGTGATCGGGAACCGGCACACAGGGTCCTTTTTTCTTTTCTTTTTTTGTTTTTTACATGGGGGACACACCTGCAGCCCCCTTTTTTATTTTTTATTTTTTTTTCTCGGTTGTGCTGTAGGGGTGTCCCCTGCAACACCCTGCTCACTATACCACACAGTATAGTGAGCAGGGTGTTGTAGGGACACCTCTGCAGCCCCTGTTTTTTTGTGTTTTCCTTTATTGGGTGTGCAGCGGGGTGTATAATATGTATAGTATGGTGGGCAAGGTGTTGCAGAGGACACCCCCGCAGACCCCACAGTTTTTCTTTTCTTTTTTTACTTACCTACAATGCATACCACCAAAGGTTCGAACTTTTGGTGTTCGAACCTTTGGTGGTATGCATTGTTGGACTTTTGGTAAAGTCAGACCTTTTTTTCGGTCCTTTCGCACAGTTCCCATTTCACTCTTTTTTATCTTTTTTATTCTGTTCGTCCTGATCTTCTTTTTGTCTTACTTCCTCAATGCTCATTCCATCAAGTTTGAGCAATATCTGATCACTCATCCATTTGTTCTGTATGAATGCTACCTCGTCAGCTTTATCTTTCTCTCCTTTCCATCTTTTTATTTCTCTCTCTATATCTAGAGGTATATCTGGTCGATCACCTCTCTCATTGTCCTGTGGGACTTTAGAGATCACATCTTTTTCTGGAGTCTTTTCAGGACTCTCATCGCTGCTACATGCAGGCGACTTATAATTTGGGTTGCTATATCCCGTCGCTGCCTTTAAGCTCTCTTAAAGGATATAATCCTTCATCTTTTGTACCATCACCATTTACTTCGGGTGCAGTAGGGGCAGCAGAATGCTCTTCACCCCCTCTATTTACGACGGTTAAGCATCCAGTCTTCAGGAAGCAGGTCTTCCCTTTCCTCCTGGTACGTCTTCCAAAGCTCTAAGCTAGCTAACCTCTTTTCCAGCTTTTTCCTGTTTATGCTGCGTGCAAATATGTTGTCATGTGTTGCAAAACGGCTTTGGACAGTGATCTCCCTTGTGGCCATGGCATGAACATTTTATCTGCCGTACCCTTACCCAATTCTGCACTGCACTGCTTGAGCTCGGGTGCATGTTTCGGCACCTGTCTGCACAAGTGTGTAAGCAGAGTAATATCCTCCATCATGACTAAGTCACAATGGACTGTTACTATTCACTGTTATTTTACACAAATAAATGCTTTTCAGAAAAATAATACAATATGAGCATTCCCAAATGTTATGCACTCCTCTCCGCCACCATGTGCCCCCACCTACTTACCTGGTCTGGCAAGATCTCAGTGGCTGCGCGGACCGTGAATTCCTTCCGCTCAGCCTCCAGCAGCGCGCCATGCGCCATGGTGTCCCTGGTGCCTGTTCTCCCGACCGCGTTGGGGCTTGCCCTGGTGCTTGCAGGCACACAGGAGTGCCCTCCATCTTCGCAGGTGCCCGGTGGTCACGGCGCTCCACAACAGAAGGTCAAGTGAACTGATGAGTGGTCACGTGACCCAGAAACAATTCAAAATGCGGTCACATGACCAGGTGGGCAGTCACGTGACCCGGAAGAATGCCTGAAAAGAGCTCTGGCCCTCTTAATCACTGCTTCTCAGCTGTTCCTTCGGCGAGTAGCATTTCTTGTGCACCTCGTGTTGTTGCTGCTGGATTTCCTGGATTCTTGACCTTGTTTTCTCTACTGGATTGCCTTTCCGGATTTGCCCATTGAAACCTTGTGTACTGGAACTGAGTAGACCCTTGGATTGCCTCAATGGACTGCATTTGGATCTTGCCCCCTGGATTTGATTGTTTTTGGACTACTTTGCCTGTACTGCTCAAGACCCCTGGAACGCTTCTTGGACTGCCTTGTTTTCTACCCCTGGGATTCAAGTACTTGAAGTGGAAACTAAGTCCTACTTCTTGGGTGTTACGGCCTGACTTCATTGAACCCTTGTGGTTCCCAGAACCCCCACTCTCCAACCTTCAGGGGGGAACAGCTAGGTTCCAAGCTGACACCGTCCTCCTTAGGGTAGGTGTTCTTTTCTGCCTGTTCACTTGTGATTATTGTAGTAACTTTACACCTGCATAAAAACCATGCCTTTCCCTTACAGTCATCCGGGACCTGGTGTTTCCTGTTCCTGCCTATCACCTATGGCCCCAATAACCAGTCAGCGAGTTGATAGCTCTTCTCTGACTGGTACTTGGGGACGGAGGTATAATAATCCACGTGGACCTCAGATTATTACAGACTGAGAAACCCCCCTCCACAGGATTAAGGATACCTCTGCCGGGGACCCGGTGGCTGCCCTTGTCCAAGAAATCACTGTTCTTAGGGCTGATTTGATGGCTGCTACCACAGCCATCCATCAGCGATTAGACATGATACAAAGTGAAAGACATGCCTTGCCTCTGGATGAGGAATTCAGGGATGCCCTTTCACAACCAGAATCACCCACAGGGCCTGTCGCCCCAGCCCCGGTATATGTACCCACTCCCTTCCCGTTAGCAGCCCCTGAGAAGTTCCAGGGTGACCCCTGGAAGTTCCATACCTCTTGAACCAATGTAAGCTGCATTTTATGTGCCGCCCGCAAGCCTTCCCCGATTCCACCACCAAAGCTGCTTTCACTTTATCTCATCTAACCAGCATTGCCGCCACGTGGGCTAACCCATTATTGGCAAACGACAGCCCTGTGCTGTATGATTTTGACAGGCTAGTGGCAGAGATGACCAGGGTGTTTGATACACGTCACAAAGCACAGACTTGTGACTTGGAACTCCTCGACCTGACACAAGGGAAAGCCACCTTGATTGAATACATAACACAATTTAATCAACTATCTGGTGAGACGGCCTGGCCAGAAGATAAAAAGGCAGTTGTTTTTTACAGGGGGCTTAGTGATCATATGAAAGATGCCCTTGCTGTAGTACCCTTGCTGCCTATGCAATATCCAGACCTGGTGGACTTAGCATTACAAGTTGATGCCAGGCACTCTGAAAGAAAGACAGAGTCTAACAGTGTTAATCCTTTGTTTTCTTGGCACCCTCCCACTTCCGAGCCACCTAGCGAACCCATGAAAATTGGGGGTGTCCGCAGTCCCATCTCACCTACCGAGAGGGAAAGATGCAGACAAGCCAATGCCTGCTTCTACTGCGGTCTGAATGGTCATTTCGTTAAAGAATGTCCCAGAGAGCCCAAACAAAGAACCACAGGTTTTCTGAAGGCTCGTCTCTAGGTCAGGGGGCACGGACGAACCTACCAATACAGCACAAAATGCCCCCTCCCTTGTCAGATTCCACCCGGCCATTGTCTCTCGCGGCTCTTTTGTTTTCTGCTGATAATATCAAACACCAGGTACACTTGGTCATGACTCCGGAGACACAGGCAACTACGTCGACATATCACTGGCCGCTTCACTGAACTTGCCCTTACAGAATAAAAGAAACCCCAAACTGGTACAAGCTTTAGACGGGTCTCCCTTGCTTTCGGGCCTTATTAGACAACACACAGCACCAGTAACCCTCCTCATGCAGGACACACACCAAGATGTCCTTACTTTTGATTTGATTACCACCCTACAATAAGGTCTCATCCTCGGCATTCATGGCTACACACACATAACCCCGTCATCAATTGGTCCAAAGGTTTAGTTGTCTTTGTGTCTATGTATTGCCAAGAACATTGGCTTACCTCTCCGGAATCAGTAACCACACCAGCACAAGTGCTTGGGGCCTTGGCTCAGTTATCTATACACGAACCCCAACAAATGGAGGTTGACACCCCAGAACATGTAGTCGGCCTTGTTGCAACCCACATACCCACTGAGTACCATGATTACTTGGAAGTCTTTGATAAGAAGACCTTGGAACACTTGCCTCCTCATCGGTCATATGACTGCCCTATAGATCTGGTTCCTGGGGCTGCTGTGCCTTGTGGACACATGTACTCTCTCTCTTCATCAGAAGATACCATCCTGAAAGAATATGTACACCATTCCCTTCAGCTAAGACACATTAGACCATCCCAGTCCCCCGCTGCTAGCCCGATCTTCTTTGTTCCTAAAAAAGAAGGCGATCTCCGCCCATGTATTGATTATCAGTTCCTCAACCATATCATGGTCAAGGATCGCTACCCTATTCTCCTCATCACACCTCTACTGGACCGACTAACACATTCCACACTCTTTACTAAGCTCGACTTACGAGGTGGGTACAACATTATACGCGTCCGGGAAGGTGATGAATGGAAAATGACTTTTTGCACTAAGTACGGTCTTTTTGAGTACACTGTTATGCCCTTCGGGCTCTGCAATTCACCAGCAACCTTTCAAAGATTCATGAATTACATCTTCTACAAAATCATCGATACCTATATGGTGGTTTACCTGGATGATATTTTGGTTTTATCACACTCCTAGCAGGAACATGTTTTACACATCCAGGAGGTCTTAAGCCAACTACGTACTCACCATTTCTACGCCAAGCCTGAAAAGTGCCTGTTCCATGTCCATGAAGTAGAATTTTTGGGATTTCACATCACTCCCGGGGACTTAGCTATGAACACTACGAAGGTCCGAGCAGTCATTGACTGGCCCACTCTAAAAACTGTGAAAGAGGTACAGTCCTTTCTTGGTTTCGCCAACTTCTACAGAAGTTTCATCGCAGGTTTCTAGGCTATTGCTGCACCACTGACCCAACTCACAAGCCCCCGTACCACATTCGTATAGACCTCCTTGCATCAGAACGCATTCAAAGCTCTCAAAATGGCATTCACCACTGCCCCCATACTGCAGCACCCTAATCCAGAGCTTTCATATGTCCTAGAAGCTGATGCCTCGTCATATGCCTTAGGTGCCGTTTTGTTTCAATCATGACCCACCACCGGTCTCTTACACCCAGTCGCCTTCCATTCACGAAAGTTCACTCCAGCATAAAGCCACTACACAGTCACAGAGAAAGAGCTCCTGTCTGTAAAGGACGCCTTCCAGGTGTGGTGACAACATTTACTTGGGGCTAAACACCAGGTTACGATTTACACAGACGACCGCAATCTCCAGGACCTGGACACGTTTAAATGCACCAACAGTCGACAGGTCCGTTGGCATTTCTTTTTCTCTGCTTATGAAGCATCGTCCAGGCACCGCACATTGGAAAGCGGATGCCCTTTCCCGCATTCCCGGGGGCATTTCACTTCCAATCTTTCCCGAGACCCTGTTGGAAAGCAAACACATCATCTGTTTATGTACGCCACCAGCAGATTTATTGTCTCTCATCTGCCAATGGGTTACCGCACACCCAGACCAATTACGAGACTGGGAAATAGAGATACACAACGGTTTGCCGTTCATACAGGGTAAACTTTATTTACCTACACCAGACACACACACCTTAGCATTGGAGTGGTCCCATGATGCAGTCATCAATGGACATCCCGCCCAAAAACGTTCTGTGGCCCTGCTCCAGCGTTGCTGCTGGTGGCCTTCCATGCACAGCGACAAAGTGTCTTACGTGGCTTCTTGTTCTGTGTGCGCCCAGTGCAAGAACAGAAAGGGTCGTCCCCCAGGGCTATTGCAACCATTACCCCTTCCATTAAGACCATGACCATGGCACACTGTCTCTATGGACTTTGTATTTGGGTTGTGGTCAATTCCTTCACGAAAATGGTCTGTTTTGTTCCCTGCACCGGAATACCCACAGCTCCTGTCCTAGCTGATCTCTTTTTTTGCCACGTCTTTTGTCACTTTGGGTTACCTTCCATCGTGGTATCTGACCGGGGTTCTCAGTTCACCTCCTGATTTTGGCAATCCCTTACCAAACTACTAGGGATGACATGCGCTTCTCATCCTCTTACCACCCTGAGACAGACGGGCAGACCGAACACGTCAACCAGTCCATGGAGCAGTATCTGCATTGCCTTTCCTTACAGCATCAGCAATCCTGGTACCAGGTACTCTATGTGGCCAAATTCGCATACAACAACACACTTCATTCATTCACAGGCTATTCACCCTTTTATTCCCTATACAGTCAACACCCTCGCATCCTTCCATTCCCTGATTTCATCCCCACACTACCAGCCTCTGTCTCCTTCTGCATAAGTAATTTAAGGGACATACACACACAGACCTTACTGCACCTTCGGGAATCGCAGGTTCTAATGTGTAAAGCGGCTGACAAGAAGTGCACAACAGCCCCTACCTACGCTGTAGGGGACAGAGTTTGGCTCTCCACTAGGCACCTCCCGATACCGGGCTGTCGCAAGCTCTTACTCCGTTTCGTCGGCTCGTACCGAGTGACTAAAGTCATCAACCCTGTGGCCTACCGACTCTCACTGCCTGTCTCCTGGCGTATCCACACTGTATTTCACACTTCACTCCTCAAACCAAGTCCAGATACTATGCAGATTCTCTTACTTCCTTCCCCTGTGTTGAAGGGCACCTCTGTAGAATACGAGCTCAGTGGTATCCTTGGGTCTCGCATCATTCGGGGATGCCTTTACTACCTGGTAGATTGGTTGGGGTATGGTCCAGAGGAAAAGCCCTGGGAACCCGCTAGTCAGGTCCATGCCCCATTGTTGGTTTCCTGTTTTCAAAAAGATAGCCCACTCAGCCCACAGGGATGTGTGCCCTCGGGGGGGCTCTGTTATGCACTCCTCGCTGCCACCACGAGTCCCCACCTCCTTACCTGGTCTTCCGAGGTCACGGCAGCCGCGCGGACCACGGATTCCTTCCACTCGGCCTCCTGTGGCACGCTGTGCACCGTGGTGTCCCTGGCGCCTGTTCTCCCGAACACATTGGGGCTTGCCCTGGTGCTTGCAGGCACTCAGGAGTGCCCTCCGTCTTTGTGGGGCTCGGTGGACACGGCGCTCCACAACAGAAGGTCACGTGAACCGATTAGCGGTCATGTGACCCAGAAACAATTCAAAATGCGGTCAAGTGACCAGGTGGGCAGTCACGTGACCCGGAAGAATGCCTGAAAAGAGCTACGGCCCTCTCAGTCACTGCTTCTCAGCTGTTTCTTCGGCGAGTAGCATTTCTTGTGCTCCTCATGTTCCTACTGCTGGATTTCCTGGATTCTTGACCTTGTTTTCTCTACTGGATTGCCTTTCTGGATTTGTCCATTGAAACCTTGTGTACTGGAACTGAGTAGACCCTTGGATTGCCTCACTGAACTGCTTTTGGATCTTGCCCCCTGGATTTGATTGTTTTTGGACTACTTTGCCTGTACTGCTCAAGACCCCTGGAACACTTCTTGGACTGCCTTGTTTTCTAACCCTCGGATTCAAGTACTTGCAGTGAAAACAAAGTCCTTCTTCTTTGGTGTTACGGCCTGACTTCATTGAACCCTTGAGGTTCCCAGAACTCCCACTCCCCACTCCTTCAGGGGGGAACAGCTAGGTTACAAGCTGACACGGTCCTCCTTAGGGTAGGTGTTCTTTTCTGCCTGTTCACTTGTGATTATTGTAGTAACCTTACACCTGCATACTAACCATGCGTTTCCCTTGCAGCCATCCTGGAACCGGTGTTTCCTGTTCCTGCCTATCACCTGTGGCCCCAATAACCAGTCAGCGAGTTGATAGCTCTTCTCTGACTAGTACTTGGGGACGGAAGTATAATAATCCATGTGGACCTCAGATCATTACACCCAATTATTGCAACCCCAAACCTCTGTTTCACTTCTACTTCAATCTACTTATTCATTGAACGGTATCAGTCGACTATAAATAAATAATTACATTTCAAATATCAATGTTTCTACCACAGTTTATTTCTTCCTTGTTTTTAAATATTTCATTTCATTACCACATACATATACACTATGCAGACAGACACAATGACAGACTGGCTGGCCTAAATGTACTTCGGTCAACGCTCCTTGTGACTATTCCTGCCCCTAATAATGACTCCAAACAGGGTATGAACTGTCCTGTTTAACAATCCTTGATTGTTCGTAGCCTAGATATATCCACTTGGTCTTTAGGACATTTTCCTTCTAACCATCCTTGATGTAGGATTCTGGGCTCCTCGTCTATATACCTTAAACTATGATGCTCTTCGTCTTAAACCATGATGCTCTTCATCTTAAACCAAACATAAAATACCGCAACCATCCCTCTGTTACTCTTTCCCCGTTATCACTCTTCCCCACTCAATGCTCATTCAGTTTGCCACCTCAATCAGCCTATTCATCATTCGTGTTTTTGACTTCCAACCCTCGGGATCGCCTCCTCCTCAATCAGCCGCTTCAGCCTTCTGTTCACTCAGCTTCTTGTAGAAGTCTGAAGGGGATTACGCTTGAAAACGAGGGGCCCATCCAACCTGTACTTGCAGTTTAATTTAACAAGTGGACGCTATCCACAAGGAGCTTCCCGTTCCTCCAGCTAAATGGTGGAGGACGTCCGATATTTCTGAGACCCCAAACCTTACTAGGTCAATGGATTTTTAACCATCATCTCTCTGCTACCACGTGAACTTGTGTGTTCAACTCAAGCTTTTTAAGATGAGGTAACAATACATTGAGATAGATGTGGATGCAGAATATACTCAAACATCAATAATCAAACTGACTCAGAAAGTAGGCAAAATATGTTTGTTTTAATATCAATTATCTAAAACAAGGAGTCATAATGATCTTCTCACTCAACACATTTCATAAAAAATGTAGTTTATATACAAAAAATGTGTCATCATTGAGGTCACCCTATGTGGCAAACTACAAAAACCTACTTGAGAAAGTAATTGGCTTACAGGGAACATCTAAGTATACGTTCCATATTTGTCACGGAAGGTGATTGGATACTGTCAGGTGGAGCAACTAAGCCCTCCTCTAGTGCAGGTTTCTACAAACGTCATCAAATACACAACGTCCCATTGGTTATGCAAACTGTTGGGCTCTTCTACTATGTGGTCCTCTATAATTGGTTGGCACGGTCGTACCCCTGTGTAATATTCCACAGATGCAAGGAGCACGCATCCTGGCATCCAGGTGCGGGTGGACTGGTCATAACTATAGCTTTCAACCAATAGCCTGCCATCTATCATCACTTTTGCCTTCTGCCAGTCTATTAAGGCTTTGAAATCGGCCTTGGAAATGTTCTCTGCACGTGAAAATGAAAGGAGTATAAGCATACTCTGTCTCTTGGTTTCAATACAGCTCGTCCCAGTGTCTAATCTGACCACGGGACTGCAGACCATGTTTTAGAGTCTTTATGCATTTAAAATACTATTAAATGATGAACCTCGGACATCTTCAATGTCTTCGCTCCTCATCTAAGACAGGAGTTTTGTTCTTTTCATACGTTCTGTAACCACTGCACGAATATTCAGGCTCACAGTGGCCTTGACTTCCTGATGCTGGTCCAGCCAAGCCTTTCTTCGATCCACCTTTGTAATTCAATTGCTTTCCAACTGCGACATACTAAAAAGCCTTTCTGCACACGGGGTCCAGCTCTGCTAATGTGCGTTGTGGAATCATCCATAGTCCATACATTCCTATGCATATACATTGACGCATCACCACAATCTATTCACTACATAGCCAGCCTTTAAGAATACTTTGTTTACTTGTGTTATTACATCTGTACGATTGCAACATTACTTGATATATTCTTCCTTATTTCTGTAGCATGAGCATCTTCATCTCAAGCACGAAATGTTGCTCCTCTTTGACAACTCCTCTTAAGAGCCTATAGAATGTCTATGGTCTTCAGCTTCTTACTTCTTTTCTAGGTGCATCGGCTCGGCTTTTCATGACGTCATCAATCTTCTCTTTTGCTCAGTTTTCACACGTCCTCCGGGATTTCATTGAAATGGCCATCATATTGTTGTGAATGCATGTATGGCTTCTTCAATGGGAACCTTACTTCCAAGATCCTTTTCGGTATAGGTATTTTCACTGGTACTGCACATGTCTCACACTCTGCCTCCCAACATATAGGCAGCATGAGGGAGCAGCTTTGGGTGGGGGTACTTGGTTCCACCTCTACAACTTGATTCCAACAAAAACTCCTTCAATATCTAGTCTCCAGGAACAGTCATGGCTTTAATGGACATCAACATCAGTGATAGGTTTTTGATATGATCTTCATATGGAGCCAGTTTTAGTCATCATAGCCGACATATATTTAAAGATTCTGAATATGTTCAGTCACAATGAGATCTGATATGATTTTTACCTGTTTATGGAATATCAACATGATGAAACCATCTTCAGAGAAGGAAGTTGTGCCATCAGTAGTTTGGTTGGTAGACAGGGTTTATGTTCAATGAGTAGGAGAGTAGAGGTCTGCCTAAAAACTCAAAAGAAGGTACCCGAAGCAACATAGGGGGTCCACTGGGTAAACTAATCACAAAACACATAAAAAAAATCCCCTGTAGAACTAGGCATCTATCCAATTCAAAATGTATGCTAAACATATTATACAACAAATGACAAAAAGGTGTTCTATGTATCAAAAATACTGTATTCCTATTATGCTTGTTTTTGTATAAAATGGTATCATTAAAAATGCTTATTGCCAAAACAAAGCACATAAAAAAAAAAAACAGAAGCATCACCTCACAAACATAACATGGAACCACTTATGGATACACATAATACTTCCAATAAAAAATGAATGTAAATGAATACTTAAACACGTGTCTGGGGTTGCGCTTGTTATGATTGTTCAGAGGCGAATTTCCTACCATTTCAGTGTTAGACTGCCCCAGAGCAGGACAAAGACTGATATGTTTTGGCGATTTCTCCTCTGTGAAAGATAGTGTGCTAAAGGATCTGGGTAAGTCTCTCATAACTGGGACTAATATCCAGCAGAGGGCCTCCCAGGAGCCCCCTTTGTTTTTTAACATAAATACCTTCACCACACCCAGTGACAATTGTGAATCAATTCGATGCTACAACGCGTGTTTTAAAACAATATAGGTAGCCATGTAAGGAGTATCATTCCATAGCTAATTCTCCCCAACATGTTTCTGTTCCCAGTATTCCAGAACTCTCTTCTGAGGGCCTCAATTGATGTCTGGACAACAGAGTCGGGATGTTTAAGAGGAATATTTCACAATTGAAAAAAACAGGAGGCTTCCACTCACCTCATGGAAATGCCCAACTGAAGGTGGGGTGATGATGAACGATGAAATCCCATAAGACTCCAAAAAGCACACAATCATTTACTCTTCAACACAGGTAGAGGAGTAAGACATATTGAGAGTCCTTTGAATATCAGTGCATCAGAGTATCGTTCTATTAGAATATACAGGATACTGTGAACCATTACATAGATTTCCCAGCTTCTAGTTGAATGTGAACTAGCAACACTTTTCTATGGAGGTGCTCAGAAACTAAAGAATTGAACCCACTATATATATATATATATAACAAGGAGGGGAAGGCGCAGCATCCACATCAAACGTGGACAAGCCGGAGCGACTAACACGCTCTGGAGCAAAGAAATAATCCACACTGATATGAATACATCGGACATGTCTATCATCAATTTGTCCACCCATCCTCTCACCGCTGACGAAACCAACGTACTACAAATGGGCCTCAACTTTTGCCCTTCGTCAAGATACGATTATGCTGAAACCAGGATTGACTTTGATAAATACATGCGCAAAGTTAGATTGAAGAAGTTCTTCGCCATGTATCCTCCAAAACCTAAACCTAAATCTAATCTCCAGGGTGGTACTGATGTCTCTATACAAGATACGTTCACCTTAAGGGATTTGGAACATTTAGAGACTGAATGTGATCTAGTCACTGATGTTGGGACCAAGAATCTGCCTCCATGTATGTCGACACTGGCTGGCCAGGGAAGACTCTACTTAAAGCCAAGTCACGCTTCAACCCTGTATTTAACCCAGGGGGACATGTTGAGGCCTTTCAGGGCTTGGTTGTCCACGATCTAAAGAAAATCAGGAAACAACGAGTGCCTTATAAATCTAACCTTACTGTATCACAACAAGGCACTATTGAACGTTTGAGCACGATGAGAGATTTCATTATTAAACCATCAGATAAAGGCATGAACATTGTCCTTATGAACCATGGGCACTACATTAAAGAGGCTCACAGACAATTGTTGAACAAGGTCTGTTATGGTAAATTGACCAATGATCCATCAAAAAACATGAGCGATAAATTGGGCAGACTTGGAAGGAGAAAGACTTGTTGGATGAGGTCATTTGTTCATATCTACATCCCAAGTTCCCTGTGACACCGACGATCTATTTTCTGCCTAAAGTACCCAAGAGTCTTATTAGACCTCCGAGCAGACCAATCGTCACACTATGCAGGGCCTTCTTAGAAAACACCTCAAGATTTATAGATGAAACTTTGGTGTCATTTGTTACCATCTTGCCTTCTTATTTAAGGGACACCAAAGACTTTTTCAGCCGCATAGATGGGATACCATGGGAATCTACTTTTTTACTAACAACACTTGATGTGGTTTCTCTCTACACGCCAATAAGACACATTGGGCCTCATTACGACCCTGGCGGAAGACCATGGTGCTGTTAGCACCATGGTCCATGCCGGTAAGTTACCAACTCCGCCATGGAGAAAGGGGGAATTACCATCCCATTACAAGGTTGGCGGGGCGGTAATTCCCACTTCCTCCATGGCCCTTCCCGATTCCCATTTTTGCCCCATAGGGCTCAATGGGAATGGGAAAGGCACTAAGTACGGTGCCGCAAATTGCAGCACCGTAATTAGCACCAATGTCCCTTTGCGGGTCCCTACTTTAACAGCTGGTCTACACCAGCCGTTAAGGTCAGGTCCCGCAAAGGGGCCTTGTAATTAGGCGCTAATAGGTTAACGGCGCCGCAGCCTTTTACGCCTTTAACCCATTAGCGCCTGGTCATAATGAGGCCCATTGATGGCATTAAAGCTTGTCAACATTTCTTGCATACACGATCCTTGAATTATCTCCAATACTCTCAGATGATTCTTGAGATGATTTCACTTTGTCTAACAAACAATTGTTTTCTTTTTGACAAACAGTTCTACATGCAGCTACAGGGGACTGCCATGGGTTCTACATTTGCCCCTCTTATGCGAATTTGCTGATGGGTTGGTGGGAGAAATTTGTGGTAAGGCATCCTCGAAACAGTCATCATACCTACAAAATTGCCCTTTGGCTAAGATACATTGATGACTTGTTCATCATTTGGGAATGCACTAGTGCAGATTGGTTGGATTTTGTTACTACTCTTAACATTAATGATCTGAATCTACAATTCACTGAGAGCCACAGCAAGACTGCTCTCACATACCTGGATATTCTTGTTACTGTGGCTCAAGGAGAATTGACTACCAGTCTATACAGAAAGCCCAATAGTTCAAACATCCCACTTCATGCCAAGAGCAACCACCCCACCGCCCTGAAATGGAGTATCCCCTATGGGGAGTTAATTCGCATACGAAGAAATTGCTCTAAGATTGAAACCTTCGATTGCGAATGCGCCCTCATGGCTAACAAATTTAAACAACGGGGTTACCCTAAGCAAGTTTTGGAGAGAGCTTTTCTAAAAGCTAGAAATATGAATCGCTCGCAGCTACTGTTAGCAGAAACTTCGGAACATATCACCACTAATATCAGTGAAACACAGCTAATTTTGACATATGGGGCTAAGGCCCATAACATTCGACAAGTCATACAGCAACATTGGCATATTGTTAAATCTGATGGACATTTAAACAACATTCTGGGTGATCGCATTCATATCACTTTTCGGCGGTCTACCTCGTTTAAGGATACACTAGTTCCCAGTTTTATGAGGCCTATCAATAATGCATTGACCAATGGCTGGTTAAACACCAAATCTTGTGGCTTCCAGAAATGCTCCAAATGTAAAGCATGTACATATGCTGTTAACAAAACCTGCTACACACATCCTGTATTCGTTAGCAATATTAAGATTGTTTCCAGAATCACCTGCGACACGGATCATGTGGTTTATGTTCTGAACTGTCCATGCAACATGTGGTATGTGGGTAGTACCAAGGGCAAATTGAAGTTGAGAATACTTCAACACATCCGCGCCATTAGAAACATTGACTCTAACTATCCCATGGCTCTGCACTTCCAGTCCCATCATGACAGCAAATTGGAGGGTTTCTCCTTCTTTGGAATCCGGACTGTGACTAAGTCACCTAGAGGCGGTAATCGGGAGCTATTGTTGAGGCAATTGGAGACTAAGTCCATTTTGGACCTCGAGACCAAGAAACCTGGGGGTCATAATCTTGATGAAGAATTATATACATTTTTAGGAACCTAATAATATATTGTTGTTTTTTTATCTTTGATAAATTACTTTTGTATTTCAGGTACCGTGTATGTTTTAGTATGACCCTTTTAACATCGACCAATGTCTAAGAGTATTTTCTTCTGATTTTTACCACAATGTATATTCCCTTATGTTCTGACGTATCTTGCAGGTTGTTTTTTCATGATATTGTGTAGCCTAACTTGCATAATTTTGTTTTTAACATGTTGAGTAGTAGGTGGAGCTTTTTAACATTGAACACTGTGATGGATATTTTTACGCGGTATGTCTGTTGGACTCCTTATCCGTTTTTACTCTGCCCTTCATTTTGTCTCGTCTTTTATTTCTCTTTTTGCATTACAGGAGGTTATTTTTTATATCACTTGTGATGTAGACCTTTACATTGCAAGGGTTACTTTGGTATGATATATTTTTTATTAGGTCTATTATGACTATATATTTTAACAGGGACGATCTAGCTCGTGTGCACCACCTTTTTGCAGTAGAAGGTCTATAAGTAAGTTAGTTTGCCTTTAATATTGAGTATTTTATGGTCAAAGCACTTTGCACTTTATTAAGGATGTATTTGTTGACTACTCTCCAGCTGTCCATGTATGCACGGTTTTTGTGCCATGTATTTTTTCATAGAGAGCAGGGTTATTTTTAAATACTTTGAGATACCATGTCATTTTAAACACTCATGATAATGGGTGTTTTTCTGTTGATTTATCTCTATTAACTATGTGCATGGCTTTATGTTTTAAATTACCAGTACAGTAAGGTTTACCTCAGTGCATCCATGGACGTAGAGCACTGTGCACAGTATTATTGCTGTAGAGATTTCAACTCTCACCCCTTTTACTATTTCCCCTTCCCCTTCTTTTCCTTTTCTTTGCTGCTGTGCACTTTGCACCTTTTTTGGCTGCTAATGCACTATGCACTTTATATTGCTCACATACTGCAACATTTGCTTGATTTGTCCTATTTCTACCCTTGTATATGTACGATGACAATGATGTGTTTAAATACTTTGAGACTATAGATTATCATGGGCATGTGTACACGTCATACAATTAATGCCACGTATGAAACTCAGATCGTGGGACTGATTTCAAGAGATGGCTATGTAACGGGGTGCGTGCAGACGTTTAGCGCGGATTTCCCATTCGTCTGTATGACGGGCATTTTCGGACCACGCCTCTTTTATTACCTATATTTGATAGTTTATATTGTGTAGAGGCATGTTTTGGTCCGTCTTGCCCCTGTACATTGCACCCACAGTGTGAGCACTTTATTTGACATACCCTGTCTTTCATATTTTGCAGTGATTTTACCGTTAGAATTTGCTCCCATAGCTATCTTTTCTCGCGTTATGCACCATCTCTTCTGCAGTTCCCACTTTCATGACTTTTGTGGCACTGGCGGCAACATTTTCAATTTAAGCCGTCACTTAGTGCTCAAATGATCAAGTTGTGTACCTTATTGCATTGTACAGAAAATAATGTGTTGCCTTTGATATGCTACAACACGGCCGCCTAGTGTCCAATATATTTTATTGACTTGTGCACAGAGACATTCCATGTACTGCTACCATAGAGTTTGTATAGCGTTTTAAGGAGTCCTTTGTCTGTGTTTCCCATTTCTATGTGAACAAGCAGTCAGAGCACCGCGAAACGCGTCGTTCTGTTACTTCAGGTTTTCCCTTTCTTATGCACTTTGGATTCATAAAGAAGATTTTGTGCTGCCTGATTCTGCTGTCAAGCCTTTCATTTTTGCTGAGATTGGATTTCCTTTACTCAGCTGCTCTCGGGAGTGCAGCCTGCTGGTTTTGCCCTGTTCTGGGGCACAATTTTTTTGTTTGAAAAAAAAATAATAACAAAAACAAATTATATATATATACATATATATATATATTCAGTGAAAAAACTTTGTTAAAGGGACGTTATGGTTAAGTTGCGCTACTAAAAACTTATGAAATTCAGTGAAAAAAACATTGTTAAAGGGACGTTATGGTTCAAAGTAAAACCGAAAAACCCCTGAAATTCAGCAGTTATGGTAAGATAAGCAACCATAATTCCCGCCACCGTGCACTGCTAACACTAACACCCAGGACATCAAAGGTGACATCATAAATGTCATTGATGACATCACTGATGACATCACATGGCTGGCTCTCCCTTTTTTTTCTTTACTGACATATCTAAGCCACATAGTTTTCTTCAGTAACAGTCAGGAAGTAAAAATTGAAAAGGTACTATATTTGTATACTTAGGGTCAAGTCAAATCATATGAAACATATACATAGCGGAAGACACAGGCTTGAAAGAGAGCAATCCTTTCTGTGCATGAAGATAATCATTAGGGTTATCAGCACGTTCTCATAGTTTTCTTTTTATTACTCTACCTTCCCTGTATATGCTCATATTTGTATACATTATACTCACTCTCCTTTCCTTTGGGTGCAGTCACAACATGTGATACACATACATATGGTAAGTAGCAGCTTTGAAACAGAGCAATAGTTTCTCTGCATAAAGACAATCAGTTAGGTTATGAACTCTTTCTGCTACTATTTCTGATTTTTGTTTACTTCACTGTCCCTGTATATACTCATATTTGTATGTGTTGTTGTCTCTTTGTGTTTTGTCTGTAATAATTATGTATTAAGTGGGTTTTATTATCTACTTATTACATGTTTCACAGCACGCAAAACTCTAATAAGAAAGCAGTTATCATTTCACTATTCAACATGGCAAGATTATGAATATGGCACCTTCATCATGTATGCTGCACACACTGCCTATGTTTCTGCATGAGTAGTTTAGTATACTGGATAGAACTTCATATTAGAATGCTATTTATATCGATGCATTGCTTAATGCACTAATTAGCTCATATATTTATGCCAATGATCCTTGACAGTTTTTGGTCAGCATTATAAGAATCTCTTGTACAGATTTTTTATGAAAGGTAAATGCACATGTGATGTCATCAGTGATGTCATCAATGACATGTGTGATGTCATCTTTGATGTCCTGGGTGTTAGTGTTAGCAGTGCACGGTGGCGCGAGTTATGGTTGCTTATCTTACCATAACTGCCGAATTTCAGGGGTTTTTTGGTTTTACTTTGAACCATAACGTCCCTTTAACAACGTTTTTTCACTGAATTTCATAGGTTTTTAGTAGCACAACTTAACCATAATATCCCTGACTTCATATACATGTAACATAGAACATACTGAACCCCCACGTAGTGATTTTGATGTCCGCGGACTACCGCCATGTTCGCGGACATATCGAGAATCTGCGCGTGGTGAATGTAAATTTAAATAGTGTGCCCCATTTCCCCTTTGAAGTTGGCTCTGAAAAGAGCCATTTTTTTGTTTTTTTTACAGATGCTTGACAGACACCTGTTATTTTGTATTTTGTTTCTTGTTTTTTTTCTTACTTTACTCCTATAATCTTCACATAACCTTCTCCAAAGCAACCCTTACATTCCAAAATAGAAAGGCATTTCCCGTTAAAGATAAAGAGATGCCATCTTCTTTAAAATTAACAGTATTACTGGCATCAATATTCTCATTATTACAGAAGAACATACCAGCTCTAAGCATGAAGGCACACATGCCTCGGTTGATGACACACCTAGCAATGTTTTGCTGAGTACAAAAAACTGAACTATTGTCCCATATTGCCCTATGTAGTAATCCAGAAAAAATTACTTTCGCATTTGGAAGGATCTTCATTACGGCTTGAACCAAGCATTCCAAATCAGCAAACAAAGTAGGGGCACTGACGTTGCCCAAATGGAAAGCACCATAGTGCAAAACTACCACATGTGGACTGTTCATCGTGGCCATATCCTCACAAACTTGTACAATTCCCTGTACATTGCAATCAGGCACAGTGCTCCACACCACCTCCACTCCTTTCACATCAAAGTTCTTTTCAACATGCCTGCATCAAGCGTACTGTTGTAAACCATGCACAAACATATCTCCAAGCACCAACACCCTGACTTTCTCTACTTCTGCCATCTTCACCACACACAGTCTCTTTCAACACAAATCCACAACCTCAACATCTGATTGGATAATCCGTACAGTCTTCTTTCCATGTTGGATTTGCTAGAAAACCCCAGATGTAGCACGCTCTGTCCACGGACAGTCGCGGTGTCCGCGGACCGGGTAACTCTTCGACACCCCTTCTACCATTTCCACTTTACTCTCTGTGCCATTCCCTCATTGCATACAGCTAAGCAGTCACACAATACGAAGAACGTCCTCAGAACACCCCCATTTTGTTTATTTTCGAACAGTTCAGGACAATTATCATTTCATTATTCAACATATTAACATTACAAATATTATACTTTCATCTTGTACGCTGCACACAATGCTATGTTTCTCCATTAGTAGCTAAGTATACTAGATAGAACCCAATAATACAATGCTATTTATATCAATGCATCGTTCAAAGCACTAATTACGGTATGATATTTATTGCAATGATCCTTGAGACTTTTTTCACAACATTATAATAAAAATCCCTAGTACAGAAATTTCATGAAAAGTAAATGCACATGTGATGTCATCAGTGATGTCATCAATGACATTTGCGATGTCATCTTTGATATCCTGGGTGTTAGTCTTAGCAGTGCACGGTGGTGGCGCGAGTTATGGTTGCTTAGCTTACCATAACTGGCGAATTTCAGGGGTTTTTCGGCTTTACTTGGAACCATAACATCCCTTAAACAAACTTTTTTTATTAGCACGCAAACAATATACAAAGATGTAGTGTAAACAGCAAGTTCTCACAGATGGCTTTACACAGAATGTTGCAAAGTAAGCATTTATGCTCGTTCACAGTGAAGGTCAGCTGCTTCCATTTTTTTCTCGCTGCCCGGAGAGGCCCACGACTCCCAGTATAAGGTTCTATTTTTTTTTTACCTTGACAGACAGAGATTGTGCTGAAAGACTTCTTTTGAAGAAGTGTAGCAAAAACGTAAGACACAATAAAGATGAAATTTCTGAAACGAAATCACTTTGTATATTATATCACTTTGAGAAAGATTGTTGGCACACGCAGAGTCGTATTTTGGGACTGCACTACACTTGGACAATGGAAAATGCAATTATAATGTAAGTAACCCTTGAGATTATTTTATACCGGAATATAATAACAATAGCGTGGCATTAAAGCCCGGTCACGTTGTACTTGTTCGTTCAATGTGACATTGTTTTCTACCGTGCACTATCACCGCCGAATTGATACCCTGTCGTTTAGAGGGCTCTGAAAAAGGCAGACGACACAGGGTGAGTTAATAGAAATAATTTAACCGGTCTGTAGCCGGTCAAGCGCTCTACTCGCTGTGCCACTTCGCTGTAGCCAGTCAAGTGGCACAGCGAGTAGAGCGCTCGCTTTGACATCCGTGCACAGCTTGCTAATACAGATTCGAATCCCGGCACGGCCAAACTCAGCCTTTCATCCTTCCATGGTCAATAAATGAGCACCACACACCGTGGGTAATAATAAGCAGAGTTGAGATACCTGACGGTTCTTAGCGCTATATAAATGCGAAAATATTATTATTTTAATATTAACATACTCCATTGCACTATCTTCGCTAGCAAATAGTTTCACGCCCTAATAAATAAAATGAATATTTTTAATAAAGATCGGCTGGTGAGACTAATTTATGTTTTTTAAAACAGGTATGTTGCCCCATTTTGCCAATGTCACGATTTTCAGACTCCAGCGGATGGATTTTTCAACTGCCAGGTGCAGCTCCATGTAAGCAACTTCATGACCCTCACCATTTTGGGACAATCGCCAAGGACCAATATGCCCTTACGCAGTATTAGCGGCTAGAAGCAACATACCAACCATTATGGTGGTCTAATGCCTCGTTGTTGGACCAACCTTCCGATTATCAGTGCGACCATTTACTGCTTTTATCATAAACCAACAGCCTATCTACTGCAAAGGAACAGCGCGTGGCTCAAAATAAACTTTTGCTGATCGGCAGCAGAGACAATTGCAAATCGCTGAATATTCACTAAACATTTCATGTGAAATAAATGTACTTTACCAAATGTACAATCCTGCTGTTTACTTTTAAACCACAGTTTCATATTCCAAATTGTGGCGCACTGTGTTCTAAGCTGATCTAACACCCTCTGTACCGCAAAGGAACATCGCGTGGCTCAACATGAACTTTTGCGGATCGACAACAAAGACAAATGCAAATCGCTGAATATTCTCTAAACATTTGATGTCAAATAAATGTGCTTACAAAATTTACAATCTTGCTGTTTGCTTTTAAATTACAGTTTCATATTCTGAATTGTGGCGCGCTGTGTTGTGACATAATGTGTGTTGTCTTCCGGGTTCTGTGTAAAGTCGCGTAGGACTGGAGACGACTGGGCGCATTTGATGACGCACCCTGTAACGTCACAGAGAGAGGCGGGGATTATGAATGTTTCATAATGTCAGTCTTAGGGGCGGGAGATATGATTTAGTGTCGCAAAAGCAAGTCAGCCAGGTCAATAGCGCCAGTCATAGGATTATCACATAATGTCGGCGCACACCAGCCTGATTTATCGTTTCTTTAGTAGACAAAAAATCGGGTGAGGCCCATAGGAAATTGTACTATCAGTGGACAAAAGGAGGGTTCGTAGAACACTTTCAACCTGACAACGAACAATACAAACAACGTTCTCAGAACACCCCCATTTTGTGTAATTGCAACCATTTTGGGACACTGCGAGTGTTCTTAGAACACATTCAACTTGACAGATTACAATACGGACAGCGTCCTCAGGACACCCCCAGTTTGTGTATTTACGAACATTTAGATACACCCTGAGTGTTTTTAGCTCAATTTTACCTTCCGAGCGAACAAAAAGGACACAAACTCCGTCCTCTGAACACCCCACCATTTAGCGTATTTAAAAAATGTCAGAACAGCCGTATTCTCCGCGGACAAATCGAACACAACAAAAACGTATAGCACATAAAAAAACAAAACATTGAACCTATCTCATACTCCCCCACCCTCCCCAAACACTCTTACACACCAACACACTCCACTAAATACAATTTTTAATCCAAGTTTCACCGCGCTGTACGCGGTCGATGGCGAATACAAGATGGCGGGCCCCACAGAAAATCTGACGCGCTCCAAGCCACACGCCGTCCAATCAGCAACAAGCAACAAATGGAGGTTGACACCCCAGAACATGTAGTCAGCCTTGTTGCAACCCACATACCCACTGAGTACCATGATTACTTGGAAGTCTTTGATAAGAAGACCTTGGAACACTTGCCTCCTCATCGGTCATATGACTGCCCTATAGATCTGGTTCCTGGGGCTGCTGTGCCTTGTGGACACATGTACTCTCTCTCTTCATCAGAAGATACCATCCTGAAAGAATATGTACACCATTCACTTCAGCTAGGACACATTAGACCATCCCAGTCCCCCGCTGCTAGCCCGATCTTCTTTGTTCCTAAAAAAGAAGGCGATCTCCGCCCATGTATTGATTATCAGTTCCTCAACCATATCATGGTCAAGGATCGCTACCCTATTCTCCTCATCACACCTCTACTAGACCGACTAACACATTCCACAGTCTTTACTAAACTCGATTTACGAGGTGGGTACAACATTATACGCGTCCGGGAAGGTGATGAATGGAAAATGACTTTTTGCACTAAGTACGGTCTTTTTGAGTACACAGTTATGCCCTTCGGGCTCTGCAATTCACCAGCAACCTTTCAAAGATTCATGAATTACATCTTCTACAATATCATCGATACCTATATGGTGGTTTACCTGGATGATTTTTGGTTTTTTTACACTCCCAGCAGGAACATGTTTTACACGTCCAGGAGGTCTTAAGCTGACTACGTACTCACCATCTCTACGCCAAGCCTGAAAAGAGCCTGTTCCATGTCCATGAAGTAGAATTTTTGGGATTTCACATCACTCCCGGGGACTTAGCTATGAACACTACGAAGGTCCGAGCAGTCATTGACTGGCCCACTCTAAAAACTGTGAAAGAGGTACAGTCCTTTCTTGGTTTCGCCAACTTCTACAGACGTTTCATCGCAGGTTTCTAGGCTATTGCTGTACCACTGACCCAACTCACAAGCCCCCGTACCACATTCGTATGGACCTCCTTGCATCAGAACGCATTCAAAGCTCTCAAAATGGCATTCACCACTGTCCCCATACTGCAGCACCCCAATCCAGAGCTTTCATATGTCCTAGAAGCTGATGCCTCGTCATATGCCTTAGGTGCCGTTTTGTTTCAATCATGACCCACCACCGGTCTCTTACACCCAGTCCCCTTCCATTCACGAAAGTTCACTCCAGCATAAAGCCACTACACAGTCACAGAGAAAGAGCTCCTGTCTGTAAAGGACGCCTTTCAGTGTGGTGACATCATTTACTTGGGGCTGAACACCAGGTTACGGTTTACACAGACGACCGCAATCTCCAGGACCCGGACACGTTTAAATGCACCAACAGTCGACAGGTCCGTTGGCATTTCTTTTTCTCTGCTTATGACTTAGTCATAAAGCATCGTCCAGGCACCGCACATTGGAAAGCGGATGCCCTTTCCCACATTCCCGGGGGCATTTCACTTCCAATCCTTCCCGAGACCCTGTTGGAAAGCAACCACATCATCTGTTTATGTACGCCACCAGCAGATTTATTGTCTCTACTCTGCCAATGGGTTAGCGCACACCCAGACCAATTACGAGACTGGGAAATAGAGATACACTACGGTTTGCCGTTCATACAGGTTAAACTTTATTTACCTACACCAGACACACACACCTTAGCATTGGAGTGGTCCCATGATGCAGTCATCAATGGACATCCCGCCCAAAAACGTACTGTGGCCCTGCTCCAGCGTTGCTGCTGGTGGCCTTCCATGCACAGCGACACAGTGTCTTACGTGGCTTCTTGTTCTGTGTGCGCCCAGTGCAAGAACAGAAAGGGTCGTCCCCTAGGGCTATTGCAACCATTACCCCTTCCATTAAGACCATGGCACACTGTCACTATGGACTTTGTATTTGGGTTGTGGTCAATTCCTTCACGAAAATGGTGTGTTTTGTTCCCTGCGCCGGAATACCCACAGCTCCTGCCCTAGCTGATCTCTTTTTTTGCCACGTCTTTTGTCACTTTGGGTTACCTTCCATCGTGGTATCTGACCGGGGTTCTCAGTTCACCTCCTGATTTTGGCAATCCCTTACCAAACTACTAGGGGATGACACGCGCTTCTCATCCTCTTACCACCCTGAGACAGACGGGCAGACCGAACACGTCAACCAGTCCATGGAGCAGTATCTGCATTGCCTTTCCTTACAGCATCAGCAATCCTGGTACCAGGTACTCTATGTGGCCAAATTCGCATACAACAACGCACCTCATTCATTCACAGGCTATTCACTCTTTTATTCCCTATACAGTCAACACCCTTGCATCCTTCCATTCCCTGATTTCATCCCCACACTACCATCCTCTGTCTCCTTCTGCATAAGTAATTTAAGGGACATACACACACAGACCTTACTGCACCTTCGGGAATCGCAGGTTCTAATGTGTAAAGCGGCTGACAAGAAGTGCACAACAGCCCCTACCTACTCTGTAGGGGACAGAGTTTGGCTCTCCACTAGGCACCTCCCGATACCGGGCTGTCGCAAGCTCTTACTCTGTTTCGTCGGCCCGTACTGAGTGACTAAAGTCATCAACCCTGTGGCCTACCGACTCTCACTGCCTGTCTCCTGGCATATCCACACTGTATTTCACACTTCACTCCTCAAACCAAGTCCAGATACTATGCAGATTCTCTTACCTCCTTCCCCTGTGTTGAAGGGCACCTCGGTAGAATACGAGCTCAGTGGTATCCTTGGGTCTCGCATCATTCGGGGATGCCTCTACTACCTGGTAGATTGGTTGGGGTATGGTCCAGAGGAAAAGCCCTGGGAACCCGCTAGTCAGGTCCACGCCCCATTGTTGGTTTCCTGTTTTCATAAAGATAGCCCACTCAGCCCACGGGGATGTGTGCCCTGGGGGGGGCTCTGTTATGCACTCCTCGCTGCCACCACGAGTCCCCACCTCCTTACCTGGTCTTCCGAGGTCGCGGCAGCCGCGCGGACCACGGATTCCTTCCACTTGGCCTCATGAGGCACGCTGTGCACCGTGGTGTCCCTGGCGCCTGTTCTCCCGAACACATTGGGGCTTGCCCTGGTGCTTGCAGGCACACAGGAGTGCCCTCCATCTTTGTGGGGCTCGGTGGTCACCGCGCTCCACAACAGATGGTCACGTGAACCGATTAGCGGTCATGTGACCCAGAAACAATTCAAAATGCGGTCAAGTGACCAGGTGGGCAGTCACGTGACCCGGAAGAATGCCTGAAAAGAGCTACAGCCCTCTCAGTCACTGCTTCTCAGCTGTTCATTCGGCGAGTAGCATTTCTTGTGCTCCTCATGTTCTTGCTGCTGGATTTCCTGGATTCTTGACCTTGTTTTCTCTACTGGATTGCCTTTCTGGATTTGTCCATTGAAACCTTGTGTACTGGAACTGAGTAGACCCTTTGATTGCCTCACTGAACTGCTTTTAGATCTTGCCCCCTGGATTTGATTGTTTTTGGACTACTTTGCCTGTACTGCTCAAGACCCCTGGAACTCTTCTTGGACTTCCTTGTTTTCTAACCCTCGGATTCAAGTACTTGCAGTGAAAACTAAGTCCTTCTTCTTGGGAGTTACGGCCTGACTTCATTGAACCCTTGAGGTTCCCAGAACTCCCACTCCCCACTCCTTCAGGGGGGAACAGCTAGGTTACAAAGTGACACAGTCCTCCTTAGGGTAGGTGTTCTTTTCTGCCTGTTCACTTGTGATTATTGTAGTAACCTTACACCTGCATACTAACCATGCCTTTCCCTTGCAGCCATCCTGGACCCGGTGTTTCCTGTTCCTGCCTATTACCTGTGGCCCCAATAACCAGTCAGCGAGTTGATAGCTCTTCTCCGACTAGTACTTGGGGACGGAAGTATAATAATCCATGTGGACCTCAGATCATTACACCCAATTATTGCAACCCCAAACCTCTGTTTCACTTCTACTACAATCTATTTATTCATTGAACGGTATCAGTCGACTATAAATAAATAATTACATTTCAAATATCAATGTTTCTACCACAGTTTATTTCTTCCTTGTTTTTCAATATTTCATTTCATTACCACATACATATACACTATACAGATAGACACAATGACAGACTGGCTGGCCTAAATGTACTTCGGTCAACGCTCCCCGTGACTATTCCTGCCCCTAATAATGACTCCAAACAGAGTATGAACTGTCCTGTTTAACAATCCTTGATCGTTCGTAGCCTAGATATATCCACTTGGTCTTTAGGACATTTTCCTTCTAACCATCCTTGATGTAGGATTCTGGGCTCCTCGTCTATATACCTTAAACTATGATGCTCTTCGTCTTAAACCATGATGCTCTTCATCTTAAACCAAACATAAAATACCCCAACCAACCCTCTGTTACTCTTTCCCCGTTATCACTCTTCCCCACTCAATGCTCATTCAGTTTGCCACCTCACTCAGCCTACTCACCATTCGTGTTTTTGACTTCCAACCCTCGGGATCGCCTCCTCCTCAATCAGCCGCTTCAGCCTTCTGTTCACTTAGCTTCTTGTAGAAGTCTGAAGGGGATTACGCTTGAAAACGAGGGACCCATCCAACCTGTACTTGCAGTTTAATTTAACAAGTGGACGCTATCCACAAGGAGCTTCCCGTTCCTCCAGCTAAATGGTGGAGGACGTCCGATATTTCTGAGACCCCAAACCTTACTAGGTCAATGGATTTTTAACCATCATCTCTCTGCTACCACGTGAACTTGTGTGTTCAACTCAAGCTTTTTAAGATGAGGTAACAATACATTGAGATAGATGTGGATGCAGAATATACTCAAACATCAATAATCAAACTGACTCAGAAAGTAGGCAAAATATGTTTGTATTAATATCAATTATCTAAAACAGGGAGTCATAATGATCTTCTCACTCAACACATTTCATAAAAAATGTAGTTTATATACAAAAAATGTGTCATCATTGAGGTCACCCTATGTGGCAAACTACAAAAACCTACTTGAGAAAGTAATTGGCTTACAGGGAACATCTAAGTATACGTTCCATATTTGTCACGGAAGGTGATTGGATACCTACTGTCAGGTGGAGCAACTAAGCCCTCCTCTAGTGCAGGTTTCTACAAACGTCATTAAAGACACAACGTCCCATTGGTTATGCAAACTGTTGGGCTCTTCTACTATGTGGTCCTCTATAATTGGTTGGCACGGTCGTACCCCTGTGTAATATTCCACACATGCAAGGAGCACGCATCCTGGCATCCAGGTGCTGGTGGACTGGTCATAACTATAGCTTTCAACCAATAGCCTGCCATCTATCATCACTTTTGCCTTCTGTCTGTCTATTAAGGCTTTGAAATCGGCCTTTGAAATGTTCTCTGCACGTGAGAATGAAAGGAGTAAAGGCATACTCTGTCTCTTGGTTTCAATACAGCTCGTCCCAGTGTCTAATCTGACCACGGGAATGCAGACCATGTTTTAGAGTCTTTATGCATTTAAAATACTATTAAATGATGAACCTCTGACATCTTCAATGTCTTAGCTCCTCACCTAAGACAGGAGTTTTGTTCTTTTCATACGTTCTGTAACCACTGCACGAACATTCAGGCTCACAGTGGCCTTGACTTCCTGATGCTGGTCCAGCCAAGCCTTTCTTCGATCCACCTTTGTAATTCAATTGCTTTCCAACTGCGACATACTAAAAAGCCTTTCTGCACACGGGGTCCAGCTCTGCTAATGTGCGTTGTGGAATCATCCATAGTTCATACATTCCTATGCATATACATTGACGCATCACCACAATCTATTCACTACATAGCCAGCCTTTAAGACTACTTTGTTTACTTGTGTTATTACATCTGTACAATTGCAACATTACTTGATATATTCTTCCTTATTTCTGTAGCATGAGCATCTTCATCTCAAGCCCGAAATGTTGCTCCTCTTTGACAACTCCTCTTAAGAGCCTATAGAATGTCTATGGTCTTCAGCTTCTTACTTCTTTTCTAGGTGCGTCGGCTCGGCTTTTCATGACGTCATCAATCTTCTCTTTTGCTCAGTTTTCACACGTCCTCCGGGATTTCATTGAAATGGCCATCATATTGTTGTGAATGCATGTATGGCTTCTTCAATGGGAACCTAACTTCCTAGATCCTTTTCGGTATAGGTATTTTCACTGGTACTGCACATGTCTCACACTCTGGCTCCCAACATATAGGCGCATGAGGGAGCAGCTTTGGGTGGGGGTACTTGGTTCCACCTCTACAACTTGATTCCAACAAAAACTCCTTCAATATCTAGTCTCCAGGAACAGTCATGGCTTTAATGGACATCAACATCAGTGATAGGTTTTTGATATGATCTTCATATGGAGCCAGTTTTAGTCATCATAGCCGATATATATTTAAAGATTCTGAATATGTTCAGTCACAATGAGATCTGATATGATTTTTACCTGTTTATGGAATATCAACATGATGAAACCATCTTCAGAGAAGGAAGTTGTGCCATCAGTAGTTTGGTTGGTAGACAGGGTTTATGTTCAATGAGTAGGAGAGTAGAGGTCTGCCTAAAAACTCAAAAGAAGGTACCCGAAGCAACATAGGGGGTCCACTGGGTAAACTAATCACAAAACACATAACAAAATCCCCTGTAGAACTAGGCATCTATCCAATTCAAAATGTATGCTAAACATATTATACAACAAACAAATGACAAAAAGGTGTTCTATGTATCAAAAATACTGTATTCCTATTATGCTTGTTTTTGTAAAAAATGGTATCATTAAAAATGCTTATTGCCAAAACAAAGCACATACAAAAAAAAATACAAAAAAACAGAAGCATCACCTCACAAACATAACATGGAACCACCCATGGATACACATAATACTTCCAATAAAAAATGAATGTAAATGAATACTTAAACACGTGTCTGGGGTTGCGGTTGTTATGTTTGTTCAGAGGCGAATTTCCTACCATTTCAGTGTTGGACTGCCCCAGAGCAGGACAAAGACTGATATGTTTTGGCGATTTCTCCTCTGTGAAAGATAGTGTGCTAAAGGATCTGGGTAAGTCTCTCATAACTGGGACTAATATCCAGCAGAGGACCTCCCAGGAGCCCCCTTTGTTTTTTAACATAAATACCTTCACCACACCCAGTGACAATTGTGAATCAATTCGATGCTACAACGCGTGTCTTAAAACAATATAGGTAGCCATGTAAGGAGTATCATTCCATAGCTAATTCTCCCCAACATGTTTCTGTTCCCAGTATTCCAGAACTCTCTTCTGCGGGCCTCAATTGATGTCTGGACAACAGAGTGGGGATGTTTAAGAGGAATATTTCACAATTGAAAAAAACAGGAGGCTTCCACTCGCCTCATGGAAATGCCCAACTGAAGGTGGGGTGATGATGAACGATGAAATCCCATAAGACTCCAAAAAGCACACAATCATTTACTCTTCAACACAGGTAGAGGAGTAAGACATATTGAGAGACCTTTGAATATCAGTGCATCAGAGTATCGTTCTATTAGAATATACAGGATACTGTGAACCATTACATTTCCCAGCTTCTAGTTGAATGTGAACTAGCAACACTTTTCTATGGAGGTGCTCAGAAACTAAAGAATTGAACCCACTATATATATATATATATATAAAACAAGGAGGGGAAGGCGCAGCATCCACATCAAACGTGGACAAGCCGGAGCGACTAACACGCTCTGGAGCAAAGAAATAATCCACACTGATATGAATACATCGGACATGTCTATCATCAATTTGTCCACCCATCCCCTCACCGCTGACGAAACCAACGTGCTACAAATGGGCCTCAACTTTTGCCCTTCGTCAAGATACGATTATGCTGAAACCAGGATTGACTTTGATAAATACATGCGCAAAGTTAGATTGAAAAACTTTTTCGCCATGTATCCTCCAAAACCTAAACCTAAATCTAATCTCCAGGGTGGTACTGATATCTCTATACAAGATACGTTCACCTTAAGGCATTTGGAACATTTAGACACTGAATGTGATCTAGTCACTGATGTTTGGGACCAAGAATCTGCCTCCATGTATGTCGACACTGGCTGGCAAGGGAAGACTCTACTTAAAGCCAAGTCACGCTTCAACCCTGTATTTAACCCAGGGGGACATGTTGAGGCCTTTCAGGACTTGGTTGTCCACGATCTAAAGGAAATCAGGAAACAACGAGTGCCTTATAAATCTAACCTTACTGTATCACATCAAGGCACCATTGAACGTTTGAGCACGATGACTGATTTCATTGTTAAACCATCAGATAAAGGCATGAACATTGCCCTTATGAACCATGGGCACTACATTAAAGAGGCTCACAGACAATTGTTGAACAAGGACTGTTATGCTAAATTGACCAATGATCCATCAAAAAATATGAGCGATAAATTGGGCAGACTTGGAAGGAGAAAGACTTGTTGGATGAGGTAATTTGTTCGTATCTACATCCCAAGTTCCCTGTGACACCGACGATCTATTTTCTGCCTAAAGTACCCAAGAGTCTTATTAGACCTCCGGGCAGACCAATCGTCACACTATGCAGGGCCTTGTTAGAAAACACCTCAAGATTTATAGATGAAACTTTGGTGTCATTTGTTACCACCTTGCCTTCTTATTTAAGGGACACCAAAGACTTTTTCAGCCGCATAGATGGGATACCATGGGAATCCACTTTTTTACTAACAACACTTGATGTGGTTTCTCTCTACACGCCAATAAGACACATTGGGCCTCATTACGACCCTGGCGGAAGACCATGGTGCTGTTAGCACCATGGTCCATGCCGGTAAGTTACCAACTCCGCCATGGAGAAAGGGGGAATTACCATCCTATTACAAGGTTGGCAGGGCGGTAATTCCCCCTTCCTCCATGGCCCTTCCCCATTCCCATTTTTGCCCCATAGGGCTCAATGGGAATGGGAAAGGCACTAAGTACGGTGCTGCAAATTGCAGCACCGTAATTAGCACCAAGGTCCCTTTGCGGGTCCCTACTTTAACAGCTGGTCTACACCAGCCGTTAAGGTCAGGTCCCGCAAAGGGGCCTCGTAATTAGGCGCTAATAGGTTAACGGCGCCGCAGCCTGTTAACCCATTAGCGCCTGGTCGTAATGAGGCCCATTGATGGCCTTAAAGCTTGTCAACATTTCTTGCATACACGATCCTTGAATTATCTCCAACACTCTCAGATGATTCTTGAGATGATTTCACTTTGTCTAACAAACAATTGTTTTCTTTTTGACAAGCAGTTCTACATGCAGCTACAGGGGACTGCCATGGGTTCTACATTTGCCCCTCTTATGCGAATTTGCTGATGGGTTGGTGGGAGAAATTTTTGGTAAGGCATCCTCGAAACAGTCATCATACCTACAAAATTGCCCTTTGGCTAAGATACACTGATGACTTGTTCATCATTTGGGAAGGCACTAGTGCAGATTGGTTGGATTTTGTTACTACTCTTAACATTAATGATCTGAATCTACAATTCACTGAGAGCCACAGCAAGACTGCTCTCACATACCTGGATATTCTTGTTACTGTGGCTCAAGGAGAATTGACTACCAGTCTATACAGAAAGCCCAATAGTTCGAACATCCCACTTCATGCCAAGAGCAACCACCCCACCGCCCTGAAATGGAGTATCCCCTATGGGGAGTTAATTCGCATACGAAGAAATTGCTCTAAGATTGAAACCTTCGATTGCGAATGCCCCCTCATGGCTAACAAATTTAAACAACGGGGTTACCCTAAGCAAGTTTTGGAGAGAGCTTTTCTGAAAGCTAGAAATATGAATCGCTCGCAGCTACTGTTAGCAGAAACTTCGGAACATATCACCACTAATATCAGTGAAACACAGCTAATTTTGACATATGGGGCTAAAGCCCATAACATTCGACAAGTCATAAAGCAACATTGGCATATTCTTAAATCTGATGGACATTTAAACAACATTCTGGGTGATCGCATTAATATCACTATTCGGCGGTCTACCTCGTTTAAGGATACACTAGTTCCCAGTTTTATGAGGCCTATCAATAATGCATTGACCAATGGCTGCTTAAACACCAAATCTTGTGGCTTCCAGAAATGCTCCAAATGTAAAGCATGTACATATGCTGTTAACAAAACCTGCTACACACACCCTGTATTCGTTAGCAATATTAAGATTGTTTCCAGAATCACCTGTGACACGGATCATGTGGTTTATGTTCTGAACTGTCCATGCAACATGTGGTATGTGGGTAGTACCAAGGGCAAATTGAAGTTGAGAATACTTCAACACATCCGCGCCATTAGAAACATTGACTCTAACTATCCCATGGCTCTGCACTTCCAGTCCCATCATGACAGCAAATTGGAGGGTTTCTCCTTCTTTGGAATCCGGACTGTGCCTAAGTCACCTAGAGGCAGTATCGGGAGCTATTGTTGAGGCATTTGGAGACTAAGTCCATTTTGGACCTCGAGACCAAGAAACCTGGGGGTCATAATCTTGATGAAGAATTATATACATTTTTAGGAACCTAATAATATATTGTTGTTTTTTATCTTTGATAAATTACTTTTGTATTTCAGGTACCGTGTATGTTTTAGTATGACCCTTTTAACATCGATCAATGTCTAACAGTATTTTCTTCTGATTTTTACCACAATGTATATTCCCTTATGTTCTGACGTATCTTGCAGGTTGTTTTTTCATGATATTGTGTAGCCTAACTTGCATAATTTTGTTTTTAACATGTTGAGTAGTAGGTGGAGCTTTTTAACATTGAACACGGTGATGGATATTTTTACGCAGTATGTCTGTTGGACTCCTTATCCGTTTTTACTCTGCCCTTCATTTTGTCTCGTCTTTTATTTCTCTTTTTGCATTACAGGAGGTTATTTTTTATATCACTTGTGATGTAGACCTTTACATTGCAAGGGTTACTTTGGTATGATATATTTTTTATTAGGTCTATTATGACTATATATTTTAACAGGGACGATCTAGCTCGTGTGCACCACCTTTTTGCAGTAGAAGGTCTATAAGTAAGTTAGTTTTCCTTTAATATTGAGTATTTTATGGTCAAAGCACTTTGCACTTTATTAAGGATGTATTTGTTGACTACTGTTCAGCTGTCCATGTATGCACGGTTTTTGTGCCATGTATTTTTTTATAGAGAGCAGGGTTATTTTTAAATACTTTGAGATGCCATGTCATTTTAAACACTCATGATAATGGGTGTTTTTCTGTTGATTTATCTCTGTTAACTATGTGCATGGCTTTATGTTTTATATTACCAGTACATTAAGGTTTACATCAGTGCATCCATGGACGTTGAGCAATGTGCACAGTATTATTGCTGTAGAGATTTCAACTCTCACCCCTTTTACTATTTCCCCTTCCCCTTCTTTTCCTTTTCTTTGCTGCTATGCACTTTGCACCTTTTTTGGCTGCTAATGCACTATGCACTTTATATTGCTCACATACTGCAACATTTGCTTGATTTGTCCTATTTGTACCCTTGTATATGTACGATGACAATGATGTGTTTAAATACTTTGAGACTATAGATTATCATGGGCATGTGTACACATCATACAATTAATGCCACGTATGAAACTCAGATCGTGGGACTGATTTCAAGAGATGGCTATGTAACGGGGTGCGTGCAGACGTTTAGCGCGGATTTCCCATTCATCTGTATGACGGGCATTTTCGGACCACGCCTCTTTTATTACCTATATTTGATAGTTTATATTGTGTAGAGGCATGTTTTGGTCCGTCTTGCCCCTGTACATTGCACCCACAGTGGGAGCACTTTATTTGACATACCCTGTCTTTCATATTCTGCGGTGATTTTACAGTTAGAATTTGCTCCCATAGCTATCTTTTCTCGCGTTATGCACCGTCTCTTCTGCAGTTCCCACTTTCATGACTTTTGTGGCACTGGCGGCAGCATTTTCAATTTAAGCCGTCACTTAGTGCTCAAATGATCAAGTTGTGTACCTTATTGCATTGTACAGAAAAGAATGTGTTGCCTTTGATATGCTACAACATGGCCGCCTAGTGTCTGATATATTTTATTGACTTGTGCACAGAGACATTCCATGTACTGCTACCATAGAGTTTGTATAGCGTTTTAAGGAGTCCTTTGTCTGTGTTTCCCCTTTCTATGTGAACAAGCAGTCAGAGCACCGCGAAACGCGTCGTTCTGTTACTTCAGGTTTTCCCTTTCTTATGCACTTTGGATTAATAAAGAAGATTTTGTGCTGCCTGATTCTGCTGTCAAGCCTTTCATTTTTGCTGAGATTGGATTTCCTTTACTCAGCTGCTCTCGGGAGTGCAGCCTGCTGGTTTTGCCCTGTTCTGGGGCACAATTTTTTCATTTGAAAAAAAAATAATAACAAAAAAAAATTATATATATATATATACATATATATATATATTCAGTGAAAAAACTTTGTTAAAGGGACGTTATGGTTCAAAGTAAAACCGAAAAACCCCTGAAATTCAGCAGTTATGGTAAGATAAGCAACCATAACTCCCGCCACTGTGCACTGCTAACACTAACACCCAGGACATCTAAGATGACATCATAAATGTCATTGATGACATCACTGATGACATCACATGGCTGGCTCTCCATTTTTGCCTTTACTGACATATCTAAGCCACATAGTTTTCTTCAGTAACAGTCAGGAAGTAAAAATTGAAAAGATACTATATTTGTAGACTTAGGGTCAAGTCAAATCATATGAAACATATACATAGCGGAAGACACAGGCTTGAAAGAGAGCAATCCTTTCTGTACATGAAGATAATCATTAGGGTTATCAGCACTTTCTCATAGTTTTCTTTTTATTACTCTACCTTCCCTGTATATGCTCATATTTGTATACATTATACTCACTCTCCTTTCCTTTGGGTGCAGTCACAACATGTGATACACATACATATGGTAAGTAGCAGCTTTGAAACAGAGCAATAGTTTCTCTGCATAAAGACAATCAGTTAGGTTATGAACTCTTTCTGCTACTATTTCTGCTTTTTGTTTACTTCACTGTCCCTGTATATACTCATATTTGTATGCGTTGTTGTCTCTTTGTGTTTTGTCTGTAATCATTATGTATTAAGTGGGTTTTATTATCTACTTATTACATGTTTCACAGTACGCAAAACTCTAATAAGAAAGCAGTTATCATTTCACTATTCAACATGGCAAGATTATGAATATGGCACCTTCATCATGTATGCTGCACACACTGCCTATGTTTCTGCATGAGTAGCTTAGTATACTGGATAGAACTTCATATTAGAATGCTATTTATATCAATGCATTGCTTAATGCACTAATTAGCTCATACATTTATGCCAATGATCCTTGACAGTTTTTGGTCAGCATTATAAGAATCTCTTGTACAGATTTTTTATGAAAGGTAAATGCACATGTGATGTCATCAGTGATGTCATCAATGACATGTGTGATGTCATCTTTGATGTCCTGGGTGTTAGTGTTAGCAGTGCACGGTGGCGTGAGTTATGGTTGCTTATCTTACCATAACTGCCGAATTTCAGGGGTTTTTCGGTTTTACTTTGCACCATAACGTCCCTTTAACAAAGTTTTTTTCACTGAATTTCATAGGTTTTTAGTAGCACAACTTAACCATAATATCCCTGACTTCATATACATGTAACATAGAACATACTGAACCCCCACATAGTGATTTTGATGTCCGCGGGACTACCGCCATGTCCGCGGACATATCGAGAATCTGAGCGTGGTGAATGTAAATTTAAATAGTGTGCCCCATTTCCCCTTTGAAGTTGGCTCTGAAAAGAGCCATTTTTTTTTTTTTTTTTTTTTACAGATGCTTGACAGACACCTGTTATTTTGTATTTTGTTTCTTGTTTTTTTTTCTTACTTTACTCCTAAAATCTTCACATAACTTTCTCCAAAGCAACCCTTACATTCCAAAATAGAAAGGCATTTCCCGTAAAAGATAAAGAGATGCCATCTTCTTTAAAATTAACAGTATTACTGGCATCAATATTCTCATTATTACAGAAGAACATACCAGCTCTAAGCATGAAGGCACACATGCCTCGGTTGATGACACACCTAGCAATGTTTTGCTGAGTACAAAAAACTGAACTATTGTCCCATATTGCCCTATGTAGTAATCCAGAAAAAATTACTTTCGCATTTGGAAGGATCTTCATTACGGCTTGAACCAAGCGTTCCAAATCAGCAAACAAAGTAGGGGCACTGACGTTGCCCAAATGGAAAGCACCATAGTGCAAAACTACCACATGTGGACTGTTCATCGTGGCCATATCCTCACAAACGTGTACAATTCCCTGTACATTGCAATCAGGCACAGTGCTCCACACCACCTCCACTCCTTTCACATCAAAGTTCTTTTCAACATGCCTGCATCAAGCGTACTGTTGTAAACCATGCACAAACATATCTCCAAGCACCAACACCCTGACTTTCTCTACTTCTGCCATCTTCACCACACACAGTCTCTTTCAACACAAATCCACAACCTCGACATCTGATTGGATAATCCATACAGTCTTCTTTCCATGTTGGATTTGCTGGAAAACCCCAGATGTAGCACGCTCTGTCCACGGAGAGTCGCGGTGTCCGCGGACCGCGTAACTCTTCGACACCCCTTCTACCATTTCCACTTTACTCTCTGTGCCATTCCCTCATTGCATACAGCTAAGCAGTCACACAATACGAAGAACGTCCTCAGAACACCCCCATTTTGTTTATTTTCTAACAGTTCAGGACAATTATCATTTCATTATTCAACATATTAACATTACAAATATTATACTTTCATCTTGTACGCTGCACATAATGCTATGTTTCTCCATTAGTAGCTCAGTATACTAGATAGAACCCAATAATACAATGCTATTTATATCAATGCATCGTTCAAAGCACTAATTACGGTATGATATTTATTGCAATGATCCTTGAGACTTTTTTCACAACATTATAATAAAAATCCCTAGTACAGAAATTTCATGAAAAGTAAATGCACATGTGATGTCATCAGTGATGTCATCAATGACATTTGCGATGTCATCTTTGATGTCCTGGGTGTTAGTCTTAGCAGTGCACGGTGGTGGCACGAGTTATAGTTGCTTAGCTTACCATAACTGGCGAATTTCAGGGGTTTTTCGGCTTTACTTCGAACCATAACATCCCTTAAACAAACTTTTTTTATTAGCACGCAAACAATATACAAAGATGTAGTGTAAACAGCAAGTTCTCACAGATGGCTTTACACAGAATGTTGCAAAGTAAGCATTTATGCTCGTTCACAGTGAAGGTCAGCTGCTTCCATTTTTTTCTCGCTGCCCGGAGAGGCCCACGACTCCCAGTATAAGGTTCTATTTTTTTTTTACCTTGACAGACAGAGATTGTGCTGAAAGACTTCTTTTGAAGAAGTGTAGCAAAAACGTAAGACACAATAAAGATGAAATTTCTGAAACGAAATCACTTTGTATATTATATCACTTTGAGAAAGATTGTTGGCACACGCAGAGTCGTATTTTGGGACTGCACTACACTTGGACAATGGAAAATGCAATTATAATGTAAGTAACCCTTGAGATTATTTTATACCGGAATAAAATAACAATAGCGTGGCATTAAAGCCCGGTCACGTTGTACTTGTTCGTTCAATGTGACATTGTTTTCTACCGCGCACTATCACCGCCGAATTGATACCCTGTCCTTTAGAGGGCTCTGAAAAAGGCAGACGACACAGGGTGAGTTAATAGAAATAATTTAACCGGTCTGTAGCCGGTCAAGCGCTCTACTCGCTGTGCCACTTCACTGTAGCCAGTCAAGTGGCACAGCGAGTAGAGCGCTCGCTTTGACATCCGTGCACAGCTTGCTAATACAGGTTCGAATCCCGGCATGGCCAAACTCAGCCTTTCATCCTTCCATGGTCGATAAATGAGCACCACACACAGTGGGTAATAATAAGCAGCGTTGAGATACCTGACGGTTCTTAGCGCTATATAAATGCGAAAATATTATTATTTTATTATTAACATACTCCATTGAATATCTTCGCTAGCAAATAGTTTCACGCCCTAATAAATAAAATGAATATTTTTAATAAAGATCGGCTGGTGAGACTAATTTATGTTTTTTAAAACAGGTATGTTGCCCCATTTTGCCAATGTCACGATTTTCAGACTCCAGCGGATGGATTTTTCAACTGCCAGGTGCAGCTCCATGTAAGCAACTTCATGACCATCACCATTTTATGGGACAATCGCCAAGGACCAATATGCCCTTACGCAGTACTAGCGGCTAGAAGCAACATACCAACCAATATGGTGGTCTAATGCCTCGTTGTTGGACCAACCTTCCGATTATAAGTGCGACCATTTACTGCTTTTATCATAAACCAACAGCCTATCTACTGCAAAGGAACAGCGCGTGGCTCAAAATAAACTTTTGCTGATCGGCAGCAGAGACAATTGCAAATCGCTGAATATTCACTAAACATTTCATGTGAAATAAATGTACTTTACCAAATGTACAATCCTGCTGTTTACTTTTAAACCACAGTTTCATATTCCGAATTGTGGCGCACTGTGTTCTAAGCTGATCTAACACCCTCTGTACCGCAAAGGAACATCGCGTGGCTCAACATGAACTTTTGCGGATCGACAACAAAGACAAATGCAAATCGCTGAATATTCTCTAAACATTTGATGTCAAATAAATGTACTTTACAAAATTTACAATCTTGCTTTTGCTTTTAAATCACAGTTTCATATTCTGAATTGTGGCGCGCTGTGTTGTGACATAATTTGTGTTTTCTTACGGGTTCTGTGTAAAGTCGCGTAGGACTGGAGACGACTGGGCGCGTTTGATGACGCACCCTGTAACGTCACAGAGAGAGGCGGGGAATATGAATGTTTCATAATGTCAGTCTTAGGGGCGGGAGATATGATTTAGTGTCGCAAAAGCAAGTCAGCCAGGCCAATAGCGCCAGTCATAGGATTATCACATAATGTCGGCGCACACCAGCCTGATTTATCGTTTCTTTAGTGGACAAAAAATCGGGTGAGGCCCATAGGAAATTGTACTATCAGTGGACAAAAGGAGGGTTCGTAGAACACTTTCAACCTGACAACGAACAATACAAACAACGTTCTCAGAACACCCCCATTTTGTGTAATTGCAACCATTTCGGGACACTGCGAGTGTTCTTAGAACACATTCAACTTGACAGATTACAATATGGACAGCGTCCTCAGGACACCCCCAGTTTGTGTATTTACGAACATTTAGATACACCGTGAGTGTTTTTAGCTCAATTTTACCTTCCTTGCAAACAAAAACGACACATACTCCGTCCTCTGAACACCCCACCATTTAGTTTATTTAAAAAATGTCAGAACAGCCGTATTCTCCGCGGACAAGTCGAACAAAACAAAAGCGTATAGCACATAAAAAAACTAAACATTGAACCTATCTCATACTCCCCCACCCTCCCCAAACACTCTTACACACCAACACACTCCACTAAATACAATTTTTAATCCAAGTTTCACCGCGCTGTACGCGGTCGACGGCGAATACAAGATGGCCACATAAAATCTGACGCGCTCCACGCCCCACGCCGTCCAATCAGCGAACATGTCCGCGGACATGACGCAAGCCCATGGGCCAATCGGGGTGCTGTCCGCGGAGCGAACAGAGAAGTCCGTCCACGAAGCGAACACAGACATCACTAAATTTTTTGCCTTACATTTTGGTCATTTTTAAAAAACTACTGGACGGATTTACACCAAATTTGCAAAAGCACGCTTTTGGGACCAAGCTGCCGCTCCTGCCGCAAAGTTGGTGTAAATCCTTCTAGCGGTTCGGGCTGTAGCAGTGCGCAAAGTTTTTTCCCATTATGTCTATAGGAACCCCCCTATAACTTTGCCCTCCCTGGACCAAACCTCTCCAAACCTTGCAAAAAATTTCAGACTGGGCCATACACTTTTTTTGCAAAGTTTGGTGAGGATTCGTCCAGAGGGAGCAAAGTTATAAGCCACCCAAAAAGTGCTCTTCCTATGGAAACACCAACTTAACCATAACTACATGGATGCTACCGTGTCCATGTAATATATATATATATATATATATATATATATATATATATATATATATATATATATATATATATATATATATATATATATATATATAGCTATTTTCTTTTTCTTGTTTCTTTTTTATTTATTTTGCATTTGGTTAAACAAAATTATAAACCTTAAACCCATACATAAAATCCTGAACAGCGCTACATACATGGTTAAAATTATTCCAATTCAACTATTTCCTTTTCCTTAAAAAAAGTATCAAAAATTCTCTGTAGCTACAACGTAATTATTATGATCAGAAGTCAAAAAGTCAAAAAGTACTGACTAGAATTTCCTTCCAGATATGGAATGCAGCTGCAGTACATGTGAGGGATTCTGTACTGTATAAATAACTCCAGAACTGGACTGTATTCAGGGATTCAATACTGGAAATCATGGTAGAGTAGCCCTTGATGTATATGTTCAGTAGCTTGGGGATAGCTAGTGATTAGGTGCTGCATGGTTTCAACTTTGCTAGAGCAGAAACGACAGAGCCTTTCCTCATACGGAATCCCAATATGGTGATCCAGAGCCTCTCTAGCAGGGAGAATATGAAAATGCATATACATGATAAATCTTCTAAGTTATTAGAGGCAAGGCTTGATGAGCTATGTGTGAGGTGTGTTATATTTAAATCTCTGTCTAGAGAATTCAGAGAGAATGGTCTTGGTGTGTAGCTGGCATAAATTGAAGTAGGAAGACCAGTTTGCAGTATGTCTTTTTAGTTTTACGATACCTGCAGGAGAGTTGAATAAGTCTGTGATGTCTATGTTGATTTCTCTCAAGAAATGGTTAGTGGAAGCTTCCAAATCCCATAGGTAATGATTGGTATTGTTTTGGTTACGATGGCCCGTGTTGAGACCCTTCAGGGAATTTGTATTAAGATTGGTGGAAGAAAGAGATAGTAAAAATGTACAGCACAATTTGCTCTTAGTGGGTTGAGGCCACCTTTCAATCACAAAGCTTCAATAGGGACTGAATTGGGGACCCCCATAATAGAGCAGAACAATTTTGCCTCCAGGGTCTCCAACCATTTCATTAATATACAGCTATTGAACTACATCAAAATATAAAAGACAAAAATCTAATGTTGGAGTTAAATAATTGAAAATCCTGGCAAATATGTCATGACACAAATGAATTCTGGTTCAGGTGTCATGCTGACCTTCTCTGTATGCTACGGGCCCAAGGCCATCTCACATTTTTTGTTACATTCAGTTGTGAAAAATATGCATGGAATGATTTACATTACCTCCTACACGTGTGCAATAAAAAAAAAAGAAGGAATAGAATTAAAAGCAAATGAGAACTATGTTCCCTAGATCCACGAAATATTGTACTTTACTTGCATCACAATTGTACTGCCATGTTGCATTTTTTCTGCAACAAGAAATTGTCCTTCAATTGGAGAATTAAACACTTCTTTTGTAGAAATATATGTCAGTCTAAAAGAGCACACCATAGTCACATCGTTTTTTGGGATTAAAAACATTCCTAAATGTGACCATGACAGCAATGAGACTGTGTTAAAGGTTTTTTGAAAAATAAATTACCGACAACATCCGTACAGAAGAAATAATGACCTACAAAATCCAATCTTGAGTTTCTAACAACATAAATGCAGAAAATATTACTACTCCAATATAGAAACAAAGGCATACACTACACTAAATGTCCTTTTGGATGTCCTACTCCTGTTTGCAACACAGCATCACAGGCAGGTCTCCTAAGCATACACAAATGAAGCCTCCAAGGTCAAAAATTATTACACTCCCATTATTCCTTCCATGTAGAATTAAAATATAGATAATCAATGCAGTCAATTCACCTGTAGTTGCATGATATGCCACTGCCTATTCCACCAAAGCTGAACAAACTGGGCTAAAAGATCTCTGAGATAACATTTCATCTACACATCCTTTTCTCAAAAACAGTACTGCTTTGGTATAAAAATGCTCTCACATAGAGAAAGAGAGTCATACAAGAATCTTCAGACTATTTAACACACACAACCTTATTTGGAAAATCTGACAATATCTGGCTAACCAGTGTTCCAGATTCTTCTCGAAGTAGAGTACTTAAATCATAGCAAGCAATTGAATATATCTATCTGAAGAAAATCCCAACACCACAGACAACATAAAACCTCATCTCAAACTATGCAAATAGAAGTCTTCCTTTCAAAAGCATGTGTTTATATGACAAAGCACACTACTAAACATACAAGAAAAGCCATATCAAATGAAATAGCTAGCAGATATGCAGTCTGAAATTTCAAAGGAAGTCTGGTAAGACTTCAAAACCAAGTCCAATAAAACATGTAAAAATATCCGTCTACTCTGTAGATGACAAAGGAGGTTGTAACTTGACTCTAATACTGCTATTCAAACCTTGGAGAAAAGAAGAAATATTAGGTGAACATGATACAGTTACATCTGCTTTGAATTGAAAGCAGCATAACAAGTTACAACTGTAAACAATGCAAGCATGTGAGAAGATTATTATCATAAAGAAGAACAGATAGAAATAGAAAATGGCAAGGAAATACCCACATGGAGTCAGCATCTCTTGTCTTGAAATACTCTGAGAGCCACACAGTCAAAACAAAGCAGAACAATCTGTGACAGAAGCAGAACACACCATAGCAAAATCAAAGTTCTGTAAATATCATATCAGTCTCCAGATCACAGTTACATGATGAACAACTAAGCATTTCCCTGGAAGCCACTGAAAGAATATACCATGGTTTACACCACAGGAACAAAACACCCAATTGCAATAATTACAAACCTCTGTTCTTGTATTACTAGGTAGCTGATTCTGGTAAAAACGAATACTCAAAACAGTGTTTATATTTGCAAGAACAAACAGAGAACATTTCAGCTGTTGCTACAGCCTCCATAGTTCTTGCTGCTAAAATCACAGGAGGTGTAACTTTACAAGTAGTACTAGCCCGCTCAGTTGAGAATCGGAACAGACTAGAGTATCACAAATTGTCTGTAGAGACCACGTCTGAAGTAGGCAGAATTCTACAACTAATGAAGTTTCTCCTAATTAGAATAGCTTCTAACTTTATGCTAGTATTAATTGACATCAGAATGAAATAAGTTCTTAAGACTGGTTATGAAGAAACTAATTGAAGTAAAATTTATCATGGTATTTCGTGATCTCCTACAGTTATCATCAGTCAAAGTTCAATGTATGATCTAAATATTAGGTCACAAATAATATTGTACCACACTGAGCAATATAGGGAATATTAAACTATGGCATTGCTCTCGCTACAAAGAACCTCAACAAAATATGTGTCATTCAGCATACCCAACATATGCTGAAATATCAAAGATTATAAAAATCATTGCACGTACTGAGCAAGAAAAGACATTTTTAAAAAGTAGACTTTTAAATGAACTATATGGACAAAATACCTTAGTCTCTCAAGTGATGGACACATTAACAAAGTAAAATCAACAATGTGTGTGTTTAATATCAACCATTGCAGACTGTGACAAATGTAATGAAATGATGCTTCAAAATGAGAGGCAAACCACATCAACTGTGTAGACAATCTAGAGATTCATGGCATCACACTTCCTAAGTATCATCATCCAGAGAGATCTGTTTTCAACAAAGCTGTGTTTGGACAAGTATTGATTATCTACCACAACTGCAAAGGAAGTCTAAGGTGCAACATTGACTTAGACCAAGGTTTAGTCAATTGAGCAAGGAACAGTTGTTAGTTTACAACCATATTAGGTCACATTATATCGCGCCTTCAAACACTTGTGTATAGGCACGTTATAAATGCCATATCATATCCAAATCAATATAATCTCCAATTTGTCATCATCAGTTTGACATACTTGAAGAGACTACAAGAAATTCCATGTACTACAGCTTGTTTCCTTATTTTTAAAGAGATTTATGTACGAAGACAGCAATTCTGTAGACATTGGGCTTCAAAGAAAGTGTGCGTTATGTAGCACTCCCACGTTTTTATACATTCAGAGGTCTATGTTTACTGAAGTTTGTTGCAAGCAAAGTAAAAGTAAAAGCAGACAACCCTTGCATTCTTGACCATAACATTCCATGAACATTGTACACCCCACATTTGGAGATGTACCATGTACCTGAAAAAATAAAACGTCCAAAAAGAGTACTAGTACAAAATGAAACTTCATCCCTATAATTCTCATTCCAAGAACAATCACACAAACCTCAACAACATCACATTGCAGTCAATGGTATGCCAATATAGAAACCAATCACATGGCAGATTACAGAAACTTTGCACTGTTAGAAGTGCAAGTTGACATGGTATTAGCACTATAGCAAAGTTTGCCCTATTTTTATTTTTTAAAACTCTGTGAAACATTAGAAAACATTTTCACAGTGACAAGTGCAGTTTGGCATGTTATGAATACCGGGTCAGAAAATGCCCTTGTGCAAAAAAGATACATTTTGGACACATTTTTGCACCCAGGCAAAGTTTTCCATACTGCTAAAACGGATTGGTATTAGCATTAGGGCAATGTTTTCCCTGGAGCAAAAATTCACTGCAAATGTTCTAGGTCGATTTCTGCCCTGGTGCTTTAAACATGTCCACATGTACTTGTCATGGTGCAATTTTTAAAAATAGGGCAAATTTTTCCTTAGTGCTAATACCATGCAAACGTGCACTTGCACTGGTGCAAAGCTTCTGTAATCTGGCCCCAGGTGTTCAAATTGTCATCACTTGTGCACATTTTTACTTGTGTGACTCAGAACAGCTATGTTTCCAACTAATCTCCATTTCAGAAATTCCTCAAATAATCCTGACACAATCGGTAGTGGATCATGTTCAGGATTTGTTATTTTGACCATAAACGCTCAAGATAATCCCTTATAATTATTATACACTGCGAGGAGTCAGAAATGCGAGGTGGACAACTTCGGAAAGTTTTTCAAAATATGCCATTTTATTAAACTCAAAAAGGTTTGATAAGTGCCTCACTATCCCTACCTACCCTAATGAGGATTCCCCTACCTATAAAATAAGCTAAAGGAAACACACTAACAAAAGGATTCTGTCCCTCACACTTGTACTTTGTGAAGCATCATGAAGTAGACACAGACAAGAAATGTAAAAGTTTGAGATATAAACTTGTATTAAATAAAAAGGAGGTTGGAAAAGACCTAACTTGCCCTATACTAAGGTGGGATTTTCCTACCTAAATAAATCAAATGATATTCTGCGCCAGGAAGTCCAAAGGAAATCTCTGCCTGTGTCCAAATCCTATATATGTCCTCACATCTATGAGTAAACATTTCGTAGGGATGTCACAATAAACATGATAATTGTTCAAATACAGGTTCAGAGCTTCTAGCTTCTACCTGCTCTTGATTTTCAAATGGTTTCCCTTCAGCAAGGTTAAGCATAGTTCACAGTTCCAACAGGGGCTTCTCTTCCACATGATTTCAAGTCTTTTCAACTTTCCAAAACAACAGAATTCCTTGGGATACTTCCCAGCTCCTTTGGGTTGGTTAACACTCATCATTTTCATATAGGTCAGTTCTTTAATTTCAAATCACACATACAATGTCCTTTCTATTCAATCACAAGCTTCTTTGTGAATGCTTTCAATGGCTTTTCCATAGATGGGTGTACTCGGTCTAGGCACAGTTGTCGTAACACATGGTCCACCCATTGCAGGTCACCCAGCCGACACACCTTACTTGCTTCTTCATCATATACACATTTCCACTGCTTTAGCTTAACAGTGGTGCTTGCTTCATTCTCCTTTCACATCTTCATGATGATTTATCATTGCTTGCTTTGCCAACATTCACTTGTAGCACTTTCACATATTCTTCTGGCTCTTGCCAAAACTTGTTCACTCAAATGACACAGTTACTCATATTTGTTATGACTCTTGCCAATGCTTGTTCTCTCTATGTTACACAGTTCCTTGTATTAGTTATGGCGTATGCCAATGCTTATTTGCTCAATGTTACAGAGTTCTGTATATCAGGAAATTTCACAAAAATGCTTTCAACAAATCGATAGTAAATCGTGTTTGCTTTCTTCAGATCGGTATGTAAAAAGGTTCACTTTCATTCAGATCAATATTCAAAAATGCTTGCTTTCATTTTCATTCAGTGCGGTATTCAAAAAGTATTGGCTTTCATTCAGTTTGACATTCATTAAAGTGTTCAGTAGCTGTACGTACCTACTGCCATCCGAGAGTCCCACTGCATAGATTGACTCACTGTTGTTCCAGTGAGGCTTCCAGCTGCCACAAGCCTTCTCTCTCTCTCGTGTGGTGCTTCGCTCCATCTCCCCATGCATTCTCTGTGGCTTTTTCTCACACCACTGATACTTCCCCGCAGCTCAGTGTTCAAACTGCAGCTTTGCCTGGTCATGCTGGTTACCTTGCCACGGCCCACCACCGGCATCCAGATTCCTTCAGCCTCGCTTCCGCCTGCATACCCTCTACATCTTCCAGGGGGTCTCGAGCACTCTGTTCACCACCCCGCCTTCCAGGAGTGAACCGATGTCACCCAGCAGTACATAGACCTGGCCACTGCTGACTTCATGTTTACAGTTCTCCCTGATTTTAAACTTCCCACAAGGTAGAATAGTCCAAAAAGGGCTAGGCACTGATTGTTCTTTTGGGAGTTCTTCATTGCTCTTGCTGGCCTCATTCTTTTCCTAGTACATACCTCGTGTGTGTGTGTTTGTGTGCGTGTGCGTGTGTGTGTGTGTGTGTGTGTCTGTGTGTGTGTCTGTGACTCAATAAAGAGTGGATGTATGGCTCTTCCTTGTCTCTCTCTCGTACCTAACTGGTGTTTACTGAGAGATGATCTGGTAAAATACAGATGGGTCTGATAATAGCCTACAAAGGCCTGGGGAATGTCAGACTCATTCTAAATGGGAAATGGGGGATACCGTGTCTCACCTATGGGTGCCTCATCCCAACTCCCCAAGTCTCCTCCACCCAGGTGATCCTCGCTTGCATATCCACACCAGGGTCAGGATCCGATAGTGACAGCCTTTCCCTGGCAATGTGGGAGGAGGATATCTGGGGACAAGATTGCTCACATCATACAACTAAATCAACAAGGTAATGCATAGCAATTCAGATATAACAAAACTAAAAGTTATCTTCAAGGCCTGGTAAGTGAGTGCCCCTTGCCAGGATTCAATCTTATTTTCAATGAACAGTTTAAAGGAAAAAGGGAAATCCTGTCTTGCAACAGTCCTAATAAATTAAGTTTCTCACTTGGACAAGACCACCACTTCAAAATGTTCAGCAAGTCCTTTATTTCTCCACTCATAGCAGAGAGTGCCACACAACTGATTCTCAGCAAATAAGTATATTTCTACAGTGCATCAGTGGCAACAAAAATACTTCTGTCAGGATGATTCTGCAACCGTTCACAATACACTCACATCAGCAATATTAACTTGCCAGGATGATTCCACAATGATTAACCATGCATTTTTTGTGGGTCCACTCATCTGCCAGGCCGATACTACAAAGTCCCTTTCCCTGGTGTACTCGCCTTCCAGGACTAATAAACTACTAACACTACACAAGTACTTATGTGGCAGAATTCTACTTCACACAACTTATAAATATATATTATTGACCTTCCACAACATCAGTTTTGACTACTTTTTCTGAGAAACATGAGACACATTGATGTTGTTTGTTCCACACATTTGATAGCAACATGCAATGCAGATTATGCTGCTCTCCTCCTGGACACCTTCGGTCAGAAGGGTAGCCTTCCTACCACTATTGTTTCCCAAATCTTACATTAACCAAGTGATGACAGTAATTTATTCACAATCCTGGTCTTCATTGACTTAGGAAATGCTTATTTAGGTCAGTTCCCCCTATTGCTTCTTTCTCCCTCTGACAATAGGGTCTATAAACAACTGGCTACTTAATTGCCCTCTCTTAGCTTTAGCAATGTGTGTTACTTTTAACTGGATTTGGTATTGCACTCTTTTGGCTTTGACAACATTTGATTATATTGGATTCTAACAATATTGCCCTCTCTTGTTGTTGGCAGTTATTCTGACCTTCAAAAGCACAATGACACTTGGCTGGTCTGTTCGTCATGTTCTTGTATTGCCACTTGCTCCACTTCGAATCAGCTTGGTATTTAAAATAATGATCTTTCTGCTGCTCATCCGTTCCACATACATAACACGTATGCTTCTGCCACTTTGCTTGTTTTTTATTAGTTCTATATTCAAAATACCCGGGCCTGGCGAGCGGGCAGTTACGGAGCACTCCAGGGTAACAGTAAATTACTGAACTCACTGGGTTTGACTTGCGTTTCCGTTCGCTCTGCTGCCTTCTGATTGTCTGTTTCCTTTGCTTTGGGAGACATGGAACACTGCTTTGCTGTGCTTTCCTTGATCCGTGCATATCAGACAAGGAGCCTTCCTCACCTGCCACCACAGCCTGCCTTATTGGGGGCAAGGCTTCTAAATGTCACACTTTCAGCTGCACTATCCCTGCAACCACAATCTTTAGGGGGAAAGCTTCTCCAAATAACGCTTGCTGCTGCGCGACTTCTGCAACCACGATCTTCAAGGGAAAAGCTTTTACAAGTAACACTTCCCTCTGTGTGATCTCTGCAAACAAGTTCACTGAAGGAACAGACGCTCTTGGAACCAGCATCCATACTGCAAACTATGGTGGTTCTGTTGGCTCTGCTCTCCTTCAGCTGCAACTGCAATGTAGAGTCACTGTAATCAATCAACTTTCACTACTGCTCTTCTCCATGGTCTGCACCTGAGGGGGCCTTTTATGCCTCCGAGTCTCCCTCATGTGTGGGTCAATATCCCTATTAATATGCAACTTGCAGTCCCGGGCCTCTGCATCCCATTTCTTTGCCCCAGTACTTTTGGCATTGCAGGATTTAAAGTCCCAAAATGCTCAACTTGCTCATTTAAGAGGCTAATTGTTACCAAATGTGTATCTATCCTTAATCAACTTTTTAAAAGGAGTTTTATAAGTTTTACTGAATGGTTTTGCTCTCTAGGGAAATTAGGACTTTCAGAATCTAATATGTTAATATTTAAAGATTCATCTTTAACATTCCCTTGTTGAAAATGGGAGCGTTCACCTCTACAACTGTGCTTAACTTTGGGGGGAAGTTTCTTACTCCCAATACAGAATTGGTTAGATCAGTGTTTCCCACCATCAGGATAATTAGCTTTGGAAAAGACAGTTCTCTCTCCGACAGCAAGCCATTACATACTCCGACATTACTGACTTTTCCTCCTCTGAGGTAGCAAAATACTGCAGCTCTTCCAACGGAGTCCTCCCATTCATTTGGGGACCGTCTCCTCCCAGGTGATCATCCTGGCAAATACCACCACCAGGATCGGGATGAGGTAGAGGCTTCATTCTCCTGGACACCTGGGACGAGATTTTAGGCATGGTCTTTATGAGGGATCAAATCAAAGTACTTACTAGCTGTTCTAGGTGACCACATAGCTGTAAACGAAATCATACAGATTAAATATTCTTGAAAAGTCGCTGCAAACATGTTTCACATAACCATGTTTTCTAATGAGAATTCTGTCTGTAACTATACAAAATGGTGATAGCATATAATTTCAACAACTTCTATGTAGTGCAAATCAAGGCATGTTGTGCTCATTTTGAAATTCAGACATTCATTCAATTATATAAATATACACATAACTAATAAGTTATACCAATGCTGCTAAAATACAGAGCAGCTGGAAAAAAAACAATGTAAACTAGACACCTTACCGTATGGACAAGTATCTCTTTGGTGGAAAAAAAAACATTCACTACATTAGGCATTTCACACCACACAGGTTTCACAACAACTTCAGGCCACTATAATGCATATGTAAAAACACAGGTGGTTGTTTTTATTGTATCAGAAGTTTTGTTTCTGAAAAACAAATGTACGTTCAAACCTACAGAATGCCTGCTTAATATTCTTTCAACCAAAATTCACCCATTAAATTATACTTCAAATGTACTTTGCCTGTAATGTTACAGTTAGAATAAACCAAACTGGTATCCAACTACTTTACAACTTCAATTATTCAATAAAATAAACAAACACAATGATATAGAAAATGTAAAAATATTAACTTGTACTTATCTTTTAACGCATCACATTTGGAGTATGCCAACGCATATCTAATGACCTCAACTACACCACAAAACACATGCTAACATTATCAAAAAAATGAAATATAGGTTGGTTTAATCCACCTTGGACTTTTTATACCATGACCACATGATTGCACAAGCTATCATATAATACCTATGTAAACACATAGGGCCTCATTATGAGTCCAGCGGTAACCGAGGCAGTAAAACCACCTGGGTACCGCCGGACTCGTATTATCATTCTGCCTCCGTGATTCCGGGAATTACCGGGGCATTACAACCCGGTGACCCAGGAATTCCAGAGGCGCAATGGTGTAAATCCCCATTCCCATTGAGTCCCATAGGATTTAGGAAATTGCCCATAGGACTCAATGGGAATGGGGATCATGGAAACACCGGCACCATCTCGTGATGGTGCCGGTGTTTCCTCGTCCGCCTGTAGGCGGGAGGTGTTAAACCCGCCAGGTCAGACCTGGCGGGATTGACGCCTCGGCCTGCAGGAGTCGTGATCACCCGGTATGCAAACAATGGTGGCGTCTGGTTTACCGCCACCGTTGTTTCCATACCGGGTGAGTTGTAATGAGGCCCATAGTGTACAACACATGATACATACAATATGCTATCTATGAGCTTAAAGAAAGATCGTTTTCCACATCACACATAATCTTCTTTTCTTTTTTATAGACATTTTACAAATTGATGTTACCTTTCCACCATTATCAGTGCACGATAACACTTACGGGCCGATTCATGGAATTAATGTGCGCTGAAAATTCCCGCGCAAGCGTGCGAAACCGTGCGAATCGCAGTACAAGTGCGAAAATCGCAGCAAAACCCGCGCACATCGATTCATGGAAGTCCGTGCGCTGAAAATCTGCTGGTGCACGCCGGCGCACAGGTCATCTAACGCTGTGCACTACGGCCACAGCGAAAGCGCACATAACAAAAGTAGGCGTAACACGGGGCGTGACACGCGGAATGGGGAACAACGTGTGAAAATGTGGGCGTCACGGGGGAAGTACAGGAGGCAAGTGCGCGGAACGCCCACACGCTCGCCTACAACACGTATTCATGGAATCGAATAGGGCAAACCAGTGCACCGGCGAAGACGCGCACAGGCCTAAACACGTACGCCACACAAAGGCAAGCGGTAGCGTCCCTGTGCATGAAAAAAATGTGCGCCAAAATGTGCGCTAACAAAAAGCACGTATATACAGCTCTGTTGATTGTCCCATACTGTGGCCCTCTAGGACAAATGATGTGCAAAGGGGTACGCGACAAACACGAACACCCGCTGTGTCAAAAATTACGTGTGCGTGTATTTCGGGGTGCGCAGGAAGTTTCACACGCGATTGGCCTTGTGCGAGCGGGGTGCGTGTAAATCTGGGGTTGCAGGAAGTTTCACACGAGACAGGCCCTGTGCGAGTGGGGTACGTGTATATCTGGGGTGCAGGGGAGTCCTACACGTGAATTGGCAGTGTTGGTCCTCCCAGGTGTTCCCTCTACACCCTCCACGGCCCCTGCAGGCAGCCCACACCACAGGGGACTACCCTGCACCCCTGGTCATGACCCGCAGGCAGCCCATCCACCATGGGCATGCCCCCCAGTCAAGCCACATGTCACCTTGCACTACTGATCACCAACTCATAATCCCCTCCACCCCCACCCCCCAGCAGTGCAGCGCACCTGCCAGCAGGCCCTCACTCATGTCCCACTCATGTCCCCTTGCACCCCCACCCCCCAGCAGTGCAGGGCACCTGCCAGCAGGCCCCCACTCATGTGCCACTCATGTCCCCTTGCACCCCCACACCCCAGCAGTGCAGGGCACCTGCCAGCAGGCCCCCACTTATGTCCCACTCATGTCCCCTTGCACCCCCACCCCCCAGCACTGAGGGGTACCTGTCAGCAGGCCCCCACTCATGTTCCCTTGCACCCCCACCCCCCAGCACTGAGGGGCACCTGCCAGCAGGCCCCCACTCATGTTCCCTTGCACACCCACCCCCCAGCACAGGGGGGCACCTGCCAACAGGCCCCCACTCATGTCCCCTTGCACCCCCAACCCCCAGCACTGAGGGGCACCTGCCAGCAGGCCCCCACTCATTTCCCCTTGCACCCCCACCCCCCAGCAGTGCAGGGTACCTGCCAGCAGGCCCCCACTCATGTCCCCTTCCACCCCCAGCCCCCAGCACTGAGGGGCACCTGCCAGCAGGCCCCCACTCATGTCCCCTTGCACCCCCACCCCCCAGCAGTGCAGGGCACCTGCCAGCAGGCCCCACTCATGTCTCCTTGTACCCCCACCCCCCAGCAGTGCAGGGCACCTGCCAGCAGGCCCCCACTCATGTCCCATTGCACCCCGATCCCCCAGCACTGAGGGGCACCTGCCAGCAGGCCCCCACTCATGTGCCCTTGCACCCCCACCCCCCAGCACTGAGGGGCACCTGCCAGCAGGCCCCCACTCATGTCCCCTTGCACCTCCACCCCCCAGCAGTGCAGGGCACTTGCCAGCAGGCCCCCACTCATGTCCCATTGCACCCCCACCCCCCAGCACTGAGGGGCACCTGCCAGCAGGCCCCCACTCATGTCCCCTTGCACCCCCACCCCCAAGCAGTGCAGGGCACCTGCCAGCAGGCCCCCACTCATGTCCCCTTGCACCCCCACCCACCAGCACTGAGGGGCACCTGCCAACAGGGCCCCACTCATGTCCCCTTGCACCCCCACCCCCCAGCACTGAGGGGCACCTGCCAACAGGCCCCCACTCATGTCCCCTTGCACCCCCACCCCCCAGCAGTGCAGGGCACCTGCCAGCAGGCCCCCACTCATGTCCCTTTGCACCCCACCCCCAGCACTGAGGGACACCTGCCAGCAGGCCCGCACTCATGTCCCCTTGCATCCCCACCCCCCAGCAGTGCAGAGCACCTGCCAGCAAGCCCCCTGTCATGTCCTACTCATGTCCCATTGCACCCCCACACCCCAGCACTGAGGGGCACCTGCCAGCAGGTCCCCACGCATGTCCCCTTGTACCCCCACCCCCCAAGCAGTGCAGGGCACCTGCCAGCAGGCCCCCATTCATGTCCCCTTGCACCCCCACCCACCAGCACTGAGGGGCACCTGCCAACAGGGCCCCACTCATGTCCCCTTGCACCCCCACCCCCCAGCACTGAGGGGCACCTGCCAACAGGCCCCCACTCATTTCCCCTTGCACCCCCACCCCCCAGCAGTGTAGGGCACCTGCCAGCAGGCCCCCACTCATGTCCCATTGAACCCCCACCCCCCAGCACTGAGGGGCACCTGCCAGCAGGCCCCCACTCATGTCCCCTTGCACCCCCACCCCCCAGCAGTGCATGGCACCTGCCAGCAGGCCCCCACCCATGTCCCCTTGCAACCCCACCCCCCAGCACTGAGGGGCACCTGCCAGCAGGCCCCCACTCATTTCCCCTTGCACCCCCACCGCCCAGCAGTGCAGGGCACCTGCCAGCAGGCCCCCACTCATGTCCCCTTTCACCCCCACCCCCCAGCACTGAGGGGCACCTGCCAGCAGGCCCCCATTCATGTCCCCTTGCACCCCCACCCACCAGCACTGAGGGGCACCTGCCAACAGGGCCCCACTCATGTCCCCTTGCACCCCCACCCCCCAGCACTGAGGGGCACCTGCCAACAGGCCCCCACTCATTTCCCCTTGCACCCCCACCCCCCAGCAGTGTAGGGCACCTGCCAGCAGGCCCCCACTCATGTCCCATTGAACCCCCACCCCCCAGCACTGAGGGGCACCTGCCAGCAGGCCCCCACTCATGTCCCCTTGCACCCCCACCCCCCAGCAGCGCATGGCACCTGCCAGCAGGCCCCCACCCATGTCCCCTTGCACCCCCACCCCCCAGCACTGAGGGGCACCTGCCAGCAGGCCCCCACTCATTTCCCCTTGCACCCCCACCGCCCAGCAGTGCAGGGCACCTGCCAGCAGGCCCCCACTCATGTCCCCTTTCACCCCCACCCCCCAGCACTGAGGGGCACCTGCCAGCAGGCCCCCACTCATGTCCCCTTGCACCCCCACCCCCCAGCAGTGCAGCCCCACTCATGTCCCCTTGTACCCCCACCCCCCAGCAGTGCAGGGCACCTGCCAGCAGGCCCCCACTCATGTCCCATTGCACCCCGATCCCCCAGCACTGAGGAGCACCTGCCATCAGGCCCCCACTCATGTCCCCTTGCACCCCCACCCCCCAGCACTGAGGGGCACCTGCCAGCAGGCCCCCACTCATGTCCCCTTGCACCCCCACCCCCCAGCAGTGCAGGGCACCTGCCAGCAGGCCCACACTCATGTCCCCTTGAACCCCCACCCCCCAGCACTGAGGGGCACCTGCCAGCAGGCCCCCACTCATGTCCCCTTGCACCTCCACCCCCCAGCAGTGCAGGGCACCTGCCAGCAGGCCCCCACTCATGTCCCACTCATGTCCCATTGCACCCCCACCCCCCAGCACTGAGGGGCACCTGCCAGCAGGCCCCCACTCATGTCCCCTTGCACCCCCACCCCCCAAGCAGTGCAGGGTACCTGCCAGCAGGCCCCCACTCATGTCCCCTTGCACCCCCACCCACCAGTACTGAGGGACACCTGCCAATAGGGCCCCACTCATGTCCCATTGCACCCCCACCCCCCAGCACTGAGGGGCACCTGCCATCAGTCCCCCACTCATGTCCCCTTGCACCCCCACCCCTCAGCAGTGCAGGGCACCTGCCAGCAGGCCCCCACTCATGTCCCCTTGCACCCCACCCCCCAGCACTGAGGGACACCTGCCAGCAGGCCCCCACTCATGTCCCCTTGCACCCCCACCCCCCAGCAGTGTAGGGCACCTGCCAGCAAGCCCCCAGTCATGTCCTACTCATGTCCCATTGCACCCCCACCCCCCAGCACTGAGGGGCACCTGCCATCAGGCCCCCACTCATGTCCCCTTGCACCCCCACCCCCCAGCAGTGCAGGGCACCTGCCAGCAGGCCCCCACTCATGTCCCCTTGCACCCAACCCCTCAGCACTGAGGGCCACCTGCCAGCAGGTCCCCACTCATGTCCCCTTGTACCCCCACCCCCCAAGCAGTGCAGGGCACCTGCTAGCAGGCCCCCACTCATGTCCCCTTGCACCCCCACCCACCAGCACTGAGGGGCACCTGCCAACAGGGCCCCACTCATGTCGCCTTGCACCCCCACCCCCCAGCACTGAGGGGCACCTGCCAACAGGCCCCCACTTATGTCCCCTTGCACCCCCACCCCCCAGCAGTGCAGGGCACCTGCCAGCAGGCCCCCACTCATGTCCGATTGCACCCCCACCCTCCAGCACTGAGGGGCACCTGCCAACAGGCCCCCACTCATGTCCCCTTGCACCCCCACACCCCAGCAGTGAAATGGTGTTCTCATGACACAAACCAAAAGTCAACTATGTACATCAACACATGTCCGCCACACGAAGGCAGGCGGTACCGTCCCTGCGCTAACAAAAAGCCTGTATATACAGCTCTGATGAATGTCCCATACTGTGGCCCTCTAGGACAAATGACGTGCAAAGGGGTATGCGACAAACACGGACACCTGATGTGTGAAAAATAGCGTGTATTGCGGGGGTGCGCGGGAAGTTTCATATGGGATTGTGCCTGGGTGAGCGGGCTCGTGTACTTCAGGGGTTCGCGGGAAGTTTTACACGCGATTGTGCCTGGGTGAGCGGGGTACGTGTACTTCAGGGGCTTGCAGGAAGTTTTACACGCGATTGTGCCTGGGTGAGCGGGGTACGTGTACTTCAGGGGCTCGCGGGAAGTTTTACACACGATTGTGCCTGGGTGAGCGGGGTACGTGTACTTCAGGGGCTCACGGGAAGTTTTAGACGCGATTGGACCTGGGCGATCAGGGTATGTGTATTACTGGGGTGGGTGGGGAAGTACAGGAGGCAAATGCGCGGAACGCCCACACGCACGGGTCAAAAAAGACGCGCTAATCCGGAAACACATACGCCAGCAGGAAGCAGGCGTACGTGGACCCGTGCAGCATAAAAGTGCGCGCAAACAACAAGCAAGCTCAGACGCCAGGAATAACATACCGTTCCTAGCAGCAGTGGTCGTGGGATACCGCAGGAGGAGGAGGAGGATAGTCAGGCCCAGAATTTTCACACCCAGAACCAGCCTTTTTGGCATGCCTGATGACCAGGTGTATGGGAGGTACAGGTTTCCACCTCACATAATACTCGACCTGGTCAGTGAGTGGGAGGATGACCTCACATCACCCACCCTCTGCTCCCAAGCACTCAGCCCCCTGGAGAAGGTCCTCAATGTACTGCACTTTTTGGCCACCGGATCATTTCAGCGGACAAGTGCCATAGTGGGGGGGGGGTGTCACAGGCCATGCAGTCACGCTGCCTACACCAGTTCTTGGCCATCATGACTGCACGCCCATCAGTCCGCAGGCACATATACCTGCCCAGAACACCTGCAGAAAGGCATGCTGCTGTCCAGGATTTCTACGGGGTGGCACAATTCCCCAAAGTCTTAGGTGCCATTGATTGCACCCATGTGGCTCTACGTCCCCCCAGGGCATCAGAGCACATCTATAGAAACCGCAAGCACTGGCATTCCATCAACGTCCAGGTAGTATGTGATGCCAAGGGAATCATCAACTCAGTATATGCCAACTATCCAGGGTCCACCCACAACAGTTTCATTTACAGAATGTCAACCCTAAACCGGGACCTAGAAGCTGGGCGGCATGGCGATACATGGCTGCTCGGTGTGTATAAATGCCACAGCACATGCATGCATGCCAGATACTGAGTAATGTCACAACCCTACCAATGATACCCATCACCACCTCCCCAGGGGACAGTGCCTACCCTCTGGGCACCCACATGATGGCGCCAATTCGGAACCCCACCACGCCACCGAGGTAAGACACAACACAGATTTCACAAAAGGTAGCAGGCGCTCCTCTCCAGAGAGAACATGGCATGATAACCTGTTCTGAGGTGAAAGTTTGCAGCACACGCCCTTTGCTCACTGTATCCTTCACAGATGGGAAATATCCATTTGCATATTAGTCTTTGTCCCACCCACATGGGCAGTCCAGCACAGAAATGCTATGGCAATTCCTCTCTGAACAAGAGTACCAACAGCAACCCCATACACGTGTTTCAGCCTTGTTGGGCCTCATCAGTGAGGTGAAGCTAGCAGTGCCTCTCTGAGCACAGTGAGCAGGGAGACCATGTCTGGTTGCCCCCAGGTAACTTAGGGTGACCAACCCCAAGTTCCTTACACATATTTCACAAAAGATACAACACAGCCCATATTGCAACCCGGGGCATAGTGGAGCGCACATTCGGAGTGTTCAAGTCACGCTTTCGCTCCCTTGACCGTTCTGGCGAGCAGCTCTTATACGCTCTGCTAGTAGTGTGCAGGATCATAGTGGCAGCATGTGTCCTGCACAACGTTGCAACATGCCGGGGCCTGCCGGTGGACATGGTGGTGCCCCCACATCCCCAACCACATGCACGCCCACTGCGCATGGGAGGGGAAAGGGCACAGGGTGAGGCAGCCCGAACGCAGCTGGTGGCTAATTACTTCACTTAGAATCACACCCCTGTGGAGTGCACACAGCCCTGCCACATACCTGCTGACAATCGATGATGACACAAGGGACAGTGAACTGTCACAACCATACCAGCCTGAGATTGGTCATCTGGAAGTGTCACAATGTGTGCATCCCTACCTACAGAAACACCACCAATGCTGTGTCATCAAAAGACACATATGCTGCTAAATGCATTACCCGCTTGCAAAATACAACATGAGAACAGTGCCATGTCACCCAACCCCTCCCCAGCACCACCACCCAACACACCATGGCATGTCATGCTATGTGAGAGCAAACAAAGCAATCCCGAAACCTGACACAAGTGTCACAAAGTACAGTGTCCCTAATGGAAACTGGCCACAAACAATATGCTCCCAGTAATGTTGAACTAACAACACACATGACCAAATACTTACAAACAATACAATGCAGCTACACAAGCTCAAACATAACTAAAACATGACAGTACTAAGTTAAAGTAGTCATAGTCCTACAACCTGAATATGCCACCACATCGCCCCCTTCCAACTGTAGTCTTGCAGGCTTCAAAACATGTCTGTGTACTGTATACAACATGAACTCCATCTCCAAAGTAGACGGCCTTGTGAAGACATGAGGAATGAACCTGCAAATTCAGAGGGAGACATGGAAGCAGAAGCATACATAATTCCAACATGCAGTGTACAATACAACAACAATATACACAAGGAATGTCTACACAGTATTGACTACAGACTGCCCACACAGCTCATGGGAGCCCAACATCACTGCGTACATCACTGTCACTTGGTCACACCCTTTGCAAGCCCATGGAAACGGGAAGCAGGAGGGGTGTGTGTCTCACGAACCTAAGCATCGAACCCAAACTCAGGACAAGCCTGCATGTGCCCAGCCGGAAAACAGTGGATGCCCACGGGAGCCACACAAGGCAACACACTGTTAAAAAATAATCAAAAATCAAAAATCAAAAATCAAAAAAGCAAAAATCAAAAATCAAAAATGGCCATGTGTGGGCCAGGGGGGGGAGGCCACCCAGGAGGTCCGAGGACAGGGTGCGCACCAACAGCCGCCTGTATGGATGTTGGGGAAAAAAAACACCTCCATGGGCTCATGGCCTGCACGGCTATGCCAATGTGGGAGAACTGCTGATGTCGCTGTGAACACCCTCTGCTGCTGCCACAGGAGGTGGTGGTGCTGTGGGAGGTAGCCCACGCAAAGCCCTGGTATGGTCCTCCATGGCAGCAAGCATGCAGGTGTGGAAGGTCTCGTTCTGGAGGATTATAGTGCGGAGATCCCCGTGCAGCACCTGACGTGATGCCCGGATCTCCTCCCGAGTTGCCTGCATCTCAGCTGAGAGCGAACGTGTGAGCCGCTCCAGCTGCTGTTCTGTCCTCAAGTTAGTGGAAGTCTCAAGGGCAACAAGAGTCTCCCTGAGGTGATGGAGTTCTACCCTCAGGGCTTCCCTGTGGCCCTGGGACTCTATTGATATTGATTGGCGTAGAGTCTCCAGTTTCGCCCGTCTGTCCCTGTTGGATGCCAACATGTCCTCCCTGTGTGATTGGCAAATGGAGTCTGTTGCCTGCTGTAGTAGCTCCATCTGCCTTTCAGGGGGGACAATGGAAGAGGCCACCCTCTCCATTGCTTGAGCCGTCATCTCAACTGATGCTGCCTGTTGGGTTTCCATATCGTAAATGGATTGTTCCCATGCAGTATTGCCTGGTGGCGTACGGCCACCGCGTCGGCGGGCACCACACCTGTTTGGGGCAAGACGATCTGCGCCTTGCTGTGCCGGCACTGCCTCAGGCTGCAGGACTGTATTCCCCCTCTGATCTGCTGGCCCAGGAACAGGATCAGATGTTGTGGAGTGTGACCCTGCACCCGTAACCACCAAAGGCTGACTAACCAGCACTGACATCCCCATAGAGGGTTCTACCCCTGGTGCAGGTGGGTTGGACAGAACAGAACCCCTTCCAGAAACACTTACCTCCGACGCCAAATAGGTCTCATCATCCAAATCAACACCTGAATAGAGGTCTGGGGAGGTGCACCCAGAGACACACCTGGACAGTATCGTCTGCAGCAGGAGTGGTTTCTCATCCACCACCACACCACGTCCCCCACTGGTGGCCGGTTGTGCCTCAGGTTCCTCCTGGGTCTGCACCATCTCCTCAACCTCACCAGCATCAAGTGCGTCATCCCCTGCAAAAACATGAAAGAAAAAAAATGGAAACAGGCATTAGCACCATAGCTCACAAAAAGGCCTGACAAGCTACAGAACCAGTACATGATTTACACATGTCCCACATGACTATAAACCTCCCATGCATGCACTATCACAGAGTTGGAAGGGGAGGCAAAAGTCTGACACTGATGACACCAAGATGGAAGAGCAACAAATTTGCTGCATGCTGGGTAGCACTGCCATCACACATTGGCCTGTGAGTGGCATGTCCTATACACATAAATGACACATGCCATCACACAGATGGCATGTACCATAGCCATGGTACATTCCACAAGTACATCCATATGTCAGTGAATGAATACTGACACCCATCCATGTGAGATGGACATGAAGAGATGAAAAATGCCATAGTGTGAATAGATATGCCATGTGCCACACACTGCAACACATCCAGTGTACAAAAATACAGTGATTGCAGAGCCATGTCACACCAATGGTTGTGCACTTAAACATGACAGGAAACAACTAGCATGTTCCATATTCAAACAGGCCCAAAAACATCATGTGATCAGGACAATACTCATTCAGCCTGAATGGTCAAATCTTTCAACCAAGGTGACACATGTGGGCCTATGTGGGGTTCTTCACTGACAGACGCATGTCACATATGTCACAATAGGGCTGAGGAATGTGTTGCAAAAGTGGGAGAATTGAAACAGCCTGAAAGAACACTGAAAAATACAAACAATGTTGTTGCATGATGCCACCTCAAGGGCAACTGCCGTAATGTTGCGCTAAATTACTACTGTGTGCAGAAGGGATAGTGTCATACCCAAATTCAAGGCCGCAGAATGTTTTGGATGAAGCACATGGGTGACCCATACTACTGAGTCACACACATCCTCACCTGGCACTCAATCAGAACCCATCACCCAAACAACATACACATGCATTACACACACACCCATGGGCACTCACCGGACAATGTGTCATAATCGGGTAGTTCTCCCACACCTCGGATCTGTTCCTCTGTGACGAAGGTCCCAGCAACAGACTCATGTTCAGTGAGTTTGTTGTCCTCTTGTGGAGACCCACTACCAGTCACCAGCGTAGCGGCATGACTTGAGGCCAGCTTGTCCTTTGCTCTGCATTTCAGGTCGTTCCACCGCTCGTAGAAATCATCAGCTGAGCGCCTCACAAATCCAAGGGCACTTATGTGGTTGGCGATGGTCTGCCAGTGTGCCTTACGTTGACCAGGTGTGGTCTTGGACCCTGCAGTCACCACCATTTCGTGGCTATGTTGCAACACATAGCTCACAAGTGCATTAAGCTCCACGTCATTAAAGCAAGGCTTCCTTGATGTGCCGGAGTGTGTAGCCGTGCCTGGGGTCTCAGCCTGTCGTGCCAGAGCACCCTTCTTCCTCTTTTTAGAAGGTGGAGCGGAGCCAGAGTTTTTAACACCTCTCTGGTCAGTAGGGGCAGAATCACCGGTGCACTGGGTTGTTGGAGTGTGCGGATGCACATTGACCATAGGACTTGGTGCAGGCATTGTCTGAAGTGTGATGTTGGCAGGGGGAACATCAGTATGACCGAGTCAGAGCTGGGGCGGATGGAGCTGCAGCTGCCCCTCCAGCCTCACCACCCTGCATACTTGGGGCAGCAGATGACATAGCTGCCCCAGATCCACGTGCCTTGGTGACAACTTGCACCGCCACACGTGGCCTAGACTTGCTGACCTGGAAGTCAGCCAGGGAGTCATCCTGTGCCAGGTCAGGTGCCACAATGGGCTGGTCCAACAGGGGCTGAGCTGGGATGGTCTCAGCCACGTTTCCCTCAACAATGGGGGGGGGAGCATGGGTGTCCCTGATTGGTGCTCCACACATGGGGGTCTAGGGGCACCCTGCAAATCCTGGCCACGTCCCCTACCGCGCCCATCACATCCACCTTTTGAAGGTCGGCCTCCTTGGCCTCCCTTACCGCTTGGTCGCCTCCCAACCATGGCACTGATGTTCTTGTGCATATGGGAGGAGCAGTAAACTATTGTCCTGGGCAATTGGGGGTCAAAGGGGTAGGGAACTAGATGGAATTCATACCCTAGTGCTCTAACAAGTCTGTCTGTGACCCCTGGGGGAAGATGACGGGTCACGCAACGCACAGGCAGCCCAAAAACAAAAATAAACGTGCACGTAGACCACGTGCGTGGAAAAATGAACCCGCACTACGCTGTGGCACCCAGAAACACAAAAATAAGCGTACACGTTATACACGCAGCCTACAATGACCTCTGAAGGGGTACGCAACACATGGGACAAGCACAGTTGCTAAGTACGTGCGGATCTCACCGTCTGCCTGCAAAAAGAATGTGAAAAATACACGCGTGTGCGCATTGGCAACACCCCCGCCAAAAGAAGAGTTGAACGCTGTCTGAGGAGACAGGACAAAAGGAGAAGTGAACACTGTTTGAGGAAACAGGCCCAAAAAAAGTAGAAAAATAAAAGCTGTCAGAGGTAACAGGGAGTACGAACTTGAAACGCTGTGAAGTAATCGCGTGTGAACCGACAAGAAGTACAGAATCCACCCACTCGCTCTCCACAAAAAGCACGTACAAGGAAATGGCGTCCTACACGTACCTTTTAAAGCGGCCCACACGTACACGTCACGTACGCGTGTACGCGCCCTTTCCTCCAATTACAAGCGCAGACACTCGGACGTGCAGCTTTTCCACGTGTGCTCTGTCATCACGTGCTATGAGGGAAACACCCGCGCGTGTCACGCCACAGACGCGCTTACACACTAAGGGCCTTTGGTCCAATGAAATTGCGTATGTGCGCTGACGCGCTTACGCGCAAAGTAGCCTTTCCTCGAATTACACGCTGACATGCAAGATTTTCATGTGCCAAATCACTCCGTATCAAGCTGGCCACGCGTTCACACACGGAAGACCACGCTCCTGCCCAGAAGGCCGAATTACTGCCCCCCAGAGCCCAGAGCACTCTCCCACCTGCCATCTGCTGCTGCCTGATTGCCTGCTGCCCACGTGCCCTGCCATTTGCTGCCTGCACGTCAGCCAGGGGTGCTGTTGCTGTGACCATCCCTGCTGGAACCGAAGACTCCCGACTGGGATTCCATCGCTCCACAGCCCAGCCCCAGGACCCAGTTGCCGACCCACTCCTGCCTCTGGGGTTGCCATGTCGGGCACACCACCATCTGAGACCACTGGCAACCCCCAGCCAGAGAGGCAAAGGGCCACCAGCTTCACTGCCACCGAAGTTGGTGTCCTGGTGGAGCAAGTCCTGGGGCAGTATGATGCCCTCTTCGGAAAGTTGCGCGCCGACAAAGAAGGACGGACCAGGATCTGGACGGACATCATGACTGCCATCAACGTGGAGGGGGTGGCAGTCCGTGAATTCCATCATGTCAAGAAGCGCTGGGAGGACTTCAGGTCCAGGACCCCTCATCAAGGCCCGGCGCCTCTTGAAGGCAGCGGATGCTAAGGGGCACCGGGGCACCTGTTGGAAGACCAAATGAGGGTCCGGGAACGCGTATGCCCAGCGCTCCATGTCCAGGTCCTTGAGAGGCAGACCCGTCTGGAGTCGAGCGGTAAGTGTACATGCACACTGATTGGAAGCTGTGTGTTTGGTGGTGTGCCAGTAGTGTGCGGGTTGCACACGTGGTTTTGTAGGGCCATTAATGGATGTGTATGTACAGGGCCGTGAGGCTGACACATGCGAGTCCTTTCATGTGTGAGACACATGGATGGTGTATTTGTGGGTAAGCATGCAGGCCAAATGCAGATGTGTGAGCACACATGTTTGAATGACTGTGTATGTCAGTTGTCAAGGTTGTGGTGTCACACATGGATGTTGGTTCCAGCTGCATGTATCTGCACTGTGTACATGTGTATGTATGTGTATCTGACAAGTGTGCAACTGTCATGCAACATGGATGCATGTGAGACTGATATGTAGAAGACTGATTGCCAGATGTGACATGGATGCCGATCTCATCACTGCAACACTTGGTAGAGGTGTACACATGCATGTACGTGTGGTGGCGTGTATGCATGTCTAGTGCACTCCCTGTGTCTCATGTGATGTCTGGCTCACCTTTGCCTGCTCATGCTGTTGTATGTGTATGGATGGTGCTGGCTGTTGCGATATGGCTGTGGAATAGCTCATGAGTGTGATTTGAAATGACATGTGTGTTGGGGATTGTGATGCCATGTCTGAAGTTTGACAATGACACTTGTGTGCAACTGTCATGTGTGTATGAGTCCATTGTACAGTGCCCTGATGCCTGTGTCCTATCTCTCCCTGTCTGCAGCGTCAACTGATGAAGAGGGCGGAGAGGGTGCTGTGGAGCACAGCGGCAGGGATCGCACCGCCAGCCGGAGACGCAAGGCCCGGCTCCCCTCCCAGGTTGTCATCTCGTCCGGGGGTGAGGAGTCTGGTGCCGCATTACAGGTCACAGCTGCCGAGGGGAGGTCCAAGAGGCGGAGGTTGGAGTTGGACTCCTCGGCAGCCGAAGGGGCAGCTGAGACCCCACAGGGCCCGACGGAGGAAGATGGCACGGAGTCATCCAGGTTGGTGGGGGGTTTGGTGGAGGAGGAGGCCGTGCAAGGGATAGAGACGGGGTCTGGAGGTGGGGATTCCACTGGTGCTAGTGGTGCAGTGCAGGGGCAGGGACAGGAGGCAGCACAGGCCGCCGCGGAGTTGCCTGTGTGTAATCCTGTCCCCGATCCTGTGACTGCATCATCTTGCACCAGCAGGGATACCTACGTCCTGACCAGTTCTCAGGGAGGGGATCGGCTTACACCAACTGGCCTTCCTCTCCCTGCGGATGTGGCTATCCGGCACCGGGTTGAGCCTGTCCTGGGTGGGGTGGCGTTGCATCAACGTGCCATGTGAGCTGACCTGCAGTCTTTTCATGAGGAGACTGCACGTCTTCTCGCATGGCTCATTGACCCACTGGGACAGCTCACCAGGGCCGGATTCCTCTGTTTTCTGGACCTTGTTCTGACCCCCTCCTCAACTGAACCCCCTATGCGCCAGTCGTCCTCCGTGCCATCTTCCCACCCATGTGTCACCTGGGTGCCCTGTGGAGCTGCCTCTGACCCTGCGGCCAGGCTGGTGGAGGACACATCCCTGACACAGTCGGGAGTCGGACGTCCAGCAGGGATGGCCACCTCAACAACTGCACCCCAGCTGGAGGAGGACGTGCAGGCAGCAGGCGCCAGGGCACAGGCAGCGGCACAGCAGCAGCAGCAACAAGGTGGGAGCCATGATATCTCGGGGCCTTCATCATCGGAGGGGCAGGCATCGGCCGGAGTGCAGGAGGACCCAGGATTGGAAGTGTCTTCCGTGTGGCAGCGGTTGGGCCATGCGATAGATGCGGAGCGGCAGCGGGCGGAAGAGGCACGGCTCACGATAGTCAGGGCGGAGAACTACATGCATAGGGCCCTGAGGCGGGCCGAGTGCCTCAAGGCCATTCGCAGGGACCTGGAGATCCAGATGTCATCTGTTAGGGAGAATTCTCTGTTTAGGCTGCATTTCCTAACCTAGTGAGTCCCCCAGCAGCTTTGCTGGATTCTGGAGTTTGTTTTTTCCATCCTGCCAAGAGTGAGACTCTTTTCCTCCCACTCTTGGACATGAATGTGTGTAATTCCTTTGAATGTCAATGTGTTCTATGGGCTATGGGGTCTTTTACTCCATAGGGTCTCATATGTTTTTCTATGTGTGTTACACCGCACCCTACGTGCCGTAACACTGGGGCGTCCTAGCGGACCTCCACCATAGACTCCATACCCGGGGACTGACTACTGTCTCCCCGGGCATGTAAAGTCACCATTGGCTTTACCAGACCTAAATTTACTAACAGAACTAGTACAAACCATCTTATTGTCGACGTGCTAGTAGGGGTAATTCGATTACTCCTGGGTCTGTTACTCAAGTAGGCACTATCCCGTCCGCCCTCGTCGAGTTTTGGCTGGTGGCAGTGGAAACTACTTGTTATGTTCGACCCCGAACATAACCCTATGGGATTCGTCCCATTGTTGGAAGATTGATACTTTTCCTCGTTAATCTCCAACGTACCACCGGTCTACTTATCTTAAATAAGTTTATCGGATGGTATTTTCTGCCAGAATTCGGTTTTTAAAATGGCGTCTGTGTTCGTCTCTGTGACTCCTAAACCAAAGGTTGAGCCCTTTCCACTTTTGGCGGGCCTCTGTACAGAGACCATCCAAAGTGGTGCCATTCTGTCTGGGTTACCACAGGGGTGTGGGAGGGGGTTTAGGCACCCTGGACCGAGTTGCCTTGCTAACTCCGGTTGCACTCTGGAGTGATTGGCCCAAGTGGTGAGCCTCCCCGCTCACCACTTAGCGAGTGTTGATTGACAGCTAGGCTGAATGAATGGGGGTTTTCTGCATAAAAGCAGGGCTTTTGGGACTGGATCTTCAGAAGTCGCCACAGGACCTAAGAATCCGACGAGGGTAACGCTGAGCCGACCTGCAACGACGACACCTCTGGTGGAGCCCTGCAGAACCGACTCACCACTTCCCGACGACAGAGGAGATCTCCCTGCCGGAGAGTCTCTTCCCCTGACTGGTGGGAACAACCAGTCCCCTTTGCTTTTTCTTCGCATCAGGACACGGTGGTCGAATTGCCCGTGCAGAGCACCCCGGCAACCGGATACCACTACCCCTGTACCGTGACCAAAATGTGGTGCCTTGTGACGGAGCACTCCGCGGCTGGTCTCTTCCCTGTTGGTGCACCGGACTTCACTTTTCTTCGACGACGAGATCATCTCTACTCTTGGCAAAGACCCGACGTGCATCCACCACCAGGAACAACTGCCCCCGCCGGAGCTGTCTCTCCACAAACAAGGTACCGTGTCTGCCTGGCTTCCCTTTCGATCGGTTCGAGTGAGGTGTCTTAATCCTCGCCTTTCCGTTGGGTCGCCTCCAAGCTTTCTCTAGCGTGTTGTTCTGAACTGGTTCAATCTGCCGATAACAATTTGCTACAAAGACTCGAACGCATTTCCACTAGAGACTTTTTGGGACATATCGCCTTGCGTCTCTCCGAGTGGGCCTGGCCTCTGAACTTTATGATCTATTGTGGTTCTTGCCTTCTTGCCTTGCATTTTACCCGTGAAGTATTGAACTGTGTTGATTTCGTAACCTGCCTATTTTTCTCTCCCGTCCTAACTAATATTAGAGTGCCATCTAGGTTGAGGCATACACCTCTGTCTGTAAATAAGTGATGCCGGTAGAACCTAGACTTGTCGAAATATTGTTAGGGGGTTTGATCGTTTCTTCTTCGTAGAGTAATTGTAATTGAAGTGTTTGCCGTGATAGTGCCATAGTGTTTTCTACAGATGTTCCGTCATAAATAAATACCTTAATATCTTTACACTGAAGCCTTGTTGCGTGTTTGCTTGTCTTACTGTGAAGAATTGTCCTATATTGTATACTCCATATACTGCTTAACTCTTCTTGAGAGAAGTCTGACTGCTCAGCCACAGCTACCAAGTGAATCTGTGTGGTACAGACTGCTACCAAGTGGGTTTACTGCCAAACACCTGTAGTCCTAAATCTTTTGCAGTGGTCCCAGAGGGAACTGCACAGGTTTCCGCCTAACATCATCGTCCCTGCGAACCCTCGGGCCATGGAAGAGGGCCGCCTCTGGGACATCGAGCAGGAGTTCGATGATGCCCTGGCCCGGAACATCAACAAGTGAACCGTTGGACTTGCCCGCTGCCCTTGTAAATAGTTAGTTAGTTAGTATTAGGTTTCCTTTCGTTTTTTCTTTATTTTGAACCGCTTGGACAATGCACCACATTTTTGTATATAGTTTTTTTTATTAGGTAGTAGTTTTTGGCAGGTTTCATTTCTTAAATTGGGCTCATGGACCCTGGATTCTTCAATTGTACATAGTTCTACATTGGATTCATCTTTTTTAATATTTTTTTTGTGTTCACCATGGAGCAATGGTTTTTATTTTCCCTTGGATTTGCTTTTTTGGACTGTGACTTTGGACAACATTTCTTTTTGGATTTCTTTTGCTTATGTTTTCTTGATTTTCATTATTTATCGGACATGGACCATTTCTTTTGTTATTCCCATTGTTGTGTGTTTAATTTGATTTACGTTCATGTTATCTTTAATATATGTTTTTATACTTCAATTTGTGGTATTATCTCATTGGTTTCATGCATGTCATGATATGGGTTTTGATATTCATTTGTACCCATTGTGTGTGTGTGACGGACATGTGTTAATTTACATACTTGCCATTGGGGTTGTATCATGTAATTGGCATTTCTATGTGGGTGGATGCAATACTTGGGTGGGTCTTTGGCATGTGGAGGCTGGCCATAAGGGCCAGGGATCAAGATTGTGATGACGTGTTGGCTGGGGGACATGTGTCCGGGCCTTCTGGCAGGTGCCCTGTACTGCTTGGGGGTGGGGGTGCAAGGGGACATGAGTGGGGGCCTGCTGGCAGGTGACCCTCAGTGCTGGGGGTTGGGGTGCAATGGGACATGAGTGGGGGCCTGCTGGCAGGTGCCCTGCACTGCTGGGGGCTGGGGTGCAAGGGGACATGAGTGGGGGCCTGCTGGCAGGAGCCCTGCCCTGCTGGGGGGTGGGGGTGCAAGGGGACGTGAGTGGGACATGAGTGGGGGCCTGCTGGCAGGTGCCCTGCACTGCTTGGAGGGTGGGGGTGCAAGGGGACATGAGTGGGACATTAGTGGGGGCCTGCTGGCAGGTGCCCTGCACTGCTGGGGGGTGGGGGTGCAAGGGGACATGAGTGGGACATGAGTGGGAGCCTGCTGGCAGGTGCCCCGCACTGCTGGGGGGTGGGGGTGCAAGGGGACATGAGTGGGGGCCTGCTGGCCGGTGCCCCACACTGCTGGGGGGTGGTGGTGCAAGGGGACATGAGTGGGGGCCTGCTGGCAGGTGCCCTGCACTGCTGGGGGGTGGTGGTGCAAGGGGACATGAGGGGGGGGGGCCTGCTGGCAGGTGCCCCGCACTGCTGGGGGGTGGGGGTGCAGGGGGACATGAGTTGGTGATCAGTGGTGCAAGCGGACAGGTGGCTTGGCTGGGGTCCGTGCCCATGGTGGATGGGCTGCCTGTGGGACATGACCAGGGTTGCAGGGTAGTCCCCTGTGGTGTGGTCTGCCTGCAGGGGCTGTGGAGGGTGTAGAGGGAACACCTGGGAGGACCCACACTGTCAAATCACGTGTAGGACTCCCCACGCACCCCAGAAATTCATGTAGCCCACTCTGACAGCTAAATCACGTGTGAAACTTCCTGCGAACCCCTGAAATACACACACCCCACTCGTACAGGGCCTATCGCGTGTGAAACTTCCCGCAAACCCCAGTAATACACGTACCCCACTCACACAGGGCCTATCGCGTGTGAAACTTCACGCAAACCCCTGAAATACACGTACCCTACTCGTACAGGGCTTACCGCGTGTGAAACTTCCCACGAACCCCAGTAATACACGTACCCCACTTGCACAGGGCCTATTGCGTGTGAAACTTCCCGCGAACCCCATTAATACATGTACCCCACTCGCACAGGGCCTATCACTTGTGAAACTTCGCGCGAACCCCAGGAATATTGGCCCTGTGCGAGCGAGCGGGGTACGTGTAGTTCTGGGGTACAGCATGAAGTTTTACACGCGAAAAGGCCCTTTTGAGCGGAGTACGTGTATTCCTGGGGTTTGCGGGAAGTTTCACCCGCGATTTCAGCAGGGAACTTGTATTCCTGGGGTTCGCGTGAAGTTTCACCTGCGATTTCAGCAGGGTACGTGTATTCCTGGGGTTCACGTGAAGTTGCACCCGCGATTTCAGCAGAGTACGTGTATTACGGGGTTCGCGTGAAGTTTCACCCACGATTTCAGCAGGGTACGTGCATTCCTGGGGTTTGCGTGAAGTTTCACCCGCGATTTCAGCAGGGTACCTGTATTACGGGGTTTGCGTGAAGTTTCACCCGCAATTTCAGCAGGGTACGTGTATTCCTGGGGTTCGCGTGAAGTTTCACCCGCGATTTCAGCAGGGTACATGTATTACGGGGTTTGCGTGAAGTTTCACCCGCGATTTCAACAGGATACGTGTATTACGGGGTTCGCGTGAAGTTTCACATGCGAAAGGGCCCTGTTCGAGGGAGTACGTGCATTCCTGGGGTTTGCGGGAGTTTCACCCATGATTTCAGCAGGGTACTTGTATTCCTGGGGTTCGCGTGAAGTTTCACCTGCGATTTCAGCAGGGTATGTGTATTCCTGGGGTTCGCATGAAGTTTCACCCGCGATTTCAGCAGGGTATGTGTATTACGGGGTTCGCGTGAAGTTTCACCCGCGATTTCAGCAGGGTACGTGTATCCCTGGGGTTCACGTGAAGTTTCACCCGCGATTTCAGCAGGGTACCTGTATTACGGGGTTCGCGTGAAGTTTCACCCGCAATTTCAGCAGGGTACGTGTATTCCTGGGGTTCGCGTGAAGTTTCACCCGCAATTTCAGCAGGGTACATGTATTCCTGGGGTTCGCGTGAAGTTTCACCCGCAATTTCAGCAGGGTATGTGTATTACGGGGTTCGCGTGAAGTTTCACCCGCGATTTCAGCAGGGTACATGTATTCCTGGGGTTCGCGTGAAGTTTCACCCGCGATTTCAGCAGGGTACGTGTATTACGGGGTTCGCGTGAAGTTTCACCCGCAATTTCAACAGGGTACGTGTATTACGGGGTTCGCGTGAAGTTTCACACATGAAAGGGCCCTGTTTGAGGGAGTACGTGAATTTCAGGGGTGCGTGGCAAGTTTTACACGTAAAAGGGCAACACCCGTGCACAATACGTCACAGACGCGCTTACGCGCTAAGGGCCTTTGGTCCAATGATATCGCGTACGTGTGCTGACGCGCTTACGCGCTAAGGGCCTTTCCTCAAATTACATGCTGACGTGCAAGATTTTCACATGCCAAATCAATCCGTATCAAGCTGGCCACGCGTACACACACGGAAGACCACGCTCCTGCCCTGAAGGCTATTTTCCTGCCCCCAAGAGCACCGAGCACGCTCCCACCAGCCATCTGCTGCTGCCTGTCTGCCTGCTGCCCACGTGCCCTGCTATTTGGTGCCTGCACGTCAGCCATCTGCAGGGGTCCAGTTGCTGTGTCCACCCCTGCTGGAACAGAAGACTCCTGACTGGGATTCCATCGCTCCACAGCCCAGCCCCAGGACCCAGTTGCCCACCCACTCCTGCTTCTGGGGTTGCCATGTCGGGCACATCTCCATCTGGCACCACTGGCAACCCCCAACCAGAGAGGCAGAGGGCCACCAGCTTCACTGCCACCGAAGTTGGTGTCCTGGTGGAGCATGTCCTGGGGCATTATGATGCCCTCTTCGGAACAAGACGCGCCAACAAGGAAGGATGGGAGAGGATCTGGGATGATGCAGTGGTTGCCATCAACGCAGAGAGGGTGGCAACCCGCAACTACCAACATGTCAAGAAGCGCTGGGAGGACTTCAGGTCCAGGACCCTCAACAAGGCCCGGCGCCTTGCGGAGGGGGGCCGGGTCAGCCTGAGCAACATCCAGATGAGGGTCCTGGAACGCATAGGCCCAGCAGTCCAGGCCCAGATCCTTTGGAGGCAGACCCGTCTGGAGTTGAGTGGTAAGTGGCCAAGCATTGCTGTGTGAGACAGGGCATGTTGCAGTGTGCTGGTAGTCGGATACTTGCCTGTATGTGTGACATAGGCAATGTATGGATGTGTGTGTGCAGGGACATCATGGTCATGCATGTGGGACCAGTTATGTGTGAATCACATAGTAGGTGCAGGTGTTTTAATGCAACATGTGGACCTCTATGCAGAATGCACACCTGAAAGCATGCCAGTCTCTGTTCCTGGACATGGAGGGGGGGTGAGGAATGGGTGCTGATGTCATATACATGTTTGGTGCATGTGTGTGTGTGTGTGTGTGTGTGTGTGTGTGTGTGTGTGTGTGCGTGTGTGTGCGTGCACCAGAGAAGTGTGTGTTTGACTTTGAAACGCCATGAATGCATGTGACTTTGAAGGCAACATCTTGGTTTACAGGGGCCCTTGTACATGGGTGTTGATGTTGATTGCAGGCACCGGGAGTGTTTCTGCATGTGTGTTGCATGCATTGACCCATGTGTTGTGGAAGGACAGGATGGAAGTGACATTTGACAGTGCCACTCATGTGTTATTGCTTCCTGTCTAGGGTATTTTGTGCTGTACCCTGATGCTTGTGTTCTATGTCTCCCTCTACGCAGCGTCAAGTGAAGAAGAGGGCGGAGACGGCGCTGTGGAGCCAAGCGGCAGGGATGCCTCCACCGGGCGGCAACGCATGGCCCAGCCGCCCTCCCATGAATTACCATCATCTGGGAGCGAGGGGCTGGTGCCACGTCTGCCACAACGGCTGTGGCGGAAGGGCTGGGTGAGCCCCCACGGGGGCTTCCAATGGCGGTAGACGGTGTGGAGACATCCAGGTTGGTGGTCTCCACAGAGGAGGAGGAGCCCGCTACTGAGCCGCACATGGGGCCTGGTGGGGGTAGTACCACTGGTGCTAGTGGTGCAGTCCAGGGCCAGGGTCAGGAGGCAGCACAGGTCACCGCGGAGGGGCCTGTGCATGTCGCTGTCCTTGACCCTGTGACTGCACCATCATGCACCAGCAGGGAGGCCCTGTCCCAGGCCGGTCCGCAGGTAGGGGAGAGTGCCATATCACCTGCCTCTCCACTACCTGCGGGCGAGGGGTCCCGCGACCGTATGGGATCTGTCCTGGTGGGTGTCGCATTGCGCACACGTGACATTCGTGATGATGTGCGTTGTTCCTGGTAGAGAACGCGCGCCGTCACGAAGAGCAGCGTTGTGACGTGGCACTGCTGGGAGGGGCCCTGGTCGGTGGGTTCCTACATGTGACGCACACTCTGGCGGACCTCTCCTCCTCTGTGGAGGCTATGCGCCAGTCGTTCTCCACATCGTCTTCCGGCCCAGATTCCACCAGGACCCCCTGTGGACCTGGCCAGACCAACACAGCCAGCTTGGTGGATATCCCATCCCTGCCACAGTAGGGAGTTGGCGGTCCAGCAGGGGTGGACACCACAACTGGAGACCAGCAGATGGAGGATGTGCAGGCACCATTAGACAGGGCACATTGACAGAAGCAGCAGCAGCAGGAGCAGGCTGTAGGTGGGAGCAATGATGGCTCGGGGCCATCAACATCGGAGGGGCAGACATCGGCAATAGGGTAGGAGGACCCAGGAATGGGAGTGTCTTCTGTGTGGCTGCGGTTGGGCCAGCAGATAGGTGCGGAGTGGCGGCGGGTGGAAGAGGCGCGGCTCACGATGGTCAGGGTGGAGAACTCCATGAGTAGGGCCCTGAGGCGGGCCGAGTGCCTCGAGGCCATTCGCAGGGACCTGGAGATCCAGATGTCATCGTCCCTGCGAACCCTCGGGCCATGGAAGAGGACCGCCTCCAGGACATCGAGCAGGAGTTCGATGATGCCCTGGCCCAGGACATCAACAAGTGAGCCGTTGGACTTGCCCAATGCCCTTGTAAATAGTAAGTTAGTTGGTATTAGGTTTCCTTTTGTTTTTTCTTTATTTTGGACCGCTTGGACAATGCACCACATTTTTGTATATAGTTTTTTTTATTAGGTAGTAGTTTTTTGGTAGGTTTCATTTCTTAAGTTGGGTTCATGGACCCTGGATTCTTCAATTGTACATAGTTCTACATTGGATTCATCTTTTTTAATATTTTTTTTGTGTTCACCATGGAGCAATGGTTTTTACTTTTTATTTTCCCGTGGATTTGATTTTTTTGGACTGTGAATTTGGACAACATTTCTTTTTGGATTTCTTTTGCTTTTGTTTTCTTGATTTTCATTATTTATCGGACATGGACCATTTCTTTTGTTATTCCCATTGTTGTGTGTTTAATTTGATTTACGTTCATGTTATCTTTAATATATATTTTTTTATACTTCCATTTGTGGTATTATCTCATTGGTTTCGTGCATGTCATGATATGGGTTTTGACATTCACTTGCACCCATTGTGTGTGTGTGACGAACATGTGTTCATTTACATACTTGCCATTGGGGTTGTATCATGTAATTGGCATTTCTATGTGGGTGGATGCAAATACTTGGGTGGGTCTTTGGCCTGTGGAGGCTGGCCATAAGGGCCAGGGATCTAGATTGTGATGACATGTTGGCTGGGGGACATGTGTCAGGGCCTGCTGGCAGGTGCCCTGCACTGCTAGGGGGTGGGGATGCAGGGAACATATGTGGGGGCCTGCTGGCAGGTGCTCTGCACTGCTGGGGGGTGGGGGTGCAAGGGGACATGAGTGGGGGCCTGCTGGCAGGTGCCCTGCACTGCTGGGGGGGTACTGGGGGACATGAGTGGGGGCCTGCTGGCAGGTGCCCTGCACTGCTGAGGGGTGGGGGTACAAGGGGACATGAGTGGGACATGAGTGGGGGCCTGCTGGCAGGTGCCCTGCACTGCTTGGGGTGGGGGTGCAAGGGGACATGAGTGGGACATGAGTGGGGGCCTGCTGGCAGGTGCCCTGCACTGCTGGGGGGTGGGGGTGCTGGGGGACATGAGTGGGGCCTGCTGGCAGGTGTCCTGCACTGCTTGGGGGTGGGGGTGCAAGGGGACATGAGTGGGGGCCTGCTGGCAGGTGCCCTGCACTGCTAGGGGGTGGGGGTGCAAGGGGACATGAGTGGGACATGAGTGGGGGCCTGCTGGCAGGTGCCCTGCACTGCTGGGGGGTGGGGGTGCAAGGGGACATGAGTGGGACATGAGTGGGGGCCTGCTGGCAGGTGCCCTGCACTTCTTGGGGGGTGGGGGTGCAAGGGGACATGAGTGGGGGCCTGCTGGCAGGTGCCCTGCACTGCTGGGGGCGGGGGTGCTGGGGGACATGAGTGGGGGCCTGCTGGCAGGTGCCCTGCACTGCTTGAGAGGTGGTGGTGTAAGGGGATATGAGTGAACATGAGTGGGGGCCTGCTGGCAGGTGCCCTGCACTGCTGGGGGGTGGGGGTGCAAGGGGACATGAGTGGGACATGAGTGGGGGCCTGCTGGCAGGTGCCCTGCACTGCTTGGGGGGTGGGGGTGCAAGGGGACATGAGTGGGGGCCTGCTGGCAGGTGCTCTGCACTGCTGGGGGGTGGGGGTGCAAGCGGACATGAGTGGGGGCCTGCTGGCAGGTGCCCTGCACTGCTGGGGGGTGGGGGTGCAAGGGGACATGAGTGGGACATGAGTGGGGGCCTGCTGGCAGGTGCCCTGCACTGCTTGGGGTGGGGGTGCAAGGGGACATGAGTGGGACATGAGTGGGGGCCTGCTGGCAGGAGCCCTGCACTGCTTGGGGGGTGGGGGTGCAAGGGGACATGAGTGGGGGCCTGCTGGCAGATGCCCTGCACTGCTGGGGGGTGGGGGTGCAAGGGGTTATGAGTGGGATATGAGTGGGGGCCTGCTGGCAGGTGCCCTGCACTGCTGGGGGGTGGGGGTGCTGGGGGACATGAGTGGGGCCTGCTGGCAGGTGCCCTGCACTGCTTGGGGGGTGGGGGTGCAAGGGGACATGAGTGGGGGCCTGCTGGCAGGTGCCCCGCACTGCTGGGGGGTGGGGTGCAAGGGGACATGAGTGGGACATGAGTGGGGGCCTGCTGGCAGGTGCCCTGCACAGCTGGGGGGTGGGGGTGCAGGGGGACATGAGTGGGGGCCTGCTGGCAGGTCCCCTGCACTGCTTGGGGGGGGTGGGGGTGCAAGGGGACATGAGTGGGGGCCTGCTGGCAGGTGTCCTGCACTTCTGGGGGGCGGGGGTGCTGGGGGACATGAGTGGGGGCCTGCTGGCAGGTGCCCTGCACTGCTTGGGGTGTGGGGGTGCAAGGGGACATGAGTGGGGGCCTGCTGGTGGGTGCCCTGCACTGCTTGGGGGTGGGGGTGCAAGGGGACATGAGTGGGACATGAGTGGAGGCCTGCTGGCAGGTGCCCTGCACTGTTGGGGAGTGGGGGTGCAAGGGGACATGAGTGGGACATGAGTGGGGGCCTGCTGGCAGGTGCCCTGCACTGCTGGGGGGTGGGGGTGCTGGGGGACATGAGTGGGTCCTGCTGGCAGGTACCCTGCACTGCTTGGGGGGTGGGGGTGCAAGGGGACATGAGTGGGGGCCTGCTGGCAGGTGCCCCGCACTGCTGGGGGGTGGGGTGCAAGGGGACATGAGTGGGACATGTGTGGGGGCCTGCTGGCAGGTGCCCTGCACTGCTGGGGGGTGGGGGTGCAAGGGGACATGAGTGGGGGCCTGCTGGCAGGTGCTCTGCACTGCTGGGGGGTGGGGGTGCAAGGGGACATGAGTGGGACATGAGTGGGGGCCTGCTGGCAGGTGCCCTGCACAGCTCGGGGGTGGGGGTGCAGGGGGACATGAGTGGGGGCCTGCTGGCAGGTGCCCTGCACTGCTTGGGGGGGTGGGGGTGCAAGGGGACATGAGTGGGGGCCTGCTGGCAGGTGCCCTGCACTTCTGGGGGGCGGGGGTGCTGGGGGACATGAGTGGGGGCCTGCTGGCAGGTGCCCTGCACTGCTTGGGGTGTGGGGGTGCAAGGGGACATGAGTGGGGGCCTGCTGGTGGGTGCCCTGCACTGCTTGGGGGTGCGGGTGCAAGGGGACATGAGTGGAACATGAGTGGAGGCCTGCTGGCAGGTGCCCTGCACTGTTGGGGAGTGGGGGTGCAAGGGGACATGAGTGGGGGCCTGCTGGCAGGTGCCCCTCAGTGCTGGGGGTGGGGGTGCAAGGGGACATGAGTGGGACATGAGTGGGGGCCTGCTGGCAGGTGCCCGGCACTGCTGGGGGTGAGGGTGCAAGGGGGTAATGCGTTGGTGATCACTAGTGCAAGGTGACATGTGGCTTGGCTGGGGGGGCATGCCCATGGTGGATGGGCTGCCTGCGGGACATGACCAGGGGTGCAGGGTAGTCCCCTGTGGTGTGGGCTGCCTGCAGGGGCCGTGGAGGGTGTAGAGGGAACACCTGGGAGGACCCACACTAGCAATTCACGTGTAGGACTCCCCTGCACTCCCGAAATACACGTACCCCACTTGCACAGGGCCTATCGTGTGTGAAACTTCACGCGCACCCCAGTAATACAAGTACCCTGCTGAAATTGCGTTTTAAACTTCCCTGCTCCCCAGAAATACACGCACCCTGCTGAAATCGCGTGTGGAACTTCCCGCGCACCCCAGAAATACACATACCCTGCTGAAATCGCATGTGGAACTTCCCGTGCACCCCAGTAATACACGTACCCTGCTGAAATTGCGTGTTAAACTTCCTGCACCCCAGAAATACACGTACCCTGCTGAAATCGCGTGTGGAATTTCCCGCGCACCCCAGTATTACACGTACCCTGCTGAAATCGTGTGTTAAACTTCCCCGCACCCCAGAAATACACGTACCCTGTTGAAATCGCGTGTGGAACCTCCCGCGCACCCCAGTAATACACGTTCCCCGCTTGGCATTTGCTGTTTGGCAGCCCTGTATACTGGTCCAGGGTTAGCGCAGCCCTTTGTGCTGAATTGGGAATTTTGATGGCTTTTCCTTGCGCGAGGGCGTTCTTGGGGGCGTAACTGGCGCTGCTGCAGGGTCGCTGTGCCACTCTGCGCCACGGCTGGTTTTGGAGGCTAAAATCCATGCATACGCTGTGCGCGGAAATCAATTTTAGCCCACGCGGCTGGCACAGACATTCGCACGCGCACACTGTGCGCCAGCTGTGTGCGCCACTTTTGTGCGAAATTCTATGAATTGCCCTGTTAGACTAAGACTTGCAGATGAACACAGACATGTGGCATTCACGACATCATCAGTGCCATAAAAAAGTTAACCCCCAATAGAAGAACTTTACACTTACACTAAATCCACACCAACAACAGGAGCAGGTTATTGATGGTACATCACCTGCCCTGCAATTACACCCTGAGCCCACTATTTCCTTGCCCCAATTATAACAACACACACATCATACGCCAAATCACAGAAAATAGGTCCAGTATGTATCATAGCTGCAAAGTGTTCATTTACACTTTCATCTCCCCTGCTCTGTACTTACCCAGTCAGAGCATATTCCTATTAACCCCAACCAAGGAACAGCGCATACTATACACATATTCCAAACAAAATCACCACTCAACCATGAATCACGTATGCAAAAAAACCTTTTTAAGTCCAGTGCTAGCTGTCCTGCTTAAGCGCACACGCACAAATTCACTACACCTCATTCACATGAATTACCCTACTCATGTATCTGAAAATGCTACCCATGTTGCATTACAAGAACATAGGTAGGGCCATATCTCGTTCCACAGCCCACCTAAAGATCACTATTGGGAAATGTATACCAATTAAAGGTATGCAAAGAAAGAAATGTGTGTGTTTCAAAAGAAAATGTGACATGTAAGCCTGTGCACAGCGTCTGAAAAACACAGATTCAAGCAAAAAATGTGCAATGGTTTGAGCCCATATGAAATAAAAGCATTTGCTCAACATTATTTTATGAGGCCCAAAAATGAATTGCTGTGTTACATGGAGGAATCCAGTAAAACATTGTAATACAATGAGAAAACAGTACAATGTAGGCTGAAATGTTCTCTGTATGTTAAAGCAGAGTGAACATCAAGAGGCCTGCTGGTGTTTGTTTTTTATTTCCTTTACAAGAATAAGAATCAGTATCATGAAACCTGTAGTTAAAAATGTGGACCTTTAATAGAAGTTTGATTGCAAAGACATGTGTAATCCTGCCCTCTGTTGTGGAACTATAAAGCATGGGGAAAAGAACATTACTGTAAAAAGCTGAATTTTGCAAATTAAATCTGCTTTGGCCTAGAAGGCAAAACTGTAAACCAGTGGTAGAAGTGTACCAAAAAAGTAGTGGAACTGTGACTCTGGCAGTGGACAGAGTAGGAAGGAAGGGAGCAACGTGCAACACATTTTTCAAGGGTTGCAGTCATGCCGGGTGACAGCCAATTGAATTGAAACAGATTTCACTATAGCTGTAACTGATAGCCAATAGTAGTGGAGAAGTGGGCTTTAACTTCACAAAGAACAGTTGCGGAATAATGAAAATGGTTACAAAAGTAGTGGAGCTGTTAACAGTAAAAAATAAAAGTAGAGTAACAGTGCTCCCGACCGTTCCCGCTCACTTTGACCACTGCTGTAAACCGCCCCCAACAAGCCACAGGAAAGGGGATTTGCCTTCCCCAGAGAAAAAGCTTTGAAGGTCATCATAATATATTATGACTCTTGCTGGTACTGATTCTCAGAAGCTATTCCCTGAGAAATATAAACCACAGCCTCCTGATTACAGTTTGCAGCTGTCTCAGGGCCCAAGCAAATGTTTTATAAATACATTGAATTAATTCCAGCAGTGGTTATTATTGACCTCTCCTCAAATAATCTCATCTCAAAATCAGCCAGACCTGTCCAGAAGGAAATTCTTCACACCTTGAAAGACTGGATGTATCATCTAAGGGGCTGCCAGATGGCTGGCATCACTCAAGTGGGCGGGAATAAAGTTATACATTGCCCTGTCAGCTTAATTACAGATATCATTTGCCACAAATACATCTTTCGCAGGAGTTACAAATGCCTCCAACTCTGAACTAACAGTATGGGACAGCAGTTGTTCAGATACTGGGCAAATTAACTAGTGAATGCCATGTAATATTGTGTAAAGTGGAAAAGAGAAAAAACATGCCCCTTGAATTTTACATTTGGATTCACTTTATTGCTTGTAACTTTTAAACTAAATGTCGCATAACAATTTTATAACAAATGTTCAGCTTGAAAGGCTCTATTAGATGGATCCAAACACTTTGTTTTCATATTATGTAAATCATGTAAATTAGACAGCTGTTGATATTTTCTCATAGAAAGTGTGCAAGTTAGTGAGTCGTGTATCCTAGCATCCATACCGGTGAGCCTGTTACTATGAGATGAAAGAAAAATGTATAGAAGTATTAAGGAGTAAAAATGTAAACATTTGTAATTTATTCCACATACGTCATACCGAAATGTGAATTGCATTATTTGATTCACCTTAATGAGAGCAATCTGATGAACCGGCAAGTAACAAGATTGCATCGATGGAATATGCTGTTTAAAGAGGTTACACATATTGAATGCATACGTCTCTAAGATGAAATCAAATCAAACGAGAAGGAAACTGGCTTTGGGAGTTATGTGCATCAGACTGCCCTCCACATTAATATGCCAAATGTCCATACAGAGGGTGGTTTAGTTTAATATCACTTTTGGAACATTGTCCACATTCATAGATTAGAAAATGTATACCCAACTTTAAAGGGTGTGATTTCTGTTCTATAAATGTTCAAACCCGTAGATTCGGGGGGATACGCACTCACTCAATCACTGATAATTGGAAGAAAGAGAGAATGAAAGAAAGAAGATTTGAATTGATTGCTTTCCTTTGGAACCATTATTAGCAAAGCACTGTACGTGAGACATAGCTGGATTAAAAGTAACAGATCTTCTTCAGTGGAAGAGAAAGCTAACAGGCTGTGGAGGGAAGCTGACTGATTCTCCCACTTCCTAGAGGGGTTGAATGGAACCAGTCCTTAAGAGGGTACCAACTTGTCTGTGAGCCAGTCAAAAGGAAATCATAATTAAGTATATTATAAAGGGCAAATAATCCTGAGGGGAGTGATACTTAAAAATGATTACACTCCTGCCCCTGTCATTTGTAAGTACTAAAGGGTGGGGAATCGAAATTGATTGTACATTCTGAGAAGATAGGGAATTTGTCAGCGGTATGTAGGATTCTGGAATGATATCTTCGATAGAATAGGTCCCATCGTGTGCATACAAGGAGATTGAATACCTCTCGGTGTGAAGACGTCTGGCACAGAAAAAGCATTTTGGGAGTATAAAGGACGTAACACTGTGTGCATACCTCGAAAAATAATGCAATTGAAGTCATTCCTTGGGTGCACCACCAAACAGAATCCTCTTATTATTGCTGAAATGCTCAAGAATAAAGGGAAAGAGGAGGCAGGGTAGCCATCACCAAAATTATCATTCTCACGAGGTGCCTGTGCTTCTTCAATAACGTGCAATGATATGTAGGGGCGTCTTTTTCCGCTCCTTGGAGGGGCTGCTTCGAGAATTCTTGTGTAGGGCACTAACCGCCACAGACTTTCACTGGCAACTCTATATCTACTGTACGATACGGGTGGGTTGAAATTGCCGGATCTCGAGAGGTACTACCTGGCAGCGCAGCTCGGTCACATAGTTAAATGGCTAGCAGACGAGTCTACCTCTGAAACAGACTTACTGCAACACCTAGTTGCTCTCATCAAACTAAAATAAATACTGTGGGTGAAACAGGAGGGCCCGAAACACACTCAATCATAACACTGGTCAGGAAGGTATGGAAGAGAGCCCACACCCTACTGAAATCAGTAAACCCCTACTCACCGGAGGTGCCAGTAGCAGCCAATACATGTAGAAACAGCACAGACATGGCAGTAGTAATAAAATGGAAGGGGATAGGGATATTCACATGGGGAGACATATATGAAGACGAGGTCTTTCGGGAATTCGACTCATTACAAGAAAGAGAGGAGCTGCCGAGCTGACAATTTCTCTGGTACCACAGAGTCCGGGAAACAGCCAAAGAAAGATCGGAGGGCTGCCCAGAGGAACCACAGGCAAATCCATTACTGACCCTGATGGACAATTTGAACGATGGCTGGAGGCCGACTTCTAGGTTGTACAGCATGCTGATAGACACTCCCAACTCCAAGGGCACAGCACTGAAAGAACAATGGGAGAGTGACCTAGGTGCAAATAACGGAGAAAGAATGGGAGAGAATAATGGGCTTCCCTAAGGTTGTATCAAGGAACCAGCACTTCAAATCAATACAACTAAATGTGGTGTACCGCACATCCATGACCCTGCACAGAATAGCCATGTTCAACAAGGAAGCAAGTTCTCAATGCCCATGGTGCAGGGGCGAGAGTGCTGACCTGCTACACATGTTCTGGGGGTGTACGAGTGTGTGAAGCTTCTGGGCACGCATAGAGCAAGCATGTAGGGAGGCTGGAGTAAAGAGGTATGAATGGTCAATGAAAGAATGCCTGCTTGCATGTGGTTAGGTTTATGGACCTGGCATGCATACTAGCCAAAAGAACCATCGCCATGTCCTGGAAAGCTGCTGCGGGGCTACAATATGGAAAATGGCGCAAGTAATGTGAAAGGTGGGCAGAGGCGGAGACTAAGGTGTCGGTGGATGGAGTGAACAGGTCGGAACCAGATGGTACAGACAAACGTGTGGCTTGGAAGGCGCTGCTCTGGGACATGTTCCACCCGTCCGATGACAAGCCCCCAGGATTGCACCAACTGGAACAGGGAGCACCAGAGATGTGCCCAATTGTTCACCCCCCGATACCAAGTGACATTACCCAATTGGAAACATGTGGAGCGGAAATCACAGCCCCAGACAACGAAGCGCCTGCCCTAACTGAGACAATACGTAACACAAAGCACGTGTAGGGAGTTATATGTTAATGGTTGTTTGTTGTTGTTAACCAAATGTAGGCATGTGATATGGAATCTGAATACATGATTGTAACTACACAAATGCCTATAAAAACACACAAAATAAATGAATAAAGGGAAATGGTGATTATTCACTACCCATGTTTATGCCTTTAAGTTCTCCATTCAAATGACACGTATATGTTAGCATATGACATCAAAACACCACTGAGTAAATTTAGCAAACATGCACAATGAACATACATTTTCTGTTTTACAAGTGATTTACATGCAGGGAAGTTAAGGAGATGTTTGTCAATTGAGTGAAGGGGGAAACATCTATTTTCCATAAAGGGAAAGTGAGGATATTTAGATAGTCTGGGATGTTCTGATTTAATTTGGTTTTTAACAAAGGAGAGCCTTATCCTGGTCCCTCATGCATTTTAAATCAATGGTGCATTTGTGCTCAGGGTAAATAAAATGCAAATGTGCTGATGTGCATGTGTTTCAAAAGTCCACATGCATGTTCATGTAGAGTATGTACTCCCCATAACCCCCATGACCTGGTGCCCCTTCTCACTCTTGCACTTGCATTGTTGTTTCTTCCATGACCTGTCCCTGCCCACCTTTCTGCTTCCCCAGGCTCACTGCACTCAGTCACAATCCCTGATCACGTTTGCTTGCTCGCACCGTAAGCTGCGCTTGCTCCCTCCCATTTTAGGCCATGTGCATTCCCTTGCAATCCAGATTACACTTGCTCACTCGCGACCTTAGTCCGTGTGCCTTCCCTCGCAATCCCTGATAACCTGCGCTTAATCGCACCCTAGAATGCTCATGCTCCCACCATATTAGGCCACGTGCATTCCCTTGCAATCTAGATCACAATTGCTCACTCATGACCTTAGTCCGCGTGTACTCCCTCGCATTCCTTGACTGCATGTGCTCCCTTGCATGTCTTGCCCTTCTTCACCACTTGGCTGTGTGCATTCTGCATCCCCTGCAGGCCCTTTCCTTCCTCCTTCCTATCCCCCTTTCCCTAACCTACTGTGTACTTCTGTGTTTTCTTCTCCATGGCTGCTGAATTCTTTTTCCTCTAGGTTCCCTTGCTAGTCTGTTCTGCCTCTGTGGTGTTTTACTTTTCATGGTTGCTTGCCTACATCCTGCATCCCGTACTGCCTGCATCCCTGCTGTTCATTCTTTATTCTAGGCTGTGAACCAGGACAGCCGACCCAGCCCTTTAAGATGAGGTAGCAATACTTTGGGCCTCATTAGGACCCTGGCGCTCAGTGTTTAACAGTGCCGTAAAAGGCTGCAGCGCCGTTAAACACTTAGCGCCTTACTACGAGGTCCCTTTGCGGGACCCGACCTGAATGGCTGGTCTAGACCAAAGTAGGGACCCGCAAAGGGACCTTGGTGCTAAGTACGGTACCGCAATTTGCAGTACCGTACTTAGCGCATTCCCCATTCCCATAGAGCCCTATGGGGCGAAAATGGGAATGGGGAAGGGCATTGGTTCAATGGGGAATTACCGCCCGCCAACCTTGGAATGGGGTGGTAATTCCCCATTGAACCATGGCGGACCCGTTACAACACCGGCACCAACCATGGTGCTAATAGCACCATGGATTAGCGCCAGTGTTGTAATGAGGGCCTTTGAGATTAATTGGGATGCAGAAGATACTCAAATATCAATAATTAAAATGACTCAGGAAGTTGGCAAAGTTGACTGTTTTAATGTCAATTATCTAAAACAGGGAGTACAATGGAAAACAACGGACGTCTCACAGCATGATCTCACCAAAATTCATAAAAAACATCTTTATAGCAAATACCTGTCATTGCTTATGTTAATCTACGTGGTTGCCAAGGTCATCCTGCGTGGCAAACTACAAAAACCTTTTGGCAACTGTGATAGGCTTAGAGGGAACCTCTAAGTATACGTTCCATACTAGTCTAAGAAAGTGATAGGGTCTCTAATAACAGGTTGGGCAACTAAGCCCTCCCCTAAAACAGGTCATTATGAACATCACTAAATACACAACGTCCCATTGTTTGCACAAACTATAGGGCCCTTAACCACGCAACCCCCTATTATTGAATGGCACTCTTACATCCATCAGTAGTTTTCCACCATGTTAGCAGCACACAGGCTGAACTTCCAGGTGCTGGTGGGTTGATCATGACCATAGCTTCCCACCAATTAGCATATAATCTATCATTACCTCAGTGGTCTGCACGTCAATTAAGGCTTTGAACTTGGCCTTGGAAATGTTCCTTGCTCTGGAGAATATGGGGGAGTGGAGGCATCTGTTTCCTTGAGTAGGTGTGGTTCATCCTGTTTGTCCAGTCCCATCCCTCCATGTGACTGAAGACCACAAATTTAAGCTGTGGTGCATTTAAAATACTTTTATTTAATAAACCTCTGACTTCTTCCTTGTTTTTGTTCCTTTTCAAAAAGGTAGCAGGCGCCCTTCTCCAGAAAGAACATGACATGATAACCTGTTCTGTGGTTTTTTCCACTTGGAGAGTTTGCAGACATCTCTTTTTGATCACTGTACCTTTCACAAATGGGACATTTCCATTTGCATATCAGTCTTTGTCCCGCCCACACGGGCAGTCCAGCACTGAAATGCTGTTTTCGTTCCTGTCTTCTGAACAAGAGATTTGTTCTTTCAGACAATTGTATCTACTGTCAGATCCTCCCAGCCCAACACAACCTTGACTTCTTGGAGCTGGTCCAGCATTGCCTTTCTGAGATTCACTTCTGTAAATCAATTGCTTTTCTTAACCGCGACACACTGGAAAAGGCCTTCCTTTCTTGGTCCAGCTCTACTATAATACGTAGTGGAATCATCCATACATATATTACTCCTATGTATATACATGTTGCCGCTTGCCGCAGTCTATTCACTACTTAGCTAGCCTCAAGAATACTTTGTCTGCTTATTTTTCTTGGCATCTGAACACGTGTAAAATAACTTGATATCTTCATTGCTTCTGTAGGATATGCTCCCCATCTCTTTTCGTGATGCCTTATAGAATATCTACATCCTCTTTTCTCTGCATCTCATCTAGGTGCATCAGTATTACTTTGTGTGACATCACCAGTCTTCTCCTTTGCTCATTTCTGATTCTTCTTCTGGGATTTTATTCAAATGGCCATCATACTGTCTTATAAGCAGGTATGGTTTTCTCAATGGGAACCTTGCCGCCAAGATTCTCCTATTCTTTCAGAATTTTCACTGGTACTGTATGTGTTTCACACTCTGGCTCCCAACATATAGGCAATATGGGTGAGAAGCTTGAGGGGGTGTACTTGGCTCCTTCTCTACACTTGCCTGGTTGAGTGTTCTGTTTTTGGCATGTTTGTTTCTTCTTGGTTGTTTGCTTTCATTTATTGCTGGCATCCCTGCTGTGTCCATTATTTACTTCTAGGTTTGACTTGTCAATATATTGCATCTTAATTCGCTCATTGTTCTGTCCTCTGTGTGCCCTTCCTCCTTCTGTGTCACCCCCCCATCCTAGTGTCCCCCTACTGCCAGCCCCCAAGATCACCCCCCTTCCATTCCCTCTCTTCCTTCCCACCATGCTGCCTCCCGCACCCTATATGGTGCTCTCGGTGTCTCCTATCTTTTTTAACTGCTTTTCTATTGACTATCCTATCCTTCTCACTAAGTCTGGTAGGAAGATGTTCAAAAGGGATACCCTGGTCTCCAACCCAGGTCTCCCCATTGCTGATATCTACACCAGTGCTTCCTCCAGGCAGACCCTTAACAACATCCCCTTTGTCGTTCGCTCTCCATGCTTATAGAACCCCCATTTGGTCCCTGTTCTTGTTCCTTTTTCCTCATCACCCATTAATGGAGGCACCCAATGGGAGGCCCTCGTGGCCCCCTTCCCCTACTCCAAGACCATCATTAATGTTTACCTAAATGGCACTGTCTTGGTCCAAGGCCCCAAGGCCAACCTTCTCCTTTTTGATAGATGCTTCGTTTCTTCTCCTGCTGTCCCTTCTTTCCCCTCTTTGGCTCCTCTGCCTCCACCATGCTCTGCCATCCCTATGGCTGCATCTGCTGCTTCCCCAGCCACCCTTTTGCCTGCATCCTCTGCCACCCGTCTGGCTCCCTCCTCCTCCTCGTTGGCTACCTTGCCCTCTCCTCCTTCCTCCTCTGTCCATTCTAGAGCGCCTTCAACACTTCCTCAGGGTGTACATCCGACCTGTACCCCTCCAGGGAAGTCCTAAAAAGGGGGCAACCTGCTCTGCATTGCCAATCTCAACTCTCGCTCAGGTGTCAAACACTCCTCTGACATCTGCCGTCTCCTGGAAGAACTCGATCTGATTGTTCTCGGTCTGACCGAGGCATGGTTCACGGCCTGCTCTGTCACAAGCTTTGACGCACTCCTTCCTGATGGCTGCAAGATCCTCTCTGTGACCAGGACCAACCATCCCATTGGGGTTGTAGCCTTGATCTTCCCAGAGTGGATCCCTGCTTCTATTATTCCTGTGCAGGACTAGTCCTCCTTTGAATGCCTGGTCTGCAGGCTTTCTATCTCTCTCTGCCATTCTCTCACTGTGGACACTATCTACCGGCCACCAGTCCAGGTAGCCTCCTTCCTTTCTGAGTGGGCGGATCTCTCCACCTCCATCCTCGCCTCTACCTCTCAACTTCTCCTCCTCAGAAACTTTAACATCCACTTGGATGCTTCTTGTCCTTTTGCAGGACTATTTCACCACCTCTGTGACTCCTCTCTCCCTCTATACTTCCCTTTGGCCTGGCTAACTCTGTAGGGCATAGCCTGGACGTTCTGATCTCCTCAGACCTCCCTCTGTCCAACTTCCTCACCACTCCTCTATCATGTAGTGATCACTTTCTCCTTTCCTCCCATCACTCTCTTTCTCTCCCCTCAGGCCTAGTTGACCACTTTGCTCACTGACTGACCCTTTCTGGTCCACCTGGGGTCCTTCCTCTCTACTCTCTCTCTCTCTCTCTCTCTCTCCTTGTAGTGTTCCCCAGGGGTCTAATCTCTCTCCATTGCTATTCAACCAATACCTGGCCCCTCCTGCCCACTACATCGCTGCTCTCTGCTCCAACTTTCAGTGTTATGAGGTTGACACCCAGCTCTCTTTCTGGCTCCCATCGGCTGCATCTCCTCCTTCTCTCATTCCTGATTGTCTGTCTGCAATTCAGGAGTGGTGTGCCACCAATGATCTCTGCCTTAACCCCAGTAAGACGGCAATCCTCCTCATCGGAACACCAGCTCCCTCCGTTCCACTCTCTCTCTCTGGCCGCCCACTCTGGGTCCTCTTCTTACTCTTACCTGTGAGGCTAAGAACCTTGTTTGACTCCACCTTCTCCTTCTCTCCTCACATCTCTGACTTCAATAAGAAGTCAAACTATCAGCCACACCTCGTTAAAGGTATTCTTCCGTCCTCATTTCCCCACAGAATCTCATTGTCTCCAGAGCTCTGATCCACTCACAGCTGGACTACTGCAACAGCCTCTTTCTAAATCTTCCTGCCTCTACTCTCCGTCCTCTACAACTTGTCCAGAACAGGACTGCAAGACTTGTCCTTGGTCTCAAGCCCAGACAGTGTACCTCTCAGCTCTGAAATCTCTTTATTGGCTCCAAGTAGCGGTGGCAAGGATCAAGTTCAAGACCCTGTGCTTTGACCACACGGCTGTCTGGGGCTTGGGACTGCACTACCTCCAACTCTCTCTTCCTAAGTATCTCCCTTCTTGAGCTCTCCACTCATCCACCTCCAACTCTCTGAGCGTCAGTCGCTTTTCCAAGCAGAGAGTTGTGGGGTAGATCTATTTCCTCAGCTGGGGTCTCCCTCTGGAATAGCCTACCTGCCTCTCTCAAACGTGAGTAGAACCATCTATGGTTCCGGAAGCAACTCAAGACTTTTCTTCTTTGCTTCCACTTTCTCTCTTCCTCTCCCCTGCTGATGACCCATCTGTTCCATGCACTGGTCTCCTGGCCACCCTGTAAACCTGGGCCCACGTCCCTGCCTATCCAGTTGCACCTCGCACTTGCTCTTGGCTCCCCCAGCACTTGTGGTCTGTATCTTTAACCCTACAGTGCCCTCTCCCTGCACTTATAAGCCACCCGTTGGCTGCACTTTCTGATTACCTGCACTGAGCCACCTGCTGGCTGCACTTTTTATTACTTGCACCTCAACATCCAGCCTGCCTGCGCCCTTCTCACCTTTCCCTTCCCTGCGCCGGTGTGATATGAATGACGATATGACTGACACAAGGCCTAGAAAGATCATTGTTTTGTCCTCCATCTGTTTCCCCCTCCTTATCTTGTCGCGCCTAAAACACCTGTGTACAGGTGCATTATAAATGCCATATCATATCAATAATAGAAAACGTGTTGATCATTCCTCATCATTGACATTGTAATTTCATGGACGCAAAACATGTTGGTATATTTAATTTGATTCAATTATTTCTATTTGTATTATTAAATAGACCTACTGGGTAACCCTGTGTTTTTCTTTTCCTGAAAGCGGAGGGGGTCCCAGGTTCATCAATAGAACTTTTTTAAATCAAGGTAAATTGGGCATGCCTGGTTTGGGGAGGATGGCAAATTCCCCAGAATTAGATGTCGTCCGAATTTCAAATGTTCATTCACAACAAACATTACATCAACAAGGCCAGTGAACATAGACCCCATGATCACTTTTCCCTGGTCCTAATTACAACAAAACACACTCCAACAACAGGACAAGAGACACAATTACCCCAGGACTACTTTAGAGCCGTGCTGACAGACCATCTTTCCCTGCTCTACACTATACCAAATCCAAGCACATAAAGAAGGACACAAAATGTACTTAATATGTACACAATTCTGCTCCCTACTGTCTTCTTGCCCAATCACAATCTGTGCCTACTGCCCAGGAATTAAGGAAATGACTAAAAGTATCCACATGTTATCTACAAACATATCACCCTACTTCAAATCACAAATCACATATACAGATTTCCTTTGTAAATCAGGTACTGGCTGTCATGATTAAGCACACATACCATGCATGGCCCCTCATTTGCATGAACACGCTCACTAATACATCGGCATATAATACACATGGTGAATAGGTCAAGTTTACAAGCCAGCTAAAGATCACCTCTTCTCATATGTGGAAAATAGCTAGATAAAGTGGCTGCCAGGTAAACACATGCTGGTGGTTTTATGCTCCCAGTACAAGGTAAGATAACCCACTTCTTCACCAAGCTACATCTTGCCAAAAAATCTATGTTCTCTGAGTTTCTTGGGAACCAGATTATTGTGAAGTGCTTAAACATGTATTTGGTGATTACCATACACTTGGAAATATGTGTTCTATGTTTTTGTGTGAGACTTCTGATCGGTTAGTTGTATTGTGCTCTATGACTGCGAAAGCTACACTCGGGAAGCACACATTTGGTTCAAGGGATTACAAGTTGTCCTGCTCATCTGGGTGCCTATGTTCTTTCCCTCGATCCACACAGTTTTCATCACAATGCTCCTGTTCACAGAGAACTCACCAATAGCCAGTAAGGGGGATCAGCTGATGAATGGGGTGTGCTTGGTCCATTCGAAAGGCGGCCACCATTTGGAGGGGCTCTGAAGAGTAAGGGGAAGTGTGCAGGCGTAACTGCTCTTTTGCTACACCCTTCCTTAATGGGTGCGAGCGTCTAATACTCTTGCATCGGTTTGGGATTAAAAATGAAAGTACCAGTAAATGAAATTGTGATAGAAAGTGCAAATACTTCTAAAAAAGAGGTACGGTTTAACTTAGAGCTAAATAAAACAGAAAAGATTTGCACAAATGAAAAAGAAACATTAGGAATTCCAAAAGAACAAAGGAACAGATTTAAGAAAAATGACTCATGCATGGGGAATACCAGTGAACAGGGAGTAAGTGGGGATGCCATAGCTCCTTCCCTGGGCAAGCAAAACAATGACCAAACACAGACAGAAAAAAGAAATACTCACAAGGAGGGTACAAGTCAATCACCTGAAGAATTCTTTGAGCCACATATTTTTGAAGAGGCTGAAAGGGCTGGTATTACACTAAATGATCACAAATGCACAGAATTAAAAAATGACAAATTGCTGAATGATGTTGTTACACATGTTCAGTTGGAAGGTTGTAATGTGGTCTCTGATGTTACCCAGATGGATGGGCGAACAGTGGCCACACTCCAAAAAACCTCTGAACATGGAGAAATGAATAAAATATCTTGCACAGAAATGGGTAAAAAGGAGGGAAAAATGTCTTTTCAGTTACCAATGTGCTTAGCCAAAAGTGAAAAAGATCTGAGAAAGGTGAGCCATGAAATCAGTAAGAATTCACATTTCTTATGTGTATTAGAGGAAGTTGAGGACAGATATTATGTACCCATCACTGTAGAAGAAAAATGCCACACCTTTGCTATGATTGACACTGGCGCACAGGCCACAATTATGTCCAAGGAGCTGGTAAAGAGTATCAATGAAGGGAGGCCTCCACAGAGTCAGATCACAGTGAAGGCAAATCAAGGCCCAGTGCATAACTTTAATGGGGAGGAGGTGCCCATCATAGGTGTAACTGAGGTTGACATAAAAATAGGAAAGCACAGAATGAAACAAGAGGTATTGATCACATCTATTTGTGAAATTCCATTTCTGATGGGGACAGATTGCCTGAAAAGATTGTCTCCTCTCATAGATGGGGTGAATGGAGTGCTGTGGTCCTTAACCAAAAAACCATTGAGGCCTAAGAAACTAAAATCACAAAGCAGCAATATAAATGAATGTCACACCGTTGCCAAAACAAATGATGCTGTGGAGGTATATCTCCAGAATAGCTGCATACCTAGTGTCACTGTTATATTAATGTGTCAAGACAAAATGCAGAGCGACAATGAAAAACTACCTGTACAAATATACTTGGACCCAAGGAAAGATTGGCAGACTGCCATAGATGAGCACACATTACGTTTCTATTTAAAAGAGAAAACATGCAAACAGAATATTGCTCCTAAAACAGATTCAGAAAAACACATTACCACTCTGGCAGAAATACACATGGAAGATGAGCAACCATGGGTTCATGTTGGTATAAATGATTATCTTAAAACAATAAAAGCCACTTTAGCACTTGAACATGAAAGGAGTTTCATTAATGAGAAATTGTTGCAAAAAATTATGGAGAGGGAAGAAATCCCGAAATTTAGGATTAAAAACCAATATGTTTCTGGGTTGGACAGTCCAGACTTTGAAAACCGAATTGCAGGCAGATGCATGCTTAAAATTAGCATTGGGCAGAAAACAATTTACCATAATGTATGGATAGTGAGTGGAGCACAAAATGAATTTTACATGGGCAATGACATCATGCACAGAATGTGTATGGTGTTAGATTTCCTTAATCAAAAAATATGGTCACGCCTAGGTGGTCCGGCACCTGAATTTGAAGACAAAAGAAGGGCTTATCATTGTGCACAACTGGTTCCTTATGCAGTCGAATTACAAATGAGGAAAAATACTATTATTCCTGCATTTACAAAACAGTTTGCAATAACACTGAAATGCAAAAATGGACAGCAGATGAAAGGCTCTGATGCATTTGTATGCCTGAATGAATCCATAAAACAGCAAGGCCTGGATTATGAGTACATTCCACTGGTAGACATTGGTGAGGGATCTGTAAAAATCATGGTAAATAATAAAGGTTGTCAGGATATTCATTTAGAGGAAAACTCCCCATTAGGAATGGCCATACAAAAGTCACATTATACGGCAGATTTAAATAACATGGTGATTGGGAATATTCCTGAAAAATATGTAGATGCCAAGGGCGAGTTGCCAGAACACCTGGACTCTCAGCCCAAAGGAATATTTAAAATTCATTCTGTGTATCCTTATGATTCAAATGAGACAGTGTGCTGCCATCAAGAGGATTGCATAATATTTAATTTAAATGAAAATGAAACAGGAAATCAGCCCATTGAAGTGGAAGCTGATATGCCAAAATATTTAAAAGTGGCAGCTCTACAAAAAGACACAGCCACACAGTTAGAGGAAAGCGCTGAGATTCCTTTACCAGGAGAGTTTCCAGAATTTTCCAGAATGGTAGAAGAGCAGATCTCCTTAGCGGATGCATGTGACAGCGATAAGGATAGGGACGACCTGAGGAAAATATTTATGGAGTTTAAGGATGTATTTGCAAAAGATGCTTATGATTGTGGTTTAACTGATTTACATGTGGCCACACTACCAGAAGGTTGTAGCAGAAATCCAGTGTTTGTACGCCAGTATAGACTACCGCTGGCATGTTTAGAATCATTGGCAGAGATTATAAAAAATTTGGAATCACGGGGAATAATCAGGCCCATTCATAGCACATCCAATACGCCTATTTTAGGTGTGTTAAAGCCAAATGGTCAATGGCGGCTGTGTGCAGACTTAAGAGAGTTAAATAAAAGAGTACCAATATCTAGATGGCCACTGCCATTCATTGATCAGGGCCTAGCTCAGATACATGGTTCAAATGTATTTACCACATTAGATCTCACCTCTGGATATTGGTGTGTGCCATTGGCAGAGGAGATACAACACTTATTTTCATTTACATTTGACAGGACTCAATATGCCTGGCGTAGGGCTCCATTCGGGTACATCAATAGTGGGAGTGAATTTGGCATATTTTTGAGAAAGGCCATGCCGGATGCAGCGGAAAGAGGAACAATAGTTTATGTGGATGATGCCCTGATAAAAAATGAAAGCCTGAAAAGCCATTTTGATGAAATAAGACATGTACTTGGCCAATTGCAGAAAGCAGGCGCCAAAGTATCTTTGCAAAAAGCACAATGGTGCAAGAAAAAAGTGAACTTTCTAGGGCATGAAGTGACTGAACATGGGCTAAATCCACAAAGGAAGAAAATAGAGGCCATACAAAGATTAAAAGATCCTAAAAATGTGAAAGGAGTAAAAAGTTTATTAGGGATGACAGGCTATAACAGAAAGTTCATTGAAAATTATGCAGAAATCACTCAACCATTGACTAAACTGCTTAAACTGAATACTCCCTGGAAATGGGAAAGAGGGCAGTCTGATGCAGTGGCTAAATTAAAGGAATGTCTTGTAAAGGCACCATGTTTAGCATACCCCATAAAGGACAGGGATTTCTTGATAGAAATAGGTTTTTCTGAACATTGTATGTCAGCAGTGTTATCACAAAAACACGATTTGAATCACAAAACCATTGCATATGCAAGTAAGGCATTTTCCCAAGTTGAAATGAAATTTAATGAATGTGAAAAGGCCCTATTAACCACTGTGTGGGCGCTACAACATTTCCGCCCCATTGTTCAGGGAGAAAAGGTGATTATTGAAACAAATCATCAACCTTTGCAATTTTTAGAGAGTAAAAGAATTAGATCAGGCAATCTAGCACAATCCAGAATCACTTCATGGACGCTGGCATTACAAGGTTTTCCCGTAGAAGTGAGATATGGACAAAATAAAAAGAGCCCAATTGCTCAAGGGTTAGCTGACTTACATGACTGTGCAGCTGAACAAATACCAAATGAAATGGAAGTGGAAACTAGTTTACAGGAATTTGAACAATCACCACACAAAGCTTTTGATGAAAAAACATGCAAGGATTTGCCAACTGTATATGTGGATGGTTGTGCTTTTCACATTGAAAATGACAGTAATAAACAATTAGTGGCAGGAATAGGAAATGTCTGGTTGAAATATGAAGGCGTTCCTAGTATAGGGATGAGGATTGGAGATAGGAGCAGTCAGGTGGCGGAATTGGCAGCCATTTATAAAGCAATTGCTACTGCAGTTGATAAAAAGTTCAGTGAAATTGTCCTGGTGACTGATTCTGACTATGCACGGAATAGCTTTGTGGAGTATTTGCCTGGTTGGAAAGCAAGAGGCATGGTTACATACAACAAAAAGCCACTTAAACATGGAAAAATTATACAAGCCATAGACAAATTGGTGTCAGAAAATAATTTAACAATATACTGGAGAAAAATTCGTGGGCATTTAAAAACACCAGGAGAGGATAAGGAGGGAAATGATAAGGCAGACCAGCTGGCTAAGATTGGGGCTGTGATGGGAGAATTGCTACCTATTGATTATTTAATGGGTGAAATACAAATTGATGCAGTCACACGTTCTAAAGCACCAAAGGAGGTAGATCAACCGGTGGTGCAGTGGAGTCATGACACGCCAGACCAAGATTTGATTGAGGCACAAAAGAATGATCAAATTTTGGGAATCTATTATAATCATTTGATAGATCCTGAACAAAATCCTTTAACAGAAAATGATTGTATGGGAAAAGAAGAGTTGAGGGTGTTATTAAAGAACAAAACACGAATTAGATTACAGGATGGACTCATGATTAGAGAGTCCATAACAGGGCAAATACAGTGGGTAGTACCCCTTTCATTCAGAGGACTAATGCTACACCATGCACATGATGCCATAACTGCAGGCCATAGAGGTTCACAAAAAACATTAGAAATACTAAAAGATTATGCTTACTGGCCTCATATGTCCCAAGATGTGGAATTATATACTAGAGGATGTCTAGTATGCGCCCAATTTAAACCTGCTTCACCAATGCATAGAGCACCATTGATGAAAAGAGGCCTAACTCTCCCATGGTCAGATTTGCAAATAGACTATGTAGGTCCTTTAAAAAGGTCGAGCAGGGGACACCGTTATATTTTGAGTGTGGTATGTTTGATGTCGAAGTGGATTGAGTGCATTCCTGCACCAGATTGTAGTGCGCAAACAGCAGCCACATTGCTGGTGAACCATGTGTTCTCAAGGTTTGGGTTGCCACAAAGAATTGAGTCAGACAGAGGAAGTCATTTCACAAGTACTCTAATGAGTAAGGTATGGCAAATACTAGGTGTGAAAAGGAAACTACATATCGCATATCGGGCGGCGTCTTCAGGTACAGTTGAAAGAAGCAATAGGTCTGTTGTGGATATTTTAAAGAAATTTGTGGCAGAAGCAGGTTCCAGCTGGGATTTGCGTTTACCATTGGTTTTGATGGCAATCAGGTCGACTCCTGCCAAAGCAACAGGTGTTAGCCCCCATGAGGTCTTAACAGGTAGGAAAATGGTGTTACCACAACACCTACTATACAGAACACATGAGCAAACCCTTGTGAGTGCATCCACAGTTCATGAATATATTGATGAACTGAGGAGGCATCTGCAACATGCATTTGCTTTTGTGCAGAGAAATCTGGAAAGAGCTGCTGACAGTGCAAAATCATATTATGATAAAAAGACATCAGTAAAGGAATACAGTGTAGGGGATCAGGTGTACAAGTTTCATTTTGGAAAAAGTAAACAGAAAAATTCTAAATTTCTAGCAGCCTGGCAGGGGCCATTTCGAATTATAGATAAGGTCTCTCCTGTGGTTTATAAAATTTTGAAAAATGAAGGTGAAACAGCAATAGAGCAGTTTGTCCATGTAAATCAAATCAAACCATGCCATCCCAGACATGAGATCAGGCAGCTTGAGCATGTAGAGACAGATAAAGTCCTTTAAAAAAAAAAGAGAAAATAAATGGGTGTAATCAGGAGGCAGTGACAAAGAAGTTAAAAAAAAAAAAGTTGATTGTTATGATGGTACATAAACACTGTAATATATGTAAAAATATATAATATAAATAAATAAATAAATAAATAAATGCACATATAATGGAAGCTCATGGTTGGTGTGCAGAGAGAGAGTGTGTTAAATATTGAATATCTGCTTGTTTTCTTTTAACTTGTGTTTAATTTCAGAAAAAAAAAAAATAAATAATAAAAAAAAAAAAAAAAAAAAAAAAATTTTTACCAAGCATGTTTTATTTTTGGCAAAAGGATGAAGTTAGTATTACGCTATGTGCTTAATTTGTTATTTTCGATTTTGATTTAGACAATTAACATTATTTGGTCGGAGGTTCCGGGATCAGAGCCCACGGGAGAGACGATGGAGTCCTGGAACCCACGAGGACGGATTCCGGGAAAGCCCCAAAGAGGGGTGAAGACCAAGGCTGCAAAGCGATCAGCATTGAAGATGATAGCGATGATCTGGTTGATGATGATGATATTTGGAGGGATCTTCAAGAATTCAGAAGCACAGGTTGTCATTGAACCTGGACCAGCATCTGGTATCGCGGTGGAAGAGGCACCAGGATTCATCATGAGTGATAGAAGGATGATTTTCCAAAATATATACATACCGTTAAATCCTGAGATTTTGATTGAAAAACACTTGAACAATACCGGAATTAAGATTGAAAAGACTAAAGAGTGGCTGGAAATAAGAAAAGAGGACGCTAAGCAGTCAATAAGAGATATATTAATGCAATTGGAAAAAACATTTGTGGATTCAGCAGACATTAAGAAGAAGAGAGGAAAGAGAGGTGCGGTGATGCTCGCGATATCAATGGTAATGTCTATAATTGGAGCAATAATAGGTACCACAATATCAACAGCCAATTCTATTTCGGTAGGAACACTGAGTACTAAAGCACAACAACTGAGTATTGACCTAGAAATAATACAAAAAACATTAGATGGAATTAGAGGGGGACTGGATGAACAAGTGAGATTCATAAATGAAACTGCAATCATTCTAAATGAACAAGCGGATGTAATGCAACGGGCGACTAAAATAATACTTAAGCATGACAGAACTTTAAATGAAATATTGAACATAATGAGTCCTGTTGATAGACTATTAACGAATTATATGAGAGAAGTTCAAACTGCAGTTTCACAACTGATTCAAGGACATATTCCCTTGTATTTTGTTTCGCAGGATATCATTCGTCAAATGATAGAAAGATTGACCAGGAGGGAAATTGACATAATACAGGTAAAAATTGCATTCGAAATGGGGAATGCAATGCCGTTATATGTGGACTTGGAAAGACTAGAGATCGGATTTTTGCTATGCATCCCATATGTAGCCCCTGAACTTATTTATCAAACGAAGTGGGTACACAACGTGGGATTTTGGCAAGAGGACAGATTCATTAAGATTAAGACTCCAGAAGTGGTGGCATTTCAGTCATGGGAACCTGAAGTTTATTTAATACCAAACCTGGAAACATGTGTAACATTTAAAGAACAAAATTATATGTGTCCAGGTAAACCGTTTGTTCCTGATGCCACAGATGCTATTTGTGGTTTGAAATCTGACCCAAGTATATCAGAGGGATGTGAAGTGATTATTAGTAATATGGGGAGTGAAGAAATGGCACAGGCTAAGATGGTCAGAGGTAAATGGTTGGTCAGCACCTGTTTAAAGAACATGACGGTAGTACATTTAAACCATGGAACATACGTGGTTAAACAGGTAAAATATAATGTTTTTTATTTACAGGTTCCAAAGGATGCAATTGTGTCAATTGGGGGATTAACATTGTTTCATGTAACAAATGATGTTTGGGAAAGCCAAGTGGAAAATATCGATTTTTTTCAAAGGGATACTTTTCCAATAGATCCAGATGTGGAATATTTATTGAATCACAAAGAAAGACATGTTATAAAAATGAATTTGAGAAAAAACAATATTACAATTAGTAATCTGGGCATAATAGAAGTGGAAAGATTTAATTGGGGAACCTGGGGGGAACGCTCAATAGTGGGTTTGGCTATCCTGGTGCTAATCATGGGTGGATGATTGATTGTGCTATCAGTAAAAATGAAAATGTTACTGATTTTACTAGCTACGTCAGGAAGAGAAAGATATCCCAATACACATGCTATTTGTGGTTTGAAATCTGACCCAAGTATATCAGAGGGATGTGAAGTGATTATTAGTAATATGGGGAGTGAAGAAATGGCACAGGCTAAGATGGTCAGAGGTAAATGGTTGGTCAGCACCTGTTTAAAGAACATGACGGTAGTACATTTAAACCATGGAACATACGTGGTTAAACAGGTAAAATATAATGTTTTTTATTTACAGGTTCCAAAGGATGCAATTGTGTCAATTGGGGGATTAACATTGTTTCATGTAACAAATGATGTTTGGGAAAGCCAAGTGGAAAATATCGATTTTTTTCAAAGGGATACTTTTCCAATAGATCCAGATGTGGAATATTTATTGAATCACAAAGAAAGACATGTTATAAAAATGAATTTGAGAAAAAACAATATTACAATTAGTAATCTGGGCATAATAGAAGTGGAAAGATTTAATTGGGGAACCTGGGGGGAACGCTCAATAGTGGGTTTGGCTATCCTGGTGCTAATCATGGGTGGATGGTTGATTGTGCTATCAGTAAAAATGAAAATGTTACTGATTTTACTAGCTACGTCAGGAAGAGAAAGATATCCCAATACACATGCATTTTAAAAGAAAAAGAAAGAACAAGTTGTTTTAGGAATTGGCTTGGATCGTGGCCAGATTCTAAAAACAAAAGGAGGGTATATGTAAGGATATTTGGCGTGTTACAGCACAGAGTACAGCACTACTACACAGGTAGCAAACAGCACAGAGTACAGCACTACTGCACAGGTAGCAATTTTTTTTTTGCAGCACCACCACAAGGGTGCGGTGCATTGCTATATGTGTTACCAGATTAACAAGGAAAGACAGGGCATTCAGTCAAAAACGATTTTAACATATAAGATGCAAATCTATTTTTACAGTTAAAAGTACACGTGCACATTCAAAAATGCACACTATTTTTCACCTGAAATGCCTATGGTGCGAGAGACACATTTGAAAATGACAACTAACATAACTTATTACTAACATGACTAATGAAACATAATCCACTAATAAAAATGTGTCTCCACTGCAGAATTAGGCCTATTCTGAAAGTGAACTTTTAAACGCACATCCATTTTTTTTTCTGTTCTCTCTGCTGCCCTGTCCACATAACTACAGGAAGCAAATGGGCTCGAAAGAACAGGAAATCAGTTGGTTACAAAGTATTACTATAAAAATGAGCCATTGTGTAGAGAAGGAGGAGATGGCGTGATTAATTCTGATTGGAGCAGCGTCATAGCAAGTATCATGCTAGAGGGAGTGATCAGGCTTTTGCTGGGGGGTTTTTGAGAAAGGAGAAAGGCAGTCGAGATTGGGGAGAGCTGAAAGAAGGACCTTTCCACTGGCTGAGGCATTCCTATCTGCAAAAGCTGAGAATTCCAGGCAATGACCCCGGTTTGAGAAGGCAAGCGTTCCTTTTTACTGGAGTTAATCTTCAAGGGAGCCACATTGAGAAAGAGAACAGCCAAAGAGAACAACTAAAAAGATAAGGTAATTACAGAAATGTGGGAGCTGAGTGTGTACGATAATATGCAGTCAGTGTAGGATTCCTGTGCATGCCTTAATCAAATGCTAATGTTGCAATTTGAGTTCTGTTCTCCGCCACTCTCTTTGCAGTGTGTCATAGACAATGCTTTTACTGTACCATTTTATTTATTTCTGTAAAGAATGAGATTGTGTTTAATTGCAACTTTTATAATACAGAAAAATATTTGAAAACAGACGGGTGGTGTATTTACTATTTACCATTACAATGCTGATGATGTGGGGAGATTTTAAACAGTGCAATGGTCATTTTAAGACAGATGTGTGCATGTCAGATTCAGTATGAACAGTTGTGAGTGACTGTAGCATAGCTCGTTGGAGGTACATGAGCCAACGGGAAGAGAGACTCTCTGAACATAGCTCCCTACCGTATATAAGGTAGTGGAAATTACCACAAGATTACCATATATAGCTCTCTGTCATAAATAAGTCAGTGAGATCGCCCATGGTGGCACACTAACACTGAAAAATGTGGTATTCCTAAAATGTAGGTCTGAGGTCTCTCTAGTGATTACACGAAAAATCTAAGCAAAGATAAGGGATTCTGGACATTGGGGCCACAAATAAAACAAGGGAATTATGCTCACCAAAATACCACCAACCGCGCCTACCACCCACGCATACCAAATATGCATGCCTGGGTGTTGAAATAATGCATGTTCACTGTATTATTGTTGTACATGGCCCAATCTGAATACAAGGAGTGATTGTTGCTAAGTTATATTTCGGCGGTAAGAAAATACCGTCAGGCCCCAAATCTCCACAAAATACCCTACATATTTATGGTGCGTTGGCCGGGAAAGTGATCATAGAGTACCTACTGGGCGTGGCAAGCGTGTCTCACACTGCCATTTGCACATTAAAGGGAACCCATTTTATAATAGCAGTGTGCCACTAAAAACGAATTTCAGAATGTCACAAAGGGAAACCACATTCTCAGATCTAGTGCAATATTTAGAGGCAAAGTTATTTGCACATGGGAATTGGTCTTCGAATAGCACGTTAGAATGGAGTAACCGCATTCAGGGTGAGGTGCAGAAAGAAAAACTAGACAATATTTTTACAGAAGGCAGCATAATTCAGGTCTGCCTTACAAGATTATTGAATGCAGCCGATAAAAGTGCAGAGAAAGACTGTTTAATACGGCTATGCGGCAAAATATGGTTTATTTTAAACAAGTCCCTGCGAATGCAAGAGAATGATACTCAGCTAATTAACAGGTTAAAGACTGAATTAGAGGGGGCAAGTAAAAATCAGGAAATGTTGAGAGCAGAATTGGATGTATGCCAAAAAGACATGCAATTAAAATGCAGAGACTTTGATACTCAGTTATCCAAAAGCAAGAAACAATTTGAAGATAGTGAGCAAGAATTGGCACACTTAAAAGCCTTAGTGGATCACATTAGGCAGGATAAAGATGAGGTTGTTTCAGAAATGCAGATTTTACAAAAAAAGCATTGTGAAAAAGAAGGTGATCTCCAGAGTGCAGAACAAGAAATGATTAAAATGATCCAAGAAAGAGACAAGAGAAATAAAGAGTTCAATGAATGCCAAATGCAAATGTGCAAAATGCAGGAGGTGATTAATAAAATGAGGGATGAAAATAATTATTTGCATGATGAAGCCAACAGACTCCTTAAAAAGTGTAAGGACTTAGAACAGCAAATGTGCATTCCCAGGTCCCAGGAGAGGCGGCAGGGTACCACATTCAATGGAGTGGAGGTGAATTCTAGCTCTGCCCAAAGAGCTAGTGCTCCAGTGACTGGGCCGGTGACTGAACTTGGTTGCAGCGCCCTTGGGGGATTTGATACTCCCATTGGGGGCAGCCACCAATATCATACACCTGAAAACAGGATTGAATCACAAAATAGTGCAATTCCATGTATTGCAACAAGTAGCCCCATAAAAATAATGAAATCCATTAAAGCCCTGATCAAACCATTTAAAAAGGGAGGTGAATGCTGCATTGAGGATCACTTAGAAGCGGTACATGACATTTTTAAAGCACTCCAGATACCTAAGGAACAGTACAGACAATATTTTCATTTAACTTTAGATGCCCCGACGGCCAGCATCATAAGGGGATTAAATGAACAGCAGAATATGACATGGCTGGAGTTTGTGACAGATGTGGGATATTAAATTGTTTTAAAAAAAAGAGCAGAGGTCTCTGTGAGGTGCTTTTGTGTGCAATGAACATCATTTGAAGAGATGGTTTATCAGTTTGCAAGATTTCGTTTTGTTTTGTTTACATGCCTGAGACACACTGCGTATGATGTAATAGTTAGATAGAAAGCAGCATAAAGTAAGGTGAATGAACAACATCTAAGAAGTTAATAATTTGCAGTAGAATTATTGTCTGATGCCTATGTGTAAGGCAAAGTCGGCAGATGTTCCCACTAGTAACAATTAAGTTTGACAATTACGTTTATTTATTATCTTAATGCTGAACAAACACAGTTTTGCATTTACAAACCGATGACAGTGGCTTCATGATTCAATAAGAAATGGTAGAAGAATCAGCTTCATGCATATTGCTTCTTTAATGGAAGCATTGTAATATTAATTGCCAAGGATTAGTAAAGCTGACAGAAGTAGGTTTTTGCATAGCACTTGATTTTTCCTAATTGTAAAATATAACGCGGTTTGTCCTATTCCTGCTTGATGGCAGGCTTAAACGTATCCCGTGGCCACAAAACGGTTCGTATTAGAGAGGCTGAGAAATGTGGATGCATTAAGATTATGGGCCTCATTACACGGTAGGCAGTAAGGGTTTACCGGTACCGGTATTTTACCGGTACCGGTAAATCCTTACCGCCTTACTACGAGGTCCCTTTGCGGGTTGGGGAATTTAACGCCTGCTTTTTGCAGGCGTTAAAAACCAACCCGCAAAGGGACCAGTGGAGCTAATTACGGTACCGCAATTTGCAGTACCGTAATTAGCGCCTTCCCCATTCCCATAGAGCCCTATGGGGCAAAAATGGGAATGAGGAAGGGCAATGGTGGAAGGGGGAATTACCGCCCCGCCAACCTTGGATGGGGCGGTAATTCCCCTTTCCACCAAGGCGGTGCCGGTATTTTACCGGCACGAACCATGACGCTAATAGCGCCATGGTTCACCGCCTTCCGTGTAATGGGGCCCTATGTGTTGCTAATGACATTTGTTGCAATGTTTGTGGAGACTCTACTCAAACAAAATCACTGCATTCCTTACACTGCACCTCCAGCAAACCAGTTTTCACATGTGATGTATTCAATGGATACAAAGATCTTTTGTGATATTGATTTGTGTGATGAGGTGTGCTTGTACTATATTTAAAACCCATTTGTTATATACCTTGCTCTCCGATCTGCTTTTTCACATTCCTCCCGCCCCCTCGTCCTGTGCCTTCAAATGGAGCCGTCCCACATGTTTGTTTCCCAAATATTTCCATTTGACTAACCACTGTGTTTTTCGCCCCCACTTCCCTGCTTTTAAAAGACCCCTAAGCTTATATTAAGCCATTATTAGTATTTGTGTTATCTTTAGGAGGCACAATCACGTTTTTTACTTACATGTGTTTAATGTTCCAACCCTCTAAGTATCCTCATAGTCCAAACCCTTCCCTATGATGTTCTCCTAACAACCTCCAATTATCATGTTGTCTGCTAGCGAAGGGTACCAACCTTCTCTCGCTTCACACTTCTCCCATGTTTGTTAATAACAACATGGATCTGCGAATCCGGCATCTGCCTACTTCTTCTCATGTTATTATCAATTGACTCTCACGCAGGCTGTCTGTCTAACACCCTCACCTATTATACTGGATGTTTTGCCAGCCTTAGGCCTCTGTACTTGCTCGGCCTTCTTTCATTCCAAAGACCATAGGAACCACCTGCAGCTCCACATGAGGCAGCTTGGGTTCTTGAATCCATCCATCCAGCCATCAGGCCAGACATGAAGTAAGCACTGTTAGGTTGGGCCAGCCAAATGTGTCTCCTATGAGTCGAGCGTGGTGAAGTGCGCTTCATTTATTCTCCATCTGCCCTGCTGGGCTTCAATTCATTACTGCAGCAATTGCTTTGTAACCAGTGGTGCTGCACTGTCTATCTTTCTGTGCCTTTCCCATAAGGTGTTTTCATCTGTTGCACCCTCCATCATGGCCACCGCTGTCCAGATGCACAAGAATGTTGGCTGCCAGTCCTGCCTCCCATTTGATTGGGCAATGCAATATACATCTGAGCCAATCGGGAGCCAGTAGGTGAAGCCGGCCCAGAAATGAAGGCCCACCACAATGGCCCCTGTCTGTGCATCGCTCAGCCTTCTTTCCTCGGAAGACCAGAGGAACCACCTACAACTCCCATACGAGGCACCAGGGGGCCGGGAATCCATCCATCCATCCATCCAGCCATCAGGCTAGACATCAGGTAAGCCGCGTTTGGGCTGGCACATTTGACTGCTACCAGTCGGGCAATGTGAAATGAGCTTCATTTATTCTCCATCTGCCCTGCTGGGCTTTTCTTTATTACTGCAGTGATCACTTTGTAACCAGTGGGGCTACAATTCCTATCTTCCTGTGCCTTTACCACAAGGTGCTTTCAGCCCTGACACCCTCCATCATGACAAGTGCTGGGCTGCATGCCCTACCTCCCATTTAATTGGGAAATACAATCTACATCAGGGCCAATCGAGAGCCGGTAGGTGAAAGCTGGCCCAATCTAGAAGGCCCATCTCAAAGGCCCCTGTCTGTGATTATCCGGGCCAAGGTGGGCTTCAAGGGCCCCCCTCCGTTTGCTATTCTCCACCACCTACCTCAAAGGGCAGCCTCCAAGCATGAAGCAGCCTGCTGCTACCCCACACACTGGTGCCTCTGGACTTTTTTCTACCACCAAGAATACCTGTGAGTCATGCGCTTATCCTTGCTATGCTGTTTTACTAACTCAAACAGCTTTGAACCTTCGTGGGCTTATGCCATTATACTGTCCAATTCCTTACTTTATCCCTCACCTTAATGCATTTCTATGCTTTCTGGGTAATTCAAATCCTGCTGTCTCTAATAACCCTGCACCCCGTTTTGCATTGCATTTCTGTACTTTCTGGGTAATTTGAATCTTGCTGCATGTAAAAACTCTGCAGCCCATTTTGCATTGCATTTCTTTGCTTTGTGGGCAATTTGAATCCTGCTGTCTGTAACAACTCTGCACCTCATTTTGGATTGCATTTCTGTGTTTTCTAGGTCATTCGAATCCTGCTGTCTGTTACAGCTCTGCACCCCATTTTGCATTGCATTTCTGTGCCTTTGGTGTAATTCGAATCCTGGTGTCTTTTTAACAACTCACACTCCCATCATGGCACTCAACTGTTTCTACTGCATCTGTTCCCTCACTTTCTTGGCAACTAGTCTGCCTGGTGAGTTTGTGTTCGTGCTGTACAGTCTATCATCTATTTTCCATCCTTATCTCTCCACCACCACTATGGCACTCATCATCTGTCCTATCTATTATAACTGCTATACTATCAACTATCCTTCATCTCTCACAAAGTCTTGAAGGACAATGTTTCCAAAAGACATACTGACCACTAACCCTGACCTCCCCATTGCATGTCAGTGCAACTTTCACATATATTGTTATTGATATCCTCTTCTCCGTCCCCACTCCAGATGTTTGGACTCCTCACCTTATCTCCACTCTCTCTCCTTTCACATCATCACACATTAACGGTGGCACTAGATGGGAAATACTCTTGGTGTGCTTCTCATCATCCAGATGTATCATTAATTTCTACTGCAATGGCACTATCATGGCTCAGGGTCCTCAACCCAACCTCCTCCTCTTTTCGACTGGTTCTTGTTGTCCCTCATCAACTTCCTTCCTACACCTGCTACCCATTCGTCCTCTCTATATGCCCTCCTACGAATAGTGCCAACCCCTGTTAGAGGTGCCTGCAATGGGTTACAACACACACTGTTTGAACATAGTGTTGGGTTTTACTTATCCGGTCATCCAATGATAGTGTGTGTGTTTTACTTATCCTGGTCATCCCATGATAGTGTGTGTGGGCTTGGAGTGTGGAATGTAGAGTGTTGGCTTTAGAATGTTTTGGTGTGAAGCTGCTGCTAATTCCACAGAGAGTCAGTTGAGATCTGAAGCCTAAGAGTAGGGGGACCGGTGGATGCTTCTAACCTATGAACTTGTCCTGTATTATACCTAATGTACTTACCTGTGTTCCTGTGGACTTACTAAAGTTACCTAAACCCAACAAGGCTCTTGAATGGTTATTTATAACCCCAACCCACATCATAACATTGGCGACGAGGATGTTTGGACACTGAAGGAAGCGGGAACAGAAAAGGAACAAGGGAATGAGCAGTACAAACAAGGACTTTTACCAGGAAGCAGAAAGTGGCAAGGAGGTTGCCCAGCAGGAAGAAACAAGTACCACAGAGGCATCCACCGCCCCCCCGGCCCCTAAGGTAAGCGCGCTATGCCTGCATTTATGAGTGAAAGGCTCAGCTCAGTGATTTTGCAGGGCAGCGCTGCATGGCTGTCGGCGTATATGAAAATTGGCCTTTGTAGTGAGCAGCGGTTATACAGACAGCGCACAAGGGGCCGGGGAGTTTATCGAGTAAAGGTGCCCAGCATTGCAGAAGAGCAGCGTAATAGGAGGTTGGAGTGACACTAAACACGGTGTCTTACCGTACTGGCATTTCTCTCATGAGACGCCGTATTAGAGGGCAGTCTGTGTGGTCCGGTGTGACGTGCAGCCGTGTGTGAGGTGACGGTTGGCCCAGAGAGCTCCGTTCGCGGCTCTCCTCTCCGTCCCAATGATGACGTCATCCGACTTGCTGGGGGAGTTGGCGAACAATATAATTCCACAGCCACTGAACGTTCCTGTGCCATGGCGTATTTCGGAGTTCGGATGGTCCCGGAGTTGTAGGCTGTCAAGGCTCTGTTCAGCATTTATACGTCACAGGGCTTCATGACAACTCGGCGAGGTCAAGTGGATGATGGGAACCTGATGCAAGCGCGGCTGAGTGCCCAAGGGTTTCTCTCACTAAGGACAATGGATGGTTCATGTACTGCACTGACGGCGTTGCAGTTCGTGGTTCCGAGTAAGGGACCTTTCAAAATGTGCTTCTACATGCTTGAAGCATCTTCTGGGTCAGCTGGCTTTGTGCAAACCAGTTCCGCGAGGAGTTCAACTGAAGGAGTATTGATTGTTTTCAACGACAGTCTTCAATGACGGGTGGCAGCTTTGTAATGCACATCAATCTCACCATCGGATGCAACGATGGAAAAAAGGAGTCTGAAGAGTTTCGCATCTGTTGTTCTGTTATAAATTACGTCCACTACGCGGTATAACTTAGGACACAGTTACATCTGCTGGGGCTCGACAATTCGACTGTGTTGTGGCAAAGAGGAGTGTGAGCGCTTTCTTCACTAGGAGTTCCTACGACAGGTTTACTAGCAGTGAAATGAAGCAGTCACACCTTTTGAGAAAATATAAATGTGATCCCAAGTTCTGCAAGAACAATTTTTGATTTTGAGGTAGTACAATGGTGTTGAAACGTATTGCGACAATGTTTTCATCAATGTTCCTGAGAAATGCACTAATTGTCACATTTCATATATCTTGTGCAAGGTAGTTTTGGCAGTTCACATATTTTGGCAGTCAACAGTGATATCTATTACAATGACATTTTGGAGGTTCACCATGGTGGTGTTGGTTATTATGCTATATGGCATTCTAGGGCATATTGTGTTTGGGGATGCAGTTCCCGGTGTTGAGGTGCCTAAAGAGGTGGTGTGTTTTGCCAATATTGGTGGCGTTGTGTGGCGCTAATGGGTGCGTCTGTGGGAATTTCTGATGTCCTGGCTATGTACTGAAATTCAAAAGCTATGTACTGAAATGCAAGATCTAATGTGAGTTGTGTTTATGTTTTGCACTGTATTAACCAATTATTCTTCCACAGGAAAACAACCATGAAGGACTTTGTAAGCTTTATTATTGGACTCAAGTGTGGTGCTTAACCCTTGTTTATCATATTTAAATGCTCAATTTTCCTGACTGGTGTGTTTGGGGGAAATGTGGGTGGGGGTGCAGGTGAGTGGAGAGCATGTGGTTGCTCAGGTCAGGTACCCTAATGGAGAGAATATGGTTCCTTCTAGTAGCTCAGGCATGGTGCCTGGAGTGGTGGAGTGGAGGTTATTGTTTGCTCTATGGTGAGCATGGTATGCTCAATTGTGAGCATTTATTAGCTCAGGCATGGTGCCTGGAGTGGTGGTGTGGAGGTTATTGGTTGCTCTATGGTGAGCATGGGATGTTCAATGGTGAGCATTTGCTAGCTCAGGCTTGGTGCCTGGAGTGGTGGTGTGGAGGTTATTGGTTGCTCTATGGTGAGCATGGTATGTTCAATGGTGAGCATTTGCTAGCTCAGGCTTGGTGCCTGGAGTGGTGGTGTGGAGGTTATTGGTTGCTCTATGGTGAGCATGGGATGCTCAATTGTGAGCAGTTATTAGCTCAGGCATGGTGCCTGAAGTGGTGGAGTGGAGGAAAATGGAATATGCTCAGTTGTGAGCATGTGTTTCTCTAGAGGGTTCTCTAGAGGGACGCCCATAATGGAGTTGAAATATTATGCTTTAGGCAGATAGTGGGGTTTAACCCTGTAGATTGTGTTAGCACAATTTGTTGTTGGTGAATGATGATGCAGGGTATTGCTGTGATGTTAATGGAAATGGTTGTGCATGAGATTGTGGGGCTGGTTCCCTTGTAGCGAGTTCCATAAAAGGCCTGTTATGGTTCTAGTGATTGTTTTGGAAGTGGGTTAGCTATTTGTAGCCACTGTAAATACTTGGTAGGGGTTAGCTTTCGCTAGGAGTAGTTTGTTGGATGGGTATATTCTAGGAGGATGTCTGTAGATTTGATCATTTAATGTTTAGTTCCAAAACTGTTTAGTGTCCATCATCCTTCAGTTTATAATTGTTTAGTGCCCATCATTTCTCAGTCTCCCCATTATTCTATGTTGTCATGTAAGGGGGGAGATGTGTTGGGTTTTACTTATCCTGGTCATCCCATGATAGTGTGTGTGTTTTACTTATCCTGGTCATCCCATGATAGTGTGTGTGGGCTTGGAGTGTGGAATGTAGAGTGTTGTCTTTAGAATGTTTTGGTGTGAAGCTGCTGCTAATTCCACAGAGAGTCAGTTGAGATCTGAAGCCTAAGAGTAGGGGGACCGGTGGATGCTTCTAACCTATGAACTTGTCCTGTATTATACCTAATGTACTTACCTGTGTTCCTGTGGACTTACTAAAGTTACCTAAACCCAACAAGGCTCCTGAATGGTTATTTATAACCCCAACCCACATCTTAACACATAGTTAACCATGCTGCAACTAAGGGCCTATCACATTGTTTATGGTTGCCAGGTTCCAAGTTCTGAGTGGAAGTGCTGGAGAGAACATGGAACCTGGGAGTGAGCGGTTCCAGGGAAAGGCAGATATTGAGAGACTGGCTGGGGGTCTTTGCTGTTGTAGCTTGTCTGAACTTGTACCTGAAAATCCTGAAAAAAAACAAGTTCAAGCTCACCTAACGTGTCATGTTTCTGTACACCCAACTCCTACAATTTGGTGACGAGTCTTGAGGGAAGATGGAGCAATGACCCCCAGCAGAGCATTTTGGCTGCAGCTGTCACCTCAGCCTATGTGAGAGGAGCGGCTTGCCACCTGCCTGGAGGCACCAAGAGAGTAAACAGTGGAAGGCACAGGGAAAAGTCAGTCACCTCCTGTGAAGTACGCAGCAAACAAGAGACGCAAATTAGGGGCCCTCACGCACACGCTGAAAACGATGGTCTGAGCACATGTGCCAATCTGTTGTCAAGGTGATACCGCCACGAGAGGAAAAGACCCAGCGTGTCAAGGTACATGTCATCACGTCCTTGTGATAACTGTTTGAGTTGCCAAGGCATCCACCTGGCGTTCAGAGGAAAAGATCCATAAGCGCCATCTTGAATTTAGTGTCCATCTGGGTTACGATGAAGCTCTGCAGCTGTGTTACATGTAGCTGCTCGTCCAAAAAATAGGAACAATTGCTGTAGAGAGGTGATGCGCTCTGGTGGCTCGGTGGGAGATGCAAGATGGAGCAAACTGAACTGGTGAGTGACAAATATAAATATTTGTCAGACAAAGGGAGAGTTTTGAAGTGTGAGAAATTTTAAGCACTGGCATCTCCAAAACAAACAAAAAAGGGCAGAAGTGCAGTGATGACCCCACAGCGCCATCACAGAGAATACTAGGATACTAGGTGTCTGTCAGTGTGAAAGGGGTTGATGCAGTGAAAACTCTGTCTCACTAGGCATTTGAGGAACAATTGTGAATTTAACATTGTGACATCCAAGTCACAACATGGTTTGTGCAGGAGGAAACACTAGCGCTGGACAAATAAGGTGACACTGTGCGTCTCTTCACCACTGTGCAACTGATCAATATGGCTAACGTACCAGCTCCAGTGTTTTTGCTAGCCACACCGGGTGAGGCCAGGGTTCAGTGGTCAGACTGGCGAGAAGGGTTTATGAAATATTCCCTGTCAGCGTTTGGGTCGAACTATTCCAACGACAGGAAAGAGGCTCTGTTATATCATTGCTTGGGTCCTGCAGGCCAAGATATCTTATGGAAACTACCCGAGCCAGAGTGAATGGGAGATGCAGGTGCATACGAAAAGACTTTAGCTAAACTTGATAAACATTTTGAGGTGGAGGAGAATATTATATTAGAAAGATATCGTTTTGCCACCAGGGAACAGAAGGCGGGTGAGAGCATTGATGAATTTATAACAGCATTGAGGGGGTTAGCAGTCAAGTGTCAATTTACCCACTGTCAGGATGAAGATGTATGTGATCAACTGATGATCAAATGTAACAATGCCACAGTTAGGAAAGAGATGTGGAGGGAACAGAATCCTACTCTGATGAGAGCCATCGAAATTGCGAAAAGTGTTGAACACACTTAGAAATGTATCAAAGCTCTCCACTTAGAGGCATGGATGGTAGCACCACAAAGTCAGTTTTGGAGCAAGGTGCCATTCACAAAGTTTCAAAACTGGTTCAGAAACAATTGACTGGATTGGCAGTGAGGAGAGGTGAGAGGTTTGAGAAAAGGAGAGATGTGTGCAGTGATGGTGACTCCACAGGAGCAGGAACAGGGGACGACTCTGTGGCCCCCTCAAGAAATTTAAGGGGTCAGTAAGGAAGATGTGTTACAGATGTGGAAGTGGTAAGGTAAATCTCCTTTACTATTACTATTCAATTTATCAGTGACATTTGATTTAGTAAACCATGAAACATTATGTAAACATTTGCCATCTGCTGCACATTTCTCAGACCCAGCTAATGCATGGTTCAAATCCTTCTTGAGCAATGGATCCATGAGGGTCTTCGCACCTACGGCTCCATCTCCACCCGCACCAGTGACTTGTGGAGTACCCCAGGGATCATCTTTGTCCCCTACTCTCTACAACGTATTCACCAAACCTTTATTCGATATACTTGATTATCTGGGTGTCACATATACTAATTATGCAGACGACAACCAGATACTCATCCCTATCACTGGTGACTACGTTGCAGACAGTAAAACTCTCAATGATATTTACAGAACTATTCAGACTTGGATGGCTAAGCACGGCTTATGCCTTAACAACAACAAGATCGAGTTACTCTTTCTGGGCTCCTCTACAAAACTGAACACATTAGGACCCCTCTTCAAATCCTTCAACATTGACAATAATATCGTTAAAGTAGCCAATGATGTCAAAACAATAGGAATCTATATTGATTCAGCACTATCACTCACAAATCAAACTAACACCTTAGCATCATCCACAGCATATATGTGCAAGCTTATCACACTGTGTCAACCTTATTTGACTACTCCTAACTGTATGACTGTAGCAAGAGCATTAGTACTTTCCAAGTTTGACTATTGCAGTGCGCTCTACCTTGGAACCTCCAACAAAATATCAACAAAATGCAAGTCATGCAAAATAACACTGTCCGATCCGCATGTAATATACCAAGAAAACAGCACATCACTGCAACTAGACAGAATATCAAATGGCTCAATATCAAAGAAAGAATAGACCTTAAATCATTCTCACTCACTCACAAATGCCTTAATAACCAGGCACCCACGTACCTATGCGACACATTTGCATGCCACTTATCTCTGTGACCCAGCAGAGTAGCACAAACACACTGCATTATTATCCCACGCTTCAATCAACAATGAGCTGGTGGAGCTAGTTTCCCAGTTCTTGCTGCAAAAAAATGGAATGCACTTCCCTTGTCCATAAGAGAAGAACCTACCTTCTCTCTCTTCCGAAATAAGGTCAAGGCTTGGCTCATCGAGCAAGACCTCAACCTACCGTCACCATAAAACCTGCCTAGTCACTTTCATATTGTTTCCTCACTGTCATTGCCGTGTACTTACCTTGTGTAAATTGTACAATTTTGTTCTTAGATTAATAACATGTATAGTGTATGTATATATTTGACTATGTAACTTACCTAGCTGTGCCTTTCCCTTCACCTACACTCGTATATTCTATAACATGTATTACCTTTTATGTACAGTATTGATTGATTGTGAAACATGTAAGTTTATAGCTCCCAGTTGCCATAGGGCTTGGCTGCGCTTTACAAATAAATAAATAATACAAAGACGCATTTAGCTTATGACAAGGAATGCATAGCAAAACACATAATTGGTCGAGAGTGTGGGAGAAAGGGCCACATTGCTCGGTGTTGTAGGAATTTCAACCCAGGAGGTCAAGTGCAAGAAGTCAGTTCGAGCAATGAAGATGAAGATTATATAGATGTGGGCAAGGTGGTAGTCAATTCAGTACATGCAGTGTCAGGAAGTGTGAGGAAAGGTAAACCATATGCAACCATAATAGTTGGAGGTGTGCCCGTATCTATTTTGATTCATAGTGGAGCTGACTACACTCTCATATGTATGTAGATTTGGAAGGACAAATTTAAAAGCTGCACCTTATGGGAGGCAGGGATTAGAGCCAATGCATATGGCAAGGTCTCGATAGACATTGTGGACAAATTTAAGGCTGAGTTGCAGTTAAAGGGCAGGAAGGCTCAAGGAATGATTTAAGTGGCGAACAAAGGAGCTGAACTATTGTCATGGAACGATCAGGCTGATTTAGAAATAAAGTCGGATACAAGCCATCCTGAATACGTTTTGGCGGTGGAGGAGGTCAAATTGGACAGTAACATAGGAAGAGTTTAGAGTCTTGATAGCAATGTGGAGAAGTTCGAGAAAGCTTTTCAATGACTTTTCAGTGACAAGTTAGGGTGCCTCCAAGGATTCATACACAAGATTTGGCTCAGAAGAGGTACAAACCCCAATGTTGCAAAATTATGCATGGTACCACTGGCCCAGTGAAAAAGTGTGGAGAAAGAAATTATCAGGATGGAGAAGGAAGGAGTTATTGAAAAGACCAAAACCTCTGAATGGATCAGTCCCATAGTGGTAGTAAGGAAACCCAATGGGGCTATCAGATTGTGCATAGACTTGAGACATCTGAATAGTATGGTGGTGGCGGAAAGGTTTCCTTTACCAAGAATTGATGATTTGTTGATGGGGGAGGCAGGTGCACAACTGTTTTCCATTCTTGATCTCAAGTCGGCATATCATCAAATAGAGTTGCATGAGAACTCGAGGGACCTCACAGCCTTCATCACTCCCATAGGCTTGTTTCGGTGGAAGAGATTGCCTTTCAGTTTAGTACTGGTGGCCAGTGTTTTTCAAAACGTTGTGCCTAGTCATTTGTTTTATCAGGATGACATTTTGGTGTGTGGTGGAAGTGAATTTGAGCATGATGAATGTCTTAAGAGAGTGCAGGGAATATTAATGGAAGCTGTTGTCATGATCCCAGTCAGTGGACATAATCCTCATTCAGGGTTTCAGGCAAGGCAGGGAACATTACATAAACTAGCAGGTCAAAGGTGGGTGTTAGCCTGGCACACAAGGCATTTACATCATTCTCAGCATACTCTTCCATAGACTATTGTGATGTTTTACAGTAAATTCCATACACTTAACATGGCGGCCACACGATCCATTCATAAATTGCAGCACGTTCTATTCATATTGCAGAGGGAGCTATTTAAGCCCCGCCTCTGCTGGAACATGTGCTTCACGTCTGATCCGCTGACAGCGGCTAATGCTACTGGCGCTTCTCCTCAAAGAACCTGTAAAAGGAGATAATAGAGACATTAGCTTCACAGCAATTTACATAGTTCAATAGTTAATAGAAAAGACTTATCTGACCAAGGTTATCTCTGAAGCGATTATCTTCCGTCTGAAGTTTAATTCTCAGCCGCAGCATCTTATGTAAGCAGTCTCCGCTCGTAGTCGCTGCATCTTCCGTCAGAAGTTTTACTCACTGCCGCAGCATCTTCAGTCAGCAGTTATCAATTGTAGTCACAGTATCTTCAGTCAGAAGTTTCTTTTGCAGCCTATGCATCTTCTGAAGGTATTTTCCCTCAGCTTTCCGAAAACCTGCAAACAAAATAAGAGGTATTTAATTAACAATATACAAACTTTATAGTTAAAAGAAGAAGACGTTAAATAAGCATTACGTACCTGAAGGTTCTTCAAGTTTTCACCTCACAGTTATTTCTGCACACATCCCTGAAGGCTGCAGTTGCACCATATAGGCGAACTCACGTTTAATAAACTTATTTATTTATTAATAATGTGTTACAGTTTATATTTAAACTTTACACATATTGATAAATTACAAAATAAAATAAAAACAGTAGGCTAAACAAAAAACTCACGCATATTTCTACGTATCAACCTAATTCAAATTTGATTTAAACTTAAACTTAATATTCCTAACCAAATTAGAGATTAATATAGCTTTCTGCTTACACAGTAATCAATATCCTCCACAAAGATCAATATCATAATATCAATTACATTCAAATAAAATTCAGATAAAAATGTTCAGCAGTCTTTCTATTTCCAGCCAGACATTAAAGGTAACAATTTGCATCTGCTGACTTTGAGTGTTAATAAGGCGTTGCCAAAATGCAGATTCCCGTATAAATACAATATCATGCACAAGTTTACTATAACATAATGAATAGATATCAGTCATATTTGCACAATTAGTTAATAAATGGTTTGCAGTTTCTTTGAGTCCTCTGTCCTTGCATAGGCGACAATATCTTTCTGTGAAAGATAAACAGGTATATACACTTCTGTTAGTCAATAACAGCAAATTATCCGTCCTTAACAAAAGTACAAATCGCCTAGGTCTAGTTGAAGGGCATAGATTTAAATAGGTCTGCATTTGTTTAAATGAAAATAGCATGTGATGGATAAATTGGTATTTGGGGAGTTTCTCAAGATGGTCGTAATTTTTGAGCCAGTCCCAGAGATCAACCTTTTTGGACAATGCTTTTTTTTGGACATTGGTAAACTTATCACCTCTCTTGAACCAACATATTTCCCTCAGAAAGCTTTCAGTCGCCGTTTTAAGTTGACAGTTAGTTGTTTCCTTAGTCATTTCTGAGTAGATTGCTTTCAATAGTTGATTCTCTGGGTTGTTAGATATCCTTAGATACAGTGCAGCTCTCCTTTTTAAGACTATAGACCTTAAAGAGGGAACACCAACTTCCAGTCTTAATATTGCCATTGGAGTAGATTGAGGAAGACCCAAAATTCTCCGCCAGAATTTCCCTTCAATCATTTGGAGCCATCTTAAATCCATGTGTAACAGTGCTTCCAGACCATAGACAACCATAGGAGTTAAAACCTGTGTGTATAGTTGACGAATTCCGCACAAGCTAAAACCACAGTTCTTACTTGCAAATTGACTAACCAAAGATATTACTTGGGCTGCTCTGATTTTCCTCGATTGGATACAGGAGTTATAACCGCTCTTAGCATCCATTTCAATACCTAAATATTTATACTGCAGGGTATATTTGATTTTCACTTCATGCAGTATAAACCGAGGTCGGGCGATCTTCTTGCCAGAAAAAAACATTATCTGAGTTTTCTCTTGGTTAATTATTAGGTCATTGTTCGCTGCATACTCCCATAGCTTCAGAGCGGATCTTCGAAGACCACTGAACATATGATCCATAATTATCAGGTCGTCTGCGTATGCTAACACTGAGCAATGGGTTGTGCCGACTATAGGAGGGCAGTTGTGCTCCATAGCAATGACAACTGGTAAATCATAGGTAAAAAGATTGTATAGGAACGGGGCCGTCACGCAACCCTGCTTAACTCCTCGATTCTGGGGGACTGAAGCTGTCATGTCCCCCTGGCTATTCAACCTACATGCTACTGAGTTGTCCTCATGGAGTAGTTTTAGATAATAAAGTAATATCTCAGGGCAGCCCAATAGCTCAAGTTTAGCCCACAGTTTTTCTCTGCGGACTAAATCAAAGGCAGCCCTAAAGTCAACAAACAGGGCATATAGGGGTGGATTATCTTTCCTCATAGCCTTTGAACGTAGAATCTCAAGGATAGTTATATTATGGATCGTGGAGTAGCCTTTCCTGAAGCCACTTTGGAAAGGGTTAAGTATTTCAGTTTTGGCAGCCCATTCCTCTAATTTCTCAAGCAGCAAAGAAGCAAACAGTTTCCCTGTACAGTCAAGCATCGATAACAACCTGAAATTACGGGGATCTTGCTTATCGCCTTTCTTATAAATTGGCACTAGGTTGGCGAGCTGCCATGACTTGGGAATTCCTCCGACCGCCAATATTGTTTCAAATAGTATTCTTAAAAAATTGGCCCAAAACTCAGGATGGCTTTTCAGCACAGCATTCGATAGTCCGTTGGGCCCAGGCGCCCGGGAGGATTTGAGCCTTTTGATTTTCCAAATTAAGTGCTCAGTTGTTATGTTAAAAGGAACAGACCAAGGTGTCACTTTCTCTGTCGGTTTACCCACCTCCTTGGGAGGGATAGTGCGGCTCATAAGGAAGTCAGTCCATTGCTTTGCACTTATTGGATTAATCATATCGATTTTACCACATCCCCTTGCTTGTCCAAGTACAGACCATATGCTTCTAGAGTTTTTGGAGCATATGACCTGTACCATATTCTGCCATCGCTTATATTTTTGTTTGCTCTTTTTAGCTTTAATCCAGGCTCTATACTTGTTTTTTAGAACTCTGCAGGCAGCATGACAAGTATTGGGTGAGGAGCTAGTTCGTTTTGCTCGTCGAATTTCCGCTCTTAAGGTTTGTTTAGCATCCCTAATGCTTTTATCATATGTTTCTGGGGGTTTAATGTCTGTTGCTATCAAATTTACGGCAGATGTCGCGTGTGTTGAAGAAAATAAGCTGATCCATTGCTCCATCTCATTTACAGTCACATTCTGGAACTGGTGCAAATTGTTGCCATCGATGGACTGGACGGTACATACTGCCGCATTGATATTTTTATCAGACCAATGTATTCGCGTGCCTGAATGGTTAACTGTCATATTCCCCAGGGGTTTAGAACATGTTTCCGGAATGCTAATATTGAACTTTAGCACAAGTGAAGCGTGGTCACTCCAATCGTTTGCGCAGATCTTCAAGTCACTTACATTCAGGGCCAACAAATATGTAATCCAAGGAACTTTTTGCTGTCCCATTATGCCAAGTATATTTTCCAGGGTTGTCACTTTGGGTTCTGCCATTGATCATCTCCAATTCCCATTTATTAAAAAAATTCAGCCAAGATGCGCCTACCGGGTCTTCAACATTATGCTTCATATTACTTTTTGAATTAAGTAAAGGGTTGGTAGTTGTGCCAACCGTCCCTTTCATATGACAGTTGAAGTCCCCGGCGATAATTATTAGTTTGCTGCCCTGTGCCAGCGTCCATGCAGCTAATACCTCATGAATAGCTTCCTGGAGAGTTTCTACCTCTTGTCCACCTGGTGGACTGTACAGATTAATAACAAGCATATTTTCGCTGTAAGCATTACTTACTGCTTCCAATTCCACTGCAATAGTTTTATCACTAGACAAGGTCTCAAGCTGTCTTGATTTGACTGTATGCCTAATGCCTGTAATCAAGCCCCCATAAGGTCTCCCTCCACTTCCCTTGTTCGCCAAGGCCTGGTAGATTGTGTATCCATTAAGTATTGTTGCTGACGTCAGCCAGGTCTCTTGTAGGCATATACAGACATTTCTGGTTAAGGATTGGAGAGACCCCGTGGGGGAGAGCAGGTGCCTAAACCCTCTGCAATTCCAAGATACAATAGAGGAGATTCATTTTATATTCACCGCTTTCGGCAGAGCAGATACCAGCCAAGTTAGAACTTTCTGAATATCAGTTATCTCGATCTGTTCCCCCTTAAGAATAGGCAGAGATTCTGTTGTTTCTTTTACTTCTGGGGCAATTTTACGTGGCCATTTTGGGTCTTCCTGGTCGGGGTCGGCATCCACTGCGATGTCGACAACTCGTAAACTTTCTTTGTACTTTCGTATGATTTGGGCAGAAGAAATGAACTTGCAGTGAATGGCAGAAACATTAGCGTTGGCTACTTGCAAGGGCTCAATAAATTCAAAATCTTCCGATCTTAGCACCCGCAATTGGGGCATTGCGTGAAACCTGGTCATTAATTCAGTTCTCGTTAACCAACTGCACTCACTTTGTTGATAGAGGTTTTTAATGAGGCATGTCCTGTTGTTGACTTGCGAAGCCTATTATCTTTGCGATTTCCCATTGATTCCGTTCTGTTTGTTTCAGTGTCGGCTGTTGTATTAAGTTTGCCGGCTGTTACATGGTTCTCATCGGGCTCTGCTGGAGGGGCGATGTTTCCTAAATCAGATAAAGCTCCATCTTCTACTTCACAACCCACCTCATTGTCTGGTAGAAGCCAACTCGTTAGGTAGCCTGCTTGCTTATCTTTGCGTTTGTTCCCACCTGCTGCTGATTTCCTAGGCTTTTTATTGCCCTTACCTAAGGGCTCGGCATCCAGTACCGGTGAGGCCACAACACAGGCTTTCTTCCTCTTTGCAGCTCTTTTAGCTAGTCTCCGCTGCTTGCGGGAAAGAATTGCCTCTGGTGTATTTGCTATATTAGGGGTCGTCACCGAGTTATCTTTAGTCTCGTCTGCCTCGATATTTGGGGCGGTTCTCTCACCTGAGACTCTCTCAGTAGTTGTCACTTTGGCTGGATTTTGCGGTTGCAAACTTATAGTTGTTTCCAATATACGCCCACACATCTTAAGCACAATTTTAAGGGCAAACTGTAAAGAGGCTACCAACGATTGCAGTTCAGCCATATCCGAGGGTTTAGTGGATGCTGTGTTGCTCACTTCAACATCACTTGCTTCCATTAATTAAAGGGGCTTGCTTTTTCTGCTTGTCCTTGCCCATTACACAATCGTCGTCCAATGGACTGCTCCTTGTTCTTCTCTGGCGCAGGTTATAGCGAGCTTGAGCCTTCTTACGCGAAGGCATGTGGTAATTTTGCTTTTTTAACACTAGTAGTATAAAGCAGAGCTATCTAAGTTTTACTCCGGCCACTAACCAAATGGATGCACTCAGAGAAGGACTTAGGCCAGCTTTAATTTGCGGCTGTCTTTGAGGAATCACTTTAAGCGATCTCGACCATTAATTAGACTGTGGCCCCGTATGTCTTCCAACTTTTTTTTTTTTTTAATTTAGGGTTTTGTGTTCATGCACCTAATAGTAAGTAGGCTCAAAGGAATTAAGATGTACTTTCCCCGCAGTCTCCTGCTAATATCCTAGGTGCATATAAATAGCTCTTTATTTGAAATGCCAGCAGATCGTGTGCTATATACTGCTGGCTGTGTATTACAGATAATAGCCCCACCAGCGTCCTTCGCAGGCTGACTTGGTCTGGCTCAGGCCACCGCAGGGCAAGGAAGTGTCAATGTGGATAGAACAACACAGATCGGAGAAGTAACAAAAAATGTATCCCTAGACCCTAGACCCTGCAGTCTCCAGCCAAGACACTGGGCTCCTCCTCCAGGTTTCAGGGGAGCCCAGCGAGCTACTGTCTGTGGCCCCGGCACTCTAACTGGCCCTTGCCGTCAACAGGAGCGCCAGGAGTCACACAGACGACAACCGTCTCGTAGCTGGCACATACAGCGCACACAGTGGTACCTTAATATGTACCGTCCACGTACCGTATTCGTCCACTCGTGGACGTCCGCTGTCGCAGGTGCCCCCCATGGGCGGGATCGTTCCCTCCTTCCCTCTGCAGGCTGGTTCCTCTTTCCAGCCGTCATACAAGCACCCGGGAACGCGGGCTCAGCTCGCCCTCACTCGCTCTCACTCTCGGGCATCAGGCGTCGAGCGTCGGTGAAAAGGGGTAGCCCCTGCGCGTCTCTAAGCTCCAAAGACGCTGGGCACTGGGTGCTGGGCGCAGGACGCTAGGTGTGTCACAGTCCACGCATCGAGCGTTACCAGAGGCTTGTCAGGAATCTCAGCGTCGCGTCAAGCCGCACCTCAACAAAAAAGCTGGGCGTATCCCATACACCGCCGTAGAGCGGTAATACATGTTATCTCATTCTGGCTAACTCTGCAGCTCTTCTCAGCCATAAGCCCTTTTCCTAAATTCTGAAAACCTACAAAAGAAAGAGAAAAAGAGCAAGTTATTAGAAAGAGAGATCTCTCCAATGCAGGAATGTAATTTAAGCCCTCATGATTACAGCATTTTCACCAGCCACTTACCCCAAGACTCATTCTTAAAAGTAAAGACATTAATTTGACAAGAAGCTATAGGGTTTAACAGCTATCCAAGTTATCATTGTTTCTTCATCTCAATGCGCCCCTGTAGAAAAGCAGGATGGAGGGCTGCATACAAAATAAACAGAGATGAGAAGGGAGGGATTAAAGGAGCACCCATGTCATGCAGTAGTATTTTTGTTAATAGAGGTTATAGTGTTCTATTGTTGTATTGTTGTTTTAAAACAGAAGGAGAATCCAAAAGGTATCAAATACCAGGTCCACAGGTTGAGAAGACATTACACTCCCGAGGAGTCCAGGTAAGCGTTACAGCTGGTCTCATCATTCCGAAGGACAAGTGTACGTTTAAAGCGAGGAAGATGGTGTACTTAGGTCATCACATTTCCTATGAAGGTGTGAGACCAAAGGAGGATGCTTTGGAAGCCATAAAGAAGATGGAGCCTCCCAAGTGCAAGATCGATGTGTTGTCGTACTTAGGGTTGGTGGAGTTTTATGCAAAATGTATAGAAAAATTGTCTGACTGGTCGAGGAATTTAAGGAAACTCACATGCAAAGGAGTTGTGTTTGGATGGGATGAGAGTTGTGAGAAGGAGTTTGTTGACATTAAACGTGCCATGGTAGAGGCACCAATGTTATCCACTTTCGTGAAGGATAGGAAGACATTGGTTTTTGTGGATGCTAGTCATTATGGGTTGGGTGCAGTTTTGATGCAGGACTCTGGTTCTAGATTACATACCATTGCTTTTGCGTCGAGGACACTGAAAGAGGTGGAGATGAGATAATCTGTAGTGGAGAAGGAAGCCCTTGCATGTGTGTGAGGAGTGGAAAAGTTTACAATGTATCTGTGGGGTAGTGGGTAGGGAATTTACCATCTGTACTGACCACAATCCTTTGATCAGCATTTTTTGTAAAGGTGGTCTGGAGGGGGTGTCCAGATGGATCATAAAGTGGGTGAGTAGTGTTCAGATTTTCCATGGTACATGTGCAAGGGAAAAATAATGTAGTGGCTGATGATCTCTCGAGGTCAGTGGAAGAGGTTGGTAAGATTGAAGGAGGTTGTGATTTGGAAGTAGAAGATATAGGTGAAATTTTCCAGGTACATGAGAGTTTTAAGAAGTCCGAGAGGGATTTAGCGTGTTTAGAAGATACAGTGTACCAGGAAGCGGTGGCGTTGGTGAGTGGGACAGCCTCCACTGTGAAGGATATGAGAGTAGAAGGCTATGGAAAGGTGAGGAATGAACTGTGTGTCAAAGGTGATTATTTGTACAGGGGTCACAAGATGGTGGTTCCAGACAAAATGATGAAGGCCGTGATTGAGTTGGCACACACTGGTCATTAGGGGTTAGCTAGAAAAAAAGGTTTAGTGAGAGCTGATTTTTGGTGGCCAGGTGTGGATAGGAACATTGAAGAAAAGGTTGTTATGTGTATTGAGTGTGTGGAGCGCGTCAAAGGCCTTAGGGTACATAGGTTGCCCATGAGGGTTAGGGAGAGTCCCAGGATGCCATGGGAGGAGGTGGCATTGGATCTATTAGCACCATTTAATATCAGGGGTTGTAGGGATGCATATTTGCTAGTGGTCATCAACCTGTTGTCCAAGTGGCCCGAGGTGTGCGTTCTTAAGGAGGGTACCAGCTCTAGCATAATACATTTCTTGGAGCCATTGTTTCGGAAGGAAGGGTTCCCAAGGAGGTGTTTGTCGCATAATAGCTCCCAATTTGTCTCAAGGGAGTTTAAAGACTTTTTGGAGATTTACGGAATAGAACAGGTAACCACATCATTGTGTCATCCCCAAGGGAATAGATGTATGGAAAGTTTTAATCGCAAGCTGATGGAAGTGATTAGAATAGTGGTTGCCACGGGGGGTGATTGGGTCTGTACAGTAATGGAGAGGATTTTTCAATACAGGTTGTCTCCTCATGGTGTTACAGGGGTGTCCCCCTTTGAGAGGCTGCGAGGCAGGAAGCCTAATTTGCATTTGTGTCTGGGATGGACGGGCCGTTCTAGACGTGTTGATGTGGAGTTGGGGGAGGTGAGAGAGAAGCTGTTGATGAGGGGGCAAAAAGTGAAGTTGCATTATGATGAGAACAATTTTTTAAGGAGTTTGTGGTAAATCCGGGGGAATGGATCAAGGTGAAATTACCGACTAAAGTGAGGAAGGGAAGCTCGTTGTTCTCTGAGTCCAAGGAAGTGGTCAAAGATCTCAGTTCTTCCATGTTGGTCAAAGGGGGAGGTGTGTGGAACAAAGAGACTGTGGCTCTGTTGAGGAAGAGTGATCCAAAGTGTGGTTAGCAGGAGAAGGAAGGGAGGTGTTAGAGGGGCCTGCAATGGGTTACACCATGCACTGTTTCTACATAGTTAACCATGCTGCAACTAAGGGCCTCTCACATTGTTTATGGTTGCCATGTTCCAAGTTCTGAGTGGAAGTGCTGGAGAGAACATGGTACCTGGGAGTGTGAGGTTCCAGGTAAAGGCAGTTATTGATAGACTGGCTGGGGCTCATTGCTGTTGGAGCTTGTCTGAACTTGTTCCTGAGAATCCTAAATAAACACAAGTTCAAGCTCACCCAACCTGTCATGTTTCTGTACACCAAACTCCTACACCCCCCTGCTCCCTCCTTAGAAAACCTTCAAAGGCAGTGACCTATTGCATATAGCCACAATTAATGCTAGCTCAGCCACTAAACACTCAGCCATCATCTGCCTCCTCCTTGAAGACATTGATCTTGATATCCTCGCTCTTACCAAGATGTTGTTCAAGGCACGCTCAGTCACTGCTTTTGACTCCCTTCTCCCTGATGCCAATAAGATCATCTCCAAACCTCACCCTAACCGTGTGGGCAGCGGGGTTGCCCTGCTATTCCCTGAGTGGGTCTCTCCTGCCCTCATACTCACCCTGCCCTACTCCTCTTTTGAGAGTCTGGTCTGCAAGCTTGTCATCTCTCCCACTTCATCCCTGACCATTGCCACTATCTACAGGCCACATGGCTCCATCACTTTGTTCCTCTCTGAATGGGCCGAATTTACTTCCCTCTGATCACATCTACAACTAAACTCCTTCTAATGGGTGACTTCAACATCCACCTTGACTTCTCGATCACTGCATCCACTCTCTTCCGTGACCTCTGCACCTCGCTCTCCCTCTTCATTCTTCCCCATGGGGCCCATCCACTCTTGAAGCCTTGATCCACACTGGTATTCTGTTCTCTGCCCCACTCACCACACCACTCTCCTGGTCAGACGACTCCCTCCTCTCCTCTCCTCCCATCTTGGTCCTCTCTGCCGTCTGACCGCACCTGCCCAAGTTATGCCAAACCCGTTCACGGACATCCGACTGATGAAACGAGTGTCAGCTGCTGCCTTCATCCCACCTTCTCCTCCCACTGTAGTCTGTACCTCTGACTCCATTCTCAATAACCTCCATCTTGCCATTATCAACACTCTTGACATTCTTTCCCCAGTCATGAGGATCCGCCTGAAACATGTCTCTAAGCATAACACCTGGTACAACTCTGAACTTGCAGCCCTGAAACACAAGTGCAGAGCTGCCCAACAGAAGTCTCAGAGCTCAGGCTCACCCTCTGACAAACTAGCCGGTTGCCTTCTCCAAAGGCAATAAGTGCTCTCTACTTGCTCATGAAAAGGGCTCAAATCCAGGCTTACCTCTATGGGGGATCTAACAACATGGCTGAACTCGTTAAAATATGCAAGGAACTACTCAACCCTTTTGTCAGTCTCCACCTCACCTCTTCCCTCTCTGGCCCTCTGCAATGCATGGGCTGCACACTCCATTGCAAAAACTCAGGGCATCCTGAGCAGCACCCTTTCCCCCTCTGCTCCCCATCCTCTTGTCACCTATGGCCACGAACCTGCCCTCTGCCTTTCTCTCCTTCTGCTCTCCTATCACATCCGACGAGGTCACTAGAGTTGTCTGCTCGATGTAGGTCTCCTCCACACAGGTTTCTCCCTGTTCTTCCAGAACCATTAAGGACAATAACGGCTGCCTTGTCCCTGCACTTGCTGATTTATGCAATCACTCCTTTGCTACTGGGTTTTCCCTTTCTAACCTCAAGCACTCTCTTGTGCGCCCCTCCTGAAAAAAACACTCTCCTGACCCCTCTTGTCTGGCTAATTACCACCCATCTCTATCACGCTCTTCCTTAGAAAGCTCCTGTAAAAGCTGGTCATCCCCCAACTGACTCAGCACACTGAGCTTGTTGGTTGCCCACATGACCATCAATCTGGATTACGAGCATCCAGAGGCACAGAAACTGCTCTACTGATAACACATGAAGAAATGCTTGCATCTCTTGATTCTAACTCTCCAGCTGTTCTCATTCTACTTGAACTCTCTCATAAAATGGTTCCACAATATCCTTGGTATCTTGGAGCGGGCACTGGACTGGCTGACCACCTTCCTCAACAACCGTTCTTCACAAGTTATTCTGTGCTTTTTTTCCTCTCCTACCTCTATCACCACCTGTGGCTTTCCCCGGGTCTCCAACATTTCTCGCTGGCTCTTTAACATCTATCTTGCTCTGCTTGCACACCTAATTTACACCTTGGCCCCTCATGTCCATTGTTAGGCAGATGACACCCAATCCTTCTTCAAACAACCCTCTGATCCTCTCCTTACTTTCTCCATGATTCCTGACTGCCTATATGCCACCCAGTCCTGGTATGCCTCCAATGATCTCTGCCTCAATGCCAGCAAGACTGAGATCCTATCCATTAGGACGCCTGCTCTGTCTTTCATCCCCTCACTCTTGCCACCCTCTATGGGCTCCCCCTTCTCCTTCTTCTGAAGCCAGAAACCTTGGAATCATCTTCGACTCCTCTCTCTCCTTCCTCCCTCACATTCGGGACCTTGCGAAGAAGGCCCACTTCAAACTCTACCTCCTCAAAGGAATTGTTCCTTTCCTCACTTTCCCCCAGAAACTCAATATCTCCAGAGCTCTAGTACTTTCTAAACTGGACTACAGCAACAGCTTCTTTCTCAATCTACCCTTGTCCTCTCTACAACCCCTCCAGCGTATCTATAATAGGGGTGCAAGACTTATCCTTGGCCTCAAGCCCAGGGGCTGCATCTCTCCAGCCCTAAAATCTCTTCATTGGCTCCCAGTTTCTGAAAGGATCAAATTCCTCTCCATCATCACAAGGCTCTCTGGGGCCAGGGACCAAACTATCTACAACTGGCTCTAAAACCATGTTCCTGCTCAAGATCTTTACGCTGCTCGGGCACCAACTTCTTGCATTCCAAGTGCTTCTCTAAACAGCGAGCTAGTGGCCAATCTCTTTCTTCGGCTGGCTCTCTCCTCTGGAACAGCCTCCCACTTCCTCTTTGTCTGGAGTGGGACCTCCTCAAATTATGGAGGCTCCTCAAGACTTCCCTTTTCACCACCTCCTTCCCACCCTTGCTAACCCTACAGTCACTGATATTGGTGCGCAGGGCACTTACATGTCCTTCTGGGCCATGCCCCCACATAGCCTTCAGTTTAAGACCAATAACACTTAAGAGCTCCTGCGTTGGGTCCCCACTGGCCTGTGCTCTCACATGCCTGGACTTATTGCTTGTTTCAGTTGACCACTCTTACCAAGTGATCTCTGCCTGGAACGTAACAGCTGCTTGCAACTTATACACTAGCACTTCCATGTGTGACACTCCTAAGCACTTACCCCCTCCTGCACCCCACACCCCTCTCTCTCTGCATTTGTATGCTCTGAATGCTCACAAGGCGTAGTAGTCTCTTTCCTTCTGCATTGTTATTATAATTGCATTTCATTCCCATGTTCCCTCCCCATTGCCCTGTGTGCGCTACTAAATACAATTTACTTGATGTGTAGGTGCCTTACAAATGCACAATAATTAAATAAATACATATATGCCAGCCCAAATGCTGAGCTTGTCTTCTCCAGACAATACTGTTGTTTACCTACCATGAATCCCAATTCGAGTTTCTCTTCACTCCTCTCAATCCCTCTGTTTAAATCGGAGTTCTGGCTATCACACTGCCACCCTTTCATGAAAGTGTTTTTACCATTCATCAGTAGAACTTGATCAGAGTGCCTAGATAGGGTGAAATCTGGAATGTTTTCCTCAAAGATGTGTTAATTTCCTTTTCAAATGAAATGGTTGGATGTATAAGAGTCTGCTGGCAGGGTGGCTGGGGAGGGCAGTAGCGCTTAGATGACAAAGGGATTAGAAAGAGGATCATGGACGTCATTTAGAGGACACCAGGGGTCGCAACTGCGACCCGTGAGGTCCCCCTTGGTACCCCTAGAAAAAGAATCTAAAAAATAATTTTACATTGAGGCTTATAGGCTGTGGCCAGCAGAATATGGCTCTTTGTTTCTGAAGTGGCTGGTTTTCTGATAGCTATGGCCGATAAGATTGCTCAGTGGGTAGCACGCTGGCTGCTGAAATGTGTGTGTGATCTGCAGGTTGCAGGTTCGATTCCCAGCAAGGTCAATTCAGCCTTTCATCCGGCTGAAATTGAGAAATTAATACCAACAGAGGTTGGGTGATATTGTATGTATATTTGTTCTATATGAAGCGCTTAAGCAAAAGTGCTATATAATAACACATCATTATCATTTGGCCTTGGACGTCTGCTTGCATTCACAGTGATTTGGTAATATGGGCCAATACACACTGATATTAACGATATCTATGGTGATCCATTCTTGTATAAAATGAATATCACTTTACAGTGATATCGTAACCATATTTTTCGTAGTGTACTCAGAAACAATGTTATGTGATGACACTTCCTGTTTTGTTGAGGGGTGAAAGGTCGTGTTCCATCACTACCTGTGATGTCCCTTCAGGGTGGGGTCAAATTACATCTTATTTATTTATTTATTTATTTAATGTGATTTAGTCAGAGAAAACTCAAACTTTACACATATTATAAAACACATATTATAAAAAAAAAATATATAAATATATATAAAATAACACACACAATTATACAATATGTATAGCAGTAATTCCATTATTACAATTACAATAAATCACTTTAAGAAGACATACAGCTTAAAATGAGGAGTAATAGAGCCAACCAACAAAACAAGAAGTCCGAACTCTACTAGCTTATCACTTAAATACACATCCTACCTCCGATCATAATTCCCATCACCGCTCAAGCTTTATCACTCGGTCGACTCTCATTTTCAGCTCTATTCAGGTTTAGCTCCTGTTCGCCAATATCTCTCTTACCCAATTCAATCTTGGTTTCAGCCTTAAGCCATACATTATAAAGGGCAATTAGTAGGCACATATTCCCTGAGTTAATACAATAGCACCAGAAGGATAGCTCTTTCAGAGATTCCAGGTTATGCACGTATTTACCCAACAGCAAATGGATCATATTATTCATTACATGACAATCCGTTAATAGATGTCTGGCTGTCTCTAGTTTGTCCATTTGTTTGCAAAGCCGGCAAATACGATCTTGGATAGGCATCTTAGATCTACTCCAAAGATTCATCATGGTTGGTAATTGTTCCATTCTCAGTAGGATGATAAATCTTCTAAGATTTTTAGCTGGGCAGAGGTTCAAATAGTTCTGTGGCTGCATAAAAGTATACGTTCTGTTTTGGACAAAATGATAGTTTTTCAATGTGCTTAAGTGAGCAAAATTCTCGAGCCAGTCCCACAAATCAACTTTCTTACTCAATGCATTAATAACAGGTTTTCTAATACTAGTTCCTGTATGATTCCAGCCTATCTCTGCTAGGTATTTCATCATGGGTGCATATAATCTATCCCTAATGATTTTTTTATTTAATTCCTGGTGCACAGCAGATAAAAGGGTATTGGAGGTAGTATTAATCATTTTTAAAAAGAAGACCGCTCTCTTTTTTAACACCACAGCTTTTAGGGAGGTGAGTCCTAGTTCCAGTCTTATAATGGCCATAGGCACTCCAGGGGGCAGCCCCAAGATCCGTCTCCAAAATTTGCCTTCAATGATTTGCAGCCAGTTTAAATCAAAAGTTAACAACGCCTCCAGTCCATAGGTAATCGTAGGGATAAATACTTGGATGTACAGTTGACGTGTTGCCCATATCGTAAATCCACCCTGTTTACGAGTGAAATTGGCCATTAAAGCCGTAATTTGGGCAGCTCTGATAGTGCGTATTTGTCTACAAGATTTGTAATTCCCGTGGGGTTCGAATTCTACCCCTAAATAGCGATAAGACGGTGCATAGAGAATGGTAGTGTTACCCACCACCAGGTTGACCCGGGATACTTTTTAATGAGTATATCTTAACACTTTCGTTTTCTCTAAATTAATGGTCAAGCCATTATTACTGACATACTCCCATAAGGATATGGCCGACCTTCGTAATCCACTTATGGTATTATCTAATATTACCAGGTCGTCTGCATAAGCAAGGACCACACAAGGGGATTCTCCTACTTTAGGGGGACAATTTTCCACAGCAGCTAAGACTATTGGAATATCATGAACATACAAGTTATATACTAACGGGGCCATAACACACCCCTGCTTCACCCCTCTGTTCTGCAAGACACTACTGGTCAAATGTCCTTCCTGGTCTAATTTAAGACGGACTGAGGTGTTGAAGTGAAGAAGTCTAAGGTAGTACAGTAGCCTTTCAGGGCAACCCATGCTTTCAAGTTTTACCCATAACCGTTCTCTATGAATGGTGTCGAACGCCGCCTTAAAGTCGATATATAATGCATACATAGGAGGCTGCCCCTTAATGCTTGCTCTAGTACGCAAAATATCTTTAATTATCAAGTTGTGGATCGTAGAATATCCCCTTCGAAATCCGCTCTGGAATTTACACAGGATATTAGCTTCATCAGCCCACTTCTGGATTTCACTCAACAGTAAAGAGGCAAACAGTTTTCCAGTAATATCTAGCATAGACAATAACCTATAGTTATGAGGATCAAGCTGATTTCCCTTTTTAAAAATGGGAATTAGGATCGCTGTTTGCCAGGTATTAGGTATTTCTCCTACTGCCATGATCTTCTTAAACAAGATAGTAAGCAAACTGGCCCAAAAATCTGGATAGTTCTTAATAACGGCGTTAGACAATCCGTTAGGGCCAGGGGCTCTTGAATCTTTCAAATCTTTAATTTTATTATATATCACCTCATATGTTACCTCAAACGGCTGCTCATAAGGAATTTGTCTTTTTGGCCTTTCTTTATCTACCTGACTTTTCAGATTACGAGTTTCAAGGAATTCTACCCATGCTGCCCCACTTATGGGATTGACCAATTGACCTTTACTCTTACCCTTAGCCTCGCTTAGCAGCGCCCAAATGCTACGCGAGTGTCTAGACCCAATTGTCTGCACCAATCGTTGGTACAAACGTGTACTCTCGGTCTTTTTGATATTCTTAATAGTTATCCTATATCTATTTTTTATTTTCCTAGTCAGTTCACTATATTGAAGCATGGGTAGTTTCATAGTTTTAATTCTTCGTAACTCGGCTCTGAGATCCCTTTTAGCATTTCTTATTTCTTTATTAAAGGATCTCGTATTGCCTTCTGTTCTTAACATTGTCCCTATGGAATTGGAAGCATGTTTGCCGGTGAAGGCCAAAATCCAATCTTCTATTGCATTAATGTTCATAGCCTCGAAATACAAAGGGTTCAAATTGTCAAGATGGATCAGTGACTCTGTTGCTGATCTTATGTTTTTATCAGACCAGCTTATTCGTGTACCGGCGTTATTAACTATAATATTACCCATATAAGACTGAGGAGTAGGATCCCTAGCAATTTCAAGTGCGCAACTTAAAATTGCATGGTCACTCCAGCTGTTATTGATCACTTCCATGTCCATCACCTGATGTAATAATATTGGACTCATAAAAATATAATCCAGCGTACTCGAAGCGATACCATTGGACCAAGTGTGCTTGGCTGGGGAATCACTAATAGTGCGACCATTAATCATTTCTAATTCCCAACAGTCAAACAGACTAATCCACCCCTGTTCCTCCGCACTCTTTTTCACATGTGTCATAGTACATTTTTCCTTTAATTTAGGATATTGCATGTTACCTCCTTTACCCTTCATATGACAGTTAAAGTCCCCCAAGACGATTACTGCTGCATTTCCTGAATATATCATCCAGTCATAAGCTCTTGTAGCGCCTCTTGCATTTGCTCACTAAATGTATCACCCGGGGGGTTGTAGAGGTTTAAGAGTAGCAATCTTTCCAGGCTGCTCTCTCTACCCAACTCCACCTCTACCGCAATAAGGTAATCATCGAAGAGTCCATACCACCGTTTGGAGACTAATACATTTGTCACCCCTATGATTAATCCACCATACGGGCGACCTCTTGTGCCCCTTTTTGCAAATGCTTGATGAACAACAAAGCCGTCTAGTAATAAGGGATCTACTGCCCATGTCTCCTGTAAACAAAAGCAACTATGTTTTGATAATAGAGCCGCAGATCCCTCAGCTTTAAGTAGGTGTGTGAAACCACGACAGTTCCAAGACAAGACAGTAAAATCTCAGTGGTTCTTTAAAACCCCCGGCAAAGATTCCAGCACCCACTTTAGCACTAGTTGCGCATCGGCAAGCTCAAGTTTTTTCCCTTCCAAATTCTTGACATTGTCTGTTTCACTTTCTGGGGTAATCAGTTGCTCTTGTACAACGTTAGGGTCTCTCTCATTCAAATCCACATCAATTTCAATGTCCACTGTTCTCAGATCTTCTTTATATTTACGAATAATCTTTGCTGTAGCTAGGAATTTGCAGTGTAATGCAGAAACATTGGGATTAGGGCCGTTCAAAGGCTCTACAAACAAGAAGTCTTCTGATGTTAATACACGTAGTTGAGGGACACAATTGAGCCTGGTTAGTAACTCTGATCGTGTTAGCCATTTATTTTTGCCATTTTGATATAGATTTGTTATCAGACAAACCCTGTTTTCCGAGAGGTCTTCCTGATCTTCGGTCATATTAGTCGGCGTTCTCATTGCTTTCCCTTCTATCAAATTTTTCATAGATTGTTCAGGCGGCTCTATTACAATTATGTCTTCTTCTTGGTCATCAAACACAGAGGCTTCATCTTCTTCAACTACTGTTTTAGTTACTTCTTGATCCTTACGAAGCCAGTTTGTAAGCTGGCCCTCAGCTGGTGGATTCTTTTTCCTAGCTTTACTAGCTCTTTTCCTTGCTTTTTTTGAGCGGGATTCGAAGGCTGGTGATCCTTCTACACAATCCGGTTGAGGATTCAATTTGGCACGTTTTTGAGCCTTCCTTGCCATTCTCCGCTGCTTTCGCGAGAAGAAGACATGCGCTCTATGTTCATATTGGGTATCCATCTCTTTATCTGATTGTTCCTCTGGCTCTACAGGGGTTGTTGTCTCCGTTTCCTTCCCCAGTAGTACTTCTTGATCTTTAACTATCTGTATAACTTCCTCGTGTATGGCTTCAGTCTCTTCTCTTTCTTTTTCTTTAAGCTCATGTGCCGCATGTCAAAGTTACGGTATTAGCTAGAATGCGTCCAGACATTTGTAAAAGAATTTTAAGTGCAAATTGTAATGCTGCTACTGAAGACTGGAGCTCGGCAATCTCGTTAGTCATATTTATTTGACAACCCAGCACTTCCATTTCTTTTTCAGGTGCGTCCTCCATGGAGGTCATTACCAGATTCGGGGAGGCAGATAGCCTCCCTGTATTCTCTGTCAGTATAGGTAAACCAGGTGGCTCACACATTGCACTTCCACTTGCTGACTGATGCATTCCTCCATTTTCTGCTGTTAATCGGGTTTGCGATGCCATCTCCTTTTGTATGCTCAAACACAACTCCAATAGTGAGTTATTGTCAATGTCCTCATAATTAGAGGAGCTCATTAGTGCACTACTTCTGATTTCGTGTACCTCTTCTTCCTCAGTAATTGTTAAATTGATATCGGCTGGAGGGTTTGGAGGAAAAAAGCCAGTTATTGTACCTTGGCCTGCAACCATGTTGCCCATCTTTTTCTTTTTAGACTTGTTGTTATTCGTCATGGGCAACTCTTCCACACTCTCATTATTTGGTTGTGCTGTTAAATTACGAAGGTGGTATCGATTCTTTGCAGATCCTCGGCCCGCTGGCATAATAATTCCAGTCAGTACCAACCACAACAGCGGGGGAAAGGGGACTACTTAAGATGTTATTATCCAATGCTATTACCTGTATCAGTCAATTGAGTCTTAAATTGCTATGTCGGACTGGTTAGCCACCCAAAGACAAAGTATAGCGTAGTACCCAACACCCTCAGCTATTATTTTCCATATAAATGAGAGAGCGTTGTATCATAAAACATATGGGATCAAAAACATACCGCCCACAGTCTCCCAAATGTTTTTCCCCCGCTCCACCAGCAGTTATCAAAATGAAATGAGTGAAAGGAAAGTGAGAGCGGGGAGACAGGAGGCAGACAGCTAGCACTGGGTGATTATCAGGCACCTAATCGTGGACGTTGCCCCCAGACCCTCTCCACACCCTCCACTCCTCCTCTGCTATCAGCAGCCAAGGCCTGTTAGCCACCCTCACTGGCGGCCACCCGGAGTCCCCGAATCCCAGGGCTCAAGGCCGCGTCACAGGGAGGGATTACAGTGGGCAGCAGGGTGTAGCAGGGGGGACATGAAAGTATCCCGGAGTACCACAGGACATCAACTGCAGGGCTCCGGGCTCAGGGCTCGGGGCTCGCCATCGTCCAGCCCAGCTACAGGGCTCCGAGCCCAGCCCAGCTTACCACTGACCACCAAAGATGTGCTCCTCCTTTGTACTCCGCTCCACTCCGCTTAGTGTTAGGATGTAGCACCGATGTTGAGCCGCGTGCCGCTGCACAGTGCTGCCTAGCACTTTCTCCCCGGGGTGGGTGCTCCTATACCCTGTACCATGACACAGGGTCCACGGGGTTCACGGGGTCCACGGGATTCACGCAGCTCGCCGAGCGCAGCTCGTAGTCTGCAGCTTCCTCCGTCGCAAACAATCTCCACCTCTTCGAAAAAGGGACCCACAGGTCGTCAAGCCGCACCAGCTTCCGTACTATGGAGCACGTCGATCCTCAACGTCAAGCCTCAACACTTCCTGTGATGTCATCAGAGGTCAAGGGTCGTGTGATGTCACCTCTGCTACCCTTGGCATTTTGGTAAAATGACGTCCCTGAAAGAGGTGGACAGGTAGTTGCTCTGACCAAATGTCTGTTATTCTTTATCACAGATGTCGGATTACATATGGGAAAAAGGGGCAGCTGTCCAATTTGTTCTTTGTCAATGGGCAGGAACTTCTTTGTAGCCAGTAAGGGTGATATTCTGTTTCCGACTGTTCATCTATGGTGAATCTGTGAACAGTGTTGATGCTGCTAGAGATGAAGCATCATTCTCATATGTTTTGTTACATTTGCTGTGACATCGGCATTAAATGCAAACATATGTGTGTCTTGAGTCCTGGCTAAGGCAAGATCCGGAGGAGGGAATGGGGGCTTAGCGAGTCTAGCCGCTGTTGCTTACATCTTGCGTGTTCGAGAGTTCCTGCGAATCCCGTGACATTACTCCAATTTCTTTGGAGAAATTTTCTAAGCTTTCGGACATTTCATTAAAAAAAAATGTATTTCGGAAAAACACCCCATCCCCCTCCAATGTCTCCAGAAAGGAGTCTGACTCACATTTAGTGAGAGCACATTTCTGACCCTGTAGCGCAACAAATCTGTTCTATGTTTAAACTGTGCGTTATATGTTAATTCCAAAGCAAAGGCATAGCATTAAGCACATCTTACTATCACCTGCCTCCGCGAAAGCTGCTGTCACGAGAATGAGCACAGGGTTTCCTCAGGTTATCAACCACTGCATCCAGCCAGAACACTGTGCAGTAAAGCACCATGTTTATAATAATGGCCTATGGCCCCCTATTGCCAAGAATAAAGGTCAACCCATGTTATTCTACAGTTATCACTCTCACTCTCTCTCCTTCACTTGAAACTATGCCAGTATGGCTCTGAGTAGGGAGTTTGTTGTCATATTTTCTCCACGTGTTCCCCAACTTTCATTCAGCATACAGCCAACTCTTTGCTTAATGCAGCTCTGTCAAGGGAACTCAGCATTACCAGAACTCCCCAGTACTCTTCACAAAGGAACTCATTATGAATACTTGGCTTTAAATCCCCCTCAACTCACCGGACTATTGGTTCCTCATTTGATACATCCAGCGGTCCTTTCGCACTTGGTCAGTTGCATTTTCCTCTAAATAGACGTGCATTCTAATAGGGCAACACACAGACATAGATATACAAATGACAGTGGCAATGTCCCCTGCTGTGCACTAACCAGATCACATGATTAGTGAAGTAAAATGGATAATATATACACCATATACTATCAGAACTCAAGATTAAGTGAGTCTACAAATAGGAGGTTGAGCAAATGCGAGAGTCTCCAAGGACCATACTATAGCTAAATAACAACATATGTTGCCATGCCCAAAATGCAAGTGCAAAAAAAATCTGAAAAGTAGCATTGTTAAATGTTACAAACAATGGCATAACGTGACCATACTAGAGTATTGATAGTTCGAGGGGAGTAGAACCCGGTGCATCACAACATACATCTTAAAAATTACAATAGCAAGAAAAAGCAAGCCCAAGTGGGCATAATACACTCAAAATACGAGTGCATCAAAAAATAACCAAACAGCAAAATAAAGAGTAGCAACAGAGCAGTGCAAAACGCATTAAGAAACTGCAGGGTCACAGACAAAAGCAAACAAATCAATCTAAAAATAAAATACATGCAGGAGAGAGTCCTAGGTGCAGTGTTGTTTTTTTTTTTTTTTACAATTGGTGGAGTCACATTCTGTCATGGCTAGAAGGGACAGTACTCTTTTGGCACAACATCCATGCACCACCAAAACCAGACTCGACACCTGACTTCCCTCAGAAAGGCTGTTCCTTTCATGGGACGTAGATGCACCTCATCCACTGTGGCCTCATCTTCCACTCCTGCCACCACGCATTCCACGTCAGTGGGGCAGAGGATTCCTCCTGCTGCATCACAGCCCATACAGGAGGCAACAGATCTGTACCTTCAATGGACAACTGTTTATGTGTGTACTGTGATGCACTCATTGGCAGGAAGGAGACATTCTGGAGCACCTTTGAGGCTGCTATAAAGGCCCATGAAAGGAATTGCCCCCTACCTTTGTTGTAATGACCTGTGCCCAACATCTTCAATTCTCCACCTGTCCCTCCTTTATAGTGTGGTTGGTGCACCTCCCCTGCCGCACACCCTCTCTACTTCCCTGACTCTTTCTGACACAAAATTCTAAAACATAGGTTCTGAGGTGAGCCACCTTATAAAGTATGAAAATAGAATAACAAACATATGTATAATAGTTCCTTATGGACTCTGTCTGCTTTATATTGATGCATAAAGCAGGTGGACTACAAAAGAATCTCCAGCATTTCCATTAGCATTAAAAGCTATGCCAGTGCAAGTACTGGAGCATTTGTATAGCACAGAGGACAAAAGGTGACACCTCCTCCTCTGCAATACAAACAATTAAAAATGCAGTGTGATGTGAGTAGAAGGCATTAAAGCCATCATGGCTTTTACACCTTCTATTCACATTACTCCACCAAATGTCACGGAATTCCCCCTTTCTCACCTGGGAGCGATCCTTGTAGGATTTCTTGGGCGGTGTCTTCTTACGCACTGACCTGGTCTTGTATAAGCCTGCGCGAGCCTCTTCTGGCTCCAGCGTGCGCTCAGAGCTCCAGGATTCAGACACTCCGGGATCCAGGAACGAAGAGGGTAAGCACACAGCACACGAGTCCGGGAAGCAAGGAGGAAGGAAGAGGGTAATGGGAATGGAATTAGGAGGTCCAGGAACAAGGACAACAGTGTAGCGAACTACGGAGCACACGTCTAGTCGCTGCTTGTAGTAGCATTGAGATGCGCGGGCCCGCGGGGGCGTGGCCTATTTGTAAATACGCTACGTCTGACGTAAGGACAAGGAAGATGTTGCACGTTAGACGGCCATGTTGGGAGTATCAAGGAGTGCAAGCCCCGTTGTGACAAGGACCATGAGGTCCAAAAGGGGCGTGTTCTGCGGATCATGACACCAAAGACCATAAGCTCAGTTTCTGTGTTTTTTCACCATTGATATACATGGATGTAAGAATATGTCTCTGGACTAGAAGATCAAGAAATCGACAATGGAACTGTATTAACTTGACTCAATATTTTTGTACGCTTTAATGTTGGATCTTAAAAGAGCCTTTTTGTTCTTGTAAGACTGATCTAAAAATGAAGATACACAATATGTACTAATACATTTTTTCATTACATGCTCTTCTTCCAATTTCATTTCTTTCACAAAAAACAGGTTCTCTGCATCCCAAATATTGCAAAGAAAATTTCAATTTCCTACACTTGTTAGATGTACTCAATCTTATTTGAAAATGTTCTCTCAATCATGTCGTATATTATCATTTTCAAAAGATGACATTCTAAAATCTTGCAGAAACGCACATACAGCTTTACTGACATTCCGCCTTGATTTTTCTATTTGTGGACAAAATAACTTGAATTTTTTACCTTCTTGTTTCTGACTAATTTGTGAAAAAAACCATTGTGGAAAGAGTTAAATCAGACCTTTGAAAGTATATTTCATGGCAAACTGGAAAACACAACAGTTAAATACCCTACACTATTACCTACAAAATGTACTACAATCACCATGATGCTTCAAATGTAGCATATCTTCACACATGGGTAAATGACTGCATTTCATGCCACACACTGCATACCATACCACCTTTTCAAAGCCAAGATTATGTGTTGTGTCAAGCTGCTCTACATATATCTACAGCCAATTAACCTACACATCTCCTATTATATAAAGAGTCTTCTTGTTGAGCGCCATGCTTTCAGCAATTCAAACAAGAAATGAAGCACTTGATATCCTATTCTGTGCAGTTCAACTCCTACTCCACAAAGAGAAGGCCTGATTGGTTGAGGCTACCGATGTTTGTAGACAGCTGTGGTGTCTTCAGTCTCCATAGTCACCTTCCCCTGCTGGGCATGGTAAAAGAGCTTGGATGGCACACGCGGTCTGTCTGTGAACAGTTGAATGGTATCCTTGGACGTCGAGGTACAGGGCAGACCTTCATCTCTTTATATCTTTTTTATCTGCAACACTGCATGATTTGCTACATTCAAACACTCACATACCCATTGTAAGGATATTTGCCGTGTTACAGCACAGAGTACAGCACTACTGCACAGGATCAATGTGTAGCATGTTTTTTTATGCAGCACCACTGCATGGGTTTGGTGCACTGCTATGATGCAGTTGTTTCAAGCTATGTGTTGCCAGTGTAACATGGACATATAAGTAAGGGCAGGTTATTCAGTCAAAAACGATTTTTACATATAAAATGCAAATACATTTTTCACAGTTAAAAGCACACATCTGTACCTTCAAAATGCACACCATTTCTCACATGAAATGCCTATGTTGCAAGAGACACATTTGGTAATTAACAAACTAATATCATTAACAAGACTAATAATTATAACTCATTAATAAAAGAATATGTCTTCACTGCAAAAAGAGGCAGACTCTAAAAATCAGTTTTAAACACACATTCAAGTTTTATTTTATTTTTTTTTCTTCTTCTTCTTTGCCTTCCTGTGCTCTGTCCACAGTAACTGCAGGAAGCAAAGACTTCTAATAAGCAGGAAATCAGCTTGTTACAGTTGCAACTGTACAAGAAGAACCATTGTTAAAAGTAGGAGGATAGAACATGATTGATTCTGATTGGAGCACATCAAGCATCGTGTTGGAGGCTGTGACTAGTGCTTTGCTGCAGAATCTGGAGGAAGAACGGGAGACACATCTTGACACAGCTTGAAGAAGGACGGGGTTGACAGCTGGGGAGGCCTGATTCCTAAAGCAGATTCAACTTGGTTGCAGAGACTGGATTTTCCAGTTAACAAGTCCCAGTTCGAGTGACGGCAGATGCTTGTCCTTGCTGGGTGAACCCCTCCAGAAGGCGAACAGCCAAAGAAGTTACATGCTGAATAAGCCTGGTAATTATCTCGCTGAGGTGTGGGGGCTGAGTGTGTATGAGAATATTCAGTCAGTGTAGGAAAGGAGATTCCTGTACTTTACTCACGTATTTAATGTTGCAAATTGAGTTCTTGTCTCTGCCACTCTCTTTTCAGTGTATCACAGATAATGCTGTTACTGTGCTATTTCATTTATTTCTGTAAAGAGTGAGATCGTGTTTAAATGCAACTTTTATAATACACAAAAATGTTTGAAAGCAGACGGGTGGTGTGTTTTATATTTACCAATACAGTGCTGATGATGTGGGGAGATGTTTAGACAGTGCAATTGTCATTTTTAAGGTAGCTAAACATAAGATTTGGCTGTAGCCGTGTGCACAATGTAATTCAGTATGAGCAATTATAACTAACTGTGTGTGTTGTAGTCTGCCGGAGGTCTATGAGGCAAAAAGGGAGGCCCGGGAAATAGTTCACTACCGTATATAAGATAGTGAAAATACCACATGATAGCTCGCTGCCGTAGAAAAGACAGAGAGAAATTGCCCATGGTGGCACACTAAAAATGAAAATGTGGTGTTCCTGAAATGCAAGCCTGAGGTCTCTCTAGTGATTACACGAAAAATCTAAACAAAAATAAGGTGTTCTGGATATTGGGGCCACAAATAAAACAAGGGAATTATGCTCACCAAAATACCACCAACCACGGATACCAACCACGCATACCAACCACGCATGTCTGTGGGCTGAAATAATGCATGTCCACTGTATTATTGTTGTACATGGCCCAATCTGAATACAAGGAGTGATTGTTGCTAAATTATTTTTCTGTGGTAAGACAATACCGTCAGGCCCCAAATCTCCACAAAAATACCCAACACCATCCACCAATCACATCCAAAAACTCTTCATCTAACACTCGCACCTTAGTTAAACAGTTCAGAGTTATCTTTCAACTCTGAGACTGTATTTGTACTGTGACTTAGAGCCTCCTCTCTCAGAAACATATTGTACAAACATTTACAGATTTCTATTTCGAATTGAAAAGGCTCTGCATTCCACAATCTACATCTAAGAAGATATACTACAGGTATTCATTCATTTTCAAAAGTATTATTTTATACCAACTTTTTAAAAAATAATAGCTTGAACAACTGATGATATGTGCTGCAAAATAATACTTCACTGCAGCACCTATCCGAATTCCTAAATGAGTTCTGTATAGATAGTGACTCAGATGTGCCACTCCAGAATTCCATGGTTGCCAACATGACCCATTCCAATCTGTAAACGCTTTGCCAGTCCTGTTTATTTCCTTTGTATTCTGGAACTTGTAGTTCTGTATTTCCCAGTATAAAACTCAGACTACATCACCCAGAATGCAACTAAAAAACAACACTGCATAAGCATATACAAATTGGAATAGATGATGTTGGCAACTATGCAATTCTATATTTAAAAGTTCCTCAATTATCAACCTGCAGTATAACAAATAATGGCATCTTGTTTTGAAAAATGACGTGCCTTGTGTAAAAACTATGCAGACCTTCATATAACACTGTATTATACAACCTTGCCTTTTACTTCACTTCAACTGCAGTTGGTTTTCATGCTTCACAACATGCTTCACTGCAACAGCCATTACAATAATGTAATACTGTTTTTTAAATAAATGATGCTTTGATAGTGAATGCCATGTCCTACTATTTATAACAGTGCAGAATTGTCAACCATCTTCCTTTTAAATTTGCAGAAAAAAGAAGATCACCAAAGAAACCTACTGAAGAGAAAAAGCACGTATATTAATGTACCATGTATGTTATAACATTTGTAAAAACATAACTATACTATGTGTTATCCTAAAACTATCCATTCTTACTATACTCTATATTTCCCACTTGCACATTCCATTGCTACAATCACACTCTATTCCATTAGAGCACAGCATTCCTCCTTATCCTATAACACCACCGCTCTCCAACCCATACCACTACAAAAACATTATCACACAACCCTGATCAACTACATATATGTCTTCCACCAACTACTTTCCAATTACAAATAATTGTATTTACCCAACACCCCTTGGTTCTAAGACCTCTCACTCTACATATTATTTTGATCACACCTCATATAACATATAAATCTCTCTGTCTCATGTTACATGTTACAACCGTCTTCCTCATCGTACTACCCAACATTAATCTACTTATTCATGCGTACACCACTCTACGTCTTTTGACTTCACTAACAAGAATCCACGATTGCTGTATTTCCCCCTTCCTCATACCATTACTCAAAGAACATTATTTTGCATTATCCCCACATCCCTCTTCCTCATAGCCAGGGACTTCATTTCACCCAAATGCATGGGGTAGCGGAAGTGACATTTCATGACCCATGACCTCTGATGACATCACAGGCAGTGATGTCATTCAACCCCATCCTGAAGTGACATCATGGGAAGCGATGGGACACAACCTTTTGCCCCTTAACAAAAAAGGAAATGGTATCACATAGCATTTTCTCTAAGTACACTATGAAAATAAATGTCTCCAATATCACAGTAACGTGATATACATTTCATAAAATAATGTATCACCATATGTATTTTCATTAAAAGAAAACATGCTAGAACTGCAACTTGCAAAAATACATTTATATGCATTTTTTTTTTAAAAGAGTTGACACAGCCCGGGGGCATCGAGGCACTGTTACAGGAATATATCTTAGTTGCATATTTATAATGCACTTAATACCAAGATGTTTCTAAGCATAGACCCGCGGATCGAATCTGTGTTGCTTTGTGTCGTCTTGTTTCCAAGACGAGCACATTGCCCCTGAGCTATCCTCCCGAGACAGCCCAAAAGGGATGCTTTTTCTACTCTAACAGCTTTTTGGAGGATTTTGTCTGCATTGTGGATTTGAAGTGTTTAAGAACAGACTAATACAGTGACTCAGCCCTTGAAGTGTGCCTGAAATAAACCTTTAATGAATATAGCAATTATTGTATAGAATGCCAGAAAGAAAAATTATTTGTTATTCATATTATTTCTTATTTAGGGTCACTGCTGAAAGTGTTACACTTGTGGAACCCTCTGTTTTTTTCTTAAGAGGCCTGAACAAGAAAGCCAACCACTCCAGAAACAAAGAGCCGCATGACATTGGCCACAACCCAGGAGCTTCAACTTGCAATTTTTAGGGGTAATAAGGGAGACCATGGGGGTAGCAAGGGAGACCTCAGGGGTCACAAGTGCGACCCTGGGTATCCCTAAATGATGTCCCTGCTCATATCACTACACCAGTGGTCTATAACTTCTTCCTCTACAAATGTTTTACTCCATACCTCCCATTAGCTATACATTTGTCTTCCACATCTTCCTGCACAATCATCATCTATATTATTACTCCAACACCCCTCATCCTCATCCTAGAATACAACATTAACCTATACTTTTATACTTACAGCACTTTCCTGCATGTGACTTCACTAACAATGGATTGCTTGTTACATTTCCCCCTTCCTCACACCATTACTAAGATCACAGTATTTTGCATTATCCCAACATGCCTGTTACTCATACCACTTCATCAGAGATCTGCAACCTCTTCCTCTGCAAACATTTTAATCTACAGCTCCCATTATCTATATATTCCGCTTCCAGATTCTACTACACAAATATAATCTATATTACTACTCCAACACCTGTGTTCCTCTTCGCAGTACCCAAGACTGTTCAATATCTTTATACTTGCACCACTCGTGCTCATATAACTTCATTAACAACAATTCATTCATTGCTGTATTCTCCTCTCTATCGTAACGTTACTGAAATGACATGCATATGCGTTATCCCCACATTCCTCTTCCCACTGCATAGCACTGAACAATTACTATAAACAGGTAACATTTTTGCACAGTTTCTTTAATCGGTTATATATTTAAACCGTGTATAGGCACCAATAAAACATGGATGATATTTTCCAGGGCCAATTCAGTTGTGAATCTTGTACTTTTTTATTTTTTTATTTTTTTTATGCAACTGTTTTCACAGTTTTTACAAATGGAGTGAACATGAAAAGGCTTCTTTTTTTTTTTTTTTTTTTTTTTTTTTCGCTTCATCGGCTGTTCGGATAGGGATTTTAGTTTTCCCGGTTGCTCTCAGGTTGCCTCTTCTTTCTTCAGGTTTATATTCTGAAGGAACTGACCGACAGCAGATACTGATTTTACGTTTGCCCCTGACATCAGGATGTTCCACCAGTATTCTTCCTCTCCGCACCTGCTGTTTTTGGATAAATGTCCCATGTGTGTCACTCTTTTTGCGGCCAGTTCCGGGCATGACAGCAAGAGGTGCCTCAGGGTTTCCACTGTTTCTGGTTTGTTGCAGAATCTGCAGAGGTTGTTCGGGGCAGAACCCCTGATGAATAAGATTTCTTTCGTGTGTAAGAGATTCAGCCTAGCCCTTAGAAATGTATTTCTAATTTGCTTACTAGGCCCTTGTAGTAGATAGCTCATGGGTTCGTTCTGTTTTTGTTGGTTCACTGGAAGGTCTGCAGTCAGTTTGTATTTAGCCGCTTCTTCCAGCGTTTTAATCCAATCCATTTGTTTGAATTTTTTTATTGTTCTGGTGGGGTTATTTTCCAATTCTTCCCATGAGCTTCCGATTTCATCGAGGGTTTCCGTGTTTCTTTGCTCCCAAGAGGCTAGAATGTTATTCTCTCCTTTATTGAGTTCTTCCTTTATTACCTTGAAGATCTTCTCAGAGGATAGCCTGATTTTCCTGCTCAGCATTAGAGTGTTTAGCTTAACTCTTCCTTTTAAAGAGATGACATTGATTTCTCTGCGGATAGAAGCCATCGGGGTAGAATTTGGGAGTGATAGAATTTTCCTCCAAAATAAGCCTTCCAGTTTCAGCCATATTCGCTCCGGAATGATGAGCATCGCCTCTGCACCATAAGTGATGGCGGGTACTGCTTTCGCTGTGTAGAAGTTCAGCACTGGTTTTAGTGAGAATTTTCCATATTTTTTGTCCATCAATCGAGCTTGTGTCATCATGATTTTGGTCTTGGCGATCAAGGATTCCTGCATGGGAGCGTCAAAGCGGTCTGTATTAATCGTGACTCCCAGATAACGGAATGATTTTACTTTCTCCAATCTCTCTCCCGCCAAAGACCATTTTGATTTTTCTTTTTGTATTGTGGTTTTTTCAAGAATCATTATTTTTGTTTTTGCTGAATTTAGAATCAGGTCGTTAACCTCAAGATATTCTGAGAGCGAGGTAAGTTTACGTTGTAGTCCTATGGCGGTTTGATCCAATAATAAAATGTCGTCAGCGTACAGTAGTCTTCCAACCTTTTCATCTCCAATTTTGGGGGGGAATGTTCTGACAGTGAGGTCCCAGTTTTGATAGTCGCCGATGAACGCATTGTACAATGCGGGGGCAAGTGGGCACCCTTGTTTAACGCCTCTGTAAGTGCTGATCTCCTCTGAAAGTTGGCCGTTTCCGTTGAGTCTAACCCTCATAGATGTTCCGGAATACAGCTCGATGATTGGATTCAAGATTGGAGGCGGACAGTTCCGTGACCTCAGTTTTGTCCAAAGTAGCTCTCTATTGACCGTATCAAATGCATGAGAGAGGTCTATAAAAGCCAGGTATATCTTTGGTCGTCCCTCTAACACCTTGGCTTTCAGAACACTCAGTAGCATTATGTTTGCCAATGTTCCGATATTTTTTACAAATCCTGTCTGAAAGTCTTCGTGTAATTCAGAGGAGACGACCCATGTCTTGAAATTATCCAGAAGAAAAGTTCCGAATAATTTTCCAATGGTGTCCAATAAGGCGATTGGCCGATAGTTTGCTGGATTGGCTTTATCGCCTTTCTTAAAAATTAGGACCACATTTGATAGCTTCCAGGATTTCGGAATAGATTGGGAGTCGGCGCATTGTTGGAATATTCGCGATATTAGTGCTCCCCATGCTTCACTGTTATTTTTGAGGTCCACATTGGAGATTCCGTCGGGTCCAGGTGCCCAGGAGTTATTCAGTTTCCTTATTTTTTCGCAGATTTCCTTTTCGTCCTTTTCAATATCCCATTGATTTTTTTGAAACTGTATGGGTTCTTGGATGTTACCCTCTGGTAAGGCAAACATATCCGAGAAAAAGGATCTCCACTGCGTCTCTCCAATTGAATTTGCTAACGCGTTATTTGAATTGTCTCCTTTCGGGTCAATCAGTGCCCAGAAGTTTTTAGATTGTTTCCCTCTTAGGATCCTTAACATGTTCTCAGAATCTTCTTGGTACAGAATTGCACGGTGTGATTTAAGCCAATTTTTGTAAGATTTTTTCGCGGATACTCCTGCCTCCTCTGTTAGTTTTGAGGGGCGAGATTTCGCTTTGCGTAAGATTCTTCTCAATTCTCTTCTTTTCTCCACCAGTTGCTTGTTATACGTGTGGTGTGGCTTTTTGACTAGGGCTTGAACGTTCCTTTGTTGGTGGTAGGGGATCAGCAGGGGGTAATAGTCAGGTGTATTTACTTCCCCTGGAGCAACAGTAGTTCTTTCGTAGGTCTTTGTGATGTTTCTTATTGCTTCAGCAGTGAGTCTTAATCTAGTCCCTGTGCCGTTAGTAAGAATAGACGAGGTCATTTTCTGTCTGTTTGCCTCCGATTTCCGTTCTGGGGCTGACCATATGGCCATCAGGAGGTTATGGTCACTGTTCTTGGTTCTTATGACTTCGAATACAGATGTCTTTGCGAGCAGGTTTCTGGATACGTATATGTGATCCAGAAAGGCCTTACAAGAACCTTGTTCCCAAGTTGGAATACAGTTTGCTGTGTGAGAGGTCAAGTAATGAAGGTTGTGAAGGTCAAGTGCGTCCATAAGGAGTTCCCATCCTTTACCTCTCCGATCAGAGTCTCGAGTTGTCGAAGAGTCTTTGGGTACCACTGCGGAGTATGGATCCCAGTTTGGTGTAGTTTGGCCAATGTTGGGTAGTGTCAAGTTTAAGTCTCCGCATATTATGATGTGGTCTAGTGCCATCATATTTAGGCAGGACTCTATTATTTGTCCGATGGTTTCAAGGAGTATAGCTTCCTTCACGACTTTTGGATTCCAGTATGTATTTATCACTAAATACAATGTTGGTTTGTTCTCGGTCACCCCCTCTCCGGACTTCAGTTCTGATATCAAGGACGCTAGGATTGACGCATTCGATAGTATTGTTTGTTTAAGTTGTAGGCCACTACAGATTCTGACTGCTGTCAGGAGGCCTGAGGTGGGCCTTCCAAATGTTCCTTGTGTGGCTGGAGAGAAGTCGATTTCGAAGCCGTCTAATGTTGGCATGTGTAGATTTTATGATGAGAAAATTAAACTTCAAATACTCCGCTTTTGCATAGCTTTTATAAAAAAATATATATGTCCTTTTGTTTTACCATTTGATTTGAGTACATTCTTCAACAGGTCTACAAGATGTTATTATCTTAGTTCCTGAATGTCAAACATTCACAAAAAAGTGAATCTTGTTGTATGACAAGAATTTTTAAACAATGTGATCAATTGCCGAAATTGGAGACTGAACTTAAATCCTCACTTCACCAACTAACCAAACTGTTTGATCCACAACTGTTTTAAACTCATAGTTACTAACTTTTCAAAATGACCAGTGCCTACATTTTTCAAAATGTAAGTCCCTCACACCAATTTCGTAGTCAGGTATATAACTTCAAAACATTCTCACTAATGGTTTAAATAGATACAATATGTCCTCATAAATATTAATAGTGTTCATTAATATAGTGTACACCAAAGTTACTTGTTTATTGGCTCACTCACAGCAATGCCACTTGAAAACCATGGCCCTCTTCCAATATCATTCTTTCCACATATGTGCATCTTTATGGCTAAAGTATGTGGATTTTCCTCTTGCGTCCAACTTGTATCCTTTTTCCATGCTTGAACACTTGTATATTCTATGAGGCAGAATTTGTGTTCCAGCATTGTATGCACTTTCCTCATGTCTTCTAATCCCTGTCTTGCAAACCTTCCTCATAACTCACAATTGGTGTTCTATATCAAATTAAGTGACCATGAGCTTTCCTTGTGGCTTCTGTAAGGGAGGAAATGTCTTTTCGACCCCCCTCCCTTTCATTCTTATCCCCACACACACAATATGCTCGTTCCGCAGGTGACCATGTGCCACTGGCCAAGGTTCTGGACGACCTTGGGACGACACATACACGTGCAACACCCGTAAGAGAATCGAATTCCAACTCCATTTTGTATGGTCACCGACTCCATTTTGTACTAGTTCTAGGAGGATATGCAAAGTGCTGGCCTGCAGGCCTGCACCTCTCCCCCTGTGTCCGCACACAGTAAGCCAGCCATACCCCCTCCTCCTCCACTGTGCTGCCGCTGCAGCAAGCTTGTTCTCATGGATGTCTGAGTGTAAGAAGTAGCATTTTGAACATTGTATCTTTTATCTTACCCTTTGCATCACTGCCCTGTGAGTGAACTGGGCCACAGCTCCAGCCTGGAAAAAAACATCCATCTCCACAACTCTGAATAAGCACCTGCAGACCCTCAGGTTCAGAGACACAGCCCCCAGCCCCTTAACCCTAAGTTTTGTTTGATGTGCCAGTTGTGTGCCCCTCAACCAAGTTCCACCCAGCTCACCCCAAATGCTCTAATTCCAAGTGATAATATATCATCTCTTGTACTAACACACTATTAGGCTGTCCCCTAGTAGATCTAACAAAGGAATTGATGCAGATAGCCCTAGAATGTAACCCCAAGATAAAGCACCTGATTCATGAAGTAACCCTTTAAAGTATATATAATTGATGAGTGTGAGATATATTAAATAGATAAGTAATATGCCAATAAATGTCAGAGTATCTGTGGCCAAAAGGGCATTGTTAAGTAGGGTAAATTGTAACAGCTCGGACATCATCTGACCCTGCGCTCCATCCAGAAGAGCCCAACTGACCCGTACACCTCGCACTGGCACCACGTGGACCTCCACCAATCACGGAGCACGGGCTTAAAGAATACATACTATCCAGTGCACACTGTCCAATCCCCACAACGTTTGTGCTTCCTATAACCTACATCATCGATGACTTGGTTTTGTAATAAATATGAATGTTTTTCTATTGTTTGGCAGAGCGCTCTCAGAGTGTGCAGAGTCCTCTGTATGCCCTATTTTACGTAGATAAACGTTATCTTTTAACTTCACCCACACTTGGTCTTGGTCTCATTCCCTACAGGGGTGTGTCCATCATTGACTCTCATTGGGGAGTTTTGTATTGTATTTTGGGGAACTGCTCACTTTCGTCGCGTTCTTTCCGTTCCTTCTGGCACAAGAAGTCCCCGGCCACAGCCGAGACCTAGGGCGTGCCCCCTCAAAGCCACCCACCTATGACAACCAGTACCCTTAGTTGTGCGCACCAATAGGAAGAGAGGGTCAACGGGTCGCGTCTTTCCAAATACCCATCGTACTGCTCGCCAGAGCAGGGTGTGGCCATTGAGTGTGGGGCAGCACCTTGACAGACCAGGTCCAGAGGGCCTCGGATCAAGACGGACACGTGAGGTGCAAGTGACATTAAAAAAAGGTGGGGGAGAAACGGGAAGAAGGTAATCAGATAAAAGAAAGTGTGGGATTGTATAATGGGGGAATAGAGGGAGAGGACCAACAGGATCTAAGGGGAGCTTTTTATTCTAGCGTATTCTTACTCTTTTTGCAAATGGCCATTAGGTGAAGTACAGAGGTTACAAGGTGAAGAGAGGTACGGAACATAGCTCCGCGAGGGGGTAGATGGCGGCGCCGCATTAGTACTATCTCTACTAGTACTGGAGAATAACAAGGAAAATAAGTGGAAACAGAAGGAGTCTTACATAGAGGAAAGGACTCGAAATAGAATTTAGAAACGCTTTTCTTTCTTTTCTTTTAAAAGGCACACAGGTAAGTAGTGGAGGGGGTAGAGGAAGTAGAGCATAAGGTGGTAGGAACGCAGAGTGAAAGAAGAAACAGACAGAATTTGTGTTTAAATGTTAAATGTGGTACGTCTAAAGTTCATTGTTGTGTAATTCGTATTGTTTATGTCCGCTGTGCGCTATCAGGGTGAATGATTAATGATAACAGCAATATCGCACAATTTAATTACATATTCTGTCAAAGTGAGTATGGCAGTGACACATGCAGAGGTGAATTATTGCAGGGTATCGATTGAGTGAATTGCCCATCAAGAAGTACAGGTATTGCTAAGATAGGGATGGGTGCAGTAACACCACTCTCACATGTTTGTCAGAGTTTGCCGGTGTATGCAGACAGAATTAAGAAGTACCATGATCAATGGATCACAGAGCTAAAATGAGAAGGTTTGCCCCAGGTGTGGCCCGAAGGGGGGGTCATTTTATGAAAGTGCTTTGGACATGGAAGCAACATGTTTGTTCGTAAAGTACAAAGGGAAACAACTTCAAAACAGAAGATACATATTGGATTTATGGTGTCTTTTCAAGGAGATACCCCCCAACAAAAGCAAAGGGCAGGGTGCATCTCCCCTGGCAACAAATAGCGATGAAAGGAAAGCGGAAAGCAGGGAAGGGAGAGAAGAGGTAGCGAGGCTATACCCACTCCGGACTAAGCGAGCGGAAGGATTCAGTGACCCAGTGTATGTCTCCAGACCAACGTCCCCACCCATGCCCCTAGCAACAGCCCCAGCACCGCCTCCATTTGATCAGTGAGGGGCAATCGGACAAGTAAGTACTCCAACTGTAAACATAGACAAATTCACCCAAGATCTAGACTCAAGGCTAACAATGGTCCAAACAGAATTGGCACAATTGAGACATATATGCGAGTACAGCTGCTCGCCCATACTGAGGGCAGAACAGACACAAATGCTGCAGACACCCAACGGGACCATGGAGGAGGGTTGGAAAAAGAGAGAAATACTATTCCAGATTAAAGACACCCCACGAGAATAATAGAAATAGATCAAGAAGTAGCAGGTGAGTGGGGAAGGTGAGGACGTGACATCAGAGAGGGAGGAAGAATACTGGTGTGACATAGAAGAACAAGAAGAAGAAGAGAGGAGACTGGAGGGGGCAACAGATGGAGGGCCATTGGGAAAAGAACAATCCCGACAGGGAGGGTAATGGAAGAGGAGTGACAAGGGAGGTTGAGAACCAGAGCAGGAAGAATGATGCTCTTAGGAAAGAGGGGAGACAAGGTAAGTTCGGGGAAATTAAGGAGCAAGTTACAGTTGCCATTGATACACAAAGGAGCGGGAAGGCCAAAGTTTGTCCCCTGGGCACAAATGGACAAGGCAATCCTGTTAAAGACATTGCCTCTGCTTTCAGGAGGGATGAGTAAGTAGATATATGCATTTGAGAAAAATACTGCCGGGGTCCCCCTAGCAATTGGTGATGTCAAAAGCCTGCTAGTATCGGTGGTGGGGGATCAAGCTAACAGGGTGTGGGCGAAGGCAGGATTCCCCTGAATAACAATAGAGTGTGATCGCCATGATGGGGCATCATTTAACACAGTAAGGGCAAGAGTATGGGATGTGTTGAGAGAAACATTCCCAGACACCCCCGACCTACAGTCCGTGATGCAGTGTACAATGGGGGAGGAGGAAGATGCGACTGCTTACATTCTTCGGTGGCAGGATATGTGGAGAGTGGAAACAGGCACGGCCTGGGAAAATCAACCTCCCTGTTCTATTTCATAATTAAAAGAGGACTCCCAAAGGAAGTGCAAAAAGCACTTGATAGCATAGCAGGGATAGAAACCAAGGGCCTGCCAGAAATACAGAGCATCATAGTACACCATTGTAAAAGGATCAAAGAGAGGGAGAAGGAGATGGTGCAGAGAAGGTTGACAGATGAAGCAAAATTAGTACAAACAAAACTGATGAAGGTCGCTGCAGCAGTAGCAGCCCTCCCCACAGATCGAGAAATAGAGGGCCAGGAAGGCTCGATAGCAATACAGGCAACTATGGCAGCAAACTGGGCTGAAAATGAGCAGGAACAGTGGGTCGGTGAGGAGCAATATGGAGAAGCCCAATGGCAGGGAAGAAATGGAAGAGGAGGAAGAGGTGGGTAGTGAGGGTCCAGAGGAGGTGGGTATGGATATGGAGGATAATGCCCCTGAGGAGGAGGGCAGGGGACATGCTGGAATTGTGGGAGGTGGGGAAATTTTTCAAGAGAGTGTCAAAGCCGTCCCATGACCCCTTATCAAAACAAGCAACAGTATGGTCATCCCCACCCTGGCAGCCCATATGGCTTGCCCATGGATGGTTCTAGAAGAGAAGAACAGCCTGACCTAAGGTACACATACGAACAGAGAACTCACACACAGAAGAATGTACAGCAACACCCACAAAGTCAGGAACACATGCCACCAGCACGTGGCAATCACTTCACTACCACAGCCAACGGCGAACCGGGATGCCCTAGAGGGAAACTAATGGTAGGGGACAATGTATTCAATAATGGCGAAAACATGTGATACTCAGCATAGGACAGCCCACAGAAAGCACTTGCATCTCCAGTACTATCAACGACCCTCAATGCAGCCAACGAACCACTGGTGTGGGCGGAGATAGGGAACAAACAATTCATCTTTATGGTGGATTCGGGAGCAGAAAAATCATGACTGAAGGAAGGCTGGTTTCTGCTGTGAAATAATAAAATGGAGACACAGGGGTTTTCTGGGGCGGTGGTCGACGTTCCGTACACAAAAGAACTAGATATAACGGTGGGCGGGAAGACAGTGCGAGCACCCCTACTGTTCTATGAAGACTTGCCAATAAATTTACTGAGGAGGGATCTCCTTAGCAAACTCAACATGACTATATCCTTCACAGAAAGAGGGATAGTGTTCTCAACACCTGGGACATGTGCTATGCGTGCCATGCTAGTGATACACACACAGGCCACAGCACAACAAGTGCATGGGATACCAGTTGACCCAGATATGTTCATCCAGGGACTGAAAGTATTGGCACGCATTGTACCTGAACTTACACGCCACGAGTGGCGGATGCCATCTGAATTTGTGTTCCGACTTGTAGCGCCCCCAAAAGTGGAAGCAGGATCAGTGGTGTCTATAGATTTACACGGAGTATCAACCCAATAAATCATTGTTACTGGTATGGATGAGCAGGGGTGTGAATTGCGGACAGTGTTGTGTATAAACCCCAATATAGAATTGCGGGATGTTTCAGATGAGGAGCTGTTTACTGATGCCAACACTGATGGGGAGATTATAATGGAAATAGAAATACCCTGTGAGATAATGATCCAGCACAGGCAAGTGCCACTCCCTCTCATGGCCCTCATTAGTGCTCCTCCAGCATTATTTGGTAAAGAAATGCAGCGAGTACAACCAGTAGTATGGACAGCTGACCCTCATGATGTAGGGCTACTCAGAGAAGTGACCCCAGTGAAAATAAAACTCAAACCAGGAGCATTGTTGCAAAAAGGGTAGCAGGCGCTCCTCTCCAGAAAAAAACATGGCATGGTAACCTGTTCTGAGATGAGAGTTTGCAGAACACGTGTTTTACTCACTATATCTTTCACAGATGGGAAATATCCATTTGCATATCAGTCTTTGTCCGGCCCACATGGGCAGTCCAGCGCCGAAATGCTATGGCAATTCCTCTCTGAACAAGAGTACCAACAGCAACCCCATACATGTGTTTCAGCCTTGTTGGGCCTCATCAGTGAGGTGAAGCTGTGCCTCTCTGAGCACAGTGAGCAGGGAGTCCACGTCTGGTTGCTCCCAGGTAACTCAGGGTGACCAACCCCAGGTTCCTCGCAAATATTTCAAAAAAGGTAGCAGGTGCTCCTCTCCAGACAGAACATGGCATGATAACCTGTTCTGAGATGAGAGTTTGCAGCACACGCTTTTTGCTCACTGTACCTTTCACAGATGGGAAATAACCATTTGCATATCAGTCTTTGTCCATGTAGAAGATTGTTATTTAAATTGGCTAGTGCTAAAACAGGACTTTTGGCATACTACAGTTTATGAACCAGATTTTGTATAGTTGAATAGTGTGTTGCTATCATTTTGATATGGTGGAGGTGCTTTTGCAAATAGGTCCAGAAATGCAAGCTAATGAATGTCCTTGTAGTCCTGTGTATTTTTGCACTGGACAGGACTCCATAGTTTGTAATAGTATTATTTTCAATGTGTCTTTGCTTTTCACATACTTATTGAAGAACTGGTTTAAAGATGTGAAAGATGTTTTGCTTATGTTACACATTGATGTGCACGGCCATTTGTAGACTGGATGCATTCCTTCAATGGAATGGAGAGTTGATACAGTTTTCTGGGGATCATTTTGTGAGCTGTGTTTCTTGTTCCATAATGGTTTTATTAAGTTATTCATACCCTCTTCCACTGCTATGTATGGCAATTGGGTTTCTTTGCTTTTGGTTGTATGCTTCTTCATTAAAATATGGTTCTGTGCTGGTGGTGCGACTCTACTCACCTCCACAGATGTTTGCAAAGCTATCTTTGTTGACATTCCGTTTATTGAGAAGTCTTTTTTGTAGTTTAGTAGTTAGTTTTGTTAATGGTTTCATTCTGTTTAAAATTAAAATAAATAATTTCCTTTTGAGAAGGATTGCACTGACTATGAAAGCTTCCAGGATTCATTTTCTATGGTAGGTTTTAAGGGTTGTGCATGATTTCTCTCTTGTTTTTATAAGGTTCTGAAGGACTCTGTGGCAGAACATTTTTTGTAAAATCTTTTTTTTTTGTATGCATACTTGTGGCTACATCAAGATTTATAGGTGCAGTGTAAGCACTAGTGGTAGCTGCAGTATTTTTATATAACTTTCTGTTTAGTTTTACATTTTGAATGAGGAGGCAAAGTTTCTTTACTGGGAGCTGCTTTTGTTTCGCTTAGTGACTGTATTAGCTGTTTTGTTTGAACTTTTTGTAGACATTCTGCTAGAGGTGGATGCTTATTTTGTACACTTTTATTTTGATTTGCTTTACTTCTTCATTGCTTTCTATCGAGTTGCTTTTTGTATGCATTCTTTGGGGTCTGTTGGAGAAAAAAAGAAAGTGTGGGTTGGGGCGTTGTGCAATGTATGTGTGCATTGTGCATGAGTGTCTGAGTATGATGGTAGGCATGTATGTAGAGGTGTGTGATTGTGGAATGGGCTGTTACTTCAGGTTGGGATGGCTATTTTCTCATTTGTGTGTTACTATACTGGTGTTGAGATGACAATTCAAAGTGTGCACCTGATGAGGTGCAATCAGTAATACTGAATCTAATGCTGCAAGGTTAATACAATTGTTTGTTTTACAATACTAAAATTCTACAGTGTTTGAGTAACAGTTACAACATTATGGCAGTATTGCAATTACATTTTTGGATGCAAAGAGTAGGTTTCTTCTGAGTTCTATTTTGTACTTCAGACACTGCTTGTTTTCAGGAGAGTGGTCTTCAGTGCAATTGTGAAAGAGAACAGTTAGTACATATGTGTGTTAATAGCAGTTGTGTTAATGTAGACATGTATTTCTTTGTTTTTTCAGTAATATTGCTTTCTGTTAATTGTGCATGGCATGTACATGCAGTTCCTTTTGTCTATGTGTATTCCGTATATTTTACTTAGAATCTGTCAGTTGAACTTGCCTTAGAAATGATTACAATAGTAAGCACACAGAGCACATTTGGCTTTTTAAGGCAGTGTTATTTGATGTTAGAAGATAGGAGAAATAACAGTATGTTTTTCATGCTACTTATGCAGAGTAAATGGCAGGAACTTTGTTGAAAAGCATGCAATGTATGTATTAACAATGCAGGGTACCTGCTACTTACCCTGGATAAGTAGTAAACATGTTATGCTGTCATTTCTTTCATTGGCTTAGATCAAGTGTTACTTTCAATGGTGTTTGTTTTCCAAGTTTTCATTCACCCATATCACAAAATAGAACAGAAAAACATATATTGCTTGTAGTGCATGTGTCTGAATAACGTTCTTGCCATTTATAATTATACTGTTATTTCTCCCATCTTTTAACAAGAAATGACACTTTGTTAGAAAGCTGTGTGTCCTGAGTCTGATAACTATTGTAATCATTTCTAAAGCTAGTTCAATTTATAGATTCTATGTAAAATAGCCAGAATGTACATAAATGAAACTCTATGTACATCCTATGCACTATAATGTATGACATGCTATTATGCTTGAAATGTGGATAAATAGGTGGCAGTGGTTACAAAAATTACAGAATGAATGAAGAGAATAACAATTTGGACATTTGAATTAGTAATATGGGTAAATGAAAATGTGGAAACCACACAGCTTTGGTAGTGATACTTGATCATAGCAGATGGGGAAAATAACAGTAAGTCTTTATTGCGGGTTACACAGGGTCAGTAGCATGGACCCTGTTTATATGCATTTATAAAAGAGTTGCACATGTAGTGTGCACAAAATATTCATACCTGTAGTTTGTGTTCATGCATGTGGATGTACATGAATCTGCAAGCAGAAATCTTGGAGAGTTTTACTTTAGTTTTTACAGTAGGTGCTTTCCAATGACAGGAGACTTGTACTACATCTAAAGTGCTGAACTGTGATGATAGAGTTAGATGTAGAGTTCTTGGATGTGATTGGTGGATGGTTGTGTGACTGCTTAACAGTAGCCAATGAGGTAATGGTGCAGTGAGTGAACTGGAAAGGGAGGAAGGTATGCCCCAGTGTTAAGCGCTCCGTGGACACCGCTGCTGTTTGCGGACAGGGTGTGCTACATCCGGGGCTTCTGAGCATGAAATGGGAGTGTATTTTGGGGATTAGCCAGTCAGGTGTTGAGGTTCTGCTTTGTATTGAGAGAGGCTGTGTGTAATGCAGATGGCAGTGGTGGAGAAAGTCAGGGTGTTGGTGGTTGGAGATATATTTGTGAATGGTTTGGAGATGTATGTTGAATCTAGGAATGCGGCTACCAATTTTGATATAAAAGGAGTGGAGGTGGTGTGGTGTACGGTGCCTGGTTTTAATTTGCAGGGAGTGGTGGTAGTTTGTCAGGATATGGCTAGGTTCAATAGTCCAGATGTAGTTGTCCTGCACTGTGGTTCTGTGCATTTGGGATATGTCAGTGCCCCTACTTTGTTGAAAGATCTGCAACACTTGGTTCAGGCAGTCATGAAAGTCCTTCCAAATGCCAAGGTTATTTTTTCTGCTTTGCTATATAGGGCAGTATGGGACAATAGTTATTTTTTTGTCCTCAGCAAAATGTTGCTAGGTGTTTAGTTAACCAAGGCATGTTTGCTTTCATGATTAGAGCTGGGATGTTCTTTTGCAATAATGACAACATTGAATCTGGTAATGTTGTTTAATTTAAAGCAGATGGCATGTTTTTATCTTCCATGGAAAATGACATGCTGTTTTGGAATATAAGGAATGCTTTGGAGAAGCTAATGTGAAGATAGTTGGAGGAACATAAGAAAAAAAGAAAAAGTACAAAATAAAAGGTGTTTCTGCAGCATCTACAAAAAAAACAAAATAAATGTTCTTTTCAGAGCCAACTTCAAAGCGGAAGTGGGGCACACTATTTAAATTATCATTCCTCACTCTCAGATTTTAGGATTTGTCCATGGACACTGTGGTTGTCCGCGGACAGCGCATATTACATACAGGGATTTTGAGGCTGAGAGGCATGAAAATGAAACTGTACAGGGCGAGGGATTGGTCAATAAGGTTTAATGGGTGTGATGTGTAATGAGAGACTTTGTCAGAAAGTCTGTTTCTAAGAGCAGAGCAGATAGCTATGGCTGTGTCTCTCAGAAGGCAGATTGTCTGGATTTTGGGTGACTCGTGGAGAAATTGGTTGGAGGTGCATGCACATCGCTGTGGAGTGGCTGCACATCTTGGATTCCCTCATGTGGATTTGTGCTGGCATGGAGTGCGTGGAATGAAGTGGCTGGATTTGGTACCTCTTTGTGCTACTTTGGTGACACAGTGTCACCCAGACATTATTATTCATTGTGGAGGGAACAGTTTAGGACATGTCTCTGGAATCTCTTTGCAATTTGCAATGAAAGAAGGACTTGGGAAAGTCATGGACATGTTTACAAACTCCTGAGTAATTTTTTCTCGTATGTGGCTGTGTTCTTCTTCATTTGGTCCACAAATGGAGAAAGCGAGGCACAATTTCAACAAGGTTGTTTATGGCTTTTTGAGAGATGTTGGCAAGTCCTCTTTTCACAATGAAAATATTATGTTTCGTACTGCAGACCTTTTTCGCAGAGATGGAGTACATCTTAGTTATGCTGGGAATCAGATTTTTCTGCAAAATGTACAAAATGCATTGCGACCCTTTTTGGAATTATAGCAATCCTTTTTCTAGTAGGTGTTGACCACTTGAAGTTTTTGAAAGACAAAAAGGCTTTTTTTCAGAGCCACCACTTCCTTCCGGAGAAGAGTGAAATTGTTTTGATAGGGCAGCACCCCAAAAATGTTAAATATCTGTTGACTGTCCACGGACTTCTAAAAATGCACAGTGTCCTGCAGCATTTCATTGGTACTTCTATTTTTAAACTGTGAAAGGCGGCTCTGAAAACAACCTTTTTTTTGTTTTTCTGTTGTTTTGTATTCTTTTTTTTTTTTTTTTTTAACAAGGCACACAAGGAAAGGAAGGGAAGGGAGGGTAAGGAAAGGGCACCAACCACGGGGATAAGAAAAGGCAGGTGGAGAGAGGAAGATGTAGGGTGGGCCTTAATCAGGTAGTGAGCATCGTTCTTATGCTCCTGGACCGCAGCCTCGAAAGCACTTCGAAGGGTCTCCCCTGTCAAGTACTGCGTTGCAGTACATACTCAATACTGTGACCCTCGAAAGATAAGGGTCTACTGTTTCGCTTGTGGCATGCGAGGCAGCTGAAGGGATGTGCTGCCCCACAGAAGTGCCTATTGTGGTGGCAGGAGCAGAAACAGAGGATGCTGCAGAGGAACTCAACCTACTACGTTTATCACAGTGGACAACCCTACGAATAGCGCCAGCATTGAACAACCTTAGGTGTCGCTTCAAGGAGGTTGTACCGTAACTGCACAAACCTGATTTTCCATGACTGAGCACCAGCTGGCACTCAGGACAGCGCACCTTATTTGCACAAGCTTTCGGTACTCCTTCAAGAGTGGCAAACAACCTCCAAACCCAATATTCATGGTGGCTGCTATTAGTAGGGAATTCCACTACCTCATCTTCATCATCCTCTTCATCTGCCTCTGCATCCTCACGCCTGTTCCCCTCTCCAGGCACTTGGGAAGGTGGTGGTGGTGGAGGGTGTGGGGTGGTGCTGAAGCTGAGGCAGTAATAGCAGGAGCAGCTTGGGATGCCATCAGGAAGGTTATGGAAGTCAGCAACCATGAATCAGGAACAGCAGGAACCTTCACCAATAGACAGCAATGACAGTGAATGTCAATATAAGCCAAAGAGGCAGTGCTCTATATTGGTAATCCAAAACAGAATAAGGAGGACCTCTGGGGTGTTGCCATTTATAGGGGTGCTGGTGTATGCTTCGCGGAGAGCTGTGCTGTCCGCGAACACTTCTAACACCAAAAAGGGTTTAAAAAGTTCCAAAAAGTATCCAGATCGCTAGGGACATGGTCTGTTACATGTGCAGGGGTGAAGTTTCATAGGAAAATACCTTGGATTGAAAGTACATTTTGTGTGTCCGGGGCCCAGACTGTGTTTGCAACCAAGGACCCATGCTTAGCATGGTTGCGGTCACATGATGACGTTGCGGACACGTTCATGAATGGGACGAGTGTCCGTAGGACACCAAATGCACGGAGTCAGTTGTACGCATGTGTGTGGGTGTTCTACGGACAGTGTTCCTGTCCCCGAACTAATTAAAAGTGTGACACACGTGTGGCGGACAGTTACAAACAGGCGCTATGTTCGTAGGACCCCAGGGTGTGATATGCATGCGTGCTTGTGTTCTACGGAAAATGTTCAGGTCCCTGAACTAATTAAATGTGCGGACGGGTGGACAGGCTATGTGTTCTACAGACATATTCACTCTGATCTTTGGTTTTAAGTAAAACCGAAAACCCCCAGAAATTTGCCAGTTATGGTAAGCTAAGCAACCATAACTCGTGCCACCACCATGCACTGCTAAGACTAATAACCATGACATCAAAGATGACATCACAAATGTCATTCATGCTTAAATAGCCCACATGAAGGTCATGTGACCTAGCATCTATAAACACTCAAGTCCCTAGAGTAGCCTTCCCTGGGCAGTAGGTGAAGGGCCGGGGCTAAGGGAACCTCCTGTTCGCCAGTCAACCTGGTGTCGAAGATTTACAGCAGCTCCTGCTCCTGACTTCTACTTTAATCAGGTATGGGATGACTACTCTTTTTTGGACCTGAATTACACTACTCTACTGTAAAGACTGGAGGGGGGTGTCTGTACTCCTGCTCTCTATATGGTAGAGGACAGGCACACAGGAGCCCAGCCAAGATTCTCTATTCGGTAGCTATGGTGGCGCAATCAAGGCTTAGCTTCTCAGGAGATGATGTAGGCTGGTTCTTAAGTACAGTGTAGTCCCCAAGCCCCCACAAAGGAATGTCCACACACTGTATTGTTTAAAACACAGTCTTTATATAATTAATATTCAAGGTTATGTACACTATCACAATAACTCACTTTGTGCTCAGAAAATCAATAATGGTAAATATATACAGTTCTACAGTGGTACCATAAATATTGTCAGATCTCATTTAAGTGCATCAACTATACTGTCAAAATGTCATACGGATCAATCAAGAGGAAACCAGCACTAGAGAGGGGAAGGAAAGCAAGATGGTTGAAAAATTGTCAGAATACTGTCCTTTACCAACTAGGCACAATTCTGTGTGGAGATCCCCCAACCTGGGCAACCTGTAAAGCAAAGATGCATCACAAGCCCTGTCCATATATTGTTTTAAAAGTATTATTTCCCCTACAATAGTTCTACAGCCCCAATGTACCTGGAATTGTAGCGTTTGTTGTCAGGGAATCAACTGAGAACAGGGTGAACTACGGCGGTGAAGTGGCAGCTTCCTTCCTAGCGGTGCTCGTCGACTACCGAGCGTTGGCCTCCTGCAATGAAGAGGCATGCGGGGCACCTCGGTGACGGTAGTTCTGGACCGCAAAGAGATGTTGAAGAACTGTGGCCCAGCAAGGGCATTGAGTCGTCAGTGTCTCTGTCGTCTTTAGGTGGCGGGAAACCCCCCCAGCGGATGCTCCTCAGCGTGTCGACGGTCGGGCCTTCTCCAGCGGGATAAAGCGGGCGGCGATGCAGACGAGAGCGTCCTTGGCTCAAATTAAGTTCTTAGGCAGCGGGAGCACAGTGGCTCCAGTCGGCGACGGCGGTCATCGACAGTGGCAGACAACAGTCTGAGCGCTTCTATTTGGGATTCCGCTGCAGTCCCCGTCTCCGGTTGGCAGCCTGTCGTAGGTCTGTCTACCAGGGAGCTGTGGCAAAGGTCAGATGGTGCACGATGGTCCCTCGCACCTCGGGAAGCGGTTGCCTTACCAGGTCCTCTCTGGGTCAGTCCTTGGAGACACAGCAGCTTTCAGATTGTGAAGGAGAGCAACAGCATTTTTTTCTCTTCCAGCAGGGTTTCAAGGTTAAGCTTCAGTTTCAACTCCAGTTTCTCTTCAGCTTCTGAACAGGAATTCTAGCAGTGTGAGGCCCCCGGATATACTAGTTGATCTCCCATTCATTCTGCTGGGGCACACTCAGGCAACCAATCGGTCAGAAGGGCGTTCATGCAGGCAGGCATCCAATCAGGTGCATAGTGCATTCAGGCCATTCACTCCTCTCCAGACACTCACAACAAGTTATGTGTATTAGGACAAGTACCCAGCTATTTAACACTCCACACTGCATTCATACTAGTTTCGGGCAGGGCTGTCTCAGTCATTGTGTCAAACACTAGATACTAGACACCCACAACACAGAATGCGTATTCGTCACACACTCCATTCACCCAGGTCCCACCCACAGGCATACCCACACATGCAGTCATTGGGAAGGCTTGAGCCAGTCTGGTCAGCACTTCATAACAACACCATATATGGAACTTCCGCCCAACAGCCGGTCTGGGGGAAGAGACAGAGTCAGGGCTTCCCAGGACTTTGGGAAAACAAGGTAATAGGCACTAGAAAGCATGAGGCCACAGGGGCCATCTTGTTTCCTATCAGGAATCAACTGATTCCAATGGCAGGGCCTGGGTATCCCAAAATGGAGGATACTCAGGGCACCTGTCAAGTTCAGCATGGAGCTGCCACCAGCCATACCTTGCTCTGTGGGCCACACACAGGTGCCTAAAAACATACACTAGTGGCACAGGGTTGTACCCCCACCCATGGGTGCCATAAGGGTATCCCCTGGGTCTGTACACCAAACCAAAAGAGAGAGCTGCACCGCCAGGAGTCCCACATGAACTCCTGCGCGGAAAACACTACAGAACACACGATAAAAAGCAGTAAAGGACAAGGATACGGAGGCCCTGTCCCTCCAATGCATTTCCAGCATCACACCTACCCAGGACCCATATGCCCATAAGTATTGTTTGCTTCTATATGGCCTCTTCTATGGTTTCAAATCTAGCTCTGTATGATAATGTATTGTATCCACTATATTGTTGCTTTACAATTAGGTATCACATCACAAGCACTTTGCATTCTGTCCAAAATCACACTCTATTATTATTGCCACCCAGCTAGATATCCCACAGTAAGTGCATTACATTATTGCTAAACTACATACAAACTGTGCTTCATATATATGTACCCCTTGTGAGCAAATTGCATTGTTGTACTCTGACCCGTAACGAATCCCTTACACATCTCAAATCTAGATATCCCTAGGATAGTTCATTGAATTGTCCTATAGTGGATGCTGTTGTACTCTCACACCTCATTATCTATTTGTAGGTGAACTGCCCTATATTGTGTTTTTATGTTCATTCTAGGTAGCCCTGTCAAATGGACTTGCATTGTTGTACATACTATTTCATATCTAGGTGTGACTAATATATCTGCATCATCTCTGTATCTTGCACCATTGTGTTAAAATGTATGAACCCAAGGAAAGGCATGGTGTATAGTTGTGTTATTTCCTGTCGTGTTTCACTTCTACGTATTCCTAAAAAAAACACTAGTAACCTACTCAACCATCCTCCCTCACCACATTCTGAACACTACAGAACACACGATAAAAAGCAGTAAAGGACAAGGATACGGAGGCCCTGTCCCTCCAATGCATTTCCAGCATCACACCTACCCAGGACCCATATGCCCATAAGTATTGTTTGCTTCTATATGGCCTCTTCTATGGTTTCAAATCTAGCTCTGTATGATAATGTATTGTATCCACTATATTGTTGCTTTACAATTAGGTATCACATCACAAGCACTTTGCATTCTGTCCAAAATCACACTCTATTATTATTGCCACCCAGCTAGATATCCCACAGTAAGTGCATTACATTATTGCTAAACTACATACAAACTGTGCTTCATATATATGTACCCCTTGTGAGCAAATTGCATTGTTGTACTCTGACCCGTAACGAATCCCTTACACATCTCAAATCTAGATATCCCTAGGATAGTTCATTGAATTGTCCTATAGTGGATGCTGTTGTACTCTCACACCTCATTATCTATTTGTAGGTGAACTGCCCTATATTGTGTTTTTATGTTCATTCTAGGTAGCCCTGTCAAATGGACTTGCATTGTTGTACATACTATTTCATATCTAGGTGTGACTAATATATCTGCATCATCTCTGTATCTTGCACCATTGTGTTAAAATGTATGAACCCAAGGAAAGGCATGGTGTATAGTTGTGTTATTTCCTGTCGTTTTTCACTTCTACGTATTCCTAAAAAAAACACTAGTAACCTACTCAACCATCCTCCCTCACCACATTCTGAACAACCACGTAAACACGAATTGATATAGAAAACCCACTGCCTAAACACTACAGAGTCTACACCGCTCAAATGACAATGTGCAAAGCCTTACCAACGGGTTTAAACCCCCTGACAAGTCAGACAAGTCAGACACTGGAGGTCTCCCACCTGGTAACCCCCTGTCTCACCCCGGTGTACACACCAAAACCACCCCATCCACATAGATGCCAGTTGCTCCTGCTTCTATCAAACCAAAGGCTAAGCACAGCCTTTGTCTTTTCCCTGTTCTCCCCTAAGCGCCTCCCCCACCTCCACTTTCCCTTTCAGATATGCAAGAGTGTAGACTATGCACATGTCAGCAGTGGATGGTATACATATACATAACATAACATTTCAAAGTTATATTTTACGTAGCATTTGCAATTTTGTTTAAATCAGTTTGTGCTCAGGGGTAAATTGTTCATCTGCTCTGCATTTGTAGAAATGTACTGTAATATTTTAGTAGATGTGAACTCTTTTAAGAATAAGGGTCTAACATGTAGACACACTCCAAAGAGGGAACAAAACTGAACATGGTTTATATATGATATTTAGATGAGGTACTGAGTTTAAATCCAGTGAAAATGTTTCAACAACACATATTAACGGTTCTATGTCATATTTCCACATTTTGAAGGCCACGCACAAAAAAGACTTTGGGTCCGATTCATGGAACTATATTTAAAATCGGAACTTGCTCATCAAACTGCGTTCAAAACACTGCTCGTCGATTCATGGAACCGACTGCACTGGAATTTTCTAGGACTTGCATGGAGTTTGCACAGGCTCATCACGGCTCAGCGAGTGGCCGAGTGCATTACGCAAGATTCTATGCAGGGGGTGGGCGTAGCCTGTATAGCGGCCGAAATAGGTGGCGGATCAGGCAAATGGGGAAGAGCAAGCCAGACAGTGGGCGTTATGAGGGGCTGACTGCAGGCAGTCCATAGAACGCCCACAAATGCGCACGACAAAGCATATTCATGGATCTGACCGAGCAACGTCCCACCCTCTAAATGCCCACGCAATGCCCTCGAAATTACCACCCGGAAGCAAGTGTCTGGACTTGCATGCAGTAATTTCAACTCTGGAGGTGGGGTTGCATGTCGAATTTAGGGGTACATGCACGCAGATGGGGATCCCATTGTACTTAGGGGTGTGGGTACGCAGTGTAGCGAGGTGCAGGAATGGTTTATGGGGGTTTGCATGCAGATTTTCTGAGTTTAAGCCGAGTTACGAATTTTCATACGCATGTTGTCGGGGTGCCGGCAACATTTACGGGGGACCCGGCGCAAGGTCCCGGCATGGAGGCCAACTTGCAGTGGATCCTAATCACTGTTTGTAGGGTGTGTCTATTCGCGCCTGGGGGAGCACGAAAAGGTAGCTGTTCTGGCTGTTTATGCTTTGCGTGGGGGCGTGTCGGGCGTTCCAGGCATGACTTGAGAATACAGTTACTTTGCACAGTACAGTCCATGAATACGCATGCACACATTTCTTATTCTGCATGCAGGCTCATGCACTGTTATTCTCGCCATGCAGCAAATGCCAGAGAAATGTGCAGTTTTCCATGAATGAATCAGGCCTTATTCTTTTCGGCAGACTTTTCTGAGGCCTTCAAATGTGGAAATATCACATCTGTGGTCGGGGATTCACCATCCCCCCAAACCCTGTGGTAATCCGATCCCTCACCCACCCCCACCTCCAACCTCACCTGTGCTTGCAGGATTTTGTTGAAACGTGCACGGTTTTAACCCTGGCCCCACATGTCCTTCCCCACGACACACACAAACACACCCACCAATCGCTCCTAAAAAATAAACACTTACCTGGGACTTCCACAACTTCCCTCTTCCAGCCCACTGCACTTGTCATTCCCTAAGCACACTGTGGTGTGTCCAGCATTCAGGGGTGCGGTAGTTCAATTTAGAAACGCCACTCTGGGCGGTCCCTGCGGTCTTGCTAAATCAATCTTTTCTGAATTTGATGTTGTGAAACAGATATTTTCACTTAACACCAAAACGTAATCACTTGGAATCACAGCTGATATAAAACTGTAGAGTGATATGTATTTCCAAAGAAGCTACTGACAGCAATTTTAACTTCCCCTGTTCTTCATCCTCATAAAACAGTGGTACGGCACAGTTACAAACAGCAACTTCTTTTGGAACGGGCCCTGTTGTGTTCATCTGTGCTTTCTTTCTGCTGCTTCAGGTTGTATTTCAGTCTTGATGTTAAACTGTGCAATGTCTCCCAAAAGCTTCTACTTTCATTGAAAACAATGTTTGACTAATTATTGCCAGTAGAGGTTTAGAAACCGAACACCTGTCCTCCTGTCTAGTCACTACGCCCTGTTCAGGGGTCTTATTGTGTTGGCTGCCGTTGACTAGGTCATTCGATATAGGTAACAGGTGGCACCTTTCTGACAACATTCATTTCAAATCTGTGCAGCTGTACCAGCCAGGAAGATAAACTGTCCTCCAAACAGCACCACACCATATTTTACTTGAGAGACAGCCATAAGCGTCATGTTTGAAACGTCTTGGATGTTCTGGAAATGATGCTGTTAAGAAGATGGAGGGCGAGGCTATTTTATGAACCTGTGAGTAACACACTATTTATGTAAAGCTGTTGTCAACGCTGCACTCCTGCTCTTGATCAACATACGCCATTCTTTAGGCAGTTTCGTGTGTGTTATGTATTTCTTTGCATAGAGGTTATATAGCTCTGCCAGGCATCCCTGTGTCACAAACATGGCGGCTGTTCCTGTTCCGCAGTTCAAATGGGTGAAGCCTGGCACTGCTAACTGGTTGTCCAAACTGGAAGAGTGTCACAGCTCAGCTCTTTTAGTGCTGGGATGATGCGTTGGGTGGGCGAGCCTGTCCGCCTGGCCACCTGTCTCTTCTATGCCGCTGTTTTACCAACTCCCTTGCCACGAACAGGCCGATTGTGTATCTTCGAGACTCTGGAATAATGGTTATAGATGTGGCACGGTCTAATGAATTATACACGTACATGATGTCTCCCTCTCCCCTGAAATAGGCGGTGGCTACGAAAACCTCTATTGCCCACCAGGCTCCACATATTTATGTATTTATTTTTAGGGTTTGACATTTGCTTTTTCCCGTTCAGTCCAACTTATGCGGATTATTTATTGAAAAGGGATTTACCTCCCTGTTTGCATTTGGTTTCTGAAGCTGAAAGCCGCAGAGAGTACTTGCCAGAAACCGCAGGGAGATGAAACACAACACATGATTAAATCAGCTCGAGTACACTGCCTATCCAGTGCCGTTTGCTCGTATTGTGTTGTTTCCCTCAATTAGATTCCTAGTTAATATCCGAGCAGTTTTAAATATACAGAACATGAACAACCATGCGTAAATCATTTCAAAAGCCGTGAAATCCACTCATTATTATGAATCATATAACGTGCACCAGTTCAGGACACTTACTGCTTGAGTTGCTTGCAATTTTGCACCCGCGCAGCCCAATTCTGCACCAACCTGTGGGGGCATTTGCATGGACGTCAAATGGGAAACCGTATTTTCAACATTGATTGCAATTACGCATTGGCGAATGACTGGCTTGCAATTGTAGAAAACATGTGACACTGCCCAATCAGGTCCACCGAATGGTGCCTTCCCATGCTGCACTCTAAACCTTCCTCATTCTTCGTCAACCCCCTACTCCCACTCATGGCTCTGTTGCGTAATTACGTCTTAATGCATTCCGGACAGAGTCTTCCACACCGGTGCTGACGGCCATTTTTACACTGACATTTGCTTTGAACATGCTGTTTTTGAACCAGACAGCAGGTGGGAATGCTGACATGCAAACGTGCCCCCTACATGTGCAGTGTACGTGACGTGCCCCCTTGAATTGAGTGAACGTGTTAGACCATCTCTTTTCAAAGGAATCTTCAACTCGCAACTATTTGGATGTAAAACACGTTCACTCTGATAACGCACACTGGGTTGGTGAAAAGCTTGCCATGGCCTATGACAAGAAAACACCCTGTGCACTTCTGCAAGTGTTGAGGAAAATGTGTGTTTGATTTACAGGGAGAATATATTCTGGCAAAAAAAAAACTTTAAAATGATTTGAATCCTCATGATTCAGGCTAGCAGTTGATTTCTCCAGAAGGGGCCCGGGCCCACCTATGGTACCCTTCACGCTGGACTGTCCCCCAATCCTTGCCGTCCGAGTTTTGTATTCTGCAAAATGTCCACCTTTCTGAGAGACTATTAGGAAAATGATGAACTTAAATACTGCGACTCGGAGGATAGCTCAGCGGCAACGTGCTCACGTTAAAGCAAGGCGACATGGAGCAACACAGGTTCGATCCCCGTGTCCGCGCTTCGAAACCTCTGTGTGATAAGTGCGTTATAAATAACATTGTAACCATTAAGTTGTATGGGTTTGACGAAACTGTCCTTGCAGCCAATCTAGAAAGTGATGTATTTGTAATTGATATAAGATTGAAGTAATAATACGTTTACGCAATGCCTGGCCTCGTGTTATCTATTGAGGGCTGGTGCTGGGTACTAGTGTATCTTCTGCAGACTTTAAGAATGAGGGGTACGAATGCTCTATTTGATCTGTTTTACCCTTGTCTTTGCATGTTATACTTGTTTTCTTAGGTACGGGTTTCATATTTTTTTTAATGTAATGCGATTCAGAAAACAACCTTACAGTGATGAATATGTTTTTGACACAGCCGGTTATGAACAGGGCCCGGGCACTTGCAAATGCCTATGTGTCTCCTGAAATAAACTCTCCTACTGAAGGTTATTCATGTTCATGTTCCTCCCAGCTCTGCACACGAACTCGCTTTCTATACATGCATACTCCTCCCCATAACCGATGGCATAGGCACCTTTCCATTTTCTGAGACCATATATTCCGGCACGTTGTGACAATGCCAGCTTTTAATATCCTGCTTGTGCCTTGCACTAGTTTAAATATTCCTCCTACCGCCTGCGCCGCGTCATCCGTTTGTTGGTTGCATATTAACTTCTGTTCTGTACCCACCGCTTTTGCAGAATGCTCCTAACATGTTTTATTGGCGCGGCGGCGCATGAAGCATGTTCTCTCGGCCCCACGCGGTGCGCTGTAATGTGCTTGAGTTTGAGCGCTGCTGGATATGCAGCGTGGGCGCTGTCGGATATGAACTACTAGACAATTTCCATCGTCTGAAATTAATGTGGAAAATAATAACTGTTTGTCGTTAGAAAACCTTAAAGACAAGTGGATGGATGAAATTAAAAGAGGAATATTTGGTTAAACGCCAATTCATTTGTCACGGTGGGTTTCTCTAAGGAGCACAAACTATCTACAAAAGGAATAAATAAGCGCTCTGTGGATTATGTGACACAGGCAGCGTAGCAATTCCAGTGGAACATAGCGTGTGCTGGTGATTGAGTTCGATGTTAGAAAATCAAATTCCCTGGTGTTCTCCTGCGGCAAGTTTGACCCCCACCTCATATTGTGCGAATCTGGTTAATGTACCTCACTCGCACTGCACCCCTTTGCCTCAGTTTAATTATTCGTACAACCTTATGCAGTGTTATAAGCATGACTTGGTTTAGTCAGGGCACACATGTTGTCTTATGAAAATATTCTTTAATAGTGACAAACATGAATATATTACATGGCCACTGTAGGGGCCAGTAGTTATGGTTAAGTTGCTGTTTCCATAGGAAGAGCACTTTTTGGGCGGCTTATAACTTTGCTCCCCCTGGACGAATCCTCACCAAACTTTGCAAAAGTATATGGCCCACTCTGAATTTTTTTGCAAAGTTTGGTGAGGATTCGTCCAGGGGTGGCAAAGTTATAGGGAGGGTCCCAAAACTTTTTTTTTCCCGTAGACTGAATGGGGAAAAAACTTTGCTCGCGTCTACAGCCCAAACCGCTGGATGGATTTTCACCAAATTTGAACCAGGAGTAGCAGCTTGGTCCCAAAAGCGTGCTTTTGCAGATTTAGTGAAAATTCGTCCAGTAGTTTTTTTTAAAATGACCAAAAAGTAGGTCATAAAAAATTAGTGATATCTGTGTTCGGTCTGTGGACAGACTTCCCTCTTCGCTCCGCGGACAGTGTCCTGATTGGCCAATCGGCTTGCGTGATGTCCGCGGACATGCGACATGTTCAGTGATTGACGGCGCAGAGCATGGAGGGCGTCAGATTTTCGGTAGCGCGGTGAAACTTGGTTTAAAATTTGTATTTAGTAGAGTGTGTTTGTGTGTAAGAGTGTTTGAGGAGGGTGGGAGAGTATGAGATAGGTTAAATGTTGTGTTTTTTATGTGGTAGACGCTCTTGTTGTGTTCAATTTGTCTGCAGACAAAACGGCTGTTCTGAAATGTTCTAAATAAACTAAATGGGGGGTGTTCTGAGGACGCAATATGTGTCGGTTTTGTTCGCAAGCAAACTGAAACTGTTCTAAGAACACTCACGGTGCCCTGAAATGTTCGTAGGGGGTGTCCTGAAGACACTGTCTGTATTGTTCTCTGGCAAGATGAATGTGTTCTAAGAACACTGGTGGTGTTCTGAAATGTTCGTAAATAAACAAAATGGGGGTGTCCTGAGGTCGCTGTCCGTATTGTTCGATGGGAAGTTGAATGTGTTCTAAGAACACTGGCGATGTCCTGAAATGTTCGAAAATAAACAAAATGGGGGTGTCCTGAGGACGCTGTCTGTATTGTTCGTTGTCAAGTTTAAAGTGTTCTACGAACACTCGCGGTGTCCTGAAATGTTCGTAGGGGGTGTCCTGAAGATGCTGTCAGTATTGTTCTCTGGCAAGTTGACTGTGTTCTAAGAACACTCGCGGTGTCCTGAAATGTTCGTAAATAAACAAAATGGGGGTGTCCTGCGGACGCTGTCCGTATTGTTCTCTGGCAAGTTGAATGTGTTCTAAGAACACTCGTGGTGTTCTGAAATGTTCGTAGGGGGTGTCCTGAAGACACTGTCCGTATTGTTCTCTGGCAAGTTGAATGTGTTCTAAGAACACTGGTGGTGTTCTGAACTGTTCGTAAATAAACAAAATGGGTGTGTCCTGATGACGCTGTCCGTATTGTACGATGGGAAGTTGAATGTGTTTTAAGAACACTCGTGGTGTCCTGAAATGTTCGTAAATAGACAAAATGGGGGTGTCCTGAGGACGCTGTCCGTATTGTTCGATGGGAAGTTGAATGTGTTCCAAGAACACTCGAAGGTGTCCTGAAATGTTCGTAAATAAACAAAATGGGGGTGTCCTAAGGACGCTGTCTGTATTGTTCGATGGGAAGTTGAATGTGTTCTAAGAACACTCGCGGTGTCCTGAAATGATAGTAAATAAACAAAATGGGGGTGTACTGAGGACACTGTCCGTATTGTTCGTTATCAAGTTTAAAGTGTTCTAAGAACACTCGCAGTGTCCTGAAATGTTCGTAGGGGGTGTCCTGAAGATGCTGTCCGTATTGTTCTCTGGCAAGTTGACTGTGTTCTAAGAACACTCGCGGTGTCCTGAAATGTTCGTAAATAAACAAAATGGGGGTGTCCTGCGGACGCTGTCCGTATTGTTCTCTGGCAAGTTGAATGTGTTCTAAGAACACTCGTGGTGTTCTGAAATGTTCGTAGGGGGTGTCCTGAAGACACTGTCCGTATTGTTCTCTGGCAAGTTGAATGTGTTCTAAGAACACTGGTGGTGTTCTGAACTGTTCGTAAATAAACAAAATGGGTGTGTCCTGATGACGCTGTCCGTATTGTACGATGGGAAGTTGAATGTGTTTTAAGAACACTCGTGGTGTCCTGAAATGTTCGTAAATAAACAAAATGGGGGTGTCCTGAGGACGCTGTCCGTATTGTTCGATGGGAAGTTGAATGTGTTCTAAGAACACTGGCGATGTCCTGAAATGTTCGAAAATAAACAAAATGGGGGTGTCCTGAGGACGCTGTCTGTATTGTTCGTTGTCAAGTTTAAAGTGTTCTAAGAACACTCGCGGTGTCCTGAAATGTTCGTAGGGGGTGTCCGGAAGACGCTGTCCGTATTGTTCTCTGGCAAGTTGAATTCGTTCTAAGAACACTGGTGGTGTCCTGAAATGTTCAAAAATAAACAAAATGGGGGTGTCTTGAGGACTCTGTCCGTATTGTTCGTTGTCAAGTTTAAAGTGTTCTAAGAACACTTGCGGTGTCCTGAAATGTTTGTACGCGGTGTCCTGAAGACACTGTCCGTATTGTTCTCTGGCAAGTTGAATGTGTTCTAAGAACACTCGCGGTGTCCTGAAATGATAGTAAATAAACAAAATGGGGGTGTACTGAGGACACTGTCCGTATTGTTCGTTATCAAGTTTAAAGTGTTCTAAGAACACTCGCAGTGTCCTGAAATGTTCGTAGGGGGTGTCCTGAAGACGCTGTCCGTATAGTTCTCTGGCAAGTTGACTGTGTTCTAAGAACACTCGCGGTGTCCTGAAATGTTCGTAAATAAACAAAATGGGCGTGTCCTGAGGACGCTGTCCGTATTGTTCTCTGGCAAGTTGAATGTGTTCTAAGTACACTCGTGGTGTTCTGAAATGTTCGTAGGGGGTGTCCTGAAGACACTGTCCGTATTGTTCTCTGGCAAGTTGAATGTGTTCTAAGAACACTGGTGGTGTCCTGAAATGTTCGTAAATAAACAAAACAGGGGTGTCCTGAGGTCGCTGTCCGTATTGTTCGATGGGAAGTTGAATGTGTTCTAAGAACACTGGCGATGTCCTGAAATGTTCGAAAATAAACAAAATGGGGGTGTCCTGAGGACGCTGTCTGTATTGTTCGTTGTCAAGTTTAAAGTGTTCTAAGAACACTCGCGGTGTCCTGAAATGTTCGTAGGGGGTGTCCTGAAGACGCTGTCCGTATTGTTCTCTGGCAAGTTGAATGTGTTCTAAGAACACTGGTGGTGTCCTGAAATGTTCAAAAATAAACAAAATAGGGGTGTCTTGAGGACTCTGTCCGTATTGTTCGGTGTCAAGTTTAAAGTGTTCTAAGAACACTCGCGGTGTCCTGAAATGTTTGTACGGGGTGTCCTGAAGACACTGTCCGTATTGTTCTCTGGCAAGTTGACTGTGTTCTAAGAACACTCGCGGTGTCCTGAAATGTTCGTAAATAAACAAAATGGGCGTGTCCTGAGGACGCTGTCCGTATTGTTCTCTGGCAAGTTGAATGTGTTCTAAGTACACTCGTGGTGTTCTGAAATGTTCGTAGGGGGTGTCCTGAAGACACTGTCCGTATTGTTCTCTGGCAAGTTGAATGTGTTCTAAGAACACTGGTGGTGTCCTGAAATGTTCGTAAATAAACAAAACAGGGGTGTCCTGAGGTCGCTGTCCGTATTGTTCGATGGGAAGTTGAATGTGTTCTAAGAACACTGGCGATGTCCTGAAATGTTCGAAAATAAACAAAATGGGGGTGTCCTGAGGACGCTGTCTGTATTGTTCGTTGTCAAGTTTAAAGTGTTCTAAGAACACTCGCGGTGTCCTGAAATGTTCGTAGGGGGTGTCCTGAAGACGATGTCCGTATTGTTCTCTGGCAAGTTGAATGTGTTCTAAGAACACTGGTGGTGTCCTGAAATGTTCAAAAATAAACAAAATGGGGGTGTCTTGAGGACTGTGTCCGTATTGTTCGTTGTCAAGTTCAAAGTGTTCTAGGAACACTCGCGGTGCCCTGAAATGTTCGAAGGGGGTGTCCTGAAGACACTGTCTGTATTGTTCTCTGGCAAGATGAATGTGTTCTAAGAACACGGGCGATGTCTTGAAATGTTCGAAAATATACAAAATGGGGGTTTCCTGAGGACGCTGTCTGTATTGTAAGTTGTCAAGTTTAAAGTGTTCTAAGAACACTCGCGGTGTCCTGAAATGTTCGTAGGGGGTGTCCTGAAGACGCTGTCCGTATTGTTCTCTGGCAAGTTGAATGTGTTCTAAGAACACTGGTGGTGTCCTGAAATGTTCAAAAATAAACAAAATGGGGGTGTCTTGAGGACTCTGTCCGTATTGTTCGGTGTCAAGTTTAAAGTGTTCTAAGAACACTCGCGGTGTCCTGAAATGTTTGTACGGGGTGTCCTGAAGACACTGTCCGTATTGTTCTCTGGCAGGTTGAATGTGTTCTAAGAACACTCGCGGTGTCCTGAAATGATAGTAAATAAACAAAATGGGGGTGTACTGAGGACACTGTCCGTATTGTTCGTTATCAAGTTTAAAGTGTTCTAAGAACACTCGCAGTGTCCTGAAATGTTCGTAGGGGGTGTCCTGAAGACGCTGTCCGTATTGTTCTCTGGCAAGTTGACTGTGTTCTAAGAACACTCGCAGTGTCCTGAAATGTTCGTAAATAAACAAAATGGGGGTGTCCTGAGGACGCTGTCCGTATTGTTCTCTGGCAAGTTGAATGTGTTCTAAGAACACTCGTGGTGTTCTGAAATGTTCGTAGGGGGTGTCCTGAAGACACTGTCCGTATTGTTCTCTGGCAAGTTGAATGTGTTCTAAGAACACTGGTGGTGTTCTGAACTGTTCGTAAATAAACAAAATGGGTGTGTCCTGATGACGCTGTCCGTATTGTACGATGGGAAGTTGAATGTGTTTTAAGAACACTCGTGGTGTCCTGAAATGTTCGTAAATAAACAAAATGGGGGTGTCCTGAGGACGCTGTCCGTATTGTTCGATGGGAAGTTGAATGTGTTTTAAGAACACTGGCGATGTCCTGAAATGTTCGAAAATAAACAAAATGGGGGTGTCCTGAGGACGCTGTCTGTATTGTTCGTTGTCAAGTTTAAAGTGTTCTAAGAACACTCGCGGTGTCCTGAAATGTTCGTAGGGGGTGTCCTGAAGACGCTGTCCGTATTGTTCTCTGGAAAGTTGAATGTGTTCTAAGAACACTGGTGGTGTCCTGAAATGTTCAAAAATAAACAAAATGGGGGTGTCTTGAGGACTCTGTCCGTATTGTTCGTTGTCAAGTTTAAAGTGTTCTAAGAACACTCGCGGTGTCCTGAAATGTTTGTACGGGGTGTCCTGAAGACACTGTCCGTATTGTTCTCTGGCAAGTTGAATGTGTTCTAAGAACACTCGCGGTGTCCTGAAATGATAGTAAATAAACAAAATGGGGGTGTACTGAGGACACTGTCCGTATTGTTCGTTATCAAGTTTAAAGTGTTCTAAGAACACTCGCAGTGTCCTGAAATGTTCGTAGGGGGTGTCCTGAAGACGCTGTCCGTATTGTTCTCTGGCAAGTTGACTGTGTTCTAAGAACACTCGCGGTGTCCTGAAATGTTCGTAAATAAACAAAATGGGCGTGTCCTGAGGACGCTGTCCGTATTGTTCTCTGGCAAGTTGAATGTGTTCTAAGTACACTCGTGGTGTTCTGAAATGTTCGTAGGGGGTGTCCTGAAGACACTGTCCGTATTGTTCTCTGGCAAGTTGAATGTGTTCTAAGAACACTTGTGGTGTCCTGAAATGTTCGTAAATAAACAAAACGGGGGTGTCCTGAGGTCGCTGTCCGTATTGTTCGATGGGAAGTTGAATGTGTTCTAAGAACACTGGCGATGTCCTGAAATGTTCGAAAATAAACAAAATGGGGGTGTCCTGAGGACGCTGTCTGTATTGTTCGTTGTCAAGTTTAAAGTGTTCTAAGAACACTCGCGGTGTCCTGAAATGTTCGTAGGGGGTGTCCTGAAGACACTGTCCGATTTGTTCTCTGGCAAGTTGAATGTGTTCTAAGAACACTGGTGGTGTCCTGAAATGTTCAAAAATAAACAAAATGGGGGTGTCTTGAGGACTGTGTCCGTATTGTTCGTTGTCAAGTTTAAAGTGTTCTAGGAACACTCGCGGTGCCCTGAAATGTTCGAAGGGGGTGTCCTGAAGACACTGTCTGTATTGTTCTCTGGCAAGATGAATGTGTGCTAAGAACACGGGCGATGTCTTGAAATGTTCGAAAATAAACAAAATGGGGGTTTCCTGAGGACGCTGTCTGTATTGTAAGTTTTCAAGTTTAAAGTGTTCTAAGAACACTCGCGGTGTCCTGAAATGTTCATAGGGGGTGTCCTGAAGACGCTGTCCGTATTGTTCTCTGGCAAGTTGAATGTGTTCTAAGAACACTGGTGGTGTCCTGAAATGTTCAAAAATAAACAAAATGGGGGTGTCTTGAGGACTCTGTCCGTATTGTTCGTTGTCAAGTTTAAAGTGTTCTAAGAACACTTGCGGTGTCCTGAAATGTTTGTACGGGGTGTCCTGAAGACACTGTCCGTATTGTTCTCTGGCAAGTTGAATGTGTTCTAAGAACACTCGCGGTGTCCTGAAATGATAGTAAATAAACAAAATGGGGGTGTACTGAGGACACTGTCCGTATTGTTCTCTGGCAAGTTGACTGTGTTCTAAGAACACTCGCAGTGTCCTGAAATGTTCGTAAATAAACAAAATGGGGGTGTCCTGAGGACGCTGTCCATATTGTTCTCTGGCAAGTTGAATGTGTTCTAAGAGCACTCGTGGTGTTCTGAAATGTTCATAGGGGTGTCCTGAAGACACTGTCCGTATTGTTCTCTGGCAAGTTGAATGTGTTCTAAGAACACTGGTGCTGTTCTGAAATGTTCGTAAATAAACAAAATGGGTGTGTCCTGAGGACGCTGTCCGTATTGTTCGATGGGAAGTTGAATGTGTTTTAAGAACAATCGTGGTGTCCTGAAATGTTCGTAAATAAACAAAACGGGGGTGTCCTGAGGACGCTGTCCGTATTGTTCGATGGGAAGTTGAATGTGTTCTAAGAACCCTGGCGATGTCCTGAAATGTTCGAAAATAAACAAAAAGGGGGTGTCCTGAGGACGCTGTCTGTATTGTTCGTTGTCAAGTTTAAAGTGTTCTAAGAACACTCGCGGTGTCCTGAAATGTTCGTAAATAAACAAAATGGGCGTGTCCTGAGGACGCTGTCCGTATTGTTCTCTGGCAAGTTGAATGTGTTCTAAGTACACTCGTGGTGTTCTGAAATGTTCGTAGGGGGTGTCCTGAAGACACTGTCCGTATTGTTCTCTGGCAAGTTGAATGTGTTCTAAGAACACTGGTGGTGTCCTGAAATGTTCATAAATAAACAAAACGGGGGTGTCCTGAGGACGCTGTCCGTATTGTTCGATGGGAAGTTGAATGTGTTCTAAGAACACTGGCGATGTCCTGAAATGTTCAAAAATAAACAAAATGGGGGTGTCTTGAGGACTGTGTCTGTATTGTTCGTTGTCAAGTTTAAAGTGTTCTAAGAACACTCGCGGTGTCCTGAAATGTTCGTAGGGGGTGTCCTGAAGACGCTGTCCGTATTGTTCTCTGGCAAGTTGAATGTGTTCTAAGAACACTGGTGGTGTCCTGAAATGTTCAAAAATAAACAAAATGTGGGTGTCTTGAGGACTGTGTCCGTATTGTTCGTTGTCAAGTTTAAAGTGTTCTAAGAACACTCGCGGTGTCCTGAAATGTTTGTACGGGGTGTCCTGAAGACACTGGCCCTCATTACGACCCTTGCGGAAATCGAAAAACGATGGCGGAAATGCAATACCGCCATCGAATTCCGCTCGTTGCGACTATGACCCGTCACCGTAAAGTACGATGCCATTAGCGACACCGTAGTGAACGCCAACGCTAACTGCACCAAGTACGCGCACGCGCGCCATGCAAAACCGTAATTACCACCATGGCGCAACGGTACGCGAATTCTGACCCTAGCGGATATTTACATAACGCCATCAAGCATGGCGGAAAGTACCAATCCGCCATGGCGAGAAATACGGCATCGTGAACCAACCGTAAATGGCCCAACTGAGTGCCTGTACACCACTCCCTGGCCACATTGCACAACACCTCGTAGGTGCAATGAAGTAAAATGCAACCAGTGAAATGCACAAGTCACCCACGCATGCCAACGAACAAATGAATGTAGGGGCTCCAAGTGCCTTGTGAGTGGCCATCCATATTTGGCATGTCACCATTGCCGTACTGATGCAGCACAGGCATGCGAAGGTTCAAGTACAGCAAAATGAACTGAAAGATGAGACAAAACAACAACAGGCCCCCATCGCCTGACACCAGTGTAAGGCAACATTCAAAGCAGTATCCTTAGGGAGACTGCACCAGCCCTGTACACATGCCAGTAAACAAACCAACCATCAGCATAAGCATGTACCACACAAGTTGGCAGAGTGACTGAGCAGCCAGGCTCATCTCAAGAGGGGCCAATGGGAGCTGCAGGGCACAGATGGCACGAATACAGAAGCTATTCCAATGGACATGACCTCAGTCTCCCTCAAAGAAACGCACGCAAACACAGGCACCTGTGACCAGCCATTATCTGATAATCACATCATTCCACCAATCCACCTGGCTGACCGGCATCTGTTACACAAAAGCTAAACCCCCGCCCCTAAGCATGACATCATTAAAACAGTCATGATGGCAGCCCCTATCCCTGACCTTAGTGGGCTTCGTAGGCAAACGCGGCCAGTACAGTACCACGCAACTATACTCAGAAGCCGGAACCCAATGCAGATCTACTCACAATACATCGCTCCACAAATAGGAATATGCTACATTACTTCCAAAGAATAACGCTACACGGTTAACATCAGACTAAAATTTTAATGCACATCAAATTCACCAAGCCCATACAGCTATTAGGTCATGAACCCCAAAATATCTACATTACTGTGGGCTGCATCCGCAATAAATGACCAGCTACTCCTTGTGTGACGCCCTGTTCCTTCATGGTACACAGGGGCTACATTCACGTCCAAAAAGGCAACATGGAAGCGCCTAGAACCGCAGGCCCGTCCCATTAGGTAGGCACTAGTCCAGCTGAAAGGTAGATATGTTGCTCCTAGCCACTAGTACTGCGTAAGGGCATGTGGCCCATTGGCGATCGTCCCATAAGATCGTAATGGTGCTCCACTGATTAACTCGAAGCAGCAGGTGTCGGGAGTAAAAGCCATCTGCAGGAGTGGCATACAGATGGCAGCGGCAAAAGGGGAGGAGATACCTGTCACCCAAATTAAATGAAAAAGAATAGTATGGCCATCAGAACTTCATTTGAATCACTCACTTCAATGATCACACCAAATCTACAGCCATATGCATGCTAGCCCACTCAAAAGGATTATTTCCACCCATGAATCACTTGCCAATCATAACAATATAAATCGAGGTGAAAACACTATTACAAACGAGTGTTTGTGTGCATGCGTCTGTTAAAACAGAATCCATGAGATGGGATTAGTAACGTGCATAGACACAAGTGTTGGAAGGCGCGTCGAGACAGGGAGGGTTCAACAAGGGCAGATAGACGATGGTCCCACTATGGCAGCTCTGCATCACATAGCGCAGGGGAAGGGGATAGATACCAAAAAGCCATGTACATGGCAACCTCTCTATTAAATCATCTGTCCATACATCCATACATCATTCCCTCATCCCGGTATAAAAACGCATGATTATTAACTCACATTACATTTGAAATCTCCATTGAGTCTGTGCGTAATGCAGCCTGCAAAATCCACTGTGCTCCAGCCCGGAATTCTAGTGATGTGAAGTAACATGTATTTGGGAACGTCCTGCCTTATCGTCCACTACGCTATTGCGCATCCCATACTATTCATATCAATCATTGCATTCTCGCCATGGCCCCTGTCCCAAGGACATTAAACAATAGAACGTTATATTTGCAGTCAGACCTGTGGGCGTCTCCTCGCCGCTAGCTGAAAACCGAAAGCGCTGTCCTTCGAATTCCTCATTTGCAACATCACGTCGAAAAGGCATCCGTGGGCGCTCGAAATCACAAAATCATCCATGTAGTGCGGCAGTGTGTGAAAATGGCAACTGGCTTCACTCACAAATGGGACGCCCCGCCCGTCGGTGAACCTCTGTACAGTGCTCGCCCAAAGGGGATTGCAGCTGGCACTGGTGGAATGAATCACCACAGGTGGAGGCTATACAGCCTGAAAACACATAAATTGCACACCCAACCCCCTCCCACAACCTCACCCACTCCAAAATCCTACCGGCAGGACTAGCGATGTTGGGCCTGGGAGACCTGATAGCACTGCAAGTACTCCAACTTCAAGAAGAAGACGAACACCAACTACTACAACAACCGGCCGCACAGAGGAGACGCAGGAGGAGGAGGAGGGCAAGGCAGGGCCAGCAAGGCCCACCAGCACAGCCACTACCACCACGCAGGCAGCCCGCAATCCCAGGCCTCCGAGCTCATCCGTTCAACCTCACTGCTGAGCAGATCCACACCCTCTACCGTTTGGACCGGGACACCATAATCTCCATTGTGGACATGACACACGCTGACCTTGTCAGCATGATAGATAGCCCAACCGCCATCCCACCCCTACTGAAGGTGGTGTCTGTACTCCACTTCCTGGCCACAGGCACCTACCAGCACACAGTCGGACAGTTGCATGGCATTTCACAGCCACTGTTCTCACGGACACTATTGCAAGTGCTCGATGCCCTCCTGAAGCACGCAGATGACTACATCTCTTTACCACGCTCGGAGCAGGAGATTACAAACACAAAAGTTGGATTCCATGCACTGGCCGGCATACCGGGTTGCATTGGTGCCATCGACTGCACCCATGTGGAATTGGTTGTCCCACATGCCATGGAGGCCCAGTACCGCAACCGGAAGCAATATCATTCTCTTAATGTACAGATGGTGTGTGACTCCAACAGGATCTTTACACATTGTTGTGCCCGATTTCCTGGATCAACCCATGATTCTATGGTCTTGAGGAACTCTACAATACCACGCTACATGGAGCGACACGCAGGGAACAGATCCTGGCTACTCGGTGAGTCTCATTCCATGCATGATAATGTGGGGTATGTGATGCGGCAATGACCTGGCAGGAAGGGGGGGGATGCGTAAGTAGCAATGTCATTCCACAAACATCCTTTCTTGTCCACATACAGGTGATGCCGGGTATCCACTGATGAGATGGCTCCTTACACCACTCCGGAACCCACAGGACCAGCATGAGGAGGACTACAACCATGCCCACTCACGTACCCGTGTAGTCATAGAACAGGCATTCGGCCTACTGAAGGCTCGTTTCCGCTGCCTCAGCAGGTCTGGCGGGGCACTCCTGTACCGCCATGAGAAGGTTGCAAAGATAGTCATGGCATGTGTCATGCTACACAACATGTGCGTACGTAGAAATGTGGCCATGCCCCCTGACGCAGAACTGCACGCACCTGAAGATGGTCATGATGAGCTGGGGATGTGGCAGCACCTCAGGGAGTCCGCGAGGCACAGGAGGCCCGTGAAATTCGTCAGAGTATCATAGATTCATGCTTCTAGCACTCACGCCTGGTGGCTGATACATGGACACGGGACTTGTGGCACTGTGTGTGTCTGGAACATGCACAATGTGGACTGTACGCCTATAAAGGCCTCGTACACAAAGATCAATGTCCACACGTCTCATTGGATGATTATGAAATGTTTATAGCATATGTGAAATTATATTACACACCCCATCGACCCGCCACCCAAGAAAGCCCAACACCCCCCCTCCACCCTCCTACCTCCCCCCCGAACACCAGTGTCCAAAGATGCTCATTGTCAGTGGGCAGACGCTATTGCAAGCCCCCTCTCCGGGTATCAGGGGCACCCCTGCCTGTGGAGCGCAGGTTCCTCCCAGATCTACGTTGGGGGCTGCCCTGGACGGAACTTGCAACGGATGATGTCTCTGCCTGCTCACGTCCATGCATGTCCCTAAGGGTTTGTGAGAGCTCAGTGAGCACACGGCGCACAGCGGCAAGTTCAGCACATAAGTCTTTGGACGTCGCATGCAGTTCCCCCCTCAGGCTCTCGGTGCTTCTCTCCATTTGTACCCTCAGGCTCTCGGTGCTTCTCTCCATTTGTACCCTCAGGCTCTCGGTGCTTCTCTCCATTTGTGCCCTAAGTGTCTCAGTATATGTTTCTATGGCTGCCTTAGTACCCCCACATTCATCAGCATGGTCCTTGAGGAGCGTGGCCAGTTGCTGCTGTTGCACGATCACCTGGTCGAGGGACTGTTGCCTCTGCTGTGCCATGGCCATTTGCGGTGGTGTCACAGAGGGGCTGATCAACTCATGTTGCCTTGCCACAGGGCTTGTGGGGGATGGCCAGTCGTCGTCTTGTGGGTGCCCCTGCGTGGTATCCTCATGGTGTAGGGGATGAAACAAACAGGGGGATTGAGACAGGTCATGGATGGGTCCTACATCGACAGCACCGTTGTCTGTGTCGGAGCATGCTGGCATTAATGCAGTGTCACCTATGGTGCTGCTGCCATCAGTAGCAGTGCCTTCTGTGGCATCCATTGGGGGGACCTGTGGTGCTGCTGGTGTCGGCATGCTGGCTGCTGGGGTGCCTGTTGAAGTCCCCTCCTGTGTGCTGCCACTTGATTTGGGCTGCTGCCGTGTCTTGATCCGTGCAGCTGAGGTGGAGGGTCTTTGGCCGTTGGTCTTGGCCCTCTTTGCAGGTGTGCTGGTAGGGGTGTCCTGCAGCTCGTCGTTTGACTCGGACCCTGTGGTGGAGTAAAGGGGGGCGAGCGTTATTTATGGGTCTGTGGAAATTGGAATGGCAATGTATCACATGCATTGGGGTGGTACCTGAGGGTGATTTGGGTCAGGGCCTTGGAGGTGGTTTCATTTCTGTGTGGATTGAGGATGCAGTTGTTTTGCAGCCTGCAGTTAGGGTGTGCATGCTGCACGTGTAGAGGGTGTTTTTAGGATTTTTAATTATTTATGTATTTAATGTGACTTTTAAAGTGCGCTATCAGGCCAATGTATGTGGCCGTTCTCCTGGACATGTGTTTCTGTTGCACTATGTGGCCACATGGTACTTCACATGATTGGACATTGTGGATTTAGCATTGTTTTATTTGGCCCACCTACCTGATTCTTCGGATGTCTGCACTCCTTTCTCCATCCCTCCGACTCCCTCTATGCTCTCCATTCCAATGGTGGAGGCACAGATTTCTTCCCAGGGGGTCAACTTGATGGGTGATTCCGATCCTCCCCCGGTAGCTGTGGCAATGTTACGGTTGGCTGATAGTATGCTCCGTACGCGTATCCGCAAGTCGTCCCATCGCTTTCTGCATTGCTGTGGGTTGCGGGGTGCGGTCCCCACCGCACTTACCCGCTGTGCCACCAGGGCCCATGTGGCCTTCTTGTTCGCAAGTGCCGTCCTGGTCATTTGCGTCGAGAAGACGACGGCAGCATTCTCCTGGAGGGTCTCTGTGAGCACGGTGAGTTCCTCATGGGAGAAGTGGACCTGCCGCTTGCGGTCGCACGCTTTTTTTGCTACTTTTCCCATTTTGTTTGTTTTGACTAGGGTGGCTGTCGGGTTGGGATGTGTCTCAGGGTCGGATTTTTAATGGTTGTGTTGGGATTCTGATTTTATATGTGTGCGGCGTGCTGTTTCCCGTTCCGGCCCCATGTTTTTACTTCCGTTTCCGTATATTTACGGTCACCGTATTTTGCGATTGGCGCTCATTACGGTGACCGCTACGATGGGTGGCGGAATTGCACCTAGGGCGCCGTACGACGGCGGAGAGGGGCGTTTTGGGGACATTTCCGCCATCGCGGACTTTGCACTTCCGCCATGGCGTAATGCTCGTGCCCGATGGGTCATAATTGGCCGCACTTTACTCCATCGTGCAATGGCGGAAACGCTATTTACGCTATGGCGGTCGGGTCAGTTACTTTCCGCCAGGGTCGTAATGAGGGCCACTGTCCGTATTGTTCTCTGGCAAGTTGAATGTGTTCTAAGAACACTCGCGGTGTCCTGAAATGTTCATAAATAAACAAAATGGTGGTGTCCTGAGGACGCTGTCCATATTGTTCGTTGTCAAGTTTAAAGTGTTCTAGGAACACTCGCGGTGCCCTGAAATGTTCGAAGGGGGTGTCCTGAAGACACTGTCTGTATTGTTCTCTGGCAAAGTGAATGTGTTCTAAGAACACGGGCGATGTCTTGAAATGTTCGAAAATAAACAAAATGGGGGTTTCCTGAGGACGCTGTCTGTATTGTTCGTTGTCAAGTTTAAAGTGTTCTAAGAACACTCGCGGTGTCCTGAAATGTTTGTACGGGGTGTCCTGAAGACACTGTCCGTATTGTTCTTGGCAAGTTGAATGTGTTCTAAGAACACTCGCGGTGTCCTGAAATGATAGTAAATAAACAAAATGGGGGTGTACTGAGGACACTGTCCGTATTGTTCGTTATCAAGTTTAAAGTGTTCTAAGAACACTCGCAGTGTCCTGAAATGTTCGTAGGGGGTGTCCTGAAGACGCTGTCCGTATTGTTCTCTGGCAAGTTGACTGTGTTCTAAGAACACTCGCGGTGTCCTGAAATGTTCGTAAATAAACAAAATGGGGGTGTCCTGAGGACGCTGTCCGTATTGTTCTCTGGCAAGTTGAATGTGTTCTAAGAGCACTCGTGGTGTTCTGAAATGTTCGTAGGGGGTGTCCTGAAGACACTGTCTGTATTGTTCTCTGGCAAGTTGAATGTGTTCTAAGAACACTGGTGCTGTTCTGAAATGTTCGTAAATAAACAAAATGGGTGTGTCCTGAGGACGCTGTCCGTATTGTTCGATGGGAAGTTGAATGTGTTTTAAGAACACTCGTGGTGTCCTGAAATGTTCGTAAATAAACAAAACGGGGGTGTCCTGAGGACGCTGTCCGTATTGTTCGATGGGAAGTTGAATGTGTTCTAAGAACACTGGCGATGTCCTGAAATGTTCGAAAATAAACAAAATGGGGGTGTCCTGAGGACGCTGTCTGTATTGTTCGTTGTCAAGTTTAAAGTGTTCTAAGAACACTCGCGGTGTCCTGAAATGTTCGTAGGGGGTGTCCTGAAGACGCTGTCCGTATTGTTCTCTGGCAAGTTGAATGTGTTCTAAGAACACTGGTGGTGTCCTGAAATGTTCAAAAATAATCAAAATGGGGGTGTCTTGAGGACTGTGTCCGTATTGTTCGTTGTCAAGTTTAAAGTGTTCTAAGAACACTCGTGGTGTTCTGAAATGTTCGTAGGGGGTGTCCTGAAGACACTGTCCGTATTGTTCTCTGGCAAGTTGAATGTGTTCTAAGAACACTGGTGGTGTCCTGAAATGTTCGTAAATAAACAAAACGGGGGTGTCCTGAGGACGCTGTCCGTATTGTTCGATGGGAAGTTGAATGTGTTCTAAGAACACTGGCGATGTCCTGAAATGTTCGAAAATAAACAAAATGGGGGTGTCCTGAGGACGCTGTCTGTATTGTTCGTTGTCAAGTTTAAAGTGTTCTAAGAACACTCGCGGTGTCCTGAAATGTTCGTAGGGGGTGTCCTGAAGACGCTGTCCGTATTGTTCTCTGGCAAGTTGAATGTGTTCTAAGAACACTGGTGGTGTCCTGAAATGTTGAAAAATAAACAAAATGGGGGTGTCTTGAGGACTGTATCCGTATTGTTCGTTGTCAAGTTTAAAGTGTTCTAAGAACACTCGCGGTGTACTGAAATGTTTGTACGGGGTGTCCTGAAGACACTGTCCGTATTGTTCTCTGGCAAGTTGAATGTGTTCTAAGAACACTCGCGGTGTCCTGAAATGTTCATAAATAAACAAAATGGTGGTGTCCTGAGGACGCTGTCCATATTGTTCATTGTCAAGTTTAAAGTGTTCTAGGAACACTCGCGGTGCCCTGAAATGTTCGAAGGGGGTGTCCTGAAGACACTGTCTGTATTTTTCTCTGGCAAGATGAATGTGTTCTAAGAACACGGGCGATGTCTTGAAATGTTCGAAAATAAACAAAATGGGGGTTTCCTGAGGACGCTGTCTGTATTGTTCGTTGTCAAGTTTAAATTGTTCTAAGAACACTCGCGGTGTCCTGAAATGTTCGTCGGGGGTGTCCTGAAGACGCTGTCCGTATTGTTCTCTGGCAAGTTGAATGTGTTCTAAGAACACTGGTGGTGTCCTGAAATGTTCAAAAATAAACAAAATGGGGGTGTCTTGAGGACTCTGTCCGTATTGTTCGTTGTCAAGTTTAAAGTGTTCTAAGAACACTCGCGGTGTCCTGAAATGTTTGTACGGGGTGTCCTGAAGACACTGTCCGCATTGTTCTCTGGCAAGTTGAATGTGTTCTAAGAACACTCGCGGTGTCCTGAAATGATAGTAAATAAACAAAATGGGGGTGTACTGAGGACACTGTCCGTATTGTTCGTTATCAAGTTTAAAGTGTTCTAAGAACACTCGCAGTGTCCTGAAATGTTCGTAGGGGGTGTCCTGAAGACGCTGTCCGTATTGTTCTCTGGCAAGTTGACTGTGTTCTAAGAACACTTGCGGTGTCCTGAAATGTTCGTAAATAAACAAAATGGGGGTGTCCTGAGGACGCAGTCCGTATTGTTCTCTGGCAAGTTGAATGTGTTCTAAGAGCACTCGTGGTGTTCTGAAATGTTCGTAGGGGGTGTCCTGAAGACACTGTCCGTATTGTTCGATGGGAAGTTGAATGTGTTTTAAGAACACTCGTGGTGTCCTGAAATGTTCGTAAATAAACAAAATGGGGGTGTCCTGAGGACGCTGTCCGTATTGTTCGATGGGAAGTTGAATGTGTTCTAAGAACACTGGCGATGTCCTGAAATGTTCGAAAACAAACAAAATGGGGGTGTCCTCAGGACGCTGTCTGTATTGTTCGTTGTCAAGTTTAAAGTGTTCTAAGAACACTCGCGGTGTCCTGATATGTTCGTAGGGGGTGTCCTGAAGACGCTGTCCGTATTGTTCTCTGGCAAGTTGAATGTGTTCTAAGAACACTGGTGGTGTCCTGAAATGTTCTAAAATAAACAAAATGGGGGTGTCTTGAGGACTGTGTCCGTATCGTTCGTTGTCAAGTTTAAAGTGTTCTAAGAACACTCGCAGTGTCCTGAAATGTTTGTACGGGGTGTCCTGAAGACACTGTCCGTATTGTTCTCTGGCAAGTTGAATGTGTTCTAAGAACACTCGCGGTGTCCTGAAATGTTCATAAATAAACAAAATGGTGGTGTCCTGAGGACGCTGTCCATATTGTTCGTTGTCAAGTTGAAAGTGTTTTAGGAACACTTGCGGTGCCCTGAAATGTTCGAAGGGGGTGTCCTGAAGACACTGTCTGTATTGTTCTCTGGCAAGATGAATGTGTTCTAGGAACACTGGTGGTGTTCTGAAATGTTGGTAAATAAACAAAATGGGGGTGTCCTAAGGACGCTGTCCGTATTGCTTGATGGGAAGTTGAATGTGTTCTAAGAACACTCGCGGTGTCCTGAAATGATCGTAAATAAACAAAATGGGGGTGTACTGAGGACACTGTCCGTATTGTTCGTTGTCAAGCTTAAAGTGTTCTAAGAACACTCGCAGTGTCCTGAAATGTTCGTAGGGGGTGTCCTGAAGACGCTGTCCGTATTGTTCTCTGGCAAGTTGAATGTGTTCTAAGAACACTCGCGGTGTCCTGAAATGTTCGTAAATAAACAAAATGGGGGTGTCCTGAGGACGCTGTCCGTATTGTTCTCTGGCAAGTTGAATGTGTTCTAAGAACACTCGTGGTGTTCTGAAATGTTCGTAGGGGGTGTCCTGAAGACACTGTCCGTATTGTTCTCTGGCAAGTTGAATGTGTTCTAAGAACACTGGTGGTGTCCTGAAATGTTCGTAAATAAACAAAACGGGGGTGTCCTGAGGACGCTGTCCGTATTGTTCGATGGGAAGTTGAATGTGTTCTAAGAACACTGGCGATGTCCTGAAATGTTCGAAAATAAACAAAATGGGGGTGTCCTGAGGACGCTGTCTGTATTGTTCGTTGTCAAGTTTAAAGTGTTCTAAGAACACTCGCGGTGTCCTGAAATGTTCGTAGGGGGTGTCCTGAAGACGCTGTCCGTATTGTTCTCTGGCAAGTTGAATGTGTTCTAAGAACACTGGTGGTGTCCTGAAATGTTGAAAAATAAACAAAATGGGGGTGTCTTGAGGACTGTGTCCGTATTGTTCGTTGTCAAGTTTAAAGTGTTCTAAGAACACTCGCGGTGTACTGAAATGTTTGTACGGGGTGTCCTGAAGACACTGTCTGTATTGTTCTCTGGCAAGTTGAATGTGTTCTAAGAACACTCGCGGTGTCCTGAAATGTTCATAAATAAACAAAATGGTGGTGTCCTGAGGACGCTGTCCATATTGTTCATTGTCAAGTTTAAAGTGTTCTAGGAACACTCGCGGTGCCCTGAAATGTTCGAAGGGGGTGTCCTGAAGACACTGTCTGTATTTTTCTCTGGCAAGATGAATGTGTTCTAAGAACACGGGCGATGTCTTGAAATGTTCGAAAATAAACAAAATGGGGGTTTCCTGAGGACGCTGTCTGTATTGTTCGTTGTCAAGTTTAAATTGTTCTAAGAACACTTGCGGTGTCCTGAAATGTTCGTCGGGGGTGTCCTGAAGACGCTGTCCGTATTGTTCTCTGGCAAGTTGAATGTGTTCTAAGAACACTGGTGGTGTCCTGAAATGTTCAAAAATAAACAAAATGGGGGTGTCTTGAGGACTCTGTCCGTATTGTTCGTTGTCAAGTTTAAAGTGTTCTAAGAACACTCGCGGTGTCCTGAAATGTTTGTACGGGGTGTCCTGAAGACACTGTCCGCATTGTTCTCTGGCAAGTTTAATGTGTTCTAAGAACACTCGCGGTGTCCTGAAATGATAGTAAATAAACAAAATGGGGGTGTACTGAGGACACTATCCGTATTGTTTGTTATCAAGTTTAAAGTGTTCTAAGAACACTCGCAGTGTCCTGAAATGTTCGTAGGGGGTGTCCTGAAGAGGCTGTCCGTATTGTTCTCTGGCAAGTTGACTGTGTTCTAAGAACACTCGCGGTGTCCTGAAATGTTCGTAAATAAACAAAATGGGGGTGTCCTGAGGACGCAGTCCGTATTGTTCTCTGGCAAGTTGAATGTGTTCTAAGAGCACTCGTGGTGTTCTGAAATGTTCGTAGGGGGTGTCCTGAAGACACTGTCCGTATTGTTCGATGGGAAGTTGAATGTGTTTTAAGAACACTCGTGGTGTCCTGAAATGTTCGTAAATAAACAAAACGGGGGTGTCCTGAGGACGCTGTCCGTATTGTTCGATGGGAAGTTGAATGTGTTCTAAGAACACCGGCGATGTCCTGAAATGTTCGAAAATAAACAAAATGGGGGTGTCCTGAGGACGCTGTCTGTATTGTTCGTTGTCAAGTTTAAAGTGTTCTAAGAACACTCGCGGTGTCCTGATATGTTCGTAGGGGGTGTCCTGAAGACGCTGTCCGTATTGTTCTCTGGCAAGTTGAATGTGTTCTAAGAACACTGGTGGTGTCCTGAAATGTTCAAAAATAAACAAAATGGGGGTGTCTTGAGGACTGTGTCCGTATTGTTCGTTGTCAAGTTTAAAGTGTTCTAAGAACACTCGCAGTGTCCTGAAATGTTTGTACGGGGTGTCCTGAAGACACTGTCCGTATTGTTCTCTGGCAAGTTGAATGTGTTCTAAGAACACTCGCGGTGTCCTGAAATGTTCATAAATAAACAAAATGGTGGTGTCCTGAGGACGCTGTCCATATTGTTCGTTGTCAAGTTGAAAGTGTTTTAGGAACACTTGCGGTGCCCTGAAATGTTCGAAGGGGGTGTCCTGAAGACACTGGGCCTCATTACAACCTGCCAGTCCGGGACCGTGCAAAATCCGTGATGGCGGTAAAAACGTTTCCGTGTCCGCAAGGGTGCGGAAAAACAGCACGATTACACGCTGTCGGTCGCGCGCACCACACGGACTCGGAAACGTTGTTACCGCCGTCACGGAATACCCCACGGAAATGGAAATAACGAAGCCACAAGTGGCGCAAAACCCGTTTCCGCCTCCGCCGCCACGGACACGGAACCGGAAATACCATGATCGCCAAAACAGGAAACAGAGAGGCGGCCATCATATAAAAGCACAATCCATTGCCATCCAGAGCCAGCACAAGCACAATCCTGACTCTGAGAAGCCAAAAGGGAGCACCAGCATGTCTGCCAGGATTCCTGCTCAGAGGCAGCGCAAACAGCGCTTCAGCGAGGCGGAGCTAACCGTCTTGGTGGAGCACATTGTGGACAATGCTGAGATGCTGTTCAGCGCCGACCAACGGCGTGCCACACAGCAGCGGAGGAAGGAGGTGTGGGCCGAAGCTGCACGCAAGTGCACCGCTGTGGGCGTGGCAGTGAGGAGCGTGAAGGACTGCCACAAGCGTTGGGACGACCTGAGGCTGAGGGTACGCAACCTCATTTCCACGCACCGCCAACGCAGCAGAGGGACAGGCGGAGGACCCCCTTCCCCACTGAGGCTGCAAGCATGGGAGGAGCGTTGCAGCAGCGTCCTCCACCTAGAGGGAATCCATGGGATTGGGCAGGCTGAGGCAGGAGTGAGCCCACCTGCAGATGCCGGTAAGTGCCCAAACATGAATGCCACATGTAAATATGCAGTTGTGAGTACTGGGCCAAAGGACCCATTAACAACCCCCCCCCCAGGCAGTGCATGTGTGGGCCAAAGGACCCATTAACAACCCCCCCCCAGGCAGTGCATGTGTGGGCCAAAGGACCCATTAACAACCCCCCCCCCCCAGGCAGTGCATGTGTGGGCCAAAGGACCCATTATGATCCGTATGGCAACCAATGTCACTGAATGCAGACACCAGCAATCAGATGCATGTGACTAACACTATTCAATGTACAATCTTAATGACGCATGTGATGCACCCATCTGCCACCACAACAACACTAATTGCATGCCCTTTGTGTCCCCACAGCCGTTTCAAGTGACAGTGATACTGCACAACAGGCCAGCCAATCAGCATTGGCAAGTACACTAGCCACCGCCACCACACAGGAGGATGCTGCCGGCAGTTCTGCACCTCTGGCCACATTACCAGCCACTACAGATGTGCAGCACACCACCACCACCACCAACATCCCCACCATCTCCACACTGGCTGAGTCCAGACAGGTGCCACAGGAACCTATCATGGCCACCCAACAAAACACCGAAGGCAGCAGCACTGCAGAGGGGGCGGCCTGCAGTGATAACAGTGCCCCGCAAGAGCACTCGGAAACGGGGCCACAGGGGGAGATGCCCACATTGGAAGACCTGGGCTCCTTCCATGAGCTGGGGTTCAGCCCCACTTCACTGGGGAGTCCCATGAGGTCGCCCACCCCATCCATGGCCGAACTGAATGCCCGCATGCAGCGGATGGAGGACCAGCAGGCTACCCTCACCCAGCTGGTGGAGAGGCAGCTAGAGGGATCCAGGCTGCAGAGGGAGAGCTACAGCGCCTCAGTGCGTCGCCTGTCGAGGTCCATTGGACGCTTTGCGAGCACCATAGTGACCCTTGCACGCCATGTGCGGGAGGGCAATGACCACACCTCCAGGCTTGTGGAGGCCATGTTGGTTGGCCAACAGGCAAATCTGGCACGGATGCCCTCAATCCCTGATTCTGGCCAATCAAACACTACCACCCCATCCAGCTCCACTACTGCCAGTCCAAGGAGGCGCTCGAGTAGGCTAACGGGTCCCTTGGGCAAGGTTGCACAGAAGCGCACACGGAAGTGATGGCATGTGTGTGGGGCAGTGCAGGACACATGTGGACTACAAGGGTGTGAGAGGGGTGGTCACGTTTGGGTGGTGGGGTAGGTAGTTTTGGGGGTTTGGACAATGGGCTCTGGGTGGGGGTGGGCACGTTTGGGTGGTGGGTGGCCCCGGGTGTACAGCTTCCCTAACCAATGCACCTTCTTCCCTGTTGTTATTACATCAATACATCACCATTTCAAATCAAGACATACATGTGTGGACATTGATCATTTATTTTGCAGTGCAACTATTAATTCATTGTCGTCACCATGTTTGTGCATTACTGTGAATGTGCTGTGACTCAAAAGTAAATGCGAATCAGGGCATCCCGTGCTCTCTGGCCATCATGTGCACCCCCAGGGGGAGGCGGTGCCATCCCATCCCCATCTCCATCTCCATCCCCATCTCCATCCCCATCTCCATCCCCATCCCCATCCCCATCCCCATCCCCATCTCCATCCCCATCCCCATCCCCATCTTCCTCATCTGCGTCTGGTGGCATTGGGATGTTCCTGCGCAGGCATATATTGTGCAGCATGGCACATACCAGCGTGATTTTGCCCGTCTTCACTGGGCTGTACAGCAGTGATCCGCCAGATCTGCTCAGACAGCGGAAACGGGCCTTCAGCAGTCCAAATGTCCTCTCAATCATTCCACGTGTGCGGATATGTGCCCTATTGTATGCCTCTTCATGCCTGTTCCTTGGTCTCCGTACAGGTGTCATCAACCATGGCGTGAGTGCATATCCCGCATCACCTACATGGGATGTAGATGGGGGAACATGTCAGTGTTTGTGGCATCATGTCCTCATCTGCTGCTGTGCATTCTTGTATCATCATTCATTCATGCATATGAACCATGCAGTGTCTGGAGGTATGTTTTGGCCATCACGAGGAATGTCGCTGACTGCATATGGGCCTACACATTAACTTGCATGTTTGCTGTGCCCTGCGGGTGACATTTGATTGTGTGCATGTCATGGTGCAGTGCTGTCCACACATGGCAGAGTGACTCCACTGTACGGAAGTAGTAAATACTCGTCGTATCATTTACACGCCTCTCGTGCTTTTTGGGGCAGTGTTTCAATTGAGGGTGGGTGTCTGCAGTGGCACAGGGTTCATGGGACAGTGACGGGATTGGCTGTGGCAGCGTGTGCACGGGCACATTGTGGTGCCCTGTCATGTCTTCCTTCATGATGTTTGGCATCCGCTGTGTATTTGGTAGATGGAAGGGGGGTGATGCATGTGCGGTCACCGCGGCACACTCACAATGCTCATTGCCTGGACACACACACACCACTCGGACAGGGTTGTAGCATCGTCAGCTGTACTCACCCAATAGCCAGGTGCTTTGTCCGGCATAGCGTTCCATGTACCGTGGCAACGTGGAATTCCGCAGTACCATTGAGTCATGTGATGAGCCTGGGAAACGTGCGCAGCAGTGTGTAATCAGTTGCATGGCATCACAAACCATCTGGACATTCAAAGAGTGATACTGTTTCCTATTGCGGAACACCGCCTCAATTGCATGTGGTACTGTCAGCTCGACGTGGGTGCAGTCAACTGCGCCTATGCAATTTGGCATGCCTGCTATGGCATGGAAGGCCAACTTGGTGGCAATGACCCCGGGGAGGGTGCGGGGTAGGGCTATGTGTTCCGACACATGGCGCAACATGGCATCCAGTACCTGTACCAGGACTTTTGAGAAACACGGTTGTGATATGCCGTGCAGCTCACCAACCGTGTGTTGATAGGTGCCAGTGCCAAGGAAATGCAGAACTGAGACAACCTTCAAGAGGGGGGGATGGCGGTGGGGGTGTCAATTAGGCTGCTGATGTTGTCCTCAATCATGGCGGTGATGTGCATGATTGTTGCACGGTCCAGCCGGTATAGGGTGTGGATCTGTCCTGGGGTGAGGTTCCAGGGTGAGGCCCTGATGCGTGGTATTGGTGGCTGGCGGCGGGGTCGGGCTGGCTGGGCAATGGGGTTTGCCATAGCTGCAGGGTTGGCTGGTTGCCGCCTGCGCCTCCTCCGCCTACGCCTCCTCCTCTGCGCCATTGCTGCCACCATGTGCAGTACTGCCTGTTGGTTGAGTAGGCCCAGTCCCAGTGCTACTAGCCCTGCTGCCTGCATGGTTCTGTGTTGTGTTGGGCTGGGTGTGGCCCTTTTGTAGGCTCCCAGTGGCCTGCTAGGTCCAGCTGGGCTGATTTGGTGCACCTGTGCCCTGATTCAGTTCAGCCGGCAGTGTATAACGCCATGTTCGCGGTGGCGGCGGTTCCGCCACCGTGATCACGGTATTTCCGCCATTTTTTTCCCGGTATTTCCGTGTCCGCGCTAGTTGTGATGCTCACGGTGTTTCGTGTTGCCGGTAACGGAGGGGTTTCCGTGCAGGCGGAATTAAGGGGAACCCTATTTCCGCGGTGGCGGTTTAGGGTGGTGCTATTACCGGGGCCGCGGGTCATGATTGCGCGGACATGCAAACGGTGCCGGTATGGTTTTACCGGCAGTGTTAATTCCGGACCGGAGTACTTGTAATGAGGCCCACTGTCTGTATTGTTCTCTGGCAAGATGAATGTGTTCTAAGAACACTGGTGGTGTTCTGAAATGTTGGTAAATAAACAAAATGGGGGTGTCCTAAGGACGCTGTCCGTATTGCTTGATGGGAAGTTGAATGTGTTCTAAGAACACTCGCGGTGTCCTGAAATGATCGTAAATAAACAAAATGGGGGTGTACTGAGGACACTGTCCGTATTGTTCGTTGTCAAGTTTAAAGTGTTCTAAGAACACTCGCAGTGTCCTGAAATGTTCGTAGGGGGTGTCCTGAAGACGCTGTCTGTATTGTTCTCTGGCAAGTTGAATGTGTTCTAAGAACACTCGCGGTGTCCTGAAATGTTCGTAAATAAACAAAATGGGGGTGTCCTGAGGACGCTGTCCGTATTGTTCTCTGGCAAGTTGAATGTGTTCTAAGAACACTCGTGGTGTTCTGAAATGTTCGTAGGGGGTGTCCTGAAGACACTGTCCGTATTGTTCTCTGGCAAGTTGAATGTGTTCTAAGAACACTGGTGGTGTCCTGAAATGTTCGTAAATAAACAAAACGGGGGTGTCCTGAGGACGCTGTCCGTATTGTTCGATGGGAAGTTGAATGTGTTCTAAGAACACTGGCGATGTCCTGAAATGTTCGAAAATAAACAAAATGGGGGTGTCCTGAGGACGCTGTCTGTATTGTTCGTTGTCAAGTTTAAAGTGTTCTAAGAACACTCGCGGTGTCCTGAAATGTTCGTAGGGGGTGTCCTGAAGACGCTGTCCGTATTGTTCTCTGGCAAGTTGAATGTGTTCTAAGAACACTGGTGGTGTCCTGAAATGTTGAAAAATAAACAAAATAGGGGTGTCTTGAGGACTGTGTCCGTATTGTTCGTTGTCAAGTTTAAAGTGTTCTAAGAACACTCGCGGTGTACTGAAATGTTTGTACGGGGTGTCCTGAAGACACTGTCCGTATTGTTCTCTGGCAAGTTGAATGTGTTCTAAGAACACTCGCGGTGTCCTGAAATGTTCATAAATAAACAAAATGGTGGTGTCCTGAGGACGCTGTCCATATTGTTCATTGTCAAGTTTAAAGTGTTCTAGGAACACTCGCGGTGCCCTGAAATGTTCGAAGGGGGTGTCCTGAAGACACTGTCTGTATTTTTCTCTGGCAAGATGAATGTGTTCTAAGAACACGGGCGATGTCTTGAAATGTTCGAAAATAAACAAAATGGGGGTTTCCTGAGGACGCTGTCTGTATTGTTCGTTGTCAAGTTTAAATTGTTCTAAGAACACTCGCGGTGTCCTGAAATGTTCGTCGGGGGTGTCCTGAAGACGCTGTCCGTATTGTTCTCTGGCAAGTTGAATGTGTTCTAAGAACACTGGTGGTGTCCTGAAATGTTCAAAAATAAACAAAATGGGGGTGTCTTGAGGACTCTGTCCGTATTGTTCGTTGTCAAGTTTAAAGTGTTCTAAGAACACTCGCGGTGTCCTGAAATGTTTGTACGGGGTGTCCTGAAGACACTGTCTGCATTGTTCTCTGGCAAGTTGAATGTGTTCTAAGAACACTCGCGGTGTCCTGAAATGATAGTAAATAAACAAAATGGGGGTGTACTGAGGACACTATCCGTATTGTTTGTTATCAAGTTTAAAGTGTTCTAAGAACACTCGCAGTGTCCTGAAATGTTCGTAGGGGGTGTCCTGAAGACGCTGTCCGTATTGTTCTCTGGCAAGTTGACTGTGTTCTAAGAACACTCGCGGTGTCCTGAAATGTTCGTAAATAAACAAAATGGGGGTGTCCTGAGGACGCAGTCCGTATTGTTCTCTGGCAAGTTGAATGTGTTCTAAGAGCACTCGTGGTGTTCTGAAATGTTCGTAGGGGGTGTCCTGAAGACACTGTCCGTATTGTTCGATGGGAAGTTGAATGTGTTTTAAGAACACTCGTGGTGTCCTGAAATGTTCGTAAATAAACAAAACGGGGGTGTCCTGAGGACGCTGTCCGTATTGTTCGTTGTCAAGTTTAAAGTGTTCTAAGAACACTCGCGGTGTCCTGATATGTTCGTAGGGGGTGTCCTGAAGACGCTGTCCGTATTGTTCTCTGGCAAGTTGAATGTGTTCTAAGAACACTGGTGGTGTCCTGAAATGTTCAAAAATAAACAAAATGGGGGTGTCTTGAGGACTGTGTCCGTATTGTTCGTTGTCAAGTTTAAAGTGTTCTAAGAACACTCGCAGTGTCCTGAAATGTTTGTACGGGGTGTCCTGAAGACACTGTCCGTATTGTTCTCTGGCAAGTTGAATGTGTTCTAAGAACACTCGCGGTGTCCTGAAATGTTCATAAATAAACAAAATGGTGGTGTCCTGAGGACGCTGTCCATATTGTTCGTTGTCAAGTTGAAAGTGTTTTAGGAACACTTGCGGTGCCCTGAAATGTTCGAAGGGGGTGTCCTGAAGACACTGTCTGTATTGTTCTCTGGCAAGATGAATGTGTTCTAAGAACACTGGTGGTGTTCTGAAATGTTGGTAAATAAACAAAATGGGGGTGTCCTAAGGACGCTGTCCGTATTGCTTGATGGGAAGTTGAATGTGTTCTAAGAACACTCGCGGTGTCCTGAAATGATCGTAAATAAACAAAATGGGGGTGTACTGAGGACACTGTCCGTATTGTTCGTTGTCAAGTTTAAAGTGTTCTAAGAACACTCGCGGTGTCCTGATATGTTCGTAGGGGGTGTCCTGAAGACGCTGTCCGTATTGTTCTCTGGCAAGTTGAATGTGTTCTAAGAACACTGGTGGTGTCCTGAAATGTTCAAAAATAAACAAAATGGGGGTGTCTTGAGGACTGTGTCCGTATTGTTCGTTGTCAAGTTTAAAGTGTTCTAAGAACACTCGCAGTGTCCTGAAATGTTTGTACGGGGTGTCCTGAAGACACTGTCCGTATTGTTCTCTGGCAAGTTGAATGTGTTCTAAGAACACTCGCGGTGTCCTGAAATGTTCATAAATAAACAAAATGGTGGTGTCCTGAGGACGCTGTCCATATTGTTCGTTGTCAAGTTGAAAGTGTTTTAGGAACACTTGCGGTGCCCTGAAATGTTCGAAGGGGGTGTCCTGAAGACACTGTCTGTATTGTTCTCTGGCAAGATGAATGTGTTCTAAGAACACTGGTGGTGTTCTGAAATGTTGGTAAATAAACAAAATGGGGGTGTCCTAAGGACGCTGTCCGTATTGCTTGATGGGAAGTTGAATGTGTTCTAAGAACACTCGCGGTGTCCTGAAATGATCGTAAATAAACAAAATGGGGGTGTACTGAGGACACTGTCCGTATTGTTCGTTGTCAAGTTTAAAGTGTTCTAAGAACACTCGCGGTGTCCTGATATGTTCGTAGGGGGTGTCCTGAAGACGCTGTCCGTATTGTTCTCTGGCAAGTTGAATGTGTTCTAAGAACACTGGTGGTGTCCTGAAATGTTCAAAAATAAACAAAATGGGGGTGTCTTGAGGACTGTGTCCGTATTGTTCGTTGTCAAGTTTAAAGTGTTCTAAGAACACTCGCAGTGTCCTGAAATGTTTGTACGGGGTGTCCTGAAGACACTGTCCGTATTGTTCTCTGGCAAGTTGAATGTGTTCTAAGAACACTCGCGGTGTCCTGAAATGTTCATAAATAAACAAAATGGTGGTGTCCTGAGGACGCTGTCCATATTGTTCGTTGTCAAGTTGAAAGTGTTTTAGGAACACTTGCGGTGCCCTGAAATGTTCGAAGGGGGTGTCCTGAAGACACTGTCTGTATTGTTCTCTGGCAAGATGAATGTGTTCTAAGAACACTGGTGGTGTTCTGAAATGTTGGTAAATAAACAAAATGGGGGTGTCCTAAGGACGCTGTCCGTATTGCTTGATGGGAAGTTGAATGTGTTCTAAGAACACTCGCGGTGTCCTGAAATGATCGTAAATAAACAAAATGGGGGTGTACTGAGGACACTGTCCGTATTGTTCGTTGTCAAGTTTAAAGTGTTCTAAGAACACTTGCAGTGTCCTGAAATGTTCGTAGGGGGTGTCCTGAAGACGCTGTCTGTATTGTTCTCTGGCAAGTTGAATGTGTTCTAAGAACACTCGCGGTGTCCTGAAATGTTCGTAAATAAACAAAATGGGGGTGTCCTGAGGACGCTGTCCGTATTGTTCTCTGGCAAGTTGAATGTGTTCTAAGAACACTCGTGGTGTTCTGAAATGTTCGTAGGGGGTGTCCTGAAGGCGCTGTCCGTATTGTTCTCTGGCAAGTTGAATGTGTTCTAAGAACACTGGTGCTGTTCTGAAATGTTCGTAAATAAACAAAATGGGGGTGTCCTGAGGACGCTGTCCGTATTGTTCGATGCGAAGTTGAAGGTGTTCTAAGAACACTGGCGATGTCCTGAAATGTTCGAAAATAAACAAGATGGGGGTGTCCTGAGGACGCTGTCTGTATTGTTCGTTGTCAAGTTTAAAGTGTTCTAAGAACACTCGCCGTGTCGTGAAATGTTCGTAGGGGGTGTCCTGAAGACGCTGTCTGTATTGTTCTCTGGCAAGTTGAATGTTTTCTAAGAACACTGGTGGTGTCCTGAAATGTTCAAAAATAAACAAAATGGGGGTGTCTTGAGGACTCTGTCCGTATTGTTCGTTGTCAAGTTTAAAGTGTTCTAAGAACACTCGCGGTGTCCTGAAGTGTTTGTAGGGGGTGTCCTGAAGACACTGTCCGTATTTTTCTCTGGCAAGTTGAATGTGTTCTAAGAACACTCGCGGTGTCCTGAAATGTTCATAAATAAACAAAATGGTGGTGTCCTGAGGACGCTGTCCGTATTGTTCGTTGTCAAGTTTAAAGTGTTCTAGGAACACTCGCGGTGCCGTGAATTGTTCGTAGGGGGTGTCCTGAAGACGCCATCCCTATTCTTCTCTGGCAAGTTGAATGTGTTCTAAGAACACTGGTGGTGTCCTGAAATGTCCATAAAAAAAACAAAATGGGGGTGTCCAGAGGACTCTGTCCGTATTGTTCAATGGCAAGTTGAATGTGTTCTAGGACACTGCCGGTGTCCTAAAATGTTGTAGGGGGTGCCCTGAAGAAGCTGTCCCTATTGTTCTCTGGCAAGTTGAATGTGTTCTAAGAACACTGGCGGTGTCCTGAAATGATCGTAAATAAACAAAATGAGGGTGTCCTGAGGACGCTGTCCGTATTGTTCATTGTCAAGTTTAAACTGTTCTAGGAACACTCACGGTGTCCTGAAATGTTCGTAGGGGGTGTCCTGAAGACGTTGTCTGTATTGTTCTCTGGCAAGTTGAATGTGTTCTAAAAACACTGGCGGTGTCCTGAAATGTTCGAAAATAAACAAAATGGGGGTGTCCTGAGGACGCTGCCCGTATTGTTCGTTGTCAAGTTTAAAGTGTTCTAAGAACACTCGCGGTGTCCTGAAATGTTCGTAGGGGGTGTCCTTAAGGCGCTGTCCGTATTGTTCTCTGGCAAGTTGAATGTGTTCTAAGAACATTCGTGGTATCCTGAAATGTTCATAAATAAACAAAATGGGGGTGTCCTGAGGACGCTGTCCGTATTGTTCGATGGCAAGTTGAATGTGTTCTAAGAACACTCGCGGTGTCCTGAAATGTTAGCAAATAAGCAAAATGGGGGTCTTCTGAGGACGCTGTCCGTATTGTTCGTTGTCAAGTTGAAAGTGTTCTAAGAACTGTCGTGGTGTCCTGAAATGTTCGTAGGGGGTGTCCTGAAGACGCTGTCCGTATTGTTCGCTGGCAAGTTGAAAGTGTTCTAAGAACACTCATAATGTCCGCGGACATTAAAAGTTTCCATACGCCATAGTTGCACCCAAGACTCTATGCCCTGGCCACAACCACCACAGCATATCACACTTATAGTTGCTTATAACTTTGAGTCAAAAAGAAATTTATAAGGAACAAAGTTATAAGCCATTATGGGTGTGATATGCTGCGATGGTTGTACTTATTATAATATACTTACTGTTTGGTTTAGTAACTGGAGAACATGTATTTTTTGTTCATTTCTGTGATTAAAGAAAATAGTATGTTAGTATTAGTATTTTGTAATGACTTATTACATTGTATAATCAACCTTTTTTTTTGGACCCTCATATTTAGTAGATTACAAACCAGAGTACTGTGCAATTTACTCAGTTTCTGTGTTTGTTGATAAAGTCATTGGGTCTGTGGGAGAAAAAAAATCCATATTGGATTAAAAAAAAAACTTTTTCTGTTATGCTACAGTTTATTTGTTTGTTTGTTTTCAGTGTTCATTTGTTGTTTCTGGCTAATGCTTTATACATTGACTTGTTGCAGTTTTTTGGAGCAGTAAAATATTATTTATTTGTTTGGATATTGTAAAATTTGGAGTAGTTAGATACCAGTAGGCGTATTCTAACAGTTTATTTTTTTATATATTTTAGTGGTATTGATTTATATGTTTGGATATTGTTACATTTTGGGACAGTTAGATACCAATTGGTGTATTCTAACTGTCTATTTTTGTGCTCTAATTTAGTGGTATTCATTTATCTGATTAATTGTTGTGGAATCTTTGGGCAGTTAGATAGCTTTTGGAATATTTTAACAGTTTATATTTTTTTACTACAAGTTTACTCAAGGTTTAAGTACAGTTTAGTTATCAAATGTTGGTTTTAAGAACATTAAATAGGCATTTGTAAGATTTTCTGGTAATCTCTGCTTTAGAGTAAAGGTACTATTATTACATTCAAACCATCCACATTTTGTTTTTATATATACAGTGTACTTCCCTGAATTGGTTGTGGCTCCTGCGTGGTAGATTATACCTATTGTTGTGAAGGTTTTCTTACCAAGTGATATTTGACCATGTGTGAATCCAGTCAGCTTGCAGTTGTTTTTGGTACAATCTGCATTGTAACGTAGGAGCATCAGTATTACGTATTTACTATGTGTTTGTATTACTAACGTGGAGCGATTATCCGAATTGCAGGTAGTACATAATCTACCATGGTTTGCATTTTGTACAAGTTGCTGAAATTGAATGGATTCACAATTAGGTATTGATATATATATATGAAGTGTTCATTGGGGATTTCTTCTTGTGTCACATTGGTACAGATAGTGCATGTATGTTTCCACATGTATGAAATCTGGAAGATTTCATTGATAGGTATGTTTTTATTTTCCAGTACTTGTAGTAAGTACATTAGAAATTCATGTGGATCTTCCTGTGAGTTTATAGTGAATTTAACCATTCTAGCACAGTAGTCCAATTGTTCTCTTATTCCATAAACACTATACGTGTTATCAGGATTGTTTGTTGCATTTCTGTGAAGTACTAACATTTGCAAACACAATTGGTCTGTACTGTGAAAGTAAATGTTGTCAACAATTGGTGGCAATTGAAATAGAATATTTTTGCTATGTTTGCGTAGCAACTTACTCCAACTATATTTGATAATTTAAATGGACCAGGTAGTTCTGTATCTGATTGATTTTCTTTTAGTTTGTCTTCCTTCTTTGATGAAGTACCTGGTTTACTTTCCCTAATGGGTTCTTTTATGTTTGTGGTACTTGATGAAGTTTTAGTTTCTTTTACTCTCTTTGGAGGATTTGCAGTGACATCCTGTTGCATTTCTATTTGATTTAGTTTTCTTTTAGAACGTTTTACATTTTGCGGTACAGAATATGTTTTTAGATGGGGGTTGTATAGTGAGCGAAGTCTATTGTATTCTAAAATGCAAGGAATATCAGCGTTTACTTTACTTGCATAAAAGTTGATTAGAAATAAACCGTCAAGTGTACGTAAGCATGATAGTGCTACGTAGCTCATGCCTTCTTTAAAGACTGTGTTACCAATGTCTATCATTGCTTTGTCTAGGGTAAGACCATGTGATTTATGAATGGTGACTATGTATGCAAGAGTTAGAGAAAATTGTTCTCTGCGTACATATATGTCTTTGAAGAGAAGGAATCAAGCTGTTGAGCGTCCTATCCTTTTTACTTCTGAAAGTTTGTCAAAGAGAATATTGACAAACTGAATTTTGTTGTCACATGGGTATGTTTGAAAGCCAACAACTGTACCCAGTGCTCCATTAACTAGTCCTTGGTCCACTTCAAGGATACGTTTAAGCATTACTCTGCAATTTAAGGATAATTTTAATATCTTTTCCAAGCCTGCTGTGTTTCAGATTGATTTTTCTAAACTATTTAGTCTTGTTGTGGCTTGCTCACACATGGGTAGTGTCATACCATGTACATCTAGTTTGTCTGTGGCGCTAATTTCCATTATTGGTTGCATTTCTTTACTTAACATTATTTCATTGAATTTTAAACAGCACGCAAGAGTTGGCATTGAGGCCATACAATTGACATTTTTTTGGGCTAATTGTTCCATAACATCTGTAGCACATGCATTATCACCATAAAGTGAATGAATGTGTTGGGTTTTCAATATTGCTTCTGCTTCTTTAGAAAGTACACCAACTCTGAAACTTTTTAAGATGTTGGCATAAGTGAGATCTGTAGATTGCCGCATGTTTTCTCTTAATTCTCTGTATTGGAAATGTTGCCAAAGGTTGACATTTCCAATGCTGCCAACAGTTTTACGGCAGAGTTTGTGTCCTAATGTTTTAAAAATAGGCTCACCTTTTACTGGTGTCAATTGAAGAAGATCTCCGAAAACAATAATGTGTTTTCCTGCAAAGAGCTCTTCATAGTTTGTTTGAGTACTTCTTGTAATCTGAGGTGAATCAAAGCCAACACTAGGTTGGACACCATGCTCACTTCATCTATTAGTAGCATTTTCATTTGTCTCAATACTCTGAGTAGTTCCACTGCAGCTTCTATAGAAAGTTTGTAATAGTCTAATTTGTTTTGGTGTTCTACTGGCAGGAGTAGTAATCGGTGTAAAGTGACACAACCTACGTTGTAGGTAGCTACACCTGTGGGGGCAGTGACAACAGCTGACAGTTTGTTGTTTGTCAATGGTTGAAGGAACTTACTGATGATTTTGATTAGGAATGTTTTGACAGAACCAGCTTCACCTTTGATGTACAATAGTATAGGTTTGTAATTTTGGCAGGTGCATTCTTTGTTTTCATGTTGTACACCATGTGCAATTTCTTTTGTTACTTCTTGAAAAATGCTACATTGCTCATTGTTTAGTTTTGATTCTAGTATAGTTAAGTCTTCTTTATCTTCATATTGAGGCATACTTCTGCCATAGCTAATTCTGCCTCATTTGCTATTAGTGGCTCTCCCAGTGGTTCTTGGCTTCCTGTTACAGAAGGTTGACTACTGTCAGGAGTGTCCTTATCTAGTTGGGCCTGGAGTTCTTCTTCGTGTTGAAGTTCATTGTGCAACATTGTTTTGTACTTTGTAAAGTTTACATCAGTTATAGTGCTTTCATTTGCCTTGAAAGCATCTTCATATGAGTCATAGTTATCTAGTATTTCTTCTTCTTTTCTCCATGGTTTAAAGAGTTGTAGCAGGGACATGTAATATATTTCTTTATGTTGAGGAGTCTTTAATGACAATTTGATATGATTAATTAAATTTGGTTTGGTGAGTTTTACTAAGCTGCCTTCACAGTTTGTCACTCTGTATATACCTTTTTTTTCATCAGGTTTTATATGTGTAGTTTTGGGCTATGTGGTATAGACACATGGTTTCCAAAGTGGTACTCCTGTTTGGGTAGTATGTGTCCAATAAATAGTTTTTTAAAATGTCTTGGCTGTTGGTATCATGTTTGGCTATTGTTTCCATATCTTCGTATGATTTTAGAACTCTTTTTCTAGATTTAGCTGGACCAAGACTTAGCCATACTATATTTTCAGATTTACCATACAGTGCAGTACCAGTTAAACAATCAGCTGCTTCATAGGATCCACATTCTCTATGGGACAGCATTTTTATGCCCAAGCTGTATAATTTTTGAGATACTGTTTTATCTGATGACAGGTCATTCCAGAGGTCTTGCAGCTCTGTCTTTTCTGCTTTGGTTAAGTATGCTGTGACATATTGTGCAACTGCAGAAGAATTGTCTGCAATGTACTGCACATCTATGTTTGCATTCCATAAGTGGGCAATGATTGCATTGTAATCATTGACATATGTTTCTTCTTCTTTTCTTTTTATGTAATATGTATTTTTAGGTGACTTACCTTTAACACTATGTCTAACTGAAGACATGAGGTTGTTCACTTGACCTGTATTTGTAACTGGTCTAGCGAAACCAAATCGGCATTTGGTGTAGTATGTCCCTTTATTTTTGTATTTGTAACGACAATATTTGCCACATTTGTGTCTTTGAAATTGTAAAATTTGTGCATGAAGATCACTATTTTTGGATGGAATTTCACAAGTGACATATTTTTCAATAAACTGTAAAACAGTGGCATCACTGTCTTGAAGTGTTGCACTTCTCCAAGGGGAGGAACAGTTTTATTACAAATAAAATGTAGCATAGCAATGAAGCGATGGTGAAAATATCTTGAAACATTAACAGGATCCAGAGAACAAAGTTCTTCAGGTGTTAGTATATCTACTTTTGTTTTGTTTTTGTTTGATATGCATAGGAAATCATGTAAATCTTCCCATGCATATTCTGCACAACGTAATGTAACAAACCAAGTGGGTGGCCCAAGGTTTCTGATCATACAACGTACATCTCCATGACGTCGAAACCAGTCTCTTTAGTACCACGCATATTTGCTAATAGATTTATAATATTTGATTGTAAAACCTCATCTTTTGTTGCACTTTTTGTAATAATTGTGTAGCTGTCATATTTTGAAAGTGGGATCCTGATTTTAATATGTGTGCAACTCCGTAACATAAAGTTGCTAGTGCTAGTTCACTTTCAAAGAGTAGGTGGAATATGTATTACACATTTTGTCTAAATCTGGGATCTTCAGAATACATCCGTAATGAGCGGTATTCTGATGCTGATATTTGAATAGGTCTATCATCGTACCTTCCTCCCTTGCCAGTTGGAAAGAGTAGAGGAAAAGAACGTGCTTATATACTTTTTTCCCATATGCTGATTGGTGATCCTTTTGTTTGAAGCATTTGGTATGTTTCCAGTGCATCTTCTATGGTGTCATTAGAGTGCAATGGATGATGTGTATAATGGTCTAAAGTGTTTGATATTGTAGCAGGATCTAGGAGCTCAAATTGACCATCTTCTTGTGTCTCTTGAATTATTTCAGTTGTATCCTTCAAGTTTTCTTCAATATTAATTTCTTTGTAATATTCATTATTCTCTTTAAGATATTGCAAGGCTTCTCTAACTTTATGTAAATCTACCAGCTGTTGCCAAATTTGTTTGTCTTTTGTAGGTACTCCATTTACCAAGATAATTAAAGATTGTTGCATTGGACGTTGCACTCCTAGATTCTTTTACATCTAATGGTAAATACACTACTTTTCCACGAATACCTTTCACGAATTCAGAGGGAGGTAATTTTGCAGTTTTTGGTTGAAGGCGTATTATTGCTTGAAATGGGTGCACTGTTTGAATTATGTTGCTCTCATATAAATTAAGTTGTGGAAGGGGCTTTGGTAGTGGATATAATTCCAAATTATTTGTGATAGCACGTGAAGGAGTTTGGTTGTTGTAAAGTTTTGTAGTGCAGTAACTACAAAGTATTACGGGGTCAGTTATTTCGTATTTGATTTCCGCTATAAGGTAGAGAGCTAATTCAAACCATTTAGAATCTTCATTGTCTTCTATTTTGTATGATAGGTCTACAGTTTTTGTGTTACTTTTATAAAAAGTTCTGCGGCAACATACACACATGGTTTGGTACTTCAGCTGATGTACTTTTAAATTTTAGTATTTCTTTTTTGTATGTGTGTAGTAAAAGGTTGCCGTGTGTAGAATTGTTACTAATTTGGTTTACAGCTATTTCATTCTGTAAGTGGCTTTCACTTCCAAAATATTTTTTCTGAATATAGTCGATTTCTACTAGTAGGTATTTTGCTGTACCATGTAGAAGCATGTTATTTAAATTGGCTATTGCTAAAGCAGGACTTTTAGCGTAGTACAGTTTATAAAATAGAGTTCTTATAGTTGAATGATGTGTTGATATCCTTTTGATATCATGGAAGGTGGTTTTGCAAGTGGGTCCTGTAATGCAGGCCAATGAATGTCCTTGTAGTCCTGTGTACTTGCGTACTGGACAGGTATCCATATTTTGCAGTAGTTTAATTTTGATTTTGTCTTTGCTTTTCACATATTGATTAAGGAATTGGCATAAAGACTTGAAACATTGTTTGGGAATGTTAAACATTGACGTGCATGGCCATTTGTACACTAGATGTTCTGATTCAGTTGAATGGAGGGGTAATTCTAAGATTTTAGGGCATATTTTTGTAAGGAGTACTTCTTGTTCCATTATGGTATTATTAACTTTTTCATAACCTCGACCACTGCTATGTATGGCAATTGTATTTGTTTGCTTTTATTTGTACGCTTCTTCATTAAAGTATGGTTCTGTGCTTGTAGTGTGACTTCATTCACCTCTGCAGATGCTTAAGAAGTTCTTTCTGTTGACATTTCGTTTATTGAGAAGTTTTTTTTGTGTAATTTAGTTATTAGTTTTGTTAGTGGTTTCATTTTGTTTAACACTAAAATAAATAGTTTTCTTTTGTGAAGAATTGCACTGTCTATCAACGCTTCTAAGATCATTTTCCTACGATAGGTTTTAAACGTTGAACCTGGTTTCTCTCCTGTTTTTATAAGTTTTTGAAGGACTTTGTGACGGAACATTTTGGATAAAATACTTTTCTTCGTATGATTACTTTGAACTATATCAAGATTTAAAGAAGCAGTTTTATCTGTAGTGATAGCTGATTTTCTGTTAATTGTTTTTTGGTTTGGTTTACATTTTGATAGAGGAGGCAAAGTTTTGGTACTTGAAAACTTCTTTTGTTTCACTAAATGACTATATTAGCTGTTTTGTTTCAACTTTTTTTACACATTGTGCTAGAGATGGATGCTTATGTTGGACACTTTTATTTTCATTAGCTCTACTTCTGCGTTGCTTTTTACGGACTTGATTTTTGGTAGGCATTCTTTAGGGTCTGTTGAAAAAAATAAAGAAGGTATGGGTTGGGGTGTTCTGCAATGTATGTGTGCTGTGTGCATGAGTGTTTGAGTAAGATGATAAAGATGTATGTAATGGTGTGTGATTGTGCATTGGGAACTACAACTAGTAGGGATGGGTATCATTGAATTAATGTGTTACTAAACTGGGGTTCAGAGGACAGAAAAAAGTAAGCTAGTTGTGTGGTGAAGTATAAATAGTATATCTAATGCTATACAATTAAAACAGTTGTTTGTTCTATAACTTCTAAATTCTAGCGGTTGAGTTGGGTAATTTGTGTGTCGAAAAATAGGAATTGGTGGGCCATTCTGACTGTAAATCGCTGTTTAAGACATGGGAATTTGTGGACAGAATGGTTCAGAATCTCTATTTTTAGGCACAGAAATAGCATGAATTAAGGACTGTAAGGACAGTGTGTTCGAGTAATAATACAAATATTATGGTGATATTTGACTTACTTTTTTTCTAAAATGAGCAGGTTACTTCTTAGTTCTTCTTTGTACTTCAAATTCGGCTGCTTCTTTTCAGGAGAATGGTCTTCACTGCAATTATAAAAGAAACAAATTAGTAATTTTGTTTGTATATAGCACTGTTTTTAATTTTTAATTGGCATCCTCAGCGCCTTTCTCAAAACCATTAAAACTATCTTATTTACATAAGTACTTTGCACCAGTTGAATACATATGATATGTTCTTAATGAACACATTGTATTGCAATTACTAACTGTAGCAAACAAAATATCTTTACTATGTCTTGTGAAATGTATAATGTAGCACTGAATACCATTATTCCTGTAACTAAGCTCTTTCAAGTAATAGTGCCCCAATGTAATGGGCTGCTTGTCCTATATAAATGTAAGTAATTAAATAAATAAATAAATTTAAAAAATATGTAATTGTACAAGTATTATTATTTGAGATTTGAATATAGAGTGTGCATGCAATTTTGTTTGACTATATCGAGTCTATATATTTCATTTCAAAAATGTTAGTTTAACATGATTTGAGTGTGTTTGTGTATAAAGAAATTAAATAATATAAAGGTTTGTAAGTGACAGTTGATTTTCGGAGATTGAAAAAAAGACAGTAGATTCATTTTACAGATTATACAAGCTAAAAGTCAGTTAGAAAATGTGTTTATGTACTGTACAGAAAATATGCATACCTGTAGTTTGTGTTCATGCATATGGATATGCATGGAGCTGCAAGTAGAAATCTTGGAGACTTGTACAGTATTTCTTGTAGATGGTGCTTGCCAATGATATGACACTTGTACTCAGAGAGATTCACAGTACATTTGCAGTGCTGATCTATGTTGATGCAGTTAGATGTAGAGGACTTGAATGTGATTGGTGGATGGTAATGTGATTTCTTAGCTACATCCAATGAGGGAACAGCATAGAGAAAGAAGTGGAAATGGTAGAAGGGCTGTTCATATTACGATATGTCCGCGGACATGGCGGTAGTTCGCGGACATCAGGTGTTACATCAGGGGATTTTTGGGTTCAGAAGCCATGCAAATGAGAATGAGCGCTGAAATGGATTGGTCAGGAAAGTTTAGTGGGTGTGTTGTGCCAGGAGAGAGTTTCTCAGATACTCTTTTTGCTGAGAGAAGAACAGATAGCTATGGCTGTGTGTTTCAGAAAACAGATTGTTTGGATTTTGGGAGACTCGTGGATACATTGGCTGAAGGTTTATTCAGAAACCTGTGGAGTAGCTGTAGATCTTGGATTCCCACATGTGGAAGTACACTGGCATCGAGTATGTGAAATGAAGTGGTTGGACTTGTTACCTCTCTGTGCTACTTTGGAGACAGAGCAACATCCAGATATAATTATAATTAATTGTGGAGGGAACAGTTTAGGACATGTGTCTGGAATTTCTTTACAATTTGCAATGAAAGAAGGATTTAGGAAGATCATGGACATGTTTCCAAATTCTCAAGTACATTTTTCACGGATTGCGCAGAGACAAATGTGGCTTTGTTCTTCTTCATTTGGTCCACAAATGGAGAAAGCAAGGCGCAATGTCAATAAGGCTGTTTGTGCCTTTCTAAGAGATTTTGTCATGTCCTCTTTTCACAATCAAAATATTTTGTTTCGTAGTACATATATTTTTTGCAGAGATGGAGTACATCTAACTTATGCTGGCAATCAGATTTTTCTAAGAAACATACAAAATGCATTGCGACCTTTTTTAAAATTACAGCATCCATTTTGAAGTAGGTATTGAGTATTTATAATTCTTGAAACACAAACACCTCCCAAAGGCTCTTTTCAGTGCCACCACTTCCTCCCAGAGAAAATTGCAATGCTTATGATAGGGTAGCACCCCAAAATTTTAGATGTCCGCGGACTACAAAAAAATACAAACGGACCTGCTTCATTTATTTTCACTTCTATTTTTTAACTGTGAAAGGCGGCTCTGAAAAGAGCCTTATTTTCTTTTATTTTTGTTATTTTATATTTTATTTGGTTTTTTATACACGACACACTAGGAGAGGAGGGTAAAGGAAGGTAAAGGGGGGACACAAACCATGGGGATAAGAAAGGGCGAACTGAGAGAGGAAGATGTAGAGTGGGTTTTATTTGGGTAGTGAGCAGGTCTTCTCGTGCTCTGAGACAATAGTCTCAAAAGCACTACAAAGTCGCTCCCCCCTGCAGAGTACTGTGTCGCAGTACATACACACAATTGTGACCCTCGAAAGGTAAGGGTCATCATCATTATGTATGGCCTGTGAGGCAGCTTGAGGAAGACGCTGTCCCACAGAGGTGTCCCTTGTGGTGACAGGATCGGAAACGGAAGATGAAGTAGAGGAAATCAACCTACTACGCTCCTCGCAAGGTACATCTCTGCGAATGGCCCCAGAGTGAAATGACCTGAGGTGTCGCTTCATGGTTGTGGTCCCAAAGCTGTACGAACCATGCCTCCCACGATTGAGTACCATTTTGCACTCATTGCAGGTGACTCGGTTCACATGAGCCTTAGGACCATTCCCATGAATGGTAAATAACCGCCACACCCAAGATTCACGCCTAGTGCGGGTAGTAGGGATTTCCACTATCTCATTCTCGTCATCCTCTTCTTCCTCCTCTGCATCCTCACTCCTGTCCCCTCCTGTCCCCTCTTCAGGCCCTTGGGGAGGTGGTGGTGGTGGAGGGGGTGGGGGTGGTGCTGAAGCAGGTGCAGCAACCGGTGGCAGTAGGTGGCAGCAGTTCGATGATGGTGTAATCTGCAGGTGGCAGCAGAAATTGCTGTGTTCTGAAGAATAGCCAGAAACACAATGATAATAAGCTCTAGGGCGTGGTCTTTTATAGGGGTGCTTGTACGCGGTTCACGGACATGCGCGCTGTCCGCGGACAGATAGAGCACAATAAAATGTTCAAAGGTTTCAAAAAGTATGTAGAAACTCAGGATTAGTATGTGGGACTTGTGCTATGGTGAGTTTTTATTGAGAAATATTGTGGATTACTTGAAAATGTACTTTAAAATTGTTCGGGGACACAAACAGTGTCCGCATTCAGAACACGCGTTCAGCTTGGCCGCGGTCACATGATCGCTCTGCAAACATGTTCGCGAAAGAAGCGGCTGTCCGCAGGACACCAAATGCACTGACACTGGTTTGCGCAGGCGTGTTGATGTACTACGGACACTGTTCGGGTCCTGAAGTAATTAAAAGTGTGTCACACATCAAACAAACAGTTACAGACAACCGTTTGTTCTTAGAACAGTTTAACTTCCTTGCGAACAATACGGACAGACATAGCGTCCTCAGGACACCTCCATTTTCGTTTATTTACGAACATTTCAGGACACTGCTTGTGTTCTTAGAACACTTTCAACTTGGTAGCGAACACTACGGACAGGTATAGTGTTCTTCAGGACACCTCAATTTTCATTTATTTACGAACATTTCAGGACACCACATGTGTTCTAAAAACAGTTTCAACTTGCTAGCAAACAATACGGACAGGTATAGTGTTCTTCAGAACACCCCCATTTTGTTTATTTACGAACATTTCAGGACATCGCGTGTGTTGTAGAACAGTTTCAACTTGCTCGCAAACACTACGGACAGGTATAGTGTTCTTTAGGACACTTCCATTTTTGTTTCTTGAAGAACATTTCAGGACATCGCGTGTGTTCTAGAACAGTTTCAACTTGCTCGCAAACACTACGGACAGGTATAGTGTTCTTTAGGACACTTCCTTTTTCGTTTCATGAAGAACATTTCAGGACACCACGTGTGTTCTAGAACAGTTTCAACCTGCTAGCGAACATTACGGACAGGTATAGTGTTCTTCAGGACACCTCCATTTTCATTTATTTACGAACATTTCAAAACAACCACGCTGTCCGTGGACACCTAAATTGTTTTTTTTAAAAAAACTGAAACTAATTACAACACAATATAAAAATGTTAGTTTATTTAACATATATTATCAATTTATGACAGAGAAGGTGAGGCAGAAACGGAAACAAAAACAGGAGAATTAGGGGTTTCAACATGATTGGTATCAGGTGAAGAAGGGATGGAAGTCTCATCAAAACGTTTTGGGTTATTGAGAGGGTTTGGGGATAATTGACTGGGATATGGTGAGGGGGGACAAGTACATGTGAGACAATGGTATGAGGTTTTTGTTTTAAAATGATCCTCAACAAAAGTTTTCAAATTATAAAATTGGTCAACAATAAATCAATTTTTTCTTTTATGTTTTCAAGAGTGCTATCCGTAACAATTTCTTCAGAGGTATTTTCTATTTTGGTATGCTCTGTACAAAAAAATATATATATGTTAAATATATATCAAATAATAATAATTAAATGGTTTATATTGTAAAGTGTGGACCATTAGCTTCACTATCTTCTGACATTTCATCATGTGGGAAGTGCTCCTCTAGCCATTCCAGAGTACTAGACAATTCTGTGAGGAAAAAAAAAAAAGATAATATATTTTTTTTATCTAATACAGAAAGTTTATAAATATATGAGTAAAATGAAGTACACTTACTTTTTCAGGTAATATATGTTCTGAGTACTCTATAGGTCTGGTCTTGCTCTTAGTTGTGGAGTGTCTGTGAGGTAATTATGTTGGAAGCCAATTTATCTTCATTTGGTATATTCCATTTTAGAACATATTATATTTAAATGAATGGTTAGTGTGTTACATATATGGGTTACATTTCTTATGTATTACTACATATAATATGTATGTGTGCTACTTTGGGAATTTTTTAAATGTTCCTATGTTATAATATAACAATTAAACATACCCCCCCAGACTTTTTAGGTAGTGATACTGTTGTCCGAACATGTCCACGGACATCAAAAAAGTTTGTGAAAATCAAATTCAGTAGAAGGGGTTCAATATGTTCTATATTACATGTACATAAAGTCAAAGTTATTATTCTTAAGCTTTGCTACTAAAAACCTATGAAAGTCAGTGAAAACACTTTGTTAAAGGGACGTTATGGTTAAGTTGCGCTACTAAAAACCTATGAAATTCAGTGAAAAAAAACGTGTTAAAGGGACGTTATGGTTCCAAGTAAAACCGAAAAAAAAAAACTGAAATTCGCCAGTTATGGTAAGCTAAGCAACCATAACTCACGCCACCACCGTGAACTGCTAAGACTAACACCCACGACATCAAAGATAACATCACATGTGCATTTACTTTTCATAAATGTCTGTACAAGGGATTCTTATTATAATGTTGAGAAAAAAGTGTCAAATATCATTGGAATAAATATGAAGAGCTAATTTGTGCATTAAGCAATGCATTGATATAAATAGCATTCTATTATGAAGTTCTATCCAGTATACTAAGGTACTCATGCAGAAACATAGGCATTGTGTGCCGCATACATGATGAAGGTATAATATTCATAAGGTTGATATGTTGAATAATGAAATGATAACTGTTTTTTATTAGAGTTTTGTGTACTGTGAGCTACATAATAAGTAGCTAATAAAACCCACGTACAATATAATTGCATTATTACAGACAAAACACAAAGGGGGTCATTACGACCCAGGCGCTAAGTACGACAACTTTACCACCATGGTGTAAACTACGTTTACACCATGGTGGATGGCGGATTTACCGCCCCATTTCAAGGTGAGTGGGGCGGTAAATCCCCATTCCCATTTTCCCTTCCCCATTCCCATTTTTGCCCCATAGGGCATAATGGGAGTGGGGAAAGCGCTAATTACGCCACCGTAAATTACGGTGGCGTAATTAGCATCATGGCGGGTTAGCGCCATGGATTTTAACGGCTGCTAAAAGCAGCCGTTAAAATCAGAATAGGCGTTAAGGGTTAACAACGTCGTTAACCCTTAACGCCTGGGTCGTAATGAGGCCAAAAGACACAATAACACATACAAATATGGGTACATACAGGGAAAGTGAAGTAAGCAAAAAAGCAGAAGTAGTAGCAGAAACAATTAATAATCTAACCGATTATTTTCATGCAAATAAATGATTGCTCTATTTCAAAGCTGCTATTTACCCTATGTATATGTATCACATGATGTGATTGGACCCTAAGGAAAGTAGTGTGAGTACAATGTATACAAATATGGCCATATACAGGGAAAGTAGAGCCATAAAAAAAACAACAGGACTATCAGAAAGTGCTGATAACTCTATTGATTATCTTTATGCACAAAAAGTATTGCTGTCTTTCACATTTGTGTCTTCCCCTATGTATATGTTTGATATGATGTGACTGGACTCTAAGGGAATTACTTTAAGAACCTACTTGAAGGATACGTCTACAAATAAAATACATTTTTTAGTTTCTGACTGTTACTAAAGAAAAACATGTGCCCTAGATACGTCAGTAAAGTAAAAAAGAGTGAGCCAGACATGTGATGTCATCAGTGATGTTGTGAAAACAAAATCAAAATATTGAGGCTGAGTAACCCAAAAGGAAATACACCGAACAGGGGTTACAAAGGAACATACAAAGTACTTTATTTTATACTGAATCCAGTTACAAAAACAGAGCAAAATCAGATAGCTATCGGCCCTTAGTACAACACAATGAACTCCAGCGTGGTTCAGTGTGTTCAGTGAGAGACGTTGTACATTAGAATGTATTCGCTTTTTATACATTTGGTGGGCACGATGTCCAGCCCCACTTCGGGTTAATATTCCTTTTAATACATCACCGATCTAGGGTTTGTGCCAAGTCTCAAAAAAACGCATCTAACTGGTTTGCCTTTAATACATGTATCAACAAGCCTATGCAATAACTGTGTATTCTAGGATTTTCCATGCAGGCCTTCTCAAACATTAATACAATGTAGTTAAACAGATGTTCTTCGTTCAGTATTTGAATACATTGTCTCAACATATGCTTGTGGATTAGTTTCATTGCACGAGTAATCCTTCTACACATAGGTCAATGAAGGACAAGGTCTCAGTTCACGACCTCAACAAGTGGCCTGCAGGCAAGTTACACATTAGCTATGTACAGAGGTCACGACGGCCATGTTGTATTCTGGAATGACATCGTCCACCATTTCAACTCAGGGGATGGCTTTTACAAAGCAAAGCCTAAAATGTCGGTTTGGCCTACAATGGCGGCTTACATGGATTTAAGGTCAGGACCTTGCAACACGGATTTCTTTCGCAAGCGACTTTCGAGCAGCTTGGCGTAGGCCAATGTTAATATATTTATTACAATAGGAGGCACAGTATACTTTCTCTTTCGACAAACCCTCCTTTTGGCCTATGCCAAGTGCTAAAAACTACTTTGGATCTCCTTGCAAATATGTGGACCAATATCCGACCAGATAACTCTTGGCAAACCGAACTGCAGGAAGTATTCTTTTAACATGATTTTTGCAGTAGTTATAGCTGTAGCATCTTTAACAGGGAAAGCCTCAACCCATTTACTAAAAGCACAGATAACCACCAGTACATATTTCTTATTATCGCATCGTTCCATTTCAATGAAATCAAAGTGGATCCACTCAACACCCGTCATCATCAAGTTTCCCCAAGCCTTCAGCCCACCTTTTGGATTCTTCTAACGTGGCATCAGCTTGGATATCCCGTACAGACCCAACACCTTCATCTATTGCATACGCATCTACAGATTCCCTTGAAACATACATCTCCGTAAAGAGATCAGTAGCAGTTTGCCTAGCTATCTGATCAGCGAAAGCATTCCCTTTCCCTATATCATCTGTAACCTTTCAATGTGCTGCACATTTCATAACTGCTAACTGAGTAGGGAGCGCAAGCGCTGAGAGTAGTTGTACTATTAGGGAGCCATGTTGAATGTTGGTGCCATGCGAAGTTAGGAACCCTCTCTCTGACCAAAGTCTCCCAAAGTTGTGGACCACCCCAAAGGCATACTAACTATCAGTATATATATTTACTGCAAGCCCTTCGGAAAGTTCACAAGCTCGGGTCAATGCTATAATCTCTGCGGCCTGCGCAGAATTATGCGTGATTCTTTTAGTTTCCACAACCGTGCACAATGTAGTGATCGCATAAGCAGCTGTGGATGTACCATCCGGAAGTTTGAAGCAGGAGCCGTCACAAAACAGCTCTCATTGCGGATTATCCAAGGGAGTATCCTTCAAATCAATTCTACCCTTTGTCTCTTGTTCGGTCGTATACAAACAATCATGTGGCACTTCATCGCCGCAAGTAGTATCTTGCGGGAAAGGTAGGAGTTCATCTGGATAAAGAACACAACACCTCTTAATTTGAATGTGAGGAGCAAACAAGATCAATTCATATCTTGTCAACCGTGCAGAAGTGAGGTGTTGCGTTTGAGTTTGGTTCAGTAGAACATCTACAGAGTGAGGCACCATCAGGGTTAGATCATGGCCTAGGAACATTCCCTCACTCTGTTTTACAGACGCGGCAGCAGCAGCGACAGCTCGCAAACATCTTGGCAAAGGGCATGCTACAGGATCAAGGGCGGAAGAAAAGTAACCGCACGGCCTATTCTTCCCTCCATGTTCCTGCGTTAATACAGCCAAAGCACATCCATCACATTCATGCACAAACAACACAAAGGCCTTTTCATAGTTTGGTGTGCCCAAAACTGGCGCAGAGCATAATGCAGTCTTAAGCAAGTCAAACGACTGCTGGTGTACCGCGTTCCATGGCAATGGCGAAGAAATGCCCTTCTTCGTCAAAGCCAACATCGGTTTGATCACTAGTGAAAAATTCTGCATCCACAACCTACAGTAAGAAGCCATACCTATCAAGGCCCTAACTTCCTTCTGTGTATTTGGGACAGACATGCCAGAAATGTGTTTTATTCTTTCAGGTGTCAATCTTTTTCCCTCCTTTGACAGGAAATAGCCTAAATAGGCGACCTCCTGACAACAATATTGAAATTTTTTAAGCGAAGCTTTGTGACCATGCTTAGCTAGATGAATAAGTAATGACACAGTGCCCTCCTTACAGGCACTCTCAGAGTCAGCAGCTAGAAGCAAATCATCAACGTACTGAAGTAAAGTACAGGTAGAGGGCAATTCAAGGGTATCAAGCTGTTCTTTCAAAGCCCTACTGTAAATGCTAGGACTCTCTGTGTACCCTTGAGGTGCACGAGTAAATGTGAACGAGCGTCTCCCTAAGGTGAACGCGAACAAATATCTACTAACCATGCGTATAGGAATACTAAAGAAAGCATTCTTCAGGTTCACAACACTAAAGTAAGTAGCTGTAGCTGGAATCATGGTTAGGATTGTTGTTACATCAGGCACAATTGGAAATTGTGGTGCCACAACTTGATTAATGGCACGTAAATCAATTATGAAACGGAATGGAATTGCATTATCGCCTTTCTTGTACATGGGTAAAATCGGACTGTTACATAAACTTCCTGAAATTTCTTCCATCACCCACGATGCACAAAATCGGAAACAATACATTTCAAAGCTCGCTCGCCCTCAAACAAAATGTTATACTGGGGAATGCGTGGCAGCTCAATTAGATGTTTCAAAACTATTTTGACAGGCTCAATCTGTAAAACACCGACATCATTGTTGTCGACAGCCCACAAGCTCTCTGGTACATCAATGAATTCTGGAGGCAAAGGTCTAGTCAAGAATTGTGAGGCAGAAAATTGCTGTGGTGAAATCGTCAAGCGCACTCCATCAGAAGAACAATACATCCCTGCATTTAATTCTTTTAACAGATTCAACCCCAGCAAGTTCTCTACGCAATCCAAAGTCAACAGAAATGGACAATGGTCCGTAAAGGGACCCAAAGAAATAGGAACCAGCATAGAAACCGGACAAACAACTGGTGTACCAGAAAACCCTACAGAAACATTGGTTTGCCCTGACAGTAGAATGTTTGGAACCTGTGAATGATCAATGGAACACTTCTGTGCTCCAGTGTCTATCAAAAACGGATGTTTCCTATTTCCCATCACCATTTCAACGTAGGGACCTTTCTGATTGACGGGAATAGGTGTAGGTTCCAAACCTTGGTTCGGGCAATCGTAACGAAACAGAATATCATCAAAAGGAAGCTCTTCAGATAAATATGCAGTGGAAGGATGATCAAATATGTTCCTGGTGTCTACACTCGGAGCCTGATTGTCCTGCGTTAATGTTCACAGGACCCAAGGGCACATTCCCCTGCAGGACATAGTGACCTCTAACCTGAGAACTACCCCCTCTGGGGCCCCTAACAATTTGCTGCAATAGCACTTTAGTTTTTAAATCGCCTTTCCATTTTTCAATCCTATCTTTTTCATTATTGACACAGTTCTCGTAGTACTGAGCCATGTGCAGTACTTCTGATTGTGATTTCGCCTGCCAAGCGCTCTCAGAAGACATAATTTGTGACTGGATGTCAGGCAGCAATCCACGTACAAATTTGTCCACAAATAATCTTTCCCCAGACTCTGTGCCTAAGTCTTGTCCACTGAAATCCGAGAATACCTGTTCGAACCGATTAAAGAACTCGGTAGCACCCTCAGACTTTCCTTGGACACAGGCGGTAAGCTTGTCCCAAATAATTCTCTTTTCGGGAATTATGGTTTTTAATTTAGTAACGATTCTGTCAGGCAAAGTTAATATCACCTGAGGCGGTCTTTCACCAGCTGGCCTTTCCCCATCGAGTCTAGTTATATTCACCCATGTATCTCCCAACCCGGGTACGTCGTCAATAGTTCTAACTTGTTTCCATAAATCTACGGGCAGGAGTACAGGAAACAACAAATCAATGTCACCTAGGGTGAACACTGAGGATTGCAAAACAGACTCTATCTCTTTATAGAACCCTGTCGGATTATTCCTATTGTCAGGAATAGACTGACTAATGGTGTTCACTTCCTGCCGTGAAAATGGGACGTGAACAAACTGTGATACATAATGTGCAGGAATGTTCACAGTGACTATATTATGTGCAGGATCAGCCGCAATCTCAACCTTCGGGACAAATGTTGGAGGAACCTCTCTCATAGGCAACTGAGAAGTAGGTGACTCCGAACGCTTACTAAGCAACAGAGCCAAGTCGCGCGCTAAAGCAGTTGAAGAAGTGTCAAGTGAAAAAGCTCTCTTATAAATGCTCAATAACTCTGTGGGACAACTAGTCTTCCTTTTTACACACTCTTCCTGCAGGTACTCTACCATTACCTGTATCACTTTCCTCTCCATTTCTAGCGTATATTGACTATATGTGTCATATACCTCAACTGGAGTTATCGATATGTCTGAAATCCATCTAATCGCGTCTTTCTTACAAATTCTCGTTTCTTCAGATATCGATTTACGACACGGAAGGGACTGTTTCTGTACATACATATTTTCCTCCTCATCATCCTCGTTCTGTAACTTTTCTAACTCCTTTCTATACCCAAATAACCTCTTGACATGCTAATTTACCTTCTCCACAGTGTCTCTAGAAAGCGCTAGATCATTTAGATCCCTTAACCCTTCCGGAAGATCTGCATTATTTAATCTTCCCCACATTATACATAACTGAATCCCTAAACCATCAATAAAAACATTTTTCTCAGGAAAATTATCCGTATTACAAAGTGTGTCAAAAAAGCTAGCTCGATCATCCTTCTCCATACAATGCTTAGCCCATGCAATTAACTCACGTTGCTTCTCCAGCGGTACAGTATTGCGAGTGACAACCTTTGTTCCTGTACCTCGATCGATTACAAGCGGCTCAGGACCACTTGGAAGAGAGGGAGCAGGCATATTTGATGGAGGCACTATAACTGGTGCGATAAAAAGAGGTGGGGGAGCTGGAGGAAGGGGAACATTAGGCGGAGCAAGAACAACGGGAACAGCAACAGGAGCAGGAATAACAGGAGGAAGAGGCAAAGCAGCAGGAAGAGGAATATACGGAGGTGGCGCAGAGGCACCAGGCCTTTGTTCATTTAATATTTTGTCAATAAACTCATCAGAAATATGAAGATCTTTAGAAGGATAGATTTTCTGAGTCGCCTCAGACTGTTTGTCCTGATCATATAACAACGCTTTTTCAGCGTTCGTTTTATGACGGCGTGCATGTTTCTCTCTACTTTTAAGTCATTGCAACGCTTCTTTTTTCCAATTCGGCAAAACATCAAATGCTGCATGTCTAGCCTTTTTCTTTAATAGAATTGACTCTAAATACTCAATACGAGGGATTTCAAAACTACCATTGATTGGCCACTGAAGTTCGGAGGCATGTCTGGTTTGTCTGTCCCAAATGTCATTAAATACTATACTTCCAATGCCATGCTTACAGTACATAGTACATGCCGGCGACCCCTCCTGTGGTGCGGGACGGCTAAATTCCAAAGATTGTCTATTGCTGCGGAATAACGCCCTGAAGCAGGTAGACAATTTCCCAGGCATATCTCAAATACTTGGTGTTACCTGGTCAATAATTGTGTCTGCAGATACAATGCGTCAAAATTCAAATTGTCAGGGTTAAATTAAGAATCGGGTCACCACTCAGCTGACCAAAACTAAGGAGGACCGATCGGATTTCTAAGAATCTTACCTAACTAATCTTACCTCGTGTATGGTGATTTCGGCAAATCTGCCCGCCTCGATAAGTGGACCCTAGTCAAGATGCTGTCTTGGACCACACGCTTATCGTCCAAGGATCAGGTTGTGCAGCGCTGCTGAGGTGTTGCGTCTCGTTCAGGGGGCCCCTTATGTCACACCGTCCGATCCCGTTCCGATAGAGTGTGTCAACCTTCAACAATCCGGCATCAATCTTGAGGGTCTCTATTCGGGCACCAACTGTGAAAACAAAACCAAAATATCGAGGCTGAGTACCCCAAAAGGAAATACACCAAACACGGGTTACAAAGGAACATACAAAGTACTTTATTTTATATTGAATCCAGTTACAAAAACAGAGCAAAATCAGATAGCTATCGGCCCGCAGTACAACAAAACTAACTCCAGCGTGGTTCAGTGCGTTCAGTGAGAGACGTTGTACATTAGAATGCATTCGCTTTTTATACATTTGGTGGGCACGATGTCCAGCCCCATCGGGTTAATATTCCTTTTAATACATCACTGATCACCGATCTAGGTTTCGTGCCAAGTCTCAAACAACCGCATATAATTGGTTTGCCTTCAATACATGTATCAACAAGCCTATGCAATAACTGTGTATTCTAGGATTTTGCTTGCAGGCCTTCTTAAACATTGATACAATGTAGTTAAACAGATGTTCTTCGTTCAGTATTTGAATACATTGTCTCAACATATGTTTGTGGATTAGTTTCATTGCACGAGTAATCCTTCTACACGTAGGGCAACGAAGGACAAGGTCTCAGTTCACGACCTCAACAAGTGGCCTGCAGGCAAGTTACACATTAGCTATGTACAGAGGTCAAGACGGCCATGTTGTATTCTGGAATGACATCATCCACCATTTTAACTCACAGGGTGACTTTTACAAAGCAAAGCCTAAAATGGTGGTTTGGCCTTAAATGGCGGCTTACATGGATTTAAGGTCAGGACCTTGCAACACGGATTGCTTTCGCAAGCGACTTTTGAGCAGCTTGGCGTAGGCCAATATTAATGTATTTATTACAATAGGAGGCACAATATACTTTCTCTTTCGACAATGTCATCAATGACATTTGTGATGTCATCTTTGATGTCGTGGGTGTTAGTCTTAGTGCACGGTGGTGGCGCGAGTTATGGTTGCTTAGCATACTATAACTGTCGAATTTCAGGGGTTTTTCGGTTTTACTTGGAACCATAACGTCCCTTTAACAAAGTTTTTTAACAAAATTTCATAGGTTTTTACTAGCGCAACTTAACCATAATGTACATTTAACAAAGTTTTTTCACTGAATTTCATAGGTTTTTAGTAGCACAATTTAATAATAATAACTCTGATTTTATGTACATGTAAAATTGAACATACTGAACCTTCTCTACTTATTTTGATGTCCGCAAACTTTTTTAATGTCCGCGGACATGTCCGGACAACAGTACCACTACCTAAAAACTCTGGGGGGGGTATGTTTGATTGTTATATCATAACATATGAACATTTTACAAATTCACAAACCAGCACACATAAACATTATATGTAGTAATACATAAAAAGTGTAACCCATATATGTAATGCACTAACCATTCATTTAAATACAATATGTTCAAAAATGGAATATACCAAAAGAAGTTAAATAGGCTTCCAACATAATTACCTCACAGACACTCCACAACCAAGAACAATAGCAGACCTACAGACTACTCAGAACAAACCTTACCTGAAATAGTAAGTATACTGAATTTTACTCATATATTTATAAACTTTCTGTATTAGATTAAAAAAAATGATATTATGTTTTTTTTTTCTCACAGAAATGTCTAGTACTCTGAAGTGGCTAGAGGAGCATTTCCCACATGAGGGAATGTCAGAAGATAGTGAAACTAATGGTAGACACTTTACAATATAAACCATTTAATTATTATTATTTTATATACATTTAACATATATATATATATATATATATATATATATATATATATATATATATTTTGTACAGAGCATACCAAAATAGAAATTACTTCAGAAGAAGCTGTTATGGATAACACTCTTCAGAGCATTGATTTATTGTTGACCAATTTTAATAATTTAAAAACCTTTGTGGAAGATCATTTTAAACCAAAAACCTCGTACCATTGTCCTACATGTACCTGTCCCCCCTCATCATATCCAAGTCAATTATCCCCAAACCCTCTCCATGAACCAAAGCATTTTGATGAGACTTCCATCCCTTCTTCACCTGATACAAATCCTGTTCATACCCCTAATTCTCCTGTTTATTTTGTTGTAATTAGTTTCAGTTTAAAAAAAAAACAATTTAGGTGTCTGCAGACAGCGCGGTTGTTCTGAAATGTTCATAAATAAATGAAAATGGAGGTGTCCTGAAGAACACTATACCTGTCCGAACTATTCGCTAGCAAGTTGAAACTATTCTAGAACACACGCGGTGTCCTGAAATGTTCGTAAATAAACGAAAATGGAGGTGTCTGAAGAACACTATACCTGTCCGTACTGTTCGCTAGCAAATTGAAACTGTTCTAAGAACACACACGTTGTCCTGAAATGTTCGTAAAGAAACAAAAATGGAGGTGTTCTGAAGAACACTATACCTGTCCGTACTGTTCGCTAGCAAGTTGAAACTGTTCTAAGAACACACGCGGTGTCCTGAAATGTTCGTAAAGAAACGAAAATGGAGGTGTCCTGAAGAACACTATACCTGTCCGTACTGTTCGCTAGCAAGTTGAAACTGTTCTAAGAACACACGCGGTGTCCTGAAATGTTTGTAAAGAAACAAAAATGTAGGTGTCCTGAAGAACACTATACCTGTCTGTACTGTTCGCTAGCAAGTTGAAATTGTTCTAAGAACACACGCGGTGTCCTGAAATGTGCGTAAATAAACAAAATGGAGGTGTTCTGAGGACGCTATATCTGTCCGTATTGTTCGCAAGCAAGTTGAAACTGTTCTAAGAACAAACGCCTGTCCGTAACTGTTCGTTTGACGTGTGACACACTTTCAATTACTTCAGGACCCGAACATTGTCCGTAGAACATCAATGCACATGCGCAAACCAATGTCTGTGCATTTTGTGTCCTGCGGACAGCCGCTCCCTTCGTGGATATGTTCGCAAACCGATCATGTGACTGCGCCCAAGCTGATCGCGTGTTCTAAAATGCGGACACTGTTTTTGTCCCAGAACAATTTAAAAGTACATTTTCAAGTAATCCACAATATTTTTCAATGAAAACTCACCATAGCACAAGTCTCACATACTAATCATGAGTTTCTACATACTTTTTGAAACTTTTTGAACCTTTTTTTGTGTTCGATTTGTCCGCGGACAGCACACTTGTCTGCGAACCACGTACAAGCACCCCTTTAAAAGACCACGCCCAGGAGCTAATTCTCATTGTGTTTCTGGCAATTCTACAGAGCACAGCGATTTTTCCTGCCACCTGCAGATTGACATCTTCATCCTGATGGCATCCATGGCTGCACTACTGCCACCTGGTGCTGCACCTGCTTCAGCACCACACCCACCTTTTCCAGCACCACCACCTTCCAAGGGCCTGAAGAGGGGAACAGGAGTGAGGATGCAGAGGAGGAAGAAGAGGATGACGAGAATGTGGTAGTGGAAATCCCTACTACCCGCACTCGGCGTGAGCCCTGGGTGTGGCCGTTATTTACCATTCATGGGAATCGTCCTAAGGCTCGTGCAAACCGAGTCACCTGCAATGAGTACAAAATGGTACTGAGTCGTGGGAGGCATGGTTCGTATAGCTTTGGGACCACTACCATGAAGCAACACCTCAAGTCATTTCACACTGGGGCCATTTGCAAGGTTGTACCTTGCGATGAGAGTAGCAGGTTGATTTCCTCCACTTCATCCTCCATTTCTGATTCTGTCACCACAAGGAACACGCCTGTAGGACAGCGTCTTCCTCAAGCTGCCTCACAGGCCATACACAATGCTGATGACCCTTACCTTTCGAGGCTCACAGTTGTGTGTATGTACTGCGACGCAGTACTCTGCAGGGGGGAGCGACTTCGAAGTGCTTTTGAGACTATCGTCTCAGCTCATGAGAAGATCTGCCCACTACCCAAATAAAACCCACTCTAGATCTTCCTCTCTCAGCTCGCCCTTTCTTATCCCTGTGGTTAGTGTCCCCCCTTTACCCACCTTTCCCCTCGTCTCCTAGTGTGTCGTGTATAAAAAACCCCAAAAAATATAAAACAAAAAAATCAAAAAAAAAAATAAGGCTCTTTTCAGAGCCACCTTTCACAGTTAAAAAACAGAAGTGCAAATAAATGAAGCAGGGCCCTTTGTATTTTTTAGAAGTCCGCGGACAGTCAGCAGACATCTGAAATTTTGGGCTGCTGCCCTATCATAATCATTGCAAGTTTCTCTGGGAGGAAGTGGTGGCTCTGAAAAGAGCCTTTTGGTGGTGTTTGTGTTTGAAAAATTATAAATACTCAACACCTACTTCAAAATGCACGCTGTAATTCTAAAAAAGGTTGCAATGCATTTTGTATATTTCTTAGAAAAATCTGATTGCCAGCATAAGTTAGATGTACTCCATCTCTACGAAAAATGTATGTACTACGAAACATAATATTTTCATTGTGAAAAGAGTACATGCCAAAATCTCTTAGAAAGGCACAAACAGCCTTATTGACATTGTGCCTTGCTTTCTCCATTTGTCGACCAAATGAAGAAGAACGAAGCAATCTGTGAAAAAATGACTTGAGAATTTGGGAACATGTCCATGACCTTTCCAAGTCCTTCTTTCCTTGCAAATTGCAAAGAAATTTCAGACACATGTCCTAAACTGTTCACTCCACAATGAATAACAATTATGTCTGGATGTTGCTCTGTCTCCAAAGTAGCACAGAGAGGTAGCAAGTCCAACCACTTCATTCCACGAACTCCATGCCAGTGCACTTCCACATGTGGGAATCCAAGATCTACAGCTACTCCACAGCTTTCTGCATGCACTTTCAACCAATGTATCCACGGGTCTCCCAAAATCCAAACAATCTGTTTTCTTAAACACACAGCCATAGCCATCTGTTCTTCTCTCAGCAAAAAGAGTATCTGAGAAACTCTCTCCTGTCACAACACACCCACTAAACTTTCCTGACCAATCCCTTTCTATGCTCATTCTCATTTGCAAGGCTTCCCAACCCAAAAATCCCTGGATGTAACAACCAATGTCCGCGAACTACCGCCATGTCCGCGGACATATCGTAATATGAACAGTCCTCCTACCATTTCCTTCTCAATTTCTGTGCCATTCCCTCATTGGATATAGCTAAGAAGTCACATGAACATCCACCAATCACATCCAAGATCTTTACATCTAACTGCATCATCATAGATCACCACTTTAAATGTACTGTTAATCTCTCTGAGTACAAGTGTCATATAATTGGAAAGCACCTTCTACAAGAAATACTGTACAAGTCTCCAAGATTTCTACTTGCAGCTGCATGCATATCCATATGCATGAACACAAACTACAGGTATGCATATTTTCTGTAAACTACATGAACACATGTTCTAGTTTCATATAAACAGATTAACTGACTTTTAGCTTGTATAATCTGTAAAATGAATTCACTGTCTTTTGTTCAATCTCCTTAAATCAACTGTCACTTACAAACCTTTATACTATTTAATTTCATTACACACACACACACTCAAATCATATTGAACTAACATTTTTAAAATAAAATATATAAACTACATCTAGTCAAACAAAATTGCATGCACACACTATGTTCAAATCTCAAACAACAATACATGTACAATAACATAAACATTTTTTTATTTTCTTTATTTATTTAATTACTTACATTTATATAGGGCAAGCAGCCCATGACATTGAGGCACTATTACTTACAAAAGCTTAGTTACAGGAATAGTGGCATTCAGTAGTACATTATGAACTTCACAAGGCATACTACACATATTTTGTTTGCTACAGTTAGTCATTGCAATACAGTTTATTCATTAACAACATATGATATGTATTCAACTGGTGCGACTTATCTTATGTCAATAAGATAGTTGTAATGGTTTTGAGGAAGGCGCCGAGGATGTCAATTAAAAAAATCAATGTCTAAACTAAAAACAGTGGTATATACAAACAATTACTAATATATTTCTTTTACAATTGCAGTGAAGACCATTCTCCTAAAAAGAAGCAGCTGATTTTGAAGTACGAAGAACAACTAAGAAGTAACCTGCTCATTATAGAAAAAAAGAAAGTTGAATACAACCATACATATTGTATTATTACTCAAACAAACTGTAAAGTTAATTCATGCTATTTCTGTGCCTAAAAATAGAGATTGTGCACCATTCTCTCCAAAAATCCCAATTTCTTAAACAGCGATTTGCATCCAGAATGGCCCACGAATTCCTATTTTTCGACACACAAATGACCCAACTCATCTGCTAGAATTTTGATATTATAGAACAAACAACTGTTTTAATTGTATAGCATTAGATTTACTATTTATACTTCTCCACACCACTAGCTTACTTTTTTCTGTCATCTGAACCCAAGTTTAGTAGCACATTAATTCAAGAATACCCACCCCTACTAGTTGTAGTTGCCCAATGCACAATCACACACCATTACATACATCATCATCTTACTAAAACACTCATGCACACAGCACACATACATTGCAGAACACCCCAACCCATACCTTGTTTATTTTTTTCAACAGACCCTAAAGAATGCCTACCAAAAATCAAGTCCGTAGAAAGCAAGGCAGAAGTAGAGCAGAATTTGTAAAAAAAAGTTGAAACAAAACAGCTAATACAGTCATTTAGTGAAACAAAAGAAGTTTCAAGTACAAAAACTTTGCCTCCTCTATCAAAATGTAAAACAAACCAGAAAACAATTAACAAAAAATCAGCTATCACTACAGATAAAACTGCTTCTATAAATCTTGATATAGTGCAAAGTAAGCATACCAAGAAAAGTATTTTAGCCAAAATGGTCCTTCAAAATCTTATAAAAACAGAAGAGAAACCAGGTTAATCTTAGAAGCGTTGATAGACAGTGCAATTCTTCTCAAAAGAAAGTTATTTATTTTAGTGTTAAAGAAAATGAGACCACTAACAAAACTTATGACTAAATTACAAAAAAGACTTCTCAATAAACGAAATGTCAACAGAAAGAACTTCTTAAGTATCTGCGGAGGTGAATGGAGACACACTACAAGCACAGAACCATACTTTAATGAAGAAGCATACAAACAAAAGCAAACAAATACAATTGCCATGCATAGCAGTGGTCGAGGTTATGAAAAAGTTAATAATACCATAATGGAACAAGAAGTACTCCTTACAAAAATATTCCCTGAAAAATTAGAATTACCCCTCCACTCAACTGAATCACAACGTCTAGTGTACAAATGGCCTGCACGTCAATGTGTAACATTCCCAAAAAAAATTCAAGTCTTTACGCAAATTCCTCAATCAATATGTGAAAAGCAAATACAAAATCAAAATTAAACTACTGCAAAATATGGATACCTGTCCAGTGCGCAAGTACACACGACTACAAGGACATTCATTGGCCTGCATTACAGGACCTATTTACAAAACCACCTTCCATGATATCAAAAGGATATCAACACATCATTCAACTATAAGAAATCTAGTTTATAAGTTGTACTATACTAAAAGTCCTGCTTTAGCACTAGCCAATTTAAATAACATTCTTCTACATGGTACAGCAACAGACCTACTTGAAGAAATCGACTATATCCAGAAAAAATATTTTGAAAGTGAAAGCCACTTACAGAATGAAATATCTGTAAACCAAATTAGCAACAATTCTACACATGGCAACCTTTTACTACACACATACAAAAAAGAAATACTAAAATTTAAAAGTACATCAGCCGAAGTACCAAACCATGTGTGTGTATGTTGCCGCACAACTCATTTATAAAAGTAACACAAACTTTGTAGACCTATCATACAAAATAGAAGACAATGAAGATTCTAAATGGTTTGAATTAGCTCTCTACCTTATAGCAGAAAACAAATACGAAATAACTGACCCCTTAATACTTTGCAGTTACTGCACTACAAAACTTGACAACAACCAAACTCCTTCACGAGCTATCAGAAATAATTTGGAATTATATCCACTACCAAAACCCCTACAACAACTTAATTTATATGAGAACATCATAATTCAAACAGTGCACCCATTTCAAGCAATAATACGCCTTCAACCAACAACGGCAAAATCACCTCCCTCTGAATTAGTGAAAGGTATTCGTGGAAAAGTAGTGTATTGACCATTAGATCTAAAAGAACATGTGCATACTCTAGGAGTGCAACATCCAATGCAGCAATCTTTAATTATCTAAATGGAGTACCTACAAAAGACAAACAAATTTGGCAACAGCTGGTAGATTTACATAAAGTTAGAGAAGCCTTGCAATATCTTAAAGAGAATAATGAATATTACGAAGAAATTAATATTGAAGAAAACTTGAAGGATACAACTGAAATAATTCAAGAGACACAAGAAGCTGGTCAATTTGAGCTCCTAGATCACGCTACAATATCAAATACTTTAGACCATTATACAATTCATCCATTGGACTCTAATGACACCATAGAAGATGCACTGGAAACGTACCAAATGCGTCAAACAAAAGGATCACCAATCAGCATATGGGAAAAAAGTATAGAAGCACATGCTTTTCCTCTACTCTTTCCTACTGGGAAAGGAGGAAGGTACGATGATAGACCTATTCAAATATCAGCATCAAAATACCGCTCATTACGGATGTATTCGGAAGATCCCAGATTTAGACAAAATGTGGAATACATATTCCACCTACTCTTTGTAAGTGAACTAGCAACTTTATGTTACGGAGTTGCACACATAGTAAAATCAGGATCCCACTTTCAAAATATGACAGCTACACAATTATTACAAAAAGTGCAACAAAAAGATGAGGTTTTACAATCAAATATTACAAATCTATTAGCAAATATGCGTGGTACTAAAGAGTACTGGTTTCGACGTCATGGAGATGTACATTGTATGATCAGAAACCTTGGCCCACCCACTTGGTTTGTTACATTAAGTTGTGCAGCATATGCATTGGAGAATTTACATGATTTCCTATGCACATCAAACAAAAATAAAACAAACATAGATATACTAACACCTGGAGAACTTTGTTCTCTGGATCCTGTTAATGTTTCAAGATATTATCACCATCACTTCATTGCTATGCTACATTTTATTTGTAATAAAACTGTTCCTCCCCTTGGAGAAGTGCAATTGGAGAAAAGAATACCAAGCCAGAGGAGCACCACATATCCACATACTTTTATGGATTAAAGATGCTCCTAAATTTGGTCAAGACAGTGATGCCACTGTTTTAGAGTTTATTGAAAAATATGTCACTTGTGAAATTCCATCAGAATCCACAAATAGTGATCTTCATACACACATTTTCAATTTCAAAGACACAAATGTTGAAAATATTGTTGTTGCAAATACAAAAACAAAGGGAAATACTACACCAAATGCCGATTTGGTTTTCCTAGACCAGTTACAAATACAGGTCAAGTGAACAACTTCATGTCTTCAGTTAGACATAGTGTTAAAGGTAAGTCACCTAAAAATACATATTACTTAAAAAGAAAAGAAGAAAAATATGTCAATGATTGCAATGCAATCATTGCCCACTTATGGAATGCAAACATAGATGTGCAGTACATTGCAGACAATTCTACTGCAGTTGCATGATATGTCACAGCATAGGTAACCAAAGCAGAAAAGACAGAGCTCCAAGACCTCTGGAATGACCTGTCATTAGATAAAACAGTGTCTCAGAAATGATACAGCTTAGGCATAAAAATGCTCTCCCATAGAGAATGTGGATCCTATGAAGCAGCTGATTGTTTAACTGGTACTGCATTGTATGGTAAATCTGAAAATATAGTATGGCTAAGTCTTGGTCCAGCTAAATCTAGAAAAAGAGTTCTAAAATCAAGCGAAGATATAGAAACAATAGCCAAACATGATCCCAACAGCCAAGACATTTTAAAAAACAATTTATTGGACACATACTACCCAAACAGGAGTAATACTTTGGAAAACACGTGTCTATACCACATTGCCCAAAACTACACATATAAAACCTGATGAAAAAAAAGGTATATACAGAGTGACAAACTGTGAAGGCAGCTTAGTAAAACTCACCAAACCAAATTTAATTAATCATATCAAATTGTCATTAAAGACTCCTCAACATAAAGAAGTATATTACATGTCCCTGCTACAACTCTTTAAACCATGGAGAAAAGAAGAAGAAATACTAGATAACTATGACTCATATGAAGATGCTTTCAAGGCAAATGAAAGCACTATAACTGATGTAAACTTTACACAGTACAAAACAATGTTGCAGAATGAACTTCAACACGAAGAAGAACTCCAGGCCCAACTAGATAAGGACACTCCTGACAGAAGTCAACCTTCTGTAACAGGAAGCCAAGAACCACTGGGAGAACCACTAATAACAAATGAGGCAGAATTACCTATGATAAAGTAGAAAACACCATGAGTCAGTATGAAGATAAAGAAGACTTAACTATAGTACAATCAAAACTAAACAATGAGCAACGTAGCATGTTTCAAGAAGTAACAAAAGAAATTGCACATGGTGTACAGCATGAAAACAAAGAATGCACCTGCCAAAATTACAAACCTATACTACTGTACGTCAAAACATTCCTAATCAAAATCATCAGTAAGTTCCTTCAACAATTGACAAACAACAAACTGTCAGCTGTTGTCACTGCCCCCACAGGTTTAGCTGCCTACAACATAGATGGTGTCACTTTACACCGATTACTACTCCTGCCAGTAGAACACCAAAACAAATTAGACTATTACAAACTTTCTACAGAAGCTGCAATGGAACTATGCGCAGAGTGTTAAAACAAATGAAAATGCTACTAATAGATGAAGTGAGCATGGTGTCCAACCTAATGTTGGCTTTGATTCACCTCAGATTACAAGAAGTACTCAAAACAAACTACGAAGAGCTCTTTGCACGAAAACACATTATTGTTTTCGGAGATCTTCTTCAATTGACACCAGTAAAAGGTGAGCCTATTTTTAAAACATTAGGTCACAAACTCTGCTGTAAAACTGTTGGCAGCATTGGAAATGTCAACCTTTGGCAACATTTCCAATACAGAGAATTAACAGAAAACATGCGGCAATCTGCAGATCTCACTTATGCCAACATCTTAAAAAGTATCACAGTGTGGATACTTTCTAAAGAAGCAGAAGCAATATTGAAAACCTGGCACATTCATGCACTTTATGGGGATAATGCATGTGCTACAGATATTATGGAACAATTAGCCCATACAAATGTCAATTGTATGGCCTTAATGCTAACTCTTGCAAGCTGTTTCAAATTCAATGAAATGATGTTAAGTAAAGAAATGCAACCAATAATGGAAATTAGCACCACAGACAAACTAGATGTACATGGTATGACACTACCCATGTGTGAGCAAGCCAAAACAAGACTTAATAGTTTAGAAAATTCTCAAACACAGCTGGCTTGGAAAAGATATTAAAATGATCCTTAAATTGCAGAGTAATGCTTAAACGTAACCTTGACGTGGACCAAGGACTAATTAATGGAGCACTGGGTACAGTTGTTGGCTTTCAAACATACCCACGTGACAACAAAATTCAGTTTGTCAATATTCTCTTTGACAAACTTTCAGAAGTAAAAAGGATAGGACGCTCAACAGCTCGATTCCTTCTCTTCAAAGACATGTATGTACGCAGAGAACAATTTTCTCTAACTCTTGCATACACAGTCACCATTCATAATTCACAGGGCCTTACCCTAGACAAAGCAATGATAGAGATTGGTAACACAGTCTTTAAAGAAGACATGAGCTATGTAGCACTATCACGCTTACGTACACTTGACGGTCTATTTCTAATCAACTTTGATGCAAGGAAAGTAAACGCTGATATTCCTTGCATTTTAGAATACAATAGACTTCGCTCACTATACACCCCCCATCTAAACACATATTCTGTACCACAAAAAGTGAAACATTGTAAAAGAACACTAAATCAAACAGAAATGCAACAGGATGTCACTGCAAATCCTCCAAAGAGAGTAAAAGAAACAAAAACTTCATCAAGTACCACAAACATAAAATAACCCATTATGGAAAGTAAACCAGGTACTTTGTCAAGGAAGGAAGACAAACTAAAAAAAAAATCAATCAGATACAGAACTACCTTGTCCATTTAAACTCTCAAATATAGTTGGAGTAAGTTGCTAGGCAAATGTAGCAATGAATATTCTATTTCAATTGCCAATAGTTGACAACATTACTTACACAGTACAGACCAATTGTGTTTGCAAATGATAGTACTTCACAGAAATTCAACAAACAATCCTGATAACACGTATAGTGTTTATGGAATAAGACAACAATTGGACTACTGTGCTGGAATGGTGAAATTCACTATAAACTCCCAGGAAGATCCACAAGAATTTCTAATGTACTTACTACAAGTACTGGAAAATAAAAACATACCTATGAATGAAATCTTCCAGATTTCATACATGTGGAAACATACATGCACTCTCTGCAACAATGTGACACAAGAAGAAATCCCCAATGAACGCTTCATATATATATATCAATACCTAATTGTGAATCCATTCCATTTCAGCATCTTGTGCAAAATGCAAACCATGGTAGATTATGTACTACCTGCAATTCGGATAATCGCTCCACCTTTTAATACAAACACACTGTAAATACATAATACTAATGCTTCTACGTTACAATGCAGATGGTACCAAAAACAACTTCAAGCTGACTGGATTCACACATGGTCAAGTATCACTTGGTAAGAAAACCTTCACAAAAATAGGTATAATCTACCACGCTGGAGCCACAACCAATTCAGGCCACTACACTGCATATATAAAAAAGAAATGTGGATGGTTTGAATGTAATGATAGTACCATTACTCTAAAGCAGAGATTACCAGCAAATCTTACAAACGATTATTTGATGTTTTTAAAACCAAAATTTGATAAATAAACTGTATTTAAACCTTTAAGTAAATTTGTGTTACAAAAATATAAACTGTTAAAATACTCCAAAAGCTATCTAACCGCTCAAAGATTCTACAACAACTAATAAATGAATACCACTAAATTAGACCAAAAAATACACAGTTAGAATACGCCAATTGGTATCTAACTGTCCCAAAATTATAAATTTGGGTTAAAATAATATAAACTGTTAGAATACTCCAAAAGCTATCTAACAGCTCAAAGATTCTACAACAACTAATCGGATTAATGAATACCACTAAATTAGGCCAAAAAATACACAGTTAGAATACGCCAATTGGTATCTAACTGTCCCAAAATGTAACAATATCCAAATAGATAAATCAAAAACACTAAAATATATTAAAAAAATAGACAGTTAGAATACGCCAATTGGTATCTAACTGCTCCAAAATTTTATAATATCAAAACAAATGAAGAATCTGTTACTGCTCCAAAAAAAATACAACAAAGCAAAGTATAAAGCATTAGCCAGAAACAAGTGAACACTGAAAACAAACAAACAAATAAACTGTAACATAACAGAAAAAGGTTTTTTTTTTAATCCAACATGGATTTTTTTTCTCCCACAGACCCAATGATTTTAGCAACAAATACAGAAACTGAGCAAATTGCACAGTACTCTGATTTGTACTCTACTAAATATGAGGGTCGAAAAAAAATAAAAGTATATTGCTTATACAATGTAATAAGTCATTACAAAATACTAATACTAACATGCTATTTTCTTTTATCACAGAAATGAAGAAGAAAAACATGGACTCCCATTACTAGACCAAACAGTAAGTATACAATAATAAGGACAACCATAGCAGCATATCACATCCATAGTATCTAATACCTTTGTTCCTTATACATTTGTTTTTCACCCAAAGTTATAAGCAAATATGAATGTGATATGCTGCGGTGGTGCACCCAAGACTCTATGCCCTGGCAACAACCACCGCAGCATATCACATCCATAGAGTCAAACATTTCAACTATGATCTATGGGAAACTTTTAATGTCCGCGAACAATGTGAGTGTTCTTAGAACACTTTGAACTTGCCAGCGAACAATACGGACACCGTTTTCAGGACACCCCCTACGAACATTTCAGAACAACGTGATAGTTCTTACAACACTTTCAACTTAACAATGAACAATACGGACAGCGTCCTCAGGACACCCCCTACGAACATTCCAGGACACCGGGAGTGTTCTTAGAAGCGTCTTCAGAACACCACCATCTTGTTTATTTGCGAACATTTCAGGACACCGCGAGTGTTCTTAGGACACATTCAACTTGACAAAGAACAATACGGACAGCGTCCTCAGGACACCCCCTACGAACACTCCCCGGACACCGCGAGTGTTCTTATAGCGTCTTCAGAACACCCCCATTTTGTTTATTTTCGAACATTTCAGGACACCACGAGTGTTCTTAGGACACATTCAACTTGACAGAGAACAATACGGACAGCGTCCTCAGGACACCCCCTACGAACACTCCCCAGACACCGCGAGTGTTCTAAGAAGCCTCTTCAGAACACCACCATCTTGTTTATTTGCGAACATTTCAGTACACCGCGAGTGTTCTTAGGACACATTCAACTTGACGGAGAACAATACGGACAACGTCCTCAGGACACCCCCTACGAACACTCCCCGGACACCGCGAGTGTTCTTAGAAGCGTCTTCAGAACACCCCCATTTTGTTTATTTGCGAACATTTCAGGACACCGCGAGTGTTCTTAGGACACATTCAACTTGACAGACAACAATACGGACAGTGTCCTCAGGACACCCCCTACGAACACTCCCCGGACACCACGAGTTTTCTTAGAAGCGTCTTCAGAACACCCCCATTTTGTTTATTTGCGAACATTTCAGGACACCGCGAGTGTTCTTAGAACACATTCAACTTGACAGATAACAATACGGACAGCGTCCTCAGAACAACCCCTACAAACATTTCAGGACACCGGGAGTGTTCTCAAAAACGTCTTCAGAACACCCCGATTTTGTTTATTTGCGAACATTTCAGGACACCGCGCGTGTTCTTAGAACACATTCAACTTGACAGAGCACAATACTGTAACGCTCACCTGATTCTCTCAGAGGCGCCGGTCTTGACTGGGCGACTACCGTATCTTCAAAGGTGATGTGCAGCACCCGATTGGCTCTTTGGGCTGGACCTCTGTGCCCTGTATGCCTGACGTTCAGAGTAAGATGTCTGCAGATAGAAAATACGGGGTTAATGAACTGGGGTTATTGGGGTGTCCCTATCTCTTTCCTCTTCTCCTCTCCTGTAGACCCCCACAGGTTAACGCTCTCACCTTAGGTAAGTGAATGCCGAGCTCTCCATCTGCCTCGGGGCAGGGTGCTGTAGCCAGTTTCTTCACTGGATAGGTAGCGCAGGCCTCTTGACTTCAGAGGACTGCTGTCCATCGTTTACTGCACGAACGGTAAGTTTCGAGTAACTGAAATGTCTTTAAAGTCTTTAATAATGATGTCTCTTGTTTTGCAGGGTTCCGGCGATGGCGGATGACGGGCTGAAGTGAGTTGAAGATGGAGCCCGTGTGATGAATAGAAGGGCCTGGAAGCACGTAAGTAAGCGCTTGTTGCCAGCTTCACAAAGCGCTCTAACTGTCTTTTTATTTTGCAGGTACAAGTTCGGAGCGGCTGCAGGGTGCCGGGATACCCACTGGGTTAGATGTGGAAAGGAGTGATGGCACGTGAGTATTAAAGTTCCCCAATGTCTTTAAACGCACCTTGTTTTGTCTTTCAGATGCGAGATGCAGCGCCGACGGCCTCCGGAGCGTGCGAAGAGTTGGTAAGCTTTTGTCTTTCAGATGCCGGAATGCAGTGTGAAGACCTCCGGAGCGCACGAAGAGTAGGTAAGCCTTTGCCTTTCAGATGCCGGAATGCTAACCTGTTCTTTCTTGTCTTTATAGGTGTTGCTGAAGACTGGATTCAGGATGGTAAGCCTTTTTCCTTAGGCCCAGGACCGGATGCAGAAGACACGATGAGCGTTCTGCTGCAGAGGGTGCAGAATAACGCAAAGCAAGATTCATGCACCGGGTGTGGTTTAAATAGCCTCCTGTAGTGCTTAGGTCTCTCCTTCCACAGCCACGCCTAAGTAAGAAAAGAGTTCCTGGTAAAAAAAGAGTTCCTGCCTTCCAGAAGAGTTCCAGTGTTCTGAATCTAGGGAGTGGCTCCAGCCCCACCCAACAGGAAAAGTAGTTCCAAACAGAAGAGTATCAGAGGCTCAACTGGCAGGCAAGTAAGCAGCATGGTCTGCTGCAGGTAAGTCCACCCAAGCATTATGAGCCCGGCGCTTCCAGCGCTGGGACTGGGCATATTTATGAGCCTGGTGCCAATGGCGCCAGGACTGGGTCCAAAAGGTCCCAATTGGGACTGGTTGGCACTCGGAACCTGGGTTATGGATCTGCTTCCAAGGGAGTTGGGAAAACCCTGACCTTTTGGAAGCAGAGATCATGACAGTACCCCCCCTCAAGGCCCCTCCCAAACCGGGCTTCTCCGGGGGTTTTGGCTTGTCAGGAAATGTTCGGTGAAATCTTTTGATTAGGCGAGGAGCGTGGACATATTCAGCAGGTTCCCAGGATCTCTCTTGGGGGCCGTAGCCTTTCCAGTCAATTAGGTAGAATAGTTTAGATTTGGAGATCTTGGAGTCCAGAATGCTTTTGACTTCAAACTCGAGTTCTCCATCAACTAGGATAGGTTTTGGAGATTTGGTTAGTCGGGTTTGAGGTTGCACGGGTTTTAATAGAGAGACGTGGAAGACCGGATGTATCTTCATGTGCGGGGGCAAGTCCAACTTGACCGCTACTGGGTTTACTATGGTAGTGATGGAATAGGGACCAAGGTATCTTGGGTTGAATGTGCGTGGCCCTTTTAGAGATAGATATCTGGTGGATAACCAGACTTGATCCCCTACTTGATAGTGAGGGGCTTCCTTCCGATGTTGATCTGCTCCTTTCTTGTATTGTTCTTTAGCCCTTTGAAGGTGAGAAACAGCTTCCTTAAAGGCTTGGGTGATTGTAGAATGCAGGTAGTCTACTGCTGGTGTTTCAAGATCTTGGAGGGGATCCAACTCCGAGGTTCGAGGGTGACTGCCGTACAAAAGAAAAAATGGGGTTTTCCCAGTTACCGAATGGACAGAGTTATTGTAGGCATACTCGGCTACCCAAAGGATATCTTTCCAAGTTTTTTCAGTTTGTTGCAGCATGCAGCGTAAATACTGTTCCAGAGTTTGATTGGTCCTCTCGGTTTGTCCGTCGGTCTGAGGGTGGTGACTGGTCGATAGTCTCACATCAATTTGAGCCGACCGACAGCAACTTCGCCAAAAATGAGAAATAAATTGACTACCTCGATCCGAAATTAGAACCGAAGGAAAACCGTGCAGTCGGACGATGTTTTCGAGAAATTCTCGGGCCAGAGTTGCTGCTGTTGGCAAGCCTTTGAGCGGAATGAAATGCGCCATCTTGGAGAATAAGTCCACGATTACTAGAATCGTATTGTATCCGGAGCATGGAGGTAGATCGGTGATGAAGTCCATAGAAAGCGTATGCCAAGGGCGAGGTGGGATGTCAATAGGGAGTAAGAGGCCTGCTGGTCTTTCCTTTTGACTCTTGTTTTGGGCGCATACTCCACAGGACATTATAAAGTCTCTGATATCTTTTTTCCAAGACGGCCACCAGAAGTAGCGCTTGATCTTTTCTGAGGTCTTGGCTATACCGGGATGACCTTCCATTAAAGAGTCGTGATAACAAGAGATTACTTTTTTCTGTAAATCTGTGCTGGGTAGGTATAATCGTTCTTGGAAATACAATAAGTTGTCCTTTACTGCAAAGTCCTTTCCCTGCAGATGCCAATTCTGTATGTCTGCTGGAGTTACAAGTTGCCTGGCTTTATCCTTAACTTCCTTTATGGATTCTGTGGTGATTACACCCAGAATTCTTTGTTCGGGAATGATTGGTACAGGTTTAGGGTTGATCAAGTGTTCTTCCACTCCCATCCGAGAAAGGGCATCGGCTTTACCGTTCTTGGTACCAGGTCGATAGGTAATTATGAAGTCAAACTCGGCAAAGAATAATGCCCAACAGAGTTGTCTAGAGGATTGGGCTTTTGCGGTTTTCAAATATTGCAGGTTTCGGTGATCCGTAATCACAGTAACGGTGTGTCGGGCCCCCAGCAGATAATGCCGCCAAGCCTTAAAGGCAGACTTGATAGCCAGAAGTTCCTTGTCAGTAATCGTGTAATTGACTTCAGGAGGCGAGAATTTGCGGGACCAAAATGCCACGGGATGCAACTGATTAGTTACCGGGTCCTTTTGTGATAGAACTGCCCCCATGGCAAGGCTTGAAGCATCAGTTTCCACGATATAGGGGAGTTCGGGGCGAGGGTGTTTTAAGATTGGTGCAGAGATAAATTTAGTCTTCAAATCCTGGAAAGCTTGTTCCGCCTCGGTAGACCATTCAAAACGTTTGTTTTTCTTTAACAAGGCAGTGATGGGCTGGACTATTCGAGAGAACTCGGGGATAAACCTGCGGTAAAAGTTAGCGAAGCCTAACATGCTTTGCACACCTTTTACGGAGGATGGTGATGGCCATTTGAGAACTGCATCGACCTTCTTTGAATCCATACGCACTCCGCCAGGTGATAATATGAATCCCAAGAATTCAACTTCAGTCACGTTGAAAACACATTTTTCCAACTTAGCAAAAAGTTTGTGTTGACGCAATCTTTCGAGGACCATTTTCACGTGTTTCCGATGTTCAGATTCCGATGAAGAATAAACGAGAATGTCGTCGATGTAAACAACAACACACACATCTATGAGCTCTCTGAGGACATCGTTCATAAAATATTGAAAGGCGGCCGGGGCATTGCAAAGTCCGAAGGGCATGACCTGATATTCAAATAGCCCATACTTGGTGCGGAAGGCTGTCTTCCATTCATCGCCCTCTTTTACTCGTACCAAGTGGTAAGCTCCTCTAAGATCCAGCTTTGTATATATGCATGCTTTTCTGACTTGGTCCAGGAGTTCAGGGATCAAAGGTAACGGATATCTATTCTTAACGGTGATCTGGTTCAGGGAGCGATAATCGATACAAGTTCTAAGGTCTCCTTCCTTTTTTGGAACGAAGAACAAAGCTGAAGAGGCAGGGGACTTGGAGGGACGAATAAACCCATTTGCCAGGTATTGATCCAGGTATTGTCGAAGGTGAAGGTTCTCAGGCTCGGTGAGGGCATAAATTCTACTACAAGGAGGAGTAGATCCAGGTATCAGGTCTATCTGGCAGTCATAAGACCTATGAGGAGGTAGAGAGTTAGCCTGCTCCTTCCGGAAAACATCTTGGTATTCTAGGTATTCGGGAGGTAACTGGGGAGTCTCTGAAGAAATTGCTGCCAGTGCAACACCAGGTGGAGGGTGACACGTAGAGACACATTCTGGAAACTGGACCGTTCTTGCTCGCCAATCGATCAGAGGATTGTGTTTCTCTAACCAAGGTATTCCTAGAATAATCTGGAACTGAGGGGCCTTGATCACATCAAACACGATCTTCTCATGGTGTCCATCTTGACCTACTAGCGTCACCTCTTGAGTGGTGTGCGTTACTGGCCCGGAGGCTATCTCCGTACCATCCACCGTAGTAATGACGTCCTTTACAGCCTTGGGACAAAGAGTTAGATTCATCCTCAAAACCATTTCATGATCCACATAATTGCCGATGGCACCGCTGTCGACGTAAGCTTCAATTGCATGTAATCGACCCGGATTATCAGGGCTAATGAGGACCATAGGTATCACGAAATGCGAGGTCACGGAACTGGTTTTCACGCTCGGCAAGAGGACCTCTATTCTTGTCGGGCGAGGTCGTTTCCCTGCTCAGAGTTTGTAACTGTGGTAACTGCAGCTCCTACTGCCTTCTTGGCAGGTTTCACCGGACAGTCTCGAAGAAAGTGCCCTGAGTTTCCGCAATATAGGCATAATTGCAACTGTTTTCTCCTTTCCCGCTCCCTTTGTGTTAGAGGACCTTTCAGACCCCCTATTTGCATGGGTTCCCCGGAGTCTACTCCTTTGGAAGGAGTTGGCGGTTTGGAAAATACTCGAGCATCAAACTTGGAACGATCGGCCTTCCTGTTCTGCAGTCTGTGATCTATTTGAACGACCAAGTCTATATAATCCGAACAGTCTTGTGGGGGATTCACTACTTGGGCTAAAACGTCTTTGAGCTCTCCACGTAGACCTCTATAAAACAGCGTAATCCTTTTGTCCTCAGGCCATTGAGTTTCCACTATTAGTCTATTGAAAGATGCAATATAAGCCAAAAGGTCTTGATTACCCTGTCGCAACGAAAGAAGCTCATTGTCCAAGGCCTGCCCCTGTGCATGTCTTGCGAACAGTTTTTCCATACTAAGCTGAAAGGCTTGAAAATCATGGAGAACCGGATCATCTTGATTAACTAGAGGGATCGACCAGTCTGCCGCATTGCCACTAAGGTACGAAAGTACAAAAGCTACTTTAGCTTGATCAGTTGGAAAGGCTGCTGGCCGGCATAAGAAGTGCAACCGGCACTGATTGATAAATACCGCAAACCTCTTTGGGTCACCAGAAAATCGTTCGGGCGGAGCCAGAGGTACATTCCCAGGTAGGTTGATCTGCACTGGATTCATAGAGGATGTTGAAGGAAGATTTGCCCCTGATGCGGGTAGCGGGGTCTGTCCGGCTTGTGACTGTAGCAATTGTCTAGCAAGATCATCTGTTCTCTCCTTGGAAATAATTAGTTCCCTTCTTAGAGCGTTCGTTTCCTGACAAGCTGCATGCACTTCTGCCCTTAGTTCCCCAAGTAACCGGGCTAGGTGGTCAGTATCCGAGGTTTCCATAGCGCCTGGGCGAGAGTTTTGCGGTAGGCTTTGCGTTCTGTAACGCTCACCTGATTCTCGCAGAGGCGCCGGTCTTGACTGGGCGACTACCGTATCTTCAAAGGTGATGTGCAGCACCCGATTGGCTCTTTGGGCTGGACCTCTGTGCCCTGTATGCCTGACGTGCAGAGTAAGATGTCTGCAGATAGAAAATACGGGGTTAATGAACTGGGGTTATTGGGGTGTCCCTATCTCTTTCCTCTTCTCCTCTCCTGTAGACCCCCACAGGTTAATGCTCTCACCTTAGGTAAGTGAATGCCGAGCTCTCCATCTGCCTCGGGGCAGGGTGCTGTAGCCAGTTTCTTCACTGGATAGGTAGCGCAGGCCTCTTGACTTCAGAGGACTGCTGTCCATCGTTTACTGCACGAACGGTAAGTTTCGAGTAACTCAAATGTCTTTAAAGTCTTTAATAATGATGTCTCTTGTTTTGCAGGGTTCCGGCGATGGCGGATGACGGGCTGAAGTGAGTTGAAGATGGAGCCCGTGTGATGAATAGAAGCGCCTGGAAGCACGTAAGTAAGCGCTTGTTGCCAGCTTCACAAAGCGCTCTAACTGTCTTTTTATTTTGCAGGTACAAGTTCGGAGCGGCTGCAGGGTGCCGGGATACCCACTGGGTTAGATGTGGAAAGGAGTGATGGCACGTGAGTATTAAAGTTCCCCAATGTCTTTAAACGCACCTTGTTTTGTCTTTCAGATGCGAGATGCAGCGCCGACGGCCTCCGGAGCGTGCGAAGAGTTGGTAAGCTTTTGTCTTTCAGATGCCGGAATGCAGTGTGAAGACCTCCGGAGCGCACGAAGAGTAGGTAAGCCTTTGCCTTTCAGATGCCGGAATGCTAACCTGTTCTTTCTTGTCTTTATAGGTGTTGCTGAAGACTGGATTCAGGATGGTAAGCCTTTTTCCTTAGGCCCAGGACCGGATGCAGAAGACACGATGAGCGTTCTGCTGCAGAGGGTGCAGAATAACGCAAAGCAAGATTCATCCACCGGGTGTGGTTTAAATAGCCTCCTGTAGTGCTTAGGTGTCTCCTTCCACAGCCACGCCTAAGTAAGAAAAGAGTTCCTGGTAAAAAAAGAGTTCCTGCCTTCCAGAAGAGTTCCAGTGTTCTGAATCTAGGGAGTGGCTCCAGCCCCACCCAACAGGAAAAGTAGTTCCAAACAGAAGAGGATCAGAGGCTCAACTGGCAGGCAAGTAAGCAGCATGGTCTGCTGCAGGTAAGTCCACCCAAGCATTATGAGCCCGGCGCTTCCAGCGCTGGGACTGGGCATATTTATGAGCCTGGTGCCAATGGCGCCAGGACTGGGCCCAAAAGGTCCCAATTGGGACTGGTTGGCACTCGGAACCTGGGTTATGGATCTGCTTCCAAGGGAGTTGGGAAAACCCTGACCTTTTGGAAGCAGAGATCATGACAAATACGGACAGAGTCCTCAGGACACCACCTACGAACACTCCCCGGACACCGCGAGTGTTCTTAGAACAGTTTCACTTTGCTTGCGAACAAAACGGACACATATTGACTCCTTAGAACACCCCCTAGTCAGTTTATTTAGAACATTTCAGAACACCCGTGATGACCGCAAACAAATCGAACACAAAAAGAATGTCTAACACATAAAAAACACAATTTTCATCCTATCTCATACACTCCCACCCTCCCCGAACACTCCTACACACCAACACACTCTACAAAATACACATTTTGAACAAAGTTTCACTGCGCTGTCCGGGGACGGCCGCGAATCCAAGATGGCGGGCGCTACCGAAAAATCTGACGCGCTTCACGCTCCACGCCGTCCAATCAGCGAACACTTTGCATGTCCGCGAACATCACGCAAGACGATTGGCCAATCAGGACACTTTCAGCGGAGCGAACAGGGAAGTGTATCCACAAACCGAACACAGATATCACTAATTTTTTTTTACCTACTTTTTTGTCATTTTAAAAAAAACTACTGGACGGATTTTCACCAAATTTGCAAAAGCACGCTTTCGGGACCAAGCCGCTGCTCCTGGTCCAAATTTGGTGGAAATCCGTCCAGCGGTTTGGGCTTTATGCGTGAGCAAAATTCTTTTCCCATTCACTCTATGGAGACTGAGTATAATGTATACAAATATGAGCATATAGAGGGAAGGTAGAGTAATAAAAATAAAACTATGAGAAAGTGCTGATAACCATAATGATTATCTTCATGCACAGAAAGGATTGCTCTCTTTCAAGCCTGTATCTTCCGCTATGTATATGTTTCATATGATGTGACAGGACCCTAAGTCTACAAATATAGTACCTTTTCAATTTTTACTTCCTGACTGTTACTGAAGAAAACTATGTGGCTTCGATATGTCAGTAAAGGATAAAAAGGGAGAGCCAGCCATGTGATGTCATCAGTGATGTCATCAATGCCATTTGTGATGTCATCTTTGATGTCCTGGGTGTTAGTGTTAGCAGTGCACGGTGGCGCGAGTTATGGTTGCTTATGTTACCATAACTGGCGAATTTCAGGAGTTTTTCGGTTTTACTTTGAGCCATAACGTCCCTTTAACAAAATTTTTTCACTGAATTTCATAGGTTTTTAGTAGCGCAACTTAACCATAACGTCCCTTTAACAAAGTTGTTTCACTGAATTTCATAGATTTTTAGTAGCACAACTTAACAATAATGACTTTGACTTTATATACATGTCATATGGAACTGACTAGATCTCTTCTTATGAACTTGATGTCCGCGAACATATTTAATGTTCGCGGACATGTTCGGAGAACAGTACCACTACCTAAAAACTGTGGGGGGGGCGGTGGTGTGGTATGTTTGATTGTTATATCATAATATAGGAACATTTAACAAAATCAAAAAGCAGCACACAAACACATTATATATAGTAATACATAAGAAATGTAACCCATATATGTAACACACTAACCATTCATTTAAATACAATATGTTCTGAAATGGAATATACCACAAGAAGATAAATTGGCTTCCAACATAATTACCTCACAGACACAACAGAACTGAGAACAAGACCAGACCCACTGAATACATAGGACTTATCTTACCAGAAATAGTAAGTGTACTTCATTTTACTCATATATTTATAAACTTTCTGTATTAGATTAAAAAATATATTATCTTTTTTTTTTTCTCACAGAAATGTCTAGTACTCTGGAATGGCTAGAGGACAATTTCCCACATGAAGAAATGTCACAAGATAGTGAAACTAATGGTAAACACTTTATAATATAAACCATTTATTTATTATTCTTTTTATATACATTTAACATATATATTATTTTTTTGTACAGAGCATACCAGAATAGAAAAAACTTCAGAAAACCCTGTTATGGATAACAGTCTTCACAATATAGAAGAAAAAATGGATGTATTGTTGGCTAATTTTAATAATTTAAAAACTTTTGTAGAAAATCATTTCAAACCAAAAACCTCGTACCATTGCCCCACATGTACTTGTCCCTCCTCACCATATCCCAGTCAATTATCCCCAAACCCTCTCCATAATCCAAAACGTTTTGATGAGATTTCCATCCCTTCTTCACCTAATACCAATCATGTTGAAACCCCAAATTCTCCTGTTTTTGTTTCTGTTTCTGCCTCACCTTCTCTGTCATAAATTATTAACATATGTTAAATAAAGTTTAATTTTTTATATTGTATTGTGAGCATATAGAGGGAAGGTAGAGTAATACAAATAAAACTATGAGAAAGTGCTGATAACCATAATGATTATCTTCATGCACAGAAAGGATTGCTCTCTTTCAAGCCTGTATCTTCCGCTATGTATATGTTTCATATGATGTGACAGGACCCTAAGTCTACAAATATAGTACCTTTTCAATTTTTCGATATGTCAGTAAAGGATAAAAAGGGAGAGCCAGCCATGTGATGTCATCAGTGATGTCATCAATGACATTTGTGATGTCATCTTTGATGTCCTGGGTGTTAGTGTTACCATAACTGGCGAATTTCAGGAGTTTTTCGGTTTTACTTTAAACCATAACATCCCTTTAACAAAGTTTTTTCACTGAATTTCATAGGTTTTTAGTAGCGCAACTTAACCATAACGTCCCTTTAACAAAGTTTTTTCAATATCACACAAACAATACACAAACATGGCGTGCAAAAACCAACTTCTACAGATGGCTTTACACAGAATGTTGCAAAGTAAGAATTTATGCTCGTTCACAGTGAAGGTCAGCTGCTTCCATTTTTTTCTCGGGCCCCGGAGAGGCTCACGAAGCGGACTATAAGGTTGTATTGTGTTTTGACCTTGACAGACAGAGATTGTGATGAAAGACTTCTCTTGAAGGAGTGTTGCTAAAACGTAAGAGAAGATAAGATGAAATTTCTGAAACGAAACCACTTTTATATATTATATCATTATACGAAAGATCGTTGGCACACGCAGAGTCGTATTTTGGGACTGCACCACTCGTAGATAATGGAAATTGCAATTGTACTGTAAGTAACCCTTTAGATTACTTTATACCAAATATAATTACAATAGCGTAGCATTAAAGACCGCTCAAGTTGAACTTGTTCGTTGAAAGTGGCATAATGTTTTCTACCGCGCACTATCACCGCCGAATTGATCCCCTGTCGTTTAGAGGGCTCTGAAAAAGTCAGACGACACAGGGTGGGTTAATAGAAATAATTTAACCGGTCTATAGGCGGTCAAGCGCTCTACTCGCTGTGCCACTTCACTGTAGCCTATCAAGTGGCACAGCGAGTACAGCGCTCGCTTTGACATCCGTGCACAGCTTGCTAATGCAAGTTTGAATCCCGGCAAGGCCAAACTCAGCCTTTCATCCTTCCGTGGTGGATAAATGAGCACCACACACCGTGGTTAATAATAAGCACCGCTTACATACCTCACGGTTCTTAGCGCTATATGAATGGGAAAATATTATTATTTTATTATTAACATACTCTGTTGCACTATCTTCGATAGCAAATAGTTTCACGCCCTAATAAATAAAATGATGATTTTTAATGAAGATCGGCTGGTGAGACTAATTTATGTTTTTTAAAACAGGTACGTGGCCCCATTTTGTCTATGTCACGATTTACAGACTCCAGCGGATGGGGTCTTCAACTGCCAGGTGCAAGTCCAAATATGCAACTTCATGACCCTCACCATTTTATGGGACAATCGCCAAGGATGCCCTTACGCAGTACTAGCGGCTACAAACAACATACCAACCAATAGGGTGGTCTAATGGCTTGTTGTTGGAGCAACCTTCCGATTATCAGAGCGACCATTTACTGCTTTTATCATAAACCAACAGCCTATCTACCGCAAAGGAACAACATGTGGCTCCAAATAAACTTTTGCTGATCGACAGCAGAGACAATAGCAAATCGCTGAATATTCACTAAACATTTCATGTGAAATAAATGTACTTTACAACATTTACAATCCTGCTGTTTACTTTTAAACCACAGTTTCATATTCCGAATTGTGGCGCACTGAGTTGTAAGCTGATCTAACACTCTCTGTACCGCAAAGGAACATCGCGTGTCTCAACATGAACTTTTGCGGATCGACAACAAAGACAAATGCAAATTGCTGAATATTCTCTAAACATTTGATGTCAAATAAATGTACTTTACAACATTTACAATCTTGCTCTTTGCTTTTAAATCACAGTTTCATATTCCGAATTGTGGCGCGCTGTGTTGTGACATAATGTGTGTTGTCTTCCGGGTTCTGTGTAAAGTCGCGTAGTACTGGAGACGACTGGGCGCGTTTCATTACGCACCCTGTAACGTCACGGAGAAAGGCGGGGAATATGAATGCTTTGATAATATCAGGTTTAGGGGCGGGAGATATGATTTAGTGTCGCAAAAGCAAGTCAGCCAGGTCAATAGCGCCAGTCATAGGATTATCACATAATGTTGGCGCACACCAGCCGGATTTATCATTTCTTTAGTGGACAATAAGTCGGTTGACGCCTCTAGGAAATTGTACTATTAGCGAACAAAAGGAGTGCTCTTAAAACACTTTCACCCTGACAACGAACAATACAAACAATGTTCTCAGAACACCCCCATTTTGTGTAATTGCAACCATTTCGGGACACTGCGAGTGTTCTTAGAACACATTCAACTAGACAGATTACAATACGGACAGCGTCCTGAGGACACCCCCAGTTTGTGTATTTACGAACAATTAAGTACACCGCGAGTGTTCATACCTCATTTTTACCTTCCTTGCGAACAAAAATGACACATACTCCGTCCTCTAAACACCCCACCATTTAGTTTATTTACAAAATGTCAGAACAGCCGTGTTCTCCGTGGACAAATCGAACGCAACAAAAAGGTCTAGCACATAAAAAAAAAAAAACATTGAACCTATCTCGTACTCCCCCACCCTCCCCAAACACTCTTACACACCAACACACGGCACTAAATACAATTTTTTATCCACGTTTCACTGCGCTGTATGCGGTCGACTGCGAATACAAGATGGCGGGCGCCACAGAAAATCTGACGCGCTCCACGCCCCTCGCCGTCCAATCAGCGAACACGTTGCATGTCCGCGGACATGACGCAAGGCCATGGGCCAATCGGGGTGCTGTCCGCGGAGCGAACAGGGAAGTCCGTCCGCGAAGCGAACGCAGATATCACTAATTTTTTTGCCTTACATTTTGGTCATTTTTAAAAAAAACTACTGGACAGATTTACACCAAATTTACAAAAGCACGCTTTTGGGACCAGTCCGCCGCTCCTGCCGCAAATTTGGTGTAAATCCGTCCAGCGGTTCGGGCTGTAGCCGTGCGCAAAGTTTTTTCCCATTCAGTCTATGGGGAAAAAAAAAGTTTTGGGACCCCCCCTATAACTTTTCCCCCCCTGGACGAATCCTCACCAAACTTTGCAAAAAAAAATTCAGAGTGACCCAACTACTTATTTTTCAAAGTTTGGTGAGGATCCGTCCAGGGAGAGCGAAGTTATAAGCCGCCCAAAAAGTGCTCTTCCTATGGAAACAGCAACTTAACCATAACTACATGGCCACTACCGTGGCCATGTAATAATATAATATTTAGTATCATTTTGCCAGTTAAGGCTTTTTATAATTATACAAAAATAGAGAGACAAACACAATTAAATGATCAAAAAACAATGAAAGAACTAATCAACTCATACACAATCGCATAAACACGATACACTGAGAGAAGTCTAAACGGAAAGAAAATTACACTTGAAAAAATCCTAAAATAGACCTAATGTCACATTTTAGTCAACTAAGTATATCAATGTAATGCAATTTCCTCTAAGGAAACTAACCCAGATTGTCTCCACTCTACCGAAAGGATACCAAGGTTACCAATACGCTAGAAACTGTTTCCCCTGTAGCGGAAAAGACTTTCACATATCATTGCTTTATAACGCCTCAGGAATGCAACTGGCAATGCATCAGTGCACCAGAAAGGAGAAGGGTAAACAAGTAGTTAGGAAAAGAGGACCACGTGGGTGGAGAGACGATCCTGCCCACGAGGACATTGTGGGAGTAGGGGGTGGTGAAATGGGATGACATGCGAGGGCCGGTGAGCGTGAACTGGTCTGCTGGCCGGTGTCACATGGAGACAAAGAGGAATCAGGGTTCAAGTCACGGTTACACGCGGGTGGACGGGGTCCATCCACTTTTTTCAGTGGGTGGACTCAGTCCTCCCAGCTAAAGTGAGAAACATTGAATGTCCCCTTTGAATTTATGAAATAAAGCCGACCTCAGTGAACCACAGTTGTCAGGTTTTCAAGGCCAAACACTTCACTACTGCAATATATAACCTGACGAAAAATAACAAACAACTAAAGGTGAAATGTGTAATTTCAGTACTGCAAGTTCGAGGGAAAATATTTGTATTGGTTCTTGGAGTTTAAAACATGCACACCTTTTAACGTTTTCAAAAACACTTTTAGAAGAAAATATCCTCTCCTAGTTTTGTATGTGTGTTGATTTTATGAAAGGCAAATGCCATTTATCCTGTGCAATGTGTGTGCGTATGCAAAGGCAATGTAATTAAATGTGCATATTTCACTTTGGTATGCTAAATTCTGATATCACATCCCATTGTGTTTGTTGATGAGTCCACCACTTACATTTTTAGGACTTGACCCCTAAAGGATCACCCTCTTCAAAGCAATAGTCTGAAGGGAGAAGGACGCAATAGCAGCACAAGCCATGATTCCATCAAAAAAAGGAGATTGCAGCCGCCATTGTGGTATTTCAGGCAGCAGGTCAAAGACGGGTGGGTGGGTGGGTGGATGGGTAGAGGAAGTGGAAAAAATTAGCCACAATGTGAGGGCAGCTGAAGGGGTTGTGGACAGAAAGCACAAGCAACGCCGTGAGATGGAGGCCCAAGAAGAGGGCTGCTTCAGCAGGAGTAGCTGCAGCTGTGGGCTTGTGGCAACCCAATGAAAAGGAGGCGTGGGGATGGGTTGAAGAGAGGGTGGCATAGAATGGGGGGTGCAAAGAAGATGAAGTGGTAAAAGCGCAAAAAGAAATGTGAGCGGACAGATTCAACTCCCCCAACCCAGCCTGCAGCAGGAGCTCTTTGGCCCATCGAGGAAGGCAGGAGCAGCTCCACACACCACTAGCCTAGTGGTGCCTTAATTTAGGTAAGCCTGCAAGGCTGATTGCTTCTGCTTTCTAAAAAGTGTTCTCTGCATCGAAATCTGACCTCCTCTGCAGCGTAATTCCAATCATCCTGAAAGCAGTATTTTCTATGATTCCTGATGGCATATTGGCATTTGAATTTGCCGCGCTCTGACCCTCGACCAGCTACGAGCAACGTAACCCGCACTCCCAAGATGGCTGCCATTGCTATATAACTTCTACAGGACCAGCCGCGCCAGTCTGCCTCAACGGATTGGATAGGCTGCCTGCCCTAACCAATTGATGCTCATTGGAGGCGAGAGCCGGCCCAAAGAAGGCACACAAAAAGGCACCTGTCCTGTGCCTGTCCCGAACAGCCTGTCGCCCTAGCCAGAACCCCTGCTCCTTTATTCATAAACTTGCTGCACAGCAACTAGTAAGTGCATCGCCAAGCCACTATGTGACTATTGCATGGCTTACACTGCTATCGAGTGACATCTTAGCCCCACAAGTCACCTAGTTTGTACCATGTTTTGTCCCAGTGAGCACTATACCTTATCCTTCTAATATGCTTATTGATTTATTAATACCACGTTTTACATATGCACCAGTATTTGACACTCGTGCAATCCTATTTAATTACATTCTATACAGATTGGTATTTCAGCATTGCTTAACTAATGTACGGAACTGTACGGAACTATTTAACATGTCCATCCTCGCTACGGTTGCTCCATAGTTACCTGCCAGTTTGTTTACACAAAAATGTACGGATTGTATTGTATATCTTTCGCCTAGTCTAGAGCATTGCATTTGAAGAGTAAATGAAGCACAACACATGCACGGTTATGACTTTGTCACGATGCTAATACCAGTGCACTACCTTTAAAATTGATTCCCTAGCACTAAACTGCCAACTATGGTCACTCTATTTAGAAAGACATTTTGTGTTACTTATTCATCATGACTAGACTCCTGCACTCTATACTAAGCCATACCACATTTTCAACTACATCCAGGTACAGCACACTGCAGCATATTACAATACAAAATAACCCTACCTGTAATTACACTAGTATGTGCACTACTGACTTCCACACATCCACCAAGAGCACACAACTAAGATGACAATAGTAACACACCTCCCCCAAATCTCCTCAAAATGTACCAATGGTTCATACATCCAGATAGGCACAGGCCTAGCACGCCTTATGCCCCAGACACCACTCTCTACCATGCCCCTCGCCCTTCCTACCCAAGACTCCGGCATTTACTATAACAACACCTGCCACCCACACCACTCTTACGTTCATGCCCATTCTAGGTACACCCCGCTGCATTCTGCTATCTAGAAGAACACACACATTGCTTCCACGTACCAGACCCATGCCAGGTGCCCATAGAAATTGCAGACTATCCTCCTGTACCACCAAGCTATCTACCTCTCAGCACTCACCTAGAACCACTCCTAGCCTACCTACCTTCAACACACAAAAAACAAAAATCAAAGTGCCCAGATACAGACTAAACCCAACACCAAATATTTAACTTACCAATGCCATACCCCACATCCAACCACACCATCACACGCACCCCCATCCAACAACACATCACCTAGTGCCAAACCGTTAATAGGGGCCCTAGTAAACGCCAGATCCCTAGGCGCACAAGCCATTGATTCCATGACCTCATTCTTGAACACAAACTAGACTTTATCGCCATAACTGAAACCTGGCTCCGTACAGCCTCAGGCCCACTCCTATCACTAGTAATAACTCCCGACTACTCCATACTCAGATTTGACCGACAAGAAACCAATGGAGGTGGAGTTGTCATCAGCTTTAAAACTTCACTTAAATTTAGAGAATGTGCTACTAGTCTACAAACTTCAAACGCTAACATTAGCCACTGACCTGAAAACCACTATTAATTTCCTTCTAGTGTATAGAACTCCAAATATCACAAATAATCTGGATATTGAGCTACCTCTGCTCATATCCCCTTTGATTAAACCCAACACCACATTTATCCTACTAGATGATATCAACCTGGGATACAATGACCAAACAGACACCAAAGCCACAGCTTTTAACAAAGCATTCTTAGAAATGCAATTTAAACAAATTGTTAATGCCCCAATTCATGTTAAAGGACAAATCCTCAATTGGATCTTAACATTAAATACCACGGTCCAACTAAAAGACATCATGAAACTATCTTGGACCCATCACTCCCTAATCACATTGGACATCACCACAACAAATTACCCCTTGTCTCCCATCCCACCCACGCTACCTACTATAATGAGAAACTCTAGGAAACTGACCTCAGAAAACTTAATGCCACTGCTAAATAAATTACTAAATACTAATCCTCTGCCCATGCACAACCCAGAAGTCATCGCTCTACATTATCACAATTGCCTACAATCAGCAATTGATGAAATAGCACCCATCAGAGCTAAACAGCCTAAACTCAAGCCTAGTAGTACCTGGTTCAATGATGACCTCATTGTACTCAGGAGGAAAAAAGAGCCCTAGAAGACCTGACTAGAAAAAAAACCACCACTGAACTCAAAAAAGAACTCCAAATAGTTGCTAAAACATACAAAACTGAAGTGTACACACAGAAAGCTAATTCACTCAATACACGTATTACAAATGCTTCCTCTAATAGCAAAGAGCTATTCACCATTATAAAGAAACCGGAAACACCTATTTATCCACCAGGTGCAGTAGTAGTAAACAAAGGTTTGTGCTCCACTTTTCAAGAGGCTCTAGCTTCCAAAATCAGCACATTACAAAATAAAATTGAAGCCCAAAAAAAATAAAATACTAGGCCCACATCGCCGAATTAACCACAGCATCACCCAGAGCAATAAGACCAGCCCTAGGCATAAGCAAAAGGGACCACATATCGCACAACAGGAGAGAGGTACATGGGCTACCCATCCAAGCCAGGATATTCCACAAAACGCTCTCTGTCACTCATAAATGTGTCACAGACAATGCCCCAACATACCTCAACAACTGCTTAAACCACAAAGGTACAGCCAGATGCCTTAGATCCAATGCAAATTTACAGCTGCATGTCCCACGTTTTAACAACACAAGGACAGGCAACTCTAGTGTCACCATTGCAGCCCCTAGAATTTGGAACTCACTCCCTGCCAATATCAGCAAGGAACCCACACTGAATACATTTAAGAAACTTCTCAAAACCTGGCTCTTTAATAAATACTGAGCACCATGGTCCCTGTCTCAAAATAACTATGCATTACTTATTACTTATGTAAATATTGTATATGTAACTGTTGCAATTTCTGTATATGTAACAACTAAGATGAAGTATTTGTATTTTATGTAACCATCACATTTTTTCCTGTAACTACGGTATGATACACTTGGGTTTGGGCGTACAACAAATGCAATAAAGAAAATGAAATAAAATAATAAAGGGTCCCACGGGGAGCTATATGTGAAGGGGGTTGAAAGAAAGAAGGAGTTTTCCGCTTCTGAGGGGAAAAATGGTAAAAGTAAGTCAGGATGAGATGACACAGGAGGATCGCAGTAAAGTTGGAAGTGCGGGGGAAAAGAGTAATGACAAGGGGAAGAAGAAGGGAGATGGAAAAAAGAAAGGGGATACCAAAGTGGAGATAAAAGAAGGAGTACAAGGAAATTATGGAAGTATATGGGTGCAGTTGGGGAGAGGAAAGAAAAAAGAGGAGATGCAAAGGAGATGGAAGTGTGGGTCCATGGTGTGAACCAGCTTCAGGAGGGGTGGTAGAGTAGAAGAGAAGGAGAAGAGGGGTTGAGAGTGGGGTTGAGAGTGCAAAAATTGCCATGGACAGAAACATTGCCCAGTTGGCCTGGGAAGTGTCTGGTAGGACAAGTTGGTATAGAGGTGAGGGTGCATGAAGAAATGGTTGAGAAGAATGCGTGGGAGAGATATGGACAAATAGAAAGAGGTATGCTACAGTTTTACAGCTAGAAAGGATAAAAGGGAATAGTGGAAAGGGACTGAAATAGAAGGAACCATGGGTGATCGAGGAGAGCAGAAGAAAGTGTCGGGAAGCAGATATGCAGATTGGGAAATGTCAGAGGATGGAGGGGACTGGTCACCAACAGAAATAATGGAGAAACAGGTGAAGGGGGAGCTTGATGGGAGGTGTTAGGGAACAGAGAAGAGAACAAAAGGACGGAAGAGAGGAGCGTGACAGGGAGCCAGAGTGGGACAGAACCAAGAGGAAATAGACAAGTGGAAGGGACGATGTCACACAGGTCGCAGTTGTGGGAGAGTCCTAGAATTACAGGCATGTAGAGATTGGAAGAGAAAGGAATAGTTAAACAAAATGAAGCCAAAGATGTGAATGATGTTTGGTCATGGCATTGAAAGGGGGTGGGGGAGAGAAGCAAAATGAAGGAAAAGAGCAAATGGAAAAATCAGGTGGTGGATTTCCTGGGATGTTTTCCTGGAAGAAAAGTGTAAAGACATGGGTTGGGACTCAGGCTGGAGAGAGTTTTGATTGTTAAGCCAGATTACACATTGTTCTAGATCAGCCACAGTCACCTATATTGTGTTTGTGTGTATTTCATTTGTGGTAAATTGACTCCGTTTCTAGGTACTCCATGTTTAAATTGCCAATGTCTGGGGCAAAGGTCACCCACATACTAGTGCCATTCTTTTGGTTATAAAAAACTCCCTCGTACAAGAAATAATTTTCCATTAATGCGATCCTCGTGCAGTCCAGTAAAATTGCAGTGGGTACCTTAGCTTAAGTATACGTGCATTTATTCAAGAAGATTTCCATCACCTTCAGACATTCCATTTGTGAAATGCTGGTGTACAGTGGTTCAATGTCTAAAATCACCAATTTATCTTTTTTTGTACTTTAATATGAGATAAGATCTTAATCATCTCTGTGGTATCTTTCACGAAAGAGCACATGGCACATACAAATGGTTTTAGGAAAAAATCTGCATACACAGAAAGTGAAGATGTTATAGAGGGTAGGCGAGACGCAGGATCCTTGGGGAACACCACATAGGATGGGTGAAGGATCGGCCGAAGCTGAGGGGGAGAAGACTCTCATGGTCCTCTCACTCAGGAAGGACTCGATCCACTTGATAGCGTCCGTGGAGAAGTGAGCTGCAGAGTCAAGGTGCCGACATAGGACCTTGTGGTTGACCAGGTCGAAAGCAGCGGATAGGTCGAGTAGGAGCAGGAGTACTGTCCTTCATTTGTCTCTCAACTCGTCTATTTGGGACTTAAGGTCGATTAGGGCAGTCTCAGTTCCGTGCAGTGGACGGAAGCCAGATTGTCTGTTGCCCAGGAGTTTGTGCAATTCTAAATGCTTCTGAATTTGAGTGTAGGCGGCCTTATCCAGTATTTTTAATAAAAATGGGACCGTGGTAATAGGCCGGTAGTTTGTAGGAATGAGGGGATCAAGTGTCTGTTTTTTGAGGAGTGGTAGCACCCAGGATTTCTTGAGGTTGGCAGGTATAGTACCTGTAGCAAATGAGGCATTTATCAGTTTGGTTATAAATGGGGAGAGTTCTCTAGCAGCATCTTTTATTAGCTGTGCAGGGCAGATATCACCTTTGCAGTTTGAAGGCTTCAGAGATAGGATAATTTTTTCTACCTCTAGGATGGACATTTTAGAGAAGTGAAATGTGGCATTATGTGCCGGTGGTAGCTCGTTGGGCAGGGGAGTGTTAGGCGAATGCAGTAAGTTTAGAGCCTTCTTTTTTATTTCGATTTAATTCTGCAGTGTGTCAATTTTATGCGCTAAGACTTGTTGTATATCTGTGCACCAGGATTTGTCCTTGGTGCAGACGTCCGGGATAGCAGTAGGGGACTCTAGTTCTTTGAGTATGCAGAAGAGTTCTTTCATGCTTGAGTTTGAATTAGCAATACGTTCATCGTAGGAGTCACGTTTTGCTTGGCAGATTTCCTTTTTGTAATTTGAGGAAAGTGCAGTTAATTTAGCTTTATTCTCACTAGAGGGGCATAGTCTCCAATTTGTTTCACTTTGGTTCTTTAAGGTGCGAAGGTCTTTGAGTTGTGGGCTGAACCATTTGTTTAGGTGGGCTATGGGTTTGCTCGGTCTAAGTTTGATAGGAGCAATTTTATCCAATGTGGTGAGCATGATATTGTTAAATTCCTGAACTAGGCTGCTGGGGTCGAGATTATCAGGCACTGCATTGAGCGTAGGCAGTATGGCGGGGATGATTTTTTCTGCCGTAATACTTTTATTACTTCTGGTTGGGCATGGTGGCGCTCGTGGTCGAGCCGGTAGAGTGGGTCTGATAGTAGATAAGTGAAAGGAGATCAGAGAATGGTCTGTCCATGCTAAAGGCAGGATGGAAGTGATAGTGGCAGAGCAGTTAATGTCCGCTACCCAGTCCAATATTCTCCCTTTAAGGTGGGTGGGTGTAGTGACTTTTTGGGTAAGGCCTAATGCTTTGAACGTGTTGGCTATTTCTGTGGCATTTTTGTCAGTTTGATCATTAAATCCTAAATTGAAGTCACCTAGTATAAGTAGTTGCGTGGTAGGTTTCAGGTTGTTCATAATTATTTTATGCAAGTCTTCCTCAAAGGTACCAAGAGGGCCGGGTGGTCTGTATATAAGGTGTATGGTGATGGATTGCGAGTTGTTTATCTGCATTTTGGCAGTGAGGGTTTCACATGAATGTAGAGGCTGGGTAGGGGCTAGTCTGAGACCAAGAGCCGTTTTAGAAATAATAGCAATGCCGCCACCTCGTGCATTATCACGGTCTTGTCTGATTATGGTGTAGCCATCAGGGATAGCTAGCATAAGGGCAGGTCCTGCTGCATTATGGAGCCAAGTTTCCGTAATTGCAAGATAATCCAGGTTCCCTTCCGTAATTAAATCGGCAATATCCGTAGCGTGAGCGACTAGAGATCTAACATTAAGGAGCGCTCCCTTGAGAGGGGGGGCTTCAGGAGTTTTGTTAGCTCGGATAGGTTTGTCTACAGTGGGGGAAGCTTTGGGTTGGAGGTTAATAAGCTGGGGGGTGTTCACATTCAAGGTAGATGTTTGAATGGGCCATTTAGATTGGCTAGGCAATAGTGGGCTAGGTTTGTAGTTAGTTTTGAGGTTGGAGGCCGGAAGGGTTCTTCTCCGTGGTTCGTGTAGTTTGGCTAGTCTTGCGCGGAGTCTGTTGTTTCTATTGGATGTGGTGCAGGGTAGGGAGGCGTAGAGTGTTGTTTCTTGGGCCTTGCAGAATGTGGAGAGATTGGGTTGCATAGCGTTAGTAGTGAGTTGGCTAAAGTTTGAGGTAGGTGTTAGTGACTGAACAATGTGATCTTGACTGCTAGGGACAGCCTGTGTGACTGTAGCCATGGTACAGAGGGCTAATGCTAGGTGTAGCATCCTCCCAGTTCCAGTGGGTGGAGAATGTGGTCTAATGGCGACCATAGGGCATAGCACAGGGCACAACATAAGTCAAGTAGCGACCAAAGGGCGCAGCGTGGGTCAGATGTGGTCTAGTGGCGACCCTAGGGCACAACACAGGGCTCAGTATAGGTCCGGTGTGGTCTAATAGTAACCAGAGGGCGCAACACAAGGCACAACATAAGTCAAATAGCGACCAAAGGGTGCAACATAGGTTAAATGAGGCACAGCACAGGGCACAACATAAGTCAAGTAGCTACCAGAGGGCGCAGCATAAGTTAGATGAGGTCTAATGGCGACCATGAGGCACAACACAGGGCACAGCATTAGTCAAGTAGCGACCAGAGGGCGCAGCATGGGTTAAATGAGGTCTAATGGCGACCATGAGGCACAGCACAGGGCACAACATAAGTCAAGTAGCGACCAAAGGGCGCAGCATAGGTTAAATGAGGTCTAATGGCGACCATGAGGCACAACACAGCGCACAACATTAGTCAAGTAGCGACCAGAGGGCTCAACATGGATTAAATGAGGTCTAATGGCGACCATGGGGCACAACACAGGGCTCAGCATAGGTATAGAGTGGTCTAATAGTAACCAAAGGGCGTAACACAAGGCACAACATAAGTCAAGTAGCGACCAAAGGGCGGAGCATAGGTTAAGTGAGGTCTAATGGCGACCATGAGGCACAACACAGCGCACAACATTAGTCAAGTAGCGACCAGAGGGCGCAGCATAGATTACATGAGGTTTAATGGCGAGCATGGGGCACAACACAGGGCTCAGCATAGGTCCGGTGTGGTCTAATAGTAACCAAGGGCGCAACACAAGGCACAACATACGTCAAGTAGCGACCAGAGGGCGCAGCATGGATTAAATGAGGTCTAATGGCGACTATGGGGCACAACACAGGGCTCAGCATAGGTCCGGTGTGGTCTAATAGTAACCAAGGGGCGCAACACAAGGCACAACATAAGTCAAGTAGCGACCAGAGGGCGCAGCATGGATTAAATGAGGTCTAATGGCGACCATGGGGCACAACACAAGGCTCAGCATAGGTTGGATGGGAGTCTGAACATGACCATGGGGCACAACACGTAATACTTTGGAAGAGCAGTTCACTTTGAGATATCACGATAGCAGAAATGCAAAAAGCAAAAAGAGTATTAGTCTACCTAGATTCGAATGTTCGCAGTTATAACGTGCATGCATGGCATTTGGCAGACAAATGTATCAGAGTGTTGGGCTACCTAGATTCGGATTTTCACAATTATGACGTGAATTGCATTTCTCTGGCTCATGCCAGTATTCGCCTACAAACCTGCGTCGCGTGACATGGATTAAAGTACAGTATGCCACATAAGGGCTCGCCTAGCAGGTGAGTAAATATGTTAGTGGTAATTCATAGTAGATAGGGAGCCGTTTGAGAGTTAGGTGGCAAAGCAAATCACTGTAGCAGCAGGTGCAGAGTTAGATAGCAGGCAATGTGACTCTCGCACGTCGGGGAAGGCAACCCCCACGGGTGGGGGGAAATAGATGAGGTAGTGATCGAAGTTGGGCAAGTGCTAGGACCACGCCTGGTTGAAGGGTGATTATTATTCAGATTGGTATGTGGATAGTCTTGTGGGAACACAATAAGGTTAGATAGCTTACCCAAGAGCGGTGAACCAGGTGTGAATGCCGCTTGCTGGGTAGTCCATAGGGTGACACGCAGAGTTCCTGGCCCAGGCTCAGGCAAGCTCACGACAGGCTCAGGACAGGAGCCTTGTACACCGTGCCTTCGACACAGGTGCCGGCTTCCGCCTACCGGTGGAGAGGAGGGAGGGATATGGCCGGGTAAGCCAATCACCAGCAGCTCAGTTGTAGGGCTCCTCTGGTTTAGGCAAAACACGGCGCCATCTTGGAAAAGCGAAGTGTGCCTTCGGGTAAAGCGTAGTGCATTTAAACAGCAGTTTTTGTAGAAATGCAGCAGATGTTCTGGACGAAAAGGTGCACAGTTGCACTCGCCTTGGAATCAGGCGAATTGTGGTGATTTATGGCAGATAAATCGTGGCGATGAGCGGAGGTGACACACACAGCCCAGTGAAGCCCACGGGCTTACCTCATGGTCGAGGGAGCTCCCAGCTGCTCCTGCAGCGTGGATGCCGGGGGGGGAGAGCTCCTGCTCGATCCCGGGCAGCGTGTTCCGAAGCGTGTTTAGTTTCACTTGTGATCTTATTTTCGAACATCAAAATGGTGGGACTCACCATACCGCCATTGGGTGGAAAAGTTTGATGGTGGTTTCAGACCCATAATGTTGTTTCCATTATTAACTTGTATAGGTGAGTTTCAAAAGAAGTATCTCAGACATATTAGTCTGAAAAACTTCTAAAGTTCGACCTCTGTCTGGAACTGATTTGCCTTTGTGGTTGGGACACCACTCAGCCCTCTACTGAGTACCTTAGTTTCTTTATCCATTAGCATGTGGTCTGTTAAATTAAAGATTGGTATCACCAATTATGGTACGGTCCGTTCCATTCGCAGGTATGCATTCTGGGTGGTCCTTGTTGTTTGTTCCGAACCTATTGTCCCTACACTCGAAAAAACTTTGGTTTTTTGTCTGGGGGGCTTCCTGATGTGCCAGCATTATTGGAATCAGAATTACTACTGGTGGTACTATTAGAGGTATTACAGAAGGTAACAAATCTTCTTTTTTGATACCCTGTATTCAGCCCCATATTTGTATTCTGGATCAAGTTGTTCTGGTCATCATAGTATGTTTCAACCAGATAGGGGTTGGTTTGTTCTTCTTTATATGTATCAATGTCTTTTTTTAATTTCTAGATTTTTTTATCAAGGTTAAATTGTTTGAACTTTCCAATCTCAACTGCAATCTTTTCCAATTTCTCCTTGATGTCTTGTGTGACGTCCTCCTGTTTGATCTTATTTTCCAAGGCATCAATGTCTTCCTTCTGTCGTTTGAATTTTTCTTCTGCCGTTTCGATAATCAGAATTACCCATTCTCTAGAGCATTTGTTGTCCACCTCACTGAAGTTTCCTTTAAACTTCGGGTTGTCTGTGAAGACTCTCAGTATGTTTCGCACTTGAAGGCCTTTGCGGAATCACACCTGCCTTCATGTAGTCTAACATTAATTGTCCGTGTGATTCCGTTCGGACTATTATTTTCTCAATCAAAGTCATTCCCCCGTATGTTGACATAAGTAGCACTGGGTTTGGAAGACAAAACAGAAGGAAGACTTATCAGCCTCTGTAAATGCTCTTCTGAGAATGGAACTGTATTATCATCTCCGTCTTGCAAACAATTTGCAAGTATTCAGTTCAATTGGGAAGATCTTGAAAATCATATATAACAGAACAGTGAGCTGGTTACATCTCTCTTAGGTCTGCACATTTATAGTGCATCAACGTTTAACTGCAGTGTGTGGTTTTGATTTTCCACATTATACTTTACCAACACACCTTATTTGTTTTTCAAAATATTGTTTATTATTCAAACTCTAATAGTATTAAAAACAACTCATATATCAATGAAAATCAGTTGTGACATCAGAACAACTAAAAGTTTTTTGTAATACTGTTCACTTTTGCCACAACACATACACCAAATGTTTTTGTGATGGGGTTCGTTAAGTCAAGAAGCATGCACAGATTAGAAAAGAGAATCTTAGGTAGCAAGTATGCATGTGTGGGAAAGATAATGCAATTGCACACACTGAGTGTTATTGCAATATGTTGGAGAAATCACTTCTATTTTGTTTCATTTATTTATTAAAAATCACACACAGCACTGCTGTAAATGTTCACATGCCTTTATTTGTTTTACTTGAAATGGTGCTGAAATGAATAGTTTTAAATGCATTGGATGTTGCCATTTTTCATTCCATGTACATGCCATGCTTTAGTAGCAAATATGCAGTTTTTGTTTTGGGTGTGCATTGTGGGAGATTTAGTGCAACTTTGCTAATGGGAGAAGTGGTTTTAAAAGTGACAGAATGAAAGAAGAAAACAACAGTTTGTACATTAGAATGGGGGATATGGGCAAGTGTGCATGTCTTGGTAATATATTGAAGTTTCAGACAGGATCTGACACTTAAACATGCTGTGGAAATGTTTCAAATGTGGTTTTCTTTTGTTTCACAAAAAAGACAGAGAGCTGCTGAAGTTGCAAATATGTGTTTTGAAAGTGTTATGAAAGTCTTTATTAAAACAAAAGTTTGCAAGTACACAGCATTGTAAGTGAGTGCCATTTGATGTCAGCAGGTGGGACAAACAAGAGTATGAATATTGAGTAGGTTAATGCAGGGTACATGGTAGGAACCCTGTAATATGCATTTGTAAAAGACTTGGAAATGTAATTAAAAAAAATATGTGCATACCCGTACTTTGTGTTGATAGGTGCAGATGTGGATGAATCTGCAAGTAGAAATCTTGGAGAGTTTTAGAGTAGATTTTGATGCAGGTGCTTGGAAATAACAGGAGACTTGTACTCTGAGTGTTGAACAGTGCATCTGAAGTGTTGAACTGAGATGACATAGTTAGATGTACAGTTCCTGGATGTGATTGGTGGATGGGGGTCTGACTACTTAACAGTTGCCAATGTGGGATTGCTGCAAAGACTGAAGTGGAAAGGGAAGAAGGGTTGCCTTGTGTTATGGTGTCCGTGGATGTCGCAGTAGTCCACGGACAAGGCGTGCTACATCAGGTTCTTTTAAGTATGCCTGGAATGGAATGGGGACTTTGGGGATTAGCCCATCAGGTGTGTGGTTGGAGAGATGGAGAGACTCAGTGTGTTGATGTGGGAGATTTATTTTATCACTAATCTGCAGCGGTATACAGAAATATGTGGTATTTCTGTCAACATTGGATTGGAGGGAGTGGAGGCTTTGTGGTGTGGTGTGCCTTGTCAAAATTTGAAAGGTGTGTTTGCACTTTGTAAAAATATGGCTGTTTTTAACTCTCGAGATGTCCTTGTGGTGCATTGTGAAGGACTGTATTTGGGGTACATTAGTGGAATAGCTTAGCAGAGTGCAGTAAAGGAGTTGTTGAAGGCACTAATGAAGCCTTTTCCACGTGCAAAGGTGATAATTTCTCATATTCCACCTAGGGCTCTATGGACCTAGCCCAATGTCTTCTGTCCTGAACAAGACAGCTGAAGCTGTCTTGTCAATCAAGGCATATCTTCTTTTTTGTGTGATGTTGGGATGTCATCGTTCCCAAATGTTCTGGAGGATGGTGCAAGTCCTTTTTTCCTGATGGCATCACTTTAATGGATTGTGGCAATGAAACCTTTCTTTCTAATATTCAGAATGCACTGAAAAGTTCTTGTAAAATCATGTAGAATCCATTTAGTAGGTCTAGCTGAAAAATCTGAAAAGCCTAAAAAACAAATTAAAAATACATTTTAAAAAAGTCTCTTTTCATTGCCACCACTAAGAGTAAATACCTTACCTTGTATTTAATTGCTCTTCCCACCCCTTCGATTTGGACAATCTGTCTGTGGACACCACGGTAGTCAGCGGACAGCACATGCCACATCTGGGTCTTTTGAGGATGCCAGGCATGGAAATGGGACTGTGCGGTCCAGAGGGTTGGCCAATCAGGTTTCTTGGGTGTTGTTTGCAAGGAGAACGTGTAGCAGAAGATCTGTTTGCTGAAAGGAGTGCAGATGGCTATGGCTATGGCTGTGTTTTCCAGGAAGCAGTACGGGGGACTCGTGGATCCATTGATTGCAGAAGTATGCAGAGCAGTGTGGAGTGGGTAAACATCTTGGATTAAATCCTGTTGATGTGAAGTGGTATGGAGTGCGTGAAATGTAGTGGGTGAGCTTGCTCCAATTTTGTGTTCATTTGGTCACACCCCAACATCCAGACATTATCATTGTACATTGTGGAGGGAACAGTTTAGGCCATGTAACTGGTATTTCACTGCAGTTTGCAATGAAGGAAACATTTGGCAAAATGATGGAAATGTTTCTGAACTCTCGCCTAATTTTTTCTTGCATTGCTCACAAAACAGATGTGGCTGCGCCCCAGTTCCGTTGGTCCGAAAATGGAGAAGGTGAGGCGCAACGTCAACAAGGCCGTCTGTGCATTTTTGGGATCTATTGCAATGGCGTCTTTCGATAATGAAAATATGAAATTTGATATTAGCAATATGTTTCGCAGAGATGGGGTAAATCTTACTGATGCTGACAATCTGCTTTTTCTGCAAAATATTCAAAATGCTTTAAAGAACTTTTTTTAAATACAGAAAGCATTTTGCAGTAGCTTGATCAATAAATGCATGGAAGGATGGCGAAAACAAAATGCCTATTGTGCAAGTTGCACGGACACGTTTAGTTCAGTAGAATGTGTTGTTTAGTTTACTTTAAAACTTGAAAAAAACATTTCAAAACGGAAAATACAAAAGAAGGTTCTTTTCAGAGCCATAACTTTCGCATGCAAAAGAGTGCAATGTTTTTGATGCCACCACGAGCCACATTTTTGGGAGGTGCACGGACTACCGTGCTGTAGGGGCATGGAAGTTTTTTTGATATTTCTATTTTTTTTAACTGTAAAAGGTGGTTCTGAAACCAATCTTTTTATTTTTTTATTTTTTGTGTTTTATATTTTTGTGGCTTTTTTTCACAGGACACACAAGGGAGGCGGAGGAAAGGGAAGGGAGGGTAGGGAATGGGCACCAGCCACAGGGACGAAGCGGCAAGTGGACAGAGGAAGATGTTGGGTGGGCCTTAATTAGGTAGCGGGCACTGTTTCTCGTGCTCCCGGACTGCAGCCTCAAAAGCACTTCGAAACTGCTCCACCCTACAGAGTAGTGTGTAACAGTACATACCGAGCACTGTGACCCCAAAAGGTAGGGGTCAACTGTGTCATGTATGGCCTGCAAGGCTTCCACAGGGATCCTCTGCCCCACAGAAGTGTTACTTTTGGTGGCAGGAGCAGGTGATGTGGATGTGACAGTGGATGCCAACTTACTCACCCCTTCGAAAGGTGTGACCTTCCAAACTGCTGCCTTGTGATTTGACCTTAGGTGTCTTTGCATGGAGGTGGTCCCACAGCTATACAGACCAGGTTTTCCACGACTGAGTACAACTTTGCACTCAGTGCATTTACCCTTGTCCGCACACGCCTAAGGCACTCCCCAATGGTGGTAAAAAGCCTCCATGCCCAAGATTCACAGTTGCAGCTGGTGAGAGGGATTTCCACTACCTCACCCTCATCCTCCTCTTGATCCCCCTCTTCATCACCACGCCTGTTCCCCTCTCCATGCCCTCCAGATGGTGGTGTTGGTGGTGTTGGTGGGGCAGCTGCAGTAGCCATTGATGTGATTCTGTACAGAAGCACACAAGCAGAAACAGCAATATGTCAAATCAGCAGCAGGTGCTCACTCCTGGACAGCCAGAAACACAATGAGGAGCAGCAGTGGGTGTGTCCCTTTTAGGTGTGCTGTCCGCAGACTGCACAACTGTCCGCGGATACTTCAATCCACAGTTAGGGCTAAAAAAGTTACAAAAAGTGGCTAGATCAACCATGGCATGGTCTACTACCTCTGTAAGTGTGATATTTCAGCATTAAACACCCTGTATTGCCAGAAAATTCACTTTTTAACTGTCTGAGGGTACGGACAGTGTCCGCAGATACTCCCGATGTGCAGCACAGATGCGGTCACATGATGACGTCCCCGGATGTCCGCAGATAGGACGGCTGTCCTGCAGACACCTATTGTGTGGGATACGGTGTGCACCTGCGTGCCAGTGTCCTTAGGACACGGGTGGGTACCCAAACTAATTAAAAGTGTGAGGCATGAGAGTGGACAGCTCCGGACAGGCGCAATGTTCACAGGCATAGTGAGATCAGATGTGCATGTGACCAAGTGTCCGCAGAACATGGCTGGGGGCCCCAAACTAATTAACAGTGCAACATGACTTTGCGGACATCTCTGGAGAGGCGCGATGTTCGGGGCACAGCACAATCAGGTACACATGCGCTCAGGTGTCCGCAGGGCAGGGTCAGTATCCCCGAACTATTTAAAAGTACAACACAACTTTGCGGACACTTCCGGACTGGCGCAATGTTCGTGGGCACCTCTATTTTGGTTACGGACATTTAATAAAAAAAATAATTAATTACATTTTAATTTAATTAAAAAAACACACGCATACACCAACAGTACACACATACATATTTATTAGGACAAAGAAATACAATCAATTAGGAAAGGAATAGGGGAGCAGAATGGGAAACATATATGGGGGAATTAGGGTATTCCACAGACTGTACATGAGGGGAGGAAGGGTTTGAGATTTCATCGTAGCATCTTTGATTTAAGGAATTTGATGGGGATGATTGGTTGGGACAGGGGGAATGGTGACAGGTAGAAGTGGGGCAGTGGTATCAAACATTGTCTTTAACATGTTTTTTAACAAATGTCATTAACTGTACAACATTATTGTTCAATTCATAAATTTGTGCAGATAGGTTTAGTAGTTCATTTTCTGCATTTGAAGTTAGGGGCTGTCTGTGCCCATCTTCTTGATCATTTAATAGTAATTCAGGGCCACTTTCTTCCTTTGCACTATGTACTGTTAAAAACAAAAACATGTTTTAGTACATTTCAAACAATTTACAAAACTTTTTCTGGTTTAAAAATTGTATTCTGTACCATTAGAGTTGTTTCCTTCACTCATTTCATCATGGGGGAAATGTTCTTCCAACCTCTCCAGAGTGCTTTCTATTTCTGTTTAAAGAAAACAATACTGCTATTTCTTACAAGTCATGTACTTACAACAAACTGTAATGTTACAGGAAGAAATATAGTGTACAGACTACTTTTTGTAATTGTTTTTTCTGAGTAGCTTGGAGCTGCTTGTGTGTGTGTAGGCAAAGATGCACTAAAGTTGCACTGAGGTCATATTGTTAGATATACAGTTCACCTTTGTGCTTGGTGCATTGCATTATGTTGTGCAATCTATGCAATTGTACTTCTGGTTTCTTAAGTACAGAATTTGTATACATATTTAATTTTTGAACATGCTACATATATCTGTTGTTGTTTAAAGTAGATATATTTGCTCGTTGCAGGATATAATAATATAAGCTAACCCTGTGCTTTTGGGCAGCGTGAATGCTGTCCGAAGTCTGTGGACACTCGCACAGTCCATGGACTCTGTCGCTATCATGTTGGGGACAGGGGGTCAGTATGATGTAAGGTACATGTAGAAAAATTAAAGGTATCCTGCTAAAAACCCATGGCATTCAGTGAAAACAATTTGTTAAAGGGACGTTATGGTTAAGTTGCACTAATAAAAACCTAACAAATTCAATGGAAAACGTTTCTTAAAGGGATATTATGGCATAGAGGCTGGGAGCAGCAGCTCAAACACAGCTATATATACTGAGGAACAAAAGTTTCAAAATAATAAAGCGATAACTAAGGTGCAAGAGACATTGCAAGAGATAATTCAACAATTGGAGGAGTTTAAAACAATGACCAAAGATATTCAAGATTTCAAAACTGATACTATCTACCCACACCTGGCAGCAAATTATCTGGAGACTAAGAATTCAGACACAAATTCATCAATAGGGGCACAGCATGTTGGGTCATGTTCTCTCACACTAGCAGTGTCTCTCCAAGTGATATAAATTTTGATCCACAATACAGCTATCCTTCCTCATATCCGACATTTAGGGTTTTTCCACCTTTTTTAGGCAGAGGCCAACACTTTGCCCCATATGGGGCCCACAGTTTCACAACTACCCTTGACCACCTGGGCCGAGACGCCAGAGATTTAGTGTAGGAAAAACCCACAGGTGAACCAGCAGCTCTCACTGCCTGTTTTTAACTTGTCAGGCCATACACTCTCGGCACTCCAAACAAGAGCTTTATACAAGGGGCTATATTTTGTCCCTACCACTCCCACTGATTAGTTTGTGGTGGAATCTGACATCCACAAATGTCTGCGTAAGATCCAATTAAAAGCATTTCTCAGGGATGCTGAACCAGTGGAGAGGGCGTAGGATACTGGACTAAGGACCTCATCTAGCTTTACACCTCAGGACAATCAGATTCCCAGAAACATCCTTACTTTTGAAACATGTATACTGAAAGAGCTGAGAAAAATGTGGTATGAGAGACAAGACACAATGTTCAACCTCACCAATGACGAGCGCCAAGCACTGAAGGCACATACTAATGATCCACATCTAGTAGTGAAGTCAGAGGAGGAATGGGGTGGCATAGTTGTGGTCTATCCTGACCAATATCATCAGATGGTCACAGAGCTCCTAGATGACACTGCTAGCTACCAGATGCTACAGAAAGATACCTCATTGGATATTAAGAATTAGATTCTAGAATCCACTTCCTATGCGGTACAAAGGGATTGGATCACAGATGAGGAATTAGGTTTTCTGAACAATTCATAACATTGCATGCCCACCTTTTATGTAATCCCTAAAATACATAAAAACTTAGAAAAAACCCTTGGACATCCGATAGTAGCAGGGCGTGGGTCAATTTTGAAACACATATGTAAGTTTATTGATGTGTTCCTTCAACCATTGAGTCATCTAACCTCTCTCCCTGGCTGTTCAACCACTTCTTGCCCGCTGCATTGCCGCTCTCTGTCCCAACTTTCAGTGCTATGCGGATGCCACTAAGCTAATTTTCAGGGTCCCTTCAGCCACCTCTTCTCCTTCTCTCATCTCCGATTGTCTGTCTGCTATCCAGGAGTGGTGTGCTGTCAATGATCTCTGCATCAATGCCAGTAATACTGAGATTCACTTCATCGGCACACCCACTCCCTCCTTTCCTGTCACTCTCTGGCCGCCCTCTTTTGGCCCTCTTCCTGCTCCCACCGGTGAGGCTAAATACGTCGGGGTCATCTTTGACTCCACACTCTCCTTCTCTCCTCACATCTCTGACGCCTCTAAGAAGTCACACTACCGGCTGCACCTCCTCAGAGGTATTCTTCCTTTCCTCTCCTTCCCCCGAAAGCTCACTATATCCAGAGCTCTGGTTCTCTCTAGGCTGGATTACTGCAACAGCCTCTTTCTAAATCTGCCTGCTTCTACTCTCCACCATCTGCAACTCATCCAAAACAGGAATGTGAGACTTGTCCTTAGCCTCAAGCCCAGGGATCATATCACTCCAGGACTGAAATCTCTGCACTGGCTCCCAGTTGCTGCGAGGATTAAGTGCAAAACCCTCTGCATTGTCCACACGGCCTTCTGGGGCCTGGGGCTCCAATACCTTCAACTCTCTCTTCCTAAATATCTTCCTTCTCAAGTTTTTCGCTCATCCGCCTCCAACTCTCTCAGGGTCAGTCGCTTCTCCAAGCAACGAGTTGGTGGTAGATCTCTTTCTTCGGCTGTGGCATCCCTCTGGAACAGCCTCCCTGCCTCTCTGAAAATTGAGGAGAACCACCTCCAGTTCCGGAAGCACCTCAAGACCTTCCTCTTTGCTTCTGCTTTCTCTCCTCCTCTCCCCTGATGAACTCCTGGTTGAAACTGCACTGGTCACCTGGCTGCCCTCTGTTCGTGGGCCCAGGTCAACCTCCACACCAATTGCACACCTGTACTACCTCCCTGGGAACTCTTGCACTCTGAGTCTGTTCTGTAACCATACAGCCCATACCTGCACATGACACTCAATGCCTGCACTGCCCTTGCACCTGCCACCAGCTGGCCGCATCTCTTATTTATTCTTATTATTGGTTTAATTTTTTTACTGTTTATCTTTTCCCTCGCACTTTTCCCCTTTCCCCCTTCCCTTGCACTTGCGCGATCTCAATGTCATCTGTCCGAGTGAGATTGTTGTCCCTGTCTTCCCTCTGTTTCCCTCCCTTGCCTTGTCATGCCTTGAAGCACTTGTGTACAGGTGCGTTATAAATGCCATATCATATCATATCATATCATTAAATAATGAATTCATTAACTTAGCATCTGTTCATGATTTTTTTCGGTATCAATTTATTTGATTGATTGTTTTCTATATAAGACTGATTGGCTCTCTCCTAGTATAGATCTGATACCAAAGTGAGAGATGAGTCTAGGGCCCACCTCAAATGCAACAAACAATACTATAATTAGTTGCTAATAATTCCTGATGGGGACACACCCCTTCTTTGTATTTAGCCAAAGTCTTTCCAGTTCCCATCAGAGAGGGAGTTAGCCTTTTTGTGTTATGACTCATTCCTTCAACATCTGTGACAGAGGTTGAGAAGTAGTCAACCTCCTTGTCTTCTCGGCTCAGCATTCTGATCAAATAAAACAACATGTTGCCTAAAGTCCCAATGTGCAAAGCAGCCAAATGTGCCTAAGGAAGCATTATGCAAAACAAGTATCATGTTCTAATGTACTTTAAAAGTCTAATAGCTAAAGTCTCTGCTTAAGCCTAAGCCTTTGAAGTCATTGTATGCTATGTCAAATATATGGAATCTGTGGAAGACCTATTCTATGATTGGACAGCTTTGGGGTCTTAATGTCCAAGGAGTTTACAGTCTTCAGGTCAGTGACACGTAGGTGTGAAGAGTCTGTTCACACTCACCAGGGTTTCGTGTGGAGAATTCCTTCAAAGTAGATATGCTATTAGCTCAAATATCTGCCTGCAGGGTTTCCTAGCCCCATTACCTTCACCACCCCTCACCTTCTCTGTCACACCACTGTCCCACCCAGTCACCTTGCAGTCTCAAGATATTTATATGTAGGCAAGTAACAATGGATCGACACATGGGCTTCTTTGTCAGATGAGAAGTAGCTTTGAAATATTTCAGATGGCCACTCCTTGTTTTAGTACAAAAATGGGAGATTGAGAGAGTGCATTTGGGCAACTACTTTTTGTTAGGTCTGCATTATGATATTGGAATCCTTAACACACTGTGATTGTTTATCATTTTTCCTTGCATGCAATACACTTTGTTATACCAATAGAGAATGTAGAAGGAGCAGAAGGGACAAAACCCCATTAATAGGAAAAATAAAAAAATCAGGGAGAGTGGAAGTCTGATACCTGTAACACAGAAGGTTTTAGAGCAGGAGCCTGCAACCTGTGACTCTCCAGACGTATTGTCTACAACTTCCATCAGCTGTATACAGCATAGTCAATACTGAGGGGTTCTTTGATTCATACTCCAAAACATCTGCAGGTTGAAAACCACTGCATTAGAACTAAAACAAAGTAACCTGTGTTAGACAGCATTCATAGAGTGCAGCATTTACACTTTGAGACAGCTACTACATTCAGATATCTATAACTAGATTACTCTGCAGCACCCACACATTCGACTTCTATTAAAACCCTGATACAATTTTTGGGATTGCACAAACAGGTCTGGGAGCCCCTCTATCGAAAACAAAAATTGTCAAATAACCTGTTCTATTGGAAGCTGCCCACTTGGGAGGGTCTACAACCATGTTTTAGCTCACCATACCTTTCACAGAGTAGAGTATCCATGTTCCTTATCAGTCTATTCCCACCCACTTAGGCCGTTGAGAACCGAAATGGTAGGCAATTCTCCTCTGAAAAAGAGTAGCAACAGCAACCACCGACATGTGTTTCGGCCTACTTGGGCCTCATCATTGAGGTGAAGCTGTGCCTTTATTAGCACAGTGAGCAATGGGTCCACACCTGGATTACTCTGACCAATTTCGGGTGAAGGCCAAAGTTCCTAAAAAATGCACAAAATGTTCTGGGAGTCCCTCTACCAATAACAATTACAGTCAAATAACCAGTTCTATGGGAAGGTACCCACTCGGGAGGATCTACAACCATGTTTTTTGCTTATTGTACTTTGATAGAGTTGAAATATCTATTTGCATATCAGTCTGGTCTCACCCACTTCGGCAATCCACAACAGTAATGCTAGGCAGTTCTCCTCTGAGCAAGAGTATCAAAAGCAACCCCAGACACGTGTTTCAGCCTAGCTGGGCCTCATCAGTGAGCTGAAGCTGTGCATCTCTAAGCACAGTGATCAATGGGTCCATGTCTGGATTACCCTGGGTAACTTAGGGTGAAGCCCAAAGTTCCTAAAATGCACAAAAAGGTCTGAGAGACCCTCTATCGAGAACAAACACGGCCACATATCCTGTTCTATGGGAAGGTGCCCACTCGGGTTGGTCTACAACCACGTTTTAGCTCACTGTACCTTTTACAGAGTAGAAATATTAATTTGCATATCAGTCTGGTCCCACCCACTTAGGCAGTCCAGAACCAAAATGCTATGCAATTCTCCTCTGAACAAGAGTACCAACAGCAGCCCGAGACACATGTTTTCAGCCTAGTTGGGCCTCCTTAGTGAGGTAAATCGGTGCCTCGCTAAACAAAGTGAGCAAGGGGTCCACATCTGAATTACTCCCCGAGGAGGCCAAACAAGGCCAAAACACGTTTCTGGGGTTCTTGATGGATGGTACTCTTGTTCAGTGGAGTATTGCATAGCATTTCCATCTGGACTGCCCTTGTGGGCGGGAAAAAGACTGATATGCAAAGGGTTATTTCTCCTCTGGGAAGGATGCAGTGAGATTAAACTTCATTGTAGACCTCCTGAGTGAGATAAATTCCATAGAACAGGGTATTTGACCCATTTTCGTTCTGACTAGAGGGGTTCCCACACTCCCTTTCCATTTTCGTGATTGGTTGATTGTTGAAATGAAATTCCTAGACGTCGCCTACCGGAAGATGACAGTTGGAAGAGTGGGATACAAGTAGTAGTACTGACTAAAGAGTTCTGAAATAGCTGTTACTACTGTGCTTGACTCCTTGATTTCTTATTCTTGGTCCCAACTCACTGAAGCAATGTGGAAGAAAACTGCACCCCTCACCTAAATCATGAGGACTATGAGGATCACACAGTGTTAGAAGAATCCATTTGTCTGAATGTAAAATCAGCTGCATTAAATCCAAACCTGCATTCATTCTGAAAGCGCTCCCCCTTATCCTCTCCCATGTGCCCAGTATCTACAAAATCCTTTGTGAGCACTCTAATGAAGACTTATTCTTGTGACTGAGACCAAACAACATGTCCAGGTCTAGGACTCTCAGCCTTGCCATACCCATTTTTTCTGGAATGTTCCATTGAAATTCATCTATCGATTGGAATCCAATTATTTCCAAAGCAAAAAACCCTCTCGAATGGAAAAAACCTTCACAAGGAGACACAGCAATTCCACAAAAATTATTTTGTGAAATCACCCGTGTGATAGCAATTTAATTTATGTACAAGGTCTGGGTTGAGATAGTAAAAAGGGTGTGTATAGTGCTCTGCTTAGGTTCACAGAAACCCCCAAATAAAGCTCAGTGATGGATTCAAAAATGCAAAGATAAGAGTGGTCTTTCAAAAAACAAATGCGTTGCTTCATACTGGCAACAAACAGTATGAGAACACAAGAATAAACACACAGTGTGGTATAAAACAGTCAGTAATATTGTCACTGTTTAGGGTTAGCTTTGGCAACATTTGTCATGTGCAAGGGTATGGCTTCTTTGGCAAATCCAAACAGCTTTTTCATGTTCTTGTTGATTTTGTCAGAAATTGGAAGTGGTGTGGATGAAAGACAGGTCTGCTTCATATTTTTTGGTATGTCTACGTGTATGTGACAGCAAAACAAAAGAGGTGATGGCAGGAAGGTTTTGAATTTATCTTAACCTCTGGCATTGCTGTGGCAAACCTCCAAACCATTTATTTCGCCTGCCAAGCCATTACCAAAAGAAAAAGACCATGTGCAAATCAGGCTTGGTCCCAACCCGAAAGGGGCAGTCCAGCCTGTACTTTGTGGTCACATCCCTTTTGCACGAGACCACAAGCATTCCCAAACATGTGTCGACCTTGTTGGGCCTCCTCAGTGAGGAGTAACTTGAGTTTCTAGGACCAGCAGGCATGGGGGCCACATCTGGGCATACCCATCCCACTTGAGGTGACTACAGCAAAACAAAAGAGGTGATGGCTGGAAAGTGTAGAATTAAACTTAACCTCTGGCATTATGCTGGGCAATCCTCCAGACTATCGTTTTTCACCTGACTAGGCATTACAAAAGGGGTAAGGCCATATGTCAATAAGGCTTGTTCCCACTCCAAAAGGGGAAGTCCAGCCCCAACTGCTTGGTCACATCCCTTCTGCACTTGTCCACAAGCAGCCCCAAACATGTTTGGGTCTGGTTGGGTGTCATCAGTGAGGAGTAGCTTGGGTATCTAGTCCCAGCAGGCACTGGACATACATCTGGGCATAACCATCCCCCTCAGGGGGACTACATCAAAACAAGTATATGAGACTGGCACTGACCGTTAAAGTAGAGGGGGTGCGTTATTTGTTGCTCCATGCAATGCTTAGTTGTGGGAAGTCGTTACATCTTTGAAAATGGTCCTGGAACTCCAGAACCACATTCTCTACTTACAAGTATTTCCCAATTTACAACACATGATAAAGGTGAACAAGTGTACAAGTTGTACAAGTGGTATGCCTGCATTGCACTTGGCTAACTTTACATAGGATAATACAGTCTAGGATGGACAATGGGCAACTTCTTCCATAGTATCTCAACACTTGTTTCTGTGCATAATAACAAATACTAATGTCTGAAGTGCAGTTCTGTTTTGGGACTTCTACAGACCAGTGACAGCCTGCCATCAGAAGTTCCTATGTTATATACAATAGCAACCTATAATTAAATTCAACTCTATCTAGTTTTCAAATGTTTGTGGCTTCAGTTGTTAATCTAAAAACAGTGATCCATGTTATACATTGTTTAACAGTACACTCTGATTTTGGCAGACGTATGAGGACAGCATGCATCTGTTTTTGAGGAATGCTCCAATGAAAAGGACTCAATTTCTAAATCATGCATGCATAAAGTATAATAACTACATTTGTTAAATAGAGTACCTGGAGGCAGAATCAATTTCAGAGACTACAAACATTTTTTAAATAGCATAAATTGGAAGCACTTGTTTAAATGTATTTATCTATTTATTAATGTGTACATTTATTGACAGCACACAAAGCCCATGGGCATCTAGGTACTAGTTACAAAGTGACAAAGAACAAATGGGTGAAGACAGGGAGGATTGTGTGTCTTCCGGTGCTTTCTGAAGACGTTTTAGGATGGTTTGTCTCACAGGTGGGGTGAGAGTGTGTTCCAGAGTTCAGGTGCCCAGTCTGGGAAGCTGGACCCCCCAACCCAGATCTTGTGAGGTTAAACACAGGTGTGACAAGGCAGTGTTTGTAGATTGATCTTATGGGCCTGGCCGAGGAACACTTCTTTATTTTGTCGGCCAGGTATTATGGGGCAGCATTCGAGAGACAATGTTGGGTGATGGACAGGATCTTAAAATGGATTCTGTCCTTGACCGGGATCCAGTGGGTGGCTTTCCTAGCCTCTGACTTGTGGTCCCACTTACCAATGTCTAGTGCCACCCAGAGGACATTGTTTTGAATAGTTTGTAATTTTCTGCACATTATTTTCAGAGGTACTGCAGAGTAAAGAGTTGTAGTAGTCCAGTTTAGACCCTAAAAGCGCTGAGGCAACTTCAAGTCACTTCTTTGTGGATAGGAAGGATTTTCTGGCAATAATGAGCTTGGTGGCATAACCAGAGGATGAGGCAATGTGGATAACCTGGTGGGACATCATCAGAGAGGAGTCAAGGTACATGCCTAAGATCTTGACGGAGGTAGCGACAGGTATGTTGTGCCCGTCAATGATGATGGGTTTATAGGCCTGCAGTACTTTTGCCCAGCGGGCAGGAGGCCCAAAGAGGAGAAGCTCTGTGTTTTATTATTGAGGCACAGGTTATGTGTGGCCATCCAAGCTTGGATGGTTTTGTAGAGTTAATTCTAAGAGTGTCCTTGGATTGTCGCCAGGGAGGGGGATGAGAATTTGAGTGTCGTTGGTGTAGTACATGCATGAGATACCACGAGAGTCAAGATGATTGAACAAATTGTTTTTGTACACATGGTAGAGCATAGGAGAAACACAGGATCCTTGGGCTACACCACATGATGTAGGCGTGGGATTGGTGGTGGCCTCCCCGTCGAAGACTCGCTAGGATCTCTTGGCTAGGAATGAAGCCACACAGTTGGTGGCCTCCAAGGAGAAGTGGGCAGAGGAGATGAGGGCCTGACAGAGGATCTGTGGTCTCCATTTCCTAGCCTCTATTAAAGAGAGAAATACCAACTGGAGGCAGAATCCATTTCAGAGTCCACAAATGTATTTCAAAGTCATAATTTAGTAAGTACTTATTTAAATCTATATTTCTCAATGGATTTTGAAGAGGGAAATACAAACTTGTTTTGAACTCTCTGGGGTTTGAGACAGTGCCTAACAATAAGCAGATCTACAAGCTCGCACAGCTCTTCTGCCCACAGCCTACTTCTATCCAGCGCTTACATCTCCTTCAGTCATGGAGGAGGAGCTCAGTCCTGACATGTACTGCAGATAAGTAGCCTGCCTAGCAGTTTCCTGAAGCTGATTGCTAGAAAGTGTATAACACCCCAGAATCCAAATATTCTAGTAGCTGCACTGCCTAAACAGTATCTATTTTAACTGTAACTACTGCAGATCTCTGACTAGTGTGAAACTTTTTCTTCTCTTCTTCAGATGCTTGTGCATCCTTCGATTCACTGACATTACTCTGCTACCCCTGTTCTATAGACCCTCACACTTGCATGCCAAAGATTGATTTATTGCCAGAGAAAAACACTATTGTAATGAAAAAACATTGGTTTTGCCACTAAGAGCCTAATTTTAAAGGTGGTGGTGCATCAGATGAAGGTGCAAACAAATCTATATGGTCTCCATTTAATGAGACATCACATTTTGGAGCATTGATGAGATATAGGAGGGGTAAACGTGGAGAGAAGATATATGTGGTACAGTCCTCTTCCATTTTGCAACTGTGCCTACATTTCTGCCTACATATGTTTTTCTATGGAATTCATCTCAGTTTCGCAACCAGTCAAACTCATGCTGCTTACATAGGCATCCATTAGTAAACTCCACCTACAAAGCCAATTTACAGGTGGGGTTTACTTTTCCACGAGACAGAATGGAAAATGGAAAGACTATACGAAATTGTGGAGAGGAGAGATAACCTGGTTGTGAAGGTTTAAGGGCAAAGACAGAATGGCTTTGTATTTGTATTTTTTATTTGTATTTGTTTTATTTATATAGCGCAGACCAGGCCCAAAGGCAACCGGGCGCATATCTTGGCAGAAAATTACAAGTACAACATATCATCACAATGGTACCAACAGATTGTGAACAAAATATACAATTGACGTTACAAATCAGAGCAATAAGCAGAACAGTAGTGCCGGAACAAAGCAGAGCTAGGTCCCAGATGGCCCGTCAGAGTCAGAAGAGCGGTTGTTAGTGAGATGTAACTAGCCAAAGCTTGGCTTTGTGTTTGAATAGGTTAAATGACGGTAAGGTTCTGATAGTGAGTGGTACAGTGTTCCAAAGCGTGGCTGCCAGGACAGGGAAGCTGGCACCCCCAGCTGTATGAAGCTTGAATCTAGGGATTGCAAGACCGTGGGACTGTGCAGATCTAAGTACTCGCGTTGGTATATGTTGAGTGAATCAAGAGGCTAGATATGAGGTGGCCTGGTGGTTAAAACATTTGTATGTAAGGGTCAGCGCTTTCAGTGAGATCCTTTGGGCGACTGAGAGCCAGTTGAGGTTCTTCCTGGTTTCTGAGATGTGGGCAGATCGGGGGATATTAAGAGCCGCTCTAATGGCATTATTTTAGGTAGTCTGAAGTTTTTGAGATTACCCTGGTTAGTGCCTTGGTACAATGCATTGCAATAGTCCAGTTTGGACATAACCAGGGTCCTGGCCAGGGTAATGCAGTTCTGGGCGGTAAGGAATGGGCGACAGGCTGAGATCAATTTGCAGGTGCAGGCAGACGCAGCAACAACTGCATTGGTTTGTCAGGTGAGAGTCAAGGAGGCGTCCAGGTAGATACCCCGAGTTTTGGTATCTTTCGATACTTTAATTAGATTACCGTCAATGTTAAAGGAACCCGAACAGGGGACTCAGTTTGTTAAGTCTCTGTTGCGTGCCGAAGATGAGAAGCTCAGTCTTGTCATCGTTGAGGCACAGCTTGTGCTGGGCCATCCATGCTTGTATGACAAGGTAAATGTCATTGAGGGCTTTGGAATCAACAATGTAGTCACCAGTAATGGGTATGAGTATCTGGGTGTCATCAGCGTAATTCGTGTAGGTGACACCCAGATAGTCAAGCACATCAAATAATGGTTTGGTGAAGACATTATAGAGAGTAGGGGAGACACAGGACCCTTGCGGGACTCCACAAGGGACTGGTGTAGGGTTGGCCGATGCGGTAGGTGAGAAAACTCTCATGTGCCTGTTGTCGAGGAATGACCTAATCCAGTTGGATGCGTTGTCAGAGAAGTGGGCAGCGGACTTCAGGTGCCGACATAGTATTTGGTGGTTGACCAAGTCGAAGGCAGCGGATAAGTCCAGTAGTAGTAGAAGGGCCAGCTTACCGTTGTCTTTAAGGTCCTCAATTTGAGTTTTGAGGTCAAGAAGAGCTGTTTCAGTCCCGTGCTTGGGTCTGAAGCCAGACTGTCTTGAGCCGAGGAGGTTATTAGTTTCTAAGTAGTTCTGAATCTGCAGGTATGCTGCTCTGTCAAGTATTTTAAGTAGGAACGGTACAGTGGTAATAGGTCTGTAGTTAGTTGGTGTTTCGGGGTCCAAAGTCATTTTTTTTAGGAGAGGGATAACCCACGCGTCCTTTAAATTGTTGGGTACCGTTCCAGTTAGGAATGAAGAGTTGATGAAGGTGGTTATAAAAGGAGCGAGGTCATGTGCCGCTTCCTTAATGATAGGTGCTGGGCAGGAGTCACCTTGGCAATTAGAGGGTTTTAGGTTGCGAATGATGTTTTCGACCTCGAGGATGGTGAGTGGGGTGAATCTGAAAGGGGTGTGAGTAAAGGAGGCCGTCGGCGTAGTGGAAGGTTTCGTGGGGGGGTTGGTGAGTAGGGTAGTTTGTTTGGCATTAATTTTTGATTGCAGGGTGGTTATTTTGTTGAGGAGAGCGTTTTGGATGTTGTTGCACCATTGGCTGTCTTCAGTGCAGGTATCAGGAGCGGGGGAGGGGGCTTCCAATTCTTTAAGGATTTTAAATAACTCCTTAGTGTTGGATTCTGCTTGTGTGATACGTTGGTTGTAAGTCTCCTTTTTGGCTTGTAAGATTGCTTCCTTGTAGTTGTGGGTAGCGATGATGAGGCGTTCTTTCTTAGGGCCACATGGGTGGCTCTTCCAGAGTGATTCTGCCTTGCGTTTTTCTTTGCGTAAGACTCTTAACTGCGGGGTGAACCAGGAATTCAAATGGGCTTGTTGTTTAGCTTTCCGTAATTTATGCGGTGCTATATTATCAATGGCTTTGAGCAGTGTTTGATTGAAGATGTCTACTAAGACTGTAGGGTCGTTATGTTGGGACACACATTTGTTCAGGATAGGAAGGATGAGTGGGAGAAGTTTATCCCTGGTGATGTCTTTTTTGTTCCTTGTGGGAGTGGCTAGAGCTATCGTGGGAGTGGTGAGAGGGTTGGTCGCTGGTAGGTGGAAGATGATGATGTGGTGGTCGGACCAGGCACAAGCGTGGTTGGAACTTATGGTAGTGTTGCAATTGAGGTCAGTAATCCAATCGAGCGTACTGCCTTTAATATGGGTAGGTTTGTCAATGCGCTGTTGGAGTCCTAAATTAGCTAATGTGGTAGCAACCTCAGAAGCCAAATGATCCTTAGTGTCAAGTAGGCCAAGGTTGAGGTCACCTAGAAGCAATACCTGAGAGTTGGGTCTAGTATTGACAGTCAGAATGGCTGTGATCTCATCTATGAAGGAGCCAAGTGGTCCTGGAGGTCTATAGATAAGGTGGAAGGTTGCAGTGTTAGTTGGAGATAAGGTGAGTTTCACGGAGAGGGATTCTGCGGAACTGAGCTCTGTGTTGGGGATGATTCTAAGTGTGATGTTATTTCTATGTATGAATGCGACTCCACCTCCTTTGGAACTGCGGAACTGACCTCTGTGTTGGGGATGATTCTAAGTGTGATGTTATTTCTATGTATGAATGCGACTCCACCTCCTTTGGATGTTGATTGTCGGTCAGCTCTAAGGATAAATGCGAATGGAAGCTATGGAGAGAAGGGGGGGGAACAAATGACAGGTGGCAGAGCATTCCAGAGTTTGGAGGCAAGCAGGGAAAATTAGCAGAAGCAAGTAGGTGCATAGGTAGGTTTGAGATACGTCAACAGGTGAAGGGAGGTAGTAATAGAGGTCTGAGGGGAAGTGAGAAAAGAAGGCGAATGTCAGAGTTGAAAACAGATAGAAGAGGGGTATGATATGAGAGAGGCAAGCCAATGACGAGGGCAGAGTAGCAGTCTAAGTGAGAGAAGATTGAAGAGGTGATAAGGAGCCTATCTGCATGAAAGGACAAGAAAGGGCATATCCAAATTATTTTAAAAAGAAGAAAGCGGCAGGTGTGTATAGTTAAGGATATACAAGCTAAAAAAGAAAGAGAAGAGACAAAGATGACACTGAGGTTACATGCGGAGAAAAAGTAGGTAGTAGAAACGGAGGATAGAAGAGACCAAAAGCAAGAGGAGAACTAGAAGATGGTGGGAAAGAGAAGATCTCTGTTGAGGTGGAGAAAGCCGGAGGACATCCAATCTTGGAGAGCAAAGAGACATGATAAAACAGAAGAATGAAGAGAGTCAGAAAATTTGGTGTAAGCGAAAAAGATCTAGTGATCAGTGGAAAATTAGGAGGTAAGTTTGACTTTTACCCTTTCCTTGTCCACACCTCCTCATGGACATTTCAAAAATCCACGCAGAGGCCCCACACCCACCACATAAATGCTTATTTTGGAGGTCCCCTGAATGGGATTGACTATTTTTGAAAAATGACCTGGTACATGTATTTGTTCCCATCCACCATTTCAAAATCATGAATGCTTGTGCAGTAGGAGCCACTTCCACAAGTAATTCCTGAAGGATTGTATGCTTTGTGAATTCGCATAAGGAAAGTAAACTGTTTTCACAATAGCACTTGACATGTCATCTTCAGAATTATTGAGTAGGAAGGTGTATTCCTCCATGTACATTGTTTGTGTGCATATGTGGGTCTGGTATTTCTGTGTTTGCAGTTTGCTTATATGTGGTGTTTTATATCCTATGTGTGACACTTCATTGTAAACTGTGAAACACAACTATTTATAAGGATTTCTGTACATTTAGGAAGTTACTTTTTAATGCATTATGTAGAAATGGGCGCGGATAGCCACGTGAATAAAATGCTTACTCTGTGTTTCTGTGCTACTCCTGCATCTCATAACAATAAATCCCACTATTTTACCCAACAGATTTCGATAAAGATGTATTTTGTTCTTTTCATGTTCACATTGATTTAGAATGTGCTCTGTTGTGTCACATGTATGCTTTATTAAACACCAAAGCTGCCTCTGCTCTGCTCATTAAAGCACACAATGGGGTCCATTTTGCCAAAAATCATAATTTGATGGCAGGGAGCTGTTACATTTACACTGTAACAAAAGTGGCTCCCCTTCTCACAATTTTCATCATTTGCACTGCGGGGTGCAAATGTAAAGGGCATTAGATGGTGTAGAATGGTGCATAGCAGAGAGCATGTACAATGGATCCTTATGGGATCTGCCTGCTTTTTGCTCACCAGCATCTGCGCAGAAATGAAAATCTTTGCCAGCCCAGATTCTGAAGCATTTTGTATGGCAGAGAGGTAGGAGGTGGCGGAAACACAAGCTGCGTACGATCCATTCTGGAAACTGAAAAGGTTATATTATCCCTGAAACCATCGAACTGCCAAGGCGACAGCTGCCCTGCACAAGTTATTAAGGATGCAGCTAGAGATTTAGCACCCTTCATCTCTAAATTAATCAACGACTCCTTTAATTCTAGTACTGTACCCACAAACCTTAAAGAATCTTGGGTATTGTCTCTCCTCAAAAAACAGACCCTTGACCCAGCCATCCCCACTAATTATAGGCCTATTACCACGGTCCCATTTCTCCTTAAAATTATCAACAGAATAGACTACCTCCAGATTCAAAACTATCTGGAGTTAAACCAACTACTAGGATTGCGACAATCTGGATTCAGACCACTACATGGTACTCAAACTGCCTTAATTGACCTCAAGACACAAATCGACGAGTTGAAGGATAAAGGTAAAACAGCTATGCTCCTCCTCCTTGACCTATCGGCGGCTTTTGACCTGGTGGATCACGCAGTGTTATGCAACCATCTAGCGTCTGCCGCCCATTTCTCAAGTGAAGCATTAGCCTGGGTACAATCCTTCCTAGCCAACCGTACGATGAGAGTGCTCTCCCCCTTAGCTTCAGCGGACCCCATACATATCACCTGTGGTGTCCCACAAGGTTCATGTGTCTCCCCCACAATGTACAATATCTTCACTAAGCCACTCTTCGACAAACTTGACAGACTGGGGGTAACTTATACTAATTATGCGGATGATACGCAGATCCTCATACCACTATCTGGCAACTTTGTCGAAGACACAGCTACAGTAAACAAGATTTACCTCCTCATTCAAGCATGGGTGGCCTCCCACGGCCTCTGCCTAAATGACGACAAAACAGAGATACTGATCCTGGGTTCCGACTCTAACCTTAAAAAACTCAGTCCCAACTATCTCGCCTTCAACATAGATGGCAATATAATTAAGGTGGCAACTGAGGTAAAAACACTAGGTTTCTACCTCGACTCCACCTTATCTCTCAAAAAACAAGTTAACACCTTGGCTTCCTCTACAGCGTACACCTGTAAATTAATCAGGACCTGCAGACCCTATCTCTCCAAAACCAATTGCATCACACTAGCTAACGCATTAGTAATGCCTAAGTTGGACTACTGTAACGCCCTCTACGCAGGCGCCAATAAAACTGTCATAAACAAAATGCAAATATTGCAAAATAATGCTCTTAGAGCAGCCTTGGACATACACCGCAGAGCGCACATCTCTAAGATCAGGAAAGACCATCATTGGTTAAAAATCAGTGACAGAGTTCTTCTCAAGACGCTATCTCTCACCCATAAAGGACTGAACAATACTGCACCTCCTTATATCTCGGCCAGACTGACCAGAAAATCCTTCAGTCACCACACCAGAGCCTCTAACCATTTCCTACTAGAAACTCCTAGATTTAGCCGAACAAAAGCGGGTGGAGCTAGCTTCCCTGTTAGAGCTGCCCAAGCTTGGAATGCACTTCCTATTGCATTGAGAGCTAATCTACCCTACTCCAGATTTAGATGTAAGGTGAAAAGTTGTAACTGGACCAACGCCAACTAACAAACTGAACCCGTGCACTAGGCCCTGGATCAATGCATACAACTGCCTTGATACCTCTGAAATATGGACTGCAGACCATCTCACTGCCCTCTGTGGGTTGTGAGGTACCACTATCTTGTGCTTTTGTATATATGAACTGTAAATATGGTAACATGACTTGTATTGCATCAGCTATGTGTATGCTCTGAACGTAACCCAAGCTTAAGTAATCTTGTACCTGCTGCGCCCTGCTACCCCTGGGTTTGGAGCGCAATATCAAATAATAAACATAAACATCCTTCCTCTCCACCATACAAATGCTTGAACATGGGGCATGATAAAAGGAAAGGCATTAAGTCCTCAATCAAGGCTTTGCCACCTTTCATTCGCATTACACCCCCGAGAAAATGAGCTCCAATGCAGAAACCTTAGTATGTTGGTGTGCAATTAAAGGTGAGATGGTAGGCAATCTGTTCAACTGGATACATTTGAGACACTGAAACAGGCAAATCTCTGCCTCTCAACTTGACTAACATGTTTGATTCTGGGACAGTCATTTCTCGTCACCTGGCCTTATTACCTTTATCTCCTTAAACTGAAAACACAAAAACTGAATCAGTTTAGTGTGCATGATAAAATACTAAATATACATGAATATCGATCTAGTACTTCAGGCTTTATTCAGAGAGAGAGAGAGAGAGAGAGAGAGAGAGAGAGAGAGAGAGAGAGAGAGAGAGAGAGAGAGAGAGAGAGAGAGAGAGAGAGAGAGAGAGAGAGAGAGAGAGAGAGAGAGAGAGAGAGAGAGAGAGAGAGAGAGAGAGAGAGAGAGAGAGAGAGAGAGAGAGAGAGAGAGAGAGAGAGAGAGAGAATGTTTGTCAGATATACCATTATATCCGTAAAAAATACATGTATACAAGCATGAAACACATGATAATAACACAGCATCATAAAATCACTTCATTGGGAATAACAGCAATAAAGGCACACACACACTCATTACAGAAAGAACTTCAGAAACATTAGAAAATTATGTCACAGTCAGTGTCTTGGTGTAATCCATCAAACGTAGTTTTTATTTTCAGAGCAGAATGTACAAAACACACATATTTAAAGTGCCTGTGACATCCTTTGCTGCTAATAACAGTAAAAAAAACAGGATACCATTGCCTGAAGCATGAGAGCTTCATAAAGTCATAAAGCAAATCTTTGCACAAATCATTGTATAAAAAGGGCAGAAGATCACAAGATGGGCGAGTGTTTCTTCAGCACTGCAAAAACAAGCAGCACTAGTCAAAGACGTGGCAACTATCTCTTAGTTACTGCTTTAACATGCACAGCATTGAACGTGGCACGAGCCAATGATGACCTATCGTGTGGATGTATAACAAAGTTACAAGATGGGGCCATCCCATCACAGGGAAAAAGCAGGAGATAACATTGAACCATGGACAAGACTGTGATCTTCTCTGTTGTTGGCCCAGTTCACCAGTAGCAGTGATTTTAGTACTGAGATTCGAACCATAGTGATGCTGTGGGGATAATTCAAATGTGAGCCTATGCCCACAGGCTTAAGAGTTTATTAATATGTGCCAGCTACTTAATTTGATGATAAGTATCAAGGGTTAAAATCTGCTTCACCACACATGTTATCAAGCAATCAACAAACCACAAAGTGTAACAGAATAAAATCAGTTTTAACCGCAATATGTCAACGATAAAAACCTGCCCTGTCCAGAGATGTGTAATGTAGGCCATAGTTGGGCACCTTCAGAAGTCGGGAAAGGAACAAGCTTTCCATTGTCTGAAGCTCAGTAAGATTCCCCCCAGTTCACTACGATAAGTGCCCACCCCCAACCCCTTCCCACTATAATTTGTGAGCAAATGTGACACTGACAAATTATTTAAAATGTGCTCAATTATAAAACGCCTGTTTAGTTTGGATTCTCTTTGTATATATGTTATCCTTCCATGTGAGCCGGCTGTTAAAAATCATCCCCAGATATTCTAAGTGCTTACAGAAAGCTAGTTTGTGATACCGCAAATTAACTCTCTGATCATGTTGTCTACCAGATGAAAAGCACATAACATAGCATTTATCTTTGTTCACTTTAAATCCAAAATGGGTCATACAATTTTCATAGCCATCTACTAAAATCTGCAAGGACTTAGGTGTTCTGGCTAAAAGAGCAGCATCATCCTTATAACTCGGGACCTTTGCACCATAGACCATCAACATCCAGTTTTTTTCAAATATTTTGCAAGGAGATTCACATACAAATTAAAAATCAAAGGAGCACTTACACAGCCCTGCTGGACTCCCTTTCCCACTGTTATACTGTCAGTGACATCTCTATCAGTTCCATAGCGAATGTATACTCTGGTGCAGCGTGAAGAGCTTCTAAAATAAGCAGCACTGGGCAATGGACACCCATCTCATCCAAAGATCTCCAGAGAAGACTCACATCTACCTGGTCAAAGGCGGAACTTAAGTCCATAAAGGCTGCGTAAATAGGAGTCTTCAGGATGGTGGCATACTTCGATACAATCAGGTAAAGGTTAACACACTGATTAATCGTCCCTAGTCCAGGCCTAAATGGCAGCTGAGTACCAGATCAAATATTGTTATTGAAGCCCCATTCCTCCAATCTCCTCATTAGGACACCATGAAATAATCTGGAAGTGTTGTCCAGGGGCCGGATTATCAAAGATTTGCACTTGCACAAAAAAGCAGAGCAAATTAATTTAGCACCAATTTTGCTGCTTTGTTAAAAGCGAATAGTGCACAAGTTTTAACCCGAATCAGTATTGTCTAAAATGTTTTCATCCAGGGAAAATAGGAGCAGGCTGCTTTATTTATTATGTGTGCTGCAAAACATAAAAAAGAAATTTGCCTTTTGGTGTATGTTATGCAGCAAACATAGTGCAAATAAATGCCTGATTCAATTTTGCACATTTGCAAAATTTTTTGGATTGTGGCAAAATCTGTTTGCTCCATTCTGTATTCTCAAAGAATTTGCTCACTTTTTAGCACCAGTGCAAATCTTTGATAATCTGGTCTCATGAATGTAAAAAGACAGTAGGAAGACAGGTTTCATGTATTCCCCTTTTTAATAACAGGGACAATAATTCCCACTTTCCAGCTCTAAGGGAAGGAGTCAATAGACAGCACAGGATTAAAAGCCTATGTGAGGAAGAGAGACCAGAGCTGCGTACAAGAGCGAAAGAGATCATTTGGCACTCCATAAGCCCCAGGTGCATTACGATTTTTCTGGTCGCCAATCACTTATAGGAGAAGTATTCCTACAAAGAAAATAAAACACCAGAATCAGTATTTGTAACATTATTATCATTACTGCCAGTGGTGGATAAAGCGGTATAATGATCCACCCAGACTTGTGCCTTAATATGCACTTCAGGTGCCTCAAGGGACCCCAAATCAAGAGTATGTGAATTCTTTGCAATGATCTTCCAAAAGCACTTGCTATCGTTGTCACTGGCAGCCTTGCACAAATCTTCCCAGTGACATCTGGCAATCTCCCGCTTCCTAGCTGCTAGTTTCTGTTCATATCCCAATAATCTTAGCCTAATTGTAGCCAGATTCAGGTGATTAGTCTTTAGTACTCCTAACAAGGTTCTCTTTTTTCTTTTTGCTCTCTGCTGAAAGGCATGACTTAGAATGAAGCTAGTTCTCGCCTCCAGCTCAGAGCACGCCCCTTAGTACATTCTGTCAGTGGAACAGGGACCATGGGAGCACTGGCAGAAGTGTTGCCTGTTTCCCATAGACAGGTTAGAGATAGTGGTTAATGGCGGTCAATGATGACAACACCCTTAATGCCATAAAATGGCAGTACTTGGGCAATTGGATCTGCACTTGGCAATAATCACATAACTTGTGCTTGTGAGGCCATAGCTGCATATGATGACTATACAGGGAGTAGGATCGGGGTGTATGAGTTTGTACTTAGCATATGAAAGCAGCACCTGCAATGTGAGGAAAGTCCGCCTCAAAGAGTTTTTCATGAACAATACCTTTAGTGAAACGGACAACCGTAGTGGACTTAGAAATCCTTCTACTTTTTGTGCTCCACCTAATTCCTACACTCCCGAGTCCATTGTGTTCGAAAAGAAAGTCATGGAAGACATTCGGGTCCTTGAATCTAAGGGCATTCCTAAACATTAAAATTTAAGTAAGAATGAACAAACCATTCTTAAATTGTTGGGTAAAAACCAGGACATCATTATCCGACAAGCGGATAAAGGTGGTGCGATTGTGGTGTAAATAAAACAGACTATGTGGAAGAATTTTCAAATTACTATCAGACACCAACCACTATCCAAAAATTGACAGGGATCCCAGTAATGAGTTATCCATCATCATCAGAAACAAAGTGACTAAAGCTGTGAAAATGGCAGAGTACCTGTATTCTATATACTGCCCAAGATTCATAAACATTTGGAAAAAAACCCAGGGAGATCGATTGTCTCAGGAATTAATTCCATGCTAGAACCTCTAAGTATGTAGATCTTTACCTTAGACCTTTTCTACCAAGCATGAAACGTTATGTGAAAGACACAACTGTATCATTAACAGAATTGAGGGCAATGTGTTCAATCCAGATACACATTTATTATTATGTTTGGACATACAAGCTTTATACATGAATATACCTCAACGAGCAACTCTGGAGGTTGTAGAAGAAATACTCCTGATGAGGGAAGATGATCAACCCTGTTCCCAATTCTTTCATTAAGTGGTGTACAGAGAAGGCACTTATGAACAATTTGTTTCAGTTTATGGGCAATTTTACATACAAGTAGAAGGTACAGCGATGGGAGCCACAATGGCTCCCGACTTAACTAACCTGTATGTCAATATGTTTGAGGAGACTGTCATCTACTGTAATCTGAATCCGTTTCAAGACAATATCCTATGCTGGCTGAGATATATAGATAATATTCTTGTGACCTGGAAGGGCAGTGAAGATGAGGCAACTCAATTTAATGTATGGCTGAATGAACAAAACAGATACCTCAAATTCACCATGAATATGAGTAAAAATTTAGTGAATTTTTGGGATATTTCCATATATCATCACCAAGGCACGCTGTTGGTGAAACCATATACTAAAGATACTGATAAAAATGTGCTCCTCCACTTTAACAGCCATCATAGCCAATTTTTGCATATTAAGAAAGATAGTAGTACTAATGAATCCTACGAGAATAGTGCAAACAACCTAATCAATAAATTAACCAACCGGGGCTATCCCAAACATCTAGTGAAAGATACAGTAAAGAGGGCATTCAATAACAATATAAAAGCCCTCCTAGACAACAACTGCATAGAAATAGGGACAAAAATGAGACCCCTCTGAAATTTGTCAATACCTTTAGTAATCTATAAAATCAAGGGCATAATCAATAGGAATTGGAATAAGGTTATGACAAAGGAATGGGATAAACCTTTAGTAGCATTTAAGAAAAGCACTACAATTTGCAATTTCACGACAAGCCCGTAAGCCAAAAGACAAATCAGACAACATGTCCAAACCCACTGCTGAACGTCAGAAAATGAGGCTTCGGCCCACCCCACCATTGAAAGTCGACATCCCACGTCAAAAACGGCCATAAGAACAAGAGATCTGGATTAGCCCACTTGGTGCAAACACATGTCCCCCGGGAGGCTGCTTAGAGCAAAAAATTCAAATAAACACTCCTTGAAGAGTCACCCTCACAAAGAGAAGGCTAGCAAGGAGAAGTCTACCACAGCTCACAGGGAATGACACACTGTTTCACAGTAGGAAGGTACCTTAACAGAGGTCTTAAAGAACAAAGGCAAATCTACACCTCGGAGACAGCCTACACCCCAGGGCCAGTCTATACCTCGAGTACAGATTATTCCTCAGTACCCTGGAGTAATACCAAGTTCAGACACATTGACTGCTGAAGACATTGACAGGGTTATGACTAAGCTGACTTTTGTGGCTAACTTCTTCGAGAAGAACCCACTGAGGCTTTGTGTCCTCCCAGCCAAGAGGCCACGTCATAACACCCTTCCTATTTCACCCCAAGTCGACCCAGTTCATAGTGATCTGTATGATGTAAATACAGGCACTGACGACAATGAATCCTTACTAGAAACAGACCATTATTATGATTAGGAAGAGGAGGTGTACAACCTAGCCTCACCAGTGGCCGATTCACCAGTTAACAATCAGCCACTCTTTAACGATATGTTTATAAAGGCAGTTGAGCACTTTGGAAACCAAACCCAAGAGACTCAGTTGGATAAAGATTTTTGGAAGATATATCGGGGGACTAGAAATCTGCCACCCAATTCATTCCTATCCTTTTGTCCATCCAAAGAGGGATTCAACCTTCTCTGGAGACCCCAAACACATGCAGTCAATCGTGTGTTGAAAAACTCTGACGTCTGGCACCATCGGACCCACTTTACATTACGGGCCAGCTAAAACTGGACTCACTTGTGGTAACGACAACTAGAGAAAGGTCCGGAACACTTTTAGCCTCATTGGAAGCGCCCCCGATAAGGAGAGTAAAAAAACTCTACACTATGGGGAGAAAGGTGGCCATTTCAGCCTTCCAAACAAGGATTGCGAATAACTCAACACTACTAACAAGCTACATCTGCCACACGTGGGATGAGGTGACAACACTAATAGCTTCTGCTCCTGAACCTCTCAAATCGCAACTGGCCCTAGTAACAGCTGATGGCAAGGCAGTATCCAGGTGCATTTTAAAGAACTACTTAGATGCTGCAGACAATGCGGACAGGATCATTGCCGAATGTACCATCATCAAACGCCACGCATGGCTGTGCCAGTCTGACTTCAAACAAGAAACCCAGGCAATGCTCCTTAACATGCTGGTCAAACCCAACGTCTTATTTGGGAAAGCCGTGGGAGATGCATTAAAATCAGCTAAGGAGGAGTATGATACCTTAAACTCTGTAGGCCAGCTAACGAACAAGCCACCAGGCCAAAGAGGTGGAAGCAATTTTTGTCAGTTTCGCGGTCAGAACTCACAAAGGGTTCAGGTTATGGACAAACTCAGGGCTCTTCCGGGGTAACAACCAGGAACAAGCCTTGCCGGGATTCCAGAGTGGCCAGCACCCATCTCGTGGCCGGGGCAGGTCCTCCACATCCAGATGTGGAGCTACACCTCCTAAACAACAATGACAAACTGCCCAACTCCACCAACAAAGTCACCCTTTCCACAAAGCCACATAGTACCATACTCAGATTAAATGGAATTGTGAATGTTAGCAGGGGCCACACTGGGACGGAGTTGTGAATGATGGCAGGTGACACCCATGGACATAGTTGCGAGTGTTGGCATGTGCCACGCCTGGATGGGATTGTGAGCAATAGCGTGCCTGAGCAGCTGGATAGGACTGAGTGCTGACCAATGCCACCTCTGGACAGAGTAGCGGTTATTGTTGCGATGCCGCGTCTGGACTGCATTGGGAATGATATCGTGGCCAGATTTGGATGGAATCACAAACACCTGCTTGCCTCACATTTGGACAGGGTTTCAAAGGTGGGCAGGGGCCGATTTAGGACACAGTTATGAATATGGGTGGGCGTCTTATATGGAAGGGATTGTGAGTGTCTGCCAGTGCCAGACCTAGATAGAAGTGCAGAGATGCTCACTCACAGCACCTGGAAAGAACGTGGAGACCCGACACATCGCATCTGGACAACGATGCCAATAACCAATCCATTAACAATTTCACCGCTCTGCATACACTTCTCAAACTCTAACCAAACACAACCACCAACTTACAGCACAACAAACTGCACAAACTTAGCACATGGCAACAACAAAATAAACCACACATAGACTTGCACAACAGCACACAACTGCTACCAAACAGAAAACACCCCAAGCCCAGCGGACAGTGTTAAGCGGATTGAGGCTGCCAACGGCACATCACTGCTCTATCGCACTTTTTCCCCGCTTATTTACTGTAACTTACCCCCCCTTCCCTTATCAGAGGCACCAGGGGACCACTCCGGTGTTGATAGTGTGTGGTACAAATATCCTTTAACATTAACAACATTAACAAACCGCTCCAGGTCCCCTCCGATGCCTCTCCAGTAGCAGGGCATATTTCACAATTGACCCACGCATTGGAGAGAATCACCACAGACAAGTGGGTGCTATCGACCGTGGCGGGAGGTTATTGCGTGGAGCTAATCCAACGACCATCCAACCATCCCCCGCGACAAAGGTCTACCACGAAGGAAAAACTCATCCTTCTTGAGGAGGTTGCAGTGCTGTTACTCAACGACGCCATAGAGATCGTACCAGCGAATGAGGTAAACAAGGGTATTTATTCAACTTTCTTGTGCCAAAAAAATCTAACTATGCACCCAGGGTTAGACTTGCGCCCTGAAAACACTTGCGTAAAGCCACAAAAATTCTGTTTGACATTGCTACAGGAAGTAATCCCTCTGCTAAAGTGGGGGGACTACATGGCAACACTGGATATGAAAGGTGCCTGTTTTCATATTTCAATGTTCCGGGCGCACAGAAAACTCTTGCGTTTTAAGATACAAAACTAGCACTAACAATTCAAGGTGCTACCCTTTGGAATAGCATCTGCTCCAAGGGTATTCACCGAATTACTGGCGGTGGAGGCAGTGCACCTGCGCAGGGAGACAATCCAGGCGTACCCCTACCTGGACGAACTGCTCATTACAGGGGAATCACCCCATCTTTGCAGGCGAAGCACGCAAAGAACCATAAACCTTCTCTTCCAATTGGGCTTCTCAATAAACGAGAAAAAATCAATCCTTGGTCCAAGCACAACAAAACAATTCATAGGAGTTGTCTTAAACACAGAAGCAGGGTTAGTGTTTCCATTAATGGAAAAAGTTAAAAACATGCTACAGCAAATTCCTCTGTATCAAGCAGGTCGCCATCTAAGTGTAAGCAAAGCAATGTGTTTACAAGGCATTATGGCATTGTGCATTTACCTGGTCCCACACGCACGTTTGCGCATGTTCCCCATGCAGGAGTGGTGGGCAAAACAATGGTCTCAGGCAAGCGGTCAGTGGGACTAGTGGTCGTTTCGGCAACACTAGTAGAAGACCTAGGCTGGTGGTTAAAGGATAACCTGTAAAGGGAAGACCCTTCCACGATCCAACAGTGCAAGCAATAGTTAGAACAGACACATCACTCTACAGGTGGAGGGCAGGGGACACATCACCTTCACCACACAGCACATGTTCTTTGCAGAATTATGACTCGTAGTATAAAGCTCACTTAGTTGGAATTGTGAAAATAGCATACGCCACACTTAGATATAATTGTAAATGATAGCATGTGCCTCATCTAGATAGAATTAGGATTGTAGCATATCCCTCACTTAGTTGGAATTGTGAATGATAGCATATCCCACACTTACATAGACTTGTGAATGATATCATGTCCCACACTTAGATGGAATTGTTAATGATAGAATGAACCACACTTAAATTGAATTGTAAATTATAGCATGTAAATTACGGTGGCGTAATTAACAACAAGGTCCCTTAGCGCCATGGATTTTAACACCTGCTAAAAGCAGGTGTTAAAACCTCCATGGCGCTAAGGGACCTCGGAATCAGGCGGTAAGGGTCGGCGCTGTTTACGCCGCCGTAAACCCCTTACCGCCTGGGTCCTAATGAGGCCCCATGTCAATACATTTATATTGGTAAAACCATCAGAAAAATGTAAAACGAGAATGATTGAGCACAAAAGTTGTATTAAAAATAAGGTAGATCAAGCACCACTTGAGAAACATAAGTGTAGTGATTTCAATTGGACCATCTTGAGACATGTGAGAGGAAAAACACAGGAACAAATTAATAAGAAACTATTAAGACTGGAACAGAAATTAATATTTTTGGCAAAGAGTCATATTTTGGGCCTCAATGAAAATATTGAATGGCTCAATGCCTAGATGGTGCAAATTTGCATGCTCAATCAACCCTTTAGTCACATCGAATAGTCAGGACGATAGGTAATGAATCTAACACATGATATGAGTATTGTGAAATGTGAGGACATATAAGATCTGTGTAGATAACCAATCTCCGTGAACATACTCCATAGTGAGCCCTACTATCGTGTACCACACTAGGCCATTTGTCTGCCTGATTGTGTCATTTTGGAATTATTCTGCTGAGGAGATCGAGTATATAATTTAATATTTATTGTATGTAATCCAAGATCTCTATCGCCAAATATGCATTTTGTAAAACTATGGTAAAATTGTATTTGGGGCCATCATAACTGTTGCCAGATGGAGTTACATTTCCCCAAATACACATTATGTTCAGAAGATAATGGGGTTCCATGGTCATGATCTTAATGATCATAGTTAAGAACTCACTACTTACTCATCATATTCTCGGAAACCTACAAAAAATGTTCTATGTAGAAATAGGAAGGCTGACCCCTTTAGGTGTGTGCACTCAGTAAAATGCAATTTAAAAATTTTGCGGGTGACTTTGGCAGGAAACTTCATTTCCTTATGGCCATTGCGAGGTACATAGGAGAATTACGACGACACGTGCGGGTACGCAATGACGTCAGCACGCAATGATGCAATGACGTCATATCGTTACGCTTATATTTAAAGCAACCATTTTTAATACTTGTTGACCATCAAAATAACTGAGTGTGACCTCTTCCAACTAGCATTCAAGATTTAGGGTGAGTTTGGCTTTGTTTTTTGTTTTGTGACTTTGGCCTCCAATCCAATTTTGAAAACATGTTGTAGACATAATGGACTACAGAGCATTAGTGATGTCTGATCACTGATTGTAAAGAAATCATGTTTTCCTTTGTTCCTTAGTGGTGAAGATAAGAAACAATTGTTCCCACGTGTGGAACTGAATAATCTGGTGACAGTGAGACTAAGTCACTTGTAGCAGTGAGCAATTTTGTTTTAATTAAGTACATTGGGTTAGTGACAGTTTAGACCTTCTGGTTCAAACCTTGAATTTCTAGTAAGATTTAGTCTTTCTCATCCCCCCTTAGAATCTCATCGGTACAATTTAGCCTGACTAAGTTTTATGTCAACCACATGATGACATCTCAGAAGTGTGGATAAATATTATCTATTATTCCCACAGGTAAGAAGACCTTGCATAGGGATTAAATAATCCTGATAGGTTAAAACAATGCTAAGATATTTTTCCTTTGTGTCTCTGTTTATTATAGAATAGAAGTTAAGGTTGGAGTGATATTCCCTATGAAAAGGAAATCTTCCCTGCCATCACCATTTGCTGGTGTACTAGAGATTGTGGAAATATTCCCCACACTGTAGAGTTTAGAAGGTATGTAAGAGTGAAGCATACCCAGCTCCCTAGGTGGATCGTGGGCATTCTATTAAGGCCTAATGATAAAACCAAGATGACAATAGGCAAATTGTCAATAGTGTGTCTTTAACGCACAGGGTTTGAATTACCGAACAAATATGGCAGAAAAGAAGTGATACTAAAGAAGACCTGTCACCATTAAAAACACAAGCAACAGTTTACCCCTGATGAATGTCCTACATTTGTCTGTGTTTTAGGGACAGAAACTTGTGCAATTTGGGTTTACGAAACAATAATACCATTTCAAAAGAAGGAAAACTACTCCAGTGTGAAGTATCAAACGGAGTGCTGATCTAACTATTAGACCAACCCACATTGTTTGTATTTCTTGTGTTCTGTGAGATACATGTTTTAAATGTTTTTATTGAGTTTTATGTAACATGATCATTTTAAGAGTGATATTTCTATATGTTTAATAAAAACGGTTTTAATATTCAGGTATGAATCTTTGGGTATTATATATACCATCTGTCTTTTTTCTGTTATGGTTTAGACACCTGTTAATACACCTTCTTTTTGTATAAAACATATATCTTATCCATGTGGTAAGAAGTGTATGATCCCCATAGCATGGCATATGCCGTTTGAGAATGTTGTGAGGCAATATAAAGCATATTATGCATACACATGGCATGTGAGACTTTAACAGATACAAGCTGGCAGTCTGGCTTTGTGAGGAAGTACTATCATAAGAAAGTTGTGCTATTGGCCTATAATGGTTCTGGTAGGTGTTCCCCCAGCATAACTAAAGCTATTACATATTGGGGCACCACCATATTAATATATTGTTGAGTACTAAATGTGTGCACAAAAAACATTTATATTTCACATTCTAGGTAATTCATGCATTTTGGAAATTATTTTGTATAGTTGAATCCTTCAATTATCGTTTAATGAAATTGGAGCCAATAATGTATAGACATAACTACAGAATAAACAAATTGGAATTAATTTACAACACAATAATTTCATATTATCCTATGAAAAAAATCCTAACATATTAATTCACAAATAGATACACATTTTGGGATGAAGCAACTGCTTTCCCTCTTGTTTCAATGTTCTACTCAAATATTGGGAGGCTTAAACACCACTGAGGGCACTGGTGCACTGAACAATTGTAGCGTTGTCTCATCAATTGAACAGATTATTGCACCATGTTAAAAAAGGTATCAACCAGGTATCAACTAGTTACTTCACTTCATAGCCTGGAGTAAAGGAATAGAAAAAGAACCATTGCACAGTAGGTTAAGATTCTGCAAGCTCACATAGGTGCAAGACATCCAGGGGGTAATTCATAGAATTTATTGCACAAGTGGCACATGCGGCTGGCGCACACTGTGCACGTGCAAATCCCTGCACCAGCCGTGTGCGCTAAAATCCATTTCCGCGCACAGCGTATTCATGGATTTTAGCTACCAAAACCAGCCGTGGCGCACAGTGGCGCAGCGACCCTGCAGAAGAGCCAGTTACGCCCCCAAAAACACCCCTCACACAGGGAAACGCCATCAAAATCCCCAATCCAGCGCAAAGGGCTGCGCTAGCCCTGTACCAGCATGGCAAGCGGGGTACGTGTATTTCGGGGGTGCGCGGGAAGTTTCACATGCGATTTCAGCAGGGTATGTGTATTTCAGGGGTGCGCGGGAAGTTTTACACGTGATTTCAGCAGGGTACGTGTATTTTAGGGGTGCGTGGGAAGTTTCACACGCGATTTTGCTGTCAGAGCAGGGAACGCATATTTCGGGGGTGCGCCGGGAGTCCTACACGTGAATTGGCAGTGTGGGTCCTCCCAGGTGTCCCCTCTACCCCCTCCACGGCCCCTGCAGGCAGCCCACACCACAGGGGACTACCCTGCACCCCTGGTCATGTCCCCCTGGACCCCCACCCCCCAGCATTGACAGGCACCTGCCAGCAGGCCCCGACAAATGTCCCCCAGAACCCTCACCCCCCAGGAGTGAGGGGTACCTGCCAGCAGGCCCCCACTCATGTCCCCCTGCACCCGCACCCCCTCAGCATTGACAGGCACCTGCCAGCAGGCCCCGACATGTCTCCCAGCACCCCCAGCCCCCAGCAGTGAGGGGCACCTGCCAGCCGGCCCCGACACAGGTCCCCCAGCACCCCCACCCCCACATCATTGACAGGCACCTGCTAGCAGGCCCCGACACATGTCCCCCAGCCAACACGTCATCACAATCTAGATCCCTGGCTCTTATGGCCACCCAAATCCCACCCCACGCCACCCCAGTCCAAACACCCAACCAAGCTTTACATCCACTCCAAATTAAAATCCCCATTACATGATAGATCATAAATAAGCAGTATGCGCATGAGTACAAGTCTGTCAGACCCACACAATGGCAACACATGACTGAGAAAACCCACATTGTGACATGCATGAAACCAATGAGAGAAGACCACACATTGAAGTAAGAAACAAAAATGTATTAAAGTCAAAATGAAGGGAATGAAATCAAAGCACACAATAATGCCAATAATAATCAAAATGCAGCATGTCCCAAAAAATGATAAATAAATAAAATGAGAATCCAAATTAATCCAAATGAAAATGTGTCCAAAGTCACCGTCCAACAAAGCAAATCCAAAGGGAAAGAAAAGCGTAATATCCATTGCTCCAGGGTGAAGAAAAAGAAAAAATGAAGGAGAAAAATCCACTGTAAAACTATGTACAAATAGCAAATCCAGGGTCCATGAGCCCAACGACATAAATGAAACCTACAATGAAACCTACCTAATGACTAACTATATACAAAAATGTGGGGCATAGTCCATGCGCCCCAAATGAAAGAAAAAAGAAATGAAACTTAACACTAACGAACTATATAGAATGGCGGCGGGCAAGTCCAACGGCTCACTTGTTGATGTCATGGGCCAGGGCATCATCGAACTCCTGTTCAATGTCTTGGAGGCAGGCTTGTTCTCTGGCCCCGAGGTTTTGCAGGGATAACGCCATGTCCACCTCCAACTCCCTGCGAATTCCCTCGAGGCACTCAGCCCCGCCTCAGCGCCCTGCGCATGGAGTTCTCCGCCCTGACCATTGTGAGCCGTGCCTCGTCCGCCCGCCGCCGCTCCGCACCTATCTGCTGGCCCAACCGCTGCCACACGGAAGACACTCCCATTCCAGGGTCCTCCTGCCCTCCGGCCGATGCCTGCCCCTCTGATGTAGATGGCCCCGAACCATGATGCCTCCCACGTTGTGCCTGCCGCTGCCTCCGACGCAACTGCCTCTGCCAGCACGACGGCATCCAGGCTGATGGAATCCACCGATGCCGTCGTGCATGTGCCCTGCCCGATTATGCTGGCACATCCTCCATCTGCTGGGGTCCAGTTACTGTGGTGTCCACCCCTGCTGGACCTCCGACTCCCGACTGTGGCAGGGATGGGATCCCCACCGAGCTGGCTGCGTTGGTCAGGGCAGGTCCACGGGGGGCCCTGGTGGCATCTGGGCCGGAAGACGGCATGGAGAATGACTGGCGCATAGTCTCCACAGAAGAGGAGAGGGCCGCCAGAGTGGCCGACACATGTACAAAACCCTCGACCATGGACACTCCCAACTGGGCCACGTTGGCACGCTGCTCTTCGTGATGACGTGCGCAATGTGACACCAATCAGGACCTTCTCCATATGGCCAGGAGTCCCCTCGTCCGCAGGTAGAGGAGTGTCAGATGACATGGACATCCCCCCTACCTGCGGACGGGCCTGGGATGGGGCATCCCTGCTGGTGCATGGTGGTGCAGTCACAGTGTCAGGGACAGTGACATGCACAGGCCCCTCCACGGCGACCTCTGCTGCCTCCTGCCCCTGCCCCTGGACTGCACCACTTGCACCAGTGGTACCACCCCCACCAGGCCCCATGTGCGGCTCAGTAGCTGCCTCCTCCTCCTCTGTGGAAACCACCAACCTGGATGGCTCCACACCATCTTCCGCCGTTGCAAGCCCCTGTGGGGGCTCACCCACCCCTTCCGCTGAAGCCGTAGTGGCAGATGCAGCACCAGTCCCCTCACTCCCGGACGATGGTAAATTCTGGGAGGGTGACTGGGCCTTGCGTCGCCGGCCGGTGGGGGCATCCCCGCCGCTTTGCTCCACAGCGCCGTCTCCGCCCTCTTCATCACTTGCCCTGTGTAGAGGGAGACATAGAACACAAGCATCAGGCTACTGTACAATGGTCCCCTAGACAGGAAGCAATAGCAGATGAGTGGCACTGTCAAACATCACTTACATCATGTCCCTACACAACAAATGGGTCAGTGCAGGCAAAACACATGCAGTAACAGGCATGGCACATGCAATGAACATTAGCATACATGTCCAAGTGACTCTTGAACCATACAATGCTGGTTTGAAACTCACATGCATCATGGGTCATGCCTATCACATGCACACACTTCACCGTAGTTTCATCCATCTGGCCTCGTACACCCCAGACACAGTGGATACAAGGATGAGTAGGCTGCATCAGTGAATCTGAACATTGTCACAGACATGTGTCATGCATCCATGGCATTTACAAGTCACAGACACGCAAGTGAGACACACAGACATGGACACCATACATGTCCATGACCGAGGCACCCATCTCTCACACCCCATCCATGTCCAATAACAGAGACAGGCATGCATTAATGTGTGCATTCCGCATGCTGCTCCGCATGTTGCATTGTAACACATGCACCTACCATGTGGTTCACACATTATTGGTCTCACATGCATGACCATGATGTCCCTGCACACACACATACGTACATGGCCTATGTCACACATACAGGCAAGTATCAGACAACCAGCACTTGCAACATGCCCTGTCTCACACAGCAATGCTTGGCCACTTACCGCTCAACTCCAGACAGATCTGCCTCTGAAGGATCTGCGCATGGAGCGCTGGGCCTACGCCTTCCAGGACCCTCATCTGGATGGTATTCATGCTGCCCCGGCCCCCCTCCACGAGGCGCCTGTCTTTATGAGGGTCCTGGACCTCAAGTCCTCCCAGCGCTTCTTGACTTGCTTGATGTTGCGGGTTGCCACTCCCTCCGCGTTGATGGCAACCACAAAGTCGTCCCAGATCCTATTGCGTCCTTCCTTGTTGGCGCGTGATGTTTCCAAAGAGGGCATCATAATGCCCCAGGACATGCTCCACCAGGACACCAACTTCCTTCTGACTGAAGCTGGTGGCCCTCTGCCCCTCTGGCTGGGGGTCGCCAGTGGTCTCAGATGGTGTTTGCCCCGACATGGCGACCCCTGAGAAAGGCGTGGGTGGGCAACTGGGTCCTGGGGCTGGGCTGTGGAGCGATGGTATCCCAGTCGGGAGTCTTCTGTTCCAGCAGGGGTGGACACAGCAACTGGACCCCTGCAGATGGCTGATGTGCAGGCACCAAATAGCAGGGCACGTAGGCAGCAGGCAGTCAGGCAGCAGCAGATGACAGGTGGGAGCGTGCTCGGGGCTCTGGGGGGCAGGAAAATGGCCTTCAGGGCAGGAGCGTGGTCTTCCGTGTGTTTTCACGTGGCCAGCTTGATACAGTGTGATTTGGCACGTGAAAAAATTGCACGTCAGCGTGTAATTCGAGGAAAGGCCGTTGGTGCGTAAGCGCGTCAGCACACATACGCGATTTCATTGGACCAAAGGCCCTTAGCGCGTAAGCGCGTCTGTGATGTATCGCGCACGGGCGTTGCCCTTTCGCGTGTAAAACTTCCTGCGAACCCCAGGAATACATGTACCCCACTCGCACAGGGCCCTTTCACATGTAAAACTTCCCACGCACCCCTGAAATACACGTACCCAGGCCAATTGTGTGTGAAACTTCCCGCGCACCCCTGAAATACACGTACCCAGGCCAATCGCATGTAAAACTTCCCACGCACCCCTGAAATACACGTACCCTGCTGAAATTGCGTGTAAAACTTCCCGCGCACCCCTGAAATACACTTACACTGCTGAAATCACGTGTAAAACTTCCAGCGCACCCTGGAAATACACGTACCCAGGCCAATCGCGTGTAAAACTTCCCGCGCACCCCTGAAATACACGTACCCTGCTGAAATCATGTGTAAAACTTCCCACGCACCCCTGAAATACACGTACCCCACTCGCACAGGGCCTATTGCGTGTGAAACTTCACGTGAACCCCAGGAATACACGTACGCCACTCAGTATATGCGTGCTTTTTGTTTGTGCACACTTTTGTAATGCGCAGGGATGCTACCGCCTGCCTTCGTGTGGCGGACGTGTTTAGGCCTGTGTGTGTCTTTGGCCGTGCGCGGGTTTGCCCTATTCGATTCCATGAATACATGTGGTTCGCGTGTGTGTGGGCGTTCCGTGTACTTCCCAGCAGTACTTCCCCCATTACGCCTTCTTTTTCACACGTTATTCCCCATTCCGCGTGTTACGCCCCCTGTTCCACCTACTTTTGTTGTGTGCGCTGCGCTATGTGCGCTTTCGATGTGCGCTTAGCGCACGCTGTTTGGAGACGTGTGCGCCAGCGTGCGCCATGCACGGATTTGGCGCACAACCAGTGGGAAAGTAGCGCAGCGCCTTCCTTGAATCGCACGCGTGTGCGTGCGCTTGCTTTCTCACGCTTGTGCCTCCTTGCGCGCACGTTTGTTCCATGAATCGGCCCCCCAGAGTTTCCTTCCTCTCCCAACAATCCCTGAGTGCCTTTATAGGAAGTTGCCCTAACCATACCCTGGAGAATAATACACTAGATCATCTGTCCGATGTCATCAATTAACTAAGCACAAGAATTTCAGTCTGTTTTATGGATAATCAAGACACAGCTGACTTCCAGCAGAACAACCCAACAACATGACCTCCCTTCTATTCTATAATCCCCCCTTTTTATTTGGTATGAACACATCAAGTATCTACTCAGGATGTGTGTAAAGTGAAAAGGCCCAAGACCACCATGAAGTTACTGAAATATGTGAGCAATGGAAATACAACAGCACACTCCAGCCTGTCTCCCATCCTCAAATTCATTATGATAAATCTAGACCTTATCTATCAGCCAGAGGCAACCCCACATGAGAGCAGGTTTAGGTATATGAGGTCCGCAATGGCTTAAATACCCAACTCAGGCCTCTTACCTATTGCAGAGGTTTTACACCTTACCCCAATGAGCTAAAATAGAAAGACATTATAGGTCCTTCTTAGGGAGATTTTGCTTACGTGCTGTGGTCTGTGTCTTTAGGGATGGCTTCCTTAAGTAACAAGGATTCTTTCAAATGTTACCAGGCTCTCTATGTATTAGTGTGTCGAGGCAGCCCTGGCCTAACTCTCAGGAGGTAAACTGGGTGGTCAACTAATATAGTACATACTTTGTACAAATAACAAATGGGAGACTGTCCACTCACTATGCATGTATGAACTCTGTATATAAGAAATGCAAGAGATAATACACTACACCTACAGATGAGTAACCTTCATAAAATAAATGCAGCACTGTAACCGTTAAGTAAAACCCTTTTCAAAAGAATTTTTGCAAGTTCAATAAAGAGTCCTTCCTAGATGGAAAAATGCAATCATGGGTAAGTAAAACACATTTTCCAATCTAGGGCAGAGAGGAATTTTGAAAATAACCAGGGGAGACCAGTTGGGCAAATCTGGGCAAGCTTTGCAGAACACTGTTTACGAAGGAGCAGTGTCTGGAACTCTGGGAGAGTTTTAGACACAGAAGAGGGGACCCAGAGATGAAGATTCAAGTGAAGAAAGGACTCGCCATCAGCATTTTATGGGCTGGAGAGCAGGGTTCGAAAAGCAGTTCTACATCAGTCACTTTTGTGCTTAACAGAAATGGTCACTGCGTATGTTGTATGTTTTAGGTTCCAGCAATGACGCACTAGTGCAGGAGGGACTGTAAGGCACTTGGGAAGAGTGATTATTGATAGCTCAGTGGTGCCTGGGTTGAGGATCTGAGCCAGAAGAGCTGAACAGCAAAAAAAGACATGGCCAACCACAGTCAGTGATGCATGGATCCTCCATTCTTCTCTGACATGCATTAGATTTTACTTATGCGGCTGGCTAAAACTTGGTAAAGCGCCAAATAATAAGGGTTACTGAAGATTGGCTTTCAAAAGCACACCAGAGAGTAACCAGCAGAAGAAAGACTAATAGTCAAGTTTGGCAGTGTGATTGCCAGACAGGGGGCATCACAGCATGGAAGCTGCCAACAAAATAAGAAGGAGCAAGGACCCTTGCCTGATGTTTTGGGATGATGAAACTGAAGTCCAAATGGCACTTCTAGAACTTCAGAGAGATGAGACATTTAAGCAGAAGCTGTGGTCTAGTGGTCTCTACCAGATGTTTACGAGTGCTACAGTCAGTTCATGATGGTCTTCTTGTAGATGCACACCTTGCCTCTAAATTCGGTGGTGCTTCAAAGGATCCTGGTGCAGAGTGCCACTACTTTCTCAAGCAGAGTTTTTATACTATACAAGACAAGTGGGTAAGTGGGGAATGCGTTAATAAATACTTTGAGGAAGTGAGAGAAAACAACACTTATTAATACACCAAGCATTTAAACAGAGGAGTTGTCCGACCATGGCTGGCCCTCCCTCCAAGCACACCAAGGGACGCAGGAAGGGTTGTCATTAAGAAAGGAAAGGGATTTACAATTATCCAGACAGGCATCTGTATATAGTAGACAGAACTGGTTGCAGGATGGTGACATCCCTCCAGTACTGGGATACATGTATTGAGGGGTGAAAGATGACCACCCCTCTCAAACACACACAAAGGTACAATTGATAGTCATGTTACGCCTCAGGTTATGCAAACAAACAACGACAAACTCCATTTTAAGGATCCCTATATATTACATGAGCTAAATAAGAGCTCTGGTGTCCTCTTTTTTTGGGGGCTGTGTGGCAGAGGACAACATATAAGTAACATAGGGCCTCATTACGACCCTGGCGGAAATCAACCGACCGGACCGCCATAGCGTAAATAGCGTTTCCGCCATTGCACGATGGAGCAAAGTGCGGCTCATTCCGACCCATCGGGCACGAGCACCACGCCATGGCGGAAGTGCAAAGTCCGCGATGGCGGAAATGACCCCAAAACGGCCCACACCGCCGCCGTACGGCGCCCTAGGTGCAATACCGCCACCCATCTCAGCGGACACCGCAGTGAGCGCCAACCGGAAAGTACGGTGACCGTAAATATACGGAAACGGAAGTAAAAGCATGGTCCCGGAACGGGAAACATCACGCCGTACACCTATAAAACCACAAATTCCACACAACCATTAAAAATACTACCCTGAGACACATCCCAACCCGTCATCCACCCTAGTGAAACCAAGAAAAATGGGAAAAGTAGCGAAGAAAGCGTGCGACCGCAAGCGGCAGGTCCACTTCTCCCGTGAGGAACTCACCGTGCTCACAGAGACCCTCCAGGAGAATGCTGCCGCCGTCTTCTCCACGCAAATGACCAGGACGGCACTTGCGAACAAGAAGGCCATATGGGCCCTGGTGGCACAGCGGGTAAGTGCGGTGGGGACCGCACCCCGCAACCCACAGCAATGCAGAAAGCGATGGGACGACCTGCGGATACGCGTCCGTAGCATACTTTCTGCCAACCGCAACATTGCCACAGCCACCGGGGGAGGATCGGAATCACCCATCAAGTTGACCCCCTGGGAAGAAATCTGTGCCTCCACCATTGGAATGGAGAGCATAGAGGGAGTCGGAGGGATGGAGAAAGGAGTGCAGACATCCGAAGAATCAGGTAGGTGTCCCAAATAAAACAATGCCAAAACCACAATGTCCAATCATGTGAAGTACCACGTGCCCACATAGTGCAACAGTAACACATGTCCAGGAGAACGTCCACATACATAGGCCTGATAGCACACTTTAAAACTCACATCAAAAACATAAATAATTAAAAATCCTAAAAACACCCTCTACACGTGCAGCAGGCACACCCTAACTGCAGGCTGCCAAACAACTGCACCCTCACTCCACACACAAATGAAACCACCTCCAAGGCCCCGACCCAAATCACCCTCAGGTACCACCCCAATGCATGTGATACATTGCCATTCCAATTCCCACAGACCCATTAATAACGCTCGCCCTCCTTTACTCCACCACAGGGTCCGATCCAAACGACGAGCTCCAGGACACCCCTACCAGCACACCTGCAAAGAGGGCCAAGACCAACGGCCAAAGATCCTCCACCTCAGCTGCACGCATCAAGACACGGAAGCAGCACAAATCAAGTGGCAGCACAGAGGAGGGAACTCCAACAGGCACCCCAGCAGCCAGCATGCCCACAACACCACCACCACAGGTCCCCCCAATGGATGCCACAGTAGGCACTGCTTCTGGTGGCAGCAGCACCATAGGTGACACTGCATTAATGGCAGCATGCTCCGACACAGAAAACGGGGATGTCGAAGTCAGATCCATCCATGACCTGTCCCAATCCCCCTGTCTGTTCCACCCCGTACACCATGAGGATACCACGCAGGGGCACCCACAAGACGACGACTGGCCATCCCCCACAAGCCCTGTGGCAAGGCAACATGAGGTGAACAGCCACTCTGTGACACCACCGCAAATGGCCATGGCCCAGCAGAGGCAACAGTCCCTCGACCAGTTAATCGTGCAACAGCAGCAACTGGCCACGCTCCTCAAGGACCATGCCGATGAATGTGGGGGCACTAAGGCAGACATAGAAACATCAACTGAGACACTTAGGGCAGAAATGGAGAGAAGTACAGAGACACTAAGGGCACAAATGGAGAGTAGCACCGAGAGCCTGAGAGTACAAATGGAGAGTAGCACCGAGAGCCTGAGAGTACAAATGGAGAGAAGCACCGAGAGCCTGAGGGGGGAACTGCATGCGACGTCCAAAGACGTATGTGCCGAACTTGCCGCAGTGCGCCGTGTGCTCACTGAGCTCTCACAAACCCTTAGGGACATGCATGGACGTGAGCAGGCAGAGACATCATCCGTTGCAAGTTCCGTCCAGGGCAGCCCCCAACGTAGATCTGGGAGGAACCTGCGCTCCACAGGCAGGGGTGCCCCTGATACCCGCAGAGGGGGCTTGCAATAGCGACTGCCCACTGACAATGAGCATCTTTGGACACTGGTGTTCGGGGGGGAGGTAGGAGGGTGGAGGGGGTGTGTTGGGCTCACTTGGGTGGCGGGTCAATAGGGTGTTTAACATGATATCACATATGCCATAAACAATGCACGATCATCCAATGAGATGTGTGGACATTGATCTTTGTGTACGAGGCCATTATAGGCGTACAGTCCATATTGTGCATGTTCCAGACACACACAGTGCCACGAGTCCCGTGTCCATGTATCAGCCACCAGGCGTGAGTGCTAGAAGCATGCATCTTTGAGATGCTGACGAATGTCACGGCCCTCCTGTGCCTCGCAGACTCCTTGAGGTGCTGCCACATCCCCACCCTCATCATGACCATCTTCAGGTGCTTGCAGTTCTGCGTCAGGGGGCATGGGCACATTTCTACGTACGCACATGTTGTGTAGCATGACACATGCCATCACCATATTTGCAACCTTCACATGGCGGTACAGGAGTGCCCCGCCAGACCTGCTGAGGCATCGGAAACGAGTCTTCAGTAGGCCGAATGCCTGTTCTATGACTACACGGGTACGTGAGTGGGCATGGTTGTAGTCCTCCTCATGCTGGTCCCGTGGGTTCCGGACTGGTGTGAGGAGCCATCTCTTCAGTGGATACCCGGCATCACCTGTATGTGGACAATAAACGAATTATGTGGAATGCCATTGCTACGTACGCACCCCCCCCCCTTCCTGCCAGGTCATTGCCGCATCACATACCCCACATCATCATGCATGAAATGAGACTCACCGAGTAGCCAGGATCTGTTCCCTGCGGGTCGCTCCATGTAGCGTGGTATTGTAGAGTTCCTCAAGACCATAGAATCATGGGTTGATCCAGGGAATCGGGCACAACAATGTGTAATGATCCTGTTGGAGTCACACACCATTTGTACATTCAGAGAATGAAATTGTTTTCGGTTGCGGTACTGGGCCTCCATGGCATGAGGGACGACCAATTCCACATGGGTGCAGTCGATGGCACCAATGCAACCCGGTATGCCGGCAAGTGCATGGAATCCCACTTTTGTGTTGGTAATTTCCTGCTCCGAGCGTGGTAGAGAGATGTAGTCGTCTGCGTGCTGCAGGAGGGCATCGAGCACTTGCAATAGTGTCCGTGAGAACAGTGGCTGTGATATGCCATGCAACTGTCCGACTGTGTGCTGGTAGGTGCCTGTGGCCAGGAAGTGGAGTACAGACACCACCTTCAGTAGGGGTGGGATGGCGGTTGGGCTATCTATCATGCTGACAAGGTCAGCCTGTGTCATGTCCACAATGGCGGTTATGGTGTCCCGGTCCAAACGGTAGAGGGTGTGGATCTGCTCATCAGTGAGGTTGAACGGATGTGCTCGGAGGCGTGGGATTGCGGGCTGCCTGCGTGGTGGTAGTGGCTGTGCTGGCGGCCCTTGCTGGCCCTGCCTTGCCCTCCTCCTCCTCCTGCGTCTCCTCCGTGCGGCCGGTTGTAGTTGGTGTTCGTCTTCTTCTTGAAGTTGGAGTACTTGCAGTGCTATCAGGTCCCCCAGGGCCAACATAGCTAGTCCTGCCGGTAGCATTTCGGAGTGGGTGTGGTTGTGGGAGGAGACTGGGTGTGCAATTTATGTGTTTTCAGGCTGTATGGCCTCCACCTGTGGTGATTCTTTCCACCTGTGCAAGCTGCTCTCCCCTTTGGGCGAGCACGTCCCGCACACAACGCTGCAATTCGACGAATGGCATCTTGCTATTACAATCATGTATTTGTACCCGATGGCAGTGTAACATTGGTTGATATGTTCATTCGGCTATGGTCCCATTGTTTCACATACTATCTTTGCAGTCGCGAACAGACTTGTGAAGGGTCAGTGGAACGTAGTACTCGAGTAACGGTGGACCCTCATGCAACACTGTACCGAGGTTCACCGACGGGCGGGGCGTCCCATTTGTGAGTGAAGGCAGTTGCCATTTTCACACACAGCCGCACTAGATGGATTAATTTGTGATTTCAAGCGGCCACAGATGCCTTTTTGACGTGATGTTGCAAATGAGGAATTCGAAGGGCGGCGCTTTCGGTTTTCAGCTAGCGGCGAGGAGATGCCCACAGGTCTGACTGCAAATATAACGTTCTATTGTTCAATGTCCTTGGGACAGGGGCCATGGCGAGGATGCAATGATTGATATGAATAGTTTGGGATGCGCAATAGCGAAGTGGGCGATGAGGCCGGACGTTCCCAAATACATGTTACTTCACAACACTGGAATTACGGGCTGGGGCACAGTGGATTTTGCAGGCTGCATAACGCACAGACTCAATGGAAATTTCACATGTTATGTGAGTATGGAAACAGGCGTTTTCATTACGGGATGAGGGAATGATGTATGGATGCATGGACAGATGATTTGATACAGAGTTTGCCATGTACAGGGCTTCTTGGAATCTATCCGCCTCCCCTGCGCTATGTGATGCAGGGCTGCCATAGTGGGACCATCGTCTATCTGGCCTTGTTGAGCCCTCCCTGTCTCGACGCGCCTTCAGACACTTGTGTCTATGCACGTTACCAATCCCATCTGATGGATTCTGTTTTAACAGACGCATGCACAGGTACACTCGTTTGTGATGGTGTTTTCACCTCGATATAGATAGTTATGATTCGCAAGTGGTTTTTGGGTGGTGATGATCCTTTGGAGAGCGCTAGCATGCATATGGCTGTGGATTTGGTGTGATCATTGAAGTGAGTAATTCAAATGTAGTTCTGATGGCCATACTATTCTTTTTCATTTCATTTGGTTGACAGGTATCTCCTCCCCTTTTGCCACTGCCATCTGTATGCCACTCCTGCAGATGGATTTTACTCCCGACACCTGCTGCTTCGTGTTAATCAGTGGAGCAGCATTACGATCTTATGGGACGATCGCCAATGGGCCACATGCCCTTACGCAGTACTAGTGGCTAGGAGCAACATTTCGGCCTTTCAGCTGGACTAGTGCCTCCCTATTGGGACGGCCCTGCGGTTCTAGGCGCTTCCATGTTGCCTTTTCGTACGAGAATGTAGCCCCTGTGTACCATGAAGGAACAGGGCGTCACACAAGAAGTAGCTGGTCATTTATTGCGGATGCAGCCCACAATGGTGAAATGTGTTTTGGAGTTCATGGCCTAATGGCTGTATGGGCTTGGTGAATTTGTTGTGCATTCAATTTCTAGTCTGATATGAACCGTGTAGCGTTCTTCTTTGCAAGTGATGTGGCATATTCCTATTTGGGGAGCGATGTATTGTGAGGAGATCTGCATTGGGTTCCAGCTTCGGAGTATAGTTGCGTGGTACTGTGCTGGGCGCGTTTGCCTACGAAGCCCAGTGAGGTCAGGGATAAGGGCTGCCAATATGACTGTTTTGATGATGTCATGCTCAGGGGCGGGGGATTAGCTTTTGTGTAACAGATGCCGGTCAGCCAGTTGGATTGGTGGAATGATGTGATTATCGGAATATTGCTGGTCACAGGTGCCTGTGTTTGCGTGCGTTTCTTGGTGGGAGACTGAGGTCATGTCCATTTGTATGGCTTCTGTATTCGTGCCATCTGTGCCCTGCAGCTCCCATTGGCCCCTCTTGAGATTCATTTGTTCGTTGGCAGGCATGGATGACTAGTACATTTCACTGGTTGCATTGTGTGACTTCATTGCACCTACGGGGAGTTGTACAATGTGGCCAGGGAGCGGTGTACAGGCACTCAGTGGGGCCGTTTACGGTTGGTTCGCGATGCCGTACTTCTCACCATGGCGGAATGGTACTTTCCGCCGTGCTTGATGGCGTTAGGTGCATGTCCGCTAGGGTCAGAATTCGCGTACCGTTGCGCCATGGTGGTAATTACGGTTTGGCATGGCACGCGCGCGCGTACTTGGTGCAGTTAGCGTTGGCGTTCACTACGGTGTCGCTAATGGCATCGTACTTTGCGGTGACGGGTCATAATCGCACCGAGCGCTATTCGATGGCTGTAATGCATTTCCGCCATCGTTTTTCGATTTCCGCCAGGGTCGTAATGAGGCCCATAGAGAGATGCCAACACCTAGCTAGTCCTCTTTAAATGCTTAGGCCTTAGATAACCACAGTCAGAACACTTCTGGGATTGTCATAACCAATATCGACAAGGGTACACAATAGATGATTAAAAAGATTTACACATTTTAATAATCAATCATAATTTCATATTTAAACATAAAACAATTAAAAACCTAGGAATAAATCGGACTAATTAAAAAAAACAGGAACAGAAGAAGTTGTCACAAAATCAGAAATCAGTTCCGAAAAATCAATGTGAGGTTAGTACTTCAAAGTGAATCGTGAAAGATGTCTATCACTAGTTAACTTGTTCAGACATTGGGCCTCATTACACGGTAGGCGGTGAGCCATGGCGCTATTAGCGCCATGGCTCATGCCGGTAAAATACTGGCACCGCCTTGGCGGAAAGGGGATTTACTGCCCCATTCCAAGGTTGGAGGGGCGGTAAATCCCCTTTCCGCCATTGCCCTTCCCCATTCCCATTTCTGCCCCATAGGGCTCTATGGAAATGGGGAAGGCGCTAATTATGCCACCGCAATTTTGCGGTGCCGTAATTAGCTCCGAAGTCCCTTAGCGGGTTGGATTTTAACGCCTGCAAGAAGCAGGCGTTAAATCCTCCAACCCGCAAAGGGACCTCGTAGTACGGCGGTAAGGGTTAACGGTCACCGTTGCCATTAACGGTGACCGTTAACCCTTACCGCCGTCCGTGTAATGAGGCCCATTGCTTTTCTTTCCATTAGCGTATTTCAAATATTTCTGAAATATACAAGTTGTGTCGACAAATTTAAATATGTTTCTAGGTCCCATTTTCTGAACGAACACATGCGTGGATGGATGTAATTGGCGTGTTTCGTTGGACCTGTCTTCAGGAAACTTTCCACTCATATATCGTATTTTATGTTCACCATATTAGTTGACACGACTTTCAATTTCCATGGTAATCTAAAACCAAACATACATGTAGTGACAATTATTACAAAGGTACCCAATATGTATCATAGTGATTTGAATGTGGATTATCATGTCACTGACCTCCACATCATTTTGAATTTTTGAAATGTTTCATTTCAGTCACGATTTCCTTTTCAGAACTGAAAAAAGGACAACATTAATTTGCATTTCTCCTTGTCATGCCTTTTATTTCATTGGCATCTATTTCAACAAGTAAAACCTTGTTTTTATCTACTAGAGATAACTTTTCAAATTTGAAGAAAGGTTTTGTTGATTGGTTGATCTCAATATCATTTTAATCAACCCAGCTATTTTATCTATATCATTTTGATCATTGATACAAACAGAAACAACACAATGCTAAGTGCCCCTACGAGTACACACTAGTCTCGTGGAACAGTTTCCAGGGCCGATCTTTGCGTCAGGCAGCTCAGGCGGCTGCCTGAGGTCAGTCAGCCTCTAGGGGGCGCTGCACCAGCGTGGCGCTAGAGCATTTGCTATAGCTGACCTCGAGCTGGTGCTCCTGCAAAGTCATATTGCTAGTAGCACACAGCCCGCAGCCGCCCTGGGCCCTGAGGCAGGGCAGCAATTTGGAAATGAGCAACATTTGTTGCTTTATTGACTTCCCGGGCAACGGGTGGCGCCGGCGCCGTTGGTGCCAGCCAGGCCCATGGGTGCTCATGCCCTCCTCCAGGCACACAACTGGGTGGGGGGGCGTCCCTAGCTGGTTCCCAGGATAAAGAAAAGGAGTTGCTGCAATCCTGTGGAAGTGACCTCCGTGCGCAGAAGTGACCTAACGGCCTGACAGACAGAAGTCGTTGGCGGTTTGTGAGTGCGTGTTAACATGTGTTAACATGTGCCTGTGTGCAATGCACACAGAAGCCGCAGAGCGCACACAACCCAGCACTATAGTAACCCGAGTTCAGCCCTGCGCAGCCCGGCATTGCAACTGCCCAAGATGCCAGAGTACGCTGCGGGCAGGTGAGTCACGTGAGTGCGTGCTCACAGTTGTGTAATCTGTGGTCACTGAGGACAGGCAAGTGCATGATCACTGCAGGCAGGTACGTGCATGGTGGTCCCCGTGGACAAGGGAGAGAGCAGTGGAGGCAGTGAGTGCATTATGAATCTATGGGCAGGGGGTGGTGGTGGTCGGTGTGAGCACATGAGCCTTGACTGCTTGTGGGCAGGGAGCGCCTAGCACTTCAGGCAGCAGGTGCACAATGACTATCGATTTACTGGCCCCAGAAGCAATGAACACCATATCCTTCCTACCAAGATTCGTATCTGTGACTTAGAAATCGCACGCACACACACAGGGACATGTCTGCAGCAGGGGCTCAGCGCACTGAGCTATGTTGCCCTCATTGTCTTGCATTTTAAGCTGTATGCTGTTGTATGTATCTAAACACTCCACACTAATTTGTTAAATGATATGTAGGCACATGGGTTTTTCCAAGCTTGTCAACTTCTAAAATCGTTATTCATGGTAAATGAGTGTAGGGAGCTAATTTGAATTTAATATACACTTGTTTCCCTTCCTTGAATTGCAGTTTGGAGACTTACAGATACATTTTTAATCCAGCATTGTTGCTGGATTGCATTGTAATCATTGTGCAGATACACATTCTCAATTGTGCTCTTTCGCACTTTCAGATGGAATCATACATTGTTATTCTCATGTTAATTTACCATGTGGTTTGGCACATTGCAAGTCAACTTTACTGAACTCGTAGGACCTATGTAGATTTTAAACAACTATGCAGAAAGCATTTAATGTTGATATAAAACTAAAGATGGGATGGGAGTCGATATAGCGAGTCATTGCGAGTATGGCAATATTTCCCAAAGAAATACTGCCATGCTCATTTACAGTTACTGCCCCTCGTATCAGTGGTAAATTCACCTGAGTGGTGGTAAGATGCTGGTAACGTGGAGTTAGCCCCATTTATTGGGACTCCATTGCGGACTTTGCGAAATTACCGTAGGTGGTAATTCCCCCTGCTCTAATTTCTTGCATTTTGTTGCAGGTAAATTAGAGAAAATACCTCCAGGCAAGTGCTGGACATATTTCCTCCACTTTACTGCCACACTTTTAGTATGGCGGTGTGGTAAAAGTGTAGATACTTTCATGATCACCATTTTTTACTGCAATACATACCCATAATGACCTCTTTGTCTACTTCCTGAATTACACATTATAGAACCAGGAAAGACAGCCTAAAATCTCAGCTCTTGACCAACGGATGTGATCCTGGGAAAATCACTTTACATCACCATGCTTTAGTTTTCTTATTCCCTTGAAGGGGTTATTATAGGTATGCACTGCACAGAGTCCCACTCCTGCATGGCTTAACAGACAATGCTACATCACTCTGAGCCATGCTTCTCTCCCCATAGATAACACTACAATGTTATTACTGTGGGTGTAGGATGGCGAGGGTGGTGATTTGAGCATGCAGGAGGCATGAGGGGATGTGGTTACGGCTGAGATGCACACTGTACATTTTGAGCAACACAACAGAAGAACCTGCGAGACCATATTCACAGTGATCTATAGCTATTGTTTCTAATAAAACAACATAATGAAGCGATGTTTACCAACACGCCACACTGCGCTTTTTAGTGGGGTAGGCTGCATAGCTTGGTGGGAACAACGCAGACCCCTCCCCCCAATATTATTGACTAGGCTGCACTGCTGAGCATACGGTAAAGAGCCAGAGAGACCGCCTACTGCACTGGCCAGTAGTGCTCTAGTGCTCCCCACAACCAGGGCAGTAGCGGAGGAAGCTTTTGGTGCAGGGGGTTGGGGGTGTCAGATAATGGGGCGCCAGCGGGAGGCGGGGGGCAGCACTGGGCACCAGGGGGGACCTCCTCCCCATTCCCCCTTGGCACTGCCACTGAACCGGGGGAGTATAGTGCCTGTCCTCAGGTGAGGCCTAGCATATACCGGATGGACTGGGACCCGGAATCACACAGCAATCTATTCCAGCCCTGCCACCCTTCTGTGGTTTGGGGAGATAGTAAAACCCACTGAACAACCCAGCCTTAATATGCTGAGGGAGGGCTGTGTGGGACGTTAAATCCCCTACTTAAAAGCATGCAGGGGCAATCCCCGCTGGGGGGTGAGAAAGAGATGTGGGCAGTGAGTGTTTGCAGAGCCACCAGGTTGAGTGTCTGTGTCTTTGTGTGTATCTATGCATGACCACCGTGTGTACTGATTCAGTGGCCATTATGGGCAGTGAGCCACTGTCTGTTGGAGGTAAGTTCATGATTACTGTGGCCAGAATTACAGGGATGGTGTCAGGGCCTTTCAACTTTTACAAATGAAAGGGGCCTCGAGGCTCAGGAGGCCTCGCGGCTCAGGAGGCCCCCCAGCAGCGACAGAGGAAGGACAGGCGATATCCCTCATTGCACGTTATTGTACATTACAGCACAGAGATTGTTAACTGGTGGGAGTGGGACACCACCTTGCGCCCGTGATCTTGCAGTTAGCCATTTAGAGAGTAAAGATGCCATTGCAAGCTAGCAGTGCATCCTCGCAAGCCCGCCCCAGAGATGCTGTGATGTCAAACCTCATCATCGCAGAGACTTGTTTTTGCCCAAACGCTTGAATAGGTCAGGACCCCTCTGACAAGGGTAAGAATTCGGCAGCGAGCGCGTGTAGGCCGGACACTTCACCACTGCATTATATAACCTGATGAAAAATAACAAACAGCTAATGGTGAAATGTCCCATTTAGGTAATGCTAAGCCCAGGGAAAACATTTCTATTAGTTCTTAGAGTTTTAAACATGCACACCTTTTAATGTTTTTAAAAACACTATTAGAAGAAAATGTCCTCTCTTGGTTTTGTGTGTGTGTTGATTTTATGAAAAGGCAAATGCTATTCTCCTGTGCAATTTGGGTGGTTATGCAAAGCCAATTTAATGAAATGTGCATATTTTACCTTGATATACTAATTTCTGGCAACGTGACATCCCATTGCAGTTGTTGATTTTATTTATTTATTTATTTATTTATATTTGTAACATGCCTGGCAGCCCAGAGGCATCGCAGCGCTGTTTCAAGAATGTGACTTAGTTACAGGGGTAAAGGTTGGATCATAGGATCTACATTGTTTACAGGCAGTGTTCCAATGGTCATAAGTTATACATTTTTACAGGCAGTTTTCCAATGGTCATAAGCTTGCAGGTTGGTGTGACGAGCGGACGGCTTATACGAACAGCAGGGTTTTTAATGTTTTTCTGAAGACCATGTGGGATTCAATGCCTCTGATGCGGGAGGAAGCAGGTTCCAGTTAGTCGCCAGTAGAACTGGGAAGCTAGAGCCGCCTGCTCTAATCCTGTGGCTTTTGGGAATAGAGAGATGGTTGGTTTGGTTAGATCTAGCAGGTCTGCTTGACGGGGGCACAGAGAATCTTTGTGCGAGGTAGCTAGGTGCTGTGTCATGGTGACACTTGTGGTTCAATGCAAGGGATCTGAAGAGGATGCGTTCTTTAACGGGCAGCCAGTGGATGGATTTTCTGGTGGCCAAGATGTGGTCTCCTTTGGAGATCCCTGTGGCAGCTCTGAGGGAATTGTTCTGCACCGTTGGAAGTTTCTTGATGTTCTTTGCTGATGTGCCTAGTAGGAGTGTGTTGCAGTAGTCTAGGTGAGATCCTATGATTGCTCGAGCAAAGGTGAGGGCATTTTGTTGCGTTAGGAAGAGCCTGGCAGCAGTGATAAGTTGTGAGTGGTATGCTGCCGCTGATGAGATAGCATTCACCTGTCTTGTCATGGTGAGGTTAGAATCCAGGTACACTCCCAGTGTTTTGACTGACTGGGATACGGGAATACGAGAGCTGTCTATGAGGAAGGAGTCGTATTAGGGACCCATTTTTTTGATTGTGGATGGAGAGCCGATGATAAGAAGTTCGGTCTTTTCGCTGTTGAGGCAGAGCCAGTTTTTGGCCATCCAGGTCTGGATAGTGGTGTAAATGGAATTGAGGGTTTTTTGGTCTGCTTCGTAGTCACCTGACATGGGAATGAGGACCTGCGTATAGTCGGCATAGTTAGTGTATGAAATACCCATCAGATCGAGGTATTTGAATAGGGATCTCGTGAAGAGGTTGTACAAGGTGGGTGAGATGCAGGACCCTTGAGGAACCCCACACTTGACTAGATGTGGGTGTGCGCAAGCTTGGTCTGAAAAGACTTTCATTGCTCTCCCACTGAGAAAGAATGCAATCCACGTGGTGGTATTTGGAGAGAAATTGCCAGCCGTTGAAAGGTGGTGACAAAGGATCTCATGGTCCACCAGATCGAATGCTGCTGAGAGGTCAAGGAATAGAAGGAGGGCCGGTCTCCCACTTTAATTTTTAGGACTTGACCCCTGCTGAGTAGGGTTTATTCACTCAGCTTGGAGGAGAGCTGCTGGGCATGGGCAGCCTGCCCTTCCTTGACCTGCTGTCCCGAGACTAGTCTGTGTCAGTCGGAAATTGCGAATCGTGAACGGATCAGAAGGCCCAGCCGCAGCCAGACCCAGTGAGCCACAGCCTGCTGACTGGTCCGTGCAGCTTGTGGGTGTCAAGTGCTTCTGCCTTCTGCTGATAAGGTAAGTCAGTGGGCCTCATTACACGGTAGGAGGTAGGGGATTACTGGCACCGGTAATCCCCTACTGCCCTACTACGAGGTCCCTCAGCGGGTCCCATCCTTAACGTGTGGTCAGACAACACGTTAAGGACAGGACCCGCTGAGGGACTTCAGAGCAAATAAGGGTACCGCTAGTAGAGGTACCGTTATTTGCTCCTTCCCCATTCCCATTGAGCCCTATGCGGGCTCAAATGGGAATGGGGAATGGTAATTGGCATGGGGACTTACCGGGTCCTCCAGGGTCGGAATGACCCATTAAATCCCCATACCGCCTACCCGGACTCCGACGGTGGCAGGGGGTAGCCATGGCGCTAATAACGGCATGGCTACCGCCTACCGTGTAATGAGGCCCAGTGTGTTGCTAATGCTGCTGCTGCTAAGATAACCACTGTGAAGGGATGCGGCAGCGTGCCAAGATGCGAGCATGCCGGCTGCAGCAGTTTGCTTACCTTATTGTAGTCCAGATGTTGCAGCCATTTAATACTTGCATCCAACAATTTAAGCTGTCCAAATGAGCATGTATGATTCATGGTTACAAACATTTTAATGTTATGGTGAGTATTGTGAAGTATTGTGAACCGTGATGTAAGCACCAAGCCATGCATCGGTTACGCATTTAGAGATTCACACATACAACAATCCTTTTATCACAGATTTGTTTATCAAATGTAGAGATATCTGTTCACTGTTATAGTCCTGAAATGCCCTGTGATTTAATGCAAAGCATACAGGAATCCTCATTGGTGCTATTTGTCCCCTTTCCCACTCTCAGAGAGGTATTTTGAAAGAGTACAATAAGAGTGTACCAGACTGTCCATCTTGGAATGATAACCTACTCTCAGAAAATTATTCATATGGTTAGTCTAGTATTGCCCCTTGTGAAATCCTTGGTGGTACAAACAGAATACCTGGTTGCAACACAGGGCCAGTGGCCACTGGGACCTCAGACCCCTGCAGAGTGGTCACGCTGCAGTATTGACAGTTTGAAACTGCCTTCAGGCAAGGCCTTCCCTAAGAGCGGGGGAAAGAAAAACCATTTACGGGGGCAGCAACAGCTGAGTTTTCACATTAGAATTATTCTGTAAAGTACTTAAATTACAAAACTTGCTTCTTTTATATAGCAATTATTTAGTCATATTAAGGAGAGGTTTTGTCGCACGACAGAGTTGTAGTTTGGAAATTATGTGAGTCAGTGGGGGGGGCGCCAACGATGCTTCCCGCCTGGGGTGCAATCTGGTGTAAAACCGGCCCTGACCGTTTCCTTCAATCGAGATCAAATAGTGTGGTTTCCCATTTACAGTTTGCGTTCATCACAGGAGGAGCCTTTTTAATGCACCTTTGTATCAGAAATGTGTGTGTTATTGACCTTTTGGTAATGAGATTTACATATCTCATATCAGAAGGTTTTAACTTCATACTTACTTGAGCAAAACAAGTCTTTTTATGAAAATTGTTCTCTGTGTTCCTTTTATAGTGGATCCACATCAGGAACGCCCACCCTTAAGGTCAAGGAATGGCACAGTCGCTACTGGATGTCCCAAATCCTTATTTACTACAAAGTAAACAGACCCCTTATATTGATAGTATATTAACTATTCACGCAGCCCTTGAGCCAGAGTATTGTTTGACTTCAATTTATAAGAGCAGTTGTTGTGGAGCTTACCCGCAATGGATCTGTTCTTCATACGGCCATTTCACAAACGTGAATCACGTGATATTAGGTTGCTACTGTTTAAAGATGTCTACGCATGCAACGGCAGCGTTAGAGGTGAACAATCTACCATGTTGGATTGGGGAAATCTTGCTTTTTGTAAAATGTTTGGCGGCTAATGTATTATTTTAGCTGTGTTTTCCACAAAAGTCAAAAAACCTGTCTGTGAGTGCCATAATCAAGCCAACATGGTGTCAAATATACACATTCCTATAGCAATGATAAATAATACAGTGCAGGCCTATTTTTCCCGCTGTTTAATTATGCCTCAGCGTGTTTTCATTGTTACAGAACTGTGCAACAGTCAAAATTATTTACATACATGCCTATAGAGAACCCTTATATTAAAAATTAAACACAAATCGACCATTAATCTGTCATACTGTCTAGACTTATTTCCCACACTATCTATCTGGAGCCAAAAGGTGTATTTATAAATGTGGGATATTGCTACCTCATTTTTGTTCATTACCTAGAATGTTTTTAAGTGTGAACCTCATACTCTTGTTGAAAAAATAAGAACATGTTTTGAATATATTTTATGGTTTAATTTTCATACAGGTGTATGAAAGAGACACTTATAATATGGCTATCTAACTTCAGGTGCCAGACAACGAATGGCCATTCCAACAGGTGTTACATGAGTGAACTAGTGGGTAAATAGATTCCATTTGATTGCAACATTTAGTCCTTCCTTCACTGAGTTTAGGTCATAAATCCATTTTTGTTCTATTTTTTATTTTTCATTTTAGATCTCTATTTCCACAACAAGGGTGTGCTGCAACTGTCTGGATAACAAACCACTAAATGTATTCCTAAGTGTGTTTGGCCAATTTAATGTGGGATACCAAAGGTTTGTCCACCACCATGTTTTTCACACATGATCTGTGTTCACAGATCCGCTGTTTAACATGCCTTTTTGTCTTGCCAATGTATAGGAGGCCGCACAGGCATTTGATGCAATAAATGGCCCATTTGGTGGTACAGTTGGTAAACGTATTAAATTGCCATTTACGGCCTTTAGGATCTATATCTTTGATGTTGCTGGTTAAACGACAGATGGAACAATTACCACATTTGAAGTGACCCCTAATAGGAGGTACATTCGAGATTGTTGTTTGTGTACTGATTTCATTTTGGGGTTTCAATGGGTATGTATGTACCAGTTTGTCTCGAAGGTTAGGCATCCGTTTGAATGCAAAACAGGGTTTTTTGATGCAAAACTCTTCTGTGTTAATCATGGCCCAGTTCTTTAAAATACTGCGTCGTAAATCATTACTGATTGGTGAAAATGTGCATACAGGTGATCTTATCCTCTTTTGACCCAATCTGCTTGGTAAGGCAGTCCTCTTTATTAGTGTGGCGTGCCCGTTTAATCGATCTTCTGATTATGTGTGCCAGGTATCCCCATTCTTTTAATCTAGAGGTGAGGTTTTTGTTGTTAATGTCATAAACTTCCTTTGTGGAACAATTCCATCTAATGTGCAGGAATTGCCCATACAGTAGATTCTCATGGAGACTTTAAGGGTGTAAACTTTTGTATAATAATAAAGTGTTTTTATCCGTCGGTTTCTTAAAAAGTATTGTCTGTAATGTGTTGCCAGCCCTATATATTTCTAAATCTAAAAAGGGGATCTTGTTTTTATTAGAGGTCATAGTGAAATGTATACATGCCTCTTGTTGGTTAAGCCAGTTCAAAAAAGTTTGGAGGCCTGTCAAACTGCCTTCCCATAGCATAAAAATATCATCAATGTAGCGAGACCATGCTTTAATTTGATGTTTGAATGGATTGGTTACGGCATACACTGATCTGGTCTCAAGGTCATCCATGAACAGATGGCCAGGTCACGGACAAAAGTCGCACCAATGCTTGTGCCATGTAATTGTTGATAGAAAATCCCTTCAACAATAAAAAAATTGTTTGTAACAGCCACCCTAATGCATTCTGCAATAAAGTCTGATGGAACGGTTTTGTTCTCTCTCTTTTCCAGATATGAATACATTATATTGATGCACTTGGTTGGTGGGATGCTAGTATATAATGATTCTACGTCTAAAGCAATGAGAAGATCATCTGGACCAATTTATAATGTATTCAAGATCTTAATCATATTAGTAATGTCCTAAACAAATGAGCACATCTTCTTGACAAAGGGTCTCAAAAAGTTGTCAGCATGTACAGAGAGAGGTTCCAACATAGAGCCTATTGCAGCTACAATAGGGTGGCCTGGTGGTATCATAACATGCTTGTGCGTCTTTGGGAGACAGTAAAATTCTGGATTGATGGCGTCACGAAGAACTAAATAAGATTTATCATCCTCATCAGTCCAGCCTTGTTGTAATGCATGTGTCATAACTCTAACAATTTCCTCAAGTATCTTGGCTGTGGGATTGCCAGGGAGTGGTTATAAAAGTGTTGATTACTTAGTTGTTTCTCAACCTCTGATTTATAGAGGTCAGTAGCCCACAATACCACTCCCCCCCCTTTATCTGCAGGTTTGATGGTAAACAAGGTGTGTTCTTCAACATTTTTTAGATCCTGTTGTTCTTCCTTCGACAAATTGTTTTTAAAATTATTCTTGGTATGGACCAGATGGTTCATGTCATGAAGTACTTTATTTTCGAAACTGATAATTTCAGATGAAACCATTGAGTGAAAGTGGAGGGAGGTTTTAATCCTGAACTACTTAGTTTCTTAGTCCTCTCTTCATCTGCTTCATGAAAGAAATATTTTAGTCTGATAATGCGTAAAAATATTTGCATCTCAATTTCAGTTTTGAAACGGTCATCTTTTGACACGGGAACAAAACTAAGCCCTTTACTGAGTACACTCATTTCAGCCTGTGTAAGGATGTAAGTACTTAGGTTGAAAATAGGTATCAGCATGTTTGTTGCTGCGGTGGTTGCCATTGGCGTGTCCACATTCCATGATTGCCCAGTTGGCAGGCACAGCCCTTGGTCTGGATATATTTGAAGATTGTTAACTATAGGAGTGAGCAGTGTTCTACTGTTGTAATTACGCATCAAACCTGGTCTGAATCGGATAGTAGAGCCTTTTCTGTTGCCCATTGTTGGCAGAGGCCTAGGAGTACATTAAAATAAATGTTAGCAGACATGTAGACTAGGTAAAGATGAGCAGTAACATGACAGAACTGTTTTAGAGCCCTTCATGAAGTTGGGGATAATTTAGACAGACTCCCCAAGAACCTAGGAATCTCTTGACCTCAAGTACTGACTTCATTACTCTACAGAGAAAAGCCCCAAACATGATAGATTGTGTTTAACAAGTTTGACAGCCATTAGCTTCACAAAAGAGCTGTGTGGAAGCAGTGGGGTAGGATGACAGTGTCTGTCTCTTCTTAAGTTCATGGATGGGCTCTCCTCACAGACATCTCTTATGTACCATTCTGCTGTATAACTCCTGGCGACAAACTGCCACAATTGTTCTTCTGACACAGATCAAAGTATTCGAGAACAACAGTCAACACATTTTAATTTCCATAAAATCCTAGACTTGCACTTCTAACATGAGCTTTTCCCAGATTTTAGATTGCATCTTTTCTCCTTGCACCCAGCTCGGGGAACTGTCAACAGTTTGCTGAATCCCAGGGCATTAAGGGCAGGGCACAGAAACTCTGTGCATATGCCTAATGCTCTATGAGTTAGATCGTGGTGATCCTGAAATCTTAGTTGTACCATGCGCTTAGCATCCACTAATGTGCATGTTTTCACAGAGGGATTCTTGGAGTTGTATACACTTTTTTGACGGCCATAAGGCACTCCAAAACCTACTGTCACCCATATTCCTCAGTTGTTATGGTTGGTCTGGCAGGACCATATATCTTCAGACCATACCCGAGTCCCACTTTGATCAGAACCTTTTGCTTTTGCACTAGTACTGCCACACTCATGGCTACTGCAAATTCTGAAACTGAGATGTGGGATGTGTGCATGATACTACCCTCTCGGAAACCACCATGTTGTAGGTGATGGACTAGCAGAAGCAATTGAAAAATGTTGTCTTTACCAGAGACATACCCCATTGCCCAAAGGGGGAGCGATATTAGAGCAATAAGGCTGTCAGAGGTTATTTAATGAGAATTACACAGATTACAGTTCCCAGTCCTAAATTATAGCATACCAGCCTGATGCAGATTAAGATTGATTTTCTCAAAGACTTCTCATGCATCTTTTTCTTCATTAGCCCAGAAGAGGAAGATGTTATCTGATGCCAGATGTTAACCCCCCCACCCCCTTGTATCACCAATGGCACATTGTTGCTGCCATCACCTCTTGGATCTAAAGAAGCAGGCATCTAATGTCTGTCAATAAGTAAACTGAAGCCTGCCTATATGCTGAGAGAACTTCATTGATTATTTATACAATCAGCCCATAGGTGATGTGGGATTAAATACATAGGAGTTTAGCTAATATTGGTACTAAACAGGCTACCTTACTCCCTGTCACATTTGAAATTGAGATCACTAGGCCAACTTATACTACCTTACCTCTCCTTCACTCTGGGTAATGCACAGTAAATAATATCAGAACCTGAAAGAATCTTGTACAAGTCTAAACTCTGCATTCCCAAAACATCCAACTAGTTCAAATCCAGCTCCATGTTTCCTATCCCAACACATAACAGAATGTACATGTGGTCCATGCTGGTCATCAGACCATACCATCAGAAAGGCATCTACATACACCAATCCTTTTGTCTGAATGGTGCATGTACCTCCTTCACCTGTACACTCTACTATATTAAGTAGACTTGCATACAGGCCTGCTCAAACCCACGAATAAAACCATAGCTTCCCAAGTCAAAGTCTGGCCTTGTTTCTTGTGGGAACAAGAGTGATGGACACATTGCTCTGTTGCCAGGCTATCACTGAGAATCTATGGATGAGTTTATGATATCACCTGGTACTGGAGTAGGGAGCAGAAGGGGTGGCTTGTCTGTGCGATTGTATAAGTGTCGAACAATGTCACTGTGTGTGCAGTGGGCCTAATAGTGATTCAGGGGATTTACATTTAGTCACAATGGTCAATTATGTGATGCTTCAGAGATTCAGCTATGTCAAATGGCTGAGAGCAATGCAAATGCTGCAGCGAAGCTGAGCTGACCATCATTGATGAAAAAATCCAGGATCAGAGAAGGTTCACCGTTTTCTTCTGTGGAAGCTAATTGACAAACCAAAAAGCAAATCTGGTTCTAATGTCTTTCTAGTAACAAGTTTACTGAAATCCTGAATATCTGGGTCATAGGTGTTGACCAGAGAACACACAAGCACAAGCTGTTCTTTTCATAGCTTTTTTCAAGTTTTCAAGAGAATGGGTTAGAAGATGGACTTTATGATGGGGTATCTCCAAAAGAGATAATTCTGGTCAAACATTCAACAGAAGTTCATTATATGGTCTCCAATATCTACATACATAAAATGCTTAGGTTTGTTTCCGCACTAAGCTGATACAATTTTTCAGTGTTAGGTTGCCCTCTGCTGTCCAAATGGCCAAGTGCACCCACTTCAACAACAGCTATTATTTCAACAAACAGAATGACCACAGTTCTACCAGTCACCTTGACTTTCCACTATCGAAAACATTCGGAAGTTTCTTCTTTCCACCCCACATCTCTTCACATAGGGCATGGCTGTTCCAGTGCCAATGAACACTTCATTACCAGCTCAACATTTCAGACTCTAAATATTGAAATGCTGTAGGACAGATGCCTCCTCATGAGCTAAAACTGAAGGTAGAGCTGTAATAATGCTACCACGCCATAGTATGCCTCCGCGGGTACCCTGCAATGGAACAAAGTTGACAATTATGTGCCTACAAAGACACATCATAGAGGCCAGTGTGATCGATGAAACTTAGATACTGTTCTTAGCCCGTGCATACCCCTCATTCCATCTGGTATGTTCAGCCTTTTCAATTAGCATTACTAGCTCACAGGGACCTACGCCCCCTTCCTGAAAGTGATCATTGGTAATTCCAATATTTAAAAAGGGGGAAAGAAATGACCCTATGAATTACCAACCTATTTTGACCTTTAAGAAATGCTAGAAAGGCTTATGTTATGCCGGGAACATATAGTAATAGAGTAAATTACCAAAGTCCATTCCTAGTCTAGTACTCGAATGTAAGGGACAAGAGGTCCAAATTCCATTTGTAAACAAAACAAAACCTAGCACCTGTCTGCCTAGGACAGTAATCAGCCAGTCACCCACAGTCACAGGGTTTTGAATGTCCCTGTCCACTTATTTTATGAGGTGTGGCATCCATCTATGGGTTTGATTCTTCTCCAAGCAATACACATTGCCTAGAGTATGTCCTCATGCTCATCTTAGTTTAGGTTGGTGTCTTGGTACTTGAATGATAAGGCAACAGCCCCAAATCTGTTACCTGGCTAAGATATTAATGAAACCCCTCTTTCCCTAGGTGTGATTGGTAAACATCACTGGTAGGTATCCCACGTTTCTTATGTGTACTTTAATGGTCTGCTACCCGGGATTGCAGCACCCTCAATTCTTAATTTATTTGCTGTGGTGGCTTTGCTTCTCCAACCGGATTTCTAGCTTTGATTCACACCACTTCACAGATCTAATGAGATCTAATGGGTTGCTTTCCTGCCAACATCTGAACCCTGGTCTGGCAGCTTCCCCAACTATCCTGCCTGCCACCTATGGCTGATCTCAAGCTTAGCTTCAAAGGGCACAGCATACTCCTCTTTTTGCTCACACTTTCTAATCTGTTTTACTCATTTGTTTGGCCAACACACTCATTTGTCTTCTGCTTCCTCTAGATTATCTCTTCTTAACTTTTCACCACTTTCTCTCATTCATGCTGTCCTATTACCACACTCTTCTCAATTTCCAGCCTGCTTTATCTATCTAATGATAAGGCAAGTGCAAAAGAGTGGGCTATCATGTCTGGTCCTTCTTCTCTATTAGATTTTTGTTAAATGACTGGCCCATGCACACTATTTCCCTCTCCTCTCCATCTTAATCACCAGTGATAGTGGTTCTACCCTACATATTCAGTTAATGGGGAATGGGCTGATCCCCAATCACTGTGGCACAAGATGTTAAATATCCTACCTTTCATTTTGCAATCAGATGTCTTAATAGCAGACCATGGCATGGGAGAGCAAACTTCAATATGTGTCATGTTCAATATTGTTCATCCACTTCAGACATGGCCCATCAAACATTACATCTGTCAAAAATGAGTTTGCTGCTCCATGAGAGTCAGCAAGGAGCATACACTTTGTCATGATGGATAGTTTAAAAAAGTCTTTAAACCCAGATTGTGCCTTAAAGGAATTCTGCAGTCTTTATGGAATAGAACTGTTTATAGCAGAAAGCAAGCAAAACCTGTTTACTGCTACTGCTTGCCATCTGTGTGTTGGCATGCATCTCAAGGCCCAGAAGTATGGTCACCATTAAAAACTACCAACAGCATTGTATCATGTAATCCTATGTTTTTTGGTGCTGTCTAGCAGCTTCATGTATTTCAAACAAACAAAAGAATAAGTTTAAAGTTATAATTTTGTTCTTGACATATCCAGCATTCGCCATAAATTGAGAAGAACATTTATTTATGGCCTATACTATTTACAACAGACCATTTCGCCCTGCAGTACCAGTCAGTAATTAATTATGCTAATACATCAAAAATTCACATACTTTTTTCTGGAGCACGAGTAAACACACCTTTTTCAAAAAAGAGAACGAAAATACAGGTGGGGTGCTGAGTAGTAGTAAAGCTATAACAGAAAAAGGAGCGTTCACTTCGGAGCTAGTGCATAATAATCGTTATTTTGTTTGCTGTGGATTTTTCCACTCTAATTTTTATTGTTGGTCACTTTCAGCCTAGTGCATCTGACCATTCTTTCCCAAACTGACAAGAATAGAACCACTCCCTTTCTGCTACACCATGTCCCCTACCACAACCAGTTTTCCCCTCTCTGGCCCCTCTGCTCATAATGCTTCTACCAATCCAATGTCTACATCTTAATGTTCAATCTATCATTGAGTTAATTTACAACCACTTTCCATCCCTCCATTCTCTTTGCCTCCACCTCCCAAACACAACACTGGCTGTTCCTCTCTCCCAATCCCATCCATTCCAACGTTGTCTACCCTGACTGTTACCCTTTATCTACTACTGCATGCACTTTTTCACCATCAACATCCCCTCTTCTGAACTCATTCTGATCCCTTGGAATGCCCACTTCCTCTGTAATATATTTTCATTTCTCACTGGCTACTTTGTCTCCCATCACATGAAATCTTCTGTGATGACTATCACTCAAGCCTGGACCCCCATCACAAACAATCCCTAGAAACGATCAACACTGACTATGCTATCTGCTCACATGTCCCTCTTCTCTCAAAAAAGGTTTGTGGTGTTGGCCTAAGGATCAGCACGGACACACAGAACTGGCTTCACTTACCCCCTGACTTGCCTCACTTTCATTCTTTGAACACATCTCTGTCCAACTAAAATCTCTTCCAATTGCTAACCTCCTCATCTCAACCTTCCCCCTAAACACCTCATTCTCCAATGTCAATCTGCTTTCAATATGCTTCCATCTGATCTACCTGCAGTCATAAAGGCCAACTTCAATCTCTCCAGTTTGTCTACAGCCTATCAACTACTGCTTGAATCCACCCTCATAGTCACTTACTAGTCAACTGTCATGATTCCTGCCCCTCATGTCCCCAGCCCTCCAAGATATCAGGCTGGAGCCAGGCCACAATCACCTACATGGCCCACAAGGGCCTCTCCGTCCCTCCGAAAACCCACTTGGAGTCAGACTTGGTGCTGGTGGCACCAGACCCACTCACTCCCATAGGATAACATTGGGGAATTGGACTTGTAGTGCATTGATGGGGACACAATGGATGCCCCCACATATTTCGGTTCCCAGAACTGCATGTGCAGTCTAGTCTTTTGAGTGTGGTTCAGCCCAGAGACACCTGGGATACCCAGAAACTATTTAAGCCACGCCCAGGCTGAGAAACATGCTTTGTGTTTTCTGCACCTGCAGTGTGACACTCACCGTGTTCGGATTGGTCTCCAGTAGGCCTGCATCTTTCTTCTGCGCTCAACTCCTGCAAGAACAAGAACACAGTTGGGAACAGCCTTACCTTGCGGCGCTTCTGCCCATCCTTCATCGCTCCTTCTGTTCTGCGGGCATCTTCGGCGGTGTCATTCCCATCCCGGCACGCCGCTTCCTAAGAAAAAGGGAAAAGTACAGAAAAAAGGCATTAGTAAGCATTCAGCAAATCCTCGCTTATTTTTAAAGACTGTACAAGCTTCAAACGCTACCTGAATCCAGGCGCTTTGGGGGAACTCTGTCTCCGGAACTTCTCATCCATCTGCAAGAAGGAAAAGACACTCCAGGTTAACGTGAAAACATCTAGAGGAGCCGCATACCGCGCTTACTCACTGCATTTCTTCTTCATAACTGGCATCCATGCTGAAAAACGTTGCAGCACCTAAAAGACACAGAAAAAGAACTCAGTTTAATACAAATACGAAAGGGTCGCATTGCGCATCATGCTCTCACTCATCTTCAGCGCTACTCATCTCAGCAGCACGTCGCCATCCCCGGACGCCGGCCATCCTCTAAGGAAGGAAAGGAACGAAGTTAGAGAACTGTTCAAAAGACTCATTATACTTACTTGTCGGACTCTTGCCAGTGAAGTAACTAGGCAGCAACGAGCCTGCATCAATCAACGCGCCCCTGCGCTGAAAGCAGGACGGAGAGCACACTTTCCAAGAAAACAAGGTGAGCTGTGGAACAAAGGGAAGGGTTGGACCCCGGGGAAGAAGTGGTTCAAGCACATAGAAACAATAGGGAGTTAAACTCTACCAATCCTGTGTTTCAGGCCCAGTCTCCAGTCGAGTAGACTCCAGGGAAGGGTTTGAGGTCGTAAGAGGTCAGAACAGGCTGAGTGACGTCCCCGTGGATACCAGGTGAGCGTTACATCAACTTATGTGACCTCCCCAATATACCAAAGGTAAACCCCTGAATCACATATTCCTGTCATATTCTCCTAACAAACCTGTTTTCACTAGTGACCCCTCCTCTATTACCACTCACTCATTTGACAAAGTCACACATTCCCTACACCCTTGCTTTCCTCTGCTCAGCCCCTTTCAAACTATCCTTCTTTGAGTTAAACCCATCACTAACTGCCCTTTTCAGTGATAACTATCCTGCCTGCCCCTTCACCTCATCTCTCTCAAATCCTCAACCATGGATCACACGAGAATGTCAAGGACACTCATTCAAAGCTGTTTGTGCTGCAGACATAAAGACTGCTCTTCCTGTTTTCTTCCAGCAGACACGCTTCTGACACTATGGACTGCTCCTGTCTCTTCCAACTCATCATAGTGGACAGATTAAATATGCTTCTGTTTAAGACAGACCAAGAAAGTTGTAAATTACCTAGAGGACTCAGATTCAATCCAAACAGGACTCATAGACGAAATAGACAAAGTGCAAGGCAGAAACAAGCTTTATTTACATCTAAATTTGTCATTGCTGACATCACTACATAATCTCAGTTACAAAAACCTACGGGGAATGGGAATAGGTTAGTGGTGGTGACTACATATATAATCTATAAGTGTAAAGCATTTCTTTGGATTGCAATGATCTGATGGCTGCACCTGGGATCACCTGTAAATTGATAAAGATAAAAATACATCATCCAAACACCAAATGATTGGCTGGCAAGCTATCCCATGGGTGGCATAGCATTGAGGGTTTTGGTTGATTGGTTTCTTACTAGTCAACCTTGGGCACTTGACAGGTCATCAAGACAAGAGCCAGACAAGAGGTAGGGGGAGAGAGGCCCATGGACTGTTCATTAAGCCCTTAAATGTGGAGGATGTAATATTTCATCATCCACACACCATTTCTAGTGTGTGGGACCAGATATCTTGTCCTCTGCAGTGCTTACCTTTGTGGCGGTGAAGCACCCCACGCCCCCTGCCCCCCGCTGCTCCCTCGATTGCTCTGACCACCAGGCAGTGAAGGGGTGGACTTCCCCTCCGTACCTAGGAGTCATGGGGATGCCGTGACTATGTCGGTGCATACAACGTGCAGCAACGTCGTCGGGAATTGAAATGTACATGCTGAAGCTGACAGCCTTCAGCATGTACATTTCACAGAGATGCATTTGCACCTTGCAAGGGCATTCTTTGCCTGATCTGGACATGCGAGGGCTTGTTTGAAAGGGGAGACTCTTCCCTTTCCAAAGAGCCCTGACGGAAGCAAATTGCTGGTCCACCTGGGAATTGATTATGGGGTGGTCCACTTCCCGAGCCAAACAGGGCCCACCCCCACCAAAATAATAAAAGAAAGGGGGCACAATGTTTTGCCTTCTTTGGGGGCAGGTTGGTGCTGTTTTGCACCCAAGAAAGGCAAAACAAAAATAATAATATTTTGGGCAGACCTCTGGGAATCAGGAGGCTGGAGCCATGCCGGTGGGGCAGCCCCCGCAGCCCCCCAAGCCCACCCAAGAAGGGGCAGACCTTTCTTTTTGCCTGGAAGCACCACTAGACCACCAGGGAATTGATTCTGGGGATGCACCCCCCTCCAAGCCAAGCAGACACCCACTCCACCAAACAAAAAAAAAGAGGGCATAATGTTTTGCCGTCTTTGGAGGCATATGGGTGTTTTTTTGCGCCCATTTGTTCCCAAGGAAGGCAAAATAAAAAACATTATTTGGGGCAGACTTGGGGGCATTAGGGGGCTGGACCGATGCCTGTGGGCCAGCCCCAATCAACACCTCCCCTCCCAAGGAAGAGCAAATCCTTTATGCTTCCATGGGGGGGTAACATGAGCAGCTGGCCCCATTTTGCCACCCCTGGGAACCAGAAAGGAGCACTAGACCACCAGGGAATTGATTTTAGGGATGCAGGAGCCAACCAGGTCAAACTGCCTGCCACCCCCCAAAAAAGCCATAAATGTTGTTTGCCTTCTTTGAGGACAGGTGAGTGCTGTTTTGCACCCATTTGCCCATAAGGAGGGCAACACAACATTCCACTGCATTGTTAGTGGCACACTTGCTGGCATCAGGGGGCTGGCCCAGTCCCTGCAGGCCAGCCCTCTCAGGAATCCCCCACAGAGGGGCACATCCTTTGTGCTTCCCTCGGGTGGCACAATTGAGAGTCTGGGCCAATGTGTGCACCCTTGCGAACCAGAAAGGAGCACTAGGCCACCAGGGAAAGGATTTTGGGGGTGGGGACTGTTTAGCCCATTGCCCATCTCAGCACCGCTGGCCGTCCTGGATCTCTGGCCAAGCTAACATTAAAGCTTTTCCCTCTGGGGAGGGTTGTGGACCCCCCCGGGTTACCCCATGACAGCCGTGGGGCCGGGAGGGGGGTGGTCGACATGTGCAAGGCAGATGCCCAAGGCTGGGGGCATCTGAGCTCCATGCTGGGCTTGGGGATGGTCGACCCGCATGGGAGACGGATGCCCAAGGCCTGGGACATCACGCCCAACCATCGTGGAGCTCTGGCTGGGCTGAGTTACGGAATCTTCCACCGGGAATGGATGGGGACCCTGCTGGGACTTCCTGGGGCCGCCACTGTGCTTGGGGATGGTCAACCCACATGGCACCCAGAAAAAACTGATTTGTATAAGGGTCAATGGACTAGAAAAAACAAAAAATACTTGTACATAGAAAATACACATAAGATAGGGTGTGCTTTCCCTACTTTCTTCTTTTTTGCTATAAAAAATCCCATTCATTTGGTGTGGTATCATAAAGAGGTTAGCACCCCAAAATGGATCAAGAACCGATTCAAATACATTTGGATAACATGTCCTTTTCCAAAATTAATGCATTGATTACAAAACATGCAAAAACGCTAGCCTTTTCACAAGAAGAAACAATTAGAATACTTGGTCTAATTAAAAGCACTAGCAAACCAACAACAACTCAAGAAAATCCAGATAGAATAATTAACAACTTAGAAAAACTAATCAGAAGAGAGATTGCTCAAAAATTGCATGCCACCACTTTAACAGAATACTACAAATCTCAAAAAATCCCTAGAGATTTAAGAATATATCTTAAACCTACTCTCTACAAAGACAACAGTGACTTTGTAGCAAGATGGGAACGTATCTTAAATAAGTGTTCTCTAGATCTAATTCTTTTAACAATTGAAGAATTGGCAGCATCATTAACCAAACTAGACACAGAAATATCTGAACTAAAAGAACAATTAGTTGTATTAACATCCGTAGAAGAACTTAAAAATACCTTAGCTTTAACCAATCAGAAACTTGATTCCTACAAGAAAGACATTGAACAAAGAAAGATTCGAAAATATCGCAGAGATACTTTGGACTATTCAAGAGATATAGTGTATACGTGGCAAGAGTATTATCACCAACAGAATCAACAGTTTCAAAACAAAGAGAAACAAGCACCTTTTCAAAAAACACCTAGGAGAGGAAGCAAAAGCACAGACCCATCGAGTGACGTATCCAGTGAAGGAAGGGAGAGTAGGCCCAGCCAACCAGCAACAGTGATACACTCAACATCGGGAATCACAACAGCATCTATAACTCCAATACCAGAAAATCAGGACACTTTACCGGACCCTTTTTTAGAAGACGCCAAGCACGAAGAGGAAGGAAGAAAGCTAAGGAGCAAAAAGAAAACCCAGAGTTGATCATAAACATCTCAAGTAAAATATTCACAAAACAACAATTGGATCTCCTTGGTTTAGGGTTATCTTTTGTACCAACGAATCAAACTAATCTTTTCAACGAAGAAGTAAATCTTTTTAAGTTCATTAGGAAGACGAAATTAAAGCTATTTTTTGATTCAATACTACCGATGCAGGAAAGATCAGCCACCTTTGACAGTTTGGAAATGAAAGCCAAAAGTACATTTAGTCCGAATGTCAGAAATTCCACACTGGACCTCTTCGAAATGAAGATGAATTTAATGAAAAGTCAAAATCTTCGGAAACATCAAGTGAGAATTTTGAAAGAACTAGCAGATGACAGGACAATTGAAATCAAGCCGGCAGACAAAGGCGGGGCAATTGTAATAAAAGATGTAAATCTATATTAACAAGGATGTTTATCTCTGCTTGAAGATACCAACACATACATGATCCTGGACCATGATCCTACTTTAGAAATTCAACGATTGGTAGAAGAAATAGTCAATAAGGCTGCAACAGAAGAGTGGATAACGGACAAGACGAAAGATTTTCTGACTAACAAAAATCCCATTTTGCCAGTATTTTATGGACTTCCTAAAGTCCATAAAAATCTTGTGAATCCCCCATTTAGGCCAATCGTGGCGGCCACAGAGAGTGTGTTTGATCCTTTATCAAGATACTTGGACAAACTACTCCAGCCAATTGTGCAAGCTACCTGCACATATTTGAGAGACACCACACATATTTTGAATGTCCTAAACAACATTGACCAAATTGACGATAGTTGGATTCTATTTACATTAGATGTCCAATCACTATACAAATCGATTCCACATGAAGAAGGTTTGGAAGCTCTGGAATGGATATTATTACAACAAGAATTCTTTCCGGCCAATAAAGTATTTGCCATAGAATTAGCAAAAATAATACTCTTTAATAATGATTTCAGATTTCAAGGCAAATATTACTTACAGATATCCGGCACATCGATGGGGTCAGCAATGGCCCCAGCATATTCGAATATTTTTATGTTCCACTTCGAAACTCGAAACATACTTGACCCCTTGGCCATGTGGAGACGGTACATAGATGATATCTTTGCAATTTGGAAAGGAACTAAGCAGGAACTAGAATTATTTCTTGAATACCTAAATGCATGTAACAACCGCATAAAGTTCACCCTGGAAATAGGCAATCCATCGGTTCACTTCTTGGATGTGAAGATTTATCCAGAACAAGAGAAATTGCATAGGGCTGGGTTTAGAAAACCTACAGATGTGGACAACAGCTTGTTCTTTACAAGTCACTACCCACACCACCTGAAAAAGAATTTACCACTGAGCCAATTTCAAAGAATCAAACAAATAATTTCTAAAGAAGATACATATGAGGACATGGAGAAGGAACAAATCTTAAGATTTGAAGAACGCGGTTTTCCAGAAAACATCTTATCCCAAGCTAAAGAGAAATGTCGACTGAAGAAAAGAACTGAACTTTTAATACAACAACGGAAAGAAGATAGAGACAATCCTCCACTGATTTATTTAACAAAATACTCTACGAAGAGTGCACATATCAAAAGGACATTACAGAAGAACTGGAAAATCACAAGGTTAGATCCACAACTCTGTGGACTTTTCCCAAAACCACCACTAATGGCGTATACCAGGGCGTATACCAGGGGAAAGAATTTAAGAGACTCTCTAGTAAAAGCCGAAAGAGTCAACACGGTGCAACAACGATTTCTTGGAAAACAAAAGAGGGAATCTTCCCTTGCCTGAATTGCAGTCAATGCAACAACGTGCAAAAAGGTCCGACAATCAGGCATCCATACACAGGACAAAAAATCACCCTACAACATTATGCAACATGCGAGAACAAATGCGTAATATATGGACTAATCTGTCCTTGTGGCAAATATTACGTTGGACAAACTATTAGACGTGCAAAAGATTGCATCTCAGAACACAAATCGAACATCAGAACTGGAAATATAAAATCACCTGTTGCAAGACACTTTAAAGAGCAACACCATACAATTTCACAATTGAAATTTGTAATCCTGGAGGTAATCACAAGACCAGCTAGAGGAGGTAATCTGGAACAAATACTAACACGCAGAGAAATGTTCTGGGTCCACAAGTTAGATGCTCTGGAACCCAGAGGAATGAATGAAGAGAGGTTGACTTAGCATCACCACACAGGGATAAAGCAGGCGATTTACAGGAACATTCATAACCATAAAAATGGAGGCTGTGGTATAAATTACATCACAGAGAAAGCAATGTTGAAGAACTTAATTGAATGTAAGAGCAACACTAATGTAAATTACATTGTGATTTGATGGAAAGACGATCTAAATTTTTCAAATTGTGGATAACCCAAATGCAACATCACGAACTAAACATGCAGATATCGGTCCCTAGTTAAAAAACAGGGGAGATAGACTTAAACCCACGCAAATTACTATGAGAATCATGAGCAGTGGCCTCAAATTGAACTGTTTTATTAAGATACAATCATCTTTTCCATGTAAATTGTACATATGCAGTAAATGCAGTTGTAACTACGATCTCCAGAATGCACAGTCGTTATAGGAAGAGATCACACTCTACTACATTGTGAATAGAAGGAGGGATCGGATATTAGGCATAAAGCTTAATTCAAACTACGATTCCCATAATTCCTAAGAGTCAGGTGACTAGATCACATGATAATATAGGGTCTAGTTGCTAGGTAACGGGTTGACTTGGAGTGAGCAGGAAGGAGGAGAAACAAGTTCAAGAACGGCAGAGCACCTAACTCAGGTACAGCAGAAATCTTTCTTACTGGGGTAACAACTCGAATAATGAACATGCTGAGCACAGCGTTGACTTGATTATGTAACAAGCTCAATATAACGCTAACAGACAACATTTTGATTAGGTAGATACAATCACAGCGACCCGGCGACACGATAGGAAACAGCACAGAGGAAAGAAACGTACGCGGCTGCAAACAGTCACCGTTCCAGGTAAAAACGTGATATTAACTATGAAATGAAAATCACTCTTACATGAAAATGCCATATAGTGCGCTAACTCGAACAATTGTTAATACACAGGGAGGAAACTTGAATTGACCATGACATACTTCCATATACCCTGAATGGGACTCTGTGTCAAGCTCAAACCGTGCCAAGATTCCATACTGAAAACTTGATTGGAAATGTGAAATTTGGAAGAAGCTTTTTCACCATTAAACGGAGAGTAGAGGAATACACAGGTACAACTCTGCATTATTTAGAGCTAAAGACAACTTTTCATTGCCTCATCAAATCAATAATACATATATTATATTATTCACAGATAATTATAAACGAATTGGGAACTGCGAAAAGACGACGTTTCCATCATCTCACAATGGAATAGTTGCCACTGAAAAATCCAGAGGATATACTCACTATCAAAAAAAAGGGGATGTTGTTCTCATTCCACATTGAAGTATCATTTTTAAATTATTATGAATAATTGTTGAAATTAGTGACTACTGTTCTAGTTAGCAGTAAGTCATTGCTCCTGAAGAAGAGAGGCAAATCTCTCGAAACGCGTTGAGCTCATTACTATCCCCCCTTTTTTTAGAAATTTGTTTCAAAATTTACTTTAGAAATCTATTTTTTTGACTCCCTTGAATCTGTTAGAAATTCGTATCAATTCTTCTGAATTTTGTTGAATTTGTTGAAAGAAATTACTTTTGGTTATTTGTTGAATTACAATGGTTTGAGTGAATTGAACTCAAAAGAAAAGACAATATTATTTTGTACAATTTTGATAAATATCTTTAGTAAAAAAACTAATGCCTTCAAGGTGAAAATGTGTTGATTGAACTTTACTTTCAATGTTTGTTTACGTTGATTGTGGCGAAATAACTTCTTGAAAGAGTGATATATCGAATATTTGAAATTACTGAAAATATTGAGATTTGTTTGGAACATTTTCTTTCCACTCTTGAATGGTGTGCAGGGGACGGGAGTTTCTATTACCAATAGGAACTACACATCTTTCTCTTGGGCACCTGTCTCCCATGTGGGATGTAAGGATATTTGGCGTGTTACAACACAGAGTACAGCACTACTGCACAGGTAGCAAACAGCACAGAGTACAGCACTACTGCACAGGTAGCAAACAGCACAGAGTACAGCACTACTGCACAGGTAGCAATTTTTTTTTTTGCAGCACCACCACAAGGGTGCGGTGCATTGCTATATGTGTTACCAGATTAACAAGGAAAGACAGGCCATTCAGTCAAAAACGATTTTAACATATAAGATGCAAATCTATTTTTACAGTTAAAAGCACACGTGCACATTCAAAAATCCCCCCTTTTTTTCACCTGAAATGCCTATGGTGCGAGAGACACATTTGAAAATAATAACTAACCTTACTGATAACTAACCTGACTAATGAAACATAATCCACTAATAAAAATGTGTCTCCACTGCAGAATTAGGCCTATTCTGAAAGTGAACTTTTAAACGCACATCCTTTTTTTTTTTTTCTCCTCTCTGCTGCCCTGTCCACATAATTACAGGAAGCAAAAGAGCTCGAAAGAACAGGAAATCAGTCGGTTACAAAGTATTACTATAAAAATGAGCCGTTGTGTAGAGAAGGAGGAGATGGCATGATTGATTCTGATTGGAGAAGCGTCATAGCAAGTATCATGCTAGAGGGAGTGATCAGAGTTTTGCTGGGGGGAGTTGGAGGAGAGAGAAGGACAGTCAAGATTTGGCAGAGCTGGGAGGAAGACCTTTTCCTGGTTGGAGCATTCCTATCTGCAAAAGCTGAGAATTCCAGGCAATGACCCCGGTTTGAGAAGGAAAGGCGATCCTTTTTACTGGGGTTAATCTTCAAGGGAGCCACACTCAGAAAGAGAACAGCTAAAGAAAACTTGACTGAACAGATAAGGTAATTACATAAGTGTGGGAGCTAAGTGTGTACGAGACGAGAATGTTCAGTCAGAGTAGGAAAAGAGATTCCGGTGCCTTAATCACACGTTAATGTTGCAAATTATGTTCTGTTCTCTGCCAGTTTTTTTTTTCAGTGTATTTCAGACAATGCTGTTAATGTGCTGTTTTAGTTATTTCTGTAAAGAGTGAGATCGTGTTTAAATGCAACTTTTATAATACAGAAAAATATTTGAAAGCAGACGGGTGGTGTGTCTTCTATTTACCAATACAGTGCTGATGAGGGGAGATTTTTAAACAGTGCAATTGTCATTTTGCATGATCAGATCAGTATGAACAGTTGTGAGTGATTGTAGCATAGCTCGTTGGAGGTACATGAGCCAACGGGAAGAGAGACTCTCTGGACATAGTTCCCTACCGTATATAAGGTAGTGGAAATTACCACATATAGCTCTCTGTCGTAAATAAGTCAGTGAGATTGCCCATGGTGGCACACTAACACTAACACTGAAAATGTGGTATTCCTGAAATGTAGGCCTGAGGTCTCTCTAGTGATTACACGAAAAATCTAAGCAAAGATAAGGGATTCTGGACATTGGGGCCACCAATAAAACAAGGGAATAATGCTCACCAAAATACCACCAAATACGCATACCAACCACGCACACCAAATATGCATGTCTGGGTGCTGAAATAATGCATGTCCACTGTATTATTGTTGTACAGGGCCCAATCTGAATACGAGGAGTGATTATTGCTAAGTTATTTTTCGGCGGTAATAAAATACCGTCAGGCCCCAAATCTGCACAAAATACCCTACATATTTATGGTGCGTTGGCCGGGAAAGTGATCATAGAGTACCTACTGGGCGTGGCAAGTGTGTCTCACACTGCCATTTGCACATTAAAGGGAACCCATTTTATAATAGCAGTGTGCCACTAAAAACGAATTTCAGAATGTCACAAAGGGAAACCACATTCTCAGATCTAGTGCAATATTTAGAGGCAAAGTTGTTTGCACATGGGAATTGGTCATCAAATAGCACGTTAGAATGGAGTAACCGCATTCAGGGTGAGGTGCAGAAAGAAAAATTAGACAATATTTTTGCAGAAGGCAGCATAATTCAGGTCTGCCTTACAAGATTATTGAATGCAGCCGATAAAAGTGCAGAGAAAGACTGTTTAATACGGCTATGCGGCAAAATATGGTTTATTTTAAACAAGTCCCTGCGAATGCAAGAGAATGATACTCAGCTAATTAACAGGTTAAAGACTGAATTAGAGGGGGCAAGTAAAAATCAGGAAATGTTGAGAGCAGAATTGGATGTATGCCAAAAAGACATGCAATTAAAATGCAGAGACTTTGATACTCAGTTATCCAAAAGCAAGAAACAATTTGAAGATAGTGAGCAAGAATTGGCACACTTAAAAGCCTTAGTGGATCACATTAGGCAGGATAAAGATGAGGTTGTTTCAGAAATGCAGATTTTACAAAAAGAACATTGTGAAAAAGAAGGTGATCTCCAGAGTGCAGAACAAGAAATGATTAAAATGATTCAAGAAAGAGACAAGAGAAATAAAGAGTTCAATGAATGCCAAATGCAAATGTGCGACATGCAGGAGGTGATTAATAAGATGAGTGATGAAAATAATTATTTGCAAAATGAAGCAACCAGACTCCTTAAAAAGTGTAAGGATTTAGAACAGCAAATGTGCATTCCCAGGTCCCAGGAGAGGCGGCAGGGTACCACATTCAATGGAGTGGAGGTGAATTCTAGCTCTGCCCAAAGAGCTAGTGCTCCAGTGACTGGGCCGGTGACTGAACTTGGTTGCAGCGCCCTTGGGGGATTTGATACTCCCATTGGGGGCAGCCACCAATCTCATACACCTGAAAACAGGATTGAATCACAAAATAGTGCAATTCCATGCATTCCAACAAGTAGCCCCATAAAAATAATGAAATCCATTAAAGCCCTGATCAAACCATTTAAAAAGGGAGGTGAATGCTGCATTGAGGATCACTTAGAAGCGGTACATGACATTTTTAAAGCACTCCAGATACCTAAGGAACAGTACAGACAATATTTTCATTTAACTTTAGATGCCCCGACGGCCAGCATCATAAGGGGATTAAATGAACAGCAGAATATGACATGGCTGGAGTTTGAAAAAGAAATTAGGCGTCATTTTTCTCCTTTTCAGTCATTGCAGGAGGCAAAGAAAGTCGCGTACACAATTACTGCTGGACCTAATATATCCCCTCGCCAATTTTTACAAGACTTAAAAAGAGCATTTTCTCGCTTTGATGTATCTTTTGACTCAAATTCCAATGAGTTTAAAACTGCATACTTCTATGGGCTACAGAAAGACATCATATCCCAATTGGTCCGTGAATTTGACCGTGACAAGTCCCTTGAATGGATTGTACATCAAAGCACAAAACTATATGAGGTACTCTATTGTCAGGGTAGAGAAAGTGATAAAATGAAAGATACTAGACCTAAATCTAAAGAACCCTCAGCCACAGTAATGGAAATCAGGTCAGCCAAAATGTCCCTTGAGTCTGCTCAAAGCCAAGGTAAAAATAATGTGACACCTGAACAAAGGGGTAATCAACAAAGATCGCCATTTCCTGTACCAATGTTCCAATCACATGATCCTAGTAATAGAGAGAGCTACATCAGCCCTAGGTATTTAGGGGACAGACCCCGGGTAGGATATCGGCCTGATATGGCAGGTAAGAACAATAACCAGAGACAAAATCAAGATCAAAGAAATGATGGTCCCTACCAGTCGTTGGGGACACAGAGCAGATTTGATCCCAGCACCATGATATATGGTAATCAGGATAGGCCCCGATATGTGGATCGATTTACTGATAATGGAAATCAACATAGGGGCCAGTACCCACAATCTGAGAGACAGGATATGAGGCAAAACGTGAACTACAGTCCACGCCAGTACAATGATTCCCCACCAGGGGACTATAATCAAAGGATGGGTGCAACCCGCTCCCCTCCACAAATGAATCAAGAGTTCAGAAACCATCCCAACCGACATCAATCACCTGAGAGGTATCAGAATAGATCCAATCAGGGGGAAAACAACCAATATCGACCTAGGCCACAGAAAGAGGATCCTAGAGAGATGGAAAGGTTCCAGTGCCTTGAGGCCCAAGTGAAAATGTTAGCTGAGCAAATAGGAAAGCTCTATACAGCGCAAAAACAACCTTCCAAAGAGGGGGCTGATGGCCATAGCAATGACCGGGGGGCTTCCGAAAAGTGACTAAGTACTCATGATAACTGCAGTGCCAAAATGACAGATTGCTCTGATATAATTTTGCATAACGACTCTGAGATGCCTAATGGATTAAAAATGAAAGTACCAGTAAATGAAATTGTGACAGAAAGTGCAAATACTTCTAAAAAAGAGGTACGGTTTAACTTAGAGCTAAATAAAACAGTAAAGATTTGCACAAATGAAAAAGGAACATTAGGAATTCCAAAAGAACAAAGGGACAGATTTAAGAAAAATGATTCATGCATGGGGAATACCAGTGAACAGGGAGTAAGTGGGGATGCTATAGCTCCTTCCCTGGGCAAGCTAAACAATGACCAAACACAGACAGAAAAAGGAAATACTCACAAGGAGGGTACAAGTCAATCACCTGAAGAATTCTTTGAGCCACATATTTTTGAAGAGGCTGAAAGGGCTGGTATCACACTAAATGATCACAAATGCACAGAATTAAAAAATGACAAATTGCTGAATGATGTTGTTACACATGTTCAGTTGGAGGATTGTAATGTGGTCTCTGATGTTACCCAGATGGATGGGCGAACAGTGGCCACACTCCAAAAAACCTCTGAACATGGAGAAATGAATAAAACCTCTCGCACAGAAATGGGTAAAAAGGAGGGAAAAATGTCTTTTCATTTACCAATGTGCTTAGCCAAAAGTGAAAAAGACCTGAGAAAGGTGAGCCCTGAAATCAGTAAGAATTCACATTTCTTATGTGTATTAGAGGAAGTTGAGGACAGATATTATGCACCCATCACTGTAGAAGAAAAATGCCACACCTTTGCTATGATTGACACTGGCGCACAGGCCACAATTATGTCCAAGGAGCTGGTAAAGAGTATCAATGAAGGGAGGCCTCCACAGAGTCAGATCACAGTGAAGGAAAATCAAGGCCCAGTGCATAACTTTAATGGGGAGGAGGTGCCCATCATAGGTGTAACTGAGGTTGACATAAAAATAGGAAAGCACAGAATGAAACAAGAGGTATTGATCACATCTATTTGTGAAATTCCATTTCTGATGGGGACAGATTGCCTGAAAAGATTGTCTCCTCTCATAGATGGGGTGAATGGAGTGCTGTGGTCCTTAACCAAAAAACCATTGAGGTCTAAGAAACTAAAATCACAAAACAGCAATATAAATGAATGTCACACCGTTGCCAAAACAAATGATGCTGTGGAGGTATATCTCCAGAATAGCTGCATACCTAGTGTCACTGTCATATTAATGTGTCAAGACAAAATGCAGAGCGACAATGAAAAGCTACCTGTACAAATATACTTGGACCCAAGGAAAGATTGGCAGACTGCCATAGATGAGCACACATTATGTTTTTATCTAAAAGAGAAAACGTGCAACAGAATATTGCTCCTAAAACAGATTCAGAAAAACACATTACCACTCTGGCAGAAATACACATGGAAGATGAGCAACCATGGGTTCATGTTGGTATAAATGATTATCTTAAAACAATAAAAGCCACTTTAGCGCTTGAACATGAAAGGAGTTTCATTAATTAGAAATTGTTGCAAAAAATTATGGAGAGGGAAGAAATCCCGAAATTTAGGATTAAAAACCAATATGTTTCTGGGTTGGACAGTCCAGACTTTGAAAACCGAATTGCAGGCAGATGCATGCTTAAAATTAGCATTGGGCAGAAAACAATTTACCATAATGTATGGATAGTGAGTGGAGCACAAAATGAATTTTACATGGGAAATGACATCATGCACAGAATGTGTATGGTGTTAGATTTCCTTAATCAAAAAATATGGTCACGCCTAGGTGGTCCGGCACCTGAGTTTGAAGACAAAAGAAGGGCTTATCATTGTGCACAACTGGTTCCTTATGCAATCGAATTACAAGTGAGGAAAAATACTATTATTCCTGCATTTACAAAACAGTTTGCAATAACACTGAAATGCAAAAATGGACAGCAGATGAAAGGCTCTGATGCATTTGTATGCCTGAATGAATCCATAAAACAGCAAGGCCTGGATTATGAATACATTCCATTGGTAGACATTGGTGAGGGATCTGTAAAAATCATGGTAAATAATAAAGGTTGTCAGGATATTCATTTAGAGGAAAACTCCCCATTAGGAATGGCCATACAAAAATCACATTATACGGCAGATTTAAATAACATGGTGATTGGGAATATTCCTGAAAAATATGTAGATGCCAAGGGCGAGTTGCCAGAACACCTGGACTCTCAGCCCAAAGGAATATTTAAAATTCATTCTGTGTATCCTTATGATTCAAATGAGACGGTGTGCTGCCATCAAGAGGATTGCATAATATTTAATTTAATGAAAATGAAACAGAAAATCAGCCCATTGAAGTGGAAGCTGATATGCCAAAATATTTAAAGGTGGCAGCTTTACAAAAAGACACAGCCACACAGTTAGAAGAAAGCGCCGAGATTCCCTTACCAGAAGATTTTCCAGAATTTTCCAAAATGGTAGAAGAGCAGATCTCCTTAGCGGATGCATGTGAAAGCAATGAAGAGAGGGACAATCTGAGGGAGATATTTATGGAGTTTAAGGATGTATTTGCAAAAGATGCTTATGATTGTGGTTTAACTGATTTACATGTGGCCACACTGCCAGAAGGGTGTAGCAGAAACCCAGTGTTTGTACGCCAGTATAGACTACCGCTGGCATGTTTAGAATCATTGGCAGAGATTATTAAAAATTTGGAATCGCGGGGAATCATCAGGCCCATTCATAGCACATCCAATACACCTATTTTAGGTGTGTTAAAGCCAAATGGTCAATGGCGGCTGTGTGCAGACTTGAGAGAGTTAAATAAAAGAGTACCAATATCTAGATGGCCACTGCCATTCATTGATCAGGGCCTAGCTCAGATACATGGTTCAAATGTATTTACCACATTAGATCTCACCTCTGGATATTGGTGCGTGCCATTGGCAGAGGAGATACAGAATTTATTTTCCTTTACATTTGACAGGACTCAATATGCCTGGCTTAGAGCTCCGTTCGGGTACATCAATAGTGGGAGTGAATTTGGCATATTTTTGAGAAAGGCCATGCCGGATGCAGCGGAAAGAGGAACAATAGTTTATGTGGACGATGTCCTGATAAAAAATGAAAGTTTGAAAAGCCATTTTGATGAAATAAGACATGTACTTGGCCAATTGCAGAAAGCAGGCGCCAAAGTATCTTTGCAAAAAGCACAATGGTGCAAGAAAAAAGTGAACTTTCTAGGGCATGAAGTGACTGAACATGGGCTAAATCCACAAAAGAAGAAAATAGAGGCCATACAAAGATTAAAAGATCCTAAAAATGTGAAAGGAGTAAAAAGTTTATTAGGGATGACAGGCTATAACTGAAAGTTCATTGAAAATTATGCAGAAATCACTCAACCATTGACTAAACTGCTTAAACTGAATACTCCCTGGAAATGGGAAAAAGGGCAGTCTGATGCAGTGGCTAAATTAAAGGAATGTCTTGTAAAGGCACCATGTTTAGCATACCCCATAAAGGACAGGGATTTCTTTATAGAAATAGGTTTTTCTGAACATTGTATGTCAGCAGTGTTATCACAAAAACACGATTTGAATCACAAAACCATTGCATATGCAAGTAAGGCATTTTCCCAAGTTGAAATGAAATTTAATGAATGTGAAAAGGCCCTATTAACCACTGTGTGGGCGCTACAACATTTCCGCCCCATTGTTCAGGGAGAAAAGGTGATTATTGAAACAAATCATCAACCTTTGCAATTTTTAGAGAGTAAAAGAATTAGATCAGGCAATCTAGCACAATCCAGAATCACTTCATGGACGCTGGCATTACAAGGTTTTCCCGTAGAAGTGAGATATGGACAAAATAAAAAGAGCCCAATTGCTCAAGGGTTAGCTGACTTACATGACTGTGCAGCTGAAAAAATACCAAATGAAATGGAAGTAGAAACTAGTTTACAGGAATTTGAACAATCACCACACAAAGCTTTTGATGAAAAAACATGCAAGGATTTGCCAACTGTATATGTGGATGGTTGTGCTTTTCACATTGAAAATGACAGTAATAAACAGTTAGTGGCAGGAATAGGAAATGTCTGGTTGAAATGTGAAGGTGTCCCCAGTATAGGGATGAGGATTGGAGATAGGAGCAGTCAGGTGGCGGAATTGGCAGCCATTTATAAAGCAATTGCTACTGCAGTTGATAAAAAGTTCAGTGAAATTGTCCTGGTGACTGATTCTGACTATGCACGGAATAGCTTTGTGGAGTATTTGCCTGGTTGGAAAGCAAGAGGCATGGTTACATACAACAAAAAGCCACTTAAACATGGAAAAATGATACAAGCCATAGACAAATTGGTGTCAGAAAATAATTTAACAATATACTGGAGAAAAATTCGTGGGCATTTAAAAACACCAGGAGAGGATAAGGAGGGAAATGATAAGGCAGACCATCTGGCTAAGATTGTGGCTGTGATGGGAGAATTGCTACCTATTGATTATTTAATGGGTGAAATACAAATTGATGCAGTCACACGTTCTAAAGCACCAAAGGAGGTAGATCAACCGGTGGTGCAGTGGAGTCATGACACGCCAGACCAAGATTTGATTGAGGCACAAAAGAATGATCAAATTTTGGGAATCTATTATAATCATTTGATAGATCCTGAACAAAATCCTTTAACAGAAAATGATTGTATGGGAAAAGAAGAGTTGAGGGTGCTATTAAAGAACAAAACACGAATTAGATTACAGGATGGACTCATGATTAGAGAGTCCATAACAGGGCAAATACAGTGGGTAGTACCCCTTTCATTCAGAGGACTAATACTACACCATGCACATGATGCCATAACTGCAGGCCATAGAGGTTCACAAAAAACATTAGAAATACTAAAAGATTATGCTTACTGGCCACATATGTCTCAAGATGTGGAATTATATACTAGAGGATGTCTAGTATGCGCCCAATTTAAACCTGCTTCACCAATGCATAGAGCACCATTGATGAAAAGAGGCCTAACTCTCCCATGGTCAGATTTGCAAATAGACTATGTAGGTCCTTTAAAAAGGTCGAGCAGGGGACACCGTTATATTTTGAGTGTAGTATGTTTGATGTCGAAGTGGATTGAATGCATTCCTGCACCAGATTGTAGTGCGCAAACAGCAGCCACATTGCTGGTGAAACATGTGTTCTCAAGGTTTGGGTTGCCACAAAGAATTGAGTCAGACAGAGGAAGCCATTTCACAAGTACTCTAATGAGTAAGGTATGGCAAATACTAGGTGTGAAAAGGAAACTACATATCGCATATCGGGCGGCGTCTTCAGGTACAGTTGAAAGAAGCAATAGGTCTGTTGTGGATATTTTAAAGAAATTTGTGGCAGAAGCAGGTTCCAGCTGGGATTTGCGTTTACCATTGGTTTTGATGGCAATCAGGTCGACTCCTGCCAAAGCAACAGGTGTTAGCCCCCATGAGGTCTTAACAGGTAGGAAAATGGTGTTACCACAACACCTACTATACAGAACACATGAGCAAACCCTTGTGAGTGCATCCACAGTTCATGAATATATTGATGAACTGAGGAGGCATTTGCAACATGCATTTGCTTTTGTGCAGAGAAATCTGGAAAGAGCTGCTGACAGTGCAAAATCGTATTATGATAAAAAGACATCAGTAAAGGAATACAGTGTAGGGGATCAGGTATACAAGTTTCATTTTGGAAAAAGTAAACAGAAAAATTCTAAATTTCTAGCAGCCTGGCAGGGGCCATTTCGAATTATAGATAAGGTCTCTCCTGTAGTGTATAAAATTTTGAAAAATGAAGGTGAAACAGCAATAGAGCAGTTTGTCCATGTAAATCAAATCAAACCATGCCATCCCAGACATGAGATCAGGCAGCTTGAGCATGTAGAAACAGATAAAGTCCCTTGAACACAAAAAGAGAAAATAAATGGGTGTAATCAGGAGGCAGTGACAAAGAAGTTAAAAAAGTTGATTGTTATGATGGCACATAAACACTGTAGTATATGTAAAATATATAATATAAAATAAATAAATAAATAAATAAATAAATAAATAAATAAATAAATGCACATATAACGGAAGCTCATGGTTGGTGTGCAGAGAGAAAATGTATTAAATATTGAATGCTGTTTATGTGTGCTTGTTTTATTTTAACTTGTGTTTAATTTCAGAAAAAAAAATGAAATATTTTTACCAAGCATGTTTTATTTTTGGCAAAAGGATGAAGTTAGTATTATGCTATGTACTTAATTTGTTTATTTTCTATTTTGATTTAGACAATTAACATTATTTGGTCGGAGGTTCCGGGATCAGAGGCCACGGGAGACGATGGAGTCCTGGAGTCCCCTGGATGAAGACCAAAAGATGCCTGCCTCCAGGTGGAGGTGAAGACAAGATAACCAGAATGCTGAAAAAGATGACTCCTATGGATCTAAGATTGCCAAGATGAAAGTGTACTCGAATGAACCAAATAACATCGCTGGTCGGGACATATCAGAGGCAGACAAGAGTGCTGACATATGGAGTTCCACGTATTTATTATTTTAATTATTTATTTTAATTTGTTATATTAATTATTTGTTTTGGTTAGTTGTTTTATTTCATTGTTTTAATTGACTTGAAAAATCTAAACTTAGAGTAATGCCACTTCCACTGAGAAGGCAAATGTAGAACATTTTGTAAACTAATGAACTCAGATGAATACTGTATTGATTGCAACTTTTTCATTGATGCACATGAATATTCATTTTATTGGATTGCTATATTGTGAAAAGAAGAAAAAGAACAAATTATTTTTAGGAATTGGCTTGGATCGTAGCCAGATTCTAAAAACAAAAGGAGGGTATGTAAGGATATTTGGCGTGTTACAACACAGAGTACAGCACTACTGCACAGGTAGCAAACAGCACAGAATACAGCACTACTGCACAGGTAGCAAACAGCACAGAGTACAGCACTACTGCACAGGTAGCAATTTTTTTTTTTGCAGCACCACCACAAGGGTGCGGTGCATTGCTATATGTGTTACCAGATTAACAAGGAAAGACAGGCCATTCAGTCAAAAACGATTTTAACATATAAGATGCAAATCTATTTTTACAGTTAAAAGCACACGTGCACATTCAAAAATGCACACTATTTTTCACCTGAAATGCCTATGGTGCGAGAGACACATTTGAAAATAATAACTAACCTTACTGATAACTAACCTGACTAATGAAACATAATCCACTAATAAAAATGTGTCTCCACTGCAGAATTAGGCCTATTCTGAAAGTGAACTTTTAAACGCACATCCATTTTTTTTTTTCTCCTCTCTGCTGCCCTGTCCACATAATTACAGGAAGCAAAAGAGCTCGAAAGAACAGGAAATCAGTCGGTTACAAAGTATTACTATAAAAATGAGCCATTGTGTAGAGAAGGAGGAGATGGCATGATTGATTCTGATTGGAGCAGCGTCATAGCAAGTATCATGCTAGAGGGAGTGATCAGAGTTTTGCTGGGGGGAGTTGGAGGAGAGAGAAGGACAGTCAAGATTTGGCAGAGCTGGGAGGAAGACCTTTTCCTGGTTGGAGCATTCCTATCTGCAAAAGCTGAGAATTCCAGGCAATGACCCCGGTTTGAGAAGGAAAGGCGATCCTTTTTACTGGGGTTAATCTTCAAGGGAGCCACACTCAGAAAGAGAACAGCTAAAGAAAACTTGACTGAACAGATAAGGTAATTACATAAGTGTGGGAGCTAAGTGTGTACGAGACGAGAATGTTCAGTCAGAGTAGGAAAAGAGATTCTGGTGCCTTAATCACACGTTAATGTTGCAAATTATGTTCTGTTCTCTGCCAGTTTTTTTTTCAGTGTATTTCAGACAATGCTGTTAATGTGCTGTTTTAGTTATTTCTGTAAAGTGTGAGATCGTGTTTAAATGCAACTTTTATAATACAGAAAAATATTTGAAAGCAGACGGGTGGTGTGTCTTCTATTTACCAATACAGTGCTGATGAGGGGAGATTTTTAAACAGTGCAATTGTCATTTTGCATGATCAGATTCAGTATGAACAGTTGTGAGTGATTGTAGCATAGCTCGTTGGAGGTACATGAGCCAACGGGAAGAGAGACTCTCTGGACATAGTTCCCTACCGTATATAAGGTAGTGGAAATTACCACATATAGCTCTCTGTCGTAAATAAGTCAGTGAGATTGCCCATGGTGGCACACTAACACTAACACTGAAAATGTGGTATTCCTGAAATGTAGGCCTGAGGTCTCTCTAGTGATTACACGAAAAATCTAAGCAAAGATAAGGGATTCTGGACATTGGGGCCACCAATAAAACAAGGGAATAATGCTCACCAAAATACCACCAAATACGCATACCAACCACGCACACCAAATATGCATGTCTGGGTGCTGAAATAATGCATGTCCACTGTATTATTGTTGTACAGGGCCCAATCTGAATACGAGGAGTGATTATTGCTAAGTTATTTTTCGGCGGTAATAAAATACCGTCAGGCCCCAAATCTCCACAAAATACCCTACATGGACGACCATCCCATAAGGGAGAGAGGTGAAAAACACAAAATGTGCTAACTTATTTGTTATTCTCTCTCGCCCACCTACAACAAACTCGTATTCCTTGGTGGTGTTATGACCACCCGCAGGGACGTCATTTCACCAAAATGCCAGGGGTAGCGGAAGTGACATCACCCGACCCTTGACCCTCTGATGCCATCACAGGAAGTGATGTCATTAGCCCCCGCCCCAAAGTGATATAGCGGGTAGCGATGGAACACGACATTTCACCCGTTGACAAAACAGGAAGTGGCATCACATAGCATTGTACACTATGAAAAATATAGTTATGATATCACTATATGATGTACATTTATACAAGAATGGATCGCCATATGTATCATTAAGTTCAGTGTTTATTGGCCCGTATTACCAAATGACTGTGTATGCAAGCAGACGTCCATGACCAAATGATAAGCGTAAGTGCTATATAATAACACATCATTAAGCGCTTTATATAGAAAAAATATACACCCAATATCACCCAACCTGTGTTGGTACTCATTTATCGACCTCAGAAGGATGAACGGCTTAGGCTTAGTGAGGCGTTTAAGAACAGACTAAATCAGTGACTCACCCCCTGAAGTGTGCCTGAAATAAACATTTAATGAGGCCAGCAATTACTGTATAGAATTCCAGAAAGACACATTATTTGGTATTCCTATTCTTTCTTATTTAGGGTCAGTGCTGAAAGTGTTAGAAGAAAAATAAGAACAAGTGCCTCAAGTCTTTTTTTTTAAGGGGCCTGAACAAGAAAGCCAGCCACCCCAGAAGTAAAGAGCCACAGCCCAGGAGCTTGCATAACTTAAAAAAAAAAAAAAAAAAAAAAATGTATTTTTTTTTTTTAGTAGAGGTCGCAAGGGACACCACAGAGGTCGCAAGGGACACCACAGAGGTCGCAGTTGCGACCCCTGGCGACCCCCAAATGACGTCCCTGACCACCCGCATGTGGGAAGAAAATGGGGCAAATTTAGCCAGCATATCTCTTGTAACAACAAATGTACAAGGGATTGAATGCAACATACTGAAATCTCCAAAAAATGGCTTAGCACTAGGAGGGAAAACCCTCAGCAGCTAAGGGGTTAGAGAAGTTACCATCCCTCAACCCTAGGCCATGAGCCAGGTGAACTCTTTGTAATTGGCCTTGTGCAGTGTCTCATGTCTGTGTGTACATGTAGGGAGTACAGCAGATGTCCTAGCTGTGTACTCTTCCAATGAATAGTTAGTGTTCCTCAATTATGGGCCACATGCTCAGGGACCATGCATGAAAGAGAATGGATTCCTATTTATTGGGATTTAAGCTAATATCAATGCAGGTGCTGTTTTCCTGTTGTCATCGAGGACACTCTTGAGTTATCCTTCCTAGAGTCTTTTAGCTTACTGTGTCCTTGCACCTGGCTAACAAAACATGAACTGAAATAAGATACTGTAACTCAACAGTGTCTATACTTCTTGTGTCTAAGAAAGTTGTTATTTTATTCTTTATTGTATAAAGTATTTTGTTGAAGGCCTGTGTCTGTCTGGTCAAATGAATGTGTATACCTGAATTGTTTATAAATGTGATCCCTGTAAAGAGAGATGCATACAAGATTGGTTAGTACCGAAATAATAAAACAGATGTATTTATATTGTGTGCTTTCTCTCTGACGTTCCTTTCTTCCCTTTTTTATGGTAACCTTGGCTTGGGTTGCTAGCTACTTTCTAAGCTCTGCATAAGGTCTGCATTGTTGCATATTTTTGTGGAGTCAGCATTTTGAGTTCTCTCAAAGTCTTGAGGTCTTTTATTTAATTAAAAGCATGATGTGGCTTCCATTTTAAAGAAGATGGCTGCCCAATTACACTCTTGTTTCTATGTTAGTGAATTATATTTGCGTATCATTTATGTTGCATTTGCCTTATACATTAAGCATGTTAGTATTCTTCATGTCTGTGTATGCTATGTTAATATTCGTCATGTTTAAATGCATATTTTACCTAGTGTCTGCGTTTCCTCATGCTGAGTGCACATTTGCTTTGTGTCTAATGTATGCACGTGTATTGTTGCAACAGTGGTTTGACTGCTTTTGCCATCTTCAGCCTAAATGGTCTCTCTGTCTTGCTGTTCCTGCCTGGGATAAGGGTGGTACGGTTGCCTCAGTGAGTAACATTTCCCACCTGTGTGGTATTGGGCTGGGGGAGGGACAGAAGCTTTGGATGATGTATAAATCTGCCTCTCAAGCTACATGCCAGACTCCCCGAGGAATCATTCTCTATTTAACTCTCGCTCTACTGATGATTGTGTCACCTAAACTCTTCTAAAATCACCCAAAAGGCAACACCTTGTACATATTATATCCTTCCTAGCCCCTTCCTCCTTCTACTCACCTCTCCGCCACCCCACACTTTTCTTAATATCTTACTTCTCTCCCACTTCCTCTAACTAAATCCTACCCATCTTTATCTTTGGCAACTTCCTTCCCCTCCTATTGATCCCTATACATCTAAAGTACAAAGGAACTTGCACATTTCAGCAGTTCCTCCCACATGTCCAATTTAATCACCCCTCTACCTAAACTGGATTCTACCTAGCCTGCTACAAAATAGTCATACTCATAACTATACTAAAATAAATAACTGACAACCCCAAAAATCCCAAATACATTATTTTGTCCTTGACACCACCCTAAAACTTTCAAGAGGTTCATCTGTAAATATACAGTCAACTATCTTGGGGTAAACTCACTCTGTGACACCCCACCAATCTGAATTAGACTCCAAACATTTCACTGACACTGATCTCTCCTATGTCTTGAAATGTATTACTACTGCTCAGAACTCTCACCTGTCCTCATTATTCCTGACCTCTCCACAGTCTTTAATACTGTACACCGTGCCTCTAAATGATACTCTCCCTTTGTTTTACAGACACACTATTGGACTGGGAGGCATCCTTTCTCTCTGATCATTCCTTCACCATCACTTGGAAGTCCCATATCGTGTATAATACCACCTTCTATAGGCCCGTCCAAGGATCCATCATAGGATCACTCCTCACAATCTTCACCTGCTTCCTGGGTAAATTCATATTTAACTTTGTCATTAACAATCAACCTTTCACCCTACTATTTATGAAAGCTTAACCAACTGCCTCACCTCCATTCATAACTGAATGGCTCTCCATGCCTCTTACTTAACTATGTTCAGATAGAAGTCAGGTCTCTTCCAGCCTCCAAACATAGCATAACCTCCAATTTCCTTTCTCCCTGTCTTCTATATCCCCCAGCCTATGGCTCATACCCTTCTGGTCCACTTTGATAGCAACCTGAAACTTATCCAGTTTTTCATAGCCACTGACACCTCAGTAAGTCTCAACATGCTCAAAATAAGAACAATTTGCCTCACCTCCTTCACCACTCTAGTAATATTAGTATTGGTGCCCTGGTGCTAAGCAGTAAGAAGTTATGCATTTACCTTCTTTTAGTTCCTAATCTCTACTCCTTAACTCACCCCAACAAAGTATTCAACTTATGAACACACTCTCTTTGTAACTTACCCAGTGTAATTCAAAGGTATGTGGTGGTGTGAGGGTGTTAAGGGGGAACCATTTCCCCGGCAGCTCGGTATGCAAACCAGCAACTCAGCAATAGGTAAGTCTAGGTAAAGCTACACAAATCCTTTGTAGATAAGTATTTATGTGATCTTGGAGGAAAGCAGGAAACAAACAGCCACAGGAAACACAGGGGCTGCATAGCAAAGATGGATACTGCAACGGGGGTGGGGATGAAGGTCCCTATAAAGAAATCAAGTGGACGTCCCAGCCAACAAAGGGATAGCTCAGACAAAGATTTGCTAAGGAAGCAGCTGGCTCAAGCATCCAATGGGACCAGAGAGAACCTGCTTGACAGGAAGGGGCAGGACTATAAAAAGCTACCAGAAACAGTCCTCCATGAGACGTATACAGGTAAGGGCAGAGATCAGGTGAATGAGGACCAGAAGACTGCGGGGCATGTAGCAGCTGGAGAAGGACTTGGGGAGCCTTTGGAATATTTTCGAGAGAGAAGGTAAGGTATAGAGGTGAGAAAGGGGTACCAATTGGTTGTTAGAGGGAGAGTGTTTGGAAGTGACTCTGGAGGAAGAGTAAGTGGTGGATTGAGAGTAGGAGAGAGAGAGAGAGAGAAAGAGAGAGAGAAGAGGGAAGTGAGAATCAGGATAGTGCAGGGGAGCAGAGCGCAGTAGTGTGGGAAGGATATAGGAGGAGGGGGAGAGAAAGAGAATAGACCAGAAAACAAAGTGTGGAGGTAGAGAGAGAAAGAGAGTGAGAGAGAGAGAAAGAAAGAGTGAGAGAGAGAGAGAGAGAGAGAGAGAGAGAGAGAGAGAGAGGACCCAGAGAAAGAGTCTGGGGAGAGAAGGAAGGCAGGTTTAAGTAGATTGAGAAGCTTGAGAGCCTTTTTTGGGTCACTCAGAATGTTCCTGCAGGGGTTAGACCGATAAATCTATGGCTTTTAGGCCTCCCTTTAATAGGGCTACCCTAGACAGTACGGTTCACCTTGCTATACTGATAATCTATACTGTTGTCAGACTTGTCATAGATTGAGGTGAAGAATATAGGGATCATCCTGGCTGTCGAACATCAAGTGCATGTTTTTGTAAGATTATTTTAAAAATAAAACTTAACATGTATTTCAGTCATCTTGTGACTCATTGAGAATCTTGTCACAATAGATCATTCTGTTTATACTGAAAGAGATCAGATCAACTACCCCTTTCTAGATCGTCCCACTTTAGAAATACAGGTGTGGTATTTAGTCTATGTTTTATGAACCACAGAAATTGACATGACACACAAAGCAATGCACCCGGGAGCAATTACCTGTGAACCCCCCAACCAGGCCAGCACCAGGGGTGCGTGGGGTCCCACATAACTATTCCCAGCATTCCCTCAACATGCATACCATGTACTGTAAGAAAGCACCACCAAGGGTGATCGAAGCCCCAAATGCGTGCACGCACCCATAAATCCAATGCCCAATCTTGCCACTGCGCTGTGATTCCTATGTGCACGTGTATGTACGCTTGCCTTCAGGTGGCGGATGCATGCCCATTTACTTGTCGAGAGGTTGCGTGCACCGATCCATGAATACGCTTGGATATGCGCATTTGTGGGCGTGCGATGGACTGCCAGCGAGCCCACCCATGTAACGCCCACATTTTCCCTTTTTCTTTCCCATTTTCCGTGTTCCGCCCCCCCCCCCCACCCTGGTCTATGGGGAGGCCAGGCCCACGCTCTGTGGGGTGTTTCGCGAAGGGCACTCAGCCGCTTGCAGCGACGTGCCGTGTCTGGGCGAAGTCTGTGCACAGTTTGAAAAAGTCCCACCCAGTCTTTTCCATGAATCGACAAATGGGGTTTTGTGCGCGATTTGGCGCACAAAGTCCCATTTGACCACACAATTAATTCCATGAATCGGGCCCATTGGGTGCTTTGTTAATGGCTGGTTTATAGTGTATCCTGCTGTCTCTATAATTCGATAGAGGCACCATGCTTTGACTTATAGAGTGTTTGGCGGGCAGCTAATACAGCATGGAGTAGATTCTGAAAAACTAACACAAGTGAAAACATAAGGACACAGAATGTTTTTATTTCTTTTAGTGGTTTGTGTTACTTTAATCACATAGGTGAACTGCACATTTCGAGAGTGGGTTGGCTGTAATACACAATATTCACTGACCCGCCGCATTGCACAAATTAGTGTCTGGAATGCATGTCAGACTGCCAGCACGCGCACATTGACACATTGACAACGTGACGTGTTATTCAAAACAAAACAAAACACATTTCTATAATTGTTAGCAGTGGTTCATGAAACTGATGCTCCACTTAAAAATAAAATACATGACATGTTCAAAAGCAACCCTGGAATGCATCGTGTACCATCCCTCTGTGCCTGCGTCAAACACGCACAGTTGTGTGTATTTGACTGAATTCGTGATGCACTTTACAATGCCCAGGAAAGGGGTCTGATTTGCACAATTACAAAATGCACGTTGTGAAATGGGGCACAATGTTTTCTGTTGCAAGCAGTCTCGTCACCTGCACCAAAAGAAGTCTGGAGAATCTGGCACAGTGTCCCAACTTTGGTCACGTGGATTGTTTCGGGTGTGCAGCTCCATTTGTAACTGATTTATGCATATATTACATACTCAAAAAGATGTTGATCATAGCAGATTAATATGTATTAAAAGCGCATTATGCAGATTTATTTTTTTCTAGATGTTTTTAAGGGTTTCCTGAAATTAGGGTCTAGAGTGTCAAAAACAAGCTCAAATAAAACGAAAAGGAGTTGATGTGTCTTTTTTATTTGCACTTGTTGGACAAATGTGCAGGTCATCTTTTTCTCAAAAGTGGCCTGCGCATTTCAAGAGGGCTAAGCGGCAACACAAAAGATATGCTGGCCAGCACCTGCACCTATATGAGGGCCAGGACCCTTCACCCGACACTAATGAACCAATGACTCCAATTACCCACGTGGGTGCTGGAGCCATTTCCCAAGACAAGACCTTTAAAGGGCATGTGACTGTGAAATGTAAAAAAAACATTCTAAGCATTTAAATTCCTATTTGGGGGATAGAAGTGCAGGTGCGACAGCAGTCATTCAAATTGGTGTTTCACACTTACAATACATGACAGGGCCAATAATGAGCCTATCATGAATTTCACATCCTTCTGCACCTGCTCAAAACAGGCACGAGGGGAATGGGTCATGTCTGTGCACATTTCAAAATGCACCCGAGTACAAAATTCGGGATGCACTTTCACATGTGCAAAGGGCCATGGGCGTAATTTTAGGGGGTGACGGGGGTGTTTGTCCCCCCAACTTTCATGGCACACTATTTTGTCCCCATTCATTTGAATGGGGCACCTTTTCTTCAGAGGTCATGTCCCCCCCAACATTTTCAGCAAAGTTTCTCCACTGCAAAGGGCATTTTACTTGCAAAAATGTGCAGAGGGAGTAGTATGGCGCATCGACATTCAAATGTCCTTTTAGGATAGGGTGCGACTTATTTGTCATAAATGATGAGATGCGCTTGCACTTGTCGCCATTTGCACCCACAAATGTGTTGTGAATTTGGCCCCTAGTATACATCTTGACAGATGCTAAAAAAGTAGAGTATACCAAAGTGCTTATCCCCATAAAAACGTAAGTCTAGATTACGCTTTAGGGAAGCTGAGACATCACTTCACCAATGACTCTAAATAGATACAAAACACGCTATTTAATCTGTCCAATTTTAGATTCATGCCCCTCAGTCGCTGCAAGTTATTCCCTCCAATGATCTCTGTGGAAGCTGTTGTCATACAAGAGGTATAGCCGCATATTCAGGTTACAGCCCAGGACTTCTTTTTCCATTCGCTGAGAGCAGACATCCCTAGAGCCATGAAACAGATGTTGCACTAAGAAACTGCTGATGCTAGGAATTTGGGTGAAAATGAAATGCTTTATAGTCTACTGTATTGAAACAGAAAAATAGGCAATAATATCCTGAGGCACTAGAGTCATAAACTAGAAAACATAATTTGAAAACACACAAATGCTGACAAAATTGCAACGTGAAAGGACATATTTATCAAGTGAATGTGCCCAAGCTATCTCCTAGTCCTCCAGAGAGCTAAAACTAAGTTAAGTTCCAGAGCAATACTCATTGATCAATTTATGAAGCCTTTTGTGCTCGTTTTTTTTACCGTGTTGTGGTTTTAGAATTGAATCATTACACGTAGTGTTCATGGGTGGACTGGCTCAACTCGTTAAACAATACAAATGCTGATTTTGTGTACGTTGCCATTAAAAAAACTAAGAAAAAAAGACAGAAAATTATATGATAGCATATGAGGACATGAAAAGCATGGCTCCTCACACGACCAACAAGTTAACTTCATTGACAAATGATACGCAATAGAGAAATATGTGTTGCATTTGAATAAGGACAAGCAAACAAGTTTGAAACAGATTCCAGAGCTCTGAAGGAATGGCTAGCACCCGGGCTGGGGGATTGGGGGGAGCAACCAATCAGGTTGCTTGAGTTGTGGCATGAATCCCACGATCCAAGCCCACGTTCCAAGCGACCTGATGGTTCTCTGCTGCTGGCCACCATGGAAATGTAAGAGGGGCTTCGTATGGTGCCCTGCCTTCCTATGGTGGCCATCTTAAAAAAGCATTTTCTTTCAATGAATGGGGTGAGACAAGGCATTCAATGAATTGAAAGCAAATACATTTCTCTTAGCACCCCTGGTTTCCAGATTGCTAAAAGCCACAATCACCCGTTCCCTGGGCTGGAACTGGTGGTAATGGCCCACGGCCCGAATTAATAGGCCCAAGTGTATGGATTCAGGGGGAAAAAGGAGGCAGTGTATTTGAAAAAACCATGGATCACTATTTTGATTAAAAAAAGAATGGGTACATTCTTCTTGGGTTTCTTGTGATAGGCAATTAGTGTAGAGCCACGTGAGCATTCCATATGCAAATGTTGCTCCAGTGTTGTCTGCGATTTAAGCAATAAGCCCCGAGCAGGGGGGCATTGCCACCTCAGATAATGCCCCGGGGCCCATAGTGACAGGCCCAAGCGAACCAATGGCCTTAACTAAGTCCTCGGTGCATTACCTGAAATGGCAATGCCCCCCACCCGCTCGGGCATTATTACTATTAGAACCCTGGCCCATAAGACTTGCTCCAGCATTTCGAAACAGAAAAAAAAGGTATAAATATGGCAGCTGGGGAAGGGAAAAAGAAGTCAGGTTTCCCTGTCCATGGCGGCCATTGAAAACAATAAAAAAAGTGAACAGACAAAATGGCCACCGTGGAAGGGGAGAAGGGACTACACATACTTCTTCCTTTTCATGGCGGCCATTCAAAAAAGTAAACAAATAAAATGGCCATCATTGAAAAAAGAGAAGGGACTAGATGTAGTCCCTTCTTCCTTTCCATTGTGGCCTGCCACAGATCGGGAGTGCTGGGGACAGAAGTGATCCCAGTGGGTCGGCTCCCGAAATGGACAGAAAAGAAGGTAAGTGGGGGTGGAGTATGGGGGGAGGGAATTCTGTGGATGGGGGATGGGGGTGGCGAGAGGGGGACCACTTACCTCATTCCCCCAGCAGGGGAAGATGGCAGCCCCCAGCCATGAGCAGGCTCGGTGCATGGGGATTAATTTCTGGTAATTCCCCCGTTCAAAGCTTCCTTATTGGCTGAGAGGCTGCCCCCCCCACCCTGTCGGGTACTAATGTTTCTTAACCTGACCCTTGTCGAGGAGCATGCTGAGACCGAAGATCATGCTCTGCCTTTGGCACCAGAAACACGTGTAGTTGACTGAACAAATGTGCCACACTGGACATTTATGATTGAAGTTAGATTGAAAATGCTACCCTATGGCAGGACTTTCTATGTACCCTATCAGGTAAATACTCCACACAAATTTCAAATTAAGTCATATTAAAAAAAATGTTTTAAAAAAAAACAGTGTTTTGGTTGTGCTATATTCGTAATGTTGCCCCTTGATGCATTCTGAGCATGTTCATTTGAGCTTTTACCTTGTTTTATTTGGGGCTAGGGAACTTTGGCCTCAACTAAGAAAAGTACAGGTTTCACTCCCAGGACATCAGTTCCTCTAGAGTCCTATAAGTGTAGAGTTTAAATAGCATTCACTGGCGCTTAAGTGCTTTAGAACCCTCAAGCATTTCTGTTTCTGACCCACGAAGATGATAGTTGAATAAGACTGGTTGAATAAGTTTGGTCAAACCCCAAACCACTCAATTTTTCAATCCATCCAGGCTTAGCCAAACATCTTGAACTTTTAAGAGATTCAGGTAATCAAATTGAGGTCGTCACCTGCACATGTTCATTTAAGGACCTTCTGGAAATACTCATCAGTCATTTGATACTTTCAGAGAGGTTGGAGGGTGATGCTTGCTGTTTTTTGGGAGCTGGAACATTTTTCTTTGAAAAGGGCTTTTAGGCACTGACTTTAGAAGTGACTTTTGGCAGCGCTGAATAGAATATTGTTATTTTTTAAAATATTTTTAAAAGAAGTTATCTATACTTCACAGAAATACAGGCAAGGCACGTCTTTGCATTTCACTTTGCCTGCCAGGCACATTATCAACTTGCATGCATATATTGTTTGCAGGTGGCAAGATTGAACGCACGATCACATACGAGAAGTCCTGCTACTTCCCACTGGCCTATCTGTGACCTCTGCATCAGTGATTGGTCACCACCATACTCCTTGCAGATCACCTTGTCAAACATGGAGTCCTACTGAGATTTAAGAACCAGCACCATTTGCACTTGACAGACATGGGTAAATTACAATACAATATCATTTGTATCATTTGCCGACAGATAAAGGACAGTACGTTACAGCCAATAGATGTAGTCACTTAAAAAGAGAACCTCCTCAGTAATCGTGTCTGCATTGTACTCATATTTGAATCCATTACAACTTGAAGTGAAGACCTATGTATTGTACTTATTTGAGGGATTAATACTGATTTGATATTAACCCAACGGGGTTCCCTGTGGTCCAGTTGACTTAACTTAGGGCTGTTGAAAGAAGAGACTAATTTGCCGGCTGGGTCAGTAAATAAGCTAAGTAGAGCATACCCCTGGCGTGCAGGAGTAGTCTAAAACATACAACACATAACACAAACGTAACATTAACAGTAACAGTGTTGTCAGAGCTAACTCTACTATAGCTTATAGAATGGTAACAAGCCACCTTACCAGTATTAAATGGGCCATGTACAAGGACGATCGTGACCCCAGGTTACAAGTGTCTATGGCTATTATTTATTTTACAATTATTATACCTTATTATTTTGATGGTTACACTTCATTCACGGTTTTGGGGAGCGGAGGCAATGTCAAACATCCCAAAATTGGGTCTCCTGATCTCTTGCACTTTATATGACCTTTTCGTAAGACGAAAAGTTTAGTGTATCCCTTATCCAGACATTCATCTCAGGGGCTTCTGGTTTTCTCCAAACGCATAAATATTCACTTTAAGTGACATGAATGCTGTGGTAAGCCAATGGAGTCTATGGCAATCAAGAGTTGTTATAACTGAGAAACCATGGAGAAGAGTGTCTCTGTCATGATACATGATGTGCAGGCCTGTGTTATCCTCAATAGCTCTCCGAACCTGGGACCAGAATGGGACTAACTTCTGGCATTTCTGTGATATGTGTGTTGGATCCCCTGTGAGTGCCACTCCAAGAGATGTCATTGTCCACTAGTCCAGTGGTAAACAGCTTGTTATGGGTCCAGTACCATTCATGGATAATCTTAAATTGGGTACATTTTAGCCTGGCTACCCTTAACCTCTTGTTGTGTGACGCTAAAATGTATTTCCAATGGGCCTCTGTGAAGGTGAAGTGCAAGTGCCTGTACGGTAGGCCCAAAAAACGATCGGAAAAAACAATAGAGGGAAGCAATAATGGTGTGCACAATATCTATCTATCTATCTATCTATCTATCTATCTATCTATCTATCTATCTATCTATCTATCTATCTATCTATATTTGTATATAGCGCTGAATCGCCCAAAGGCCTCAGAGCGCTCACAGGGATGGAAGAAACGAAATGGCAGGATATTGGTTTTCCAGGAAGTAGGCGGAGATAGTAGCAGGTTACTCTGTTCCCTCACCAAACAGCCAGGTTCTAAGCTGAATTTTGAACATGTTAATGGATCCACAATTTTTTAAGGAGAGAGGAATGGAGTTCCGAACCTTCGGGGCCCAGAATTAAAGCAGGTACTGCCAACACTTTTTAGAAGTTGACAGGGTTGGAATAGGTCATGATTATTTTTGGAACACAGGTTTCTCCTATTGGGAGCTTTCTTTATTTTGTCAGAGTGGTAGTTTGGCGTGGCACCAGCTAGACATAACACTGTGCCTTTAAATTGAATTCTTTGTCCAACTGGAAGCCAGTGAAGATTCCTCCTCTCAATTGAAAAGTTGGCGTGCCCATTTACCACCCTAACTGCTCCATTCTGGATAGTTGCATTTTTCTTACATTGGATTTCGAGAGCCCATTAATACACTATTGCAATAGTCCAGTTTAGAGTTTATTATAGCACCAGAAATTACAGCAAGATTGGGCTTGGATAGATATGGGCTAATTTGCCAGAGCAAATTGGAGAGAAAGGCACGTGTGGATTTGAGATATGAGACATGACCTTGATAGATGGGAATCCAAGATACCTAGCATTTTTACAGTTATATACCATGATATTGTTATTGTGGATTTTAAAGCTTTGATATTTATCCTCTAGTTTATTTTTTTGTCTCTGGGGAATGCCGACTATCATTAGTTCTGTTTTGACCTTAAGGGACAGCTAATTAGATGCCATCCATTTTTGTATGACGGAGAACACCTCTCTTACTCTATGTACATCCTTTTCATAGTCTCCTGACAGTATAAACACCAGCTGGGTGTCATTGGCATAGTTTGTAAACCTGATACCGAGGGTTAATAATAATAATAGCTTTGAGAAAATGTTAAAAAGTAGGGGCGATAAGCAGGACCCCTGCGGGACACCACATAGTAGCAGATTTTTTAGGGAAGTAAAGTCCCCCTTCACAAATGCCACCAATCTGGGGCCCAGGAAGGATTTAAACCAGTCTACTGCGGCATGAGAGCATCTACCGAATGTTATGAGTCTTTCGGCAAGGAGCTCATGATTGATCAAGTCAAATGCTGAGGAGAGGTCTAGCAAGATGAGTAGGGCTGGGTTTCCTTTTTCGATGATGGAAGCAATATTAGTCTGGAGATCTAAAAAAGCTGTCTCAGTGCCATGATCGGCACAAAAGCCAGATTGTTCATCCGCAGGAATGTTTTTTTTTTCTACGAATTGCTGATATTGTTAGTATACAATCTTATCTATTATCTTCAATAAAAACGGTATGTCAGTGATGGGTCTAAAATTTCCAGGCACTGAGGGATCAAGATTCTCTTTTTTTATGAGCGGTGTAATCCATGCCTCCTTAATGTTACTTGGGACGTAAGATTCATTGAAGGATTGATTCACAAAGTGGACCTAGGGTGCCAGAGTCTCAGCAAAGTTCTTGTAGAGCTTGGCCGGAAAGACATTTCCCTTACATTAAGAGGGCTTCAGTTTGTGAAAGATTTCAAGAACCTCCAATTCCGATAACCTTTCAAAGGTGAAGGCTTCAGGAGGAATTTGGGCATGATGAACTGCCGGCTCTGGTGTCAAAGTGTTATTAGTAAGGGTCTTTAGTTGTTCTCTGATGGCCTGTTGGTGTTTTTTAGTTTTACTATTGAAGCCATCATGAATTGTTTGACACCAAACATTGCATTCTTGTTCCTGGATACTTAATGGGGCATTATTTAATTCCTGTAAGATGGTAAATATTTCTTTGGAGTGGGATTTTGCTTGATGAAGTCTTTCATTGAAATGTTTGGCTTTGACATTGAAGATTATTCCTTTATAGAGTTTAACAGCCTTTGTGTAGCTCCCCATTGTTTCTACTGACTGAGCTTTTCTCCACAGTTGTTCTGCTTTTTGTTTGGATCGTCTAGCAGCCAGAATATCCTCTGAGAACCATTTATTTTGGTTTGTAGATTTATTTAATTTGGCTTGTTTAAGAGGGGCTAGCGTATCAAACGCAGAGTTGTTGGCCGTCCTAAATAAATGGGTAAACTCATCAAGGGAGGAGTGCTTCTGTAGTGAGGGAAGAATTGGCACTACTAGCTCCTTGAATGCAGCTGGGTCAAATTATTTTGATTACGCCCGGTCTTAAGAGGTTTGTTCTTATTTGACAAAGATATCTGTGGTAACTGAGTCAAGCATTCAAAGTTAACAAGATAGTGATCTAACCAGCTGCATTCAACTATAGAAGAGATTTATATTTCCTGGTTTTTAGTCACAATCCAGTCCAATGTGTTACTGCCATTGTGGGTTGCATTTTCAACCTGTTGTTGGAACCCGATGGACTCTAAGGACATTCTTAGATCCTTGGATTCTTCGTCTATAAGGTTATTATACCAGTGATTGAGGTCACCAAGGATAACAAAATGTGTGGTGTCCTTGGATAGGTTACCTATAGAAGCCAATAATTATTCCTCAAACAAGAGGGTCGTTTTTGGGGGACGATGTGCTAGCACAAGAATTCTAATTAAAAGTGGAGATTTTGCAGCAGGAAGACAGCTCTTCCAGCAGAAAGCAGCAATCTAACGTGGCCAGGAGGGTCAATCAGCTCCTTAAAACTGAAAACTCTCTTGGACTATTACATTGAACTACAGAATTTAAAGACAAAAAGTACAAAATTGAAATACATTACAAATATTAAGTACATGTTCATCCTGCATTCCCTATTGGCTCACACATATACAAAAAATGAAATGCAATACACAGTAGCACTCTCCATTGGTTAGTATATTACCCGTGACAATCCTAAGTTCAGCCCCCTACGAATGACCTAATTGTGCAGTCAGCAGAATATACTCCATCCTAATTGGCTAAAGTTATACATGTAACATTTTCTAAAATGGCATACCCTCATTGATCAGAACAAATTCATGTAACTTCTGAGGTTCAGTCCCAACGAAACAGCCAAATCATGTAGCGACTGCGAACAATGAAGTCAGCAAATTAGACACTGTCATATCCTCTCTCATGTGCTCAACCAATTTGGCAATCCAGACAGTTCTCAGGCCTTATGACATTTGACTCTGCAACACTATTTGCAATTCCTGTTTTTAAACATTTTGCAATCCCTGACTCACATCTTTCTGGCTATGTCTTGGGAATCAAGTGGCTTCATAAATAAAATAACTAAGGCTCCACTCCTTGGAAATTAATGTCTCATATTTATTTGTACTACCAAGCCATTCTATTGCAGACCCAACACTCCATAATGGGCAGTAGAATCACAATCTAGTATGACCTTTTAACAATGTTTCCACTCCAGGCTTTGTTCACACCAAAATATGTCCTTCACAACTATTGTACTTATCTAACATCAAGAACACAAACTCTTATTCTACTTTTCATTCAAACCTCCTGAGAACAGCTAGGCCCTACAGCAATAACTAATATGTGTGCTGCACCTTACCGATCCTCCAAGAACCTTGGCATGGTGTACACTAGATGCAGTAAGCAGGAATAAAGTGGAATTAAATGGAAGGCAGAGGCTCAATTCTACAATTCCAACGGGGCCTAGTTCAAAATGGCAGCACTCTGGCTGATGCAGCAAGGTTACGTTATGCTAATGAAAACTGGTTATAATATCTTTTGCTGCTCATCATACCACTACCTACTTGGTAGAATAGCGCTCTCTAGAATGTGGCAAAACTAAATCCAATTCGAAAATGGCCGGATATGCTACGACAAATGAACGAAACACGAACACTAAAAATGACCAAATCTTCATGCTAATAGAATTTCTGCAGTTTGCACTTCCCTACACGTTTCTGGTGTCACACCTTGTTGCAGGCTCGTCTTGCTCCCCTATGACACCTCAGGCACTTCAACCACTCAGACACAAATAATACACAGCAGACCAAATTTAGAGAGAACGGGCTGTAATGCAAACATAGCAGTGCACAGGAGGGCTGCTTACTGCTCTAGCCTCCCAGGCCTGACTCAAACTTAAACACACATGCAGTGGCAAAATCCATTCTCCACCCATAGAACAGCAAATATAATGCATGGATGAAAACAAACAGGTCAATTTTGGAGAAGCAGTATAGCTTGCAGTTGTAAAATGCACTGTCATATCTGCGAGGCAGCCGCTGGCTTTGGGGATTTGAGCCAGCAGTGTCATCAGCTCTGTACTTCTCAAGAGGGGTCTGAACTGGCCTGGGCAACCTGAGGCATCATGCATTCCTCAGCTCAGCTATGTTTTGCGACTTTACTTGACATCAGTGTTCAGCTGTCGGCCAGTCTGTAGGCCAATCTCATTACATCCAACGTGCCTCAAAGAAACAACCAAAAGAAAATGCAGTATCAGAGTTGGTAACACACCCTATTTCTTTTCTCTTATCTTGTTATCTATTAACCACTATAATCGCTGTCCAAATCCTTGCACTACTTCTACATAAAACACATTGCAATAAAACTAGTCTGATTGATACATACTTAATAAGGAAGCAATACAATTAAAAATATTATCAAAACAAGACAAACAATTTATGACCAAATGCATCCAAAGTCATTCACTCACTGCTCACTCACTGCTCTGCACAATCACCCCCACTATCATCATCAGCCATTATGTAGGGTGCACCTAAAACCAACAAAATATTCATAACTACATGTCCCTCCATTTCTAGCTCTGAGCATCCCTGTCACTCTAAAATCCAGTACCACCTCCTTTGCATGTCTTGTATGTGCATGTGCACTGTCCAAGTCAATTCTTCTCTTACTTTCCAGTATATAATCAGCCTCTACTCCCTAGGTGCACCCACAGTCAGGGTCAGCAACAACTTGTTAATTCTTGTCATATTTCTCAGAAAAATCTTGCATGGTGAATAACTGGTCTCTGACTGCTCTCTCACTCGTAGGCCATGGAGAACAATTGACAGCCAGTCTTGCCACTGTGTGCCTTTCACATGTATCTAAATGAACAGCTCCTTATTTGGCTCCTCTTTGTGTTTCTTCTTCCAACAAGGCACACGATTGTTCACGTGCTCCTGCCAGCCCGCTTTTGCCATGGACCACCTGGCCATCTCTGTCAGGCACTGATACCCACTGTCTTGCTCTTTCTCTGCATTGATATGATTTGCTTTTTTAAAGCACTCACACAGTATGGCGGCATTGAGGCACTGTTACAGGAATATGTCTTAGTTGCGTATTTATAATACGCTTAATACCCAGAGTTTTTTAAACACGGGCCCCGGGGATCGAACCTGTGCTGTTTCGTGTCATCTTGCTTCCAAGGCGAGCACGCTGCCACTGAGCTATCCTCCCGGGCATTGATATAATGCTTCAATTGTTCATCCTCCCCTTTTCGGTCCACCAGGAGCCGCTCAGAATTCCTTTGACCTTCCATCTTGCCCCTCTGTAGGATAATCTTTGTCACTTCAAGCTGTCGGTCCTTGCCCACATGCCACTCTTTATCTTCTATGGATGCCATTGGTAGTGGATGTAGGTCATTATCAAGTGTTGTGGGCTACTGTCTTTCAGATGGAGTTATCTTCTTTCTTCTCAGAGCCAACACCACCCATTGTAATTCACCATATAGTGCTCTTTTCCCCTGAAACACAATGGAGTCTTGCTGCCACTGACCACCTTCTTTATATGCAGGCCTATCAATGTGCTTTTCTGTTGCACATGCCCTGAAAATGACCTGTTGTATTTTGACAGTCTCTGACATGCATTCATGTACTTCACTTGACATAGACCCTTCCGCTGGAATTTTGTTCACTGCTCCGTATAAGGTCCACACTGCACAGTCACCCGTCCTTCCGAAATCCAGTTTATTTCTTGTCCTTCTGTCCAGGTATGTCTCCCCCATGCTGTCAGGACTATGCTTTGTGTGTCAGAATGTGGGTGGTACTCTTAATAGTGGCCATCAACACAGTTATTTGGAGTACCTGTAACCTGCCTCTCCCTCCCTGCAGGCACCTATTTGCCAAATCTGTCATTGCACCCTTTTTTTCCAGAATGCCGTCCCACCCCTCTGTTGCACACAATTGCCTGCCCTGGTACCCAGCCAGCCTGTGTCTCCTCCCTTTTCCTCATGCTCCCCTTTCTCAGAAATACATAGAACATACGGACAGTGATCTGTGTCATCCAACCCAATCCACACGGTTGTTGGTATTAGCACCTCACAATCCTGCCCCTATGTGTGTTCTCCCTCCACCCACTCTTTTCAATCCCTCACCAAACTGCTTTTCTCACTGACAGCCCCGCACCATCAGATGCATTCAGAATATAAACCCACCTCTGGGTGGAACTTAAATTTTCCTTTACATCCATCCTCCCTTCCAGCGCCACAATTATGTTGTCTGGCAGCAGCCGCCATGTGGTGGTTATCATGAATGTATGAGTAAGCATGTCTGCAAAATCCACGGGGCTCTGATCCCTCCCTATCTTCATCACCTTTGTGCTATGTGCTTCACTTGTAGTTCAGCACTATCTCCCCATCCCTTCCCTGCGGTACCCTTTGTAACTGCTGTTCTTGGGCAGCCCCCAACTCCCTATTCTTTTGTACCGACTGAGGGACCACATCCCGATTGTCCACCATGCTCCTTAACCCTCAACCATGATTTATATGACCGGTCTGCCATCCTCCTCCCGCCTGGTCAGTGGATCAGTGTCTGCCATATTGTCACTGTAATCTGTAACTGGTATTGGCCCTAATGTATATTAATTTAGGCTCCCAACCTCCCACTCCTACCTTGTGCCCTTTACAGCATTGACCCTCCACTACCAGTGTTCTGACTGTATCAAAGGTGCCCAAGAATGCTCTGACCCGAATGCAGTCCTGTAGTTGCCCTTAGAACCCTGTACTGTACCACTGCAGCACTCTGAGGCATGGTCTCAGAATTTTTCCTAGAGTTTCATGCACATCAGGAAGGGGGGCTCCTGGGAATCGGCACCAATATGTTAAAGGCTTGTCCTGCTCTCCCACGTCACCTCAGGCACTTCAGAAAGTCGGACACAAATAATACACAGGAAACCAAATGTAGAGAGAAATGGGCTGTACTGCAACACATCGGTGTATGGGAGGGCTGCTTACTGCTCTACCCTGCCAGGCCTGACTCATCCTTATATACAGTCGGAGTGGCTAAATCCATTCTCCACCCATAATTCAGCACATATTATGAATGTATGATAAAAAATAGGTCCATTTTGGAGAAGCAGTATAGCCTACAGTTGTGAAAAGAACTGTCATATCTGTGAGGCTGCTTCTGGCAGCCTCTGGCATTGAGGATGTGAGCCAGCAGCGTTGTCAGCTTTGTACTTCTCAGGGGGGGCCTGAGCTAGCCTGAGCAGCATTCTACATCATGCATTCCACAGCTCAGCTCTGCTTTGCGACTTCTCTTGGCACAGGTTTTCAGCTGTAGGGCAGTCTGTAGGCCAGTCTCATTGAATCCAATGTGCCTCAAAGAAACCAAACGAACATGCAGAATCAGAGTTGGTAACACACCTGCATCTCAGCATGCCCTTCCCATTTGCTGTGGAGTCCTACCTTGATTTGGTCAAGAATAAATGCCCTAAATACCAGTGAATACCATGCTGACAGTTTGATGGGATTCTCTGCATGCCTCACTAGTCCTAGAGCCACCGAGGATGACTTTAAGGAGGGTATCCATGACTGCTTGCACTCTAGTTATACTGTATAATTGGATATATGTTCAATTTTTTATCTCCAGGGATTTTGTAGCATGAGACTGTGGGCCTCATCAGGGGTTAGGCGGAGAGGTAAAAATGTGGCTGTAATGCTATTAGCACTGAATTACTGCTCTGCCAAATCCCGAGTTTGGGCAGAAAGTATCAGATTTATCTGCAGCTTTGAGCCAGAGTTCAATCTTGCCATTTTCTGCCCATTTGCAGCACCAATATCACAGGCTATGAGCGCTAGGGGTAATAGCGCTGATACTGCCCCATAGAGTCCTATTGATTCTTAAAAAAATGGGGAGTACAACTCAAGATCTGGCACTAGTGGCACCAGGCAAAGATTTGGTAATGCTATTTGCGCTGGTGGTATCCTGGCATATTTACTGCCGGGATACCACCAAACCTCTAATGAAGCCCTATGTCATTGAAACGGAGTACTTTAGCATCATCAGAAATGATGTGTTTTAGTTGTTTGTATCCTAGGTTACCCCACATAGACCAATAGATAGAGACATCCACTATATTCACTGAGTCATTATGCAAAATTATGCATTCTTTGTGTAGACATTGGTGTAATTTTGCGATTTTGTAACACTTTTTCCTTGGTGTGTGAGCTGGTCTACAATGAAATGGTATCATTTCTATAGGGACAAAGAGGAATTTATTAATCTGATTAATCGTTTGACTGATTTTTGTCATGAGAAGGATATTTTCCTACTTTTTACATATTTTGGGCGTGTTTGCTCTGCTATTGCTAGGTTTATGGTTTGCGGGTTTTTTTCTCTCTTCTAAATCCTTTTTCTGCCCCAAATAATTAAGGATGCACATGAACAATGTATAATATGTCTATTGTACTTATTTCCTTTGGCACACTCTCTTAATGTTTCTGATTAGACTGTTCGTAATAAGTGTGTTTTTGTAAATATTTTACACTACTGATTTCACACATTTAACAATGATGTTGAGTAATTAGAGGGGATATACCTTTAAGGAACTGACTAATAAAAACCAGTTCCCATGACAACCAAATACCAAACATTCTTAGCAATTAACTTACTTACGGTATACTTCTGAGTTGATGCTAAACCAACAATGTGGACAACATTGCAACAATATTTATTTATATATATTTTTATGTGTACCACGGCAAAAGATGGGAACACTTAATACGAGCAGGTTTTTCAGGTTAAAACTTATGCGCGAGTCGCTGGGCTACCGGGCTGTGTGACGCTTAGCATTGCGTCACCATGGGAACCATTTATATGGTCCCAAGATGGCGCCCGCTTCCTCTGTTCGAAGCCAACGCGAATGACTACGGGTGTTTCCCAAAGTAAGTGCTGACTAATGTTCTCACGCACTGGCGCTTTACGTTTCCCTCTAATTGGGATTTCCATACTAGATGGTGATATATCCCGTGGGTTAGACGGACCCATATGGGTACGATTACAATGCGATCCTAAACTGTTTACTATTTAAGTAAGGACGCAATCTTAAGTCTGCACAGTAGCACTGTTCTTATCCAGATGGTCAGATGGATATATACGGGCATGTTAATAATACGTTTTCAAACTTTTTGCTACTAAGTAAGGATGGAATTCTAAGGTGGCGGATCAGTATTGCTTTTTAACAACATGGGGCTTTCTATTTTTGGCATAATCTAGCAGCACGTGACATTAAATAAGTGGGATATGTGCACTATAATGAGATGTAAACCATAACACTAGATCTAAATAATATTTTTTCTCTGCATCGATTTTTGGATATCAGAACACTCTTAACTGGAATTTGGCCCATCAAACTACTACCACATACAAGGAATTAATGATCCCTGGTATGGGTAAGTCGTGATAATTATTACTGACACCCATTTGCATACATGTTTAAAGTCTGAGACATATCGAGACTAATTCCTTATTTGTTTTCTTGTCTCTGTATGTTTGTTTGTCTCCCTTTTTTCCCACCCCCCATTTTACTTTTCAATTGTATGAATTATTGGTTACTCTATTTCATGTATAATGATGCACCTTGGGATCATTTTTCATTTTTCTTTTTTTTTTTTTGTGGGACTATGATGTGCCTTGATTTCTCACGGGGGTTTCTCCGTGGAATCTGTATGTTCTAATACATGATTTTCTTGTAATTACTCTGATGAACTGGCATCTATATAACGGGTCACCGAACTTGCTTTATACCCATGTATATATATATATATATAATGTGTATTTTTTTGTAATTTTCTGTATTTGCCTTGATTTATTTATTTTTTCATCATTTTCAGCATGACCATACTAGCCCTGATTTGATAAAGGCCAGGAAAGGCCGAAACACGTGTAATCGTAATAAGGGCAATAATCTAAGATTGGATGCTTAATATTAGATGAAATTAAAACAAACCGTTCTTGAACCAAAGAGTGCGCAAAGTCCTGGGTCTTTTTGTATGCTTCGGCATTTCTGTTACTACAAGTTTAAGACAGGTTTTCCTTGGCTTACCGTCAACCCAGTGACCTGCGACGATACATTGCATATGAGGAAATAAGGGGTTATTCCTGTCCCCAGACTATACATTTGGTTACTGATATTGAAGCTGGAATCAGAGGGAGATTGATGTCGCCCGACAGACCAACTGTAAAACTAAGCCGATCCTACTTTCTGAACTACAGTATAGGGTGCTCTGTATTTCAGAGAGGTTTAATGTAGATGCTAAAGGCAGACTTATAAGTGGCTCAGAGGGGAGTTTGTTCTGCTTATCACTGATAGATCCATGAGTTGAGCAGTGGTGAACTTACTGTGGAGTCTCAATCACCCTGCCCTTTCTTCTGCTTGTGGTTTTACACTACTGATTCTCAGATTTGTGTTGCCTCAGTTAAATTTAGAGATTTATGTTCTGAATGTGGACCACCACATCTTATTCGGAAGAAGAAGTAGCATCGTAAAAATATATAATAATTCATGTATAATCATCATTTTAACGCACTTAAATGTCAACCATTTGTGAAGATAGGTTGTGATTTTCTTTAAGGTTGTTTTCTAGCATGTAGTTATTTTTCTGCTAATTCTTAGGCCAGGATATGTAAGCCCCCCCTCCCACACATTTGAAGTTGTAATCTGCCAGATGCATATGTGATGATACTCTGTCAGTGGTAAAGCCCTGCATTTGTACCAGCCCATGTTTTACCCAGAATAACTCGAGAACGTATTAATTAGGGAAGTAAGTCATTTAACGGAGGATGGTATTGTCTGCTCAACGCAGTGGCTTTATCTCTCCTACCAGTGTGGGAATCCCCATGATGCCCTTCTCGTTCTTTATTGCCATGGCTTAGGGCTCTATTGCAATAACGAACAACAGAAGGGAGAGGGGGCACCCACGTCTAGCACCCTGCCAGATAGAGAATGAGTCTGAGGTGAACCCATTACAGGTTACCCATGCTGTCGGGATTGAGTACAACTGTCAGGATTGTGTGGGATGGGGGCTTCACTTTATCAATGAAAACCCTCCCTAGCCTGAATGTATCCATGGCATTCCAGAGGGAAGAACACTTGGCTCAATTAAATGCCTTCTAGGCATATATTGACAGGCAAAACTCAGAATAAGTGGTATTACTCTCCTGCTATATCATGTGGAGTAGTATCCAAACATTATCTTTAGCTTGCCTCCCTTGCCTCAGCCTGTTTTTGCAGCCTTTTCCCGCCGTATCATGTAGAGTAGTAGCCACATTGTATCTGTATCTTGCCTACCTGCCTAGGCCTATTTGTTCAAAGTGGATCAATCAGAGAAAGGATCACTTTCCCTAACCACCGGGCTAGCACTTTGGCAGTATCTTCATGTCAGGGTTAAGTATAAAGATGGGTCTGTAATTTGCAAAGCTGAGTCGTCCTTGCCTGGTTTGGGAATGACTGATATAAGTTCTTGATTGAGTGCAATTGGGAGAGGTTGGCCCTCACCTAATTCCCGAAATAGTGAATGCAGGATGGGGGAGATCATGAGCGCACAGATTTTGGAAAATTCAAGCAGACAACAGTCTGACCTAGGACATATAGCCTTCCGAATCTGCTTGTCTGAAATGCCAGGCCCCAAACGTGCTGTCTCCTCCTCTGTCAGCTTTTGGAGATTCAATCAGTTCAGAAAATTATTTTGGAGATGAGCTATTAGAACCTGGGTTGCTGATCTAACACTATTAAGGAGATATAGTATATCCAGAATTCCCAATGAACACTAACCTGCATAATCAGTAAGGCAAATATGCTGGTCTTTCTCCTGCAAGGCCACTGATGTTCTTCACAAAAAAGAAAGATTTATCTGTAATAAAGACGAATATAATATATATATATATATATATATATATATATATATATATATATATATATATATATATATATATATATATATATATATTTAAAAGGACACTCACCATTCCAGTGTTCATTCAAGAAACAAAGAGCAGAGTGCTAGTCCTTCTCATACTCATTCTAGACAGTTCTGATCTATGAAAGTCTCGTCAAAGCAGGTTCTTCTGTGTTCATCCAAAACCATCAAGCACCACATTGGCACCATTGCTCCAGCCTTGGCCGACTTTTGCAACCACTCTTTTGCCACTAGAACCTTCCATCCCCGCTGAAGCACTCTCTTGTGCACCCTCTTCGTAAGAAACCCTCTCTGGCTCTCTGGCTAACTATCGGCCAGTCTCCATTACTCCTTTCCTGGACAAACTCTTGGAAAATGTGGCCATCTCACAGCTTAATCTTCACCCTGAATCTGTTGGTTGTCTCCATGACCATCAGTCTGGCTTCAGAGCAGCAAGAAGTATGGAAAATGTTCTCCTGAAAGTCCATGAAGACCTGCTATTTAACCTTGATGCCAACCACCCTTCTATCCTCATCTTACTTGATCTCTCTTTTGCTTTTGACATGGTCAACCATGCCATTCTGCTCCATGATAACCTGGGTATCTGGCCCTCCCATGTCCAACTTGGGTCCTTCCTCTCCTCAATCTCTCGCCCTACCTGTGGTGTTCCCCAGGGGTCTAACCTTTCTCCCTTGCTGTTCAACCAATACCTGGCACCTCTCGCCCACCGCATTGCTGCTCTCTGCTTTAAATATCAGTACAATGCGAATGACACTCAGCTCGCTTTCAGGCTCCCCTCAGCCGCCTCTTCTCCGTCTCTCATCCCAGATTGTCGGTCTGCAATCCAGGAGTGGGGTTGCCACCAATGATCTCTGCCTTAATGCTAGTAAGACAGAGATCTTCCTTTTAGGCAGAATCATATGCAGTACCCTTTGGAAACACCACACACAATTAAGACTAAAAGTGCAAGTACAAATTCACCTTTGGTACAAGCCTGTACTACGCAGTAAAGCGGTAGTGATGTCTGAGCAGCCAGACTTATCTCAATAGAAAAGTGAGCAGTATCAATAGTTACACAAAGGACAACAATTGCTATGGTTCAAACAAACAGTGACTCAAGGTTTCTGAGTAAAAGAATGTACATGTATTTACACATCAGTTGTAAAACAATTCACTAAGTAAAGCAGCAGAAAATCACACTCTCAATATACTACACAACACCTGATGAATTCTGGACAAGTTAAGCTCAAAATGAAGTGTGAGCAAAATGGCACTCCAGCAATTTAGAAGGGAGGGAAAGACAAGGTTATACATAATTAAGCAGCACCAACAAGTAAGTAGGCAGGGCAATCTAGAAAAGGCTTTCTATAATGAGGATTCAAATCAATAGACATGGGTCAATGTTAATGGTTCAGTGTTTTTGCAGAGGATCACACAGTTCAGAGTAGTTTGCGGTTAAGTCTTTGCCAAGAGTTTGAAACGAAGTTTGTCGGAACAAAAGTTACTTAAAAGAGTAGAGAAGGACAAGCCCTCGGATTGGCGAAAGATTTCAAACACTTTCACTGCGGTAGGACGGAACGAACAACCGGGTTTGAACAGTACCTTAAATAAAGAAGTAGGCTGTAGCTGAGGCAGAAGTTCCTGGCAGATCCTGCAAGTCACAGTTCCTGAAGCGACTGTCGGACTGACACGAAATAGGAAGACTGGAGGGTCCTGCACTGCCCAGGGAAGAAACCAGCAGCAGAGCAAAGCAACAAATGAGAGGTGCGCTCCTTAAAACCCAAACAGGGTCCAGTCCTCCTGGCTATCCGGTTCACTGCAGCTGTCCACAGCAAATTCGACCAGGGGAGGGAGGCCTCGTTTGGTGTTTGGCGAACTGGTTGGTCCCACCAGATCAAGGGAAGAAGATTCCTTGCAGATCTTTTCTGTCATCAAAGTTTGGAGATTTGGAACCCGCAGTAGGGCTTCACCGGGAGGTTTAGTCTTGGTAGTGGTTCTCTTCTTTCAGCTTCTCTTCGGTTCTCTCGATCTAGTGGCGACTCTGCCTTCCTAATCCCAGAGACCTGCTTTTTATGCAGTTTTCCCCCCATTCACACAGCCTGGCTGTCAATCACACGGCAGGGTGGCTGTCCTGGCAGGACAGTCACTACAGCCAATCATACAGAGTGCAACATGGGTCTCCAAGGAGACCCAGTGTAGGGAGTCTCAAACCCCTCCATCACATCCTGTCCCCCTCAGACATTCAGGCGCCTAAGGAGGGCTTCTGTGCAGAAGCCCGGCACAGGACGGTGAACAAAGCAACCAAACCTGGTTTGGCGCACAGAGTAAATCATGAGAAAGACCTTTACAAAAAGAAATGGTGAATAAACCCAGCCGGAACCAAATAAAAGTAAATGGGGTCCAGTGGATATAAGTTCAAGGCTACTAACTTAGCCTAAAACAGTACCAAGGCTATTTACATAAACCGCGGTAGGAAAAATATGGTAGATACCACTGCCACAAGCCAAATCTTAAAGGGGAACTAAATAATGTTCCATGAGAGACACACAAAAAGGGATAACTATTAACCCTTTCCAGTACTCTATGTAAAATAGGTTGTACTGCGTCTGTGAATTTAAAAAGAATAATAAAGTCAATGGCAACTTTACATGTTCTGGAAGACAGTAGTCAGTCCAAGAAAATGGAGTTTAAAGTGGGAAGTCTGAAAAAGACAACCCTGTGTCACTGCACTAAAGGTGCTGTGTGACACATAGTAAAAAGATGATGCCTATGGAGTAGGTGAGGCTCCACAGGCTATGAACACAAACATGTTAAACACAAACAGCAAAACACATGTAAGGGTGGGAAAAAAGGCTCACACTCTTACCAGGTGAACAAAATAAATCCTAGAAATCCAGCAAAGCTGCTGAGGGACTCAGTAGGTAAGGGAAATTCGCCATTCTGGAGAATTCTCCGTAACACCTCCTCATCAGCCCACCTGCACCTTCCTTTCCTGTTACTCTCTGGCCAACCAAGCTGGCCCTCTTCCTGCTCCCACTTGTGAGGCCAAGAACCTCAGGGTCATTTTTGACTCCACACTCTCCTTCACTCCTCACATCTCTGATGTCTCTAGGAAGTCCAACTCCTCAGAGGTATTCTTCCTTTCCTCACCTTCCCACCGAAGCTCACTGTATCCAGATCTCTGGTTCTCTTTCTCTCTAGGAAGGAGTACTGCAAAAGCCTTTTTCTAAATCTGCCTGCCTCTATTCTCAATCCTCTACGACTCATGCAGAACATGACTGCAAGGCTTGTCCTTGGCCTCAGTCCCAGGGATCATATCTCTCCAGCCCTGAAATCTCTCCTTTGGCTCGCAGTGGCAGCAAGGATCAAGTTCAAGATCCTCTGCAATGTACACAAGGCATTCTGGGGCCTGGGACTGCAATACCTCGAACTCTCTCTTCAGAAATATCTTCCTACTCAAGCTCTTTGCTCTTCCACCTCCAACTCCTTGATGGTCAGTCACTTCTCCAAACAACAAGTTAGGGGCAGATCTCTTTCTTCGGCTGGCTCCTTCGTCTGGAACAGCCTCCCTGACTCTCAGAAACTTGAGCAGAACCATCTCTGGCTCCTTCCTCTTTGCTTCTGCATTGTCTCTTCCTCTCCCTGCGGATCTCCTGTCTGATACTGCACTGGTCACCTGGTTACCCTCTGAACTCATGCCCAGGTCACTGCCCACCCAATTGCACACCCAAACCGCCCCTTGGCATCCATGGCACTTGTGGTCTGCATCTGTAACCCTTCCTGCACTGATTAGACACTTGCTCCCTGCACTTTTGTCACTCGCACTTGCCGTCTGTTGGCCACACTACTTGTTGTTTCGATCCCATGTACTGCACTTACCCATCCCCAACCCCCAGCACTTTTCCCCTTCACTCTCCCCTGCACGTGTGTGATCTCAATGTCACTAGGACTAATAAGATTGTTATTCTGTCCTGCCTATGTTTCCCCTCCCTTGTCTCGTCACGTCTTGAAATACTTGTGTGTAGGAGCATTATAAATGCTTTATCATATCATATCATATCCAACAAAACATCTGTTTTTGTTTTTTTTTAAATATAGGGCTATGCATTTGAACAACTAGACCAATAGTTGTAGTTACGGAATGGTAGTTAGGGGTTGCCATATTGAAATATCTGTGATGCTAATCGCGTCATTGGTAACTCAGTAATCAACTGTAAATACAGCTTAACCATTGAACATCCACATTGATGATCAATTCGCAAAAAACAAATGTAACATAAATTGCATATTCGATGCATCAAAAGTAATACATTAAAGCAATATAAAAGTGGCCAATATCTATGTCACAAAAAATCCCAGCTAAGTTAAATAATTACGCTCAATTCCAGTTTCAGAATGTAATATTACAGGGAGCTCATTCGCAGTTATGTGGCGACATTACAAGTTTGTTGGAAAATTCCCAGTGGTTCCGTGATGAAGGTGGCACCGTTTCCGTCATCTGCAATCTTTGAATCACTGGCCCATCCCAAATGCACTAGCACGCGCATTCCGGCATGATGGAAACGGTGTCACCGTGACCACAGAATCACAGGGAATAGCCCCTGTACACGTAGTCAACCACATCAGAAACACTTGTGATGGAAACACCGTCACCAGAAACAATGTCATCGCAGGAACTAGAAGTTCAGTGGTGGATATTTTGGAAAACACAATCCATATAAAATCCACCATTTCCTGTTGCCATCCGGATCCTGAAACACTGGCAACAGGCCAGGAGGAGGAAAATCCCAGTTGCCCAAGTCTGCATGCAGAATCCATGATTTACAGAGCCTGAACGCACCACGCACCTTGTTCACTGACATAATAGTAGACAATGCCGGGGAGCTCTTTTCAGCTGACTGCAGGTGCACCAGCAAGAAACGCAAGGGCGCCATATGGGAGGAGGTGGCAGTAAAGGTGTTGGCTGAGGGCCACATCCGCCGCAGTGCATGTGACTGCCACAAGCGGTGCAACGACATCAGCCTCCGAGTGCGAAACTTGCTGGCTATGCACAGGAGGGAATGCATGGCGACATGCAGCATAACAACGTCACCCATAAAGCTCATGCCCTGGGTTGATAGATGCAGCACTGTGCTGCATCTGGAAGGAATAGAGGGAGTCGGGTTGGCAGGGGCTGGTGCTGGTGCTGGAGCAAAAGCAGAGGGCGGTGAGTCCAAGGTGCATTAACAGGAATGTAACAGATTGCATGACAATGTAACACACACCACACAGAGACATGTCCAACTGCACATCAACAGAACATTGCCAATCCTGTCCCACATCCATACTTGGTGGCCAAGTGTGCAAAGGCACATATCCCACCACACACAGAAACACACAACTCAGCACATGTGGACTGGCCATGCACTGATAATGAACGCAGAAGACCAACACATGTTCCATGAACCCCCTTCACCACCCGGGATCATGCATGCACCGCAGCTAATGACACACTGCCCACCCGCATACCCACCCACTCACATCCACCCCACCCCCTCCATGCATGACTGCCTTACTGCACATCACGTGACATTTAGTGCTGACCATTGCCTATCCTGATTCATGCAAGATGGGGAAGGCCCCCATTCTGATGGCAGTGTCCTGCCAACTACATTTCCCTGGACATCCTCCATGTGCCACCAACCCAGCACCCACAGGCAAACTCCCCCACCCCGCTGACCACCCTAGTGCACATACCCATGGAGCTTTGGCTTGCACTGTGCATGGAGACATCAACAGCCCACCCTCATTCAACCTCTCACCTCTCCCCTCATGAACATCCTGATAAATCATCCTGTCATTCAAATTTGATACTCAGCCCTGTGACTGCTCTACTCCCGGACTGGGAAGTGTGCACCGGATCCCTGTGATGACAAGTCCCACACCTTGATCACTGGCCCCACACTCTAAGACATCTGTGGCCCACCCCCCAAGGGTCACACTGAGATGTGGGCATCGAAACCCCATCCCCACAAGCGCACTACTTGGGCACCTGCCCATGAACACCCTGGCCTGAACAAGGCAGGGACTTGCCCACCTCATCACCCGTAGACTACTGCCATCCCTCTAACCCCATTGCTGCCATTACAATGTGAACAGTGCTTTGTGATCCCCCCTCCACTACGCCCAGTCCCATACTTGTATCCACAGCCTGCCCTCCAGAGCCTGGAAGCATGCCATGCACTTGCATACTGAGAATGACACAAGTCCCCGTATGGCAGCAACAGTTCAATACACTGCCCATGCCCAACAACATCCAAATGGTGGTGACCCATCACACCTCAAATATGCCCCATACCACATATGAATGCATGAACTGTAGGCCTCAAGCCCAGCCATTGAATGTTACACCAACTGATCAGCATGTTGCAAGGGTATTGGGCACCACATACTCCACTGACTGCATGCCCTTCTCTCCCCACAAACAGCAAATAGCTTGTTTGGTATCCTGTACCATTTATGTAGTATATTATATTGAACAAATGATAATTTCATTTCTCTTATTCCACCTTTTTGGCTGTGCATGATCTGAACCATTACATGTATACCCATTTGGTTTCAATTGCCTTACACATTGTGTCATGATAGATTCCGACTCTGAGAAGAGAGTAACAAAAAGATGCACTTTTATTGGTTGCAGACCACTATAAAATCGACTTGGCTAAAGGGGAGCTTTTTAACTTGAATTATCTTTATTGACCCCTTTATACAGTGTTTCAAATGCAAATATTTCCTGAAATCCTTTGTTTGCAAGTGAAAACAAATCAATTGTGAAATGGATAATTTTATCATTTGGTACAATATTTTAGATATATTCAAAATCTTTTGTATTCCAATCATCACACCAATAGGTTGTCCATCAATTTTCTATTTCACATTTTCCGATAGCAAGTATTGTCATGTACTTGTGAATCTATACCTAAAAGTGAATGGGTCTTTTTCCAGCTAAATTGATTGCAGATAAGAATATGGTTTGCAGAATTGGAACAGGCTATATTATAAATTGACATCAAATTGACAATGAAATCATAAAAGACTTTTCCAATAGAAAGCCAGTTAGGCAAATAAATCATTCTTTGGTAAAGTTACACCAAATGGAGATATATAAAACACTAAACAATATAATTCCAGATTTGGTAAACCTAAAACAGCAAAGTATTTTACAGAATAAAGAGTATCCGTTTCTCTGTCTTGGCCTAGTAAATCACTGTATCTTGCCCACCTCTGAGAGTCTGTCTTATTGCGCAACTTGACTGTCACTCGCTACCTTGTCTGCCTTCTCTCGCCAGTGTCTCCCCCTCTCCCACCTACTCTATGGTGCTCTCTGTCTCTCCTATCTTCTCTAACTGCTTCTCTATAGACTATCCTGCTCTCCTCAATAAATCTGGTAGGAAGAAGTTTAAAAAGGACATCCTGGTCTCCAACCTAGGGCTCCCTATTGCTGACACCTACACCAGTGCCTTCTCCAAGGAAACTCTCACTGACATCCTCTTTGTTCTGCCTTCACCCGACTTATGGACTCTTCATATGGCCTCTGTGCTCTATCCTTTCTCCTCTTCTCCCATTAATGGTGGCACCCGTTGGGATGTCCTCCTGGCCACCTTCCACTCCTCGAAGGTAAACATTAATGTTTACTCTAATGGGACAGTCCTGGTCCAAGGCCCTCAGGCCAACCTCCACCTCTTTGATAGCTGCTTCCCACGCCTCATCAACTTCCTTTCTTCTCCTGCTGTCACCATCCTCTTTCCTCAGCTACCTTGCCTTCCCCCTCCCTCTCTGCCCCCTCTCTGGCTCCTTCTATACCTCCACAGGGTGTACCACTGATCTGTACCCCTCCCCGGAAGTCCTTCAAGGATGGCAACCTTCTCCACATTGCCACTTTTAACTATCGCTCTGCTGTCAAACATTTCTCTGATATCTGCCACCTTCTTGAAGAACTTGACCTTGATGTCCTCGGTCTCACTGAGACATGGTTCACGCCAGCTCTGTCACCAGCTTTGACACACTCCTGCCTGACGGCTACAAGATCCTCTCTGCGCCCAGGCCCAACAGATCAGTTGGGGGTATAGCCTTTATCTTCCCTGAGTGGATTCCTGCCTCCGTCACACCTACGCAGAACTATTCCTCTTTTGAATGCCTTGTATGCCGGCTCTCTCTCTCCCCTAGCCATTCCCTTACTGTGGCTACTATCTATCGACCACCTGGTCAGATTTCTTCCTTCTTCTCTGAGTGGGCGGACCTCTCCTCCTCACTCCTGGCCTCAACAACTAAACTCCTCCTTCGTGGAGACTTCAACATCTACCTGGATGCCTCCTGTCCCCCCTCTGGACTCTTTCGCGACCTCTGCGATTCTTGCTCACTCACCATTCACCCCTCTGGCCCGACTCATTCTGCAGGGCACACTCTCAATGTTCTGATCTCCTCTGACCTACCCCTCTCTGTCCCTCTCTCCACTCCTCTCTCCTGGAGTGGTCACTTTCTCCTGTTCTCCCACCTCACCCTCCCAACCCCCCAGGCCAAGCCACCTCCATCACTGCCACCCACCTTCTCAGTCATCGGACCCATGAAGCGCGTGTCAGTTGAAGCTTTCGCCACCACCTTCTCACCCTCTCCTCCCCCTTTGGCTGACTCTCACCCCCTGACACAGCCCTCTCCATGCTCTACTCTTCTATATCTGATACTCCTGATATCCTTGCCCCTGTCATGAGAATCCACCTGATGCCCAAAGCCAAGTGTAACTCCTGGTATGACTCAGATCTCGTCACCCTAAAACGCAAGTGCAGGTTGGCTGAGAGGAAATGGCATGCTTCATATTCATCCTCTGACAAACTGGCCTGCCGCCTGCTGCAAAGGCAATACCGTCTCTCTATCCTCACCAAGAAGAGAGCTCATATCCAAGCCTGCATCTCTGCGGCATCTAACAACTCGGCTGAACTCTTTAAAATCTGCAAGGAACTAGCCAATCCTGCTGCAGTCGCTATCTCTTCTGTACCTTCCCGGGCCCTCTGCACGGCACTGGCTTCTTTCTTCATTACAAAAACACAGGACAGCTTGTCCTCATTCTCCTCCTATCGCCTCCCTTCCTCCATTCCCTGCTCTTCCTCTGGCCCTTCCTCAGCCACCCCCGTCCCTCCTTCTGTGCCTTTCCCCTTTTCTCTGCAGACGAGTTTTCTAGACAAGTCTGGTCTATGAAAGTCTCATCGAAACAGGTTCACCCCTATTCCTCCAAAACTATCAAGGATCACATCGACTCCCTGGCTCCTGCCCTGGCTGTTTTCCGCAATCACTCCTTCGCCACTGGAGTCTTCCCATCCCCCCTGAAGCACTCCCTTGTGCACCCTCTTCTCAGGAAACCCTGTGCCGTCCCCTCCTGCCTGGCTAACTATCACCCTATCTCCATCACTCCCTTCCTGGGCAAGCTCCTGGAGAAATTGGCCATCTCCCACCTTAGTCTCCACACTGAATCTGTTGGTTGTCTCCATGACCATCAGTCTGGCTTCAGAGCTGCCAGAAGCACAGAAACTGCTCTCCTAAACATCCGTGAAGACCTGCTCTCCAACCTTAACTCCAACACCCTGTGTGTCCTTATCTTGCTTGATCTCTCTTCTGCCTTTGATACTGTCAATCATGCCATCCTGCTCAACCGTCTCCGTGATAACCTGGGAATCCCGGGTCAGGCCCTGGCGTGGCTGACCTCTTTCCTCTGCGACCGACTCTCCCATGTCCCACTTGGGTCCTTCCCCTCCGATATCTTTGTCTCTACCTGTGGTGTCCCCCAGGGGTCTAACTTCTCTCCCCGGCTGTTCAACCAATACATGGCACTCTTAGCCCACCACATCGCTGCTCTATGCCCCAATTTTCAGTGCTATGCAGATGATACCCAGCTCATTTTCAGGCTACCCTCAGCCTCCTCCTCTCCTTCCCTCATCTCTGACTGTCTGTCTGCTTTCTACGAGTGGTGTGCCGCCAATGACCTCTGCCTCAATGCCAGTAAGACTGAGATTGTACTCATTGGCACACCCACTCCCTCCTTCCCTGCAGCTTTCTGGCCAGCCTCTCTTGGCCCTCTTACTGCTCCCACCTGCATGGCTAAAAACTTCGGGTCATCTTCGACTCCACACTCTCCTTCTCTCCTCACATCTCTGACATCTCTAAGAAGTCACACTACCAACTACACCTCCTCAGAGGTATTCTTCCTTTCCTCTCCTTCCCCCAGAAGCTCACTGTCTCCAGCCCTGGTTTCCTCTAAGATGGACTATTGTAACAGCCTCTATCTAAATCTTCCTACCTCTACTCTCTGCCCTCTGCAACTTATCCAGAACAGGACTGCAAGACTTGTCCTTGGCCTCAAGCCCAGGGATTGAATCTCTCCAGGATGTACATCTCTGCACTGGCTGCGAGGATTAAGTTCAAAACCCTCTGCATTGTCCACAAGGCCTACTGGGGCCTGGGGCCGCGTTACCTTCAACTTTCTCTTCCTAAATATCTTCCTTCTCGAGCTCTTCGCTCATCCACCTCAAACTCCCTCAGGGTCAGTCGCTTCTCCAAGCAACGAGCTGGTGGTAGATCTCTCTCTTCAGCAGGGGCCTCCCTCTGAAACAGCCTTCCTGCCTCCCTGAAACTTGTGGAGAACCATCTCCGGTTCCGGAAGCACCTCAAAACCTTCCTCTTTGCTTCTGCATTCTCTACCCCTCTCCCCTGCTGAATTCCTGGCGGAAACTGCACTGGTTACCTGGCCACCCGTTCTGATTTCAGGCCCAGGCACACCTGCACTGCCTCCTTAGCAACCCCCACACCTGGGGACTGTTACTCTGTATCCCTACAGTCCCCCACCAGCATTATGTTGTCTTTTTTATTTATCTTATTTATTCTACTATCCCTTTACTGGACTTTCCCCTCTCCCTTCCCCCATGCACCTTTCCCTTTCCCCCTTCCCATGCACTTGTGCGATCTGAATGTCACCTGGCGTAGTAGGATTGTTGTCTGCCTTCCCTCTGTTCCCCCTCCCTTGCCTTGTCGCGCCTCAAAAGACGTGTGTATAGGCACGTTATAAATGCCATATTATATCATATCATATTCTGGCCATTGGAGATTGGTATAGAAATGTAACTTTGTTTATAAAAGACTTGTCTAATCCCAATATGGATAATATTTCAAATAAATAGCACCATTCAACCCTATCAAATGCTTTGTCAGTGTCCAATGCTATGACATTGCTATTGCTAATGTAGGGGTGTTCAATCTTTTTCTTGTCAGATTATTTGCATAATTATGTCTGTGGCAGCTCTACCTTGAAAAACTAAACTTGGGACAAATATATTATGTATGAAATTATTAATTATAGACTATTAGCCACAATATTTTTGCATCTGTATGTTAACATTTAATATGGAGATTGTTTTGAAATGTTCACATTTGTCTGAGTAGCTGCTTTGGTTCAGAAATACTGTTATTAAAGTCCTATTGAATTTAGTTACAAATACACCATTATTTCCTTCCTCTTTTTAGACCTTTAGTAATACATCGTTTATCAAGTCATATCAAGTCATATCACAACTCTCGCAATATTCTGAAGAGAATTTGTCTTCCCATGGGGATTTTTCTTGAGCCATGTTTGCATTACTGCCCTATTTTCTTGTCCTTTGATTGGGCTGTGATCAAGTATCTTGTGTTCCAAAGAGATCTGAGGAATCTGAATGGATTATAAATATTCATTTTAAATTCTCTGTTTCTTCTGGACAGTATAGGTATATATACACATTCTAAAATACGTTTGTAATATCTAGTGTTTGGGAAGAAACAAAACTCTTCAGATGTTTAATGTGGTCACTATATGGCTATAAGCCTCAAAATAAATCAGCTCAAAATAAATCAGCTGGAGAGAAAATAATTGCCTGACATTATTCCTCTGTTGATAATATGTTTGTTTAAGTGTTTGTAAATAGAATGCTTCTTTTTTAGAACAATATGTGTTCAAATCATATTACGATTTTGCCAATTTCATTGTAGTTGTTGATCTGTGGGTGATCTCTCGTATTTAGCTAATACCTTTATGAATATTTTTGCTCCACTCAGCCAACTTCCAGTTGATTCGATTTCTTTTAGTTTTTTATTTTTTATCTTAGTAGCCTCGGCTATCAATATTGCTCTTATGTGACACTTAGATGATGCCCATGATATACCTGGTGAGGAAACACAGTCTTTGTTAGTGACTTAATAATTTGGAACCTCTGTTCACAATTGTTCTTGCGCAGATGAGTATTTTTATATGTAGATATTCATTTTCCAGTATACTGATGGTGCGTTTGAGAAATCAATGTGTGCATCTATTTTTAATGAAGAATAGTCAGATATGCTTCCAGGTAAAATTTGACAATCCATTATATTATTTAGTATAAAAAAGAAGATACAGTAGAAGGTTGCTGGTAGGTCTACCGGCAACCTCATCTCACCGTTTCTACCACCCGATAGCGCGGGAATAGTGGGATATTACTGGCAGCGGAGGAATGGTAAGTTCCCATTCACATGAAATCCTGCAGGACTCCATGGGAACGGGAACACTGAAGCACCAACACTATTGTTTACAGTTCTTCAGTGATTTATCTGCTGGTATGGGCCTGAACTACCGGCAGGAGAGGCCTGGAGGTAGTGCATTGCCCCCACCCGCAGACTCAGAGTATGCCGGTTCCGGAAAAGGTGCCGGTAACCATTGTTAACAGTACCCTTTTATGGACTGCCATGCTCGTAATGAGGGCAATGGTCTTCCAAAATATCTTTAGGCATGCCTGCCCCTCATTGTTTGTTAAATCATTTCTACCAAATCTAGCGAGATTCCAATCTCTGTCTAAAACAAAAGGCATTGGTCCATTTCTGTTAATAATGTAGACAGGTATGAAAAGAAGCCAATTCTAGATGTGTCTGGAGTGTACCAGGGTCCAAAAGTAAACATCTGGTCACAAATGTTATTCAGTATTAATCACCCATCCCCATTTCTCGAAGTTTTGGCCATTTTTTACCTCAATTGTTTATGTAAAAGAATGGCAGTGCCACACTTCCTGCCAGCTCTGAACGATTTGCCACTGATGTGCACTTCCCCGAATCATGCCCTCTTCAGTATTTCAGATTCTTCATCACTTACTTTGTTCTTGAATATGTGCTATTTTAGACGCTTTTGAACTGAAATATTGCAATCATTTGTTTTGTTTTACAATATGTTTCAATCCCTTAGTATTCATTGATATCATTTGCAATTGGTTCATGATTAAATTAAAACAAAATGTGTGGCTATGTTGTGTCTTAAAAAAATTCCAGCATTATCGTGAGCTGTAGTATGCATCAATGGAGGTGTTTCCACAGATGGCTGTCCCATTACTGATGCTTCATTTAATGCTGTGTTGGATCACATGTTAATATAGCCTCAGCAGTTGCTCTGAAAGATTGTCTCGAAACCTGCTGTGCACCATCTGCACTCTGACCCACACTTTTGAGCTTATTGTCTGCTGATGTACCTTTATATATCCTGTGATTCGTGACTACCTTAGCATCATTCGGGCACAATGTATATACTTTGTTTTGTGTCGAATGTACTGTACAATGAACTTGCATGCCTTGTGATTTACTTCTATCATCGGTATGGTCAGGTTGTGTTGTGTTTGCTGTTTCCTATTACGCATGCCCCAGATAAGTACTACACTCTGTTATAGAGTTTGCTTCCTCCATTGTATGTGGTGTTATATCCTTCCGAGTGATGCACCCCACTCAATGTTACACATACCTGACATAGCATTTTGTTTATTTAGTAAGATTTGTACTCTGTAAAATGTTACATTTAATTTGAGTGTTGTCGCCAGAACGCCGAAGTATGATGCACAAAACAGAGCGGCACATCGACTGATGCCAGTTGAATGGAAAGCAGAACGGGGATGGACCAGTGGCTGGTGGGGTTATTAAAAGGTGTGGGGAAATGCAGGCAGAAGTGGTTGGTGAGAAAGGGCTGTGGGGCTGCACAGTGGAAGGAAGGATGCAGAACGAACCCCTCCAAAATGGACAAGGGGCAGGTGCGTAAGAAAGAGCAACCTTACAGGGATGGCTTATTCCAGGCAGCAATCCACAATCTCGCATTTTCACAAGCAATATTTTGATCAAGATCCTTTGCAAAGATTTGGTTATCCTTTCTTCCTTTGGTGTGTTATGTTATCATGATTCACCCTGCTCCTACGTTACAACTTTGCTATGAGATACGTTATTCAACCTGATAATCATATACTTTGGAGAATAAAACCTACCTACATCCCCTTTAAATAGGGGTCATCCACTTCCTTCTGTGCACGCTCATTCTGGTCTTAATTGGTGCTGTGCTTACTATAACCAGGCCCATCTCCCCTATCTTTAACGATTGCTTCAATTTTGTTTATCCCCCTGATAGCATGAAGGATCAGTCCTTGAACAAAATGAAAAAAGGCCACCTTAAAATAACACAATGGGTTGCCTATTGCCTGCACTTACATCAACTTTGCCTCCAGAGAGTAGATTGCAGACATTCTTACCTTATCTCCTGACCTGTTGCCTGGCACTCCTTTATTCTACCTCAACTCTCCACCTTTGCTTCTTAGAGATCATTAAGGGCTCTAGATAGGGCAATCACCTGGGCTCTTCCAACAACAAACGTTCGCTCTTGCATGGCACCCCACTCCATATAAACCTCCACTGCAACTCATAGGATTCAATCTACCTTCTTATGTGACCTCTAAATACCTTACAAATACAGCACTACCCATAGCTTTGCAATACGCTCGGTGGGTGCTAGATTGTCAGTACTGGGACATAGCACATCTGTCTATGGCCAGTCAACTACAGAATTCACTGTTGGTCCAACATTTTTTTCAGATATAGCCTTGCATTGTCAGTTGCTTCTCTGGTATCTGCCGATTTTGGCATTCATGAAGCACTATGTCTGCACAGATCATATTAACTAATTAACCCTGTCAATATGTCTGATCACTGCTAATCTTCCATCCAAATACAGCTTCCATATAGCACTGGGCATGGTTCTCTTTCTAGTCTCTGTGACTAAATATGTCAGTGAGACGCCCATTAGCAGCATACCTTCCTGTGTCATACTGATCCAGCACTCAGAGCTTCTATCATCGCCATTTAACTTAAGCAAATCTCTTTGGTCTTCTCACTTGTTTAATGTATGCACCTGTGTTGTACTTCTCAGCATCCCAACAATCATTCTGTCACTCAAATTAGGGTGGGGGGGAGTGTTAACCTGTTTTTTGGTGATATGAACCTCTCTCTTGTCTGGAAATAGGGGTGATCATCCAACACAGAATCACTACATCTTTTTTAATGTGGTTAAGACATGTCATTATTGAAGAACCAAACAGGGTGATCATCCTAGAAAATGAAATAAGAGACATGCATGCCTGAAAAGACGAGTCTCGTGGGAAACTGAATGGCAGCACCCTTAATTTTACATCCTTCGCAGTGTGGCACTGTGCAAGAAGACATGTAAAAGAAGTTGTAAGAATATTTATTTTGTTTTATTTTATTTTATTTATTGAGCATTTATTTATTAGGCACCTATACAACAGACTGGTGTTTCGTAGTGCCACAAGACAGAAATGGGAGGGAAAAACAGGAGTAAATAACAGTGGCAAAAAACTATAAATAAACGATCATGGTCCTAATAGGCCTTGTGGCATTCGGATGTGAAAGTGCTGTGAAGAAAGTGCGGGAGCTAGGGAAGGGGGGTTAGAGGGAGCAGGGTATGGACAAGTGCTGGTGGGAGCCTGGGGGGAAGTGTCAAGGGGAACAAAGGGAGGAGGCCACTGGCTAGGTGCTAGGGTGGAGGAATCCCAGGGTGGGATGCACAGCTGCCAGGCATGGGGACTGCACGGTCCGTTCTGAAAGGGGGAGTGTACTATTGTAGACTTGGTAGAGGGCCTTGTAGCCCGTGAGATTCCTGAAGGACCAGGCCACCAGTCTCAGCGGCAGTGGAGTGATTAGCAGGGGTGGGAAAGAGGGAAAAAAAGGCAGACAAAAGCAGAGTTTTGAGAAAGTTCCAGCACTTAAGGAGGTCCGGCTAAAGTCTGAGAGGGGAAGGGAGGCTGTTCCAAAGAGAGGCACCAGCCGAAAAGAGAGAGACCTACCGCCACTCTCTACCTGAAGAAGATTTGACAAGTAGAGAGTTGGAGTTAGAGGAGCGGAGGGCTACAACAGGTAAGTATTTAGGGAGAGAAAGCTGGGGATAGTGTGGTCCTATGCCCCAGAAAGCCTTCTGAGTGATGCAGACGCTGTTGAATATGATACTTGCGGCCACCAGGATTCACTGGAGAGATTTTAGGGCTGGAGAGATACGGTCCCTGGGCTTGAGGCCAATGATAATTCTTGCGGCCCTATTCTGAATTAGCTAAGTGGGCATAGGGAGGAAAGGAGGAGATAGAGGAAGTGACTGTTGCAGTAGTCCAGCTTAGAAAGGTCCAGAGCTCTGGAGACATTGAGCTTGTGTGGAATAGTGAGGAAAGGGAGAATGCCTCTAAGGAGGTGAAGCTGGAAGCGGGCCTTCTTGACAAGGTCCAAGATGTGGGGGGAGTTGAAGATGACCACAAGGTGTTTGGCCTCACAGGATGGTCAAGGTAGGAAGCCCAAGGTGGGCCGCCAGAGGGTAGGAGTGAAACAGGGCGCAGGTGTCCCAATAAGAAGGATCTCCGTCTTAATGGGATTGAGACAGACATCATTAGTTTTGCACCATGCCTGGGTGGCAGTCAGACAATCAGGGATGAGAGATAGGGAAAAGGAGGTAGTAGAGGGAAGTTTGATGGAAAGCTGTGTGCCATCGGCATAACACTGGAAGTGAGTAAAATGGAGGAAATCTGGTTGGCAAGAGGTGCTTGATGGATATTGAAGAGCCACAACGATAGATAGAGCCATAGAGAATGCCGAAGGAAGGGAGTGAGGTGGTCAGGGAGATAGGGCCCAATTGCAGCTGGGAGGGGCGATTAGTGTGGAAAGAGGTCAGCCATTCCAGTGCCCAGTCGGTGATGGCAAGGGTATCACAGAGCCATTTTATGAGGATGTAGTGGTTGACCATGTTAAAGGCAGAGGAGAGATTGATGAGATCGATGAGAAAGGGAACAGCAGGAGAGTCAAGATTTGAGAGCATGTCTTCACAGGTGTTCGGGAGAGCAGTTTTCATGCCTCTGGATGCTCCAAATCCAGATTGATGGTCATGAAGGCAACCAAAAAAGTTCAGTATGAAGGATCAGCTGGGGGAGGACCAACTTCTCCAAAAGTTTTCCCAGGAAGGGGGTGCTGGAGATAGGACGATAGTTAGCTGGACAGTAGGGCTCAACAGACAGCTTTTTAGGGAGTGCTTGAGGGTAGAGGGAACGAGCCAGTGGTGAAGGAGTGGTTACAGAAGTCATCAAGAGCCGGGGTGAAAGAGGAGATGTTGTCCTTATTGGTTCTAGAGGAGCAGGAGAGCAACTGCATGGATGAGACTTCACAGAGTGGACAACTTTCGAGACCTCATCAGGTTCTATGGGAAGGAAGGAGTAGAGTGCAGGGGGTGAGTGAGGGGAGCCAAGGGAGGCGATGGCAAGGAGCAGGAGTGCAGATGGAGGTGGTGGAGAGTGAGGAAGGGATGTCCTGAGTGTTAGATTTGAAATGGGAGGGAAAGGTCATGCAGAGAGCCTGGGAAGGAAGGAGAGAAGTGCAGTTTGATTGTTGACTTCCTTGCAGATTTTGGTGAGAAGTGAGTATCAGTGTACTGTGTGGAAGAGGTCAGACAAGACCTGGAGGCATTCAAAGTGAGGTTGAGCAGCGAGTAGTGGCTAAGTGAACGTAATACGGTCCAAACGGAACAAACATCAACTGTGTTTAGTGTGAGCGAGCCAGGTAACCCTGTGATTCTGGTAGCAGGGATCAATGGGTGCTTACCCGGGGGGTGCTGCAGTGTCGATGGCTATCATCGTTGAGATCCTGGGACGAGAAGGGGACTCACCAAGCCATAACAGGCCTGGACAGAGCCAGACAGGGGCCTCAGGCGAAGGTTTATTGCGGAGGCCGGCTGAGCCTGCCTGCTCCCTGTATGGCCACTGGTTGAGGCAGAGGCTCAATCAATGAAACAAAGGCCAGGCTATGGATACTCACATGGCACTCCAGTGCCCGTGTAAGGCGGCGTACATTAAATAAAGGCAACAAGGCCTATGTAGTTGAATGTAATCCAGCTGGGCTCAGCTCACCTGCTGGTTTTGTCACGAGGGAATCAAGCCTCCTTCCACCTGTAGAGTGCTTGACGAAATGGGTTTCTGAAAGCCCAATGGTGCCTAGTTGTGAACCTTATTCCAGGGGCCAGCTAAGCCTGCCGGCTTCCTTGATGGCCACGGGATGAGGCAGAGGCCCAATCAATGAAACAAAGGGCAGACTCCTGGAGACTCACAGGACACTCCAGTGCCTGTGTAAGGTGTCAGCCATTAAAGAAAGGTAACAAGGCGCATGTAGTTGAATGTAATCCAACTGGTCTCGTCTCACCTGTTGATTTTTCCGCAAGGGCATCGCACCGCCTTCCACCTAAAGATAGCTTCAAGAAAAACGAAAAAAAAAACATGTTCTCTAATTAAATACATCAGTAAATGAAGTTAACCAAATACCAAAATATAGGATTATAAATCCTAATCTAAATAAAGGATTTATCAGGTGGACCCCTGCTGCTGGTGTCACCCAAACCAATGAAATGCAAGTGCAACTAAGGAATAATGGAGGCTAATCTAAGAGGACTCGCACTGCAACCTTAGCACAATACATAAAGTGTTCTGCATGAAACGCACAACTTTGTGTGACAATGGACACTTTACATCTAAATCCCATTCAAAACGAAACACTGAATATCCCCTTGGGCTTTAGCAAACTAAACACGATAGGTATAGGATTAATAGATGAACAGCTAATAGTGGATGACTTCTACAAGTCTAAGAGACAGCACCCTGGCACCCATTGGATATGGAGTTACCAAGTCTTTTACCTGACACCAACTGATCATTTGGGGAAGGGTTTGTCATTAAGTGGCTGCCACGCTGGAGTGCTAGAACCCTTTAAAAAGCTGTACATGTCTAACTGATCGACCACTTAGTGATGTATAGGGTTCCAAATATAGAAAACGAGGAGGAGGCTAGGGAAGGGTAGGCGTAAGCATAGAAGGTGGTAAGCATGGATGGAGAAGAGGGGACAGAGGTGTGAGGGGTCGGTAGGACACGTGTGAAGTAAAGGGGCTTGGGATTGGAGTAAGAGGGTAAGGGTTAACCCCACTTCTATAGGAGAACTAGGAGGGTGGGGTGGGGGTAGGGCAGATGGAGTCAGTAGATAAAGGGGCCACTAATAGGGTGTGGCTGGGCAGAGGTGGAAGTGGTGGTGCACCATACATAGGAGTAGTGGGTGCTGGAGCCCGGGGGGGGCGATCATTAAGAGGGGTTCACTGGGTGATCGGAAAAGATGGGAACAGGGATGGTTGGGGTACAGGTAAAATGGCAGAAGGGGAGGTGGAGGGATTTATTTTTGGGTGGGACGACAACCAGTTGCATATGTCGACCACTGAGGGCTGGCTGATCAATATCCAACTGCTCATATGAATTAATAGGGGTCTAGAAGTTGGAGGGTGCTAGCAGTTGAGGAGGAACAAAAGACCCATTGTCCACTTTGTCGATGAAAATCTGGTGATCAGATTACAAGAACTCATCACAGTAAAAATGAAAATACTAAAATGATACTTTCAACAAATGCAAGACGTAACTGAAATTCTACTACACAACCACTTTGTCAGAACGCTGAGTTCCAGTATTCCGTAAACTGTTATGTTATAAAAACGTATAAAGCACAATGTTCGTCCAAAGGCATCTTGGCTCTAACAGCGATCAGAAAAGGACAACTAGAAGAGAACAAATGGATCTTCAGACACTGCATAAAAGAAAAATGGCACTTCACACCATGAAGTGACAAAGGGAGAAAATTCCATAGTTTCGCTGACACTATGGAGATGGCACGGTCACCAATGCAGGAAGAATTAACACACGGAACCAGGACCAGGCAATCATGGGCCGAGCGCACAACTCCAGCAGGAATGTATGGGTGACATTTTGCCTGTAAATATTCTGCACCAGTCGCGTAAAATGCACGGTGGACCAGGCAAAGAAATGTGTATGCGCTTGACCACAGGAAGCCAGTGAAGGCAGCGGGGCGTGTGCAAGTATGACTAGGTAAAGACATGGCCAATCTGGCAGCAGAATTCTGTAAAACCTGATTACGCCAAATGAGGTAGTCAGGTTGTGCCAACAACAGAGCTTTGCAATAATCCAAAGAGGAGAGATCAGGAGAGGCCTCCACCAGTGCCCTAAAATGGGCCAGTACAAATGGGAGAACCGTACACAGAGGTGTAAGCTAAACAAAGCCATTTGGACACACAACACCAATCTGATAGCCAGCCGACAGGGTGGACGAGATCTGTACTTACCTTCAACGTAACCCACACTGTGTATTGTTAACATTCTGAGTAGGTTCACAGTGACATGCGTCCCTGCTTAAAACAACTAAATAAACATGACTAGGGAAACAGAAAGCCAAGTGTACTGAAAAGATGGATAAACAACTTGGAAGGTAGTGGCTTCCAAAGGGTGGTCAAACGTATTCCAACACTAAATTAGACAACTGTCTGACGAACATATTTTGCCTGGAATGATCCAGGCTGTGCGCAGCTCTTCAACACGAGGTAAATGTATATGTTTCTCCGGGTGACGACATTTTACGTGTGTCTATTACAACATCCAACAATGTGTCCCTTCATCTCATAACACGCGCTTCTGTAGCTAACACTCTTGCCGGTTCACTCTTTGTTTTGGTGACAGTGTTCTTCTGATACGATGATATGCACTAAGCATGACTCTTTGTTCAAACAGTGAACCAATACACCACATGCTTTTTAAGTCTCGTAGATAGAGGGCCGATCCATTATTGAGGGATAATGGCCGCCTTCACTTTATTGGCTGAGGCAAAACTGAGGGCAAACACCTGTGGGGTAGGTTTATTATCCCAAGTGATTATGGCTGCTGCTGAGAGCTATAAGACTATTAGCACACAGAGTTGTGCAACTGAAAAGAAAATAATTTTCAGTGTGTCTATTAAATGAGCACACACAAGAAACTTGTGATATTAATTATAAACTGCTTTCTGAGCATTTCGATTGGCCGAAAACACTCTATGGTGAACTCCATCTGCTACTGGGTGTTAAATAGGAATGCATACCTCCACACACATTACAAAATAGGAATGTTGTTTCAGTAAAATTGTTTCAAAAAATGCATATGGGATATTTAAGCACACTGTGTGATTGGCTCTTGAGAGATGTACAGTACTTGCAGTTACTCAAATACATATATTGGGCTTTTTAAGTGCCTTATTAAGACAGCCTTCATTTGTGAAACTCCTGCACTGTAATTAGATCATCTGCTCCCCTTGAGCTATTCGGGATTAAAGTTTATTAATTGCCGTGCTCGCTTGTAGTCTGTTTCACTTTCAGGCTGCCGGCCCCTGGGCTGTTTGAAGTGAATTGAACTTGAAGTTTGCATAGCGCCGTGATTAACTCCCGAGCCGACTCTCTGCTCTCCCTCTTTACATTATTCCGCTCCCCTTTTCTCAGTTCTCAGAGCCGCAGGCAAGCGCTTCCTTTTCGGGTTTCTAGGCTGAAAGGAGGAGGTGGTGGAATACTTGACCTGCCGCTGCTAGCCACTGGCTTCAAAGCTAATTATCCATGCAGCTGCTGCACTAGGCTTTCTGCTTCTCAAGTCAGATCGGTAAACGTTCCCTCTGGATGGCGGGCTCGGGGCTTTTCAGTGACTCAAAAAGTCAGCTCAAGGAATTGGTAATAAGGCGGGTAGCTCGTCACAGCCTTTCATCTGTGACTTGTTTGCAACAAGAAATTCCTTGACATGAAAAATGTCGGGCTCGTATTTGCAGATGATTTTTTCACGCATTGCCCAATATTTCTGAAAATGTTCTGTTACCACAATAATGCCCATGAAATTCAAATGAACTGCTTGCTGGCTTGCACTGTTGCTATTTGTCATGTACATCGCATCCCTAATATGCATGCATCCCATGCTGAACCATTCATATTTTTCATGGCACATCTGTAGATAAACCATTTCAGCATGTTTTAATCCACATTAATCATCATTTTATAGGAAACATGTCGGTTTAGTCAAATGTAGTCCTTTCAATCATCATACATACACGTAGTTTGTGGTATCCTGCAACCTCTCCCTGTATTCTGGCTACTGAGTTAGTATGTTTGATGTCACCCGCTCCCGCTGGTGCGTCTGTGCGTGTATGTTTGTAAAGTCAATATCAGAATGTTCTCACCAGTAATGTCCGACAGCTGAGGGTTGATATTTACTACTTGGGTGGTGAGATGTTGGTGGGTTCTACAGGGACGTAATTTCACCAAAATGCCACGGGTAGGGGAAGTGACATCACCATGCCACACCCCCAATAGTGACATTTCAGGAAGTGATGTCATTTGACCACACCCCACAGGACGTGATGCCATTTGACCACACCCCCACGGGATGTGATGTCATTTGACTGTGAAAATGCCCAATTACACAAGATGTGGTGCTACTGAGCTTTATGGTGGAAATAATTGAGATTCTGAAACACTGGAAAGTGACCATGAGACCCCCCTTAGTATCTCTAGATATAGTGATCAATGGAATGTTTATTTATTTCCTTATTCATTCATGTATCATATGGTTATCATTAAACCTTTAATAACAAATACAATGATTACAATCTAAATTCCATTAAAAGTCAAAAGTTAGAAGATATAACGGAAAGTTTAGGCTTTCCTATGTCCTGGTGGTGGTAAATCAGTGCTGGCAGTATTTACCACCTTACTCTACTGTACTCGTTTTTCCCTAAATAAAAAGTCTTAATAAAATAAATGCACAAAAATACAAAGAAAACAAAGGGATGCTCTCATCCGCATTTGCCATAGCTCAGACATTAGGTTACCCACAATCCTTTCAATAAAATGGTCCTTGATTCGTCTACCAAAAGCAAAGCATGTTTTAATAAAGGATAACATAGGGATGAGGCAACGATTACTAAATAAATCCTCAGCGGGCCTGGAGTAGAGGGATTTAGTAACAGGAGCATATAGCAGACAACCAGCTCCTTAATAATTGGGAGTCACGTGCCATTTTTCATTGTGGCTGAGGGCCGAGTGTGGGTAGAGGGGTCAATGCTCGCAGGCAGAAAGATGTGAAGGGCGACCCAGTGTAAATTGTGGGTAGAAGAAGCAGCCTATATATGCAAGGGCACAGGTCAAGAAGTAATAAGCATAACAGAGGCTGAAGACATTATGGTAATGTATGTTGTGCCTCTGCCATAAAAGGACAAAGTGAAGTCGAAAACAGAATTGGGGGAGGGTGGGACAGATAGATGGAGGGCGGGTGGGACACGGGAGAAGCGGGCTTAGTTTGTTATTTGTTTATAAATTGGGTTTCAGGGGAGAAGGGAGAGCAGCACGGCTGAGCGTAATGTGTTTTTCAAGGTGTAAGATAGACCCGAAGGGAAGGCCAGCATGCAGTAAGGATGTGAAGTAGGCTTACTGCTTAGACGGCGAGCCTAAATGATGCAATCCGCACATGTGGCAATATATTCTCAGAGCCAAAGTTGTGCAAACTGTTTTGTATTGTTGAAATGACAATAAAAAGAACTTTTAACAAACTGAAGCCAAGTCAACATTTTTATTCTAATATTATCTGTTTCAATGGTTTCAACTTGAAAGCATGAATAAACCACCAACAGCATAGCTGGAGTAACCAATTCTGAGGCATTCAGCAAGTGACAATACATATTTTGGAAAATGCAAAACATTGTTGCCTTCAGCCACTTCAATTGTTTTTAAATCATCAAGTAACATATTCCAGCATCTTATTTTTATTTAACTGGATGCAAGACTTGGGCAACTGTGACAGTTGCTAAGGCAAACAGGTGCTGTGTCCTGCGTGACTCGGCCCGGCACATATTTGCAATCTTAGTAAAATGAATTTGGTGCTGCCGTCGGCTGCAGCACCAAATTCATTTTACTATCGTTGCAAATATGTGCTGCCGGCAGCAGCTTAACAAGCCGCCGCCGGCCCGGCACATATTTGCAACTTTAGTAAAAATGAATTTGGTGCTGCAGCCGTGACCGTCGGCGATGGCGGCGACCATGGACAACCGGTCAACTCACTCACCTGCCTGCACTGCAGCCTGAGCCTCGTCTAAGTAGTCACTGGCCTGTCCCGCCTGCATGGTCTTCTTCAGTGGGGCACTGGGGGGGTGGGTGGTCGGATTGTGGTGGATGCCTGCAGCCTGCCTGGACACAAACAAACTGGAGGAGAAGCACGCGTTTCGGCGCGCACATGCATCAATAATCAAAATGGAGGACAAGCGTTGCAGCACGCTGTGGCCACGCCCCCTCCTCCTCTGATTGGTCAACAGCCAGAGGTCACAAGAGATTGACATGGGTCACTGCCAATCGCCAGCAGTCGCTCTTGCGACCTCTGGCAACCCCCAAATGACGTCCCTGGGGTTCTACTGCCCTTCTAATGTATTTCTATTAGACGACATTAAAGTGAACTTCCCTTTGTACCAGTGGCTCCATCAATGTCTTCAATATTGTAGTCAAGGACCCAAAACCCTCTCAGCACTAACCCACGCCCAGGTGGGGAAGCACTGTTCTCCCTGCTCTATTCTCACAGAGAATATCCTACACTCTGCGTGGGGGGGGGTGGTAAAGGAGCTGTCCGTGCACCTTCTGTCCTGTGAACTGTTGTAGGAGGGATATAATGTGGTCCATGTACATCACAGTATATGTGCCTTATTTAGGATGTCGTTGTCATGTTGTCTTCTGCTGCTTTCACCCGTGCAAGCCGTATGGGAGAACTCCTAGATGTTTGGGAAGATTTGCAGGTCTCCTTTGTGCGGCCTGTGAGGCTCTTGTTATTGGGCGATAGCTGACAGCCAGAATGCACTTCCGGCTTCAATACCACGATTTTGCAGAGGCTGAAAAGTGTGCTCACTGCCTGTGTGATACTGTTGGTTGTATACAAGCTCCATGAGGGGTTGAATAGTTGCTCTTACCACACAATTTGGATAAGAATGTTTGCATCATGGAATGTTAATTTGCTACCAAGTTGAAATTTCTGAACAGGGTGCAGATTCAGCGAGGTGGTTGGTTTGTGTCACCCTGTCTACCATCCCCATGGTCGGAGGAAACCAGGAAATAACCTTTGTCATGGTGGAGGTATAGCGCATGACTACAGTGTTACTAAGAACTCTGTCCTGATGGCATTGCTTTGATCTGTTGCATAGATTATTGAGACACCTCTGCAGTGTTTTCTGTGGGAGGCAAGTAATAGGCAGGTGTTGACTTTTGGACCTATTTATGATGGCCATGATGATGATGCGATGCCCACACTAGTGTCAGCAGGGATGTTATTTCACCAAAATGCCTGGGGTAGCGGAAGTTACATGACACGTACCTTGGCCTCTGATGACAAGAAGTGATGTCATTTAACCCTAACCCGAAGTGACATCACAGGAAGAGATGGAACATGACCATTCATCCTTTGACAAAACAGAAAGTGGCATCACATAGCTTTGTTCCTAAGTACACTATGACAAATATGGTTATGATATCACTGTAATGTGATATACATTTCATACAAGAATGGATCACCAAATGTATCCTTAATATCAAGCGGACGTCAAGGGCCAAATGATAATGATGTGTTATTATATAGCACTTACATATAAGCGCTTTATATACAGCAAATATACATACATTATCACCCAACCTGTGTTGGTACTCATTTATCAACATCAGAAGGATGAAAGGCTGAGTTGGCCTTGCCGGGATTCAAACCTGCAACCTGCAGATCACACACACATGGCAGCAGCAAGCGCTCCACACACTGAGCTATCTTCCCCGGCTATAGCAATATTACCGGCTATATTAATATTATGTCTGAATGTTCTCAATGTCAGAAAGTAAATTACACTCTGTAGTGGATACCATTAAACTGGTAAATTAGATTTAACAGCAGGCCAGTTCATCTGGAGGTCTGGATTAATGTTGGCCACATGTCAAGCCTGTGTGGATCTACTTTTCAGGTTTCTGAGGTTGGCAACATACACACCATTTTGAAGGTTCATAACTGTGTATTCAAGAATTTAGAGTAGCGCAGGAAAAGCAGTACACTTAAACGGCATCACGTACTCTGGGCACTTGTTACCTCATACATGCAAGCAAACATGAACAGCATGCCATGGAGATAGGAAAGAAAGACACATTACCAAAAAAGCATTTATTGTGGCACAATGAAATCAAGGGCTACTTTATTGTAATTCTAATTGTTTATTTGTAAAGCACTTATACTCAAGTTAAGTGCTTCAAAGCTTTATGTGCTATGATCAAACATGTCTACACTTAACGCAAGCTTTTCGGCACAAGGATGTTGTAAAGTGAAAGAGTACACCGAGATGCAACGTCTTGTGACGGTCGTAACAGCAGAGACAAGGGTAGAAAAAAACATGCTATAACTGCAACTTGCGAAAAGCAAAATACATAGTTGGAAATGGATGCTTATTCTATGCTAAATACATTTTGGGAGTTTTTGTCAGCATTGTTGATTTGAGGTGTTTAAGCACAGACTAAATCAGTGGCTCACCCCCTGGAGTGTGCCTGAAATAAAACTTTAATGAGTCAGCAATTATTGTATAGAATTCCAAAAAAAACAAATGATTTGTTATTCATTTTCTTTCTTTTTTAGGGTCACTGCCCAAAGAGTTATACTTGTGGAAACCTCCTGTTTTTAAGTGGCCTGAATAAGAAAGCCAGCCACTCCAGAAACAAAGAGCCACATGCGCTGGGCACCGCCCAGGAGATTCAATTTAAAAAAAAAAATGTTTTAAATATAAAATGTTTTAGGGGTAGCAAGGGAGACCGCAGGGGTAGCAATGCAACCCCCAAATGACGACCCTGAGAGTTAGGTGTTGATTGAGGACATTGCATTTGATTGCTGCTTCCTGAAATGACCATGTGTCTATCTGCGATGACTGAAGTGGGTGGTCCTGCTTTGCCTAATAGAACAATATGTGAGGGTGGTTCCAGTCACAGCAATGACTTTGACTATAAGTTAACTGTTTGCCATATGGAGTTTGCCCTGGGGGCTCCAGAGTCTACTTGGAGCTGTTAAGGATTCCAATTGGGTGTTACACATTGGACCAGGACACTTGGTGTTAGCCTGGGATGTGGTGCTCAATAGGAATGCTTTTTCTTAAATTTCATTTAATTCAAATTCAGCCGGTACCCGACCCATCTCACACCCCCTTTTACAAATACCCCGGGTCGCAATGGACCATGAACCAGGCCGGTTGGTGAAAATCCAATATTTATTTATTTTAAAGTTCACAAAAATCGCACAAATGTTAATATTGGGAAGAAATCACCAATGGGGTGATAATGACAATCGAAATAAAAGCAATGCACTTGGTTAACCTTCTAGTAGACCATACCCAAAGCACAAATGAATAGGAGCATTTTTTGAATTAGGATGGATAGCACCCAAGTTAAGGTTTCCCCCTGCAATGTTCCCTCAACCCATAAATAATCATATTTCGAGTGGATAGAAAGAAGCAGTAGGTAGTCAGGGATAAGAGGCAGCAGACAGAATCATAATCCGACCTTCCCTCACGAAACCCTTTGCAAAGGCCTAAAATGACACTCAGATTTTGACAAATAATTAATTATATGTGTCTTTAAATAAGGATATATATATGTTTTATCACAGTATTAGGGATGTTATATCACTATCAACCACAAGGTAAGGTATCACAAAAGCATACAGTTCACAAAACAGATTGAAATTGAAAATCCAGTGCAGCCAAATTCACACATGGAAAAGTTACATTTTTCTAGTTTGCTGTTTTAAATGCCAAAAGTTTTCTTTTTTGAAACGGGTGAAAAACAATGAATTGGAATTCAGTTTTTGGGCAGGGAGATAGATGCACAGCACAGGGACAGTATAGAAGTGGAAGTAGGGCTATAGCTGGAGAATTGAGAGAGATTTGGAAGGTAGAATGAGATTAGTTTTTAGGAAAATAAAGCAGTTCAAAGGGGAAAATCGGTTTTAAAAATGAAAGGCAAATTTTACTTAAACTAAATTATTTAGACTATATGGTTATAGAATGCCATGGTACGTTCAAAGATTGATTTGCAACATCAACCTGTTCCCGCCGTGTTCTGATCTATGTGGGAATTCATTTAAATTACTCCAAACATTACTAATGAGTTACAAGATGAGATGAAGGAAAGAATTGCGCTAACACTATGGAAAAAGAACAGGGTGCACAGAGAATTACAACAGTCTGTACAAGTTATCAAGGTATTGATAGGGTTGCTTAGAGAGTGGAACAAAGACAAAAGTCAAGATGGGGTAGACTATGTGTTATGGGATGGGGGATACTCATAGTCCGCTCTTAAATTTGGGATTGGGCACAGTCAACCGGATCTGGACGCCAGGGCTCAGGTCACCAGGGAGCGGCAGACTCTCCTAGCAGAACAACAGCTGAGCCTGTCTGGTCACCGGATAATCAGGACAGCTGGATTGCAGGGTTGTAGCAGACATGCAGTTAGTGGGCAAAAAGCTGGTCAGGTCTCAGGATGCTTCCCAAAAGAATACCACAGCTTTTCCCTTTAGTTATTGGGATTTTGTTAGTGGGATCTCTGGATTGAGGCTTTGCTGGGATGGGCAGCAATGCTTTGGCCTTGCAGTGGAATCTGGAATCAGCTATGCTTTGGCTTTGCAGTGGGATCTGGAATCAGCTATGCTTTGACTTCGCAGTGGGATCTGGAATCGGGCAAGATGAGTGTAGAAGATCAGGAATGCAGGTGCAGGAAATTCAGGAAAGAGTCTGTCTAGAGTTCTGTCAGCCACTCTTTTTTATAGAGCATGTTGACATCATAGTACTATATGGAAGGGAAGGCTTAGCTAAGGACACCCCTAAAAAAACTGGATTGGTCAGGGGTGATAGTTACCGCCTTCCTCTCAGCTGGTCGGGTTTTAAGGGTATGATGCCAGATTTATGATGTGAGTTTTACAATGTCCAGAACCTCCTACAGTTACTTTAGCTAACATCCAGTTTTGCCAGAAATGGCACATTTGTACAGTTGGGGCCTTTTAGCAAATTACATAAGCTGGTTACATATTTTATGCAGAACATACCAGTTCAACTCTCCAGTTTGTGAGACATTGTTTCGCACTTCTAATCATTTTTTGTCATTTTTAGTGTGAAATATTCGGCCTAAAATTCTATAACTTTACACGTGTGTATGGATTATCATCAGGCATATTCATATTGATTTTTACATTGGCATCATGTACACTTTCTGTGGAATGCCCAATTCTTTGCCATTTCTGCTCCCAACATGGCAGTGAAGGCTACAACATCTCAAATTAAAACCCACAAAATCACATTAAAACTGTTAACTTTTTATATTCCTGAAAATTTCTGTTGCAAAAATGACCCTCTTTAAAAGTTTCTGAATAAAATAGTCTTTTGAAACAAATGGGCATCCTTTGTCCTTCACTGGAACCATTTTTTTTTCTCTTCAGCTACCTCCAACTGTCAATTCAGCCCAGTGTGGGGAGGGTTTTCCCAGTTTGATTCCACTTCACAGGTTGGTGTCCCAGAACTTCCATTGTAAGAGGTTTCAGCCCAGACAAAAGTCTGCCAAGGTAGCAATTAGCACTTGTGTCTTCTAGCATCTACTGTGAGGGGCCTTCTGTTGATGGCAACCCCCAAGCAGAAACCTGTGTGGGGCTAATTTCCCCCAAGGCAACCAATGCAATTGAATTCCTTGTTTTATTTATTTTTCTTATGAATCAGAATAAAGCCTTGTTGAATAAGATCTCCCATATATGTTTCAAAGCACAAAACCCCTTCACATTGCTAGATAAGGGCAGGGCCTTATCCAACATACACTTTTAAACAAGTATGATTCTTAGTTTGCAAAAGTAAATTTTAAACATGTGGTGACTGCTAACATTTTCCTTGGAAATCTGTTTTTTCTGTTCTCTCTGAATTCCCACATTGTTTTGTAGCCAGAGATAGCTTCTTGTATGCAGCAATGGGTTAAAATACTGATGCATTGAAATTGGCATAGGCCCAGAGAGCCAGGGCCTTTTTGACGCATTGATCTTTGATATTTTGTAGCCCCAAAGTAAAGTGTTTCCCGTGTAGCTAAAGTACAGCTTCTTTTGATTTCTTCAGATCTGAACAACAGCCTGTCATTCAGGAATCCTGCTCTTGTCTGCTTTGAGCACAATGTGAATGTGGAGGGACATGGCAAGGTCTCATTAATAAAAGTATTGTGATGAGGAACAGAGGAAAAAGAGCATCAGAGTGGCATCATTTTTAAATGTAAATATTTCCCCTTTTCAATGGGAACTTTGGGCTTGCAGCAAAGCAGCACTGTTTTTTCACTCCCCTTCTTTTGTACATGTAACAACACACTGGCAGGATTTCTCAGTGTGGCCCCTTGTTCCATCCTGCCCAATATGTGCTTGGCAAGATGGTGCAGCCATCTTTTTGTCATTGCAAAATGCGGATTTGGTGCGAGGCAGTGGTGCTCCAGGAGCCAGCGCAGCCATTTTGCTGCGTCTGCTGAAGTGCAGCTTGGTTAGGGAAGGGAGTACAGCTGAGTGGGTAAATACATCCCACAGAGCTCTGGGTAAATCCCCTCACAGTACAAACACAACAGTTAGCAGTAGGCTAAATATTTCAGTGCTGGCTGTGGGATGTTTTAACCCACTTTCGCTCTTCTAGGATGCAACACTGTGTTATGAGGGTGCCAGAAATAACAAAATGGCCACAAAACCCTTGTGCACGCCAAAACCTCTGAAAACCGCACTTTGCAAAACACAAAAATATGGCTGCCCAATCTGCCACGCATGTTGTCCATGGTGGAACAGAGCTCTCACTCCTGGAATATGTCACTGGGCTCCACGACGAATGAAAATGGAATACAGAAGGAAAAAGCAGTGTTGCTAAATGAAATCCCAAAATCGTACTTTAAATCCCTTTTTATTTGCTGCTGAAACTGCAAAATGCTGGTACAGAACACCCTCAAAATTCAAACATTCTTTCTGGGTACTAGAATTCACTTAGTTTAAGAAATCATTGTGAACTTACAAAGTCCTGAAAAGCTGAAAGCATAAAGGGATTTCCACAGCAAAAGTGGCCTGTCTGTGAATTTGTCAAAACATCTCTGAGTGCAGTACCCTGGGCCACCTGAATGAAAGCTGTCAAGAGCCTGCATGATTAAACTATGAACATGTATATAAACTGAAATCAAATGTTTGCAATCTAAGAGGCCTGTTACTGAGAGTAACCTATGTTGTAATTGTTTTGATCCTATGGTTTAAAATCTTGAATAAGTATTCTAGCTGCAATTTTGAAATCACAAGTTTGTTTTAAGATAAGGGAAAATGCAACAGAATTAACAATTAAATCAAGCCTGGCTAAAAGCTATCAAACTGAAATATCAGGTTTCTCCACAGAAGGATGGCCTTTCCCCCACCAGGAAATCACACCCAAGCGGTAATTATAGGGTTTGGAAAGAACTTGTCTACAGAGGCAAAAGGGAACAATGAACAGCTGCTACTAAAGAAATTCGAGGTGTGAGGACAGTCGTAAATGGCCTCTCCCAAGAGCAAACATGGGGGATGGCTCCTGGGCTTCCAGGGAGACACCAAGGGGTGGAGCTAAAACAACCATTTGTTGCTTAACAAGGACAAAGAACATATTTTAAAAAGACAGATAATTTACTGTTTAAAATTGTGAAAAATATGAAAATGACAGATTTGTGAATCTAAATTTTGGCTGCACATTTCAAGAGGCGGCAAAATTGTGTGACATGTTCTGGAAAGAAGTGGCAGAAAATGTGATTTTACACAAAATGTATTTCTGCTAGTAGTATGAAACTTTATACACTTATGCCCATGTTAAACGCGCACACTTGTAGAAATCTGCTTATAAATTGGATATTGTGTTCCTGATAAAAAGGGCAAAATTCAGTGAACAGCCGAGACAAGATCCCACAGCTACAGAGTTTTGAAGGATAGCTGCTATATAAAATATGTAATCTGTATATGTGATTCTTATAGAGGTTGCACATATATAAATATGTATGGTGCCAAAAGTAGATTTTTGTGTTCAGGAGGCTAGGGATGGATTCTCAGCCTCATAAAATCACACCATAAAGATGACACACTGTTTCTCTCCTCCTATCAAGGCAGAGAGGAGACTCTGACCCAATCACCTGTCAAAGGGGCGAGCTTAGGCTAAACCAGCCCACACACCTCCTTTATCATAACATAAATAGAGACAGCTCACCACTCAGAAAGACAGGCAGATTCACTCACTACCTGATACTAGCGGAGCACCTTGCTGCTGAACTTTACATCTTCCTTGCTCCAGACTCCAGAAACATGGCAAAGCAGAAACCCATTGCATAGCTGAACCATTTTCAGCTAGGCCTCAAATTCCAGAACCAAAACCCCACAAACCTAAAAGGACGCATCAAAATACAGCCGGGATGCGTTGTACAGCTTGCCTGCCGAAATAATTATCATCAGAACCAAGAAGGGCAGATCCAATCCAGTCCTGTGCAGTGCTGTGACCAGAGTGCCTTGCAGATCAAATCCGGTCCGGTGCCGTGCTGTGACCAGAGCGCCTTGCTAATTGCAGATCCAATCCGATGTGCCCAGCCGTCTGTCCGAGAACCATATCCCATTCCCTGAACAGAATCTTGACAGACCAGAATCCTGATGGACGAACCATGTCACTAGCATATGTACCTTGCTTAGTTAATCCCTATCTCAAACCCATCCTATCTTGTATTCAGAACCTTTGTTGTTAGAAGCATTTTTGAATTGTCTGAACTCTCTATCCAATCCCTCCTATCTTCCTCCTGTGCTAGTATTGCTAAAACTATCTTTGCACTGATCTTTTCTCATCTGAAAAAGCCGAGTTTCCTCTGCAGGCAGTCATTCTGATCAAGTGGCTGTGTTCGTGTGTGGTATTCGTTTTGTTCATAGTCATCCTCTAGTGTAAGAAATCCGTTTGTCATTTTAAAAGTGCATTCCTGATTCCCATTTTTGCGCCTATCTCGAAAACAACCTCCACTAAAATGTCAATAACTCCCTCAGAAACAAAATGTCAATGTCTGCTTGTAGCTAACATCCACAGTTTTAAATCGTATCTAAAACCGCATTCCAAATCCATACGGTTGTCCTGCTATCGCGATTATTGCGCAGTTAAAAGTTTGCCACATATTTTGTCTTTGGGAAATTCTGACACATGTAAAACAGCTTCTGATTGCTTCCGACTTGAATGTTAAGATTTCAAATTTTTTCTTGCTATTAAATCATGGCTTCTGTTTGTGTGCAACTATCCAAAGTGGATCCCATAAGAATTTATAACTATTTCACCAATTTTTACCATATTTAGTGTTTTAATCAGTCCATTCTAAGATAACGTTAAAAGCCATTCTGACAGTTTGACAGTCATTTCCGTTTTTCTCTTGTGTTTGCTTGGGGAAAGTGGGATTGATATTCTGTTTGAATTTTGCCATTCCTGAATACCTGCTCTCTCCTCCTATCTCTTTACATTGCCTATTGGGGTTTGAGGGGCGTGCAGGGGGAACCTCTAACCACCGTGCCATCTGATCTGAACACAAACATAATGTATTATTTCTGTGCTAAATTGTTTTTCTCACTACTACTCCTTGTGTATTAAAGAGACTATTCTGTCTTACATCACCTCATTGGTGATTATTGTATACCCATTAAAGTATACTGTTATTAAATTGTAAATACATAAATAAATATTTTAACTTTCAAACCAGCCTGATTCCTGATTCAGTGTGACCGGGGGTGGGTGGGTTCCAGGAGAGGGGCGTGATATGAGTGGTATATCGTTCAGAATAAAGATCATTTAGACAAAAATAAATAAGGATTTCAGTTGTGCATTACATGCTAGGCGTTGACTTGGATGTGTGCTGGAATGAAATCACTTACATTGCTCAAAATTGGGAATGAGTGAATATCACTGCCCTTAAAAACGACATATTTACATTTTGTCATATTCATAGGCCTAGTAACATTGGAATGGGAAACCTTGCTTTCCAGAAATTTGATTTGTCCCTTTTGCAAGTTTGAGCAACAGACTCTATTATATTGCAGTGGCTGCTTTCAGAAGCTGCTTTATTACATCACAGAAGTAATAGTAGTTTTCATAAAAACAAAGGGCTAATTCACAGAAGCATTTTATAATGGCAACATCCCTTGGAAAACAGTCTGTGAATAAGGGCCAAAGACTTTAAAAATGCACTTCGCCAGGTTCATCACATTCTGCAGACATCTTTGTATCAACGTTTTTTAAGAATCGTGATATGGTTTCTTAACGACCAGTTTATTATGTTTGCTTCCTGCCAGCCAATCAGGAAGGTGAACATATTTGCTCTAACTATGTTTCACATTTGTACAGATCGTGCACATCCCTTTCTCCTGCTTCTTTGGCCCATCCCTCAAACACCTTCCTATCCACCAGCGTTTACATCTCTCTCTGGCCAGCATGTATCATCTAGCTAGCTCTCCCATCTTTCTTCTCTAGTCTTTTATGTACTGGCTGGTTCTTCAGGCATTTCCTCTTACAGTTTTAGACACTTAGAGGCCGATTCATGGAAAAGTGTGCAAGTCCCTTCAAAGCCTGTGTGCGGAGAAAGTCTCAGCGCGAGCCTGCGTGCAGAAGTTTTTCTGGGTGCTCTGCTTATTCATGGAATTGTTTGCACAAAGTAACCGTATACCAAGTCGTGACCGGAATGCCCCCAACACGTCCCCACACAAAGCAAAAACAGCTACCTTTGTGTGCTCCCCGGGTGCGAATACATGCACCCTTCAAACAGTGAGTGGGCTCCCATGCAAGCAGGCCTGCATCTCGGGGTCCCTGCACGGGGTCCCTCGTAACTGTTACCGGCACCCCGACATTTATCATAACTCAGGTAAAACTCAGGAAATAGCCATGCGAACCCCCATAAACCATTCCTGCACCCTGCTACTTTGATTGTGCACCCCTAAGTTAGATCAAATCCCGAGCTGCGCACACACATCCCTAAATCTGACAGCCGATCTTACCTCTGCACTGTGAATCCTATTGGGAAGTGTCTGTACGCCTTCCTTCGAGTGGCGGATAGAATGAGAGCTTTGCGTGGTCTTTTCCCTGCCCAGACGTTGCGCGGTTGGATGCAGGAATACATATCATTCCACCCAATGGTGGCGTGCGATGGGCTGCCTGCGGGCCTTCCCTCGTAACGTCCACATTTTCCCTTCTTCTTCCTTATTATCCGAGTCCAAGCCCTTTCCTGCCCTCTGTGAAAGCCACTCCCACGCTCTGCGTGGTGTCTCACGGAAGACACTTGGCTGCTCGCAGAGACACACCGAGCCTGCGCGAAGTCCCTGCAAAGTACGAAAAAGTGCTGCAAAATCGATTCCATAAATCGACAAATGGAATTTTGCATGCAGTTTGGCATACAAAATCCCCATTTACCATGGAAATAATTCAATGAATCGAGCCCTAAAAGAGCAAAAACACTCTTGAAGCATTATCTATAATTCTGATGTGAGACATCTTTCACTGTTGTTCTTATCAGATCTAATGTTCTCTTGCAAAGTGCTTAGTATTTGGTGTGAGGCTCCTTATCCAATTGAGAAAGCATGCTGCAGCCTCTGGGCCTGTAGGTGCAATCACTTATGGGATTTAAGAGTTGCCAACCCTAACTATTTTCCATTGCTTGGCGTTGTACCCCCGACTTCATATGCAGACGGCTAAGTGCCACTGTTGCTCGCGCACAGGCTCTAAAACTAATATATCACACTGTGGCAAAACAAGTGTATCATTGAGATACAAAACGAATTACACCTAATGTTTACTTGCAGATTAAAAACTTCTAAATGGGATGAAATGAATACACATGGCTTGGTAATTAAATGTTACATTATTAATCTGCAGATGAGAGACTTGACTATGAGAACTGGCGACTCTGGTTGTAATATTTCTAAGGTATCAACATGAGTACCATTAAGTTGGATAATGATGCATTTGCAACCCTGATTGAAGATCCAAACATGCTATACTCATTATATTTGTTGCACCGCCAGGCTGAGGGCTTACATAGAGACACTTTATTATTTGAGAAAGTCCCAGGACAGAATATCTCACTTTTTCCATTGAACACTCTGAGTCAAAACCCCAGACCACAGGAAAAGGTGTTCAGATCAGGCCAAAGCCCCGACATTAAAGCAGAGCGTCAGGTCTGGAGATTCGGGGCTCCCAACACATGGGGCAAAGGCACTTTAAGAGGGGTTATTAGCAGAAACGTTTACTGGAACACAGAATTCTGAGGAAACACTCTTGATTGCCAAAAATAAGCAAATGGTAATTTACAACGCACGCACGTTAAACATTCAAATTGGAAATGTAGTTTAGAAATCATACTGTACAATTCTATATTTGTTGCTACTTTCTATATCTCAAGGTTTTCTATAGCACGGTTATCTTTTAGTTATTTTTTCAGTTCCTTCTGTAATGGAGTCTTTTCCTGCTTTGGTAAATATATTGATATACAGCTATTTAGAAGTGAAGGACTAGTGTGGTATAGGGTACAATTGTGGATTCATACTATAGGATAGGTTGGCATTATTCTGACCCTGCTTCTATTAACACAGGACCATCTATATTAAGCTAAAGAGGGCCCGCTTTTATCAAATATACTCTAAGGGACTTGAACTCTGAACTCTAGTAGAGAAGTTGCTATTATGTATGCCCCAACACTCAGGTTCAACCAGGACCAGATCACTCCTGCAGGTGGGAATACCAAAGGTACCAATGCAGATATTTCCAGCCATAAATAACCCACACTAACAAATACATGTTTCAGCATTGAATAATATTGCATTTGTTGTGCAAATACCCGAAGGCAAATATTAGCCCGCTGGGCCTTACTGTAGTTAATGAACTAGCTTTTTTCTTAGATGATTCAGAATACAGCTATATTGCCAGTGAATGCAGTGCTGAAAAAAAGAGCTGAAATCCAAAAAGACATGGATGTTATGGAATTTCTCTTTGGGGAAAACCCAACTAACGATTTACACTTATGATACACTCAAACTGATTGAGAAACAACTACAGCATATATCGATCATTGTCGGTGTCGGAAGCGGCTGTATGGAATATGAGTGTGTGTTCTGTGCAGTGCGGTTTGACACATTTTTCACACGTTTGTGAGCTACGTTTGCTCCGTTTGAGAGCCCTTTCCTCCAACAGTTTTCGGCGTTTCAGTCACTCCAGAGCTGGTGAATCAAACTGCTGTAATCCCGTGCTGCTGTGCTGTTGTGAGTTCCCAGTGGCTAGTGGGGGTCAGTGAGGTCCATGTGAGGTGAGGTGAGCAGTGCTGTGCTGCGCGGTGCCAGCGCAGAGGGCTGAGGGAGCAAACGCACCCCTACCCCATCCCCAGTCTACCCATCTACTACACATACACGGGTGGCAGTGTGCTGTGCCTGGAGCGTGGCATAAGATTGGACCAGAGCCCGCCGAGCGCCAGGACGAGACAGCAGGTGAGGAGAGGGGACAAGGAATGGTGTCTGGCAGCTTGGATAGTGGAGGCTGCCAGTTGCTGGGAGTAGTGGATGTGGAAGAGCCCTCTGTCAGTGATATGAGGTCTATCGCTGACAGTAAGGATGAAACCCAAAAAAGGTGGAGGACTAAAGGAGATGAAACTCCTTCTCTTGCCTTGGGTGAAGATCGGGCCCTGGTGCCCAATAAGCACAGATAGACAACTCCTGTAGAGGTCCCCTCGCCTATGGAATCTAAAAAACTGGATAGGGGAGTGGAAGGGGTCCTAACACCTCAAAGACCTCCTGTTACTTGGGTTAAAAGGAGGGACGATCACTCACAGATGAGTGCTTTGGTGGGTGCTTTCCCAATTGTGAACAGTGAACTCAGCGTATGCCCCCTTAAAGATCAGCTGCTTCAGCCCAGCCTGATATGGACGCCCCGTGATATACAAATGAATGAAACTACAAATGGGACCCAAGGTCATCTAGGTCAGACTCCCCTGGACATTCCTCAGACAAGAGGAAGTATGATTAGCAGTGTGAATGTTGGTCTGGCAGCCCATCTGGCCACTGAGCTGGCTGATCTGTCACTGAAAATTGCCTTGCAATAACGGCTAAGCTTATCACGAGTTAATGACTATCTGCAAATTTTGGATCAATCTTTATTACAGGCGGATATAACAGCTGAGAGCCTTGAGACAGAAGGGATCGACCCCCCAGGGTTTAATCACAATGGCCCAATGTCAGGGGGAGGCCTCCTCCAGTGAGCCGCCCGAGGGGGCTATTGAGGAAACTTAGAGTGTAGTGGAGAAATGAGGAACGCCAAAGATCCCTCATAAAAAAAACTCAATGGTGAAAAGGGTAAGGGATAAATCTCAATCTAGAATGTGAACAATTTGGATGGAGAAGGGGAGGCCGACATCATTTTCGAGGAAGTTGATTCTAGTGCCTCATCCTCCTCTGACTCTTCCTCATTTGAATATTCTATTTCTACAAGAAGAAGGTAGACGTGGGATGGGGACACCTTCAGAGTGGAAGACAAGGTGCAGCTTCAACATCTGGTGATGGCCTCATTAACAACATCACTAGGCCCCTTCACTAAGCTATATGAGGCTATTAACAATAGCCTTATGGCCCAGCTTGCCATATCACCGGTATGAGCAGCAAGTTGTTGGGATTGGAGTCTCTATTTAATAGAGTGGAGGTGATGCTGGTTAAAGAAACGGAAATCTCGGCTACTTGGCAGAATCGTCTTTGTGACTTGGCTCAGTGTGAAACCGGGGTAAGACCCTAATGATGAAGGATTTACTCCAGGATCGTAAATGGATGTGATCTCATTTTAAAGATCCTCAAAGAATAAACAGCCCAGTACTAGTAGTCCCCATAAGGGAGGCTAATCGACAGAAGGCCGGGAGGAGACACGATGGGGAGGCTGTGGTGGTAGTGGATTTGGAGGCCCACAATTTGGAATCTGTGCCTCTAAAAAAGTAGTGTCTTTTCAGTGTTTAAGCCACAGAAAGTAGGGGGAGTGAACTCCAAACCGGAGGATGTTAACAAGGAAACAACCCATTCAAAGAAAAAATCAAAAAACATACAAGGAAATTCCAAAAGGAAATCCAATGGATCCATGGCATTCTTAAGACATATACCTCAGCGCCAGTAATGGAGAATCTTCCAGCCCCTAAGAAGGATAGGAAGGAATTGACCTTGCCAAAAACAAATGCAAATTTGGTACCTGTAAAGGCGTTAGAGGTAGAGAAAGAAAATGGGAGGGAATTAACTTCCATGATGGATCTCACTGGTCTTATTGATGAAATGGAAAGAGTGGAATATGATGAGAGGTGTAAGGTCGTGACTATCTCAGAATGGGAAAACATTGAAAGTCAAATTGACTCCGTCCCTAAATTAGCATACCAGCGGGGACAAGATGTGGGTGGAAAATCGATTCCGGTTGCTCCATCCAAGATCTCTCCGATGTTTAAAACCCTGGAGGAAAAAAGAAAGGATTGCTTACTGTGCCCCTTTAGCAGGTTGCCGAAAAACATTGAGGAGGATAACGGCAGAGGAGAAGATAGACGGCAAAATTACCCAAAAAAAAATATGCTATAAAACAAGGGCGCTCCAAAGGAATTTAGCAGAAAAGCTCTAAAATCAATTTTGAGAGAATTGTGACAGGAGTGACCATGCCTGCGCTAAATAGAAGGAATGTTCTGAGGTTGATAAACTGCAATGTATCAGCACACAAATTTGCCACGCGGGACATTAACATTGTGGAATTTGTGGGTGAGAAACGAACCGATTGGACTATTTTACATTTGAACTCCCCTTCAAAGAAAGACTTGCTGCTAGCTCTAAAGGAGAATATTAAATGAGTGACTATCAGGCCAAAATAGAAGCTAACTGGAGAGAGGCAACAATCCAGCGGGAAATTAAGAAATTAACTCAAAAGAATCCTCCCACAAAAAAGGATGGAGGGGAAAAGATGCCTCTAAGAAATGAATCGGAAGAAAAAAATGGTCCATTCAAAAGGAAACATCTCATCCCATCGAAAGCTAACTGGAGAGAGGCAACAATCCCTCTGAAATTTAAGGAACCAACTCCAAATAATCATCTCAAAAAAAGGATGGAAGAGAAAATATGGTTCAAAGAAATGAAAGAGAAGAAAATAAGAGTCCATTTGAAAGGAAAGATCTTAATCCATTGAAATTCACAATTTCAATTCAGGAAAAACGAAATAAGAGTGATGTGGCGAGGGAAGGCGCAAATCAGAGTGAGGTGAATTCCTGGACTTGGCTGGCTGGTGCTCTGAACAGCCTCCGAGTGGAATAGACTCAAACTGCAGAGAGATTGGATCTCCTGAAGATCGGTTGTTGGAACACCCAAGGTTTTTGATCCCTATATAATGAGAATGTCCTGGATCTGAAGTTGTTTGAATTTGTGGTCTTTCAAGAGACTTGGCTGTGGAGGGTGCCTCAGTGTGAAGGCTATCTAGTCTTCTTGAATCCTGCTCTGAAGGGTTGCCCGTATGCTGGGCATTTGAATTTAATTAAGATGGAATCTGGCTGCAGGGCTACAAGTATTAAATGCCCAAATCCATACATCCAGATTCTCCATTTGAAACAAACGGAGGCCGTTGCTGATCTATCACTAGTACTGATTAACATCTATTGGCGAGTGAATATGTCAAAAGAAACAAAAATAATTTACTCAATTATGTGAACCATGGATGAAGCGGTGAGTGATTGGTACGGTGTGAAAATCATTATTTGTGGTGATTTAAATATCAAGTTGCTTGATAACTGCGCCCACATATTGAATGAGAGTAAATCAAAGGAAAGAGAATGTGAATGGATGTCCAATATGAGAATGAGGGAGATGCACATGCTTATTGCTCAAACAAGGGGAGATATTCTGGGTGGCTGCACATGGAAATGTGGAGAATTGGAGTCATGTATAGACTACTGATTTGTGTCTGATAACCTCATTGAGAGGGTGGAGTGGTTCTCAATTCTACCCCAGAAATTTAGCAACCACGATCTCTTGGCTATTTATATTTCAGGTTGGGAATCTGGAAATAACACACAAACAGTGATCAATGAGGTTGAACTAGAAGGAAGTGGTGATCGAGTGAGATTGAAACAGCATTAGGTGACCAAGTTGACTAGTCAATACATGGCTCAGTTTGTAATGACCCTACCAAATTTGAATACCGGGGAATCTTAAAAGAATTCTGCTGTAAAGGCAATTCAAAAGTAAAAGAGATTTGGCCACAGAAGCATGTGTTTGATCCGGAGGTAGTAAATAGGCGATGAAGGATGAGAACTGAGATAAAAAAATATTAGAAGAGATGAACCAGTCTCCAAGGCTGAAAGAATTAGGATAGTTTTGCAAAACTAAAGAAACTGGTGTAAGAGCTCAAAAGCAACTAGAGCTCAAAATGATGCCGAACATATCTTGAGAGTGCTGTGTGGAAAAATTCCAAAAACATCTGGGAACTAATTAATAATAGAGGTGTCTTCAGCGAGGCAAAGATGCTTAATATGGTATCTGAGAGCAATTGGATGCAGCATTACTCCTCACTTTATGCAGATCCCCAGTGGAAGAATGGTAAGGTGAGAGGAGTATCCCCCCGGTGTGGGATTTCGCATTTGACAAGCACGATGCACTGAGGATGATAAGCAATCTGAGTTCCTTGCGTGCCGTGGCGCCAGACGGCCTGTGAAATCAAGAGCTGGAAAAAAATAAAGTGCAGTGGGGGAAACCTTCGGTGAGCATGTTTTCCCAAATCATGGTAAATAAAGAGATTGCAGCATCTTGGAGGGAGGCCAGTATAGTTCCTATCTTTAAAAAAGATAACCGAGCTTAGCCGAGAAACTATCACCCCATTACTTTATAAGATATGATTGGGAAGTTATTTGCAACAATACTGCTGAGGGATTTAAGAGCATGGGCAATAAAGAGTGGGATTCTGTATCGACGTCAGATGGGGTTCATTAAGGAGGCAGGTACGACCCTCAATCTATTCATTATAAACGTCCTAAAGGAGAGGGCTCTTGATGATGAACAAAGATACCTTGCCTTCATGGACCTCGAACAGGCGTTCGATGGAGTCATCAGGGGGAATCTTTGGGCGAAATTGCGATCTTGGGGATGCCCAGCTTACCTGGTTGAAGCCATCAAAGCCCTATCTACAGCTACCTCTGTCAGAATTCAATTTGCAGGAGAGGGCTCCTCTCCCAAAAGATCAATACCTTCTGGGTATAAGGCTGTGCCCTTGCTCCTCTGGTATGAAAATCAATGTTACTAATTCCAAAATGATGACAATGAAAGCTGCTGGTAAAATGAAGAGTGAGGGGTTCATATTGAGGGTCACAGGTACCCCTTTAGTAATTGTCGAATCCATGATATATTTGGGGGTGACTATAAATAGGAACTGTAATGAAATGGACCAGTATAAGTAATTATGATTAGGCTGACAACACTAATATTCTGGGAAGATCCTTTCATCGAAAATTTTGAAGATTTACACTAATTCCAATAATTTCCTTCTATGGACAAAAGGTGGCTCAAATGTTAACATATGGGTCAGAGGCATCCCTTCATATGCCTTGTTCAGTATGGGAAAAACTAGAGAGTCCATTTTGAAAGAATGTGTTGAGACTTCCTAATGGCCTGCCATTGTGTGTGATTAGACAGGAGCTTAAGTTGCAGTCACTGGAATGCATGGTGGTGTGGATGATTATGGCTCTCTATAGGAAATGCATACAACACTCCCTAACAGTGCCTTTTGCCATTTTGGATTGGAACAAAGGAGGCTGTGACAAACATCTAGAGCTTTGGAGATTAAAAGTGGAGAAGTTCTTGAAGTGGAGGGATGGAGAAGTGGGCAACCTGATGGAAAACCTGTTAAAGGTGAAGAAAAAGTTGCAGGTATGCGAATGGATTGATTCCATAGACAGCCGTGGACAGATAAATTAAGACATATACAGATTGTTGATGGTAAACGTCTAAATGATCTCCCCCGATTTATGCACAAATGTCCTTCCCCATGGTATAGAGACTTTCTCCTTAGATGCCGGTTAAACATCCTCGACACAAGAGAGGCGCAATGGCTGAGGAAAATGCTGGGGGTGGGAACTCCACAATGTTGATTCTGCAAGATCCCTGACTCAGTAGAAACACATCTGCATTTGATAACTGACTGTAAATCCCTAAAACAAACTAGGACAGCATTTTTAAAGGAATATGAGCCAGTGAGCCAATTGCTATGTCTATCAGATTGGTGGAAATGGTTCTTAATGGGGATGCAAATAGGATTGGTAATTTCAGTAATGAAAATGTTGGAATTTGTGCTAACTAGGGAGATGGATAAAGGGGAAGTGATTATTGAGGAGGGTTAAGCTAAAAAAGCGACACTGGGAAGAACTGGCTGACTAATCCACTGGTCTATAAATTGAATTTGGTAATTTTTGGGACTACTTGTTGTGAGGGGTGTGAGAGATTGAAAATAGAAATGGATTTGGGGATATGAAAATTAGGGACTTCGCTGGTTGATCCTTAACCCTTATCCTATTTTAGATATGTGAGGAAGTTTGTTAATATGAAATGAAATGGATTATGATGATATATTAAGGTTTTTTTTGTGTCTTTCTAACAATGTATCTTGTTTTTCTTTGACTATGAAACCAATAAACATATAAAAAAAAAGATAATTTACAAGCACCACTCCTGTCACATTCACCTCTTGCAACCCTGCATGGTTACCATCTCTCACATGAACGCATCATGCTGCACCAAATGGGTGTAGTGTGAGTACATGACAACAGGATATGTCCTCCAAACTACAGTTATGAGAGCATCACACCACGTCATGTGAGTATAAGTGAAAAACAGCATGTGGAGAAAGGAGTTAAAAATAATAACATTGATACATGCCTTGGATAGTAGCCAGAGCTTTCTTCAGCTTTTTGGCCACATGTATTCTAGCCCATTGTGTGCCCACTGGGGCTAGATATCCTTCACCATTGCTCTAAATCCTAAGGCCATTACAGTTCTTCCGGATGTTCTCAACATTATGGACTGCCACCCCTCTACATCGATGTCAGCTGTTATTTTGCCCCAGATCCTTTAAAGGCCCCAAGCTACTTGCCAGCATTGAAGAAGGACTTGTAATTGCTCAGAAACTGGTCTCCCAGTATACCAACTGTATTAGCTGAGAAGTTGATAGCCATCAGCCACACCACCTTAGATATTGCAGAGGTGAGGCCATTAGGAGAGACAGTGGGTCCTGAGAGTATCAGAAACGAGGAGCTTGATGGTGCAATGGGATTGTTAGTGTTACACATATTGGCCGTTGGTCCCTTTGGCATCGTAGTCGCTTCTGTGGATTAACCCGAATGAGAACATCCAAGATAGAGGGCGGCTGTTCTGACTGGGCGGAGTGCACCGGTACAGCTTTTGCACGTCCGCAAGAGACAAAGGTGATCTCTCACGTAATTCCTTATATGGAACAGAGATCGGGTCTCCTACACATCGCTACTGGTGTTGCAGGCGCTCCATGAGTTCGCTTCTAGGTGCTCTTTGTCTAACCTTGAATCCTAGGACTTTCGTCAATTTGTACCTTTAACTCTGTGTTTCCTTTTCGTCCAGATCCTCTCAGCGAGCTCTCCCCTTCGCTTTTGTTCCTCGGTTGCTTTCTTCAAACTATAGAATATCCTGTCAATCCTCCTATCTTCTCCCCGCTCTCCAGGGCATTGTAGCACTCGACAAACATCTTACAGTGAGTTCCCTCTCCCGATAACTAACAAAGCAGATCATTTCCGAAATCATCCTTTCCCAGAATAGTAATCCCTCTGTCGTTTCTAGGTATCCTGTCTTCCGAACCTCCCGGTTCCTGGATATGGGATTTCTTAAGTTCTGTCATCTATTTTCAATAGGTGAGGTCCTTCCTTCCTAAGTCTACCTATATTCAGTCTTACCTTCCTCTCTCTCTTAAGAAGTCTTCTCACCTTTCTTGTCTCTCCCTTCTTAGAGGAAGCCTTCCCGTAACCAACCACACCTTACTTCATTGTGGGCCTTCGTCAACACTCCATCCAGACTCGTCAGCACCCACTTCTACTAAGGGTTTTCTTCCCCAGAGGGTTTCCCTGGCTGTTGTGTCCTTTCTCCTTGGTGATTGTCTTCTGGGTGAGGAGGGATAGGTCGGTCCGGGGGATCTTCAACTACGGCATCAGTTCTTCCATGAGAGGCTCAACTGTCTGCCAAGGTGAGAGCTCATTTGAATCTAAATTCTATTATCAATGTAGTGCTTTACCTAAATTCAACTTTAACAGTTAGTGCCCAGATGAGACAGATGAGGTGTTCAGGGGGACTGGCTAGTGCACAGTTCCTAGCAAGAGTTATCAGACTGTGGTGGTCAAACAGCCACTCCAGGACAGTGCAAGTGGACAGCCACCAATGAAAGACTATTAGGCAGCAGGAGTTGTCATGCAGAAAAGGCAAATAATGCAGTAAGAGGCAACAAATCAGGAAGGCAGGAGGACAAGCAAGTTACATTTTGCGTCAAGAACATTACGAGGCAGCAGAAAGAGAAAGGTTGAGTAAATGCCCTCAGCACATACAGCGCTTGACTATAATGTGAAAATGTTTGAGCGTCAAATGCCACTGAATGCAAAAACCACTTATACATCTTTTGTATACATATATTTTTTATTCTCTCGAGAGAGTCGTCTTGACTACTTGAAGGTGGTACTCTCAGCACTGTCTGCATCAGCAGGCAGCACAGAAGGCACTGTGAGGTTTGGGTTGGGTGTAGGCATGGCTGCAGTGCTGTGCCATGCACAGAGCCTCAAGCTGCACCTGAACATTAGCACTGCACGTCCCCTTGTGAGGCTTGTGCTAATGTTATTCTTCTTCTGGATGGTCTGTGGCCTGCCCTGCTCTAGCTGCAGCATGTTGCCGTAGGTGGTGCCACTTTCTGAGAGAGAGACACACACACACACAGGCACGTGAGGTGCCCTATTGTTTTATAATAGTTCTGCCTCTCAGTCTCTGGGGCGGCAATAACCAAACTGGTGTAGAGTAGACAAAGAGCAAATTGGAGCCGTGTAAATGTGTGGATTGCAGGCTGACAGTAATCAATTCCAGCCTAATCGGTGCTGCTTAAGTGCAGTTAGCATTAACCAAAATCCCTGAATGCATTTTAGTTTCATTGAATGAGAGTACAGTTTGCAAGACTAGAAAAATAGGGTGGTGTCATCGAGTTACTTACCATGGCATCCTATCTGTGATTAGGTGAGTATAAGGGAGTTGTTTACCCTTGTAACTCCCTCTACTCTGTCCCCCACATGCCTTCGATGACTGAACAAATCTTTCCTCTGCTTTAGGCCCTTTGTAAATGAGTCTTCTCACTGCCTGGGCTCAATTTCCCTACAACACACACAAAGACGACTTTCAACGTGTGCAGGTTTTCTGTGTAACTGGCACTGGCGGCTGGGGTTGTAACAGTCACTCGGCCAGTTTACACGTAGGCTGATGCTGAGTGCAGCTTTCTCTGTATCTTGCTCAATAAGGAGTCTGCAATGGAAATGCACATGCAGACAGTTACATATATTTGGATAGGCACTTAGATAGGTTTGTGGGACCCTCTGCTCACCCCCTAAGAGCTTTTCTTTCACCTGTGCATATGATTGGCTTTAGAGTGTGGTGGAATTTTGCAAGTCTTCTTACTTACCCATCATTGTGAGGCACTAGCTAACACAGTATTTCCTATCAGAGATTTAAGCAGCCACCAGCAGCAGGTGAGGACAGGAAGTTAAGAAAATTCAGTGTGCATTTTATACACCATTGGAGCGTGATGGGGATAGATTAAAAGAAATATACATTTGTGTGCATCTGTGTTGTGAGTGTGATACGTGTGATTTGTGTGTATGGATAGGAGATGTATACATGTAGGTGTGTGTGTGCGTGCAAGAGACAATTACCGCCGGACTCGTATTACCATTCCGCCTCCATGATTCACGGAATTACCGGGGCATTACAACCCCGGTTTCCCGGGAATCACGGAGGCGGAATGGTGTTAATCCCCATTCCCATTGAGTCCTATGGGACTCAATGGGAATGGGGATCATGGAAACACCGGCAGCATCTTGTAATGCTGCCGGTGTTTCCTCGTCCGCCTGCAGGCGGGCGGTGTTAAGCCCACCAGGTCAGACCTGGCGGGAACATCACCTCCCGCCTGCAGGAGTTGTGATTGCCCGGCATGGAAACAACGGTGGCGGTGGGTTTACCGCCACTGTTGTTTCCATACCGGGCGATTTGTAATGAGGCCCAATGTGTGTGTAGCTGTGTGCACATGTAAGAGAGCATGCAATGCGAGTGAGTGTGTTAGGACAGCTGTAGCCAAACGTTCTGTCCTGAAGCTGACACAAAAGAAGGGCAGTTGCCTCACTACTGGTAGCAACTAGCAAAGCTGTACTGTTTGTTAGACTTTGAACACAACATTAAATGGCGGATCACCAAATTAAAATGATTTATATTTTGGGAGTGGTAGGGTAGAACACCCCTCTTCTGTCCCTGATTCGGGCACGCATGTCTGCTACCACATTAATCCTTCTCTTCAAAGCAGTATCAATACTTTTCTCTATAGAGCACCTTTCAAAGACCTTGTACTTGCTGGATCATTTTCTTACTCAAGCCAGTTTTGTGGACATTGCTTTACTGTAGATGAGTTCAGGACACCTTGGAAAAAGCTGGGACGTTTACTGACCGTTTCTTCTTTATGTTACATAGTGGAGATGTTTAAACCACAGTCAGTATGCTTTTTGTGGGCTGGTTTCATTGTCTCTGTAAATTCCAGGGCTGGAGTCTGGGAGCTGCAGGGGGAGAGCAGGTGGGGTCGTGCTACTCTCCTGGTGGGCATTAAATATACATCCCTCTAAAATTAACTTATCAGTCTTGATCCGATTGAGGACCCGGAGTGTGGTGCACCGATCAGACCGTTTGCCTCGTGTAGCAAAAATCCTTGCACTGACTCTGTAGGTTCTGCAATATATACACACTACACATGCACAATGTAATTACATAACATTAAAAAAGGAGTTGCATGCATAGATTGGTATTCTGTGGCCCAATTTCACAGCATGCATACGTGAAACAGTTTGCATTTCTGTCACGCTAACGCAGGGGTTCTGTGCTGCAATTATACCGCAGTGCACATGTAGAGTAGGTCTGTGTGACTCCATCACATGTGTGAGTAAGACAACAATATGAGTCAGAGGCAGCCACGGAAAGAGAGGAGGCCATGCAAGGAGAAGGGACCATCAACAGAGAAGAAGCAAACTAAAGAAAAGGGTTAACCAAGCAAAAAAAGATTCACAGATGAGGAGCTAGTTATCCTCACAGACTTTGTGGGTGAGTGTCAGGGGGACCTCAACACTTGGGCAAGCAGTACCCTCTCACTTAAGGAATGTGAGCACTTGGGGCAGGAATTCAAAGATAAAATAAATGCCTGTGGGGATGGAACATCACAGTGCCAAGGAGGTCTCAAAGTGCATGGAATATCTGACTAGGATAACAAATGACAAGTTTAGTAGGAATCTGAGATCAGCCCTAGCAACAAGCAGAGGATTCCCCGGATGGAAGAGCTGACCGAATTTTAGAGAGACAGTCAGTGGCTTCTTAACAAATGAGCAGGTCATGGGTGTTAGAGGAAGGGACACAGATATGGTCACATCAAGAAAGTGACATGTGTGAATGATGTCTTTGTTGCTGTCAGCACATTCAAAGTGTTCATATGTACATGAGACATTATTCTGGGTCCTTCTCTTCCTCCACTTATTCATCGTGCCATGTGATTTCACCCTGTCCCATGATAGGGGTGTTGCATGCTTGATAAAGACATAATTCCAGGAACAGTGTAACATGGCTGTTCTTTCAATCATGATTCCATCATTCACTTAATAGATGAGTACCAGGTAATGTGCCTTTTGAATGCACCACACATGTTACAGAAGACAAAACTAGTGTTAGGTCAGGGGATGGCCGTGTAGGCCCACTAAAACAGTCTTTTTCTGGGTTACACTTTACTGCTGTCTGTGTAGGAGTCATGTTGTGTATGCCTCTAGCATCCATTGGTAGAGTAGGTTGTACAATTAATGGTTCACATCCCCACAACTTTAATATGTTACCCACTCTCGGTGTTCAACTAGGAGAGATACACTGCCCCAATACGGGTATGTCCAAGTACAATACATTGCCACTCTCAAATACATAAAGTATGATACATTACTCGCCGCCAAACAATCTAAATGCCACTCATTGTACACCCCCAAATCCATCCAGGTGTAGCTCGTTGTCAACCCTCAACGTCTGACCAAGTGCGATGCGTTGCCCACCTTCAAACCCATTTAAGAGCAAATCCTGGCCCACATTCTGAGCTTTTACAAGTTAGAGACACTGGATGCCCCATTGACTCTTCTGGGTGACCTACGCTGGTTACTCTGATCGGAGTTGGGACAGTAGCTCAGAGGAGAGAATGAGTCAAAAGGGAGGGAGCCGGTCTCAGGAGATTAAAAAAAAAAAGTGGTGAAACAGAGTGGCTGAATAGAATGGGTGGGAGTGCGTGGGGCAGGTGGGGGGCAGGTTGTGTGTGTATGTGTGTGTGTGTGTGTTTTGCGGGTGTGGGAGTGGTGCGGGTGTCTGTTTGCGGGTGGAAAGAGCAACGTTTTGAGCACCTTACTGAAGGTGAGGTGGTCTTTTATGAGATGGAGGGGGGGGTTCCAGATGGTGGGTGCTAGGACAAAGAAGGAGGAGCCTCCTAGTCTGAATAACTTGAAGGGGGGACTATCAGGATGTGTGCTGAACCTAATCTGAGGGATCAGTTGAGGTGGTAGCCTGTGAATTTGTCTTGGAGGAATCTGTGGCCTTTCATGTGGAGGGCACAGTGGGTAATGTCAATAGCTTTGAAAGTGGCCCATCGGCTGATGACCAGTCAATGGAGCACCCTGAGTGCAGAGGAGATGTGATCTCTAGGGAAGAGTGCAAGGACAAGCCTTGCTGCAGAGTTTTGGATCCATTGGAGTTTTCCAGTTGAAAGGCAGGGGCACCTAGACAGAGGGAGTTTGAGTAATCTACGTGAGAGAGGATGATGGCCATGATTGCAGAGATTCTATGAGGGTATGAGAGTTAAGCAAAGATCTGCTTGAGAATGCAGAGGTGGCTGTGGAAAGATCTGTAGATGGTATTAAGATGGCATTAGAGGATCAGGTCCAAGCTAATGGTGCATCCCAGGTTTTTTATTGATGGTGATGCAGGGAGTGGTGGTCCTAAGGATGGCAGCCAAGGTGTAGGTTGTGGAAGGAGTGATGTTTTAACAAAGATTATGATTTCTGTTCTGTCAGAATTGAGGAGGAGGTGGTTGTTCATCATTCAGCGGTCTATGTATGTGAGGTAGAAGGCAAGGTCTGAGAGGGGGGAAGTTGGGGAGTTGGAAATCTTGAGAATAATCTGTGTGCCATTGGCGTAGTTGTAGCAGGTGAGATTGTGGGAGTTGGTGGGATCAGGGTGGGGGATACGTATAGGTTGATGAGGAGGGGCAAGCGGAAAGCTCCCGGAGGGACTCTGTGATGGACTGGCCAGGAAAAGAGAAGAAAGGGTGAAGGATGGTGATTTTGGAGCAGTTGCTGAGGAATTAGGAGATCCATCTATGTGCAGAGTCTTTGATGCCTAGGGAGAAGAGTCTGTTCATTCAAGTGGTGTGGTGCATCATGTTGAAATCTGCTGAGTGCGGCCCAGCCTTCAGAGTCTGCTTTTCGTTTTAGGTTGTCCCAGAGTGAGACAAGGGAGGTCTCAGTTTCATGGAGGGGTCTGAATCCTGACTGAGTGGGGTCAAGCAGAATGTGGGATTCCATGAATAGGCTTGACTGGGAGAATGCCATTAGATCTAGGTGTTTGGCTATAAAGCCATTGTTAGAGATGGGGTGGTAATTTTAGGGTGCAAGGGTATTCAAAAGAGGGCTTTTTGAGTAAAGGTTTGACGTGAGAGGTTTGTATGATTCTGGGAAAATGCGAGATGTTAGTGAGTGGTTGATTATAGATCTGGCAAGACTGCCTGTGCAGTTGATAGTGAGAAAGTTCTTTAGGAGAGCAGGGGGCTCACGTGTCTCCAGGGGAACATGAGGGGAGGCTGTTTGAGAGAAGCCTGAGGAATTCAGGGTAGGAGATGGCAGAGACAGAGCTGATCAGGGTGCATGTCAAGGGTGTAGGAAAGGAGGGGTAAGGGGAAATGAGAGAGGGGGTAGTTTCCAGCTTAGTGTGAATGCTGAGGTTGCATCAAATGGAAATGTTGTAGTAGTGGTCTGATAGGGCAACACAGGGTGCTTGTGAGACGGGTGCAGTGGAGGTTCAGCAGAGAGGAAACTTGAAAAGTTTAGAAAAGTTGCAACATTCATTTGGAAATGATGGCCAGGCATGCACCCATAGCCTCAGTGAGCTACATATAATTGTAGATCTCCAGCCAATCATATTGGGTAAAGTTCCACCAGTGGTTTCTGATCACCCATCTTCAGTCTGGCCTTTGTTATTCCTCCTGTTGGCACACACATTGGACCGAGGTTAGGGATAAGAGTCCAGAATGGATACTGAGTAGGTGTTCTTCTAACATGGGTGTGTGGGGAACATATGCCCTGTCACATAAATTAGTCAGGTAGGATCGAAGGCACAGGGCAATTCAGGGCAATCTTCATACACTGCTTCTCATGGTATTATTTTGGAAAAGGCCAATCGGCAAGTGTCAGGTAAAAGGCAGCAGACTATGGTTAGTGATTCTTCTAATCTCATCTGTGGATAATTGCCACAGTGCAGCATTGGTAAAAGAGCGCATTTAGTGGGCTGTGAAACGAGGAGCTCTGTCTCCTGTGAGGCTTGTCCAGGTAATGGGAGTCAGAGTGCGAGTACATGGAGTGATACGGTGGAAATGATTGATCACGGTGTTTCAGTGGTATTGTGGCCAGTGCCCATGGCTTGTGTGCTGTATATATGTAATGTTAGAAAATCACTGCACACACCACATTCCCACTGAATGTGGCAGGTCTGTTCGCATGACATGAACTGGGCATGGCGTACATAGTGAGGGGAAGTTTTAAATGTTCAAATGCATTGCATGTTTTTAGGTTGTCCAAGAGCAACACAGATCTAATGGTGTGCAGGACATTGGAATTAAGGGGACCTTGCTTGTAGCATGTCTGTCTTCTTTTCCAGCATGTGATTTGCTCTTTGAGTAGATCAAATGGGATTGATGTAAGGGGCATGTAGCCTGTTAGAATGCATGTGATGCTGAGTTATTGTTTGACATTGTTTGAACAATGTAGTCTATATGCGCAAATGTTGTTGTGTATGATTGTTGTTGACTGTTATTTTTCAGGTGAGCATTCCCCAGTTGAATATAGGCTAGAAAATCAACCATGACATGCCAGATAGCAGTGTCTGGTGAACATAGTCAGAGCTTGCAGATAATTGTGAGCAGGTGTGAGTACTCTACCTCCTCAGATAATGTTCCAGTGGATGTTGATGACCCATGCATGGGTACAACGGACAAACTAGGAGGAGAAGGAGTTACACGGATTCTTATGAAAAGCTCAATCAGATGAAAAACCCAGGACACCTTGCTCTCATCTGACATGACACAGGCATCCTCAATGGTGGTGCCAGGGACAGTGAGGCACATGTGAGTCAGGATATAAATGTGACTTGCACTGCTGTGTCTACAGCTGCAGTGCCTGAATGCAGAATATGGGTCTGTACCAACAGCTTCAAAGAAGTCTACTCTTGAGTTGGCTGAGTATATCGGGTACAGGACATCATTCAAAAATTGTTGGGTCATTATAAAGGGCAGACTATTTCATCACACCTGGATGTCTGCCAGCCAACCTCAGTTGGAGGAGAAGATGCTGCATCGAAGCTGTCTCACAATATAACCCAAATAAGCGGTACAATAGTAGCAATCATTGGGGATATTCACCAATGTATGTGTGCATTGAGGGAGGGCGTGCACCAGGACATGTTGGCATTGAAGTAAAGCATGCAGCAGGAGATGGTGAAATTGAGGGAAAACATGCAGCAGGGGATGGTGGCATTGAGGAACAGCATGCACCAGGGCTACTGGCATCAAGGAATGGCATGCACCAGGACATGGCTGTCATTGGCAGGTTGCTGCATGCAGCTCTGTCATTAATTGCTTTGGCAACAGAGGATTATGTTTCCTGGCAGAGGTGTGCCTGTGATCTGTCACCTGCTGACGTATGTGTTTACATCCTGTCACAAGAGTGCACTGCTCTGCCACTCACAGGGGTGTAGATGCTTTATTTGCTGAATCTTTGTGGGTTATGGGCGATCACACTAATAAATAAACACTTCTGACAGTGTGTGTGATGATTGGTCATGTGTACGTTTTTGCATCTTCACAGGATGTGTGTCTGTTTTTTTTTTGTGAGTGAGTCCTTAATGTGTTGGTTGCAATGAGTCATATATTGATGTATGTGGGTTTCTGGGGTTTCTGCATGGTGGTGATATTGTTGCTGATTTGGAAAATGTTATGTTATGTTATATTTGTATTTTGCCTCCTGCCAATATGTAATGGTAGCAAAGTAATGTAGGATGCATGGTCCTTCGGCAATCCATAGTCTGCAAATATATGAAAGTGGAATAGCACAATTCATGCAGCACTAATTGTAGTTTAGGCACTGTATGGAAAGAAGATCTAGTCTAGTGGGGAGACAGTTGATGCCAATGGGAGGATGGAGAAGGAGTGTATTGCAGATGATAGAAGCTATGTGATAACTGGAATGAATTCGCAGTGGACTCATCTGTATGCTATGGGACAGAGTGTTACATGAAGCATGCACAGTGTATGATATGCCAGCACATGCAAAAGAAATTGAGCAGATCTCTTACTTGACTCATCAGTGCTGTTGCAGCACACCTTATTGTGTACTGGCAACCCTGGCCTCAAAACAGGTCACATGAGCATGTGTTAATAGTATTGGCAAAGCAGGCCTCACAGCAAGCCATATGTGCATATGGTAACAGTATTGTAAATTGTCTTGTGTAACACCCATATGCCAATATTTGTGGTCTTGCTGCACTTGGCTCTGTAAGAAAAATGTGTGGGTGGACATTTGAGGAACAGTGGGAGAGGCAGCAAAACCTGTGAGTTGATGGGTGCAGGACAGATGTATGTGGTTCCAGTGTGCCAATCTGCTTTCTATATGTTTGGTCGAGAATCTTAGGAGTATGCTATTCATAGGGTAGAGGCCAAGCTCTGATAAACTACATCACTTTGGGTGTGTTTAGCTGCTGGTGTGAGAATGTTTTATTGGGCTGATGTGGAGAGCTTAGTCATGGTTCAGTTAGACACATGTAGCAATTGCTAGGACTGTTGAAGCTGTCTCAGGGGGATGGGGAATGTGTGTGTGTTGTAGAAAGATAGGTCACCTTGTTAGATGGGAGTCAGTTAGACAGGGGGACAGGGATGGAGGACTTACAAGGCAAAACAACCTGCAATCCTACACTCCAACCACTGGTTTCTTGAAGGGAGGTCACATTGTTTCAATAGCTCACACTGCCACTGTAAATATCTCTCGATTTCTCTCTCTCAAATTGATACATTGTAACCTGTTTGCAACAAAGTAGGCACATGTGAGTTGGCAGATGAGGGTGAGTGGGCAATATTGAAACACCACTCAATTTGGATAGGCTACATGCTAAGGGTTAAGACATGCACATTTCCTTGGGTCAGAGAAAGTGCTAATAGAAATGTGGGATTGCAGTCAACTATTTTGCCTTTCTTAGAAGTTTGTTGGTGTTCGGGTGTTCCGCTTAGTGGCCTGCTGGCTATACTCTGCATAAAGGATAGAGCCTGTCTTGGGTAATGCAAATAGTTGTTTGTCAGGCATTCATCAGGTGGTTGGGGCCAGTACCAGAATCTCTGCTCATTCCTTCTAGGGGTCTACCCTGCTGTCCCTGCAGGGAGTTCTATGCAATGAAACAAGGATCAGAATAAAATAGAAGGTGGAGTGTGGAGTCCTTGAAAGTTCAGCATCTTGGCCTAAGTGGCTAATGAGGCTGTCGGAAGAAGAGGAGAATGCAGGCAGTGACTGAAATTGTGTTTTGGTGGGTCTGAGAGGGATAGGATGGACAGTCAACAACACTGAAATCTTGAGTTTGCACTCTCTCAGGCTCCTTGAAAGGTAAAGGTCTCTAGCTGATGTCCCTGCATAGTTTTGCACCAAGGTTAAATGATGAAGCCTGGGAAAACATTGCATGTTTTATTTATCTAGATATTGAGGGCTGTCCATCTCATTGGGCCTCATTAGGACCCAGGCGGACTTCGCGGTGCTAAATGCACCGCGAAGCATGGCGGAAAGCCGCCGATAGCGCCATGGGGGTTGGCGGATTTACCGCCCCATTCCGACCTCGGCGGAGCGGTAAATCCCCAATCCCCATTCTGCCCTTCCCCATTCCCATTTTTGCCCCATAGGGTATAATGGGAGTGGGGAAGGAGTTAATTACGCCACCGTAAAATACGGTGGCGTAATTAACAACGAGGTCCCGTAGCGCCATGGTTTTCTCCGCCTGGTAAAACCAGGCGGAAAAGGCCGCCATGGCGCTACGGGAACTCGTAGTATGGCGGAGAGGTACGCCATGCACTACGCTGGCGTAACACCCTCTCCGCCAGGGTCCTAATGAGGCCCATTGTAGTGAGGGGCTGTCAGCGAATAAGATATGCACACTGTGGGCCTCATTACGACCCAGGCGCTAATGGGTTAACGGTGCCGTAAAAGGCTGCTCCGCCGTTAACCTATTAGCGCCTAATTACGAGGTCCCTTTGCGGGACCCGACCTTAACGGACCCGCAAAGGGACCTTCGTGCTAATTACGGTGCTGCAATTTGCGGCACCGTACTTAGCGCCTTCCCGATTCCCATTGAGCCCTATGGGGCAAAAATGGGAATGGGCCAAGGGCCATGGAGGAAGGGGGAATTACCGCCCCGCCAACCTTGTAATGGGGTGGTAATTCCCCCTTTCTCCATGGCGGAGTCGGTAACTTACCGGCATGGACCATGGTGCTAATAGCACCATGGTCTTCCGCCAGGGTCGTAATGAGGCCCTGTGTCTGTTGCTCCCCACAGTGGCACGACTACATCAGGGATGTACTGCATTACCCATTAACTGCTATTTACAATTCAAGAGAGGAAGGAGCAGACAGGTAGCTGCTCTGACACAATGTGGTATGCTGTCTGAGGAAGAATGTGAAACACTTCTGTTTGTGTAGGATTGGCAAGGCAGGCCTTGCAGTAGGCTACATGTGCACTTGATGATGTCACTGCATGTATTCAATATGTTGTTTCTGTGTAGTGATTTTGTGAGGCTTTTGTTATTGTGTCTTGTGTGTGTTTGTGGCATGTAGTGGGAGTTGGGCTTGCATTGTGTTGTTTTAGTGATATTGTCCACACTCATTGCCAATGTGTAACAGGCATTCTTGAGGTGTTGCATTTGGGCATGCAGGCCTTGGCCTCTTCCATCATCTAAACCCCTCAGGAAAGGGGGTTTCGAGTGTGGGGGTGGTTTATGTAAAAACAGGTTCTCACCACATGGTTGTGGTTGGCCTGTCCCTGTATCCTTTGTGCCACTGGGTGTATGGGTGGGGCCTGTGGATTGGGGTGCAACTCTACTGCTTCTCCACAGGTATAACAGGATATATTGTGATGTTATGCAGGACACAATATGCAAGTATGATTTTACATACCACTCATCGTGTGTATAGCAATACAAATCCCTAGTGGCCAAGGGAACAGAGCTGTGACTTGAGCACTCTGAATTTACACTTCACGCAGCTATTGGCAATGTGCACTGCATTGTAGATGCTCTCACCTGGGTTTTCAGCACTCCTGGTGGATGTCAGGAGGATTGGCGAGTGTGTGTATGCACTGTCCCCTGCAATTTATAATAGTACATATTGTTTAGTTTGGGTAGTGTGGTAGGTGTATATTGTGCATGCGTTTGTTTGTATGTGTGTGGTTAATATATGTCATGGGTCATACTTGCCAAGGAGCTACATGTTGCCAACAGTTCCAGAAGCCAGAGCCTGATTGTTAGGGAGAATGCTCAGAAATGTGCCAATTGCCTCTACCTTAGAGTTCCCTAGCAATTTTGCTGGATTTTGAGGACTTGATTTTTTTTTTAACCTGCAGAGAGTGAGGCCCTTTTTCCCAATCTCTCATGTATTTTAATGTGATTGTTGTACTCTGTGTTTCTCCTTCCTTTGTTTAAAAGGGTCTGTGTCTTCTTTTCTCGCCATTTCTTTTTGGAAAGGTCCTTCTAGAGTTTGTCTCTGTGCACCAAACCAGGTTTTGTCCCTTTGTTCCTATGCTTTTGGTGAGCTTCAAGGACTGAAGACCGCCTATGGCGCCCGAGTGTCTGGGGTGGGCAGGAAGTGAGGGAGGTGCCCGAAACTCCCTGTGCTTAGTTTCCTAGGAGACCCAAATGCACTCTGTGATGATTGGCTTGTTAACTGCCCGGCAAGGACAGCCACCCTGCTGGGTGATTCACAGCTAGGCTGGAATGAAAGGGAGAGAACTGCATAAAAGGCGAGTCTCTTAGATTGGAAGGCAGAGTCGACCACTGAACGAAGGAAACGAAGAAGAACTTGAAAAGGACGCCTGCTGCAACTCCTGGACCATTGATTTGCCCGGTGAAGCCCTGCTGCAGTGCCAAAAGCCAAGTTTGCTTCGACAGAGAAGACCCTGCAAGGATGACTTCTCCCATTGCGTTGGTTGGACCAATCAACTCCAAAGTAAGCCATCTGGACATCCATCGCAGAGCTGGTTGAATTTACACAGAGTTGCTGCTGGAAACCGTAGCGCCAGGGAGATGGACACCAGTTTGTGCGCGTTGCTTTTAATTTGGCCAAGAGCTCCAGGGAGAACCTCTGGACTCCCAGGAACCAGGACTGACTGAGCCTGAGCCCCCTCAACAGAGTGTGGGACCCCAGAAGCAAGGGAAGCTAATCTCGACAGCCAGGAACCATGGTGTTTATATTTACGGCAATCGCAAGGAGCTGAAACACTGAACAGCCACTGGAAGTGAAGATTGCCGGTTGCAAGTTTTGACTGTCCCAGTGCAGTGCAGAGGTCCCCTGGCATCCTCCTTCTCTTCCCCACGACTGAGGCCCAGGAACAGTGAGATCTGCCGAGCTGCACAGGAACAGGAGTCATCTGCTGCATCATTTCTTCTTTTTAAAGGTACTGTACAAAGTCTAAGAGAACTTACCTCTTGCTGTAGAGTTGATTGCATCTTCTACTAATCAAAAGTCTAACAGCTTGTGGCCCTACATTGATTCATCTTTTTCTTCAAAGACTTCTGTAACATGGTGCAAAGACTTTTTTACTTACCTTCAAGGAAGTGCTTCAGCACATCTAGACTCTTGCCTATTGACTGTGGCTAAGCCTGTTTAAATTGAATGGGCCTCATTCCGAGTATGGCGGTAAGGGATAGCGGCCACCGCTAACGAGAGCGGTGGCGGTAATCCCTTACCGCCATACTCCGAGTTCCCTTTGCGCCATGGTGGTTTTAACACCTGCTTTTAGCAGGTGTTAAAAACCATGGCGCTAAGGGACCTTGATGTTAATTACGCCACCGTAATTTACGGTGGCGTAATTGACGCCTTCCCCACTCCCATTATGCCCTATGGGGCAAGAATGGGAATGGGGAAGGGTAAATGGGGATTGGGGAATTACCGCCCCGCCAACCTTGGAATGGGGCGTTAATTCCGCCATCCACCAAGGCGCTGCCGGTCCGGGTACGGCGTCAACCAAGGCGTTAATAGCGCCATTGGTTAGCGCCGTACTCGGAATGAGGCCCAATGACTCTTATTGGGGGATCTGAAAGTATTTGCCTGCTTAAGAAATATTTATGGTAACTTGTTTGCTCTAATAATCTTTTCCTTTTTACTTGCTCTTAACCAATTCAGAATGCCTACAGTGATACATTAATGTCAACAGCATCCTAGCAATTGAAGTTGTCTGTGGGTGTAGGTCTCTGCTGTATGCCATCCAAAATGGGTATTTACTGATTATGAACTAAGAGATTGTGTAATTGTGCAGTATATTTGTGTGGTGTTTTGCAGTGCTCCCTTCTGAAGAAGGTTTACATTAACTGACTGGTAAATAAATGAATAATTGTTTTATCAAGAAACTCTGTGAGTAAGTGTTTGCTTGAATACTTGTCACTGTGAACCTCTGTGTAACTCCCCTACAGCTCACATTGACCCCTATTGAGATAAGCCTGGCTACTCATCCACACTACCAACCTGTGTAGTACAGACTTATACCAAAGGTTGGGTTACTACTGCCAGGATGTCAGGGTTGTTGTAGTGCACCCTATGGGTACTGCATACAATCTTGCCTAACACTGATGCATATGGGAATGGCATAGGATGCAGTCATGAGTGTATCCAGGCAAACTGCCATTCATGTGCATTATGTGGCATATTGCATTGCAGATTATAATTATACTAATTATGCTAGATATAATTATACTAGATACAAATTGTACTAGATAATTATACTAGACCTGCATACTGAGGCAATGCCATTGTTTTCTAGTCCAGTATATGTGATGTGATTCTATGTGTGGTTGCAGCACTGCATGGATGTAGTCAATGGCTCTGAGGTCCTGAGGAAACTGTGCAACTGCATATAACTCCTGGACCACTCTTTGCCTGGCCTGCAGAGTATGCACCATATATATGTGTGTATGCAACCATGCAATGTCGCACCGCAAGACTTGGAGCAGGAAACAGGATTGTGTATGCAGGGATATGTCCCCTACATTTGATGTGGTCCAGTGGAATAAACCAGTGTCCAGAAAGTGAACAGCATATAAAACCTTCATATATGGAGGCATTGCATGTGAGCAGATGGTTTGTGATGCTAGGTCAGCATCAAATTCAATGACCATGTCCACGATGAGGCATATACCTCCTCCTCTGACATCCCAAAAATGTTGTTGCAGATGTGGTATATCCTGGGTCTCCTCCTGTTTGAGTTTTGTGCAAGCAATGCGTGAATCATATATTCCTGCTGGGTTTCACTATGCTTGCTTGGCACTTTTATACTTTGCTCCTGCTCTGGTTGGTGGTAAGTTTCAGTGTTTTTCGTGTTTGCTCGGCAGCACTATATCTTGTTGTCAATTAGCTTAGTTTTGCAATTTGATGCACATGTTTGTAAGTCTGCCCCATGTGATTAATAGCCACCTGGTGAGGGTGTAGAAGCCCGGGATTTTTTTTTATTTTTAATAAATTAATAAAATGATACTGTTAATGCCATCTGAGGAAGGTCAATCTGCTAATCTGATATCTCATTCATAAGCCCCATTTCAAAAGCATAGTCTTTACCTGTTCGCTACTGGATCAATATACTGTTCTGAGGAGCCTGCGCTCAGGTGTCACAGTGCAAGGTCAAGGGTTACAGGTGCGCATTTGACAGCTGCTGCGACATCCAAGTCACTTCAGCAGAGAGGCTGCATTTAAAGTCTGCACCTCGTTTTCAAAACGACATAACTATGAGAGTTACTATCCTGGTGGCAGTTGGACACTTGAAATATACACCACAACAGAGTTTAAGGTGTGGTGGATAGTAACTTTCATAGTTATTGCAGCCACATCAAAATGATGTCACACATGTGTCAGCCCTGCGAGCTCAGCTCAGCTATGGAAGGTTTATGTGCATTCTGGTCGGATAGCCTGGCCCTGATACAGGATGACCCTGCCTCTCTTTTGATCCTTTGTGAGGTTGAGTAACACTGGTCTCCAGTGGGCCAGCCTCAACGCAGAAGCTGGCCTGTGAAGCATGAATCAAATGGCACATCAATACCAAAAGGACTAGCCTCACACCATGGTGCTGCATACCAAAAGGACCTCCTTTGATGCTATAGACAAGAGGAGGGGGCAGTGTTAGTGTAGAAAGGGGGTGCTCAGTCTAGTGGGAGGAAGATTCTATCATCTTCTTTCTGTCTATTCCAACCCTTCATTTATGTCCCCTCCAATTCCTTTAGCACAAATCACCTTGGGGTGATGTCAGAAGGCAAAGACCACTTGTGTCAAGCACAGAGATTGGACACCCTTAAAGCAGACTTGCTTTAGTCTAGTCATTTGTGGACTTTTCACCTATAAAATAAGGAGTTTCCCACTCCTTCTTGGGTTCCCTCTTGAATAAACATAATTTGAAGAATTAATTTGGGCCTCTTTTGGGAGAGTTGATCTTTCCAAAGCCCTCAACCACTGAGGTGACGAAGGAACAGGCCAAGACAGAGGCATGCTGAGCTCCATATCTGGTGCTGCTTTGGCACTTAACCAAACCTCCTTCAAACCAACGTTCTTGCAACTTTGAATCAGCTCGACTCTGCATCCTCTGCATGTAGAGCCCATCACCTGTTCAGCTCGAATCAACCGCTCATTGCCATACTCAACTCGAACCACTGGAATGACATTGCCTCAAATTTGAGGTTACGGAATGACTTGACCAAACTAATTCTTGAACTGCTGCGTCATAGAACTGCACACTAGAACATCAGTATCACAAACCATCACCAACATTCAACATGAAACGATGGAGCATCACTCATTAACCCTACCTAGTGATTCGACTCTGAATTGATCCAGATGAGTGCTCCAACTTGTATCATTCGAATGTCACCTTCAAACTGCTCTGAGCCACCACATTCAAATGTACTTGACGCCAGCTCACTGTTTGAGCCAATATGACTTGTCACAACCAAACTGGGTTTAATCCACTTGCACAACAGCTCAAATCCTTGTTTGGCAACATTGAATGACCAAGTATGCACTATTGACCTATAGCTGCCCCCCCCCCCAGGTACATTATGGTCAAAGGATGTGAGTGGGAACAAGATGTATAACCACCTGCAGTGGTTCTTTAACTTGTGAACCTTTTTATTGAAAGACTTATGCTTTGTAAAGAACATTTTGGATGTTGCATTGCCTTTCACCCCTGCATTTCTACCCAGACTTCTACATCTCTCTTTCTTTGCATATTCCCTGTTCTTTACACAGGGGTGGGTTATGTACGTGTTATTCTATTTATTTGTTCTGACAGATGGTGTGTTTGATTAAAGTGTATCTATGTTCATATACACTTTCCTGGACATTCCCTTTATTTTGGACTATTTCGCTTCATTTTTTGTTTTGCTACTGAATCACATTCACACCCATCTTAAGAGCATAGTCTTCACCACCCACATCAGCACAAAAGGCGAATTAGGTATATCTCTTAACTGTGTCTGCTTTACGTTTGTGTTTGGGATCACTGTTGGTTTGTAGAAGTGTGAAGGCTGAGTAACTGGTTGCACCACTGACTCACCCTTATACTCTTGTAGAGCAGATGTCATTTCATCCAACTCAGTGCCTCCCTGCTCATACCCATGTCACTCCCATTTTTCACAAAGTAACACAACTCTATGCATATCCCACCCCCTTCTCTGCCCTTTTGTTGGTCCTACATGTGTGCTAATGTGGCAATAACGCAGGGGAGCACCGTGTGCTTGAACAGTGTGCAAGGTGTAGACTTTTTGCACCACGCAAAGTGAATTTTTGGCACATTGCACAACGCAAAACGTTTCGTAAACCAGGCATTATATCTTTTAAAAGATTCATATAGAAGGAATTGTCTGGACTTTTCATCTTGTGTGCTTTTTCCAAACGTTGCCATGGAGGTGGTGGACTACCATTGCGAAAATTAGTATGCAAGCTGAGCTAGATGGGCACTCTTTATTACATTGACTGCCAACATAATTATGCAGCAAATCATTCCAAGCCTTAGCAATTCACGAATATAAAATCACTTACTTTTTTAAAGGGATGCTGTTTGTGTGGCATGAATCCAAACAGGTATGCCGAATAGAGGGATAAATGTTCTCCTGGCAAGTTGTCTAATCTAAATTGATTAACTGAGCGTCAGATAAATAGTACAGCAACAAAACGTGTTTGGCTTTAGAAAACAGATTTAGGTTTAAAACGTGTTTTATTTTTTTTACAAGATGAACCCTCTTAAAATCAGTGCTGAGTTTGTTTCGAAGATATGCTTTCCTTATAATTGCCTGTCCCACAGTTGTTGTTGTCTTACTGCTATATGGTGTTACACCGCTCTGAAATTTTCCAGTGTCAGGCGCAAGATTCTTGTCTGAGTTTTTTTTTTTTCTGGTACTTGTATGTTTTACCCTTTTGTTTTTAAACACAATACTCATGCCGCCCCTGTATGCAAAGAAAATAGAAGACTATGGGCCACATTACAAGTTTGGCGGTGTGCAAAAAAAAGGGGTGGTAATTCCATTACCGCCACTTTTCCTGCACAGCCAAACTAAACATTTGGTGATGAGGTGGCCGGAATTTCCTGCAGCTCCGAGCTGCCGGTAATTTTAGCACCCCACCGCCAAGACATGCCAGTATTACAGACACCAGTATTGCTGGTGCTGGTAGTACCGGCAATTCCCCCCATGGAGTCCGTTGGACTCCATGGAATGGGGAATTACACACACTTACCCAGCACTTGGACTATGTCGGTAATTCCAGCATTGCATGTACTGGTAACAGTATTACCGTTTTGGGGGTATCCCACTGGATTTAGCCCACAGGCTCTCTGTAGTTCAGGTTTGTCAAGATAGGCTTGGCCACGGCTGCAGAAGGACTGCCTCACAGAACTCAGGAGGCATATTTCCTGAAAGGAGACTGAACCAGAAAAGAAAACCGATGCACCAGGCGATTGATTTTGTGAGTGCACTTTGGCAAAATAGAACCTCTTCGACATGTGTGTTCTCAATGTGATGTGTCAGCCCTTACAGAGAGCTGTATCTCACTCCATCAATGCATACAATTGAGTGCAATTTGCCACGGGGTTGATTCAGAAATGTAAAGCTGAGTGCATAAATTTTGTTGAGGATTATGTTTATCCAGCATGGGAAAGCTCTTGGTTTTTGGCATGCAGAGGGGGGTAGGGTGCGGGGAGTGAAAAGTGCGTCCCTGTGAAGCATACTTCCTTTTGTTTCGTCTTATCAGTTCTCATACCAAGTGCATGGCTGTATGAAAATAGGAAGGCATGTTTTAAGCCTCTGCATGCCTTGCAATCCCAGAATTGAAAGACATGGATGTATTATATTTGTTTTTACATTTCAATCTCTGAAATATGTGTTGAATATTCAAAAACAAAAGGGTTATTGATGGGTCTTTTGTAATGTAATATGATATGGCATTTGTAAAGCACCTATTGCCATTGGTTGCCTCAAAGCGCTGTAGGTGAACGCCATTGCCGGACTAAAGTTCAAGGTATGTGAGATTAGTCTGTGAAATTCAGAACGTGTGTGTGCATTTAGCCAGTGGAAGGTGGGTAGGGGTGGCTACGTCCCTGCTAGCGACCCACGTAGAACTGGCTTGTGATTGGGTGCAGTGAAGGCTTTCAGGAGAGAGAGTCAAGACGACTGATTATGTGACGCCTGCTCCTCAGTTGGCTCCGCTGCTGTGCACACCCCTCAACTGACATGGGTTCAGGGGAACCATGCATGCCTAAGTGTTTGGCTCAACTCTCAAGCCAGCACTAATATGCAAAACGGTGAGATACTTGGCCTCCCACACGACCCTCTTCCGGCACCCAGTTCCACTCTGTGAATGAAGGGATGTGTATGTATTGCATTTGGATATGTTAGGCTCCAATGTACAAATATTTGCACACCCGGTTAAGATAAAATGTCCTCTCAGCTTGTGCCAAACATTTGTTTTTCCCCAGGACATTACTGGCCAGCCAAAATCCCTATACATTGAATATGCACACGGGCATATGATATGATAGGTTATTTTTTTTTATTTTTTTTTTTTATTTGTCTATAATTCATAGAAAATAATTTTTACAAACGGTTGAGGACGGCAGCAACCCCAAGTGAGATGCGCCTCGAGCTTTCATGTTGTTGTGTCAGATTCCAGTAAGAACGGCATTGCCTCTTTCAACTCAGTATAGTGTATAAAAGATGTAGGTATGGGCTCAAACGGACATAGGTGTCCGAGCGGGGAATAGATACCGAAGGAAGCTTGATCTTCCTTATCAACATTGTTGTGGGGGAGTGGAGTCTTCGGGAATTGTACTCTCGCTCGTAGTTTGTGAACTGGAACTGATCATTTCAAAGGCAGATTCCAAGATTTTGACAGTCGCGATTGTCCATCTGGTTTTTTCTCCCGACATTAACCTGTTCCACCACATAAGTTCTTCTTCCTCTCCGAAAGATGAGTGTTCGCAGATTAGTGTCGACAGGTAGGTGGCTCGAATTTTTCTCACATTAGGACATCTAAGTAAGAGATGTTTGATTGATTCTGTCGTAGTGGTATTATGGCAAAGGCGACAGATAATGTCAGTTGAACTGGATCTGATTGCTAAAATTTCTCTCGTCGGCAGGAGGTTGAAACGAGCTCTCATGAAGAATTTTCTTTGCTGTTGGCTTGGAAACTTAGAACAGTATGGTATAGGTACCTTGAGTCTGTTAAAGGTAGGTGGGAGGTTCATGGTCAGTTTGTTTGATTGAGCTTTCGACAGGGTCAGGATCCAGTCCAGTTCCTTTAACTTTCTTTTGACTCTTTCCGGATTATGCTTAAGATCTTCAACTGAGCATGCAATATCTGATAGCTTTCCTTTTAAGTTTTCTGACCATGCGTTTAAGTTCGTTGTTCGCTGCTTTACGATTTCATCAGCTACGATTTTATAAATTAATGGACTGTCTGATATTAAGGTGTTTCTGAAGAGAGTGAGAGCGTGTAGCATCACCGTTGCTTCTAACGACTGTAGGCCCAAATCTCGTCTGATGAGATCCATCGAGGTGGAATTTGGTAGTCCTAAAACTGATTTCCAAATCAGACTTTCTAATCTGCGCCAGATGCTATTTGGTATGGTCAAGGTTGCTCCCATACCATATGTGAGTGTAGGCACCACTTTTCCTTTGTAAAATTCAATCGCTGGTTTAAGTGAGAATTTACCAAATCTGTTGTTAACTGTTTTCATTTGGGCTGCGAGGTTGCGCGCTTTGTCCCATAAGGCTTGTTGCATCGTGGCCTCCCTGGCTGAACGGTCGATGTGTACCCCTAGGTACTTAATGCTGGTAACCACCTCAATAGGAATTGAGTCCATGGTCCATGTGAAGTGTGGATTGATCTTTTTTCCACCTTTTCCGATTATCACGATTTTTGATTTCTCTTTGTTGATTTTCATGTTGTTCTTTCCCATGTACAGGGCCAGGTTGGATAATTGGCGTTGAAGTCCGATCTGAGTCTGATCTAATAAAATTAGATCGTCGGCATACATGAGACGTGATATGTGCTCGTTACCCAGCTTCGGTGGTGCCATCTTAATGCCAGCTTCTGTATCTTTTATGTCTCCTAAGAAGGTGATGAATAATTGAGGGGCCATCGGGCAGCCTTGTTTGACCCCTCTCTCTACGGATATCTCTCTTGACAGAAGACCTTGGTTGTTTAGTCGGATTCTTAGTTTGGTGTTGGTGTGTAGAGCCATCACTTGGTCCAGTATTTCGGGAGGGCAATGCCATTTTTCCAGTTTGTCCCAGAGCTTTTGTCTGTCGACTCTGTCAAAAGCCTGGGACAGATCCACAAAGGCCAAAAAGAGAGTTGGTGCACCCTGTTTGACCCTAGCTTTTAAGATGTTGAGAAGAAGGATATTGGCAGACGTGCTCCCCCCTTTTAAGAAACCCATTTGGAAGGGGTCATACGCCGGTGATTGATTTGCCCAATTCCTGAAGTGGGTCAGGAGCAAGGAGGCGAAGATCTTTCCAATTATGTCAAGGAGAGCAATTGGTCGATAGTTTTCTGGATCTTCTCTGTTCCCTCGTTTAAAAATCGGGACGACCACCGCGTTGGTCCATGAGGGTGGGATGGTCCTAGTCCTGGCGCATTGAGTAAAAATAGCGCTGATCAAGATTGACCATTGCTCAGGGTTTTGTTTAAGATCGGTATTGGAAAGGCCGTCTATGATAGGTTATTTACAATGTGCTTAATACCCAGAGGTTTCTAAGCGCTGACCCGGGGATCGAACCCGTGGTGCTTTCTGTTGTATTGCTTCCAAGCCATGCACGTTGACACTGAGCTATCTTCCCGAGCCCAGGGTGGCGATGGAAATTGAAATAAAGGTGTGCCCATACATGGATGTATGCGCACTGTTGTTGGCCATTCGGCCTGAAATCTCACTTTGGCTCCTTCTGTAATACTGAAGTGCGGTCCCTTCCTGATTACTATGTATTTATTTACTTATTTAACTGCCAACTTGTTTCATTTGTACACACACACACACACATCACTTTGGTTAATGAAGCTCTAGGTCAGATTGTACAAGTGGCCCCACTTATTTTGTCTGTTTTCATTGACAATTAATTTGCAGCACTAAAACTGCAGAGAAATAGTATTTGCTGTCCAAACGATGCTCGCACCTTGTATATTATTCACATTTTAGCATGCGCTGATATGTTTGCTGCAAATAATTAATATACATTGTATGACGATTGACACTGAATGCTGAGGAAGATTGTCCATTCTGGCGATCAAGGGCTTGCCTTGCCTGTGATTGCGAAGAGCGCGCGCCGCCTGTGGTTTTAACTGAGGACCTCTCATTTCGTCCGCAAGTTCAGCCGTATCCATTGCCAGTGTAATGCATTCTTTTGCAGCACCACTTGCCCTTAGTTTTACAGTCAATTTAAAGCCTGAGCGCAATGGATTATTTCAACCTTATTGAACCTGCGTGTCCCTGGGAGCCGCTGAAGGAGCTGAAGGGAAACGGTGGTTCATCAAATAGAGTTTTCTAAGAGGCGCGTTGTATAGTATTCCGTCAAATTCCATCAACGTCAGCTTCTGCCCTGAGGCAATTCTGTCCGATTCAGCTTCTGCTGCCATGCACATCTCCCCGGCCTCATCACTTAAAGGACGCTCCACTGTGTGGCATGAATGCGAGGAACAAGGATTTCTCCCGCACAAAATGGCGGAAGCAACTTCACAATTTGAATACGGTTGATGGCCATTTCATTCTCATGCACCTCCACGGCCGGAGGCTGGGTTAACATGTTGCAGCATTCCAGTTTCTCTCTTGATGTATTGATCAATAAGGTACAATCCACGCATGGAAACAAAAAGTCGACTAGTGTCTTGTTAAGTGAAATTTAACAAAGTTGTGTGTTTAATTGAATGGTCACCGTTTGCCGTGGCATAGTTACTTCATTTAAGAGGTGGACATCAAGTTGAATCAGAATAATGATTACAATTAAAAAAATTACATCAATAGAAAATAGCAGATGTATGATAAACCTATCCTAAATTAGCAAAAATGCACACCTCCTAAATGTGCTCATGATGCTGTAGCTCCAAACATTGCAAAACAATGAAAGGCTAGTAAGAAATACACATGTGCTCAATATCATTCATGCAATATGAGCAGGTTACATGCACACACATGAAGAAAATGAAGTGCACATGTGGATGTTTGCTTTCTGGTCAGTAAAATTTGACAAACTCAAATGTTCATAACACAAAAAACTCAACACGCATAGCCAGAACAACCCTCCCTAATCTCGTCTCCATACATTGACACATGTCCGAGGGAACAACGCTTGTATGCTGGATACATTTCAACAATCGCATATGCTCTCACATGATCATTACAATTATTCTGACCTGCTGATTTGCCAATGGGCCAAAGTCAGGCACAAACGCATGACCTCTAGGTTCATAAACAAATTATCAGGCATGTTGGTGCTGTTTTGGTCTCCTTGGGGTTACTTGACTGATGCACCTGTCTCAATTGTTTTGTGATGGAAGAGGTTGGGAGTACATTTGGCTTCCTTCTGCAAATGACTTTCAAATATTTTGGAGAATGTTTTTTTTTTAATTATCATTGAAGTAATGTTTGTCGATGTCGATTACATCTGTGTGGCACAATCTGAAATGTATAAAGGAGACAATCATTCATAAATAAAAATATATATATATATGATCCACAGTGCATAACTTTTTACACTGGGGTAAATACAAAGCAAACCTTTTAGACGAACCCTTTTTGCTATTAGGATATTAGCAAATGGGGCTAGTAGTAACCATTGACAACAGTAACATTAACCAAGTTTGCACAGCTGCATAAAGTAAAGCACATCCACATTGTTTGAAACACAGATTCATGTGTTTGGGGGCAATGAACATTTCCTAGGTTTTCATCTAATCTTTCACATTTTAAAATTATTGCTTTCCCTTATATTATTACAGAAGCAAAAAAAAAACAGTCTAAAATGAGTTTTCTTTGTTTGGTATGACATTGTAAAACTTTCTGTAATCTTGCTCTCAGAATTTCGCAACAAATTATCTTCAGTCAGGTCTCAATTATGCAAGAATCAAACATGGTAAAAAAAGTCATTCTGTACAATTTTGAAAACTATTTGTGATGTAATATGTCATGTTTGCGGGCTCGATTGCATGGACTTCACAGACAATGGTGTGCCTATTTCACATTAAGCCTCATGCTAGTAGTCAGCTGAATTTCCACCAAATCAATTACCATTACTGCCACACGCTCCTATGTTTGTTTTTGTTTGTTTTATTACTTATATTGCGCACCAGACCCAAGGGTATTAGGACGCATAGCAAAAGATAACGTACAGATGGTTACATGTCATCAGAATCACATACATCTTAACTACACAACAGGCATCTTATTACATCTTACAACTTACATCTTAAATGTGCAGCGTAACTGAGCAAGTACATATATAAAGGGAACAGAGAGGAGAAGTGTGGAAATGGTCAGGATAGGTGCGGGTCAGGCAAATTACATGCCAGCGTTTTTGAGCCAAATCATAAAGTTCTGACGGAATACCTGGTAAGATTGATCCACTCGCAAAGGGGAGGATAGTGAGTTCCATAGTAGAGCCACTTTGACCTGAAAGCTACGTCCCCCAACTCTCGAGAGTTTAAATCTTGGGACTACGAGGCTATTGGTACTAGATGACCTAGTTTGTCTAGTAGGAGTGAGTTTGGTAAGTCTCTCTGAGAGATAGCAGCGTGTGAAGTTGTTTAGGCATTTGTAGTTAAGTGATGCCACCTTTAACTAATTGTTTTCATAAGTTTAGAGCCAATAGTTAGATTTTCTAATTTCAGAAATGTGGTCTCTACTAGAGATACCAAGAGCTGCTCTGAGAGCATTATTCTGGAGAAGCTGGATTGTCTTAATGGTAGCCTTATTAGTTCCAATGTAAAGAGCATTACAGTAATACAACATCGACAGCACAAGTGCTCTGGCCAAGGTAATGCAGCTATTATTGGATAGGAAAGGTTTACCTGCTCTAATTCATTTGCAGGTATATACAGTGGCAGATGTCATCATGTTGACCTGATTATTGAATGTAAGGGTAGAATCCAGATAGACACCCAAGGTTTTCACCTCATTGGCTGCGACGATGAGGTTGCTATCAATGTTAAAGGTAGAATATTTATGTCCCAGTTTTTTGAGAGCATAGGGGGTCCCCAGGATAATAATCCCAGTCTTATCATCATTCAGGCATAGTCCATGGGTAGCCATCCATGCCTGGATGATGAGATATACACTGTTCACCAAGGCCAAATCCTTGTCATAATCCCCAGTAAGTGGTAGGAGAATCTGAGTATCATCTGCATAATTAGTGTAGGTGATACCAAGATGGTCCAGATCATCGAAAAGGGGCTTCGTGAAGATATTGTATAGCGTGGGAGAGACACAAGATCCCTGGAGCACTCCACAAGTGATGGGTATAGGGTCTGTCACTGCTGTGGGTGAGAAGACTCTCATTGTCCTGTTGCTAAGAAAGGATTGAATCCATATTATAGCTTCTTCAGAGAAATGATCAGCCGAATCCAGATGACTGCAAAGGACCTTGTGATCCACCAGGTCAAATGCAGATGATAGGTCCAAGAGGAGGAGTAAAGCTAATTTACCTGAGCTCGTCAATTTGGGCCTTTAAGTCAATTAAGGCTGTTTTAGTTCCGTGCTGAGGTCGAAAGCCAGATTGACGAGTTCCTAACAGGTGATAGATTCAAAATTTTTCTGAATTTGAGAATAAGCCGTCTTGTCTATAATTTTCAGAAGAAAAGGTACAGTTGTAATTGTACAGTAGTTAATAGATATGGCAGGGTCTAACGTCTGTTTTTTGAGCAAGGGTAGCACCCACCCAGGATTCTTTGAGGTTACTTGGTATAGAGCCAGAGGAGAAGGGTGCATTAATAAGTTTAGAGATGAATGGAGCCAGGTCTCTTAGCTGTGTCCTTTATCAGTTGTGCTGGGCATTGATCACACTTACAATTAGAGTGTTTGAGCGATAAAATATTTTTTTCTGTGTCAATGATAGAAACTTTGGAGAACTTGAATCGGGGGGGTAAGATGTTTTATTAACAGGTATGTCAGAACTTTTATGACAGGGATAATTAGTAAGTGAAGCTTTTTTTGGCAATTTTAACTTGTAGCATCGATACTTTATTGGTGAGCGCTTGCTATATATTGGATCACTGCGATTTATCTATGTATTTACCACAGGATAATGAGTGGTGGCATGGCAGTGTTAATTCCCATTTTCGGAGACCTCCATGACGCTCTTGGTGGAATTACCCAGAGCGGGAATTCTGCCATGGTGATTTTGAGAATGTTTAGCCTTAAAATAAAGGATTTACCTCCAGCAAAATACCTCTTCTTCACAACTATTATTTTCTCTCATATGTCACTAAATGTTGGCACATCCAGTACAACCGCTGAATGTATGCTCCAGCCTCCAAAGACTTCTAATACTTTGTGTTTAAAGTATTTTCTCTAGCCTATCCAAAGAAATTATCACATTAAGTGCAACCACTGAATGTACTCTTCTGACTCTTCTTGGGATGCATTTACAGCATCCAACCCAGGAAAAAAGGTTGAGACTGAGAAAAATCTATTAGCACGTACTACAGTGGCGATGGTGTGAGTTTTGCATGGCAGAAGGACTCCTATCACTTGTAGTTAGTTTTAACACATAGTAGATACTCATATAACACAGAAAAACACAGAAGGAGCAACAGATATATTTTTGTTGTGCTTGCAGAGGTTATGGATAGGGCAGTTAGGAGTATTATACAAAGTTATGTTTTTCAATGAGGTGCGAGGAAAGAGCTGAAGCAGGTGGAAGATGGAGTCAGAAAGGTAAAGGAGTGAGGTCAGCATTTCTACATGGCAGGGGTGCCACCATATTAGATTTTAAGGCCTAGTACACAGTGAACAGAACAGAGCACAGGCATTGATGTGGAACTCTGGCTCTGTTTAGATCTAGTCCCAAGACAAATCCCTTTTCCGTTCCCCTGAAGAGAGTGGGATTTCAGAAACACCCAGGGCCTGAATGTGGTGGGAACGGAGGGTTAGTTATGGGAAAGGCAGGTAGGGATGTGCCTTTGAAGGACACATTTATGAGAATAGGTTTTGTGATGCAAACAGGCGAGGTGAAGATTTAGAGTACTACTGCCTTCACCAAAGGAGCAGTCATCCTTTTTGAATTACAAGTAGATGCATAACAGAAGCAAATACATTCCTGAAATTCAGACTCAAGAGTGGTGCCCTGGTCACGTCATTATGGGCACCTGGGGTCTGGAATAAATAAGGGGAACTGTGTCTGGAACAGTCCATTATTTGGGATAGGAGGAGCAGAGATGATGCCAACAAATTCAGAATAAATTCAGTGGTGCAGTTTGTGAGCGCTGCAGGATCTGGGTCAATGAGAAGTTACATTGTCTTATCAATGCCAAGTTGGCCTCGTCAGTTTTACTTTGAACATTTTTGGATCAGAGCGGTACATTTCATGTGACGGTCACGATTTATTATTGTGTCAATGTACTTATTAGCCAATCCCATACCTGGATTTAATGGTGAAGATATAGTGGGGCACATGAAATGGGGAATGGGTTTAGATAAAATATGGCCAAATGGTCCAGGCAATATAGGAGGTATTCCAATGTTCTATAGGTGGTAATCAATGAGTTTGGTAGGCAAACATTGTAATTTATGTGTGCTGATTTGCAGTTTTTTCCACTATTTAACCTGGAACTTCTTGGGGGGTGACAACCTCTGTGTCAGTTCGGTTCTACGGGACCGTCTGAGATCATTTTGCATGTAATAAACCTTGTTTTCCTTTGCAAATGGTGAAGTGATCATTTGGTCTCTTGGAATATTTTTACCACAGAGGTTTTGGGTTGCTATTCTCTTTACACTCCAACTATCTTTCAGACTTTATCTTCACAAGTAATATTTGCCTTCAACGCATCAAATAGTAAACCCAGTTACAGCAACTAAAGCGAGTCTGATGAGTATTTCCAAACAATTCTTCAATGTTCTCCTCTCACCCTAGTATATTTCAAGAAATGTCACATTCCTTCCCTTTTCACCAAAAAACTATTAAAAATATTAATAAAACATTTCAGATGTTTGATATGATGTAATATGGCATTTATAATGTGCAAATACACAAGTGTTTCAAGGCGCAACAAGGCAAGGGAGGTGGGACAAAGGAAGACAGAGGCAATGATCTTATTAGGCCAAGTGACATTGAGATTGCGCAAGTGCAGGGGAGAGGGGTGGGGAAAAGTGTGAGGGGAAAGGGAAGAGGGGAGTGCAGTACATGGGATCAAACAATAACAAGAAGTGCTTCCAACGGGTGACAAATGCATGGGTAAGTGCAGACAACAGGTGTCCAAAGTGCAGGTAGGGGGACTTTAGAGTTACAATACAGACCCAAGTGCAAGGGTTTCTGGGGGGGCACTGCAAGTATGTGTCTGGGCAGGAAGGCGACCTAGGCCGAAGGTCAGAGGTTAGCCAGGTGACCAGTGCAGTTTCAGCCAGGAATTCAGCAGGGGAGAGGAATAGAGAAGGCAGAAGCAAAGAGGAAAGTCTTGAGGTGCTTCTGGAATTGGAGATGTGGGCTGAGAAGGGGAAAGCAAAAATTCCTAGATATATTATGGTACGTAGTATCCTGGAGGGTGGTTTTTGTTACCAGGACCTTGTTAAATATCATAGAGGTTTTATCCTAAAGAAGCATGCCCACTATATGATGTCAACAGATAAATAGGAGCCAATTCGGCTAACAATTGAAAGGGAGATATTTCATCCATTAGAATTAGATAACATCTACTTGAAAGGAATGATTCCCTTGAAACTAAATAAACTACTGACTATGAATGTGACACGCACAACCCTTATTGCTTGGTTGACTGATAGTGACCACAACATTTGTCTGCATTACACGCCATCACTTTGGGGGAATCCCCGTCTTCAACTGGCTATTAAAACTATATGTTGGTGCAGTTGGATTCTAAAAAGGTGTTCTGAGGATAGGGTACATTGTATGGGATGGACAGGTGGATTATTTCTTAGAGCTGCAGAGGAGTTTGGTTTTGAGAGGAGGGAGATGGATACATTTAAAGAATTAAGGACACTTTTACAACAAAGGCCCATTAGAAAATGAACCCTCAGATTGTGCAATATTTAAGATGTCACCACGCACAGTATCTACTTATATTAATTTAACATCTTTCAATGATCCTATTAGTAAGTCATGGGACAAATTGAAAAATACTTGGCAGAATGTGATAAGATGCGCAAATTTGGAGGAAGAGTGCGTATGCATAGTGGTGACCTTCTGGACAATGAGGTATGTTGGGGATGTGGGAAGGAGAGGGGGACACTAATCCATATGGTGTGGAGTTTTCCAAGATCAATGGGGCTTTGGGGAGATGTGTTGTATAGATTAGACACAGTATTTTTTTTTACAGGCTTTCCGAGAACACCCTTTCCCACAATTCTCTGGTTTGATAGGGGAAGATGTGTGATAGCTAGGATATATAGATGTCGGATTCATAAAGCCATATTGGTGGCAGTGAAGCAAATATTAAGACTGTGGAAGACTAGGTTGGAGAGAAGGCATACACCCAGTGTTTTGACATTGCTTGAACCCAGGATGGTGTTTCCCTCAATGCTGAAGGATGTGTAGGACTGGTCAAGATTACTGAGTGCAATTTGGGAACCCACGAGGGGAATCTCTGTCTCCTCATCATTGAGGCAGAGGAGGTGGGAAGCCATCCATGCCTGGATTGTATGGTAAACTGAGTGCAGATTCTTGGTATCAGTCTCATAGTTACCCATGAGTTGGAGAAGAATCTGTGTGTCATCACGTAGTAGGCGTAAGATAGTTCTTTATCATCAATCAGGACATAAAGGGGTTTTGTGAAGATATTATAGAGGGTTGGGGAGACACAAGACCCTTGAGGAACTCTGCAGGAGATGGGTGCAGGGGGGGCTGTGGCAGTTGTTGAAAACATTCTTATAGATCTCTCAGATAGGAAGGAGGAAATGCATGAGATAGCATCTGGAGAGAAATGTGCTGCAGATGCAATGTGAAAGGTCAAAGGAAGCTGATAGGTCCAGCAGGAGGAGCAGAGCTAAGTTACCCGCATCAATGATCTCATCCAATTGTTTCTTGAGATCAAGGAGGGCACACTTGGTGCCATGGCCAGGTCAAAAGTACTGATTGGCGCAGGCTTATGAGGTTGTAGGCTTCCAGGTAGAGTTAGATCTGTAAGTAAACCGTGCGGTCCAGGATTATATGAAGGTAGGAGACTGTGGTCATGGGGCGGAAATTAGTGGGGATTGTAGGGTCAAGGGAAGGTTTCTTTAGAAGGAAGAGAAGTCAAGCATCCTTGAGACTGGGGCGAACAATGCAAGAGGAGAACGAGGCATTGATGAGGGTGACAATGAAAGGTGCCAGAGAGGTGGCACAGTACTTAATAACTGCAGCTGGGCAGATGTCTCCATGGCAGTGGGAAGGTTTAAGGCCTTTGATGATTTGGAGTACATAATTACAGAGAAAGTTTTGAAGTCCAAAAGTGGAGGATCATGTGAGCTGGAATGGAGAGCCAGGGATCGGGTAGTTGCTGCAAAGGAATCTTTTTGAATGATGATTTTTTTTTTTTAGTGTTTCAGTTTTGAGTAGTAGGGCATTTTGGATAGTGACACACCAGGCAGTGTCCTGGGTGCAATTTGTAGGCAGGGACGAGGATGACTCAAGTTTGCGCAATATAGTGAAGCGCTCCCTGGTGCTGGAGTTTGCCTTTGCGATTCTTGAATTGTATGTGGAGATTTTTTCTAGTATTTATTAGCAGCCTGTGTAAGAAGGCTTTGTTTGATTCGGTAGGATTGTTGTTCCACTTGGTGTCCACTTCATGTTGGAGTAGGTGGAGTACGTTAAGGTCAGGAGAAAACCATGTTTGTGATATGTAGCAACTTTGGGTTTACGCAGTATGAGTTTATAACATGCGTGAGAGAGCAGTTATACAGTTCCACCAAGTAGACAGGGTCATTGATTTTCAGCTGCACATGGACTAGTACATCCAACGAAGACAGGATGCTGGATGCAGTACTGTTTCTGGGGCTCCTTGTGGCTATGGGGGGGAGGGGAAGGGCAGAGGAGGAATGTTGGAATGGAGAAAACCATCGATATGCATGGCTGATTGGAAGTAATGTTTACATTACAGTTTAGATCTGCAAGCCAATCTAGAGTATGGCCTTTAGAGTGTGTGGGGCTGAGGTTACATTGTGTAAATACTAGCGCCTTCAGAGAGTTGTCTAGGGATAGGGCATTTGTATCAGTTTCATCATTCAGTACCAGGTTAAAGTCGCCAAGGTCTAGAGTCTTAGAGGAAGGTTTGACATTGGAGAGAAGGTGCAGGTTATCCTCTTGAAACGGGAAATGTCAGAAGTGACAGAGCTTAAAAGACTGATTGTGTGATTTGGGCGAATTTCAGCTGTTCAAAAATTCTGACTAAATCACGCATTTAGCGCGGGGGGCTGGCGGGGTGTCCCCTGCACCATGCTCACTATATTGTGAGTGGGGGTTGTGAGGGTGTCCCTCGCAGCCGACCCAAAAAGCCACTAAAAAGAAAAAAAAAAGGAAAGGGCTCTGTGGTGCTGGTTCCCGATCACAGAAGTGAAAGGGAACAGGCCTTGCAGGGAAACATCGAGTCGGTAGCTGCCACAAGGTAAGTAGGGGGTTGGGGGTAGGGGCGTGGTGGGGTGGGGATGGGTCAGGGCGGGCACCAAGTCAGAAATGTTCAGGGGAAAAAAGGTTACTGCACAAAAAAAATATATCTTGATTATATCTTGTTCTCTATTCAGTCTTTTCTCCCTCAAACATTTCTATATTGGGCTTTCAACCCAGATCCCTTCAAACAAGAGGGGGGGTGGCAGCGGCATGATATATTTCAAGTGAATGTTTATTGTGGAGCTGTGAGATAGGCTCATTTTAGTGGTTAGAAGTTCACTTGAGGAGATAGGAGGGTTGCATATTTCTCTGGGTAATAACGCTTCTTTCACTATGATGGTGACACCTCCGCCTCTGGAGTCCACTTTGTCATTGCGATAGTTGTATTTAGGTGGTATGGCTAATGTTAAAGATGTCTAAAATGTCCAAGTTGTTTGCTTGGATGAGATTTAGCAATGCCCAAGGGGTGGGCTGGCACCGATCTAGCATTCACCAGAGCTCCTTTAGGGGTAACTGTCTAAAGGTTAGGTTTGCAAGATTGATCCTGAGTTGTTGTTGCATAATTGAGACCCTGATGGTTGGAGGATTTGGTGGTGGTCACCTGAGGAAGAACCATTTAGTTAGTAGTGGGGCAGTCTTTGGGTGGTATAGCAAGTCCTTCAGTGCAGTCTAGAGAAGGGGTCTGCATGAGATTTGGAGAGGGGGTGCAAACAGCTGGTAATGGTATGGGGATCTGTATTTTATAATCAGAGGTCATAAGGATCAGTGGTGTGGTGTCTGAGCTAGTATGTTGGACTGGGCAGAGGAGTGAGATGAAACCTTGCATCCTAATGCCCCACTGCTGGGGAGGTCAAATGATCTACAACCTGCACATGATTGACGAGCATTCATGCTGTGATGATAATGCCATGCCACAATGAAAACATGTCAAATTGGCTGCACAATGTAGACCAGTCTAGACACATAATAAACATATTACAGTAAAACATGCCATGCCACATTAAGACATACCCCGAATGACTGCACCAAAATGCAAATAACACTAATCGTGGTTAGTCTATCACAGATGCCCAGAAAATTATACAATGCTACAATAAGGAATGGCTAGACTGGCTGCACTCAAATGCCTATCTAGCCAGGTAATTACACACATATCATGCCTGCTTATCCTGGACATGGGTGGCTATTACGATTTAGTGCACAGCCCCTGCTCCTCCCTACTTTGCCACATGCCCCCTCTCCCTCCGACCCCCTACTTCAACTCCCAAATCAGTTCCTCGGCCCACAATTACCTCCGCATTCCTTTTCCTCATCCTAGTATTTGCAAACAAAGCACCTTGCCTCATAGGTGGGTACTGGGATCAGGCTGATTGGGACTAGAGGTAATAAAGATCACAGGTAACTAAGCCAGGCATAACCTCCATGTCCCTCTAGCTTGTATCAGTAGTTGTGTATGAGTGTATGAGGAAATGTACCTCATACACAAGTACTGGGATGAGTAAGAGTAGGGATAGGAGTAATGAAGATTACCAAAAACTAATACATGAATTGAATGCAAGCACACACACACATTCACACACCATTCAGCATACACTCACACACATGCACACCCAGCCACCCATACATGTTCATGTACACGTGTAGGGTAAGCCCCAAAAATCAAAATTACAAATAATCAAATGAGCCAATAAAGTGCACAAAAGCAAGAAAAATTAAACTTTATTCATGCAACCACAGCTTGGAACAATTCACAAATCATTAAACATTGCATCATTAAATGGTGGTTTATATAGTGAGAAGTGTAGTTGACTCTTACACAATGTTTCACGATGCATGTATATTCACATTTGGTGACTGGACATTCTTGGTTGTGCTACCTCTGATTCTATACCATACCAACCCTACCATACCTACCCTATTGTTCTATCCTATCCCTCATGACCATTCAAATGACTACATCATGGTCATTATCTCATGCTGGAGTCATCTAGTTTCATATATTGTTGATTGGACAGTTGACAGGTTAAACTGTTTCACATACAACTTGGTTGCTCATTGGCTATGTCTCTTCGAATATTCTGGGGTGGGTTGCTCCCTTCATAGCTAGCCAATCATATTGTGAGGTGTACACAGTGTGGCAACAAAAATGATAACTTCACATCCATTCTCTTGGGACTCAAAGGTTGGCACTGACATACCATTCTTACCCTTGTGAATGCTTAACTGACAGCTAATATTGCGACTTCTTGTTGGAAAAATGTTACCTGTCTCCTTCCCTTCTCATGATGTGTCTACATCACTTCATGGGGTGTACTTCTTGGCCTCTTGCTCCAGGACCATATGAACGTCTAAACATTTACGTAATGCATTGGTTGGTGCCACCTATCTGGTTCCTTCAGCGCAGTGAGCACCTACTTCCAGCTGATGACCTCTGAATACAACTACCCCAACTAATCCCACAACCCTCTGGCCCGACTCACTCTGCAGGGCACACACGCAATGTCTTGATCTCCTCTGACCTCCCCCTCTCCACCCCTCTGACCACTCCTCTCTCCTGGAGAGATCACTCCCTCCTCTCCTCTCATCTCTCCCTCTCTTCCCCCCAAGCCAAGCCTACCCCAACACTGCCACCTACCTTCTCGGACATCTGGCCCATGAAGCGTGTGTCAGTTGAGGCTTTTGCTGCCACTCCCCCCCCCACATTTGGCTGTCTCACATCCTGACACAGCCCTGTCTCTGCTCTACTCTTCAATTTCTGATACGCTTGATGCTCTTGCCCCTGTCATGAGGATTTGTTTGAAGTCCAAAGCCAAGTGCAATTCTTGGTATGACTCTGACCTAGCTACACTTAAACGTAAGTGTAGGGCAGCTGAGAGGAAATGGAGGACTTCCTGTTCATTCTCTGACAAACTGGCCTGTCGCCTGCTACAAAGGCAATACCGACTCTCTGTCCTCACCAAGAAGAGAGTCCACATTGAAGCTCATGTCTCTGCGGAATCTAACAACTCGGCCGAACTCTTTAAAATCTGCAAGGAGCTAGCCAAACCTGCCGCAGTCTGTACCTCTCCTGTTGCCTCCCAGGATCTTTGCAATGCCCTTGCCTCTCACTTCATTAAAAAAACCCAGGACATCCTGTCCACCCTTTCCACCCACACCCCTCCACTCCCCTCCCCATCTGTGCTTGCTGACCCTCCTTTAGCCACCCCCACCATACTTCTCGTCCTTTGCTCTTTTCTCCTGTAATGAGGTCGCTAGACAAGTCCGATCTATGAAAGCCTTGTCAAAACAGGTTCATCCCTGTTCCTCTAAAACCATCAAGGACCACATTGACATCCTCGCTCAGGCCCTTGCGGATTTTAGCAACCACTCCTTTGCTTCGGGATCCTTCCCCTCCTCTCTGAAGCACTCCTTTGTCCATCCTCTTATCAAGAAACCCACATCTGATCCTTCTTGTCCAGCTAACTATTGCCCAATTTCCATTACTCCCTTTCTTGGCAAACTCCTGGAAAAGTTGGCCATCTCTCAGCTTAACCTTCATTCCAATTCTGTTGGCTGTCTCCATGACCACCAGTGTGGCTTCAGAGCTGCCAGAAGCAAGGAAACTGCTCTCCTGAACATCTGTAAAGATCTGCTCTCCAACCTTGACTCTAACATTCCCTCTGTCCTCATCCTCCTCTATCTCTCTTCTGCCTTCGACACGGCCAACCATACCATCCTGCTCAACCATCTCCTTGAAAACCTGGGTATCACTGATCAGGTTCTGGCCTGGCTGACCTCTTTCCTCTCAGATTGACCCTCCCAGGTCCAACTTGGGTCCTTCCTTTCATCTATCTTCCTCTCTACCTGTGGTGTTCCCCAGGGGTATAACCTCTCACCCTGGCTTGTCAACCAATACCTGGCAACTCTCGCCCACTGCATTGCCACTTTCTGCTCAAATTTCCAGTGCTACGCTGATGACACTCAACTCATTTTCAGGCTGCCCTCTGCCACCTCCTCTCCCTCTCGCCTCTCTGATTGCCTAACTGCCATTCAAGATTGGTGTGTCGCCAATGATCTTTGTCTGAATGCCAGCAAGATGGAGATCCTCCTCATCGGCACACCTTCAATGTCCTTTCCCCTCACTCTCTGGCCCGGCCTCCCTTGGCCCTCCTCCTACCCCCAGCTGCGAGGCTAAGAACCTCTGGGTCATCTTTGACTCCACCCTTTCCTTCTCCGCCCACATCTCTGAGGTCTCTAAAAAGTAAAATTTCCAACTGCACCTCCTCAGAGCTACTCTGACTTTCCTCTCCTTCCCCCAGAAGCTCATGATATCCCAATCTCTGGTTCTCTCTAGGTTGGACTATTTTAACAGCCTCTTTCTAAATCTACCTGCCTCTACTCTCGGCCCTCTGCAACTAATCCAGAACAGGACTGCGAGACTTGTCCTTGACCTGAAGCCCTGGGATAGTATCTTTCCAGCTCTGAAATCTCTCCATTGGCTCCCAGTGGATGCAAGGATTAAATTCAAAACCCTCTGCATTGTCCACAAGGCTTTCTGGGGTCTGGGTCCAAAATACCTTCAGCTATCCCTCTGCAAATATCTCCCCTTTCGAGCTCTTCGCTCCTCTTCCTCCAACTCCCTCAGGGTCAGTCGTTTTTCAAAGAAAAAGCTTGGGGTAGATCTCTGTCTTGGGCTGGGGCCTCCCTCTGGAACAGCCTCCCTGCCACTCTAAAACTTGAGGAGAACCATCTCTGGTTCCGGAAGTACCTCAAGACCTTCCGCTTTTCTTCTGCCTTCGCTCCCCCTCTCCCCTGCTGATCTGTTCTCTCTTGGCACCGTGCACCTGGCCACCCTCTCTCCTCCGGGCCCAGGTACCTGCTCACCCTGCCACCCTCCAGCATGGCCTCCGGGCCACCCCTTGCACTGGGGTCTGTATCTGTACCCATACAGCCCCCCCTTTTTCTTAAACCTAGCACTTGCAAATTGCTGGCTGCCCTAAAACTGTTTGTTGCCTTCATTATTTATTTATTGTTATTTATCTGTTTCTCCTCTGCTTCGCACTTTCCACTTCTCCCCCCTTCCATGCACGTTTCCCCACCTCCTCTCCCATGCACTTGTGCGTTCTCAATGTCATTGGGCCTAGTAAGATTGCTGTTTTGTTCTCCCCTGTTCACCTCCCTTGCCTTGTTGCGCTCTGAAACACTTGTGTACAAGCACGATAGAAATAAAATATCAATATCAATATCAATAACCCCAGGAATAACGACCAAAGGTGAAAGAAGGAGTTTGTTTGTTTGTTTGTTTGTTTGTTTATTTATAGTGTGCGCCAGACCCGAGGGTATCCGGGCGCGTGTTCAAGAATACTTTAAGCGTACATGTTACAGTTACACATTTCAGGAAGGTTACAGGGTGCATTAACAGTAAATGATGACAATATACATGGTTACATACACAGGTGATTGTACACAGGGGTGTGTACACAGTATACATTGAATGTCAAGGAGCAAGGTGGGTTAAGCGGGGGTGATGAACGAGGTATGCGTTCAGCTGCAGATTAACAGGTGGGTCAGACGTGAGTATTCCTAGTCTAGACAGTTATAGGTCATTTTCTTTGAGCCATTTAATGCAATTAAGTCTGACGTGTGGATAAGATTGGTCAGACCTTAAGGATGATGGGAGGGAGTTCCATAGCTGGGCCGCTTTGACAGAGAAGCTGGTGCCTCCGGCTGTGCTCAACTTGAATGGGGGCACAGCTAGTTGGTTGGTGTATGCTTCTCTGGTAGGTCTGTTAGGTCTTTCCATCTTTAAAAAGTCCACCTCAATGCAAAGCGGTAAGCTTAGTGCGGACATAGAGTGCAGTCTTTCTGCAGTCCCCCTGTTATTTTTGGAGCCTCTAACAGTGTTTCTACTATGAAATACTGGAAGCTGTGCAAGAAGATCTGATTTTTTATAAAACATTGAAAACTCCATGATACTCCAGCTAACGCAGATTCAGGCTTGAAGAGTAAACTTCTATTGGCTATTCCAACAACCACGATAAGGTGGCACTTTGGCAAGCCCCTCAAACCAACTCCGCAAAATAATTTGATCAAAGCTGCAGAGGCCGAACAAAATCTTGCAAAAAAAGATGACACCATAGGAAAACTGTCATCACAAAATCTGACATTGAGCCTCAGGAACTAAACAACTAAAGATTGGAAAGATCGCCTAAAATAACAATAGACTTAACTAAAAATACTCAACAAATAGAAGATTTGCTTGATCAAAGCATGACCTCACCCTCTCAAGGAACTCAGCACCCAAATTCTAATTCAGGAAATTCAAATAAAATTGCTATCATACAGGCGAGAAATGATCAAGAAGACAGAGCAACAAAGGGCAAAGACCAGATGTTATGAACAGTCAGAATCCTCGGAGAGAATCAGCATGGCTGATTACATTCTCGCCAATTAAAAACAGAAGACTGAGTGAATTACCACTGATAACAAACAAAAACACACAGACAAAGAAACCAGATATTTCTCAATTATGTCTGCGGTCACTCCATTTACCAAGCTCTATGAGTCACTCAACGAGACATTGAAAGGTCATACCACAATCTCAGCAGTGATGCATACTAAGTTAATATTTCTAGAAGGATTTATAGCTGCCATGGATCTAAGATTAAAGGATCAAGCTAACATCGAGAGAGGCTCAAACATCGTTAAATCAACTGTAAAGGGCCAAATCGACCATGGCCCCAAAGAAGCCAATGGTAAAACATTTACGACCGACACTCAAACTCTTACAGACTTAAATTTAATAGACCTGAAAAGAAAATACGCAAAATCAAAATAAACAGGAGGAAAGGACGAAATTGAACAGTAATCCATCAAAAAGCTCAATTGACTCTCCTTTTATGCAAGAAACAACCAATGAATAAAATTACAATGATCTTGCTACTACAGGTGTTCAGAAAACAAATAGAGACGCTCTCAATCCCAAAAAGATAACAGCCTAGAAACAACCCTGAAAACCCACTAAAAGAAAACTTCAACAAAGATTTTGCTATTTTTGAACAACCAAGGTCCAAATTTAAAGAAAACCCATGGATAACGGTCGGCACGCCTACTCCAGCTGTACACCCCAGAGCAGATGTCGATCAACGCAGATAGACGGGACAGAAATCGGCTTCCGATACCAGCACCAAGAAAGTCACGATAACCTTTCGTTAACAAGGAACAACACCTGGCTAGCAACAACTTGAGAGAACATTCAGCCAGCAGAACTCAACCTTTAAAATCTCCAAAAACTGTAGAAGCTATGAAGCCAATGATGACTTGATGAATCTAAGCCAACACCATCTTGATGAGTTGGAAGACTTTCAAACCGGCATCCTTGACCTAAAGAAAAACCCCTCCAGTTCTCGAAAAATCTTTCCAAGGAAGGTTAAAAGCATGACACGAACGGTTGATTTAGATGAATCAATCATCTTTTTGACCCTGGGAGACAAATATAAACAAACCACACTAACAATAACTTGGAGAATGCAAAAGATATCTTCATGCCAACAAGCAAAGCAAAACAAAACTCTCCACAGAACGAGAAAGCAAGAACAAGAAGTTACACAAACAGATCCAGGGACCATAGTAAACTTAATATTTCAACAAATGAAACAAGCGACACAGCAAACAGCCTACAGGGATTTAAAGACAATTAGACTTTTTTGAGAGGCTAGTCTGTCAGGCGCCACTTTAGTTAATTGTCGTTCTAATTTCATATATTGATTATATATTTCATTTAAGATGATATTGTACTATTTGTTCTGTCGCATCTTATACGAGTTAGGTGGTACAAAGTCTGTCAACCACCTTGCAATTAATAGTTTCTCCACACACTCAGATTATAAGAAATGTGCCAGACTAGTTAGTGCATTATCCCAAGTTTTTAATATTTGCCCTTAATGATGACACGTGTTTCGGCTATTGAAAGCCTTCTTCAAATCAGGGCTGGTGGTACATTTGATATTTCATAACCCATTGGTATACATGTCATTATTAATCACAAAACAATTGGTGTAGAAAATTCCACAAACACACAGAGAATAGGGGTTGGAGAAAGGGAGGATTATTAGGTAATCGAGAGAAAACAAACAAAAAAGGAAATAATAATATAGTGAGATTCAAGAATTTACAGTGCACATAACGTTGTATTCATTCCATATTTAAATCATATAGATATGTTTACATCATCTGTTCCATATTACATTTAAGGCGTAGTTGCATTGACAATATTGTTGAGTGATTTACCAATGTAAGGGTCCAATCCCTGTAGATAAATGCCATAGTATTGTATTCAGTTTCTATTACATGTTTTATAATGTAATTATGATAATATTGTTGATGCATCCTGCACAAGGTATTCTATTACGCTTACTTATCATGTCGCCACAACTCCGTTCAGCAATGGTAATTATACAAATTGCCCGAATATCATCATCTGTATATAAAGCGTGGTTCCGCTATGTTTACTTTCCAGCTATGTCATTCTGATATTTACATCATTCAACTCTGTTAGTTAACTGGCAGAGCTATCCTTAACACAGTTTTGCGTTCTGTCTGTGCTCAGTATTGTCTCTAATAAGAAGCATTAATTTGATTCCGATTTATAAAATGACATCTACCATTTAATGTTGAGCTTGTGTGATGATAGTTACAGGGTAACTTTGCAGCATACATAATTACAAGGTTACACTCGTACTTCCTTGGTTGCGAATGTGACTTACGCGCTGCATTATTAGATGCCTTTTCTGCCTTCATACGGATTTTAATGCCTTGTTTGTAAATTCACTAATACCCTTTTTTATGTTTGCGTGGTGTTGCTTTTATGGTAACCCCATCTTGCATATATTTGCAAATTATCAATCCGACTTGCAAGGATATTCTCGCGCTAAGATGTTAAATGTAAATCTAGCTTTGTACGTATTTTGGTGCATATTAAAAATCATCGATGGTCTCTTACCTGGTTCATTTGCCTTGCGGCGTCTCTCGCGTTGGCTCTAAGCCTAATGCACTGATCTTTCGATACTATAGCCCCTTCTATGTGGCGTTGCCCGAGCAACGGTTGATGCCTAAGTCCTTTGTTTGTGTTTCCCAGTAGACACATTACACTCAGCGGGCGCCATCTTTTGGGAAGAGGGTGCCCGTAATCTTGTCGACCTCTAATTCAAAGTTTCCCATTCCTAAATGTAGGAATCTCTATAGCATTACAAAATTAACTCTATAATTATATCCGCATTTTTCATTTGTTTAGCTACGTGTCCATACTTGCAATGTACATTTTCCCTTTCATTGATTATATTATACATGTAAACAGTATCTAAATAATAATTCCAGAATAGTGACACCGTCATTTTTTTAGCTCACTTCTCAAGGCTTATACACTAACAAATACATTCAAATTGTTATTATTGCATATGTTCAGATACGTAGTTCATCATATAAAGAGCACTAGAAATACATTTTAAAGAAAGGACACCATCTCATTATCTGAGTTTAAACCAGTCACTTTACTGTTAAGTTTACAAATGATTCTTGCTTCTGCCTGGTGGAGTGCTTTTTCTCTGTCCCCCTCCTCTTTTGCCTAGTTGTACATGTTGCAGCCTAATAAATTTGAGGTCAGCCTTCTTCTACATTTCATGATTTGTCTGCCAGTGCGCTGCTAAGAGTAAACGTGGGTCCTGGCCCCCTATTTTAGCTAAGTGTTCCCTTACTCAAATTCGCAATTCTCAAATTGTGCTTCCTATCTATATTTTATTGCATACACATAGTAGACCATATACTACATATTTCGTCTGACAGTTGATTACTCGTTTGATTTGGATCTCTTTACCATTTTGGTCCTTGAAAAGATCAGCTGGTTCACTAGCAAATTTGCACAATACGCAGTTCCCAATTTTTCGGAAGCCTTTATTGTGTGGTAATGTCCATGTGATGGTTTTGCACTCTTTGTCATCTGGTAAAAGTGATGGACTTAGTTTATTCTTCGTTTCTGCTTTTTTGAAAATAGCTCTTGGTTTGTCTCCCACATGGTGTCTAAGATGTTCATCTAATTTCAAGAGATGACAGTGTTTGTTAAGTATCTTATTGATCTTGTCGCATTCCTTGTTAAATTTGGTCACAAAATCCACTTGCCATTTTGGGTCAGAGTTCTTAATTTTGCTGCTGCTTGGAATTAGTGTAAGGTCCTGGGTCCAGTTTTTTGTCCTGTTATACACTTGTTTCTCGCACTTGTCTGTGTATCCAAGCTCTAAGAATCTGGTCTTGAGTAAAGTACATTCTTCCTCAAAAGTACTCTGTGCACAGCAATTTCTCCTTGCCCTTACAAATTCCCCCATGGGGATATTGAGTATCGTTGATTTTCGGTGGCAGCTATTTGTGTGCAAAGTGGAATTCACCTCTGTGTCCTTCCTAAAGGTTTGTGTGTTCAAACTGTTTTTATCCACATATATTGTAAGATCAAGGAAATTGATTGATCTTGAATCACATTTTCCTGTGAATTGAATGCCAAATGTGTTGATGTCTATCCTATTAGTAAAATCCTGAAATTGGTCATCTGAACCATTCCAAATGATCAATACATCGTCAATAAATCTCATCCATTCGACCAATTGGGTCGGGTAGGCTATATCTTCATAAATGACTTTGTCCTCAAAGAGACCCATGAATAGGTTTGCTAGTGCTGGGGCATATTTAGTACCCATTGCAAAAGAAGACACTTGCAAAAATGGGAAAACCAAGGATGGCGATAAGAGACAAACTTGCTGAAAAAGTGAAAAAACAGAAAATAAAAGACCCGACAGACAAATAGATCATCAACAACAACAAAAAAGCAAGAGGCATGTTGAAAGGACTCCTAGCAGAAAAAAGCAAGTGGATAGTCCAATTTTTGAAGACCCACTTGAGATAGGCAGATTTGCTCATGGTACGCTACCAAAAATGAAAGTGGCAATTGTACAAGACTATTCACTAACTACACGAAATGGACAGGATAAAGTTGAAGTAACACATCTGCAACAAACGTGGGCTTAGATCCTAAAAGCTTTATCATCAAATCAAGGAAAGTAGCAATTTGAAACCTCTCAACTTGAAGGAAAGTAGACAGAGAACATAGAAGAACAAAAACCTAAGCAAAACCTTTTTGAACCTAGGTTCTTGGACTGCAAGAGGTTTTCACCACCTGACTGTTCCTAGTGATGTCAATTTGGGCTCATTCGACTTATTGTGTCTCCAAGAGACATGGCTGGTAGATAAGCCATACTTAGATGGATATGAGCTCGTCATCTCACCAGCTCAAAAAGGCGAAACAGTACGGCCAACTTCTGGCTTAATATCAGCCATTCGTTCTGGCAGTGGTCTACATCTGCAAAAAACTCTCATATCAAATCTATTCCTGTTAGCAATATTGTTAAATTGGGAACATCAGAACATACAGACAGGTGAAACAGAGCCATCAACAGTGATAATCATAAATACCTACTGGAACCCCCAAGCCCTGAGCAATAAGAGCTACCTGCTGATGATGGAAGAAGCAATTGATGAAGCATATATTGAAGACCAAGTGAAACACGTATTTATTTGTGTATATTTAAATGCAGCTTGCCGAAACCACAGAAAAACTCGGAAACCAAAAGAAAAAAGATCTCCGGCTGAGGAAAGAGGAACTTTATGGCTTGACTTTGTGACATAGAGAGAATTCTACAACCTAGATTTACTGTTTAATCAGATAGATCGCATTCCAACATAGGAAAGAAAAGACACATTTGCAACAATTGATTACATCTTTGTGTCAAGACCATTCATCCAATTAATAACCGCCTTTGAAGTCACAAAGACCAACTCAAGTGTCCATAATTTATTAACCACATCTCGGAAATTGTGCAAAAACCAAAACTTGAAAATACTTATGCAAATTGAAACTAACAATTAGGGTAACCGATTGAAATTGACAGCAAAAAACATCCAAGATCTAACCTTGAAGTACAAACATACAGTCGAAGCTTGGGAAAATGATTGGCAAATCCCTACAGTTGACTAACGTCCCTTGCTTGCGGTATACAAAACAAAAGTTAACAAACTGGGATTGGTATCAAAATCCAAAGCTCACAATTATGACAAAATATTGGTGGAAAAAAGACAAGCTCTGTGAAAAATAAAAAGAATTGCTACGCGACAACAAAGTCAAATTAGCAGGGATGAGGTATGAAACTAAATAAGTAAATACACGTCTTGGGTCAATGGATATCGACTGACATTATACCAACAAGATTCGGAAGAGATCTTGTGGTCTCTGTGGCCATAACTCTTGCGAATTCTGGTCTCTCATAAGGTCAATAGAACATTTAACAAATGATGCGCTCCAGAACAATATAGGAGAACATACTTGGGTGAACTACTTCAAAAACCTATTTCAACTTCCGACAAACAGAATCTGCCCGAATCAAGTTAACCTCTGTACATCTTGGAATGTACCACATGACAGGGAGTCCATTGAAGAGGTAATTTGGGACCTAAAAACATCAAGGGCCACAGGGCCAGATGGGATAACCAACATCGATCTTAAAAGCAACCCGGAGGAATGGGCAACATTCATCAGCATGGTATTTAAAATATTTATCGAGTCCAGGTCTATACCAACATCCTGGACATCATCAATAGTGGTGGCAATTTTCAAAATGGGTAAAAAAGAAGAACCTAAAAATGACTGCCCGATAGCTTTACTAGATGTTATCAGGAAGGTTTTTGGCTCCCTGATATCATCACACTTTCAGTCTTGGGCAAAAAACGCACCTAGAGCAGACCCTGTCCAAGTGGGTTTCATGAAGAACATAGGAACTACAGAAAAAATACTGTTTCTGAGCACCCTGAAAGGTAAAATCATAGAAGGGAGCTCAAGGGTCTTTATTGTGTTCATTGACCTGGTCCAAGCATTTCGCCAGGTCAATGAGGGTCCGACTGAATTGGAAGGGCCTGCTATCTGAAGAGATACCGACAGCGAGAGGGGTGAAACAAGGCTGTCCCCTTGCTTCTGTGCTTTCCATTGGCTATCTGGGCAATTTCAAGAACTCCAAAGAAAGTATAAGATCATTCCCTTTAACAATAGGCCAAGTAAAAACAACACATCTTTTGTATGCAGAGTATCTGATTCTCGTAGACCAGACGAAAGTTGGCCTTCAAAGACATCTCAATAATCTATCTGAGTAAATTCAATCTAACCACTTGGAGATCAACAAAGAGAAGACGAAAATCATGTCTCTGGAAAAATCATGCAAGAGAAAGGAAAAAATTAAAATGGCAAATGGACGGAAAACAAATAGAAAGAGTGAAAGAATTTAAGTACTTGGGAGTAACTCTTGATAGTACCAGCACTGAAGCAGCAATGCAATGAGTCCTGTTCGAAAAAATAAAGAAATTAACATCTCAAACAAGAGCAGTCGACAAAAAGTTTGGCAGCTTTTCTTTGTCCCCAGCAATTAACTTCTACAAAGCAAAGGTCATCCCATTGTTGACGTACAGAGTAGAAGCAATGCCATACATTCCACCAAAAATATGCAGGAAACTAGAATGATACTTCTGGAGAAAAGTACTAAACTTGCCAAAATCAACTCCAATGGCATCGATTCTGAAAGAACTAAGCCTGCTGTCTCTTCAGTCGATAATCGACCGAAACAGCATAAGGCTGTACAGGAAGATACTTCTGCCAAAACATCCTGAGATTTTGAATCTGATCAATGTAGAAATAGTTGGAGGCCGTTGCAAAATGCTCAACATGTGGGCACAGAAAACCAAACCCAAAAATGTACGAAGAAGTTCCCGAATAGAGCGCTAAGAAACATCTTTTTAAGAGCCTGTCTAAACCTTTTAGAGACCTTTTAGAGAAATTTTACAAGAGGCCTCTCTCCCTCAAACAAGTGTCGTTACTGCACAGATTGAACCAATAAAACACCTCTTACTGTCATGCCAAGGAACTCAAAACATCAGATCGAGGTATCTAAATCGCCACATTTCTGCAACACGTTTATATGAGGAAGAAGCCTGGTGAAAGCGGCTGATGAGTGGAGGAAGAACTTCATGGGTGATAGCGGTAGTACAAATCATGCGACATGTCTTAACGAAATCAGAAAAGACATAACCATGAAATATAACCTAAAAACAACACAACAAACAGAAAAAGGTCGCAGAACAGACCACAAGTGACATGACAAAGAAAGAAATAGAACCACAAAATGTAATATTGACTGTGCCAGCAGAGATTTTAGAACTGCAGATAAAGACTTTCTATGCCCGGCGTTTGAACATCTTTTAAAAATCTATATGCGATCAAAACAAGTAAATAAAAAAAATAAAAAAATAATAGGAATCAATATGTTAACTTTCAAATATTCCCTATTATGTACGAGGACCTCTTGGCATCGCTTTTTCCTGAATACCGATATCCTCATTGGTTGGGGTGCTCATGTTGCTCTGTATTTCTAATTCCACTCCTATATGGATGTTTTCCTACAGGGGGCAGTATGTGTCTTCTCCCAGATTAACTTGTCTCGTGATCCCTTCTGCTCACTTTCTTACTCTCAACAGCTGTGACCTACGTCTTGCTAGTTTCTAAAGCACTGGATAGGCATATTCCTTGTTACATGTTTTATTAACTCGAGGCCTTGGAACCTGCTGCTCTCCTGCTCCTAGCCCATCCCCTGTGAATCTCTTACACCCTTTCTTATGTGCTCTTTGCAAAGTTGTAACACATGATTAAGTCAGTCCTCCTCTTCTGGAACCTGGGAATGAGCTTTGCTTTTCTGTTCTGACCAATCACAACTCAAATGTAACACCCTGTCCGAGACTGTTGACTTTGGGTGTGTGTCTATTGTGAGCTGAAACTGGATGTGTTTTGCTGTGTGGAATGATCCTTGTCTTTCTAAAGTGCCTCCAAATCTACCTTTAATTTTTAAGCCTACTCTATGTGTTACACAGATAAAGGATTTTAGACTTACTTTTGTCGTGTTTTATATTTGCTACCTTTTGTTACCTTTTAGTGTTTAATGGGTGCTTATATTGCTGCTTGAAGTCCTACTTGTGTCTTTGTGCTGGTCACTTGCATGTGCAGGTTTGTGTGTGTCTGGTTAGACTTAATGTATGCTCACACGTTATGTGTCTTTGCCATCACCCTACATGAACTAGATTCTCTAAGTATATGTGTGTGTATTGCTGGCTACAGTCTATATTACGTCAAAGAGGGATCTCGGAAATGAGTCTATTCTCTTCTCAGCCTCACTTAAGGCTTATGCGCTATGCATGCTCTCCTATCTGGGCCTCTGGCATTCAGTTTGGTTTCAGTCTCGTTTTTCGTGGGCTTCCTTAGTTTGTATTTGCTCTACATCATGCAATCACCATTCACACACATTACAATATATACATACACACACACACAAACACACACTTACATGAACGCACAGTTTTACACACAATACATTTGCTTACCGTTTGTAGCCATTGGTCCAGAGAATACAGTCTCCAGCTCCCTTCAGCAGGAACACTTGAGCCCATCATGCAGAGGAGCTGGAGGCAAGGCCTCCATGTCATGGGCTGGTGGGGAACCCTATGACTTCAAAAAGGAATAGTTTATTTTTGAAGTTATAGGGCTCCATCTCACCCCATGACATGGAGGCCTCCAGCCTCCAGTCTGGAGGCCTCAATGTCATGGGATATGGGGGCCCTCAACATCAATGGTAGTTGTCGAACTAGTATTTTCAAGACTTCACTGTGAAGGAAGATTACTCCTAAGGTGGAACCCCTACGGAAAAATCACTTCAGAACTCCAAACACTTCACTGGCTTCAATCTAAAATAAATTTCCCTTCAAAACTCTATCATTGTTCTAAGTGCCTATTTTAGCAGGGGCCTAGAATCCATTAAAAAGACATTCTCACATTAGGCACCTTCCAGAATACTGTAATTCAGCAAATACTTCTAAGTTATGATACCAACGTTTGACTGAAAACCGCATGATATATCCTCCTACTCTGCCCAAGCCACCTAACTCTGGCAACCCCACCTAATCACCTTAAACAGACAGAGAAACTCTAACAACCAGATAACAGCTACAAATTTGGATAGACTGCCCAGTGTAAGGGAAACACTGGAACCCTTCCAACTATGTAGCCACTGGGATCACCCTTGCTCTGAGAAAGGCAGCACTTGAACTATAGGTAGTTCAGGAACGCACATGCAACCCACTGATAAAGATTCACAAAGACACACCAGACCTCAACACAACCTTAATGAATTCAAACAAACACTACCTCAAGCATACAGTGAAACACCTTTACGCTGCCTGATAGTCCATTACTGCCTCACTACCAGTCGGTGCCCACCATCTTCCCCTACCATTATCACTTGTATTTCCATCTGTTCTATGCCCAATATAATCTAACACCTTGCACAATACACAAATCACCCACAGAAGCCCACAACAGGCCCAGTCGACACCACTTGTGCATTAATGAAGCAACAACTAAGTTGTCCTCTCTAGTTTTATTAAAAAAACGCCTCTCCATTTGTGTGTAATCTTACCCTGTATGCTTTTAGCATTCGTTCCTGGGTTCTATTATCTGGATAACATATTGTTACGTTTTCTGACAAAGCAATAGAACACTATGTGCACACAAGCCCCTACTTTACCTGCATCCATCAACACAAGTGTCAAATCTCACTTTCCCACTAACAACCCCTCCCTCTTTTTTTGCAGAGCTGCGTGCAGTGAGGCCAACAATAAGGCAGAAGGGTGATATGAATACCTACTTTCCTAACCTTGCCTTATGAATTGCAGCTTTTCTTAAGAAGGCAATTCACGTTCCTTTAAACATACAAACCGCAGAGATCTCGCCACCATCAAACCAGGAACCAAAGAAGTCCAAGAAGTGCAACTCAGCGGAGGGTAGCTCAGCGGCGACGTGTTGATGGTAGGATAGCTCAGGGCAATGCGTCCTGGAAGGAAGACGGCACTGAGTAACACAGATTTGAATACCAGTGGCACGCGTAGAGACTGGTCTATGGTATTAAGTGTGTTATAAAGTATTCATTAATTATTTGTTTAATTAATACATATGTCCTGAATCAAAACAATCGTATTACCAGATAAAGAATCATAAACACCATTGCTGCCACATAGTGGTACCCAGTAGCCCGTTCTCCTCCCTTCCTTGTTTTCCAATTACGCAGGATCAACTTCTTCCGTGAGCTTTCTTCACCCACAATGTATGTATCAAAGTAGATTTTACTGCAAACGAGCCTTTTCTGCACTTTCCTTTAAGTCAATCTATGTGACATTTCAAGGTATGAACACATAATAATGCTGACAGAATCAAACGTGTAAACATACTACGCGTGGATGCAACCCTTATAAGCATTTTGTTCCATTCAAAAGGACAAATAATCGTATGCTCAGGTTCATGAAAAATTAGCACCAAGAAATGATGCCCTATTTACTGGAAAAATCGGAGGCATATGGGATTACACTCTCGTCTTCTGTCTTTCTAACGCAACACCTGGCACTAAAACATGTTCCGCTGTCTGCCTGTGTCGACTGAATTCCAGAAGAAGGCATTTCATTTACAGAACCACTAGATGGCAATTTAATGACTGCAATGTAATTCACAGGAGCCAAACCAGGGGCATGCAATTGCGTTCTTGCCAGCGAATGCTACACATTCTAGTGGAGATCTAATTTCATACCAATAATTAACTCTCAGCATTTCAACCGGAAATAAGGCAATGAATGATCTAATTTCCATGTGTAAGTAATTGTCTTTAAGAAGAGTGCAAGATCGTGTTCCTAAGATTCGGAATACAGACAAATAAAGCATTCCGGGAATGCATTGCATGTTGCAGTTATTGCACTTAGCTGCACAGGGTGGTAGGAGTAGAACTTTATTACTGGTGCCAACATTTTTTTAATGGGTTTTTTAAGTTCACAATACGTAAAAAGACACAGACATAGCTATGTTCCTTGCCAGTATTATTTCTACCATGAAATAAAAATACATGCATATTTCAGTGAACACGTCACTGAGAAACATGCCAAATTTAGAATGTATTCTCCCCAAAATGTCCATTTATTATGAATGTCATTTAAATATGGAGAATGTGAAACATCGAGGCCGATGAATTCAGTAAGGCTTTGTCTTGGCTGCCCACAGTGCACGCTGCTGTAAAGCGTGCCAACTTTTCCATCCCACTGGGACAGATTTTATTTCGCGAACAGAATACGGCAGACTAAATTGCCTGCAATCTACAACAATGTGCTTTATTTTTAAAAAAATGACTGAAAGTATGGAAACACTGTTCGCCTAGATTTGTCGTTAAAACAATTGTAAGCAACGGTTTCTAAAGCATGCATGGTACATCTCAGTTATTATTTTCTTGGTATGTGATTGGTCAAGAGGCAGTCACATGGAAATTAAGATTTCCTGATGAAGGAATTTGCAACCACTACTTCTTAAGTTTGTACATCAAATATGGTGCTTAATTTGTGCTGGTGTTTGCCAGGGCTGAGCTACAGGACTTCCATCCCAGCTCCAGCAGTTTTTGAGTGTCAGCATTTCACTCCTTTCAACTTCAGTTTCAGTGATGTGAGTTTTGTGTCTGTACAGTCAACCATGCACTTGCTTTGCATTGGACTAGGAACACTGCAGACTTGAGAGAGTGGCCACAACACGCATGCATCTCACTCCGAGTCCTCAGTGTCAGATGTGCCATCGAGCAAAACTACCTCTTTGGATTCAATAGAATCTGTCAGTACTAGATCTGAGGGGTGCAGCAGTCAATAGATTGAACAGCTGAAACTGGTGTGGCGTGTGAGGTTCAAGCACTCTGTTGCTTTGAAGTTGGAGGGTGGATGTAGGGATAATCTCATTTGTCAATCTGGCTGGTCGAGTTTGTGTGATGTGAAGCAGGTCATGGTGAAACCCATTTCTTCAGATGCTGCAATGATAGTAAAACCACAGAAGTAGCTAGCAGTAGTTTGGCTAAGAACAGCAGAACCAATACTCTACTGTTGCCCAAAGTGCTGGACGAGGAGTATAATGCATGCAGCAGGCAAATGCTGGCATCATGACATTCGTGTCACTGGAAGTACCTGTGCGTAAACAGAGTGCTGAATACAACACTGAACATGGTCAATTTCTGCTGTAGGCATACAGGAGCATTCCGTGATTAGGACTGGGGCAGGCCTGGCTTCAGCACACGCCTCTTTTTTGTTGTTGTTGCAGCAAGGGCTGTGTGTGCAGCGCCGCCACACCCAGACAATTATATGCAGGTGAGCAGCATGCCAGGAAGCAGTCTCTGAGTCTTAGACCCACCTAATTTTGGCTTGTCACTCATTGAGACAGGAGTTCAGGCCACTACTAATAGGTTCAATGCTGCAAGCAGAGAAGGCAAAGCAAGAGTGCAAGCATAAAGACTGTGAACAAGTACTTAGCCTGCACCAGAACCATACAGATTGACAGGCAAGTTAGTGGTTCTGGTCCAGATCAGTGCACTGCAATGTGCCATTCCTTATTAACTTACTTACATTCTCACATTATGATTGTGTATTACTATTACCAATAGCTTACAGGACATTGTTATGGCTCCCCTAAAACAAGACATGGCGATTGTCCTTCATTTCTTTACTTTCAGACTCAGCAACTGACAGTTTCAGTCCACAGCATTTGCCTGCTGTAACAGCCTTTATAACCTGAGGATGACTACAAGCCTTTCCTGGCTGGTATGATCATGTCATCACATCTCCCTCTCTGACACAAGGCAAACAAAAAGCAATCATCTGTTTGAGTCACATCTTAACTATGGTTATCTGTTATCCATCCCTTCCTCCCTGTTGCTAAGTTACTCATACACAAGCATGGCAGATTGTGAACTCTCCTGGAGATTCCAAGTGAGGGTAGTTTATGGATGGCTTCAAAGCAGACACTTAGATCACATGTCTTCTTTCCAGTGGACTCCAATGCATTCAAATCAATTGTCACCCCCCTTTTCACCCAAAGAGATGGAAGAGTTGAGTCTGGATCTCTTGCTTTGAACGTTAAGCAAACCGCTGGATGTAGACAAATCATTGCCGTGATGTGGAGTGCATGCAGTATAACTGGCAACTGCTAAGGCGGAAAATCCAAAATCCAATTAACCTATTAATTCGGAAAAACTAATGAGCGCTTTCTCACCAATTTTACACCTGGATTATTCAGATGTATTTAAAAACAAAATATGCAGAACCTGTAAGTGATAGTATGTACATTCTTATGCACTGCACTTCATTTGGAATCCCTTCATGTACGCCGAGTGTTATTTTCTTCTTGTACCGAAATGTTCCAAAATGAGAGATGCTGTGACCCTAAAGGCCAGGAATGGCTGAAAGAGTAACAACCTGACTAGGGAGCGTTTAGGATCTGTGCAAACTCTCCCACTACTTAAGGGTGCAAAAGATATACCTGTAAAATAGTCTGCTACTTTAATGCACTGCTTGACACAATCACTCAGGTTGCTCTTTTACCTGATGAGATTCAATCTGAACTTCAACAATCAACAAAACAAACTATCCATCGATAAAACACTAGAAAGCTTTGAAAAGTGTCTCATGTGTGGTTAGTTGTTTTCTTATTGCTCCTAAATATTAAGCAGCAAGGTGGGTAATGTGTGGACTTTTCGCTTTGAGAGGCAGCTGTGCAGGTCAACGCAGATCAAAGCAAACAATGTTAGCGATTGCTGCTCAAATGAGGCCTTGTTGAAGTGGTCACAATTAAACTGGACACTCTCCCCTGCTTCTTCTGCAAAAATGACGGACAGAGCAGATTTAATAATCTAGGACAGACAAGGGGACTCTGGCCACCTGCATGTACTTTTGACCTGGGTATTCCACCCGTTACATTCGGACAAAGTACCAAAATGAGTGACAGAAAACGGTTTGGTATCGAAACACTGCCGATAATACCCATTGCATGTTAAACTTGGCAATTTCAAACTCGTGAATTGAAGATTGGAGTAAACCGGTAATGACCAAACTCTTGAAACTGCATAAATAATTCCTGAAAAAGCTCTCAGAGAGCTGCATGCCCATGCCATTGTTGGTACAGTTCATCTCAACAACTGTTTACAAAATCGGTCGAAATGGTTGCAATTAAAGACATTCAATTATTTCCTTCTGTGGTCAGAATAGAGTGTTCATGCCAATGCATTTCGGACATTGGTCCGTCATTAGTGCATTTATTCTACACTGTAAAACAAATACCAGTGGAAGGAATCCATTATTTTTATTTATTTATTTATTTTAATATTTATATTGCGCCGGTAGCTCGCGAGCCTTGGGGCGCAGAAACAAGGACACGAAAACAGACAGACGGTGATTAGACAGAGCGGACGGGACAATCACATAGATTTAAACTTACTGAGGTTTGGGCAGAGAGGCAGTTTATTTGAAGATGTGGGGTTTTACCCGTTTGCGAAAGCGCGAATAGTTGGTTTCCAGTCTAAGGTGGTCTGGTAGGTTGTTCCAAAGGTTGGCTGCAAGGGTCGGAAAGGCTCTGCCCAAGCCACTTTTGAGTTTGTGTGGTGTGGTTGCGATTTTACCAAGTTGGGATGATCTCAGTGTTCTATTAGGAACGTATGGTTTGATCCTTGTTTTTAAGTAGGTTGGTGCCTTTCCGTAAATACATCTGTGAACGATGGTTAAGGTCTTGAAATGCACCCTGTCTTCGATTTTCAGCCAATGAAGCTCCCTTCTGGAGTTGCTGATATGCTCTGTTCTAGTTTTGAGCTTGACAATTCTTACCGCGTTGTTCTGTACAATTTGGTAGCTTTGTAGGCATTGCTTGGAGGCACCCAGGACTAAGGCGTTGCCATAGTCGAGGCGTGACAAGATGGTGGCTCTTGCTATGGTCGCGCAGTTTTCCTCAGATATGAAAGGTCTGATGGCTTTTATTAGACGGAGGTGGTAAGCACAGTTTTTTTTGATGAACTGTACTTGGGCGTCCGCCCCCAAGGATGCTTCCAGCAGCATACCAAGGGTTTTAACCTTGCTTAGGACCGGTATGGGGGTATCTTTAATGTGGAAGGATGTGTAGGATGAGGATAGCTTAGCACGAGCAGAGAATGAGCCGAAAATCATGAGTTCCGTTTTTTTCCCGTTTAGGCACATCCAATTGGAGTCCATCCATTGCTCCACGTGGTTGTATATCGTGGTAAGTTGCTCGCTATCTTTCTGATAATTGCCATTTAGTTTGAATACAAGCTGCGTGTCGTCAGCATAGTTAGTGAAATAGGTGTTTATGTGGTCGAGAACAAGGCATAGGTACCTCAAGTAAAGATTAAACAGTAGGGGTGACATACTAGCCCCTTGGGGAACTCCACAGAGGATTTCTCCATTAACAACAAGCTAACAATTAGAAACATAACGTGGTATAAGCAGGTAAACAAAATAGAAAAAAGAGAACAGAACAAAATTAGTGAGCAACATGTACCATTAAATAAAACAAGTTCTCGAATGATTACTCTGCGTGTATATGCTATGAATACCTGTGTTAATGTTGTTCTCATCCAATCGGCAGTAAAAACAATAAGAAAAAATGTCCCTCAATTTATGTATGTCAAATCCGCAAAATAAATCAACCAAATGTAATGGCAAAACCTCCACGCTAAAATATTTAAAGTACAGTACCTGAACTACTCTGTCTACTTCCTCATGACAAGTAAGGTATGTGTCCGATAAACTAAACCGAAAATTTTGCTAGCACCTCTAAGTATATTGCGAAAATACTCCTATGTGGCAACATTTTTGCGAAGAGATAAGATTGTTGCATTATGAAGGTAAACATGTAATCAACAGGGGGGCGTGGCAGAGGCAAGTCATCAACAGGAAATGTAGGTATGTGCACAGGACGAGGAGAGGGAAGAGAGGCAATAGACAACCGAAGGGAATCCACACCACAAGGATGTCTGATTCTTTCTGGAGGACAGAGAGGCAATCAAAGCATTAATTAACAATGAAGGTATTAATGATGAGTTATAAATTGTGAACGTATCAAATAGAACATGATCGATAGAGGCACAACAGGTCTTATTCGAAGTACTTACGTTCTGTCCATTGAATGAGTATGATTATGTACGTGTGGATTTTTATTGCTTTATGAGAAAGATTAGATTGACCAAATGTTTTGCTAATGAAGACCTGCACATAAAAGAAAAGGACCAAATTCAGACTGGAATGTTGAGTTTATCCATCAGAGACATTCATGCTTTATGCTCTATTCATGCTCTATGCACACTAGAAGACCTAGGAACGATGCTACTAGTTTAGCTGGAGCCCGTAACAGAAGGGAGCACAGATGGGACCAAGTGAATCTGGAAAGATTTGGGATTGACACACTCTGGCTACGGTCAATAGTAAATTGCAATACAAATCATGGTTCAATCCGGTCATCTCTAAATGCCCTAATGTGGAAGTATTTGAAGATCTGGTCATTGATGAAATTAAAAAAGTTGGAAATAAAGATCAAATGAACATAAGTTTCTCAAATCATTAAGGCTCAGAAAGAAGCCTTAGTCCTTTTAGGGAATGCTGACACGATTGTGATTAAATCATCGGACAAAGGAAGCAAGATAGTTGTTATGAACAGTGAAGGGTATGTAAAAGAGGCCAGATGACAATTAAGAGATTGTAAATATTTTAGATGATTGGGCAGTGATCCTTATCATGTATCAAGGACAAAACTTCTTATTTCCTTGCTCTATATACTCAACTCAACAGGACAAACCCAAAGTATTAAATATCCAGCACCCAGGCCCACATGGTTCTTACAAACCATTTCACCCTTATCCTATGTTCAAAGGTGAATACGATGAAAAGGTCAACAAATATAAATATGGCTCATTGAATGGGAGGAAAACATGTATCTTGTTAAAGAACGCCCTGTTAAACCTATCATTTATTTTACCCCCAGGGCTCACTAGAGGCTTAAAAAGCCACCTGGAAGAACTATAGTGCCATCTAATGAGTCTCTGCTAGAGAATATGTCTATATTTACAGTTTCATTACTATTCCTGTTTGTGGAAATCCTCCTCTTTTATACACATAACACAACTTATTTTCTTAGAAAGATAGATGGTATAGCATGGCATGACGACTATCTACTAGTTACACTAAATATAGTGTCCTTATATATGAGCAAACACCACAGACAAGCGATACCAGAAGCAAAATATTTCTTTTTCTCCATGAATCTGATGAGTTTTAGAGAACATTCCAACATGATTACTGAAATGCTCACTTTTTGTTTAGAACATATTTTCATGTTTGATGGCCATTATGTGGCACAGCCATGGGCACCTGCTTTGCTTCTCACATAGTCTAAACTAAAGAGCACACCCCAACACTGGATGGGACCGGGGAAACAGATGTAAGGCAAGAGAAGAGTCCCTCAAGGAATTGATTTTAGGCAGAAATAAATTCATACAATTTAATGGGTGCTCATATGTTCAATGTGCTGGACACATTTTAATCAGTCCTGCTAGAATAATAAAAGTCAGGAAGTATGGCAACATACATATACTAATCAAGGCATCTCATTACTTTCTGCCTTGCAGATTGCAAGCATTTAATTTCTTTATGTTTCATTTTATACAAAGGTAAGCATATATATTAAACAAAACAATTGCTCAACACGACAACATGAACATTCTTAACACATTACTGTGGACAAAAAAGACATTTATATAACTTATCCAACAATTCAATGTGTGTAAGTCAGGCAGAAGAAGAATAAAATCTGTCTTGCACGAGGAGAAACAATATTGTTCCACATTCTTCCTAAATGTCTAGCTGAACATACAATTTCACAAAGAAAGCCACATTGACACAATCAAGGACTCTGGGGTCTACGTATAGTACAGTTATATTCAGTATGGCTGTATGGCCTTACCGATTTAAACACTGCTAATACAAAGAGGCTATACATTTTGGCAGGTATACAGCCTAACTCTGCCTTCCTCAGGACCAAAGAATCCTCCTCATCCTGCATGGGGGTTATTATCTTTCAAATTGATATGCACAATTGAGTGTCATTAAAGTTCCAGCTGCAGTATAAATATACCTTGGTTCCACTTATGTTTCATATCATCAGGTTCTTTGTGGAAACTGGTGAGTGCAAATTAACAGTCAAAGTTCATTTACACAGAAGGTGCAGCCTAACCGGATGATCGTGTAAAAATAAACTGTTGAGTGATGAGAAGAAAAGTATGGCAACAATCATAATTATACTAAACCCAGACTACAGAATTTGGGCTGTAAAGTATATAATCTTTTAACAAATGTACAAATGTATCCAGGGACCCACTGCAGTGCCCCATTCCATGGCATTGTGTTAACCTCACAAGTGAGAAGTAGTATGAAGTGGCTACTAGTGTGTGCAATTACACTTAGTAGTTTAGTGGCATATAACCGATGGCATGACAATTATCACAGATAGCGTCATTGGTGATAACATTTATTTTCTCAATTGTGAAATTGATGGTGCAATGTTGAGGTCTGCCAGTTCATTATACAATCACTTGTTCTCTCCAGTGATTACTTTGTGATGGCCCTACTGGTTTGCACTTACAGTTTCCTTTGTCGTTCTTTGTTCCCTTCAATGCATCATTCCTCACTGATATCTGTAACTTTGAACAAATTACACTTATCTGTGCATGATCCGCTGGGATCGCCACAAAAGTAGGCTCATGTTAAAAATAGGACCCCTGCCTTGTTTCAAAACTCCTGAGCATATTAATAATGAACAGCCTGGTGATCTGTACTTGCAATGTTTGAGATATTGTTGTTTAACATGAAATACATTTTATTTAAATTGTAATAATAATTGTAATGTTTTATTAATGTATTTAATGAAGGTAGGAGCAATGATCTATTGATCCCAAAAGATTGTACAATGGATAAGTAATCAGATTTGACGGGAAGCAGGGAGTTTCTTGCAATGGAGTGAGTACGAGTGACATTCTGACCAGGTTGTGGAGGGGAATAAAGTGAACAGTAACTGGGGACAATACAGTGGTGGACATACATAGATTAAGGACAACCAACATTAGATGTTTTTAAGCACAGGTAGGCAGTACAGCCAGCTTTGTTAGGGTTGTCACCATGAAAGATCAAGTGCTAGTCTAGAGACAAAGAAAGTGAGGAACAGAGCAGGTTAGATTCGAGGGAAAGGTTTTAACTACTAAGCAGATGAGAATTAGCTAAAGAGGGTAACTCGGAGATAAGGAGGCAGGCTTTTAGTTTGATTTTGAACATACCAGTGATTACTGTTTCTCAGATCACTGGGAGAAGAGAATTCCATGCAAGTGGAGCAAGAAGAGAAACATAGCTGAAGCGAGAGTACGCACAGGGAGGGCGAGGTGCCACAAGGACTGTCAAGGAGGCAGTTCAGAGATTATGATAAGGCTTGTAGAGTTTGATAGAGGAGGATAGATATGGTGGTGCATTGCTATGGATAGAATTGTGATCCAGGAGAAGACATTTAAATCTGGCCCAGTTTTGCATTGTCAGCCAACCAGCCTGGTGATTACATGAGGAAAGTAGGTGAGAAGTGAAGGAGTTCAAAGGGCGTCATGTATCAAACCAAATGGTCTTGTTGAGTGGACAGAAAGTGTAGTTGGTAAAACTGAAGAGGATGCTGTCGCGGTAGTCCAGTTTAGAGAAGACAAGAGTGGTTAAAAGATGTTTTGTGGTGTTGAAAAGAAGGAGGTGCCAGATGGTCCTAATATTTTGGAAGTTAAGGTGAGATGCCTTTGGAGATGAGAGTAGAGAATGTGAGAGAAGGGTCACAGATGTCATTGATGTTTCTAGCTGAAGAAAAGTATGGGAGAGTGTCAGGTGGGCACTTTATAGGCAGTGGAAGAGTTGAGAGCGGGGATTTTGCAAGGAAGAAGATAACCTCTGTTTTGGTAGGCTTTCACATCAGAGAGTGTAACATCATCCATTATTTAATGGCAGAGAGAGCTTTGGAAATGTTGCTAGAGAGATCAGAGGAGGGTTCACGAAGAGAGAAGAAGATTTAGGTGTTGTCCACAATGAGTTGGTATGAGAACCCAAAGTAGGAGATTAGTGCCCCAAGTGCAGAGGCATAGAGTGTAAAGAGGAGAGGATCCGACACAGTGCCTTGTGGAACATCATCAGTTAGAGAAGTGATTTGAGAGGTGTTGTTTCTCCAGGAGACAGAGAATTGGTATGGTGACAGGTACGATTCAGTTCAGGCACACTTTCTATCCGGAATCCCAAGAAGATTGAAATCAGAGTGATTACAGTGTCAAAGGCATCGGACACGTCAAGGAGAATTAGGATAGTGGATAAGTTGGAGTGCTTAGAAGGGGTGATGAAGTTGGAGACATTCCATGGAGTGACAGCAGTGTAAACCTGCTTCAAGGGGGTTGCGAATGTTGTGGATGTTTAAGAAATGTGTAAAACGGTTGAACACACCAGTTTCGCGTACTTTAGAGTAGTGCAGAAGGATATACAAAGGACCAAAGTTATTTGGTAAGTTTGCATCAGCCCCTTGCTATTTTAGAGAGAGGGATGACTGTTACCCCTTTGAAAATAGAGGGAAAGCAAGTCGAGTCGGAGGACAGTTTGAAGAGTTCAGCGAGGCGAGAGGCCAATACGCTTAACTAGCTGAGGTGCAAGAGGGTCCGATGGGGCACAAAAGCGTCTAACCTTCATCAGCAGAGATAGGATGTCTTCAGTATTATTGTGACTAAAATGGGAGATAGAGTCAGAGGATTATGGTAAAGTAGGCAGAGTGTAGAATGTAGAAGGAGGGAGTGTGATGAAAATCAGGAGAGAGTCTCCAATTGTGGACATTTCTGCAGTTAGGTCATTAGCTTTGAGAGTGGAGTTGATAGTCATAGGTTTAGGACAAGTGACGAGTGACTTTAGAGTATCCTGTAGCTGGCGAGGATGTTTCCAGTCAATGGGGCTGAGGTAGAATTCCGTTTTTGCTTTATCAGGAGTAGTAGAAATGCAAGTCCTCATGTATGTGGTTACACCTCCAGTTGTGGAGCAGCCAACATATGTCTGTGAGGAGAGATCAAATGAATTGAGTGACAAATGGTTGAGGATTCAGAGACTTAATGGTGAAAGTTTGCAGCGAGAAGTGAGAGAAGAAGTCATATAGAAGGGAATGGATGCTGGAGTAGGCATTGTTAGTGAATAAGACAGGTCTGAAGGGGGAGAGTGAGAACTGTACATCAGGGAGAGAGGGGGATGCCACTTCATAATCTGGAAGTGCTTTTAAATGCAAGTGTAGGATTGTTCAGTGCTTAATTGAAAAAAATAAATACTTTAAAAGTTAAATAAAGAAAACTGCCAGTGCCCAAAATATGTGTGCTCATGTGTGCTGACATTGCCATTGGCTTAAACTGCCCACAGCCAACCCTGCCCACTGCTGCTGCTCACCCTCTTTCCATTGATCAGGGAGACTGATCATATGGCATATTGCAGACGTACACGCCCCCCCACCCCACCCACCCCAACCCCACTAACTCTGCTTTTCCCTAAGCCTTCCTTGGGCAAACAGATCCTTTCAGTGAGATGTATGGGCCACGCTTGAGACAAGAAAGTAGAGATCATAGTTGAAAAGGAATGTGCAGTACCAACTTTTGTAATTAAAATCGTTAGCAATGTTTTTATCAACTTGCAACTCAGGACAGTAATTATAGGACTGGAGAGGAGAGTCCTAACAATTAGACCAAACTGGCTCCTTAGAATATCCATAATTGTGATGAATTAAATGATGAAAACTACAGAAGAAAGTCCCATGCACTCTGTACAACATAAACAGCTTAAATACTCCCTGAAAAAGTTCAGAAAGAGCTGCATGCTTACCACACTGTTGAGACAGTTCAACTGAACAACTGTTTACAAAAGCTGTCCAATATCCATTGAATCCTATTCACAGAGATTAATAAGATTTACCTTTGTCTTAAACTGTAGATAGCTATTTGATTCGCAAAAAAAATCCTATGACTAACTCTGTTGTAGTAAATCAAAAGAAAGTCAGAATTACAGTTAGTGCCTTCTTTGTGAATCAAACAGCATTCTCTACATTTGCAGAACCTTCACAAAACCCATGGATTTAGAGAGAAAATATTCACCATTTGGAAATAAATCCACATTTAATTTTAGGCTAGAGCAAAACAAATTTGAGCCAGAACCTCTAAATTGGACTTGGACGTGGAGAGTTCCTCAACTTATTGGTTGAGCCAAATACAATAGTGGATGAAGGAAAAACTAAAGAAGGATTTACTTTTGCAATGCACTTAACCACTACTGTCAAAGTTTCCACAGCCTTTTTCCACGTCACTCCATCTGCATTACTTTACCTGGCTTGCACAGAAATCTACATCATATGAGGACATTGTTGCATGCTCTTTCAAGATCTGGGCCTGGGGTTCTGACAAATGCTTTTGGAAGTCTGTGAATCATGAAGACTTTCCAGTGCAGTGTTGTGGGATTCTGGTGCAAATGTGTCGCTCTCTGCAGTTGATGAGTGTGAAACTTTCCAGCACCCCTTTCCTTTTCGCCAGGCACATGGAAATGCTGACATGTGTTGGCCCTCAAGAAAGAGGTATCCAAGTTCGAACCTTTCTTCCATCTCAACACAGATATTGCATATATGGCACGTGGTAAGATGTGTTTATTGATTTGTCACCATAAAATAACTTAACACTTTCAATATATTTTTAAGGCTGGGATGGACCCTTACCACTTCAACTCCTTTGTGACTGATTTCTGTACTTGGCAGTGGGTGTTGGTTGGGTGCTGTTGTCTGAGGATCCGCTGATGCTAATGTGACTGACTGAAAGGTTGTTCTACCACTATCATGTATTTTTTTCATATCATTTTTAAAAAGACTGTATACTGTCTCTGGGGTAGTGTCTGAAGCATGTTTCCAGTTTATAGTGATTGCATTTGTAAATTCATGGGGCTATGCATGCCTGCACCCGCTTCTTCCTGTTGGTCTCCCTTGATGTCTGTCGTGTTGTCAAATTGCAGGTGGCTGACTCATGATCTCGACTCATGGGATGGAATATAATATTTTGATGTTCTTCATCTGTGTACAAGGAAATCAGAGGTGGTAATTTTCAGGAATCGCCTCATGTTCCTCATCCTTGGATGTAGCTCTATATTGTTGAGCTAATGCCATATCCTCTCCCTATTGTGTCTCAGTTGGTTGGTGGTGGCTCCACATCCTGCTTCCTTGAAATATATAGGAGAGCTAAAGCCTACCAGAATGTAAGCATAACCAACTTCAAATTGTCCTATACTCTGTCACCCTTGTTGTTCATGTGTTTCTCTTTCTTTCTTTCTTTGCTTATTTATTTCATTTGTTAGTAGCAACCAAACCTGTAAGTATCACAGTGTTAGAGTAGGTTACAGTACCGATAATACATTAATGAGTGGTAAGACAATAGGCATATATGTTTAAAAAGAACAGTGTTGCATTTTTTGCAGAAGATCCGATCGGAGGCCTCCTCCTGGACACAGGGCAGGAGGGTGTTTTCCTGAGCGTTGGAGCTATGACAGTGAAGCTTGCTGTTCCTGCTCTTTGTTTGGTGAATCTTGGTGTCACAGGGGAGGTGGATGTGGATGATTGAAGGCAGCATAGTATAATTCAAAGAGTTTTATAACTCAATGCATGCCTTATAGGCATTCTACGTGCTATGCATCTCACTGGCGAGATATGGTCTAAAACGTTCAAGACCCAAGCCTCCCGAAGTGCGTTAATTTGGATCAGTTGTAGTTGAGAGAGATTTTTGATGGAGGTTCCTGCACGGATGGCATGGCAGTAAACCAGTTTACAGCTGATGATGGCCCTCACCAGCGTAAGGCAGTTGTCAGGGGAAAGGGATTGTCTGTAGAAGTTGATATGTTTAGTGGAATAGGCTGAGGATGATGCAACATCTTTTACATGTTTCTGCATATTAAGTTCAGAGTCAAGCTGAACTCCAAGGGTTTTTACAAAGCTGTATACAGGAATGAAGTTCCCATCGATGGAGAAGGCGACGAATGCTGTGTCAAGGTGTTTGAGTCGGTGTGGGGAGCCTACAATGAGAAGCCCTGTCTTATCATCGTTCAGGCATAGATGGTGGGTAGCCATCCAGGTCTGAATGATGCTATAGATCCTGTATTAACACATCTACTGCACTGTTATTGTACATTCAAATGTGTTTATGAAATTTTAGGTGTCTTCATTTTACATGCTGCTGCTTCCTTCTAAACACAAAACGAAGTACAAACATACGCAATTCAATACAATCCTACAGTCATGTCCCCATTGGCCATGTGTTTCAGCAACTCTCCATTACAGAGGTGCTAGCTTCTGAAATTATGAACAATCATATTATTTTGTATTTTTTGTATAAAAAGATGCTGTCTCCCTAGTCCTTGTCAGAGACTGCTTCCCCAACATGTTTCAGCACTATGCTTGGTGCTGCACCTTTCTAAGGGAGAATACAGTATTTTTTCAGTATGAACAGTAGTTGCAGTAATCATTGGTGGGCTTTCATTTTCCTTTCTAGAGACAATGTTTCTACACCTTCCCTGGCTTCTCTGAAGGAAGACCTGAGATCTGGAAAAAGCTGTTTTCGGGTGTATTATCATCTTAGATTCTTCTAAGAAGGCTCCTTCCACTCCTTCCCATTAACCCCAATGGCTGTCACCGGATGCAATTGCAAAGGTGCTGCAGGTAAAATCACTTTTCTTCCTGAAGAACCAGATTGAGACAGATGCCCCTGTTCTTTCAAGTGGAATAGATCTGCAGATTGACAACTGTGGCCAGTGCATGGACAAATCTGCTATCTGAGCATCTGCAAGACAAACAGTTCTTGTCACAGCAATTGAAATATGCCTAACAAATGAACACCCCCCCTCCGAACCTTACCCCATTTCATACCATGTTTTGATATCATTACATTCACACAAGTTAATCTAATTCACCCTTGCCAGCGTTAAGAATATGCCTCTTCTTTTGAGAGTATGCACTTTCCTCAGCTGAAGACAAAAGATGAATACAGTCCTCCATAATCTTTAAGAGTAAAATACATCTAAGACAAGTACTGGTAAAATGTGAATGTGAACATAGGACAAGGGATCCTTTTCCCCTTAACACTCTTCTTTTAACCAGAATAGGATTTTGTAACACAATATTGTTCCTCTTTTCTCACAGGCAGGGCATCTGACCCCTTCTGATATTTGCATTGAACCTAAGCTTTCTTTATTGTTATTTTGGGGTAAGAGACTTGGATATTGTGCACTGAATCAGAAGGGCAAGCACTCAAGGGGCGCTGTTGCGCACAACCAATATGGCTGCCTGAGGGGAGAGCTCTGGCTCCACTATTAATCCTTAACTGAATACATACTTTCAGAACCGTCCTACAAGACTGCAAGACGAGAATTTCTGAGGCGGAAGACCTGCAGAACAAACACAGGGAAAATCGTGCCTGTGCATCCGAGGAGATCCGCAATATCTGCCTAGAAGCTCCCGAGCGGACTGGGGGTGCCGTCGTGGCAGCCCGCCGGCTCCACAGCGTGTCTACTGCGGGCCGGTGATCTGCTGGGAGGAGCGGCCCGCAGTGGGGAAGGGGCGAGGCGGCGATCCCATACCGCGCTGCCCACGAACGAAGGAGGTAGATTGGAGCGCCGGGGGCCGCAGACGAGCAACACCAGCACTCGCAGCTGCTGCCACCGGGGGCGGCTGACACTCGCGGCTGCTTCCTTTGGCCGCAAGGAACCGGGGCCCTGCAGTGCTTGGCACCGCGGCCGCTGATGGCGGGCCACCCCCTCCTGCCCCGCGTCAACAGATCGAGAAGGAGGACACGGGAGAGCAGAGCAGAGACACACGTGGGGGCCTTGGCACACCCCCCAAATCAAGTAAGTGAGGTGGGGCAGAAAGGCCTCCCTCCCTAACGAGAACAACATATGTTACACTAAAACCCTCAGGGAGAAGCAGGGGGAAGTTCGATGCCATAGATCCGCAATTGTGCTGCATTTAATTGGACATAGCGCCCAATGCGCATCATATGAGGAACAGCGGGAAACGCCGGGACTGCGGGCATAAAGCAGCTGGGCCTGAGGCGGCCACTGCAAAGGGGACGCAGTAAGCCAAACCCCCCCCGGCACTCAGTGGGGTTCACCCAATAATTTACCAGTTCAATTTAAGTGGAGTACTGACGGGTACAGTGCTAACACCCGGCTATATGCAGACAGAACTTGGCGGCCCCTGCTGGACCGCAACCCATTAATCCTGGAGTGGAGCAGAAGGGGCACTCCACTGTGGGCTATGCAGAGGTAGTATATGTGAACAAACTTTTGGGATCAGCCCAGCGAAAACCCTGGCCCTGTGGAAGGCACACAGAGATAGCTGAACACCAGGGAGACGGAAGGTGCGTGGCGGGCCAACATTCCCGCAGTGCCCGCCCTTTTGCCCGTTTAAGAACACCTACGTGGAAGTTTATACTACGTGGGAGGACACAGTCCACTCAGGGGCCGTACACCATATTACATGGGACGCACCGAGAAGAAGGGAATGGGGGGAGAAAGACCGGCCCGATGGATACCTTTGCCAGTTCCCAGCCACACAGGGTGGCCGAGGAAGCGCCACAGGAACACGACAAACAAGGGGAAGATCCCTTGGACCGCCTAGCGACGTTGGTCCAAAATGGCTTCATGGCAGTCAACATCAAACTGGACGATATAGTCGCAACAAATGGGTCCCTTAAAGCACGAGTGGAAAAAGAGAGTGTGCGCATCACGGAAGTGGAGAGCAGGATAAGCACCAACGAAGACACACTATCACAACATGGCCGCGACACAGCCCGCCTCCAGACAGAACTACGAAAAACTCTAAACAAGTGCCAAGATTTAGAGTCAAGATTGTGGAGAAATAATATCAGGATTGTTGGAGTTGCGGAAACTTTTGGCAAAGGCGACATGGAGAGGCAAGTGGAAACCCTGTTGAGAAGCATCCTGGGAACAGACTCCTTCTCCGATCACTTTCTGGTGGAAAGGGCTCACCGCACATTGGCACCACTACCGAAGCAAGGGGCACCTCCCCGCACCATAATAGCACGCCTCCTCAATTACAGAGATAGGGATGTGATACTCAGACTGTCCAGGGAGAAAGGTACTCTACTCTTTGAACATAATTGAATCCACATATATACGGACTTCTCCGCTGGCATACAGGCAGGGAGGCGGTCCTATGAACTAGTTAAGAAACAGCTACGAATACGTAATGTACCATATGGTTACCAGTCATTTGGTCGAAAACCAAAGGATCGAATGCCATTTGATCGAAAGTCAAATGGTCGAAAAAAAGGGATGATTTTTTTTATTTTTTGAATTTTTTTTTTTATGGGGGGTTCCCCCCCAACCCCCTGTTTTCTTTATTAAAATTATTTTTTAACCAACCAAAACTAAAAAAATATATATAAATAAATAAAAAATTCGACCTTTTTTTGTGACCATTTGACTGTTGATCAAATGGTCATTCGATCTTTTATTTTCGACCATTTGACTGGACACCGTACCATATGCCCTCATCTTCCCAGCGAAATTGAGAATCCAACATGGTGGGGGAGCCCATTTCTTTGAACACCCCACAGAAGCTATGACATACATTGAGGCCTGCATTCCTTTACCTTCCAGAGATCGAGTGGTCGACCAGAACGCCAGACCACGACTGGGGGATGAGGTACCAGATTCGGCTAACTAACCAGAGCACATCCTCAGGCCACAACCCGGGGAAAGAATTGGGGAAGGATGATGGAACTCCCTATTAGCAGCGGGTGCCGACTCCCTGCCGCCCAGAGCAAGGACAACTTTGAAATGTAGACGGACTGAATGAAAATCTTATAGAGAACTGAGCTGAGAGCCTCCGTCAGGACAAGCCAGGTGCATGCCACAGGAGACCCTCAGGAAAGCTCCACAAGTTTAAGGGGATGTATGTTACAGGGCAGCATTGCCAAGTTGGGGAAGATGATGTGGGTGGGGGGCTGAAATATTGTGAGAAGTTTAGCTCAGTTGAGCAGGGTGGGGAAAGGGGGGTGTGCAAGGATCAGGACTCAGTTGGAGGAGTCCTTCAAGTTAAAAAAGTGGTAACATTGCAACGCATGGTACTCTCCTAAGCAACAGTAAATCAAGAGGCGCAAAATGGATATACAGACCCCTGTCCCTTATAAACTGTGACGCTAAAATATTTGCAAAGATTCTGGCCACCAGACTTCTGCCCCACATGCCAGTATTTATACACCCGGACCAATGCAGATTTATCCCCACTAGATCGACGGCACTCAATCTGCGCAGGCTATTTGGGGTCATGGCCCGAATTAAGCCGGAGGCACAGGCAGTGGCTGTGTCTCTAGATGCCGAAAAGGCATTTGACTCCGTATCATGGGCGTATCTATTCATGGTGCTTGAGAAATTTGGGCTAGGTCCATAATTGCTGAAATGTGTCAAGGTACTATACACTAACTCGGGAGCTAGGGTATTAACTAACTGTACCATGTCAGAATGGTTCGAGCTGGAGAGGGCTACAAGGCAGGGTTGCCCATTCTCCCCCATATTATTTCCCCTGACAATGGAACCAGCTGCGGCAGCAATTAGTGAACATCAGGGACAGATGGGTATATGGATGGTGGGCCTGACCCAATCGATATCCCTGTATGCAGATGATGCTCTGTTATACATCCGGGAACTGGACATAAATCTGGGTCCAGCAATAGAGGCGATGCACAAATTCACAGAATATTCGGGATATAAAACTAACCATTCTAAATCTGAAATTTTTCCCCTGACCCCAGCCACGAGATGTCCAACCAACACACACTGCCTGCAGTGGTCCCCGGATAAGATAAGATACCTGGGGGTTATCGTTTCGAGAGACAGAACATGCCTACTTTTGAATAACCACGAATCTCTATTGAATACGATTGCTACTAAACTATGATTCTGGGCCAAACTTCCTATTTCACTTATCGGTCAGGTAGCTATACTAAAAATGGTCATTCTTCCTAAACTATTATACATATTTACTTATATTCTGATCTGTCCTGGCAGGCGGTTCTTTGACATGCTTAGATCTATGGTGGTGGAATTTGTCTGGTGTGGGGGGGCGGCCAGGATGAAATGGGCAAAAATGGTGGAGCCATATAGCAAAGGTGGCATAGCAGCTCCGGATTTCGAATTATACTATCTAGTTGCACAGGCCCAGTTCGTTAAACACTGGTATGATGAGAAGGACACCTCACCCCACATTTGCTTAGAAAAACACGATGCACACCCGACTGATATAAGATCGGTCATCTTTGAAAAAAAACACAGGGATGAATGCCCAATCGATCCAGTTAGTACAACAGCTCAGCCATGGTTCAAACTTTACAGCAAGCTTGGGGAGGAGACACCTTACTATGCTGAGGCCCCGTTCTGGAACTTCCCCGGTATAGCACCCACATACAATTCAAGTATACAACACACATGGGACCCAGAGGAGGAATTTAAAATCAGAGACATATTCCCCAATGGTAAATTTATAACGTTGAAGGAATTAAAACAGGGATGGGAAGTGACCAATTAATGGTATTGCAATATCATAGAATGAGAACGGCTTTTAAGACCAGGTGGCCAATGTTCCCAGATGAACCCCCACCACACACGTGCCTGATGACCCTATCCACCCGGTCGGGAACAAGTGTCTCGGGGCTATATGCGACTGTGCAGGCTAACACTCCAACGGTAAATGTAATAAAGGCCTCCTGGGAAGCAGATCTGGGTGAAAATATAAATGATAGAACCTGGGTAAGGTACTGCGAATTGACCAAGAAGGTATACATGAATGCGGGTCTCAGGCTGATCAAATTTAAGATGTTGAATAAACTGCATTATACCCCCAAAAAAGTTGCGATGTTTACAAATAACAGTCCCGGAAGGTGTCAGAAATGTGGGGCAGATCAAGCTGATTCGATACACATGTATTGGAGTTGTCCTCATGTGCATGTATTCTGAGGCGAGGTAGCAAACATTTTGGAGGAAGTAACGCAGATACCGGCAGACCTCACACCACAAAAATATCTGTTTGGGGATATTGGTAAACAGTCAGAAGCAACGAGAAGGCTCTTCAATATTGCATGCGTAGTGGCAAAAAGGTGCATTCTGCAAAAATGGAAGAGTGCACAGGCACCGCAAGTGAGCCACTTCCTTAAAGAATTGATGTATGTCAATGAATGTGAAGAACACTATGTAATGTCACTCCCGAGTTCATGTAAACTGAAGGACATTTGGGCCGCGTTTAGAATATATCTATGTGAAGCAGACTCAGCCAGTAACAGCCCGGCAGGACCCAGTGAAGCGTCCAATCAGTAATACTGTTTACTCTGTTGTATAACTGAACTGAATGTTGCTGTTCTAGAGATATGTGATATGTGATGTTGTTGCAATGCTATGTACCGCGAGACTAAATAAAGTTTTTTAAAAAAAAAGAAGGGCAAACACTCCATACCTCTCCTAGCACTGCACCCATTGGAGTGTTTTTTTATGATTTCAATTTCTATCACTATGGCAGACCCTTGAATCCCCTAATAGGAGTCACATTGTCAATGCAAAGAGCTCTTCTTACAAAATAAGTTTAACATTCCTCTGCAACAGAAGAGGAACATCCCAAGTTTTCCTGAGGGTTGCCCCGCAACTAATCATGTGAATGTACTCATATCAGTGACATTTTTAATTAGGTGTTTAAATGACTATGACCAATATTCATTGTTTAATTGTTTATGCTTGTGGGTTTAATGGATCTAGTTATTCAAATCAACTTTTTTTCCTTTAGGGAATCCTTCACAAAGGGATTTGATCTTCAGAAATATCCGATCTATGTAATCATAAATTGGTCCCTCCACTAGTGTATCACAATCTTAGACTTCTGCCAGTGCAGGTTTTTTCTGATTCAAGTAGAGGTGGGGCACATTTCCAATATAATAATGATTGGGTTATGGTTCTGCAAGGGAACGTGAGCTCAATCAAAGTATACCACGGACAGAAGTAATAAGAGGCCTGAGCAAATGTGTAATCCAATCAACTTTACTTAAAGGCGGATTAAAAGTAAATGGTTGAGTAAAATGACATCCAGAATCAAGTGAATGGATGGGTGTTGCAGTATGGCAATGGATGCAGTTGATGTGAGGAATAGAGGATAGGCTCACTGTTGAGCAACACAGAAACCCAATTGTTGATAATACGTTAGCACACATGACACGTTGCAAGCATAGACAGTTATTATGAAATTCTGTACTGGGCCCTGTGATTTTGCCATGCATCATTGATTTTTTTTATGCCCCTTTGAGATCATATATTCAATTCGATAGGACTACCATCGATCTTTAGTTTCCAGGTTCCCAAAGTGGTGCTTCCTAATGGGTCTATTTTTTTTACACATTTTATTTATTTAGATGCATCTTTTCTAGATGGATTCTAGCATTGGGCACTTAGATGATTTTAGCTGAGTTATCATATATTGGGAACATGTTGGTCCTGTTTGGTGTTTCTGTTGTTTCTATACTAAACCAGTCTGGGGTTTCTGCACTTTCAAGAAAGTAGTGGGTTAGGGTAGTAATTCTAAAATAAAGATATTATAATTCTAAATGTAGAATTTCATACCACCATATTGAGTATTTGAAAATAGGGTAGCAATACCCACTCTGGATTTGATTTGATTCCATATGAAGGACTTGATAGGATTTGTGGTAATCTTAAAATAGGAGGCGTTGGGCCAGTTGGGAATCATTTTGAAGATGTAATTTCATTTAGATTCCACCATCAATTTGATGGCTTGCAGCTTTCCCGGTACTGGCAGTCTCCAATTTTTCCATTGCTGAAATTTCGTCTTCAGCCATTTTCTGATTGGGTAATATTAATATGTATGTTAGCTCTCTTTTTAACTCGATGGCCAGGTATTTCAATCCTTCAGGTGTGCATTTAATGTTGAACCCCTATATATCTGTTTTTTGTGCAGTGTGTTATGGGGAGTGAGTCACTCTGTAGCCCATTAATACTTTATCCAGATCGGAAGGCAAAGTTGTTGATTATAACCATTTTGGATGAGATGGAATGAATGGGGTTTGATAGTCAGAAAGCTGTAAGCCTCATATAGAAAATGTTGTAATTCACCTTTGTGCATTTGGATCCCTTCTTCTATAGTCAGTGCACATTGCAATCAATAAGGGTTCAAAAGCCAGCAGAAATGACAGGGGTGACAGTGGACATCTTTGTCTGGTACCTCTATGTATGTGTAATGGCTGTAATATACACTCCTCACAGGTAACACTAGCTCTGATAGGTAGGTATACATGGTGTACTTTATTAAGAAATGTCTGTAGTGTTGGGAATATATACCTTGCCACTTTCACCTGTTTAAGGCCTTTTTGGCATCCAGTGATATAGCTATTTAGGTGTTTTGGATGATTTTTCTTTCTCTAGGATGTATAATAAGGTTCAGGAATTATCACTCAGGGATCTGTTTGGCTCAAAATCAACCTATGATTTATGGATCAACTTGGGTATATATGGATGGAGACGTTGGACTAGTATTTTTAAATACATTTTTACGTCCAAGTTTAAGAGTGGGCTTGATCTGTAGTTTGCACATAAGAGAAAGTCTCTTTTTGGTTTGGGAATTAAAGTGATAATGCTTTTATTGAATTCCTCTAGAAAGGAGCCTTCTTATTTGGCCTCTCATTACTTTATGGGGTTAGAATTGAGGCGACTTGGTCCATGGATACAATATACAATTCTATTTGGCTGCCATGGTCTCCTGTGGATTTCCCAGGCACCATGCTCTTTATGGCCATTTTATTTTCTGTTTGGAAGTGAGATTGCCCAATCATTGTCTAACAGAAGATGATAGTGTTTGGATTGGTAAAGAGTTTAGGAACGTATTGATGTATTTATGTGTGGGATTAGTTTCTGATGTAAATAATTTATTGTAAAATTCAGCACATTTTGAGACTGTAATAACAGATGAATTGTCATTTTTCAGAAAAGGTACCGCTATTCCTCATTGTCTTTTATATGTCTTTAGATTGTTATTCCAACAATCTTCCCACCTTTTCATACTATTCAAATTGATTATATCTGCGTTTTCTGGAAAAAGTGTCTTTTTAGAGAAAATGTCATTTAGGGTGGAGTGATCCGGGTTTGTGGTGTTTTGTTTTGTGAGTTATTAGATGAGAATAATTCCTCATTTATTGTGTAGATAGTCTATAACTGACTTTTGTAGTTGTTGTTTATTTCTTGGATCTCTTGGATGATCTTAAATTAATCCTTCATTTTGTGTTTTTAGTACATAATAGGTCAATGTCTATTTGTAGTATGAGTGGGGAGTAGCCCGATAGGTGAATGGGTGGTATGTCATTCAATTTTATTTGGATTTATCTGAAATGTAAAAGGTTATCTATTAGCACTCAAAGCTATGGGAGCAATCAATCAGGTTGCTTGGATTGCGGGCTGATTCTACAATTCAAGTCCACGTTCTGACATCAAGGCTGCTTCCCACACCCTACCATCTTCCCCCCACTCTCCCTTCCCTTCACTTCTTAATTGTAATTGCCCCATCACCACTTACATTATTACCGTGGCAACAGCACCACTGCTGCCTCCTCCCAGTGTCTTCGCTAGGCAACATGCTCGGGCCTTTAACTCTGGCCCCAAGCCGTTATCATCTTTTCCAGTGTTATGAATGGGTGATTATTGCTTATTTATTGCCCATGTTTCATGGACATAGGACATTTGAGTTTATTTTCTAGAGCTTTGGTGAATGGCACACCATTGTTCCTGTAAACAGTGATCTTTATGTCATCATCATGCCTCACTCTATGGCTCCAGGTATGTGTTATCCCTTTGAACTTTTGATTATTCAATCCTGTATTAAATTCCAGTATCTCTAATATAGAGCTGTTGATCTGTTTTTAAGTATGTATTCTATCTAGATAAAAAAAAGAAACTGCTTGTATTGCCTGTTGGAGCATATATTGATCCTGTTTATATTGATTCTGATCCTAGTTAAAGTTTTTTCCATACATATTATGCCTTCCACATTTCCCCATGTGTTGCTGATTCTGCATGCTAGTTCTTTGTGAATCAGTACCCCACATGTTGGATCTCTTTGAAGACAACTATGATCCACTTTACCCACCCAGTTACATTTCAATTTCTCCATTTCCTCTGAGCTCAGATGTGCCTCTTGAATCAAGGCTATATAAGAATTGATTGTTTTGATGTATTAAAATACGTTTTTATGTACGTTGCATAACTGTTTAGTCCAGTAATGCTTGTGATGTTAATTTCAAATATACCATTAATTATCAAGGTTGTAGGTTTGGAAACCCTTATTCCCATTATATGTGGAATGAAGGATGTGGCGTCCCATTCACAGACTATCCTTGACGTTTCCCCTTATACCATATTTAGGTTAGTATGATATGTTGCTCTGTCTATTGATCCATTATCACTATGTGCTACATAAACCATGTGTATTGTTGGACCGTTCTTTAGTTTCTGAAGTGAATTGCCTATCTAATTTTAACAAGACTCTACAAATATTATCTTCTGTGATGATTCCTGTGGTAGTAACTGTGACACTGCATAACAGGTAGTGGGCATAAGGCAGTGGTAAGGACCATTCACCTCACTAGCAACTTATTTTTGGAATGTAGACTGTTGTTCGGTGCTCTTACTGTAATCATCCTGTTTGCCTACAACAAGAATAGTTGTTAGAAATTACATCCTATGATGTAGAAGGAGAAGTCACCAATTAATCGAGAATGTGCTAGTTCCACAAGTTAAAGCATATGGTTTATTGATCCATTGTGTCTGGAGTGCTTTTTTAATGGGAATTTTGATTTGTCTTGTAGATCTCTTGTGTTTTAGGGGAAGTAGTGTGCGCTAGGAGGTAATTGCTATGGATTTGCAATCTCTATTTGAGTTGTATTTAAATCTTTCCCAGCTATCTTCTTTTTTGCTGAGCTGATGCGATGTGTCCCTAGATATATCTTTTGGAGGTGACAACAGAGACATCCATGGCTTCAGTGTCAAGGACCTTAAAATATTTGTGTAACTTGTTTGGCTTTATAAACTCTTCAGTTTCTACATATTTGATAATTATTATTTTTGTCTGGTCAATAAGAACATATTGAATGCCCCATTTTTATTTGATGGTGAAGGGCAAGAGATGTACATCTTTTATACATGGTGGCTTTGGAGTGGTGTAGTGAGATGTATATTTTTTGGCCTTCATATGTGAATGGTTTCTTCTTTACAGCTTAAATTAGAATCTTGTGTGTGTGTGTGTGTGTCATAGTTATAGGTCTTGGGGAGAACTTCTCTGCAGTGCTTCTAGAACATCTATGGTATGTGCGCTGTAGTCTCAGTGGTGAGTGGAAGTGTATACCTGTTATTTTTGGTATTAAGGAATCCACAAAAGTTATTACATTGCTGCCTTCCTTTCCATCTTCTATGCCAAAGAAGCAAACATTATGGCTCTTGTAGGGGTCTTCCAAGCCTGTTACCATGGATTCCAGTGAATTTACTCTGTGCTGCATGTGTTGCATGTGTTGCATGCCTTCCATTCTGTTTTCACTGATGATATCTGATCCCTTATCTCCTTCAGATGGCCCATAATTGTTTGTATGTCACTTCAAAGGTTTCTTAATTCTATGCGTGTGTCTGTTGTGAGTGCTATGGATTATTTAAGGGATGACATCACCTCTAATAGCAGTCCAGATAGGAATGTGCCATATCTTCTTTGGTGTTTTCCATTATTGCCTTCCCTGCCAGTCAAGTATAGGGCATGCTGTAATAACTATGCCAGGATTACGATTGTTTTAAAATGCAGTGCTCTTGAGCTTATTATTCTGTGTCGTATTTCTGAAATGTTCTGTCCATATTGATATTTACATTCAAAGGTGATATTTCTTTGCATTCATATGGCATTTAATGATTGCCCCAGTCTTATCCTTGTGTGACACTTTTCATTTTATCATGGGCTGTGCAGAAGCATTCCTCTTTCTTTGACTATTATTTTCTTTCCTTCACGTTATATATCACTAAATACCAACGGCAGCCATCTAATTTACTTACTTATTAAGCACACACCCAGTTTTGCAATGTTTCTCATCTTTGCGTCATAGGGGGTTTGAAAAGCAGGCAGCCACCAACTTGTCATGCCACTCCACCACCGCTAGCCAGACTTGGAACTGGAGTATGCAATTGTCAGCATCACCAAACTGAGCTGGTGTACTGGAAGACATGACATAGAAAACTTCACATTTCAGTAGTAAACTGACCACAAGACAAATTGCTGTCCACTAGTAGCTGTTACACAGGAACGTGCACAATTTCCCCGTCCATGGAGGTTGAGGCTGCAAATGATGCAGTCAAATAATCACATCCCTATAATGCATTGTAGCGATTTGAATATGTAGGCAAACCTTTCATCTTGATTTAGAAGGAACACCCAGAAAACGTGTATAACACAGAAAGCAAAAATCAGTGACAGTCCAAGGAAATTCGTGGAAAGGCATCTGTGAACATTTCAAAAAAGGCAGCAGGCGCTCCTCTTCAGAAAGACCATGGCATGATAACCTGTTCTGAGATGAAAGTTTGCAGCACACGCTTTTTGCTCACTGTACCTATCATAGATGTGAAACACCCATTTGCATATCAGTCTTTGTCCCGCCCACATGGGCAGTCCAGCACCGAAAATGCTATGGCAATTCCTCTCTGAACAAGAGTACCAACAGCAACGCCATACACGTGTTTCAGCCTTGTTGGGCCTCATCAGTGAGGTGAAGCTGTGCCTCTCTGAGCACAGTGAGCAGGGAGTCCACGTCTGGTTGCCTCCAGGTAACTCAGGGTGACCAACCCCACGTTCCTGATGAGGCCCAACAAGGCTGAAACACGTGTATTGCCATAGCATTTTGGTGCAGGACTGCCCATGTGGGCAGGACAAAGACTGATATGCCAATGGATATTTCCCATCTGTGAAAGGTACATTGATGAAAAAGCGTGTGCTGCAAACTCTCATCTCAGTACAGGTTATCATGCCGTGGTCTTTCTGAAGAGGAGTGCCTGCTGCCTTTTTTGGTATACCTGTGAACATTTGCATATCTTGTCCTTGGATGATCCATTTATTTTTTTATATATACATTTATAGCAGCACATAAAGCCCTTAGGCATCTAGGCGCTAGTTACATACAGAGGTTCTGTGAAGGGAGAAAACAGTGCAATAGTTAATTGAAGAGGTGTGTTTTAAGATTCTTTCTGAACAGCGGGTAGGATGGTACAGCCCACGATTAAGGGAGAGGTTGTTCCAGAGGCTATGACAATGTGTATGGGTTTGGGGTACCTGCATTATTTGGGCGTCCCAGCTGAAATTCTGTTATTTTTAATAAGCTTATGGAAGATCCCAAACCCTTTGCCCACGGTGCTGTGCATCATTTATTAAACATAAAAACACCATTCATGCACCCCTCCTGACTTAATTATGAAACAGAATACATCATGGCCTAATTGTTCGGTAAATGATGCAAACACTGAATCACCTCAAAATCTGGGACATTCTCCGTTCAGCAAAATAAATTCACTCAAGCTTAATCAGTGACATTTGCAGAACGAAGTAAAGAGATTCTGAATGTATACCGTTGCACGGGTGTCCACCCTGAGACAGGCTGTGCGCCTTCTGGAACATGCACTGCTTTATATATTTGGGCCTTGTTTTCCCTTCATTTTGTTAAGATTAATGCAGGTAGGCACCCACTCTCTGCTCACATTCCCTTTTAGATGCCTTTTAGAAATAGTGTTCTCTCCAGAATCTGGCACAGAGCAATAATAATGTGCACGCACATTCCTACGAAACTAGAGCATGTGTGCATGACATTGTGTGGATTAGCAGGGAACGTTGATGATGATGAGGACATGAAAGTCACAGGTTCGAATTCGGGAAGTGCAGACTCTGTACTTCATGTTGTTGAGCGTTATACTTTTGATTAGCCTTTGATTTGGAAACTTGCTACTTACAGTACATGAAATGGGAACATCCGGGGAATGTAAGTGAGACTTGATAAATGCTACATTGTAAGCTGTCTTCCATACTCAGGCATAGTGTACTCTGCAACATATAGTGCCACATGCGATCCTCCCTACTTTTAGAAAGAATGTACTCTGTAACATGGAGCGCTGTTTCTGGCGGAGTTCTGGGTAGTAAGGCAGAGGATATTCTGTGGTATGTAGTTCTGCTAGTGCATCTCCTTTCAATGAGACTGGGTTTATTCAAATAGGTGTTGTCAAGTAGGAACCTCTATTCTTAGCAAGACGTTGTGCTTTGTGGGACGTGTCCCCACTTTCAAAATGTTATGAACTGGGTTTGAACTGGATTCAACTACGGCTCACAAAAGTCAGGCTATATGATCCCACACCCCCACGCCCAATGCCGCTCATTCAAAACATTCCTGTGTGATGAGCTAGAAGCGAACTTTGGAGACTTCCCAACCATAGGGAATATTTCAGGCCTCCTCGAATTATTCCATAACTCTGCTGTGAAACTGGTGCTCCAGATCCCCAAGGCTCCATCCTCTCACCAATCCTTGTTCACCTTTACATGATGCCTACGGTCACTCTCCTCAAAGATCCCAACATAGCCATCCACAAATATGCAGACACTACTCTGTTGTACATGAGAGTAAATAGCATGCAGGGCATCATTCTTCTTCGGAATTACTAACCATCATCTAGTCCTTGATTTTGACTGACTTCCTCAAGTTGAAACCCATGCAAGACTGAATTTGTCCTCATCATCGGTCTGCCAGTTAAACAACAACGTATCCAACAATGGCTCAAAGATATGTGCCTAGAAGCATTTAAACCACAACTCTCGGACTCAGCAACATCCTTAGGCTTCACGATTGACAGCAGCCTGTCCTTTCAGAAGCAAACAGACGAGAAGGCCAAAAAAGTCTGGCTCCGAATTGCCACCCTTTGCAAAATCAATCCCTTCATCCCGCTGGAGGACTTCCAGACAGGCCCTTCTGGTCTTCCACATTGATGGGCGAAATGCCCTGCTGACGAGGCTTCCAGTTGTTCACTTGGTTCCCCTAAAAGCAGTCCATCATGCTGTGCCATGTCTTATTATGGGTGCATGGAAATTTGACCAAATCACTGCCGCACTACGCAAACTACATTGGTGTCCTCTTCATGCCAGGATACTGGTCAAGACTGCATGTATCATCTGCAAAGCAGTCACAGGTAGCACTCCAGCGTGCCTGGCAGCTAAGATCCACATTTTTGGAGACAAACTCTCCTCAAGCAGCAAATTTACCAACAAGCTTGAATAACAACTTGTCCACAAAGAGGACATGCAAAGGATCCTTCTCTTGTCACACACCTACTCTCTGGAACTCAATCCCAGTGTCGGAATGCCGCCACAATTCTACCATTTAGCAAATCTCTCAAAACATTGCTTTTTCACCAACAAGGACTAATTCCAATGGATGCACTTACCGAAGCACAGAACCCCAACTCCCAGTAATGCTCTAATGTTAAAAGATGCCAGCCCAAATGCAGGTGACCCACACTTTGTACAGCACTCCGCTGTTCTCGAGCTCGGTCAGTTCACAAGCAATAAAATAAAATACATTTAAAACATTCCTTTTTGGAAAGGTAGTCACAAGTGGGCTTCTCTACTTAGCATACATTCTATTTTGGGCAACAAAATCCTCTTTAGGAATGTGCTCTTTGTGAGAAAGAGTGAAGTGTTAGACATGTATTCCTGGGGTTCTTTCTATACTGACTGGAATCATGTACATTCCTTGTCATTTAGGCCTATACCTATTTGGAGACTTCTGAATGTGGCAGAGTCACTCTCAGAGTAGTCCTCTTGAGGAGGCTGCTTTTAGGGGAGGCTGCAAAGAGGCTGACCATCTGCTAAATGGGGCACTGTGACATTTAGAAGCGCATGTATTAATGATGTACAGTGCATTGTGAGATAAATAGTGAAATGTGGTTCTATGCACTATGGGATGCAGAATGCATTTGGTGTTCAGTAGTTCGGTGGGGACATCTGTACTAAATCAGTGTTGAGTTCTATGTGTAGGGTCCATTAGAAGGACTTGTATACTGTGTAAGATAATGCCTACTAAGGTATGTAGAGCAGGTACAGGCAAAAATGTGATATGGGATACACTATTATGTGAGGAAACCTATACTGATTTAGGAAAAAAGGAATGCCTGTGCTCGCATCAGTTGAATATGTGGAATAATGCATTCTGACCTGTATTTCAGTCGGGAATGTCTACATAAGGCAGAGGGCATGATTTATAAAGTTTTCCTTTGGTGCCTATGAATGAGTGGAAGAGCAATCCTGTCAGCATATGCCATTTGTATTCCAGGACATATGGGCAGACCTGAGCATGTGAGGCTGGGCTGTACCTAATACAAAAATCTATATTTGACATATGAGCTGCACCTGGACATGTCAGCTTGTGAACTGAACTGGTGTGAAATACATACATAGTGAACATTATTTTTTTGCAATTGGTAGAACTCATATTTTCTTTCACTCACACTGAATTGCTTATAGTGATTTGCACAGGATTACAAAATATGGTCAAGTGGGGAGGTTGTGATGTGAGTCCTGGGGCCAGATTACAGAAACTTTGCACGGGTGCAAGTGCAAAGTTTGCACGATATTAGCACTAGGGCAAAGTTTGCCCTATTTAAAAAAAAAATACTGGGACGCATTAAAAACCCATTTCACCTCAACAAGTGCAGTTTGGCATATTAAAAGTACCAGGGCAAAAATTGCACTAGTGCAAAAAAAGATGCATTTTCACTACATTTTTTCACCAGGGCAATGTTTGCCCTAGTGCTAATATGCAATGGTATTAGCACTAAGGCAAACTTTGTCCTGATGCAAAAATGCATCAAAAATGTATCTGTTTAGAGCTAGGGCAATTTTAGCCATGATGCTTTTAATATGCCAAACTGCACTTGTCGAGGAGTGTTTTTAAAAGTAGGGCAAACTTTGGTCCAGTGTTTTCAAAATTAGGGCAAACTTTGGCCTAGTGCTAATACAGTGAAAACTTTGCACTTGCAACTTATCAATAAGGCCCTAAACACTGCCCCTGTGCCCCGTCTGACATCAACTCTTCCTCTTTTGAATATACCATTATTCATCTCCTCCCCCCTACTCTTCTCACTGTTCTCACTCTCTATTGACCCCCTGGTCCTCTCAAATCCTTCTTCCCTAATATGACCATTCTCCTTGAGTCACTTGCTACTGAAATGTCATTGTCATCCTGGTGCTGTTTAACAGCCCCCAACCTCTCTGTATTCACCTGCCTTGAACTTAACTCCCTCCTATCTAACCACTTCCTCTCATCCCTCCATGGCCAGCCTACCCACTCTTCTGGGAACTGCCTTGACCTTGCAATGAAGGAGGACCTAGGCTTATTAGCCTTTGGTGTGGGCCGCACACCCTATTTCCCACTCAGGGTTTGTTAATTGAATCTTCAAAGTTATTCCATTACAGGATAGCTTCAATCTTCTTAGTAAAAAAGTGCTTCAAATATGTGTGTATATATCTTTTTTTATTTCACAGAAATGAAATCAGTTGCAAATGCAAATTCAGCCTATGCATTTCGGACTCAACGGTCCTTAATCAGGGCCTTTTTTGTCTGATCAGATGTAGGTATGAGTTACACAGCAATTCAAAAGTAGGATAATAGAGTCCATGTGTGTGTAAATACCATAGTGTGCATTAGAGAGCGCATTGCATCCCCAGATGTGAACAATACAGTCAGGTCATCATTCCAATCAATATCCAGACATATGAGACTATCCATATTATATCATCATACAATAGTCACATTATGTGAAAATTAATTCACTGGCCATAACAGGGGTGCCCACAAAACATACAGACAAATATTAGAAAACAGTTATTTTCTTATATCAGAGTTTCCATCATCAATGTCCAATAGTAATGTTAGCTGTAAACAAAATCTACTGCTTTAATGGTGGTGTCACGTTGTGTTATCCCTGTAAGTGCATCATTGTTCTGTATGTTCAATTAATGCCTGATCGCTAGATGGTGACTTCAAGGTTAAAAAATCCTATGTAGTGAATTAATGTGTGTGTGCCGTCCAGGAGTGGCTGGTATTAGCGTCTAACCAATGTCCCCTTACATTAGATCCATTCTAGTGAGGTGCTGTGGTTGTTAGTCGTAGGAGATTGAAACTGACTTGTGTCTAGTGTGACTGCTCACAAACAGCATATCTGTTTGTACGCGGGGCCTGTTTGCGCGCGGCAGCAGAGAAGTGCTTGCCTGTCTGTCTGCTTCGGTATGTACTGTGCTGTGATTTCCTAGTCATGGCAACCATGTTTCTGTTTACCTGAGAAGATGGCCGCTCGAGTGGGACATGAGCGGCTATTTTGATACAGGGAGCACCTGCTCCCAGCAGGTTTGTATATATGAGGTTTCACTATGGTAACTCATGGAAACTCATCCGTCAAGTCGTCATAAGAAAATTCGATTCATTGGATTTAAACAACCATATGTGTGAACGAAAGTGTAACTTAATGAAATATCTATAAGACCATCCGATCTTCAAAATGTGCCACCATTACTGGAGAAGAGGCAATAGGAGAGAAACATGCGATCATGTGCTGGGTCCATAGGTCCGGTGAGGTAAGGACAAAAAGTATGTCTGAGAGAGTCTCTGTGGCGGAAGCCATGACATAAGTGTCTGCAATAGGAAGGCCTGGGTTGGAGCCCAGTATGTCCTTCTTAAGTTTCTTCTGGACAGATTTAGTGATAGGAGAGGGATAAGAAATGGAGAAGCAGTTTGAGAAGATAGGAGAGATAGTTAGTGACATAGCTAGCTACAATGGTGAGGAGGACACTTACCACGCTGATGTACTGAGGCACATGGGAGAGGGGGATGAGGGCAAAAGAACACAGGGGGTGGGGGACAAGAGGGTACGAGGGGGGCACTGAAGACAAGGTAGGGCATGCAGGACTTAGTACATGATATACTCAACAGCAAATGCTGTTTGTAAAAAGGTAGTAACAGTTGAGCACCTAGCAAGAAGCAATTATAAGAATGGTAGCAGCAAGTACACCACAAGTTCAATTTTAGCTAAGGCAGAAAGAAACCCAGTGCAGCAAGTGCACACAACCAAGTTTGAGATTTTGCTAAGCAGAAAGACCACAGTGCAGCAAGTAAGCTGAAAAACGCAGTTCTGAGCCTATCCACTGTGCACAGTAAGCCAATGTTAATAGGTGTAAGGTCAAACAGTAGGATGGAGACACAGCTAAAAAAAATATTTTCAGGCATACAGGCACTTTCAAAGCAGGAAGGAGGCACAGCTAAAATGACTATCAGGCAAATGGTAACTTTCGAAGCAGGAAGGAGGCAGAGCTTAAAACAATTTGTGGCAGGAGAATACCGCTCAACTCACACACTTTTGGCAGGTGTCCTCCACCCTGAAAGCAGCTCTCTCACCCACCAATCTCTATAGCCTTCCATATAAATGAATAGGCTTTCACCCGCCAAAAGAAAAAAATCGGGTGTTTTCACCCACCATGGGATGACAAAATGTTGAGAGCTATGCAGGAGTGGAAGTAGGAAGTGGTAAAATGAGTGGTAGGAGCAGTAGGAACATTGGTATCAGTGAGAGGAGGAGAGCAGTAATAGTTGTAGGAGGAGGGTAGTGTTAGTATGGAGGAGGGGTAATTGAGTGGTCCGAGAAGAGACACATCAATTGGTCAGGTGGGAGAGTTATGAGGAGTGAAAAATAACAGTGACAGAAGATTGATGGATGGAGTAAGAAGGATTGTGAGCGGTAAGAGTAGACAAAGGAAAGGGTAAAAATGGGAGTGAGTATACCAATCTGAATCTTAGTGAGTAAGTGTAAGGCACTTTCCTCTTCCCTATAGAGTATTATATTTTTATTTTATTTTATTGATTAAAGCGCAGACCTAGCTCGAGGGCAGCTGAGTACTGTACAGAATGTGGGTAGTTGGCATTTGGGCTGGCATCTTTTAACAGTAATGCAGTACTGTGAGGTCTGTGCATCGGTATGTACATCCATTGGAATTAGTCCTTGGTCAGGTGTTGTTGAAAGAGCCATGTTTTGAAAGATTTGAGAAATTGCAGAATTGTGGGGGCATTGTGAGCCGACACTGGGATTGAGCTCCAGAGGGTTCGCGCATGGTCTTGAACAGTATCCTGGCTTGGAGTGTAAGCCAATGTAGTTTGCATAGGATGGAGGTAATACAGTCACATTTCCGTGCTCCCGTAATAAGACATCCTGCAGCATTTTGGACTGTTTTAGGGGAGCCAAGTGAGCAGCTGGGAGCGCTGTAAAGAGTGCATTTCACCCATCGATGTGCAATACCCCAAGGGCCTGTGCTACTGTCCAGAGGTCCTGCAGCGGTATTGTAGGGTAAGACCCAAAAATCAATAATAAAAATAATCCAAATGAGTCAATAATGTGCACACGATCAAAAAATACAAATGTTTATTACATGCAACCAAGTCCAGGAATAATTGAAAAATCATTCAATTCAATGAGCAATAGAAAATGGTGATGTTTTATAGTAGGAGGTAGAGTGACATAGCAAAACGTTGTCCAAGAATGCTTTCAAAATACTGTTCGCTGATTGGTCAATCAGGGCTACTCTGTAGGGGAATCTATATAATGCCCAGCCCTATTGGCCTATCCTATCCCTCATGACTTTTCTATTAGCTACATCATGATAATGACTTCATGGTGGTGCCGTTTAATTTCCCAGTATTATGATTGCATAATGACATTTTGTTATGTTTCATTTAATCTTCATCGTTGAATTGGTGGAGCTCCTTTGGACTTTCTTACGTGGGCCGATTCGGTCACAGTATATCAATGAAATTGGGCGCTGTGAACAATGTGGCAACAATTGTATTTTTCACATCCTGTGCTAATGCAAATTGAATATATTCACCATCTTAAGTTCTCACCCTTCAAGCTGCATCCAACAGCAGCATATTATAGCTACTTCTGATTGGAAACCTGTAAAATCTCCCTTTCCTTTGCCATGGTTTATGTGTATGACCTCATGTAATGTGCTCTTAGGCTTTTTGCTCTGGGACCCTGCACCTGTCGGTATTATGTGTGTTTTACCTCTGTATGAACATGTAGTCTGGTGACTGAAATATTTCCTGTAATTCATTGATGTGTTTTAATTGATGTACAGCTTTTAGTGTGTCTTCTGTGTTGATCCATGGCCTTTGAACCCTCCTTATAACTGTATGCTGAATTCTCCCAGGCTGAGGGCTTATGTTATACATTGTATGTGTCTCCACTGCTAGGAAGATGTTTTACTACAGGAGTTGATGTGCTACTCCTGTTTGAATGACTCTTGTTCGGTGAATGTCTCAACAAGGATGTGACCTTGTGTTTGTTAGTTTTAAGAACATAGGCAGACCTTTATTAGTTGTATGTTTCACTTACTGTATATGTGGGACTGGACTGATAATTCTCCTTCGCAGCCAATCCCTATGAGACATTCTACCCCTTCCCCTCATGGGACACAATTCTGGTAGCAACATCTAATTAGGGCATGTTCCTTTGTGTTGTGCCTGGGAAAGGTTTTCACCTCCTACTTCTAACCAATTGATGTGCAAATTTACACCATGCTCAAGGCTGCTGACCTTCCCAGCACATTCCTCACACGCTGACTTGAACTGACTGCATTTTGCTGTGTAAAACTATCTATGATGTTTTGAGGCCTGCTGCTCATACGGACCATACATTGCCTTCCATCTTGAAGCCTACTAAGGTTTAGGTACCTAGGAAGCATTAATGTATGCATGAATATATTGTGTGTTAAGTCTCTTCCCCTTAGTGTTACTACTCCAGACTCATAACATGATGGGATTCTTGCTTCTTCTAGTGTTTGATGACATTTCCTTTATGTGTTTGGTTTGGGCTTACCACTGTCTCTATGTTATTCTAGCATTGCCATTCCGTACATGGCTTGAGGCCGATCTATGAAAGTCCCTATCTGTGTTTATGTGTTTTGCTGGCCGCTGTATTTCTTCTGTCACAAAAGGAACTATCACTATTGCTGGTATGTCGTGTTTGTTGCCATGATGTTTTAATGTTTGCTTTATCTAACAAATGCTAACTCAATCACCTACCATGCTCCCTGTTTCTTGGGCCTACTTGTTTGCATCTATATCTGTGTATGTGTCAAGATGACTGTTGGCGTATAATTGCTGGTTAATAGTGTCTGCCATATTTCTGTGCATCTATACTCAAAATGTGCATGCTGTTCTTCATTTATCTGTGTGAGGGGATGCAGTGGGAATAATAGGGTGATCTGCTTGCAACCTGGACCTTTGCCCTTTGATGTGTGTTCTGTCTCGTGCTTTATGTTTTTTTTTTATATTACCTCTCATGTGTGGGATGTAAGACGTTCATCCCAACATTCCCCCCTTTCGTTCCTTCTGGACAAATGCCCTCATTAACTCTTTTTCTCTTAACTTTTGTTCATGTGCCCAATCATATTCATCTTTTGGGATCTGAATCTTGCTAATATTTCTTAAATTCCCTCCCCCCTTTGCATAATTCCATGGACTGCATACTGGGAAACTGCAAACCCCATCTCCTGTGGCATCTACATAAAACCTGAGGAAATTCTAGGGATCTGGGGGAGGTACCCTAATGGTTCCAGGAGGATAGCTCAGCGGCAGTGTGCTCGACTTGGAAACAAGATGACATGGAGCAACACAGGTTCGATCCCTGGGTCCGCCCTTAGAAACCTCTGGGTATTAAGCGTGTTATAAATAACCTATCATATCATATGTGGTTACTGATGGGCCTATTGGACAAGCTGTGCGTACCATCCTGAGTATCGGTTTTATCTCTAACTTGTCTGTTTGTGTATTCTCATGTTTCCAAGGAGAGGTGGCTTTGTCTAGTTTTAATATAAGTAATGCTATACCATCTCCACAAGACTCACAACAGACTCTTATAACTTGATAAATACTCCAAATTCAGATTAGGAAGATCAAAATTGGCAAATTTATTCAGCAAGTGTTTGCCAGCCATTTTGGCATCCATGAGAACATTTCTGACATCCAATCACTATCTCTTTTAATCCCCCCTTCATCTTCAATGTTAACCTTTATATGATGCAAGGCTTTTATTGCAACAGTTATAGCCCAATTTTCATGGCTGTGTGTGGGAATGTAGGTGCAGCAAGAACTGACGATTTTCCTACACACTCCTCCCTCGATGGCCGCGAGGAGGTCGTGGACCATACGATTTTGAAGTACCATAATGCGGATTGCCCTCAATTCTTCTCTTGTGGCATTGAGTCTGTGTTCAGTTGAGTTTGCCAGCTGGACCAGGTTACAGCACTCTATTTGCAATCACTTTGCATGTGTGGCTGCTTGTAATCCAGGGGCTATAAATAAGGCAAAGTATGCCTCAGTCTTGGTGAATAGGCGGTATTGGATCAGAACTTCTTATAGGGCTTTGTCTGCTTCCTTGCTGAGGTAATTGGATCTCTTCGTGTGATTCAATGTCTGTGAGAAATACTCTATTTGCACTGCCGGAGGCACAGTCGGGCACTGGGGTTTCTTCTTGAGAATCGAAAAATGTTCTTTCAAATTAAAAGTTCTAGTATGTGCAGGTTCACAAGGGAGCCCACCTCATTCCAGGATGAGGGTAGATAGAAGTAGGCATTGCGTCCACATTGCCACAAAAAGGTCCATTATTGCAGCTGTGCCATTTTGTAGTTCTGGCATTGTTTTGGTCCGATTTCATCCTTTGTTCTGACCCACAGGCACATTTCCTTTGCCTCTGAAACAGAATGAAGATTCTGGAGTATCTGTGCTTTTACTGGTTGCTCATGTTGTTGCACAATGTTTAGTCTATTCACATATGATGCCCACACTTCTCAACACTTTAATTTAAACTTTGTATGATGTCTTCTTTGTATCCCACCAGACCCTCTTCTTTGATTACTTCTTACCCCTTTATCCATCGCTTATTCCGATATGTTGATCCGTCCATGCCCAATTGGGGTTTGATTGCACATTTGTTGTAGTTGTGTCCCTTTTGTCCCTCACACTTGCTTCTATCTACTTCTTTGATTCTTATTCAAACTTTCCATCCCAGTAAATTCCATTGCAACTTCCAGAGTACTAAATGTGCCAAGCACTGTAATTCTAATGCTGGTATCTCTCGGTGAATTAACAGTCTCAGGGTGCCAAATGCATGCGGGATAAGCCTGCACACAAAATATGAACCATTACACTGCGCAGTGCTGATTGCGTTCATGGTAGTGTACCATACGCTGTTCCTTTTGAATGATATGATAAGTCATTTATAATGCACCTGTTCACAGATGTTTCTAGGTGCAACAAGACAAGGGAAGGAAGACAGAGGGGAGACAAGACAAACTATCTTACTAGGCCTTGTGTCATTCAGATCATGCATGTGTGAGAATGAGAAGTGCAAACTTGTGCTGGAGCCACATGATTGTCATGTCGTGTGTAGACCTTGTCTCCTGGGTTTAGCTGTGTTGATGATTTTGATCCAGTGTCCCTCCAATTTATTGGGGCCTGTTGATGTGTCTTTGAAATTAACTGGTGAGACAAAACATTTGCACATGTTGACACATTCCTAAGGTAAACATTGAATTCTGGACCAAGAATATCTGAGCTCATGTGAGCATTTTTCAGTGTTCAAGTTGGAGCGACTGGCGTGTGCATCTGCATACTTGTCACCACATCATGCAGTGCAAGCGTTGGTCCTTGCCTGGCTGGTTGCGCAAACTAAACAGGGCCAAAGGCAATTAGTAGAGCCAGCTTTCTTTCAGCATGGCACCCATCTTGGCCAATTTGCTGTTTAGCAGACCATTTATCCTTTTAACAATTGTGTTGGCATGTGGGTGGTATGCTGTGCATAGCTGCATAGCTTTTGCTTAATACCCAATAATTTTGTTATCTCATTGAAGAATTAATTTGTAAAATGGGGACCGTTGTCCTACCTCAGGACACTGCATATTGCCAACCTTGGAATGACCTACCTAACCAGAAAGGTGTCTGCAGATATTCCATCCGCATTTACACAAGGACCAGCCTCAGTCCAATGGGGAAATGGGCATACAACAACAATCACAAGTCCACATGTACTGCACCTGTTCACCATGTCGATAAAGTCAACATTGAATTCCTTCAAATAGGTACTGTTTGTCAGGGCAATGTTGCCCACAGGATCTTCATGGTATAACCTAGGTGAAACATGTGGCAGTTGTGCAGTTGGCTATGAACTTATCAGCTTGTTCAGAGAGGTTCAGAAAGAACCATTCTTTGCTGACATCAGACATGATGGGCTGCTTAGGAGTATTTGTTGGGTAATGGAGTTGCTCCAGGGCAATATTTGACAATTCTAAATGCATTACTACTTTACCTGAGTGGTTATGTATCCACATCATATATGTGGGTGACAATGTGCAGCCTGTTTTCACCCATAGTGCTTTTTCCTGTAGTTCTACAATCTGTGCCATGGACACTGAGTGGTATAATTCTGGTAACTATTCCTGTTGTACTGCTATGGCAGGTGTCTTACTATCCATTGGAAAGGGCATATAAGCTGCCTGTTTGGCAGCTGCAGCTGCATTTCCACATAAAAATGATTCTTTCCCTTTGCTGTGCACTGCGTACTTCAAAATTGCTAAATGAAGAAGACATTTCAGTACATCTATTAATCTGGCTAGAAGCCCAGCATGCTGGACTGGTGATCCAACAGATCTTTTGTATCTTCGTCTTGTCCATCTTGATAATCCTGAATTACCTGTGGATGTTACATATGCAGAATATGTGTATATGTGGACGTCATTGTCCGATGACATTTCAAGTGCTTCTATAAGGGTGATGAGTTCTGCTGCTGGTGCTAAAATGTGTGAAGGTAATCTTTTTTCTTCACTATTAGATATTCTTCTTCCTGATCTTTGCATATCTCACTACTGCTGCACCTATATGTCTCTGGCCATCCCCCTGATTTATTATTGATGAACCGTCTACATAAAGTACTTCTGTTTCAAGTGTATCCTCACTTACTCTGCTTCTTTCTTCTGATTCCCCATCGTACACTGCACAGTCACGCATCTGATCCTGTGGTTCTACGGGCTGTGCTACAAATGTTTCTGGGTTTACAATGTGACATCTCACTATGTTGATGGCTGGGTTGGACACAATTATCTCTAACCAAGGTTCTCTTTGTGTTGTGAGGGTGGATATGCTTCTCTCTAATATGGTGAAAACTACATGTTCAACATATAATGTTACTTGGCAGCTCAATGTGATTGTGGCAGGTATCTAAATTGCAAATGTCATAGCTGCTAAAGCTTGTTCTCATGGGAAAAAGGTCCCTGCATGACCGGGTCCAAGAGCCCACTGTAGTAGACAAAGGTTTGTGTTTTTGAGAGGATCTGTTTGTGAGTACTGCGATCACCTGTCCATTTGCATGTGAAAACAGATAGAATAGTTTGTTGTAATCTGGTGTTGCTAATACTGGGGCATGAATGATGGCAATGTTTAGGTCGGCAAAGCACTCTTTCATCTCGTATGTCCATTGAAGGGTCTTTTTTTCTGGCCATCCTTGAGTGCTTACAGGAAGGACCTAACATGTAGGGTGTCATCAAAAATCTATGTTCTACAATAGTTGCCTGGCTCTATGAATTACTGCATTCATTTCACTATGTTGGGTTTTGGCATGTTTCTGACTGCTGTCGCTCTGTCTAGGGTCACTCTTCTCCCTGCTGCTGAGAGTATCTGGCCTAGGTACACTTCTTCCTTTTGTCAGTATTGGAATTTCTATTTGTCTACTTTGTATCCTTTGTCTGCAAGGAGTCGCAGAAGCTTGATAATGTCCTCTCTGCACTATTCTTCTGTGGTGCTACATACTACAGGCCATCTACATATTGCTGTATGGTGCTTTGAATCTGTATGTTACCACAGTCCATCTGGAGGATCCTAGTCAAGAAACTAGGGGACTTGCAGTACTCTTAAGGTAAGCGCACAGAAGAAAATGCATTTTTGAGGTTGATCACTGTGAAGTATGTAGCTTTTGCTGGGATACTGCAGAGCATCTATACTGGGTTGGGCACTAGCTTCCACTATATTGTTAAGAGGCCTAAGATCGTGTATGAATCTCCAGAATGTGCCCTTTGCTTTCTTCACTGGTTTTACCACCATGTTGCACAATGATGTGGATGGTGCTATGATGCCTTGCTCAATCAGTGCTGTAATTGTGTCACATAGTCCCTCATCGGCTTCTCTGGACAGTGCATATTGTTTTACTCATGGAAGTATTGCTCCTGGTTTTAGTTTGATTCTTACTGCTCCTATGCTGTTCAGTAACCCTATGTCATGATGGTTGTCTGCCCACAGTCTGCTAGGCATTGCAGCCAAGTCCTCATCTAGTTCTGGGGATGGTGCTGTTGCCACTAATACAGTCTGTGGTACCTCGCTGTGTTGTATGACAGTGTGGCAAGGGTTGCACATTTCAATCAGAATTTCCCCTTCAGATTCTGTGTCTGCAAATAAATGTTTGTCAGTGACTTCTCTCAATGGAAGGGTTGGGTCTATGCACAATACTGTGCACCATTCTATCCCTTCTTCATCTGTGCCTATGAGAATGATAGAGGGCCCCATTACAAGTTTGCTGGTCCGGTAACAACGGTGACGGTATGCTACTGGCACTGTTGTTACCGGATCGGCAAATTATGAGTTCTGCTTGCAGGTGACTTTCCACCTACCAGGTCTGACCAGATGGGCGTACCGGCACCCGTGAGCAGACCTCGACGGATGCACCGGCACCATTCATGAATGGTGCCGGTGCATCTGGCCTCCTCATTCCGATTGAGTCCAATGGGACTCGCTTGGGGAGTAATAATTACCGGCACCCGGCAATGGGGATTTTCCGGGTCCCTGCGGCTGGAATGCCCCGGTAAATCCCCATTGCTGGGTGCTGGTAAATTCATAACTCAGGTATTTAATAGCGCAGCTACCGCCTGACTCATAATGAGGCCCAGACTATTTTCTGGTGATCACTGTATAAATGTGTAAAATGATTTTTGGATGTGGTGTTCTTTCTGTGAGCCATCCAATCAGGACAGACACTGCATACATGAAAATGTGCTATTGCAAGGGTTGTGATCAAATTGCTTTGGTGCTGCATAGGGCTTGAACTATAGTGGCTTCTCTAGTGTAATGCATACCTGGTGTGGAGCATACTATTCTGTTATCTGTGAATGAGATTGTCATGTTTAGATTTCAGAGTATATCCCTACCTAGTAAGTTTACTGGTGTCTCAGTGCTGTATAGTAATGGTTCTAGCATCGCTTTTGTCCCTATGGTGAGGGGTAAATCTTCTGTAAAAGGGACCTTTGTTATATCCCCAGAGAATATCTGCATGTCCATGTATCTGTTCATTAATGGGAACCTTCCCTCCTTTATACAGGACATTTTAGCTCCTGTATCCATCATGTAGGAACGGATTATGTCTCTGATCTTTACTCCCACTTTAGGTTCCTTTTCTGGGTCCGGGGTAATAGACAGAACTGGACATGTCAGGGCTTGCTGTGTGCTGTCATAGTGTTAATACATTTTTGTCCCTGGGAGTAGGAATGTGTTATCACCCATGACACTTGCTCCTGCATGGTGCATTACTGTCCCTCGCAGCAGTGTGTTTTGGTCGCAAGGCAGTGTGACTGCTCGGGATGGTGCCTTCTGTTTGGTTTTCTGTGCAATATTTGTGGTTGGGTACTGTATGGGTCATCCCTGTTTGGGGACAGCCATCTGCTGTGGGCCTGGATATTGTAGCTGTGCTCACCCTGGGTGTATCCCCCATAGGCTGGTGGCCTATGTGATGAGTCATAGGTTTGGCACTGATTTGGTGGCACACCTGTATGATATTGCATTGGGGGCCTGTTTCTACAATCTTGCACTACATGTCCCACTTTACCACATGTCCAACATGCCTCTCTGAACCTTGGTCTCAAACCTCTGATGCTTCCACCTAGTCCACTTTGGGATTTGCTTCATGCTCCTTGTACCCCTCCCATTTTACTTCTATCATTTCCCACATTACCTGTCCTTCCTTGCTGAGGCTCCTGAACCTGTCGGCCATATATGACATTTGTGATCATTGTACCTCCAACTGATGGAGTTTCAGGGGTATAGCTCAGGAACAGCGCACTCACCTTGGAAGCAAGATGACACAGACCAACACAGGTTTGATTCCTGAGTCTGCGCTTAGAAATCTCTGGGTATTAAGCGTGTTATAAATAACCTATCATATCATATCATACTCACCTTTGCTAGCTTTTTCTGCACTCATCTTTCTTCTATGTGCTGTGATTTCTCTTCCTTCTCTCTCTCTTTCACGCACTTGCGCTGACAATTAATGTACTATGTGTGTTTGGTTCTCTCCCCATGTTTTAGCTTCAATGCCGACTATTTTGTCTTTATCTGTTAGCACCTTTGTTGGAAGACCCCTGTGCAGTACATGGTAGAATATTGGTATGGTTTTATCCCATGCTTCACCTGTCTCTTTCCTCCACATTTCCTGAATCGAATAAATCTATAATGCTGGGCCTTTATCAGCTTGCATTGTGCAGGCCATGATTGATGCTATGTGAGGTTTGTCTGGGTACGCCTTCATCAAAGTGTCCCATACATGGGCTCTACAGTTGTAAAATGGTGCCCCATCATGTGTGCCATTCTCTAATCAAACTCCATGTTACCATGCTTTCTCCCAAATGGTGTTTGTCTGTTGCCCCAGTATGCTGGCAAGTAAGCTTTTCATGTCCCTCACTGCAAATGAGATTCCTGCTGTTTGCTTTTCAAGTGTGTATATCCACTTGCCCGCTCACACTGTAAGAGTCGGAAGTGTCTTTATCAAATTGTTTTTGTCCATATGTGGCCAGGACACATATTGTGATCTCCTGGTCCCCTTCTCTATTAATGGAAATTGGGTCCCTTTCTTAACATTGTTTTGCATTCTTGCCTGCTTCTTCCTTCTTGCTACTGCTGTTGTTGCAGGGCAGGGCCTAAGCGGCACCCCCCATGGAGTTCTCTCTCCTTGTTCTCCCTCTGTTTCCCCGTCTTCCTCATCGTCCTCCTGAACCTCATCAATTGCTGTTGCTGCTGAATCATGGTCGAACATTTGTCTAGTTTGTCCTTGGTGTTCAGAGTTTCCTCAATTCTCCCTTCTGACTATATGTCATCCTTCGTCACTCTTTTTAAATCAGTAATCACTGCTATTTTCATCTTTAACAATAGCTCCCCTGCTGTCCAAGTGTCAGTATTAACTACAGGACATGATGCCTCTCATTCCATTGTCTTCACTACTCTATGTAGTTCTTCTCTACTTATTGGATTGCCACCTCTAGATCCCTGTGTTCTGTATTCTGGCTTTGTTATCATAGGATCTCTGTTTTTAGTCTCCCTGTGTTGTCAATGACCCTGCTTCTGTTCGGGGCTTATGTAAGGGATTTGTGTATCCTGCGTCAGGTGGTACTGGATACGTTCTAACTAGTGGTGGATATATTGGCAACGCAGGTGCTGAAGCCAGTGGCACATTTGTGTTTTCTTGATCTAGGGGCGGGGCTGATGATTGCACAGGCATCACAGCCTGTGTCATGCTTGTGCTGTCTATGGATACTGGAGGGGTGGAGGCTACAACAGGTGTTTTCCCTTTGGCTTCATCCCAACTCTCTGACTACCCTTCTACCTCATCATAGAGCTTGCAGAGCTCCAATAAACTCTGCCTTCTTTTCAGTTTTTTGTCTTTGTAAGTCGATAACAAGTACATATACATGTGCTCAATGATACTCTTGTCGTGTGTGCCTTCTGCTGGCCATGGTGTAAACATTTTACCTTCGGTCACTTCACACCATTCTAAATTATATTTCAAGATCTTATCCCTATATATCAGGAGCTCCCAACATGTGTTCAATTGGGCACACATTTTTTGACACAAGCCATGTCACAATACAATGCTACACTGATCAACAACTAATTATCACAATGAATGACAACCCAACAATTAACAAAACCGATCTCCTGAATCGCCCCCTTTGGTGCACCTGCATGTTACCACAAAAAAGACAAAATTAACAAAAAATGTAATTCACCATGAATCTTCACACTAATTCAAAATTCAATATACTTTTCACCAATACAATCCTCTCCTACATGATCTATGCCCACTCTTCACACTCACTTCAATCTGTTCTCTCCTATGATCAAGTGTACTGTTTATATGTACACTTTTTATAACATAGTTAAAATTCAGCACTTATGTACAAAACCATTTTTTATTTTCCCTCCTCTCGTTCCCTTACCCCTGGAACGGAGGGTTACAGGCCTCGCCAGTGAGGGACTTCCCACTCTTAGTTAAACAGTGCTGCACCCTCTCCTCATTGAGAAACATTAAAACACTTATAACCACAATTACTACTATTGTGACATCAACGATTCTCCTCATGGAGGACCTTTTCTATTTCCACTCAAACCAAAAAGTATGCAAATGTTTATACCGTATGGTTCACTCTTCACGCACTCTACTTTCATGCATATACTCACACTCTTAGTCGTCATTCTTCCGTCAGGTGCACTTCTCTCTCTTAGTTCTTCCGAGATCCTCTGATGCAATCTCTCCCCTCATGAAGGCCTGCACAACTGGGGGCAGCACCACTGCCTTCAGTGATCATGCAAGCCGATGGATAACTCCAGTGCTTGCTGGCTTCCTTGTGGTTGCGCATAGTTTCTGCTCCCTGAAGGCAGGCGGTGTGTATCAAAGGAATGCGGCAGAGGGCATTCCGGGCCAGAGAATCCTTAGGATCATGAATTGGGATCACCAAATGTAGGGTAGGGCCCAAAAATCAATAGTGAAATGAATCCGAATGAGTCAATAATGTGCACGGGAGCCAGAAAACCAATTAAATGCAACTGTGGCCAGGAATAATTGAAAAACCATTCAACAAGCAATACAACATGGTGGTATTGTATAGTAGAAAGTAGAGTGACCTCACAAAACAGTGTTCCTCATTACGAGTTTGGAGGTAGCCATGCTGTTTATGGTGGCATGGCTACCCACAAACTCGGGTCCTGCAAAAGGGGAGTTACCGGGCCATTCCAACCTTGGAGGGCCCAGTAATTCCCTTTCGTGTGACCCAGACACGGTACGTCCCATTCCCATTTGAACCCCCATAGGGCTCAATGGAATCGGGAGGATGCTAACAACTGGCCTGTTGATAACAGGCCCATTGTTAGCATCCTGGACTGCTAGCGGGTCCCGCTGTGCACATCTGGTCTGGTCAGGCGTCCAGAGCGGGACCTGCTGCAGACCTCGTAATATGGCGACCTGGAATGAACGTGCCGGTCTCTTACCGGCACCGTTCATTCCGCGGCCGCCAGCCTCGTAATGAGGCCCATTGTTTCAGAATACTTTGAAAATACATTTGCTGATTGGTCAAACAGGATTACTCTAAAGGGGATCTATATAATGCCTTGCCCTATTGGCATATGCTATCCCTCATGACCGTTCTGTCAGCTACATCATAATAATGACTTCATGGTGTCACCATTTATTTTCCCACACTTATGATTGGACAATCAACATTTTATCATGTTTCATTTAATCCTCAGCGTTCAATTGGTATAGCTCCTTTGGCCTTTCTGATGTGGCACGCTTTGGTCACTGTTGACCAATGAAATTGTGTGGAGTGAACAGTGTGGCAACAATTGTACATTTTGCATCCTGTTCCCATGACAATTAAACATCTGCACCATTTTACCATTCTCACCCTTCAAGCTGCATCAACCAGCAGCTTATTATTGCAATTTGTGATTGGAAACATATAACTTCCTCCTTTCCTTTCCCATGGTTTATGTGAATTATCTCATTTAATGTGCTCTTAGGCCCTTTGCTCTGGGACCGTTCACCTATCGGGATTATGCGTTTCTTACATCTGTATAGACATATAGTCTGGTGGCTGAAATCATTCCTGTTTTTCATTGATGTTTCCTAATCGATGTACAAACAAACTTTATACTCTTCTGTGTTGTGTTGTGTCATATGCATTAAACCCTTCTTAGTTGTGTATGCTGAATTTTCCCTTGGCTGAGGGCTTACGTTATCCATTATATGTGTGTCCACTCCTACGCAGATGATTTTCTACAGGGGGCAATGTGCTTCTTTTGTTTGAATACCTCCTGTCCTGTGCATGTCTCTGCATGTAGTCTTGTTATGACCAGGGCTGTGACCTTGTGCATATTAGTTTAATGAACATAGGCAGGCTTTATTACTTATATCTTTCACTTACTGAATGTGTGGGATCAGATTGAACATTCTCCTTCTCAGCAAATCCCTATGCAGCATTTTATCCCTTGCCCTCACAGAACCTTCTCCTGGTAGCAATATCTAATTAGGTCATGTTCCTTTAGGTTTTGCCTGGGAAAGGGTTTCACCTCCTACTTCTAACCAATCACTATGCGGCATTACACCGTGCTCAAGGAAGCTAACCTTGCTGGTACATTCCTCTCATGCTGTTTTGAACTGACTGCATGTTGCTGTGTAAAACTATCTCTAATGTTTTGAGGTCAGCTATTCAAATGACCCATGTACTGCCTTTCATCTTGAGGCCTAATATACTTTAGGTACCTATGAAGCATTAATGTATGCATGTATATATTGTGTGTTACATTCTCTACCCCTTAGTGTTGTTACTCCATACTCATAACTACTTGATGTGTTTCTTGCATCTTCTAATCTTTGCTGACGTGTGTATGTGTTCGGTTTTGGGTTACCTCTGTCTGTATCTTATTCTATTGTTGCCATTCCTTACATGGTGTGATGACTATCTATGAATGCACCTAACTGTATGAGTTTTGATGTCTGCTATCTATCGGGTGTCACAAAGGTAACTAACACTACTCTTGGTATATCGTGTTCGTTGCCATGATCTGTTAATGCTTGTTTATCTAATGAATGCTTACTCTATCGCCTACCATGCTCCCTGTCTCTTGGGACTACTTGCTTGCATCTATATCTGTGTATGTGTCAAATGGACTCTTTGCATATAATTGCTGGTTAATAGTGTCTACCATCTTTCTGCACATCTAAACTCAAAATGCAAATATGTATGCATGTGTTGCTGTTCTTCATGTATCTCTCAGTGAAGGGATATGGTGGAAATGACAAGGTGATCTGCTTGCGACCTTGACCTTTGGCCATGGATGTGTATTCAATATCGTTCTTTATGGGGTTTCCTAGTTTATATTGATAGAGGATGAAGGGTTTGATTTTTCGAAAAGGGTAAATATTCTGAGCCTGGCTATTTGGTCCTTCTTGGCTCGGTTTTTCTGGAAGGAAAGATTGCTGTCAATGGTGAAGACTAAAGATTTTGCTGAGTCTGAGAGTTGTACATCAAATCCTTCTAGGTGCATATCATTGAGCCATTGTTGGACAAGTTGTTTTTTAGCGGGCGGACCGATGAGGATGAATTCAGTCTTGGATGGGTTTAGTTTGAGGTAGGCATTTGACATCCAGGACTGGGTGATGGCTAGGTAATCGCGGAGACAAATGATGCCATGTGTGCTACTTATTCTCATGTATAACTGAATATCATCCGCATATTGGTGGATGGCTACATTGGGATCTTTGGGGAGAGTGCCAACAGATTCCATGTAAAGGTTAACAGGGATTGGTGAGAGGAAGGATCCTTGGGGGACTCCTCAGGAGTTGGTTAGAATGCAACAAGTTCATCTAGACAGCCTGATGACTGCCCGAGAGGTAGGAGGTAAACCAATTCAGGACATTGGCAGAGAATTGCATCCTGTCAGCAAAGAGGGAGAGAAGGATGCAGTGTTTGATGGTGTTGAATGCAGCCAAGAGGTCAAGGAGGAGGAGGAGACATAGGTCACCCTTATCCATGATTTGGAGAGCATCATCCACTAACTGGATCCTGGCTGTCTCGATGCTACAATTTGGGCAGAACCCTGACAGATGTGTATTACATTCTCTACCCCCTAGTGTTGTTACTCCACACTCATAACTACCTGAAATTGGTGTTTTTTAGGGCAATGGAAAGCTGCGGTTAGAGGTAACAGGAAAAAAGGGGCACAGGTGGCATTGACAGGCATGGCTACTTCTGGAAGCCTTTTTATGTATTTGTATGAATTCATTCATAGCGGGTCCATTTCCGGCATGCCGGAATGAGCGTGTCCGTGAACGTATGAACCTGCTAACAGCGGGTGATTACGAGTGCGCGAGCACGCGCGTTCCCCCATGCCGGTAGTGGCAATCCCGCCATGCCGGTAAAGTGCCACCAACCCTCTTGTACCGGCAATGCGCGGCCCGCCCATAGCGTTACCGCTTCATACCAACACCTGAATACCGGCATGGTGATACCGGCACGGTATCACCGTGTACGTAAAAACCGGATCCGGAAATTACGTCATTGCGCAGGAACGGGAAATGGGCCGCCGGCCATCTTTAAAAACACATTCCATTGCCATCCTCCATAACCACCACTACACCCATGTTGTTGAGTGCCACAACTCAATCAGGATGTCGAAGGCCACCAGAAAAAGCACCCAAAGGAAGAGGAAGCAGCGTTTTTGTGATGCTGAACTGACAATGCTGGCAAACACCCTCGAACAGCATGCTGACATCATCAGAAGCACAGACCTTAAGCATGCGGCCCAAACCCGAAAAAAAGAGGTGTGGCAGGAGGTTGCTACGAGGGTGTCGGCAATGGGGAGCACCCCAAGGAGCGTACGGGATTGCCGAAAGCGCTGGGACGACCTCCGCCTCCGGGTCCGGAACATCCTGGCGGAGAACCGGAGGGCTTCAATGGCGACAGGCGGTGGCACACACTCCCCTGTAAAGCTCACCGCATGGGAGGAGACCGCAAGTGGATTTATTGACCCGGAATCCATAGAGGGGATAGGAGACCAGGAGTTTGGCACAGCAACTACAACAGAGGACGGTGAGTGAACCATCACATCCACGTATAACAAAACATGATGTGACACAAGTGATGTTGAAGTCAGATTAGGCACGCCAATGCATGTCCCAAGGCGACATCAACACATCAATAGAATAATGAGTGCCACCCCATGCACCACACGCATGATGAGTGGAAATTCCAATCCCAGCAGGTGTAACATGACCCAACCATGCCCATGCCCCCCCCACAGACACCAAAACAATCCAATGCCACCAGACATGCAATGATTGCCAACATGTCCCCTCAGTACACCAAATGCCACACAACAGAAATTAAATTGTGCCTGAATGTATGAAAATATCACACCGCAAAACATCACAGCTGCCATTTGTCAACATCACTGATGACCTGCATCTCTTCTATCTCCCAGGCACCGATGAGGAAGGTGGAACACAGGACAGGGGTGCAAGCACATCCAGTGCACGCAAGGGGACCAAGGCCACCGCCACCCCCTCGTCCAAGAAATTGCCTGCAGCCACACCAAGTGTGCCACGCAAGGCATCAACCCTGCAGGGGGCACCTGCTGCGACAGTGGTAGCTGTTCCGCCGGCCACCACGGACGTTGTGTCCACAGAGGTGGCTGAAGAGGCAGAGGTAATGTCCGGAACGCCCAGCCCAATGCCCATTGCCAGCACCCCCCCACCTGCGGAGACTGAGAGCCAGGATGACCCATGTCTGCATGACTCCGACCTTGAAGATTCGGACATTGGCATCTTCGAGGAGGACAGTGCCCAGGACGAGGACCCCAAACAGGTGCCTTCCACCACCCCGCCAGCCACCATCCTGCCTTCCACCACCCTGTCTTCCACCACCCCGCCAGCCACCACCCTGCCTTCCACCACCCTGCATTCCACCACCCCGCCAGCCACCAGTACACCTGCGCTTGAAACCCCCTTCGAGGTCCGTCTGGCAAGGGTAGAGGCCCGCCAAGAAGAAATGCTCCAGATAATGCGACAACAGGTTGTCGCTGGTGATGAGGCCATGAAGGCCATAGCCATGGTCATTGCTGCCAATACAGCTGCCGTGGAGGTGTCCACGTGTGCATTCAGGGAGTGAATGGGGTCACTGACCCAGGCCCTTCTTGCGAACATTACGCAAGTGCAGAAGCCACACCATGGCCCAGCCAGGGGACTGACAATAGACACCTCCACCACGTCAACCCCTTCCACCTCGGTGCAATCAAGCCCTGTGCGCTTAACGCGCTGGAGTGCACGGCGCTCGGCCATGGCACCCCCAGACCCAAAAGTCACAAAGAAATGACATTATGGGAAATGACAAAATGTGAGGAACTACAATGGTGAAGGCAACACTGTTTGTTGCACACATGGGGACATTTGGGATCTGTGGGGTGGGTGAGGGAGTTTGTTGGCCTATTCATTGGGGTATGTGGGGTGGGTGAGGGAGTTTGTTGGGGGATTCTGGGAGGGGGGAGTGGGCACAGTTTTGCTGTTACAAATAATACACAAGTTGTGATGAGAAAAATCCATGGCTGGACATTGTTATTTTTCGTGTTAATCCATTTAATGTGTTACGGTGTTCAGTGCCCAACTACCAACATTCCCTTTGTGCATGTTCACATTGGCCCAGTGTCTGACTGACACAAGTCATTCATCGTCTCACTGTTTCAAAAGTATTCGTCAATTAGTGCTTGGCGTACAGCATGGCCGTCCCGTGCATCACGTACTGGCAGGGGGGCTCCTTCGCCTCCGTCTCCATCCCTTTCATCCTCACCCGGCCCATGCATGTCAATGTCAGGTGGCAGTGGAACATTCCTTCAGACGCACATGTTGTGCAGCATGACACAGGCCATGGTGATCTTTGCCACCTTCTCAGGCCTATATAGGAGTGCCCCACCAGACCTGCTTAGGCAGTGGAACCGCGCCTTCAACAGGCCAAAGGTCTGCTCAATCACAACACGGGTACGAGTGTGCACACGATTGTACTCCTCTTCATGGCTGTTCTGCGGGTTCTGCACAGGGGTAAGTAGCCACGGCCTCAAGGGATATCCTCCATCACCTGCAAGCAGATACAAATAGGTGTGTGTCACTCTGAACTGCCACCTTCAGGGAGCACGGTTATGGCAGCATCTATTTGGTGTGGGCATGCCCATGTCCCTGTACGTGTACCAAATAGTCATCTATATGGAATGTATACTGTAAAGAGGTGTGGAACACTGGATGAGGTTGAATAGATGATGCAGGGTGTAATCATGCATGCTGAGGCAGATGTGCTGTGGCAGTACGACAATGTTTAGCCTCCAATTAATCATGTATACTCTTCACTATGCATGGTCACACTAGCCGCATTGCCACAGTTGCCATCCTATTCAGTCATGCATATGCATTATTTGTGATATGTGGCCCAGTGATGTGTCATTTTCCGTTTGGCTGGGTCAGGTGAGGAGTGTTTAGCTCTGCATTCATTCTCCACTCACTGGCTATTGCCACCCAGGTGTACTATTGACCCCCCCTTTCCCACCCTGGTAAAGTATCCCCCCCCCTTTCCCACCCGGGTGCAGTACCCCCCCTTCTGCATCCACACACATGAGTACCCCACAGCATGGCCATGGGCCTGTTGTGCAACTCACCGAGCAGCCAGGCACGTGGTCCAGCATGTCGCTCCATGTGACGGGGTAGCGTGGAGTTGCTCAGTACCATGGCATCATGTGTGGATCCAGGAAATCGGGCGCAGCAATGGGTGATGATCTTGCTGGAGTCACATACCATTTGCACATTGATGGAGTGGTATTGCTTGCGATTGCGGTACACCACCTCTATGGCATGGGGGACTACCAATTCCACATGGGTGCAGTCGATGGCACCAACACAATTGGGCATGCCTGCCAGTGCATGGAAGCCTACTTTGGTTTTGGTTATCTCCTGGGCAGTCCCTGGTACGGATATGTGGGTGCTTGCGTGCTTCAGGAGGGCATCCAGCACTTGGTTCAGCATGCGTGAGTATAGTGGTTGTGAAATGCCATGCAGCTGGCCCACTGTGTGTTGGTAGGTGCCTGTGGCCAGGAAGTGTAGCACAGACACCACCTTTAGTAGTGGGGGGATTGCAGTCCGTATTTGTATGTGGCTGGCAATGTCGTTCTGTATCATGTCCACTATGGTGGTGATGGTGTCACGGTCCAACCGGTACAGGGTTTGGATCTGCTCAGGGGTTAGGTTGAATGGGCTGGGTCTGGTGCAAAGGATTGGTGGCTACCTATGAGGCGCTGGTGGATGTGCTGGTGGTAATTGCTGGGCCTGTCTCACCCTCCTTCTCCTCCTGCGTCTCCTCTGTGCTGCCTGTTCTTGCTGCTGTAGTTGTTGTTGTTGTTGCTGTTGTTGCTGTAGTTGTAGCAGTATAGGCATGTCCTCCTGCACCATGATTGCAAATGCTAGTGGTAGCATTTTGGTGTAGGAAGGGGTGTGGTGTGTAGGTGTGCTCCTTTTGTACTGGGCCACTCTACATTGCCTACACCTGTGGGGGGGGTTGTGGTGTGTGGGTGTGCTCAGTTCATACTGGCACAGCCTCCTTTGACTCCACCTGTGGGGATTGTGTGCAACTGTGGCAGCTGCCTTGTATCTTGGTTGCTGTTTGCGGGTGGTCCGCGATGCCTGTTTTGCCGGCATCATGCAGCCTGTTATTACCGGGTTCGCGATGCCGGTATTTGCATGTTTGCGTGGGTTGTAATTGGCACCTATTACCGGCATGCCGGTATTTCCTGCCTGAAGAGGCGCGTGTACGCGCCTATGCCGCTATTTGCGGCACAGTAAATAATTGTGCCGTTAATACCAGGTTTGTGGGTCAGAATGCTACGGAACGTTAAATGATACCGGTATTTACATACCGGCATCATTTTTCCCTTACGGCATACCTCGTAATGAGGCAGTCTGTTTAACAGATGTAAATATCATATAAAGGTGCCAAGTACAGGGGTAAAGGAGGCCACTGCTCCTTGGTTCTTCAGCAATGGTTGCAGGAATCTCACTCCCCCCACACCCTATAGTATTGTTCACAGTATTCAGTTTCTGGCTGTACACCCAGTTGCGGCTTGTGACATTTTTGATTGGAGGGACATAAATAAATCCCCCAAATATGCCAGTGTGACGAAACGTAGCAAGGGAGCACAAACCAATTAAGAGGTGTTGAGGGCTTCCCACCCAGAGACTTTTTATTTTACTAATTGCTTAAAATGGTGCAACAATTGGGTCAAATGCCAAATAGTTTGCAATTGGTTTTGTACTGTAATACATAAAAATATCCAATAGATGCAAGTCACTAACAGTGCAGAGGAGCATTTCGCGAACACATTTTCAGGTTATTTTGCCCCCAATATATGCCAGTATAAAAACATTTTCACCTGCACCAATATATGTAAGTTTTCCCATTTAAGCACATATTCATGTTTGCTTTACACACAATGCCAGTACTGATACTATGAGACATCATGTCCATGGTTGTTCTGCCATAATATGGCAGTATCCCCAGATAAGAACATACTCCAGTTGGCTGTACTGTGGGATGTTCTGACCCACTAGGCTCTGCCCTGCAACATCACTCTGTGCTGCTTTCATCAGAAACAACAGGATGGCCGTCCAAAAGCTCCATCCGCTAAAAATCTCTGAGAAGTGCACAGGGAAACCTGAAAAATAGGCTGCCAATCCATTCTGCCTGTGTCAGTGGTGGAAGCAGAGACCACACTACCAAAACCTGTCTTTGGGCTGCCCACAGAGTGAAATGAAACTACTTGAAAAAGCAGTGTTACATTGCCAGGAAAACCCAGAAGTGCTTTAAAATCCGTTTTTCCTGGGCTGTTGAAAGTGAAAAATCATGGTTCCCAAACATCAGAAAAGATCCAACATCGTTGTTGGGTGTTAAACATCACTTTATTTAAATAATCCACCTAAGCACAATGTCAGGAGAAGCACATTTCATCATAAGAAAATCCACATTCAAAAAGATGCTTGCCTGGAAAAATCTGTCAGATATGGGCGCAGTACTGCTGCTCGCCTGTGTCAGAGCTGTCATTTACTTATACTGATAGTTAAACTGGTACATTAAGATCAAATTGTGGAAAAGAAGAGACTTGCCATCAAAAGCATTATAGGTTGCTACAATTCAATCTCTATGTTTGAAAAAGACTGGAATTATGCGATCTGTGGGTATATTTGCTGAAAATGTAAGTTTATTTAGAAAAACAATTTTAAACAAGGGGTTTTAAAAGTGAACTAATGTTAGCCACAGTACTTCAGTGGCACATTCCACAGTTTGCCCCAAACAAAGGCATCTTCCCCCAGCTCTCTGCTCAGGAACTGTTGTTCAGTTGTTAATGGAGGTGGGAGGAGATTTTGGCCTGTTGCTCTGAGGAGAGACAAAAGACTCCCTTGATTGAAAAGATACGCAGATTCAACTGTCAACAGAAAACAACTGCCAGCAGGAAGGGAGCCTGGGAGTGCTCTGGACCCAGCAAACCATGGAGGCGGGACCAGACAGATTTGTGTATCTGAAACTGTAGAAAATATCTTTTTGGAAAAAGACTCATAGAGGACTGTGCAAAACTGGTTAAAATCTGTAATTTATAGGTTGTTAATATGAACATGCTGCTCACAGTTTGAGACTACTCTGAACTCTGTGCGATGTTCAGAGACAGGACTACCGAAATGTTAATGTTGTAGCAATTGTGATAATGCTAGAAATATAACACTTAACACGATTATGCCCAGATGTCATGTACATATATGTGGAAAAATGTGTATGGATCTGACACTGGGTAACTAATCAAAAGCGTGAAAAAACTGTCAAATTTGAACCAAAGCTCTCACTAAAATGGAACTCGGGCGGATATGTGCTCTGCTAAATCTGTTATGTGAATATGTAATATTAGCAAGTTGGTGATATTGTGACTATGATTTATGTGAAAAATAGATTTACTGTACTGAAACAAAGGGGAGGTACTCCCTGGATTGTAAAATGCAGCATCGCCATGACACTAGATTTCCTTCTCAAATCAAGAGAGGGGAAATACTCTGACCAATCGGATTTCTAGAGGCTGGGCTTAGTATAATTCAGCCTACCCACCCCTATGGGAAATACATGAATAGGGACAGTTTAGGACCTAGAGGGACACACAGATTCACCCATCAACTGACTTACTGGTGAAGCGCTCTGCAGGAGAACCCAGATCCAAGACTCCAGAACTCTGAAAGCAGAAAGCCCAATTCCAAAGCTGAACCCTTCTCAGCTGGCCTTTAAAATCTTGAAACCTGATTTTAACCCCAGACTTCCAAGGGGCACACCAAAAATTCAACAGCCGGGCTGTGCTGTTTCTGCTTCTTGCCAAGAACTCTTGCTAGAATCCAGAGATCCAAACCAGTAGAGCAGAGCTGTAACCAGATAGCTGTAACCCAAAACCAACCTGTCAGATCCAGACCAGAGGCCGTGCAGAGACCAGAATGCCATGCTGAGTGCAGAACCGAGTGCCTGAATCCTGTACGGTGGGCTAGCAGAATTCCAATCCAAAACCTTTGACCAGATCTTTGACGGGCCTATTCCAAACCATCGTAGTGAGTATCTATAGCATATAATTGTCCATAGCCAATCTCTTATCCTTAAGTAATCCAATCCAAAACCATTCTATCATATCCAGAACTGCATTGTAGAATCTCTTTTGTTTTTCTGAATCTTTCCCTCATCCATATAGTCCTTTGTTAATTGTAGTGATAAATTCATCTTGCGCTAATATCTTTGCTGAAGAAGACAAGTGTCTTGGTGGGCAAAAGTCAGAGCAGAGACGCCTCTGTTCTGGTGGCTGTCCGTTGGATATCTTGCATCTTCATAGCCTCCTTAGTGTAAAGAATATCTGTTTGTAATTTCAAAAGTGCATCTTTCATTTGAAAATCTTGACTCTTTCTGAAAAAAAGACTTCTACTGAAACCTTCATAACTTCCATACCGTACATGCTAGAAACTAAATTTAAGTTTCAAATTGAAGCTAACATCCTCAGCTTTCAAACAATTTTCACACGCGGAAAAGTTTGCTGCAAATTTGCGGTCGGCTCAATTTCAACACGTGTAAAACAGCTATTCTTTGTATCCGACCTCAGAATTCAGTTTCCTATCTGCTAGTTATTCAATCATCATTGCTAGTGTTTACCTGAAACTATACAAAGTGGCTCCCACTAGTTTTGAATCCAATTTAGAGAATTAAATCAATTTTTAAGTATTTTTCCCATTCATTGCAAACCACATTCAAAAGCATTTGACCTGTTTTGAAATCATTCCTGTTTCTCTCTGCTTGCTGGTGGGAATTGGGATTGAAACTGTATTGGTTGAGATTGTAAATTCTTGAAATCTGTTTTCTCTCCTTCCATCTCTATATTGCATATTAGGGGGGATTGAGTAGTATCAGGGGGAAAGAGTGACATTGCATTTGACTGAACCCACACAAAGTTTTATTCTATGCTCCATTATTCTTCTCATCCATACTCCTGATTAAAGAGATTGTTGATTGTTGTGACATCACCCCAATGGTGATCATTGTATAAATATTAATAGTGTGATATCTAGATATTGTTCAAATTCATAAAAGTGTGATATATATATTGTTCAAATCCATAAATTAAATCTTTTAACTTTGCAAAACAACCTGCTTCCTGGTTCAGTGAGACCTAAGGGGATTCAAAGAGAGGGGCGTGATATAAGGCTACACCATTCAGAAATAAAAGAACTTATAGATAAAAATATATAATTAAGGGTTCCAACTGTGCATCACATGCTAGGCATTGACTTAGGTGGAGTGCCGGGTTGAAATCACTTACAAGATTTGGGGCTTGTAACAGGATCTCTGAATTAGATATACCACTTGTGACAGCTTAATACAGTGTGCTAACGGACAGGGTACATAAATCCTGTTTAGCTACCATGCTGTGCTACACTGTGAAAAGAACCCCTCAATAGGAACGCTCTAAGGAATCGGTCTGTTTTGCAAAAATAAAAGAAAACTTCTGTAAGTCAGGAAGGAAATTAATATTTCCAGAATGGCGACTTTGGTAGAGATGAATATGGCTAAAGAACACCTATTGCATAAACTATTTGTAAGGGGTGAATGGACAGAGCAGGATCAGAATGTGTGGTTGCAGGCAATCACAGAACAGATCACTGCAACAGGGTTAGATACATGACAAGACCAAGGTCCATTACATATGGCCCTGAGTGAACTATATATGGCCCCTAAGGCAAAGGAAGAGCAAAACAGGATTGCCAAAATAGCGGCATATCTATACCAATATATTGGAGCCATACAAAATAAATATGCAGGCCAAGATCTGGCAAACAGGCAACTGCAGGCATTATAAAAGGCCCAAACTGATATGGACTCTTCTGAGCAGAGGCTACAGAGGAGCCAGGAATCAGAAAATCAAAGAAGGCAGTACCTAACCAAAATAAAAGAGGACATGTGTATCCTGAAGCAGGAAAAGGCAGACCAGGATACCAGAATACTGGCCCTGCAGAAGGAGTAGCAAGAAAGTTTGGACTCCCTACTGCAGAGACAGAAAAAGCTAGAGCAACAAACATTTCAACAGGGCATGCACAGAGCTGGCAGTCACCCTGCAAAGCCACCTAGACAGAGAAAAGGAGGAGAATAATAAATGAATCCTGAAAGACCTGGATACCCAGGCAGAATTTGATGAAGAGCACCAGAAAGCTGGAGCGCTGCAAAGACAGAGGGACGACCTGGTGGCACAGAGGCAGGCTCTTGTTCAGGAAAGGGACACCTTAGGCCAGGAAGTCTGCTATTTAAAAGAGAAGCTGGAAGAAAATCACCTGGCCCTTCATGGACTGGGTGACCTCCAAAAAGACCATCAACAATTGTTAGAGCACACCAGGAGGGTGGAAGAGGCTCTAGCAAGGAAGGACCAGGCCAGTATGGACAGGACTCAGGAGGTAACCTTCCTGCAGCAAAGACTGGCCCAGTACTCTAAAACAACACAAGAAGCACAGAGAGACAATGAGGCTCTCTGTGAGAACAATGACAAGCTCCACAGGCAGGTAGCCATGCAAGAGAGATTGATAGAAACTAGCAAGGCCTTGATTGAGGAACAGAAAGCTCAGGTTCTTCCATGGCAACAGGGAGCAGGGGCTGACAGAGATGAGGTTTGCTAGGAAAGGGAAACACCTGAGCATAACCTCAGGAACCCTAGTACCAGAGGCCTTCATCACTTCCAATCCCTGGACTCTGCCACCCCCATGTCCACTGGCGCACATGAGCCAAGGGTCAGAGGGATGGCAGATTTCAATCCAATCAGAAATATGGGGCTCATAGACCAGCACCTCCCAGGAATGGATGGGCGGGTGTCTGAGTATGGTTACCCAAGTACTGTGAAACTTAGTGGGGAACTCCATGAGACTAGGCCCGCTAAAGGCATCCTGAAAACCTCTGCCCAGCTAGGCAAGTGAGGGGGGTGCCCATCAAATCCTGGGAGCAAGGAGGAATCAGAAGACTCCTCTGAGCACCCCAGTACACAGGAGACTATGTCCCCACATTCTGCCAGCCATTCGCAGGCTCGCAGAATCCAGGAGAGCCTAGAAGACCAGATGGGCACCTCTGGGACCAGGGTTACCCAAACCAAGAAGGCCAATAAGGCCAAAAGGGCTAAGGACCCCTTAAAGCAAATCAAAGCGATAAGGAGCGTCATCACGCCCTATCATAAGAACACAAAGTATTCTGTTTGGGAGAACTTAGAGCTCTTTGAGCAGATGATGGAAACTTTCCATTTGAAGGACAGCCAAAGCTGTATTCAATATGTGAAATGGACCTTCTCACCAGAATACTCCAGCTTCTTTGCGGGACTGGAGGACCAAAATCATTCTAGATGGTCCACCTATAAGGCAGCAATCTTGAAGCATTTTATTGTGCATAGAAATCCTCAGCTGGCTTGTAAGGCAGCTTACAACATGCAATGTGGGGAGGATCAGGCCCCACAAGAATTTGTGCAGGAATTAAAGCGCGCCTTTGCGCAGACCACCAGAAGGGTGCACACGGACAGCAAACAATTTGTGAATACTTTTTTCCACGCTCTCCCTAAGTAGATCATGACCGAGCTAGTAAGAGATTTTCATGAGAAAAGATCACCTAACTGGGTCATTGAACAGGCCACACGAATTTATGAGGTGAAAAAGCCCATAGAAAACAAAAACAATGCAAAAAAACACAAAACAACCAACACCCCTGCTGCTGCTAAGGTGGCAGAGGTGAAAGTTGCCCCCATTTTAGACTTAGAGTTGGGGGGGCTAAAAACCTGCCTGCACAAAATCAGAATAATCCCAAGCCTAGAAGGCCCTCGGGCCAGTCACAAACAAGGAGCCAAGGAGGTAGTCCCACAAATGGGATCCCTCACTCCCCTGACTACATAAATCTCTGCTAAAAGGGGAACAGGCCCATCCCGGGTTATGTGTGGACTCCTACAGCCCAAGAGGGGGGATCCAACCAAACAGCAGCTAACCCAGGGAACTTCCCTCCTCACTTCCCACAGGAGGGCAGTAATCCCCCAAATCCTGGGCAGAACTTCTTCCCCCGGTACCCGCAAAACTTTCAACCCCAAAATCATCTATCCTTCTTTCCCCAATTTCCTGAGCCCAGACAACCCAATCTGGGAGGGGGAGGCCAAGTGTGGAGGGGTACCCAAATGTTCCAAACCTGGTGTATTTTCAGAGAAAGGATAGCTACCCTTCCCGGGATCAGCCCAGGGGAGACAACAGAACACTGTATCAGCCTGAGCGGGTTTCACAGCTAGAGCCCCGGGTCCAAAACATGGCACAGGATCCGGGTCGCATACTGAGGGCTCAACAGAGCCGTCAGATGACCATGCCGGTGCAGAATGCCTCAAACTCAGGACCTGGTGCTCCAGAGCAATGATGGGGGCAGAACCCCGCCAACCCACCAGTTCCCAGGGCGGAGGCACAAGGGGAAGTGGGGTGTAAAGCCTTGGAGGAAGCTTCCTTCCCCACTTGTAGAAAGCCCCTGGAAACCCAGGAACCGGAACCAAAATCTCCTGCCCCGGAATGTCTGCCAGCCAAGGAGCAGAGGGGCGGTAGGAGAAACAAAGAACCCCAAAAGACCCATTTTGAGGAGGAGGTACAAATCTTCCAATTTGAAGGAGAGGGATCCTCAGAGAATCCTGTAAAAAGGATCTTCTCCTTCAGAGATGGGGGAACTCCTCCAAAAGAAAAAGGGGTCCCAAAGGATCAAAATCCAGACTGGGTAGATGTGGGGACTGAGCTAGCGCCGCCCATCATCCAACCCCAGAACCAACAACAGCAGGAAAATCCCCTGGTTCAAACCCATCCTGGTGACTGCCTCCAAAGGGGGGGGGGGGCAGCTCAGAACCGGAACCAGGGGAACCCAAAACTTCTCCAATATCTAGTTGTCACCTTTTCTTTTCAGATTCCCTAGACTCCAAATAGAATTTTGCCCAAATCTCTTTGCTATCAGTGTCGAAAACTAGAAAACTAACCCACCAGTTGTCCAAAAATGTACATTATCTGTGCCCCCTTGAGGAGAAGGAGGGAAGATTCTATGCCCCAGTCCAAATACACGGGCAGGGTACAATTTTTGCACTGGTGGACACTGGATGCCAAGCTACCCTTCTGTCCAAAAAGGCCTTTGATAAACTGAATTCGGGAAGGGGGGGGAGAAATACCAAATTCCTCTCACCCCTCTTCCTGGACAACTTCATAACTTCGACTGGAAGGAAATTCCCGTCAAGGGGACTGCGGATTTGGACATTAAATTGGGCGAAACAAGGTGAAGCACCCGGTCATAGTTGTTATTCCAGAGGGCACCCCTTGTTTACGAGGGAATGACCTCCTGAGAAGGTTGTCACCCCTAATAGATGGTGTAAACAAGGTCCTCTGGACCCAGACTGGCTGACCCATAAAATTAAAACAGAGTGTCAACCATGTTAGTTTAAACGGCACCTGCCACATGGTTGAACAAAAATCTGACCACGTAGAATTTCACTTCCAGAACAACCAAATCCCAGATGTGACAGTCATAGCAGTAGGACAATAAACTGATGGGGGGTCATCTCTATTTCTGAAAATCAACCTTCCTTCCAGTCTAAGATGGCATTCCACACTGGAACGAAAAACTCTGAAATTCTTTGCCAGTCCACAATCAGACATTCCCACTCCTATAGTCCAGTAAGATGAGAAATCAGCTTAATGCCTGGCTGATGTTCAGCAACTTGGAGAGCAGTTGTTCATCCCAGTTCAGTTAAATGAAAGGAAGGACTCTGTTCTCGCCCGAGTGTGTGTGAACAACAGTAAGAGCTTCATCAGCAGAGCCATGTTCCACAAACTCCCAAAAGATCCAGCAATTCCCATATTTAAACTGATAGACGAATGGGAAATGGATCTGGAAACGCCCAATTCCAAACATCTCCTGCCAAGCAGGTGTATGCTCAAAATCTCCATAGGCAACAAGAGCATAGTCCATAATTGTTGGGTCGTGCGAGACGTCACTGCCGCCTTTTACTTAGGCAGTGACATTCTCAATCGCTTTGCCATTAATTTGGACTTAATAAACTTCAAAGCTTGGTCCCGATTCGCGGATAATCCCATGGACTTTGATGACCTAGAGAAAGCATTTAGGTCAGCTCAACTGCTGCCTTATGCAGTTGAAATTCAGATTGCAAAGGAAGTCACCATCCCAGAAAGGACCCGACAATTCTCCCTGGAAGTGAAAGTTAAAAGAGGACAGAAATTGAAAAACCCTGATGCCTATATTCATTTAAATGCTTATTTCCAACAGCAAGGGTTGGGGGCGAACCCAACACCACTATTCAATATAGAACCTGACACCATTCCAATAGAGGTGGTTAACAGCGACTTAAAGAGTATCACTCTAGCCGCAGGCACCATTATTGGAATGGCGGTTAATGACCGACATTCTTCCATAGATTTAGGCAATGAACTGTTAGGACCATTCCCCAAGGACTGTTTTGACTGTGATAGTGATGACAACACAACACCAGACAGGATCTTTACCTGGCATGGGGGGAATTTCCCGGTGTACACTTCCTGCCCTTATGGTAAGGAAGATGTGACCTGTGACTTCAGGATGGATGAGGTGATTTTCCAGGTCCTTGAGGGCTGCCTTCCCCACCTGAAGCCACCAGTCCAAATCAGCACTTTGTCCAGGGACTTCTCCACCCAGCTGGAGGAGGCGGCTGAGACAGCAAAACCGGCAGTCTTTCCAGGATTCAGGCAGGTGGTTGAAGAGAGTGTCAACCTAGCCGATGCCTGTGAGACTCTGGAGCAAAAGCAAAAATCGAAACAAGTTTTCTTGGATTTTCAAGATCTCTTTGCGGTGGACTCATATGACTGTGGTCGCTCCGACATCCACACAACAATTCCCATGGACCCTGGCATGACTCCAGTGTTTTTGAAGCAATATCACTTGCCTCTCGCATCAATGGAGTCCCTTACTGAAATCATTAAGAACCTTGAGTCCCATGGGATAATCCGTCCAGTCCATAGCACCTTCAATAATTTGGTGCTGGGGATACTGAAGCCAAATGGCCAGTGGAGACTCTGCACCGACCTTAGGGAACTCAACAAACAGGACCATACTTCCCAATGGCCTCTTCCCTACATTGACCAATGGCTTGCCCAGATCCAGGGGTCACATGTATTCACTGTAATAGACCTGACCAACGGGTACTGGACTGTACCTGTCAGTAGGGAAGACCAATACAAGCTGGCCTTCACCTTTGGGGTCAACACACATAGGGGAGTCCCCCAAATGAACCATTCAACAATTGATTTAATGTCGCAGTCTTAGCTCATACTGAGTCCCATCCATAGGCTATTTAAATCACCACACAGAATGTTACACACAGTGCTACGTATTTGTCATTTTATATAAAATGTTTATAATTTATTTCATAGGCCATTGGTCCTACGTTGACAAAATAAAACAAACCACATATAAATATATGTCAATATGAAAGATGCATATATACACCTAATAGTATTTATGTGATTTAATCATAAAACCAATGGTGACACTGAAAACATTCTATGATCAGAAGGAGAGTGGGCACAAACACTATCTTCCTGGCCCTATCTGGCTAATAAGTCACAGATATCCTCCATGGAGCAGTGTCACCTATTTCATGTTGTAAAATTGATTATACATGGCAAAATATGCATGACCGAAAAAAAACACATCCCAGGTCTACGTCCATGGTGGCGTTGTTGAACCATGTAGCATAACTCGATGACGCGGAGTAATGCAAGGGATGTTTCGGCAGGGCATCAATTATACTGCCTTCATCAGGACCCCAAGGGAGATGGAGCTCTGTAGATGTGATAGATAATAATATTACTGTCATATAAAAACAAATTAAATACCCAGCACCCCAAAAATGCAGCTGCTGGAAAGGTAATATGTGAATACGTGAGGAAAAAAGAGAGATCCTCCACCAACAAAACACCAAACTACTTTGTGTAAACCGAAGCCCGCACCTAGCCAAGGTGGTGATATCTACATAAAAACAGCCTCTACTTGAACTTATCATTCACTATACCCTACCCCATCACCGGGCAAAAAGGGGGCAGTGAAAAGATAAACGATCAATGAAAACAGTAAGAAGGGAAATAAAAAGACACATTGATATTAAACCCCCAAATGGCTGTGTGTGGTGGTACTGTGTCCAAGAACTGGCATGCCAAGTGCCCCAAACAAGCCGGGCCCAAAACTATAAAGTCTGCAGTGCCCGTAGTAGAGTACATAAATGGCTATATAGGCCCTCCACTTACTTTAAGGGATAGAACGATCTTCCAAGAAAAGATTTTCGCTGCCACAAAAGCGGCAAGCAAAAGTTAAAGCCTCTGGCCCTGCAAATATGGAAACAAAATAACCCCCTCCAATGAAACCTATTCAAAAGGAGATAGCAACAAGGAAAACCATACCTATCACCCCCTTTGCACCTATAAGGGGCCACACAGTTGCTCACCTTAGTAGAAGGGCTGGGTATGTCATGAGAAATTATCCCTCTAATGGCGGACACATTAGTCAAAAGTCTGTATCACCGAATATAGAGGTGCGGGACAAATGTGCAGTCAGACGTCCTCAAATCATCATAAACCAGCTGGAAAGGGGAGAAAAGGAACAGAACGGCCAAGGTGAATAACACTCCCCGGCTCAGAACGCATGTTAAACTACATGCATAGGTGTCCACACGGTGCGCGTGGTGCAGAGCCAGCCACTGCGTGTGCCATGTGACAAAATAAAACAATCACAACTCCCAGCGTGTGGACTGGACACCTACCTGAACTCGCCTCCTGAGCGCCGCGATACTGGCGCCAAAGCTGTGGTGCCTTTCAAATTAAAGCCCGCGCCTCAACCGTTCCAATTGACTGCGCAGTCCGCTACTGGAAATGTAGTATGCGCACGCCGTCAGAAGGAGCGGAGACACAGAAAAAGGACAAAAGGCTACCTCAAACCTAATGTTAATGTAGGCAGCCCATTCATAGAGAAAGAAATGGGACTGGAAACTAGAGCCAGGCCCCAAGAATAGGCAGGTGTACTCAGACTTCAAAAATCACGTAGGTGCCCCTACTGGCCCCCTCAAAAACCCCAAAGACGGGCAACTCCTAACACCAAGGAATATATAATATAATTATGAGGCACAAAACAGGCTAAGAAATTAGTCCGATGCCTCGTGCTGCCACGAGGATGGGAAACCCAAACCAAATGGTAATCAGTCTGCGGAGAACCCGAAAATGGGAGAGTCCATAAAGGGAGACCCACCGTCAGAGACCCCCAGAAATGACTCCCTAATCGGTAGGCTAACCCAAAATTTAGGATGAAAACCAACCAGAAAAAGGGGAGAAAAGAGAGAAAAAGAGGAAGAGAGAGAGAAAGGGACCAAAGAAATAAACGGACCTGAATCGGAGAACAGAAAAAACGGCGCCAAAGACCCCAAATATGTGCAATGGCAAAGCACACTTAAATCATGATAGGGGGCCAAAAGACCTACCTAAGGTAAAGAACGGAGGAAAGTCACCACCGTAAAGGGTTACTTTCATTTAAACCCCGTTCGATAGTGTCTAGCCGATGTATCCACCTGGCCTCAGCCAAGTTCAAGCTACGTGCAGAGATGTTTTGTCTGGGAAAAGCTTCCAAGATCCACCAATATAGGTCTTCGGGGGAATGGCCATGTTCCATATAGTGAGATACAAATGGCGCATTAATGTTCTTACACCTAATGCGGGATCTATGTTCCACAATCCGCATATGGGTTGGTCTCGAGGTCTGGCCAACATACTTGAGGCCACATGGACACTGGATACAATATATAGCATTAGGGGTTTTCCAATTAGTCATGGCACGAATGTCCCATTTCCTATCTCTCACATGAAACTCCTTGATTTTCTTAGTGTATTTACAGACTGAACAGCCACCACAAGGGAAGTGTCCTACCAACGGACGGAGATCCCATCCCGTGGTTCTGTTTCTCGAAATCTGAGGTTTCGAATGCACAAACAGGTCCCTCAAATTTTTTTTGTCTGGTCATCGCAAATAATGGCATTGGTTCATCGCTCAGTTCCAATTTGACGAAAGGCCAACATTTCTTGATCAATTTCTTAACTGCATACGTTTGCGTAGTGTAAGGCAGGACACAGACAAGTTTTACTTCCGTGGTGTGTACTTTCGGAGTGAGAAGGCATTCCCTAGGGGTAAATCTCGCTCTTTTAGCCGCCTTGGAGACCCGTTTACCTGGATAACCCCTTGCCACCAAACGTGTTTTGAGGTTGTCCACGTGGATGGTATACTCAGTAGTTGACAAGCAATTTCTGCGCAATCGCAGAAATTGGCCATACGGAAGATTCTCTTTCACTCCCCTAGGATGGAAACTCGAGAAATGGAGTAATGTGTTTCTATCCGTAGGCTTTCTGAATAATGAACATTCTAAGTTGCCATTCCTAACATATATTCTGAGATCCAAAAACTGGATCTCTTGTATGCTGGAACTGATCGTAAATTTGATCTCTGTATGTTGCCTATTGATCCACAGAAAAATTCCTGGAGTACCGAAGCCGAATCATGCCAAATTAGAAGAATATCATCAATGTAGTGCCGCCATAGTTTAATATGGCCCACAAACGGGTTGGTTTCAGAGAGGACAAAATGATGTTCCCACATAGCCATGTATAGTATAGCTAGGCTGGGGGCAAAAGCCGAACCCATAGCCGTCCCATGGGTTTGTAAAATTAACTGATCTTTATATTGAAAATAGTTCTTTTCGAGGGCCATCGTGAGCAGCTCCAAGATGAATTCTCCAGGGGTGTTCCGAGGTGATCTTTCAGTGGTAAGAATTTCACGCACACATTGAACCGCCTCCTGTTGAGGGATACTCGTGTATAGTGCACAAATATCTAACGTGACAAGAATCTCCTCCTCGGTGTTAAATGGCCTCCCTTCAACCATTTTAATCACCGACGAACTATCACGTAGATAAGTATTAGTTTCCTGGCTGAGGGGTTGCAAAAATTTGTCAATATATGTACATACAGGCTCAAGGACCGAGCCACAACCAGCAACTATGGGGCGCCCCGGGGGATTGTCAGCATTCTTATGTATTTTTGGAATTGCATAGAATGTAGGAGTACGCCCTTCCGAAAGGTTCAGAAAGTCAAACTCATCTTTGGATAGCCATCCCCGCTCCAGTGCCAGAGTTATAACTGACTGTATGGCCTGACTTAGATCCATACGAGGGTCCTTTTTAATTTTCTTATAGCTGGCCGTGTCGTCTAATAGATTAGAGACCATCGTGTGATATTGTTGTTGGTTAAAAATCACTATGCCGCCCCCCTTGTCGGCAGGTTTGATGACCAATTCGGAATCCTCAGATAGAGTTTTGATGGCTTGTCTTTCCAAGTTAGTCAGGTTATATCTGAGTTGCTGTTTGTTGTGCTCCAAGTCACGGATCCCCTTGAGGACACATTTCTCAAAAGTAAGGATCTCTTTTGTCACCTGGTTGTCGGTGGGTATAAAAGAAGAGGGGCCTTTTAATCCCGTATTGGAACATTTTTGCAATGGTTCATAATTTTAAAAAAAACGATTTCAATCTGACTTTCCTCAGAAATTTTCTGATGTCAGTTTCAACTACAAACCAATCAGTACTGGTTGTGGGGACAAAAGAGTGTGCCTTAGCCAGGACATTTTTCTGTGCTTGCGTAAGGGTTTTACCTGACAGATTGAATATAGGCAAGGTAAGCTGTTGAGCAATCTGGGTTATCTCCTCCGGCGTTGCCGAGACCTGCGTGCCGGGGGGAACCACATTGGGGCGGATATTGAGGGCCCCAAAACTGGCCTTGCATAGGACCTCTGCCTAAAAAAGGTCTATAGCCTGATGGTGGGGGCCCATGGGGGCCCAGGGGGATACTGCGGTATTGCCTGCATGTAAGGCCCCGGGTTGTATCCCTGGTTGGAGCCCTGGGACGAATTACTGCCCGAACTCGAAAAACTAACTCTTGATCCCTGTCTCCGTGACTGGCCTCCTGTTTGATTCTTGCTGTTTCTAATCTGGAGGTAGTCGGCTGCCAAGTATGGATAAATGGTCTCCAACCTGAACTCCTGTATATCCTTAGCTAATTTTTTAGTTTTTTTAGTGAGGGTAATGTTTTTAAACTCCTCAAATAGTTTTTGAACCTCCTTAAGCTTTTCTAGTGCATTAATGATGACCGTCCTACTACGGAATTTTGTTTCCGCCTCATCCAACTCAATTTGTATATGGCTCGAAAGGCGTTGCGCCGTGGATATAGTAAGATACATGAGATCTCGGCTACATTTAGTAGCAATAAAGCTGAAGTTAGTCTTATAGGTTTCGTCTTCAAGGAATAAACACGGTTCATTCCTAACCACTAAACCTGCCGGGATGATGTTGGCCTTCAAATATTCCCGAAGGAAGTGCCCATGCAGTTCAGTGCAAAAAGACTTTTTCTTAAGCTTAAGCAAGTCCTCACCCAATGATGTTTGGGGAACGTTGGCATTAGGACTGCCAAGATCAAAAAAGGAAGGACCTTTAAGTATATCAGTGATCTGGTCCTCCGTGAAACTTAGCGTAACAGATTCCACCATCTAGTCGCAGTAAGGATTAATGAATGATACAAGCACAAACCGGACACCTCAGGCACAGCCTCACCTTGGAGTCAGAAATAATGACTGCCAGTGAAGACACACCAACCAAGTCCACCAAATGTGAAACCTCAAAAAAAAGGAAAAAGGATAAACCAAAAACTTAGAAACCCTACAAACAGCAACAAACTGTCTGAATCTTGCCACACAAGGGATAAATACTCAAAAGCATAAAGGGGACAAATGAGTAACGAATTCAACACACATAGGGGAGTCCCCCAAATGAACGATTCAACAATTGATTTAATGTCCCAGTCTTAGCTCATACTGAGTCCCATTCCATAGGCTATTTAAATAACCACACAGAACGTTACACACAGTGCTACGTATTTGTCATTTTAAATAAAATGTTTATAATTTATTTGATAGGCCATTGGTCCTACGTTGACAAAATAAAACAAACCACATACAAATATATGTCAATATGAAAGATGCATATATACACCTAATAGCATTTATGTGATTTAATCATAAAACCAATGGTGACACTGAAAACATTTTATGATCAGGAGGAGAGTAGGCACAAACACTATCTTCCTGGCCCTATCTGGCTAATAAGTCACAGATATCCTCCATGGAGCAGTGTCACCTATTTCATGTTGTAAAATTGATTATACATGGCAAAATAAATTATGCATGACCAAAAAAAACACATCCCAGGTCTACGTCCATGGTGGTGTTGTTGAACCATGTAGCATAACTCGATGGCGCAGAGTAATGCAAGGGACGTTTCGGTAGGGCATCAATTATACTGCCTTCATCAGGACCCCAAGGGAGATGGCGCTCAGTAGATGTGATAGATAATAATATTACTGTCATATAAAAACATATTAAATACCCAGCACCCCAAAAAATGCAGCTCCTGGAAAGGTAATATGTGAATAGTGAGGAAAAAAGAGAGATCCTCCACCAACAAAGCACCAAACTACTGTGTGTAAACCGAAGTCCACACCTAGCCAAGGTGGTGACATCTACATAAAAACAGCCTCCACTTGAACTTATCATTCACTATACCCTACCCCGTCACCGGGCAAAAAGGGAGCAGTGAAAAGATAAACGATCAATGAAAACAGTAAGAAGGGAAATAAAAAAACACATTGATATTAAACCCCCAAATGGCTGTGTGTGGTAGTACTGTGTCCAAGAACCGGCATGCCAAGTGCCCCAAACAAGCCGGGCCCAAAACTATAAAGTCCGCAGTGCCCCTAAAGTCCGCAGTGCCCCTTCACCTTTGGGGGGCAGCAGTACACATGGACCCGGACTCCCTTCGGATACATTAACTCCGGCAATTAATTCAACATTTTTCTACATAAGGCGATGCCCGACCTGGGTAAAAGGGGTAACCTGGCTTATGTAGATGATGTTCTCATCAAAAGCTCAACTGTGGAGGAAGACATAGCAGAGATCCGTTATGTTCTGATACAGTTGAGGGCTGCCGGAGCAAAACTCTCCTTTCAAAGGCACAGTGGTGTAGAACCCGTATCAATTTCTTGGGGCATGAGATTACTCCTCAGGGTTTCTGTCCCCAGGAAAAGAAAGTGGAAGCACTCCAGAAATTGAAAGACCCCACAAATCTGCGGGAACTAAGGAGCCTGCTTGGACTGACTAATTACAGCAGAAAGTTCATTGAGGACTACGCAGAGTTCACAAGACCCCTTATTCATCTTTTGAAGGGGGGTCAAGTGGTTGTGGTGTCCAGAACAAGCCGAGGCAGTAAGACAACTCAAAAGAAGCCTCTCACAAGCACCTTGCCTAGCTTACCCTGTCAAAAACAAGGAGTTCTTCTTGGATACAGGGTTCTCGAATACATGCTTGACTGCAGTATTATACCAAAAGCATGACAAGATCAATAAAGTAGTCTCCTATGCGAGGAAAAACTTAATCCTCTGTGGAGGAAAAATTCAATGATTGTGAGAAGGCACTCCTGACAACGATGTGGGCATTGAAGAATTACTGCCCGTTTATCCAGGCGGAGCACATCATAGTGGAGACTCCACACCAGCCTCTGCAATATCTCCAAAGTGACAGAATCTGGGCCAGAAATGTGAGTAATTCCCGAATTACTTCCTGGATTCTGTCAATGCAAGGCTTTCCTGTGGATGACAGATATGGCCAAAACAAGAAGAGTCCCCTTGTGCAAGGTCTGGCTGACTTTCATGATTGTGCCAGAGAAAACTGTCTCGAGGACGAGAGTCTAAAAATCAAGGACAACATGGAGGCATACCTTAATTCCCCACACAAAGTCTTTGAAGAAGACAAGTGTGAGGGAATGCACACTGTCTATGTGGATGGATGCTCCTACCATGTTGACAACAATGGGGAAAAAGAACTTGTGGCCGGCGTAGGGAATGCATGGGTGAATGAGGCCCCAGAACCCTCCGCTGGGTACAGGATTGGTCCCCGAAGTAGTCAAGTGGCAGAATTGATGGCTGTGCTTCAAACCATCCTCACTGCTGTCCAACATCAACTCCACGAACTGGTCATAATCACTGATTCGGATTATGTACGGAACAGGTTCGTAGAGCACCTGGTTAATTGGAAAACCAGAGGCATGCTATGTGCTAATAATAAACCGTTGACACAAGCGAAATTAATTAAAAATATTGATGATCTGGTCACCTCGAATGGGATGACCATCTACTGGAAAAGGATCAAGGGTCATTCCAAAGTAGAGGGACCAGACAAAACTGGAAATGACTTAGCTGATCAGCTGGCCAAAACCAGGGCCATCCAAGGGGATCTAATAAAAATAGAGTCCCATGTTTGGGTTAATCCAGGTCACTGCTATCACTAGGTCCCAGACAAATGCTCACAATGATCTTTCAACTGCACAATGGAGTAAGGAGACCCCTGATGCTGATTTAATTACAGCTCAGAAGGGGGATCCAATCATTGGTAAGCTTTATCAACACATTGAGGACCCTGAGAACTTTCCCCTGACGGATACCGATTACATTGGGAAAGAGGCCCTCAGAGTGCTGATGAAATGTCCAAAAATGTTCCGAATCCAAGATGGTTTGTTGGTAAGGAGATCCCTAGCTGGCCATGATCAGTGGGTGGTCCTTACCTCACTCCTAAGACTGATGTTATGTCACGCCCATGATGCGGCCACAGCCGGTCATAGGGGGTTTCATACAACACTTGAAATCTTAAGAGAGGTTGCATACAGGCCACACATGGGGCAGGACCTTGACCAATATTTGAAGGGGTGTCTTGTGTGTGCACAATTTCAGCCAACATCCCCCAAAAGACGGGGATGACACTGCCATAGTCAGATTTACAAGTCGATTTTATCGGGCCTGTGATTCGCTCCTCTTGGGGGAACAAGTACATGTTGACCGTGACATGCTTGTTTACTAAATGGGTGGAATGTCTCCCGGCCCCAAATTGCAAGGCAGAAACAGCAGCTTCCCTGATGATCAACCACATCTTCTTGCGTTCTGGACTAACCCAAAGGATTGAGTCGGACTGAGGTAGCCACTTCACTAGCGATGTCATGGCCAAGATGTGGGAGATACTTGGGTCAAAAGGAAATTACACATTGCCTACTGGCTAGCCTCTAGTGGTGTAGTAAAGAGATACAACAAGACAATTGTGAGCATATTTAAAAAGTTTGTGGCAGATTCTGGGCCAAGTTGGGATATTCGATTACCTCTTGTCCTAATGGCCATCAGATCTACCCCTTCATCTGCAACTAAAATGTCACCGTTTCAGCTGATGACTGGACGCAGGATGGTGCTTCCCCAGCATCTGCTCTACAGACCCCAAAAGCAGACATTGATCAATGCCTCCACAACTCGTGAGTATGTTGAAAATCTAAGAAACCACCTTCAACATGCTTTTGCCTATTCTCAGCAAAATCTAGAAAGATCTGCAGACAGCATGAAGACCCACTATGACTTAAAGACTACTAGAAAAGAATACCATGTAGGAGACCGGGTCTACTTATACAATTTCAAAAGGAACCAGGCCAAACAGCGCAAATTTTTGCCTAGCTGGAGAGGACCTTTTGAAGTTGTAGACAAAATCTCACCAGTCGCCTACAAAATCCACATCCCCAAAGGCAGTTTAGCAGAGGGGGAAGATAATTGGATCAATATTAACCAAACGAAAGTGTTGCCATAATAGGCACACTATGCAGCAACTGGAGGAGTCTTCTGAAATCCCAGAGGGGGTCACTCCAGCTCCCTAGAATTCCAACTATAAAATATTCCATATATAGTCAGTAAATTGCCAATAGAAAAATGTGTCCTGATTTGTCAAAATGTATGTGTCCGCCCCACTACATTAATAGTGGTGGGGAAATGTCTACAAATATATTTTTGCTTTGTCATCCTAGAATTGGAAACCATGGAGACTAAAACCAAGAAGGACCACACGGGGACCGGAAGGAAAGATCCAAGGGGCCTGGGGTATAGCTTCATACCCACATCAGGACTGGCCGAGGAACTGGTCGATCCACCCCGATGGAAGAAAAGATGATGAACTTTGCCATTTTTGGAACCAAAAGAAATGAGAATGATCATCCCAGTCTTGCGACTTCCCATTGATGGATGCCCAACGCCAAATTGCAAGGGGGGGCTTGTGGGATGTTCTCACCCACTAGGCTCTGCCCAGCAACATTAATGTGTGCTGCTTTCATCAAAAACAACAGGATGGCCGCCAAAAAGCTCTATGTGCTAAAAATCTCAGAGAAGTGCGCAAGGAAACCTGAAAAATAGGCCGCCAATCCATTTTGCCTGTGTCAGTGGTGGAACCGGAGACCATACTACCAAAACCTGTCATTGGGCTGTCCACATAGTGAAATGAAAGTACTTGAAAAAGCAGTGCTACATTGCCAGGAAAACCCAGAAGTGCTTTAAAATCTGTTTTTCCTTGGCTGTTGAAAGTGAAAAATCATGGTTCCCAAACATCAGAAAAGATCCAACATCCTTGTTGGGTGTTAAACATCACTTTATTTAAAGAATCCACATAAGCACAATGTCAGGAGAAGCACATTTCATCATAAGAAAATCCACATTCAAAAAGATGCTTACCTAGAAAAATCTGTCAGATATGGGCGCAGTACTGCCGTTCGCCTGTGTCAGAGCTGTCATTTACTTATACTGATAGTTAAACTGGTACATTAAGATCACATTGTGGAAAAGAAGAGACTTGCCATCAAAAGCATTATAGGTTGCTACAATTCAATCTCTATGTTTGAAAAAAACTGGAATTATGAGATCTGTGGGTATATTTGCTGAAAATGTAAGTTTATTTAGAAAAGATTATTTTAAAGAAGGGGTTTTAAAAGTGAACTAATGTTAGCCACAGTTCTTCAAAGGCACATTCCACAGTTTTCCCCAAACAAAGGCATCTTCCCCCAGCTCTCTGCTCAGGAACTGTCATTGAGTTGTTAATTGAGGTGGGAGGAGATTTTGGCCTGTTGCTCTGAGGAGAGACAAATGATTCCCTTGATTGAATCGATATGCAGATTCAACTGTCAACAGAAAACAACTGCCAGCAGGAAGGGAGCCTGGGAGTGCTTTGGACCCAGCAAACCATGGAGGAGGGACCAGACAGATTTGTGTATCTGAAACTGTAGAAAATATCTTTTGGGAAAAAGACTCATAGAGGACTGTGCAAAACTGGTTAAAATCTGTAATTTATAGGTTGTTGATATGAAAATGCTGCTCATAGTTTGAGACTACTCTGAACTCTGTGCGATGTTCAGAGACAGGAATACCGAAATGTTGATGTTATAGCAATTGTGATAGTGCTAGAAATATTAAACTTCGCAGGATTATGCCCAGATGTCATGCACATATATGTGGAAAAATGTGTACAGATCTGACACTGGGTAACCAACCAAAAGTGCAAAAAACTGTCAAATTTGAACTGAAGCTCTCACTAAAATGGAACATGGACTGATACGTGCTCTGCTAAATCTGTAATGTGAATATGTATTATTAGCAAGTTGGTGATATTGTGAATATGATTTATGTGAAAAATAGATTTACTGTACTGAAACAAAGGGGAGGTACTCCCTGGATTGTAAAATGCAGCATCACTATGACACTGGATTTCCATCTCAAATCAGGAGAAGGGAAATACTCTGACCAATCGGATTCCTAGAGGGTAGTCTTAGTATAATTCAGCCTACCCACCCCTTTGGGAAATCCATAAATAGGGACAGTTTAGGACCTAGAGGGACACACAGATTCACCCATCAACTGACTTACTGGCGAAGCGTTCTGCAGGAGAACCCAAATCCAAGACTCCAGAACTCTGAAAGCAAAAGGCCCAATTAAAAAGCTGAACCCTTCTCAGCTGGCCTTTAAAATCTTGAAACCTGATTTTAACCCCAGACTTCCAAGGGGCACACCAAAAATTCAACAGCCGGGCTGTGCTGTTTCTGCTTCTTGCCAATAACTCTTGCTAGAATCCAGAGATCCAAACCAGTAGAGCAGAGCTGTAACCAGATAGCTGTAACCCAGAACCAACCCGTCAGATCCAGTCCAGAGGCCGTGCAGAGACCAGAGTGCCATGCTGAGTGCAGAACCGGGTTCCTGTTTCCTGTCCGGTGGGCTAGCAGAATTCCAATCCAAAACCTTTGACCAGATCTTTGACAGACCTATTCCAAACCATAGTAGTCAGTATCTATAGCATAGAATTGTCCATAGCCAATCTCTCATCCTTAAGTAGTCCAATCCAAAACCATTATATCATATCCAGAACTGCCTTGTAGAATCTCTTTTGTTTTTCTGAATCTTTCCCTCATCCATATAGTCCTTTGTTAATTGTAGTGATAAATTCATCTTTGCGCTAATATCTTTGCTGAAGAAAGACAAGTGTCTTGGCGGGCAAAAGTCAGAGCAGAGGCACCGCTGTTCTGGTGGCTGTCCATTGGGTATATTGCATCTTCATAGCCTCCTTAGTGTAAAGAATATCTGTAATTTCAAAAGCGCATCTTTCATTTGAAAATCTTGACTCTTTCTGAAAAAAACAACCTCTACTGAAACCATCATAACTTCCATACCGTACATGCTAGAAACACATTTAAGTGATGATTTAAAGCTAACATCCCCAGATTTCAAACAAATCTAAAACCACATTCCATCTCCTTATAGTTTTCCCACAATTGCTTTTCTCACGCGCAGAAATGTTTGCCACAAATTCGCTGTTGGCTCAATTTCAACACGTGTAAAACAGCTATTCTTTATATCCAACCTCAGAATTCAGTTTCCCATCTGCTAGTTATTCAATCATCATTGCTAGTGTTTACCTGAAACTATCCAAAGTGGCTCCCACTAGTTTTGAATCCAATTTAGAGAATTAGATCCATTTTTCAGTATTTTTCCCATTCGTTACAAACCACATTCAAAAGCATTTGACCTGTTTTGACATCATTCCTGTTTCTCTCTGCTTGCTGGGGGGAATTGGGATTGAAACTGTATTGGTTGAGATTGTATAGTCCTGAAACCTGTTTTCTCTCCTTCCATCTCTATATTGCATTTTAGGGGGGGTTGAGTAGTATCAAGGGGAAAGAGTGACATTACATTTGACTGAACCCACACAATGATTTATCAGTCAGTCAAACAACTTTATTCGGCCTGGAAGGCCATCAAAGTGCATCCTAAAAAACAGTTCTAATACATGAATGCATAAAGAAACAAAAAAAAAAAAGAGGAACGACAACACACCCATGTAGAGAACCAAACCATCCATGAGTGCCCCCACACAGATCTCTAGGCCAATAAACAGGAACCCTCAACCACCTTCCCTCAGGTATCTCCCGTAGCGCCTCGGGCCCAAGGCGGTTAGATTTGCCCCTGAAAGGGGACTAAACCCAGAAGAGACTCTTGCAGGGCACACAAGGACAGGTATAGGGGGTGCGCTGACAGTGATACCACTTTTCCCTATCAGCCAATGGCCATTGCATTTTTCCAATACGGCCCTTGCCAGATGGGCACTCCCAAAAACCAGTTTGATGATGTCCGTTTTGGCTGAAGGATTGGACAGTCTGGTGCACTCCAACAAAGAGCCCATGGACACAAAATCACACTCCCCCACAGCCCGCAACCAATGTAGACATTTGTTCCGCAGGGCGTCCCTTGGTTCTCTTGTACCAAAAGTGAGTTTTAGAACACCATGAAGGAGGACCATGGAGCTACTACAGCCTTCATTAGTGTGGTGCCCCAACCTCGGCCTGCCCGGACCGGGGATTGAGGCACTGGCCCTCCTCCCCACGGGGTGCTGCAACAATGGGGGCTTAGCCCTTGAGTATAGAACAGTGGTTTCACTCCTTCGGGGTGACAGTGGGGGAAAACCTAGCTTTGGTCGGCTCCTCAGGGACTGAGGAAACCTAGCCACGGAAGTAGCCAGGGACGGACAGGGGGTCGGGGGATGTGTCCCTTTAGCAAAGACAAGATTAGGACCCCTGGGGCCGGACCCTACTGCACTCTCACCTTCCCTACCCGTACCCTCCTCCCCCCAGGTCCCCCGTGTCCCTTTGATCAACACTAACAAAAGATTTTTGATCTCGACCATCTCTGATAACAGGCGGTTCCAGGGACAGCTAGGGAGTGTTGCAAAATCAGAGGAAGTTTGGGCTGATAGAAAATGTTCACCATTTGGGATGGATTTAGAGGCCAGGGGAGGGCTAAGACGGGGCAAGGAGCCAACCCCTGGGGAAGCATCAGAGGTTGACTTAGTGCCGAATCTGGACAGAGGGCAGGACTTCTCTCCAACGCTCAAGTCGACTGGACCCAAGGCCTCAGGAGCCACAAACATAGGCACAAGGGAGGCGGCGGGATGGACTTCAGCTTCAATATGAGTATGAGGAACTATAACCTCATGGTTTCGGCCGGAAGATGGATGGAAAGGGGCCGGCGCCAGGGAAGGCAACAGAGGTGGGACCATAGATGGAGCCAGCGACACATTCCCTTTGATCAGTTTCGAAAACCCTATTGAGATCCTCTCACAGCCATTGGCCAAGGTATCCAGAAGTCCGGCTGTGGCCACACAGTCAAGACCCCCTCCAGGGGTTAACAGGTTGACAGGGGTCCCAAGGTCATCCAAAAATGGGCTTAAATGTCCAGTTGTGAGAAGAGGGATTGAAACATGTTCGCAGGAGGTCCCAGAGGGACTAGGTAGGGGCCCCGCCTGCAAGCTGGGGGGGCAGGGTGGCTTGAGCAAGGATTCTGAAGAGGCTCCCTCTTTGGTGCAAGCAGTGACCGAGGACAGTTGGACAGGAACTCCTTTCCCACAGAGACTCCCAATGTCAGTTCCCTTTGCCTGCGTAGCCCCCAGTGCTTTACTCAACATACCTCCCCTCAGCCTTCTGCCCTTAATTGGCTTCCGATTCGCCAGTGGGGCCAAGGGTCCCTGTAGACTCGATAGAAGAGAGGATTTAGAGAGGTGAAGTGAGGAAAAAGGAGAGGAAATGTCTCCACCTTCCATGGCTCCATTGGCGACATCCTGGGGAAGACCCGCCATGATATGACCTTGAGCGCCTGCAGGGGGGGTAATAGAGGTGTGGCCCTCCACAATACACGCTGTAGGCTTTGTTGGCTTTGTTGGCCCTCCCCACAGTAAATGCCTCAGTCTCACCTCACAGTCCAGGTGCACCACCACGGGTCCGCGAACACCCAGCGGGTCGCAAACACCCACGCCCTTTCTCCCGCGGGCTTCACCCTGCGGGTCGCGATATCATCAGAAGTAGTGGGGGGGGCGTGGCTTCGGTATGGTGGCCCTCCTGGGCCAAACAGCGGGACGCAAACACCCGCGCCCTTTCTCCCGCGGGCTTCACCCTGCGGGTCGCGATATCATCAGAAGTAGTGGGGGGGCGTGGTTTCGGTATGGTGGCCCTCCTGGGCCAAACAGCGGGACGCAAACACCCGCGCCCTTTCTCCCGCGGGCTTCACCCTGCGGGTCGCGATATCATCAGAAGTAGTGGGGGGGGCGTGGCTTCGGTATGGTGGCCCTCCTGGGCCAAACAGCGGGACGCAAACACCCGCGCCCTTTCTCCCGCGGGCTTCACCCTGCGGGTCGCGATATCATCAGAAGTAGTGGGGGGGGGCGTGGCTTCGGTATGGTGGCCCTCCTGGGCCAAACAGCGGGACGCAAACACCGGCGCCCTTTCTCCCGCGGGCTTCACCCTGCGGGTCGCGATATCATCAGAAGTAGTGGGGGGCGTGGCTTCGGTATGGTGGCCCTCCTGGGCCAAACAGCGGGACGCAAACACCCGCGCCCTTTCTCCCGCGGGCTTCACCCTGCGGGTCGCGATATCATCAGAAGTAGTGGGGGGGCGTGGCTTCGGTATGGTGGCCCTCCTGGGCCAAACAGCGGGACGCAAACACCCGCGCCCTTTCTGATTTATTCTATGCTACATTATTCTTCTCATCCATACTCCTTCTGATTAAAGAGATTGTTGATTGTTGTGACATCACCTCAATGGTGATCACTGTATAAATATTAATAGTGTGATATCTAGATATTGTTCAAATTCATAAATTAAATCTTTTAACTTTGCAAAACAACATGCTTCCTGGTTCAGTGAGACCGAGGGGGATTCAAATAGAGGGGCATGATATAAGGGTACATCATTCAGAAATAAAAGAACTTATAGACAAAAATATATAAATAAGGGGTCCAACTGTGCATCACATGCTAGGCATAGACTTAGGTTGAGTGCCGGGTTGAAATCATTTACAGTACCATTAGAAATGCCGTGCCACAGTATTAAAATATGTCCAAACTGGCTGCATTAAAATGCCATTCTAGCTGTATAATAAAACATGTAATGCTAGCATTATCAAAGATGCCCAATACAAAATATCATGCCGCAGTAAGTCATGCCTAGGCTAGGTGCACAAATTGCCAATCTAGCTACACAATAGTACTTATCATACTTGATTTATGAAGGAAACCAAATACAAATGGTATACCACAATAAGAAATGGCTAGACTGGCTGCATCAACATGCCAGGCTAGCTACATGATAGCACTTATCACGCTTGCTTTAGCATAGACCCAGTAAAACATGCCATGACTGCCCTCTGGTTCCCCCAGCAACTCGCACACACACAATGTGATTATGTTTGCATGTGAGGTGCTGTGGGGCCCAATTAGTAGACATGGGGCCTCATTACGAGTCTGGCGATAACTGAGACGATAAAACCACCTGGTTACCGCCGGACTCGTATTACCATTCCGCTTCCGTGATTCCCGGAATTACTGGGGCATTACAACCCCGGTGACCCGGGAATTCCGGAGGTGGAAAGGTGTAAATCCCCATTCCCATTGAATCCCATAGGACTCAATGGGAATGGGGACCATGGAAACACCAGCACCATCTCGTGATAGTGCCGGTGTTTCCACGTCCACCTGCAGGCAGGTGGTGGTAAACCCGCCAGGTCAGACCTGGTGGGAATGCCATCTCCCGCCTGCAGGACTCGAGATCGGGCGGTCCGGAATTAACAGTGGCGGCGGGTTTACCGCCACGGTTATTTCCGGACCGCCCGACCTGTAATGAGGCCCATGGTATTTTTTACTAAGCATCTATCCTAGACTGCCAGTAAAGATCATAAATACCATGCCTGCCCCCTGGACCTCCCCAGCGCTTGGCACAGGGATCTGATTTTGGCTGATGCACCACCCCTCTCTTGTCAAAATAAGCTACATTTCCCAGTACAAACACACATGCACACACAATCACATAACCTTCACATGCAGCATGCAGTCGCTCATTCACACAACACAAGCATACACACATACATACATATATTCCGATTAACAGACCTTATGCCTTGGTCCTGATGTTCCCTCCCAGCACTCCAGCTTCTGCGTAGCATGAACAGGAAGCAGGAAGCAAAGAGCGCATTCTGGCTCGTGCACATGCGTGCAAAAAACCTGGAGCACTGATGACGAAGTGGCCCGCTCTGCTTCTATGCACGAGGAGGCATAATAGCGCTTCCCATCACACATACAAACATGCAGTTCCTCAGCTAGCATCCCCAATGGGCCATATAATGTTGGGGAAACAAAACACCCCATGTTTTGCATGGCTAATTGGATATGCAAGGTTGGGGAACAGAACTGTCAAACAGAAATTGCATTTTCCTTTAAGAGTTCAAGCCAGCCGAGGGGTGCACACTCATCTGCAAAAAGCAGCAGCTGATGGAGTGCTCAGTGTTTACGCTGGGCTGGATCCTTGGCGCCTCCAAAATGGGCAGGGGGGCCCGTGGGTCAGAGCCCCTTGCCGATTATGGAGAAGCCACCACTGGTACACCATCAATGAGTTTATGCACAGGGTCAAGGTAGCTAAAGATTAAATACTGTTGACTTTGAAGTCATGTACACGAACGGCACTGTTGTTAATGCAGCAATTTTGAACGCATTAAGGGATCCATAGACATGTCCTACAGTAGAAGGCTACAAGAGTAGCTCAGCAGCTCGAGTGACTTGCTAAGATGTTATATATTTAAAACTGGCTGTAAATATTATGAATTTTTGCAATTTCCTTTTGTTTTAAACCAAATGCTATGAAATGGGTTGGGGTGGTAGATTGCTTATATTCAGGATGAGGGTGGGGGAATTTCTGTCGCCAAAGTGAAATTCAAAGCTGGCATCCATGAACCACAGTTTAATTTCCTAATAACTGCTGTCACACAATAGAAGCATTTATTAGTGATTAAGCAATTTGACAAGCATATAACCGCTTTAGAAATATATCCTGTGATAAAACACAAAGGAAGGGCACATAATTCACAGGGTATTTATATGGTGGCCGGACGGAAAAATAAACACATTTTAAAGAAAACTAGTGAATGTAAGTTTAAGAGCATGTTTCAGTTTGGAAGCGTCTTTTTTGTTTTTTTCTAGACAAGTGTAAGATGCGCATTTGGAAAACAATAGTGCGTCTGCCAGTCAGATAGCCATGTTTTAACAGTGATGGCCCCCACCTCAGTTATATTCAGGGACCATTGATTCCTGTGGTGTCCCTTTCAGGCAAGAGAAAAAACTCAGGCTGAGCAAATATAATCTGCAAACACGCAAATGATGTCAGAGCAAAGCAGCTCCTTTAAGGATCCTGGAAAGAGTTAATTGTCAGATGGGGGGCATGCCACCAATTAGGGGGCTAAGCAGCCAATAGGGGGTGTAATTATTCCCCTAATCCCCCCTCTAACGACGCCTATGCACATAACCCTTCCACTGCTATACTGGGCCTGCAGGGCTGACAAATGCGTGATATCAATGGGTTGTGGCTTAGCGAACTACAAGAGATTTTGGCCACCATACTCTAAACTCATGTTTGACTTATGTATACAGTTTAACTTGCCACCAGAACAACATCCTTACAGTTACATCGTTTTTGGAGCATGGATGCATACCTTAAAAGCATTCTATGTTCAGAGAGACTTGGCTGTCACTGCAGCTGTCAAGAGGGTACCTGTATTCTATGGCCCAGCTATATGCCACGGGCGGAGCAGGTGCTGCATGGCAGGATACTGATGTAGCAGGGCACAGGTACACATTATGCTTTTAGCATGTGTGACGGATTGCCATTTGTCAAGAGTGTAGGATCCCTGGCTTTTTTGATGTTTATGAATTTAGTAAAATTATGCGAGTAACTCCATTCTGAAAGAGTAATCTGCTGATCAGATTTCCTTTTCATAAACTCTATGCCAAAAGCATAGGTGGCATCTGGGTCCGGCTGCATCAGAACCCCGATTTGCAGCACCTGATCTACCAGTTGCATAGAGCAGGTTCAGAGGTCACAGTTGGCCCTTTGACAGTTGCATTTGAGGTATGCCCCCCTATACTAGCCAAAATTATGATGATAATAATTAGCCAATACTGGTGGCAGGTTAGACTCTAAAATATAACTATGCCTTAGTTAAGGCATGGTGCATGGCACTACTTATAATTATCGCAGCCACAATAAATTTGAAATCACACGTGTTGGCTCCTGTGAGCCAGCTCAAGCTATGGGAGGTGATGTGTATTTGGGCCAGATAGGCTGAGCCTGCAAAAAGACAGGACTGTAACCTATGGCCATGCCTCTTGTTGATATTTTTGGGAGAGTAGGTCACACTGTCCGCCACAGCCAGTCACCCATCAGGCAGCTGCCCTGGGCCCAGGCATCGAAGGAGCACACCCATTCAAAGGAGTAGCCTCACACCAGGGTGCTACATTTCTAAAGGACTTTGATCCTAGTGAGTAAGGAAGGGGACAGGGTAGAGTAGTCCAGAGGGCTCTGCACAGTGGAGGAAGACGTCCACCATTTTGATTATCTCCGCCTCTCTTCCTCCTTTCTGTCCCTTCCATTTCCTCTGGAGCAAAGCACTTTGGGTTTGATGCTGGAAGGGCAAGGTCCACTTCTTTCAAGAACAGGGATTGCACTACTGCAGGAAGTTAGCTTTAGTCCAAGCACCTGCAGACTATTACCTTTAAAAGAAGGGGCTTCTAAACATGATTTTGACTCTCTCTGGAACAAAAGCTGAGAACGATTCAATGGACCTCTTTTGGGAGAGTTGTACTCTCCAAGCCCTCAACTACTCAAAAGATGAAAGAGCAGTTAAGACAGAGGAGAGCTTTGCACCCTACGCACGCCAAGGGCACATTGGGGGTGACCTTTGCTGTGGACCAGGACCTGCCATTCTTTACATGAATCTCCCAGGAATGGTAGAGCAGACCCTGAAAGGACTCACCCTGTCCACGATCCCCTGAATTGGGTCTTGCAGCATCCGATGGGCCAGATCTGCTAAGGATGCCCGTTCCGCTGCTGTGAAACTGGTCTGGCAGCCATCAAAGTAAACCGAATGCCATTGACACTGTGGGATCCTGCCAGTGCTACTTGCCGGCACCCCTCCAACCATCAAACAATTGCATCCACGTTGAGCCTGCTCAGTGCTGTATTGTGATCTAGGTGAGCCTGTTACTTGTTAGGCCCGAATCACCCGCTCCACACCGGGATCAAGCAGGACAGAGCTACCACATTTAGCCGGCTTTGACACTTTCGACCCACCAAAAACTCCACAACGAGGTACTGTCGACCAATAACTGTCTCCTCAGTTCAATCGTGCCCTTGAGACTGGTTATGTCACTTTTGCATCTTTTTTACCCCAAAACATATCCTGTTTGTGGTTAATAATCTGCTCATTCCCCTGAATTCATACTCTGAGTGCTACATTATTCTATCTGTTGCACTTTCTCTGTTCTTTCACAGGGATGGGTTTGTTCAGGGTTTTCTAGATCATTCTATTGCTTGTGGTGTTTTCTATATATATCTCTTAGCTGTGCCTGTTTTACTTTTATGTTTGGGTTTGCTCTTGTTTCGTAGAAGCATGAGGACTGAGTAGGTGATGTAGCCTCTATTAATTCTTGTACTTTATATTTCACGTTTGCTTCATGTTCTGCTCAGCTTACTTCATCAAAGATTAAGATTTACATAGTGGGTAATTCTTTTGATTCTTCGTCACAGCTATATTTTTCTAAAATATGTCACACACAGATGTGTCCAAGGGTTTTTACCCGCAAATAGAATTCTCAGAAACGGTCATCAGCTAAATGAATGCAGAAGGCAAAATACTTGGCTGTTGGTGTAAGCAGATAAGCAGAACCCCCTCTACGCCCCCCACTAGCTTATCTGACACACCCACTAGCTTGCAGCAGCCCACCACCATATCCTCATTGTGCTGAACCTATCTACATCATCCACCTTCTGTCCTAGATATCTACCTACACTATGAACAGATATACTAGCCTAATGTTGTTTCCAACACTGTAATGATCTTCACGATACACTTACACATACACACATAGATAGGTGACACACCATGATTAGCTCACTTTGTATCTTTCCACTAATACTTTCCTCCATATGGCCTGACATCAGACCACTTTACTATACTAAAATGGAGCACCTTACCCTTCACCACGCACAGTACGATTCCACCCACGCTATTTCTACCAGCACTTATTCCCACTAATTGGGACGCTAGAATCAAGCCAACCTCATTCCTACCCATGCTATACTCACCTCTCCCAATGTAAGACATGGCACACCCAACTTGTATGGCATACCCATCGCTCCTACTGTTGTCAAGATGCTTTATCTACGAACAGGCATACCCACCATGAATCCTGACATAACTGAGCGGAATAATAAACTAGGTAGTAGATTACCCACTAATTTGCACTCACTAACCAAACATAAATACAAGACCACCGGCTCAGCACGTACTGAAGTCACTAATGACAAGCCCATGCGTAAAAAAATAAAATAATGCACACTAACACAACTAACAGCCTTGTTGACATTAGTCCCAGCCTGACCCAGAAAGGTATACAGAAGCAGCCTATAAAAGTGCCACTACTAAATGCCAGGTCCCTTGTTGGCCACGCAACTGTGATCGCAGACATCATACTAAACAACAACCTCAATTTCCTTGCAGCAACAGAAACTTGGTTGCACAACGCAGCGGGACCGTCCTTAACCCTAGCTGTCCCCGACAACAATTCTATCCGTAGAGCTTACTGACCTAATGCTCTAGGAGGAGGAACATCTATTATCTTCAAATCCACCCTCAACATGAGATTAGCCACCCCCCCTCTGGCATCTTGCAAACTTCTCTCAGTCAAGATACAAACCTCACCTAAAAAAACCATTACCATCCACCTTATCTACAGGCCCCCAGGTCCTACAGGGTCCTTCGAAGAAGACATTAAATCACTAGCAGCCGACTCTACCAAACCCATGGCGCAAAACATCATCCTAGGTGACAACCTTGGCTATAATGATATCAATGACCTACATGCCACCTCTCTAGCTAACGCACTAGCAGAACAAGGTTTCACACAAATAAGTACCAAACCCACCCATGAGAAGGGCAGAATACTTGATTGGGTAGCAGATCTTAATTGCAATATTACCCTAATGGATTCCACACCACTTGTGTGGTCTGACCATTACCTCATCTCCCTAGGACTCAATGTTAATAACCAAGAGATAAAGAAGCCCACCACTGCACCGCCCTGTCTCACTAGCAACAAACGCAATATTACAGCAGAGGCTTTAATACCCTTGGTAATCCCTGTACTCAATGAACAACCAGCCACTATTGACTCCGACCTGCTATTTGACATTTACAATGACTCCATGACTAAAGCCATAGACACTATTGCCCCATTAAAACTGCACAAATGCAAACCCAGAGCACACTTGAACTCTTGGTTCACTCTTGAATTTAAAGTACTACGCATAGAAAAGAGAAAACTAGAAACACTCTAGAAAACAAAACCAACCTTACCACTATCATGGCCACTTACAAAAATGAGATAATCTGCACCAAAAAAAGAAACATTTAATGATAAAATAAGCCAAGTAGCATGCAGTACTAAAGAGTTATTTAATATCGTAAGAGAGCTAGAAAACCCTAACCCGCCGGCAGACACATGTACCAAGGATAAACCTTGGTGCACCAGCATACAAAATGCTCTCTCTAACAAAATCAATGGGCTCCAGATCAAAATAGCAGACAAAAGACTCCAATTTACCACTGGCTCCCCTACTACTCCGACACCACCTTCCACTGCATACCTCAATTCAGGATTCAAATTCAATAAGGTCTCCATACCTGAAGTTCAAAGAATTATAGCATCTCTAAAACCATCTAACTGCAAAGGCGACAGCTGCCCTCTCAGATTATAAAAGATGCTGCCAGAGATCTAGCCCCCTTCATCACCCAACTTATAAACTCCTCTTTTGCCAGCAATTCCATTCCAAGTAACCTGAAAGAGTCCTGGGTTCTCCCTCTACTGAAGAAACAAACTTTAGATCCGGCTATACCCACTAATTATAGACCGATCACAACAGTTCCCTTATTATTGAAAATCTTGGATAGAGTTGCATACTTGCAAATTCAAGACTATCTAGAATCTAACCAATTACTCGGAACCCATCAATCTGGCTTCAGACCTCAGTTTGGAACGGAAACTGCCCTTGTCGACCTCAAAAGCCAGATCGACGAACTAAAAGTATATGACAAAGTTGCCATCCTACTCCTCCTAGACTTATCAGCTGCATTTGATCTAGTAGACCATAAAATATTATGTAATCACCTATCAGAGGCAGCACACTTCTCCATCTCCGCAGTCACATGGATCCAATCTTTTCTTGCAAACAGAACAATGCGTGTCTTTTCACTGACTGCCATGGCGGACCCAATCCCCATCACTTGTGGAGTCCCTCAAGACTCCTGCATATCGCGCACTTTGTACAATATTTTTACAAAGCCACTATTTGACAAACTGGACCGTCTGGGTGTCACTTACACTAATTACGCAGACGACACCCAGATACTCCTATCACTATCAGGAAATTTACGACACAGACGTCGACCCGATTAACAAAGTCTACACCATCATTCAGTCATGGATGGCCACACATGGCCTCTGCCTGAATGATGATAAGACTGAACTACTCTTAGTCGGCTCACCTAACAACCTTTTAAAATTGAGCCCCAACTACACAAGCATCCCTATTGATGGGAACAATATACAGATCGCCAAAAACATAAAAACCTTACATTTTTACCTCGATGCCCACTCCAATCTAACTAAACATGTAAGAATGACAGCCTCTGCCACTGCCTATAACGGCAAGCTGTTTAGGGCATGTAGACCCCTATTGTCCCCCAACAGCTGCCTCACACTGGCCAGAGCTCTCATACAATCCAAATTGGACTATTGTAATGGCCTATACTTAGGTGCTAACAAATCCATAACAAACAAATTGCAGATCCTGCAAAACAATGTGCTTAGAGCAGCATTAAACATCCCTAGAAGAAAGCATATTTCAGCTACCAGAAAGCACCACAAATGGGTCTCCATACAAGAGAAAATTGACCTAAAAACGATCTGCCTCACTCATAAAGCTCTCAAGCACCAAGCCCCACCTTACCTCACCAACAAATTCACCTGGAAACTGTTTCCCAGAACCACAAGATCATCCAACACTTCCTGCCTGGTATTACCTAGGTACAACCTTAAAAGAGCTGGCGGTGCCAGCTTCCCGGTTCTAGTGGCACAATTATGGAACTCACTCCTACAGGACATCAAAACTATTCAAGCATTTGATAAATTCCAGTCACGTTATCACATGGCTACTTAAAAAAAACTAACGCCACCACGCAACGTTACACCTTACTGCTCTAAACGCTTTGACCTACCAACAATCACAGCATATTGTCTACTTAAAATGTTTACGCCAATCATATTTTACCTGCATAAAACTGTATCTCACCTGTATTTCATCTTCTATTTAAAGATGTACTTAAATTATATTGGACTGTATAAAATTGTATCTCACCTGTATAAAATATACCATGTAACTGTTATTCTTATCCTAGCGTCCAGATACCTTCGGTTCCGATGCGTTATATAAATAAAATAAACAAACAAACAAACTAAACTTCCCACCTTCGTGTAACTCAGAAGTCTGGAACGTTCCAAAAGCACACCTATGGTGGAAACATATCAGCTTCCCACCCCACTGGACAAATCCACCCGTTCATCAATATATTCTGCTGACTCCTTACTGTTGCAAAAATGATAAATGTCTTGGTGCCCGAGAGTGCGGAAAGACCCAACGATCTTCCTTTTCATGAGGTAACCTGTGTGCAGACTGACAGCTCATCCCCACAGTGCACGCTGTGCATACCATCACCGTGGTTCAGTCTAGTGACACGCCTGGGGCCTGCCCTGCAGTTGCTGGCAGTGCCAAGTGTCGCCTCTAGAAGAGAGAGACACGGTTATCTAATGAAAATACAAAAAAAAGCACATATACACCAATAGCATCTGCCTTACTAGCCTCCAATGTAATGCTTTAGTCACTGTATCCCAGTGCACAGTGGATAGATGCTTTCTTTATACAACTATGCCAGCCTCATTGTATCAATTGATTCTTAATAATGGGACGTTTTCATGATCACAAACAAGCAGTGAGTGGCATAATTATATAGCTTACAATTTGAAGACCGCCATGCTAGCGCTCTTCGTCCGTTGGCAATGTAATAATATTACATTGTATAATTAATACATGCATGTTACAATCCGCTATGAACAATGAACAAACCTTCACACAAAAGATGAATACATGTATACAATTATGCAATTGCCCTTGTCTGACAGACAATAGACGATTGGTATTTTATTCGGACAAAGTGCGCATTATGAGGCACTCGAAATTGGGCACATCACTGAGAGATGTAGCCGGAACTTTTTCGCAACACACACAAGGCCGTGGAATGTACTTCGGTCGCGGTGTGTATGCTATGTGAATTGCTGAATCGCCGGGCACACACTACGTCAGATTGCCTTTGCTAAGGGCCACCTCCGGGTGCAGCTTCGCTTCCAAGTAACTATTGTGGCTTCGAACATTGATCGTGTGTTTCTCTGAATAATCGCCAGGCAGAGGGCATGGCCCTTTCCCTTGCCGGACACAAGATAAATGACCACCCTCGCACCCTAGGAACTTGCCAAGGAGGCTTGTATGTGTCTTCTGCAGGAAATGGAGCGTCGGCGTCTAGTTCGCTGGCTGGAGCTGCCTGCATTTTAATGCAGTCTTCTGAATGAACATCAGAGCGGCCTGGCGATATTTTGGACAAAAGTCCCAGTGTTCTGGGTTTGTTACTGAGAGCACCCAAAATAGCACGAAGTCGGCAGTGACATGTTGCGAGGTTCACAACTCTAATGTGCAAGTGTCTTTTCCCTGGCAGCAGGAAGCTGCAGTGTGCGAGACTTTCCGAGCCGACTGGAGTCAAAAGAACCCCGTCTTTGTCTTCGGATGTTTAAGTTGTCGCTCCCATGCTTCGCTTGAATACTCGACTCTCCGGGCTTGCTGGTTTCACAAAATGTAAGTATCCAATATTTTATTATTAATTGCTGCGTCCTTGCCAAAAAAAAAAAAATGATGGCCGCATAATACCACCGTGTGGAGCATGAGCCCAGTTAAGTTAAGCAGGTCGTGCACTACGAGAAGATAAAAAAGAAGCCCGATCCACAGAATCAAAATCCGAAACCCCTGTCTCCTCACTTTTCAGTCACAGAGTTGTGAAAGTTATGGGTTTTACGCATAAATCACTCTTACGGCCTTCTTTGGAACTGTTTGATGGGGAAGTGGCGAAGAGGGTGCCTGCACTGTTAGCGTGCTGTTGCTTTTACCTGCATTGCTGCTGCGTACTGCACTGTGCAGACTTGTCAGAAACGCGCGCCCCTTTGCACACCGTGTTTGGACCAATCTGCATGATGCTAAGCTGGGCTCGAGCACTGGTAAGTCAACCTGTTGCCGCGTGCACGGCGCCTTCACTGCTGCCGCTTGGTGACTATTGAAGTACGGTGGACCTCTCCAGAGATTTACAAACGCGGTTTAAAATGGGGACATCCCATTGAAAAACGCTTGATAAATCAGGCGTGAGAATAGGGGCAAAATTCCGCACATGAGATGAACAGTTGTTTACTTTTCAATTAGGTATTATCTTGACAACTAAAACACCTGTATAAGGTTGGAAGTCTGAGAGACATCAGGCTGAGTCAAGCGGTTCGGCTGGGGTGCAATGTCTTGCTACATGTGCAGGACTTTTCAGGTAAACAGCACTGCACACATCGGCTCCCTTGTTGGCGTTGATTTTGAAAGAAATTGGGTGGGAAACAGCAGAGTGCGTCATTGAATCTACGAAGATGTCTATTGCGAAGGACGACATAGACGGTCCCCATTATTGTTGCTCTATTTTTTCATTTCCATCTAAAATGTGTGTGTGTTGCAGAGACGTTTTTATGGGAGGGCAAAAGGCGCACTTGCCCAGGGCCCCCACCTTGGAAGGGGGCCCCACAAGGCTGCCTGATCTGAAAAAGTATGACTCCATTGTTCACCAGTTTTAAATAGCACACATCAGGATATTTTATGGGTTGCTGCTGAGGCTCTAAACCTATTGCCTTTCTGTTTTGAAGAACATTCTGCCTTGATCAATTCATCATGTATTGCTTTCTGTGTCTCTGTGGTATGCATAGTTTGTGTGTTCCTTACAGCACAACTCTGCAATATTCTTTCCTTCCTGTGGGAATTATGGTGATCATGTGCAATAGGCTACGGTGAAATGCATATTGATAAATTGAGTGCCACAATGGTTCAGAAGTTAGCTCAGTGTGTGAAGCACCCATTGCAGAGATATGTGTTCACATGCAAAATTAGAATATCACATTCCAGCAAGGCTGGCTAAACATTTCCGTTGTCTGAAGTTTATAAAATTGCCTGCATATGTGCTGGTATCAGCAATGTACCTGCACCAGATGGGGAATGCTATAAAAACTAACATATCATCTGTGTGGTGAAGGTCTAGGAATTGGTTTGTTCAGATGGGGTGTTGTACAACCTGTACAACCTAGGCAATCGCCTCCACTGATGGTATAAACTGTTAGTCCAAGAGGTGAATACGTATCCAAATCCAAGACTATGGAACAAAAGTGTTCAATCTTGTATCCTGGATTTGCCAGCAGACAATACAGAGACCCTGGTCAAATCATCAAATATATCTTATATTACTTTGGTGTCTTCTGTGAAGTTTGCCTTCTTGCATGCTGCTGGTATCATTTAGCCCATTCATTGACCTGGCTTCTTATGTAGGCCAATTGGGTGGAAGGGGTGGTAGACAGAAGAGAGCGAACAAGATGTTGCAGGCCTCAGGCTACCATATTTTAAGGTCTGCTTGTTTGATACAAAAAACGGTTTGCTTTTTGGTAAAAATCAAAGGTTTTTATGCTTGTTTAAAATACAAAAGACAAACTCAGATAAAATGTGTTAAATCACATTGATTGATATGCTGGTACTTACATACTTCCCTTGATGATGGAGAGAATGAAGCTAGAACCATTCCCATTTTGCGTAATACCCTTCTATAACATTTTGTAAAAAAATTGTCATGCTTCGTAATGTGATTTGTCTACTTTCCACGTCTGTTTTTATAAAATGAGATGTTTTAGTTCATGGTAAGAACTGGAAAAGAAAGTGTTCAAATGCAGAAATTGCAGAGTTGGCACAAATCCCATCTTCACCCCTTCAGCCCTTAACCAGTGTGTGATCCTGGGTATCTCATTTAATCGTATATTGCCAGTCCCTAAACCTTTCAAAATTGTCAGCCCTTCAGAGTGATTTCCTTCTCATGGTATGATCTTCATAAAAGACGTATTCATTGTTTCACTGGCTATAGAGTTGCTTCCACTTTAATAGTGAGCATGTTTATATTGCACAACACGGGCATTTGTTCCTTTGATATCTAATGGCAACTCTATTTAAAAACCATATCCCACTTCTAATCTCAGTCTGTCTGGATCAAGACACCTTCCTGGTAGCTTCTAATCTGCATCCACTATCCATGCTACGGTATGTGTAGCTTTCTCCTTCCTTCCAATTGGTCTGCTCTATCCATGCATGAGCACCTTTGCATTCTGTGAGGCAGCTAATGTGAGTTCTCTATTATGGGTTACTTGTACCTTTTACAAACGGTCCTGCATTAATACTACAGGCTGCACACCTTCCTGGATGTTATTGATAACATTATCTGTATGCACTACAATAGTAACCTCTTCGTAGACTGCTAATGTTGGTCCTCAAATGCTACTTGCTTATCATTCTGATTAGAGCACAAATGAAGAAGGTAAGGGGACTTGGAAGTAAAAGTGTTTATTATGTTGCAAGACAGCATATCAACCTATAGGTTGTGAGCGAGACCGGTGGGGGGTGTGACCAGTATTCTTGATCCCCTCATTCCTTTGGTTTGGTGAGGGGGTCCCCAAAGATGTCCGTGCCCAGGGCCCCAAAAGTGCTTAAGATGGCCCTGGTGTGTTGTGGTCTAATGAATCGACATGTGTTGTAGGAAAGTCATGTGAGTCCTTACTCTTAGTGCATTACATGGTACTTTTGATAATAAAAGGTGTGACTTCATATACAACGCCTGTAGGGGGCCATGTATCGATATTATGTGTACCACCTACCATACCATACGAGGATATTGCAAGTCCCGGAGGAGTTCCATGATCAAATAAGCACAGTGGTGAAAATGGAAACAATGTAAAGGGGGATCCCACATGGGCTGATGTGGGGGTGGAGTTTGGAGGAGGGGTTGGAGTTACGAGGAGGCTGAGTTCAAAGGGGGCAGAGCTGGCAGTTGAATTGCGCTCAAAGGAAATGTTCAAAATAATAGTTTTTAAATGGTGCAAGTTCTTTCAAACTGCTTCTTTTCATACTCGAACACTTTACATCAATTCCACTTTAAATCACTTTCATGGCAGTGGTGCACCCAAAATATGTTATCATTGCCTTTATAAAATCGCTTTAGAATATCATCACCAGAAAAATAACCTGAGAGATGAGATTTTCCAATAACTACGCTGGCAAAGTATAAAAGGTGCTCACTTTTTAAACCCGGCAATCTATAGTGCAATGTTCCCAGGAAAACAAAATCCAAATATGAAACAACTGCTTTAATGACAAGTGTATGTGGTCTTGTGGGTTAGCGTCAACACTGGGTGAAATCATGATAGCCAAACACTTGGGCAAGCTTGCCGGCCTCAAAAATACCCAAGGGGTGACATATCTGCCCTCTGAAAAAAGCGACAATGCCTACCCACATGTATAATTTCCTTGTGCCTAATTACTGGAAAAGCAGAGGGTGGCATATGTTTGTATCGTTGTGCACTGATGGAGCTACCGGTGTGCTCAATCACCAGAATAGCAGTGTGGGTATGTGTTGCAGGTTATGGTTGAGGAGCATTGCCAAAGCCGGTAAGGATGCCTGGTAAAACCAGGCATCCTTAGTGGGTCCGGCGAGGGGTCAGGGAGCTAATAACGGGCCCGTTATTAGCTCCCTCCCCATTCCCATTGAGCCCTATGGGGTCTCAAATGGGAATGGGGATGGGGTTTTCCTATGAGGATTTAACGGGTCCTCCATGGTTGAAATAGCCCGGTAAGTCCTCATTGGAGGAACCCGGTACTGGAACCCAGAATGAAGGCAGCCATGCCCTTATTAAGGGCATGGCTACCTCCATACTCGTAATAAGGCCCATAGTGTGCGCAGTAGGTCGAGGATGAGGTGCATTGTCAGAACTGTGTAAGGCCTCAATCACTGGAGTGGCAGTGTGTACTGCAGATAGGGGTTGAGGTGCACTGCCAGAGCTGCGTATAGCCTCAATCAGTTGAACTGCAGTGTGGTATGAATGTCTAGGTGCACTGACTGAGCTGTCTATGGTCTCAATAGCTGTAGTAGAAGTGCGTCCTGCAAGTCAGGGCTGAGGTGCACAGCCAGAGCTACGAGTCTGGTGTCATTCATTGGAATAGCGGGGACGTGTTACAGGGCAGGGTTGATGTGCACTTCCAGAGCTGTGTGTCTCTTCAATCCCTGCAATATCAGTGTGTGCCGCATATCAATTTTGAGGTGCACTGCCAGAGCAGTATATGGGCTAATGCACTATGATGGCTGTTGAGGATGCAGGATTCCACTATATCTATATTTTAACCGTCTACTAATTGTTGATCAGTGGTGCGCATAGTTTTCTGAAACCTTACATTTTGCCCAATTAGAGGAGTGTGCCTGTGCAGTCTCTGTACAGACATAAGGCCTGCCATCCCACAAAGGAGCCGTGCTTCCCTTGGAGGGCAATGAGTAGAGAGAAAGTGGCCAAAGCAGCCTGTGCTCAGTGCAGGGCCGTGGGGGGCTGGGGATCACCTTCAAGATCACCTGCTCCAGCCTCAGCTCTTCTGAAGCTCCCATGCCTCACTCCTGCGCAGAGTGGGGGTGGCTGGACAATGTAGGACAGAGAGGTGCATGGCATGAACTTTCGTGCAAATATCACACTGCACACTGCGGGTGGATACAGTCCTTTCCACACAACAACCTTTGTCATTCCGGTGTTACGCTAGGTCCTGGGATCCGGCCAGACATCTGACGACGGATCTCGGACCCAGCAAGAGCCGGCCCATTAGCCAGTGCTGAATACGCTGAGTTCCTTTAGAAGGATATTACAAGTCCTTTATGAGGAACTCTAAGGTGACTTGTAAGATTTTTTTTTAAATAGGTAAGGTATTTTATTCCTTATAATACATGGACACACACGGGCATCCTCTTTAATACCTGGCCGCTTGCTTAATCTTATGTAAGAGATCTTTCGTTTTCAATTCCTTATAATCAATGTAGAATATGGATTTAAAAAAACAAAACAAATCTGCACCTTTGAAAACCTTTGACTGTGTTGTAGAAAAATAGTTTAAACATTTTTAATAAAATGCATTGAAAAAACGCTTTTATTTTGTACTTTGAGAAAAGTAATGTACCATGCAGCTTCTTGCTCACATGTGATAATCTTTAGAAGTGCACAAATTAAACGTTCTACCATAAACAGTTACTTGGCAATTAACTACTGTAAAGTGTCACAGAAAAATATTTAGCAAACAATGAATTTTAAATGCTTTTCACTGCTGCAGTGACAGATGGAATTCTTCCCTTTTCTGGCATAGGCAGCAAGCATTGTAACATCACAATGGCAACGTTATACCAGATTAGGGAGCAGTTGTGATGCGATTTTCTCATTACAGGTCAGTTGTGATGTCAAAACTAGTCTGTAATAAGAACATTATTTCCAGGCTTTTATGGGGATATTGCAGGCTGCCATGCATTATAGATCTAATACATGTATATATGCTATTACACTAACAAAAACATTGTTAAAGGGACGTTATGGTTAGTGATGTCATGCATGAGATTTGTGATGCCATCTTTGATGTCGTTGGTGTTAGTCCTTGCAGTGCCCACTGGTGGCACGAGTTATGGTTGCTTAGCTTACCATAACTGTCGAATTTCGTGGGTTTTTCGGTTTTACCTGTAACTATAACATACCTGTAACAACGTTTTTTCATCGAATTTCATAGGTTTTTAAACTTAACCATAACGTCCCTTTAACAATGTTTTTGTTAGTGAATTTAATAGGTTTTTAGTAGGGTACTCTAAGCAGAACGTTGCTATAAAGAGGATAGGTATTTGGTACAGCAACATAACCATAATGTCCCGTTAACAACACTGTGTTACTGATTCCTTCCCTGCCCTCATGATAAATGTGTGAAAAGGGCAAATTGTCTGGTGTATGTATCCATTTGCGCTACCCCTTATTTTTCCAATTGGAGTTGGTGTATCGTACCAATTACAGATGTACATAGTAAATGTTGTTCAGTGTGTCAGGAGGCTCTCTTTTTCTGTTAACAGTGCATGATAAATCTGTACCTCACACTTCTGGCCAAGATAACTACAGATGAGCAATATGGACTTTTCCTAGGGACCCTGCACCTAGTTGTCGTATGTGCAATCACACTGCAGCTATCCGTAGGATTCCATTAGAGGCCACATGTCTGCATCTTCCAATGGACTTGCAAGTAGTTGGGGAAGGGCATGTGTTTCCGTTCCACACCTAGGCCCATGCATAGGTCATCCACTATGTGCTGGTAACACTGCCCCTGTCGCTAGCCCTATGGATTCATGCAGTAGGCTACCGCATTTAAAGTACTGCTGCCGACTTACTGGGTGACTCTGCAAACCTACCAAAGTGTGGCCAAAGTACTCCTAACTGTATAACGGCCACTGATAAACCAGGAACAGCAACCTGCAATGTCACGTGGGCATGGTAAATGTTGCATTACTTTGTTTTATCTGCTGGTTGCCTTTCCATGACCCGTTAAACAGATACATTGTGTGTGCACTCAGCAGTGTGACTGAAAGTATCAAGAGATTGCCTGCCGGTCGTGCAGTTGAAGAAAATATGTTACTGCAGATGGGATAGTTTGTGCTAAGTCTGCAAAATGGCAAAGCTTGTTCACCTTCCTCATGCATGTAAAGGCAAATAAAAAAACAACATAATATGCAGAGCGCAAACAGCCTTAGTGGTGGTTAGAAAAGCGCGTTAGCTGCATGGGCCTCACACAATAAATGGCTTTCTGCTGCATGTAATGAAGCTGTTGTTCCCGTTGTTGTAAACATTCTTGTATTCCACAATGGCCCTCATTCCCAGTATGGTGGTAGTCATGGCGCTATTTGCGCCATGACTGCCTCCCATACCGGTACCGACTCCGGTTTGGTAAGATGGGGAGTTACTGGTCCATTCTGACCTTGGAGGGACCGGAAGGTCCCCATTTACCAAACCATTCCCCATTCCCATTTGAGCCCCCATAGGGCTCACTGGGAACGGGGAGGGCGCAAATAATGGGCCGACATATGCCAAACCCGTTATTTGCACCCAGGTCCCTTAACGGGTCCCGTCCTTAACACCTGGTCAGACCAGGCGGTAAGGAAGGGACCTGCTAAGGGACCTCGTAGTAGGGCGGTAAGGGATTACCGGCACTGGTCTCCTTACCGGTGGCCGGTGTCCCTTACCACCCTACTCGGAATGATGTATGCATATCCGTGAATGCAACCCCTAACACTAATGGCGTAGCATAAAGTGGTTATACTGTATGTGACGACAACTGAAATGAAAGCAGAGGGGACCAGTGGGCAGGTTACCGCCCTTCCAACAATGGTGTATCCTACTTTCATGTACAGCATTGCCCAGAACGGAGCTCTAAAACAACCTTAGCAAACCATGTTCCACACTACAGACGCTTACCCGGCAAAGGGCATTGTATTGTGCATGTACTGGAATGCGCTACTGTACAGAGGGAAGGTACTCGAAAGTGCGTGGGAATGGTCCTTACGGGGGCATTACGACTGGCACCTATGTACGTGAGGGCCACCCAAGAATTCTGTCTCCTGGCCCGTCCACTATAGTATCCAGGTAGGTGCTGCCCCTTCTGTATCTGACCTTTGCTGTCGTTCCTTCTGTATCGTGTGTTAGAACAGCATGATAAATGAAAATGAACTGGGAAAGGCACAAAAGGTAAATAAAGAAAGCACCTTGCACAGATCAACAACGGAATTGCCAATGCACACATGCATGGCTAGACGTGTGGCAGTTTGGGAAACACTGTAGTTGAATCGGTTAGAAAGGGGGTTGCTGTACAAATAGGTTTGTTTACATGTTGCAGAACATTTTCAAGAGAGTCACACTCCAACACTAACTACAAATAAGTATGAATACTTTCAAGAAGGGCACCAAACCAATGTAGAGGCAGTGTTCAAAAATCGGGATGGCTAGCATACTAAGATGAATGTTATAGCTGACGAAAAGTATTCATGCTGTGAATCGTCATATTCCCAAGGGCGAAGTATGTCATTGGCACATGTCAAAGAAAGGCAGAAATGCACTTCTTTGCAATGTACCGTGCTGTCTGTATTCACGGACCAAATAGAAAATGACGCTCCCACATCGGTGACTGCATGATGTGGTAAAAACCTATGCAAAAGATTGGAAACAAACACATAAACTGGGCAAGTGCCTCCTTCACTGTAAACAACACTGAAACTGGTGTAACACGCTGTGCAATTTTCCCTGCACAATCAACAACAGTAATATCAGCATGATTGTTTGCCACCAAAATGTCACACAGAGAAACCAAAATCAGGCACTTCATTGTAGCTACTCCATAGCACTACACAGTCACATCATAGATTGCAAAATCTGTAGCCACTGCACAGTGTTCCCATTCACTTTCAGTCAATGTATGTCGGAATCGCCTAAAACCTGCACGCTGTGCCTCGTGAAACACACAGCCATAGCCGCACCCTCTGCATTTCTGTTCACTAATACACTGTGTAGCACAGTCTTTCTGTACAGACACCACACCCACAAACTTTGTTACCCAATCCTGTAGTGTCTGCAAGCCCATTTCTATGAGCGTCATCTGCACAAGGGGTGTATGTAACACGTGCCACTATGCAACTATCGTGATATTCGCTGGCTTTTCGTGCAGGGCGCACGCAGGAGTGGGGGAATAACTTTGAACCAGGGGAGTGGACGTCGTTTGTTGTGCTGGCTCTGAAAAGAACCTTTGGGGTCTTCAATTGTGTGGTTTTTTTAAGGTGCTTCACTAGAAACACTGTTTTTGCTGTTTTTATACATAAATGTGTGTTTTTAATGTTTGCTCACATTTTACAATAGGCTCTTTAGTGCAGTGTGTAGATTGCGAAACAACACTTCATTTCCACTGTACGACAAAGACATGCCATTTGTCATGAAAAGGTGTATGTATCACGAACCAATGTTCTCATTCTCACAGTAGAACATCCCAGCAGCACTTAAGAAGTCACACATGCTTCTTTTGACTAGACCCCTTCCGACCTTTGGCTGGCGACAGGAATCATTGGAATACTTCCACACTATTATCAGGGGTGTACATGAGAAAAGCTCCTTGGCCGTAGGAAAAAAGCGCTGCACTGCTTTCATCATAATCTTCAGTTGACGGAACACACAGGAACAAGGCATGTAACCCATAAAGAAGGCTCCAAAGTGCATAATCTCTACATGTACAGTTGACGAAGAGGCCATGCGTCGACATTCTAGAAGCAGTCAGCCGAAACAGCACGATTCGACACTTCTCCACAAAGTGTCCACTTCCTCCAAACCAAAATTGCCAGACATGTTTTCTTGGAGGGCATAGACGCACAGATCTTCCACAAAGCCATCACCCACGACGAAAACTGTACGTCTTGCCATGTTTGCCAGCTGCAGTACATAAAGTAATGGGGAAAGTGAATGCCTCCCTTTCCTGTGACAAATACCCAAAGAACTTGATTGGCCAAAGGCCATTGTCATATTTCTATTGGCCAGCATGCTCACAAACGCAGAATGTGGCACGTGCCTTTCTCCAAGTACCGCCAGTACCGCACCCCAGTAAAGCAGGAGGAGTCCTTCTTCCTATTGGCACGCTTTCCTGTGACGCACACCGTGAGCAGCAGATGATAGGACAATCGCCACAGTCCCATTTCCATAGGCCAGAATGGTAAGGAGCATTGAATGTGGCAGGTGCAGGTCCCCAAGTATGTTGAGGGCCGGTCCCCAGTGCAGCAGGAATCCCTCTTCATATTGCCGCACATCCTAAGCAACTCATTGGACTAAGTTCATTTGTTTATTGATTTTGTAGGGCGCACCAAACCCGTAGGTAACTGGGCACAACATAGTATAAGAAAACTTAAAGCTTGATACATAGGGTATAGTTACACAGTGACATAGTAAAAATAACATAGACAATACTGGGCAAAACATGTAGGATGAAACGTTGATGTAATTCTATACAGGTGCATACAATGCAGGTGGGTCATAGATTCTATACAGGTGCATACAATACTAATGGGTAGTGAATGGATCATATGTCATTGGAGCGCAGCCAGTTTAATGCATTACTCCTGAAGCACAGTTAAGATTGGTCAGCTCTAAGGGCTAGGGGTAGGGCGTTCCAGGATTGGGCGGCTTTCACTGGGAAGCTGTTGCCTCCCAATTTCATGAGCTTGAATCTAGGTATCTGAAGGCAGAAGGCTTTGGCTGTTCTGGTAGTCGTGTAGAACTTCTCTGAACCATTCTCACTGCTAGGTAAGGTGGGGCAGTGTTATTCAGGCATTTGTAGGTCAAAGAGATGGTTTTAAGTAAAATTCTGTAATTGATCTTTAGCCAGTGGTGTTATCTACTAGGGATGTTCAAGGCAGTTCTGAGAGCGTTATTTTGTAGGATTTGTATTTTATCCAGGATGTACTTATTGGCTCCTAAGTATAAGGCGTTGCAATAATCCAGTTTTGACATTATTAGGGCGTTTGCAAGGCTAATACAACTGTTTTTTAGATAAGAATGGCCTGCAGGCTCTAATGAGTTTGCAGGTTTAAGCTGTAGATAATGCCATGGAATTCACCTGTTTCTTTAACGCAAGGGTGGAGTCAAGGTAAAACCCTATGGTTTTGACTTCCTTAGCCACGCTAATGGTGTTACCATCAATGCTGAAGGCGGAGTAGTTAGGGTTCCATTTTTTTAAACTCAGGGGAGACCCAAGAATCAGGATTTCTGTTTTCTCGTTGTTCAGGCAGAGGCCTTGGGATGAAATCCACACCTGAATGAAGAGGTATATTTTATTTACCAAGGCCGTATCTTTGTCAAAATTGCCCAAAAGGGGAATGAGGATCTGAGTGTCATCTGCATAATTTGTGTAGATGACACCCAGTCTGTCCAATTTGTCAAATAGGGGCTTGGTAAATATGTTGTACATAGTTGGCGATACACAGGATCCATGTGGAACGCTGAATGTGATTTGGATATGGTCAGCAGAGGCCGATAGAGAGAAAACCTGCATTGTTCTTTTATCAAGGAAGGACTGAACCCATGCTATGGTGCCTGTGGAAAAGTAGGTTGCCGTTGTCAGGTGTTTACATAGAACTCCATGGTCAACCAGGTCGAAGGCTGCTGACAAATCCAAGAGGAGCAGCATGGCCATTTTCCTTTGGTCCTTAAATTCATCAATTTGCATTTTCAGGTCGATGAGGGCCGTTTCCATACCATGCTTAGGCCTGAAACCTGATTGGGGTGAACCAAGGAGGTGGTTAGTTTCCAAGTAATTCTGAATTTGCAGATATGCAATTCTGTCACAATTTTTTTAGGAGGAAGGGCATGGTAGTGATGGGCCTATTGTTGGTAGGAATAGAAGGGTCCAAGGTTTGTTTTTTTAATAACAGTAGAACCCAATAATGTTTTAGGTTACCTGGGACGATGTTGTTGGAGAAAGAAGCATTGATCAATTTAGTGATAAAAGGTTCTAAGCCTCTTGCTGCATCTTTAATAATCTGTGCAGGACAATTATTACCTTGGCATTTGGATGGTTTCAATGATAGAATGTTTTTTTCTGTATTCAAAGTAGAGACTTTAGTTAAACTGAACAGTTCAGGACAGTGAGTGCACTCTACAGGGATTGGGGGTTGTGGTACAGTGTGTTGAAGCAAAGCTTTTTTATTGGCTATTTTAGATTGGAGTGTAAAAATGTTATTAGATAGTGCAATCTGGATGCTGGTGCACCATAGTTTATCCTTGGGTACAGTGTCTGGGGAGCACTAGTGGATTTCAGTTACCGGAGGATCAGGAAAAGTTCCTTGGTGTTAGAACTGGTGTTGGAGATTCTTGTATTGTAGACGTCTTTTTGTAGTTTGGATTATTTCTTTTTTATAATCATTAGCAAAATTTGAGTGTCCTGTTTTCCTCAGATGGTGTGTGGCGCCATCGGGTTTCTAGTTTCTTTTTCTTTAGTTTAAGGTCTTTCAGGTGAGGAGTGACCCATGTATTAAGGTGCGCTTGTTGTTTTCTTCTGCCCAGTTTAAGCAGGGCAATATCGTAGAGAGCTTTAGCCAAAGTGTTATTAAACACTTCGACAAGACATGTGGGGTCGGTATTGCTGGGAGAGTTCAGGGTTGGAAGGATAAGGGGAAGTAACTTATAAGTCATAATATTTTTCTTTCTTCTAGTTGGTAGAGGTGGAGCCATCATAGTGTCTTTAGCTACTTGTTTGTCTAGTGTTAGCGAGAAGTCAATCAGGTGGTGGTCTGTACAGGATTGTTGGGTTACTTTGGTGATCTTTGTCTCACAATTTAGGTCAGCCACCCAGTCAAGGGTCCTTCCTTTGATGTGAGTTGGTGCAAGGACCTTTTGGGAGAGTCCGTACTCTGATAGGGTTGAAGCCAAGGCCTGGGAATGTTTATCCTCAGGATCATTAAAACCCAGGTAGAGATCTCCTAGGATTAGTAATTATGATGTATCTTTAGCATTGTTAGCTAGTAGGCTGGATACAAACTCTTTGAAGGTGTCAATAGAGCCTGGGGGTCTATATATTAGAAAGATGGTTGGAATGCGTTGGTTGGAGATGGGCAATTTAGCCATAAGTAGCTCACAGGATTTAACTGGTGGAGGTGGTAAGAGTCTCATAGCTAGGTTGGTTTTGGCTATGATGGCTAGGCTCCCTCCTCTAGAGTTGGGTCTGTCTGTTCTGAGTAACTGGTAGTTCTATGGGATGGCTAGAGAAAGGGCAGGGTCTGATGCATCCTGTAGCCAAGATTCTGTGACTGCAAGGAAGTTGAGGTTGTCTGTAGATAATAGGTCTAATATTTCGGTGGCGTGTGCCACAAGGGATTTTGTGTTAATTAGAGAACTAGTTATGAAGCAGAGACTTTTTACGTTCTGAAATTTAGTATGATCAAGTGTTGGTAGTTGAGTAGTACTCTTTACATTAGAGGGGGTGTGCGATATATATGCTAATATTTTAGGCTTAGTCTTCTGGGGTAGTCTACTGCATGATTTATCATACAAGTCATTCTTATAATTGCTAAATTAGTAGTTGGAGCTAGTTCTTGGTTCATAGAGACGTAGTAATCTGGCTCGAAGTCTATTATTTCTGTCAGGGGCTGGCATGGTAGGTGATTATTGAGTGGCATAATTGTGGTCATAGTTAGTATGTAGATGATTGGTAGGGTCAGTAATACTAGTGGTGTCAGTGTCATACTAGGGGGCATAGTTTAGGTCTGACACAAGTGGTACTGAGCAGGTGCTGGTGGGGCTTAACCCACGTGGTGCTGGGTAGGCTGGTAAGGCGGGCCTTATTTGGTGAGGGTTAGATTGTCTGGTGGGGGCTGTTCACCTTTAGTCTAACTAGCTCTGGATATGGGTTGCTGACCGTGTGTGCTAGTCAAGTGTGGCAAAGCAGCGGTATAGGTGGTCAGAACATTAGTATACATGCATTTGCTAGGTATAAGAATAGGCTACTCACGTGTGGATCATAGATAAGCAGGCAAAGTGTATAGACTAATCAGGCATTGGGCATACGCTTGAAGATATTGATCATGAGCAGAGGCTAAGCAGGCAGTGAGTATAGGCTAAACAGATGCTGTACATAGCCATAGGCTAAAGAGGTGTGGAGCATAGGTTAAGCAGGCATAGTACATAGGCTGATCATACATAGGTCTAAACTTTTCAGATATTGATCCTAAGCTAACTAAGTGTTGAGTATGGGCTAAACAGTTGCTAGGCATGGGCAAAGGCAGAGCAGGCAGTGAGCATGAGTTAAGCATGCATGCAGTATAAATAGAGGTAATGAGCTACTTAGAGCATTGTAGGCAATGCACATGCAAGCTGCTTAGGCTACTCTTCAAGGACTCAGGCTGTTCCTAAATCATAGTAGTCTATTTCAGGTGTCAGCATATAGCGGGCAAGTAGGAAGGTAGTGCTGGTCAAAGTGAATCTAGAGGTGCCAAAGGCAGTTTACTTGGAGTATACGTGTTTGGTTCAGGCCATATATGTAAACATAGACAATCAAATATCACAGATTATTTAAGCACAGGCATAGGTAAAGGTAAAGGTAAATACATGTACAACGTAGCAGTGAGAGTAAGGCAGTATGGAGAGCTGAACATTAGGCTTAGGTTATGGTGCCGAGTGCTTTAGACAAGTCGGAAGGTTCAGAGTGTCTATAGTTTGGAATGCCAGGCGGAGAGCGGAGGACCTTCGCGGTGTGCGTCGGTTTGAGATTGCACTGTGGCGCTAATCGACCCTGGTCGAAGAAAGGCTGTGTGCGCATTGCGCATGAGACACAGACACGATCACCAGTGTTAGCAAACTAGTGCATTTACTACGTTGTAGGCTCAGCTTAGGGCGTAGAATAGTCAAAGACAACTTAGAGTAGCAGCGTCAGACAGGCATAGACAGGCCTGACCCTTTCTTCGTGGTCCTTCCTATGGCCGGCTCACGCCTTCCGGTGGGGTTGTTGCCGGAAAGTGGATTGTAGCAGCCAATCGGGAGGCTGTTCAATAATCAAGGTTGCATAGCAGCCAATAAACAAAGATGCAGCGGCCATTTTCTGAATGCTGCAGGCCGATCACAGCTCTGTGTGGAGATACATAAGGTAAAATGGGCTTCTGGAAGGCAAATGGAATTTCTAGATGGCAGATTGGGCAGATGCAGGCACAATGGGGGCAAACAGGGCTTCAACTGGTGCGAACAAGGCGGTGGTCAAGCCTCCTGGTCACCGTGGAGGTCGTCGTGCTTCTCCTGAGAAGTGTCGCAATGCTGGGGAGAGAGGGCTCCTGCCCACCTCTGTCGAGTGCAATCCCCACAGTTACATTTTTGTAGCTGCCACCCGCAAAATCCCTGCATGTGACTTTTGTGCTGCGTGCGGTCATGGTGGAATAACTTGCAACCATGGCAGGGGGAATTCTTAGTAAGGGGCGACTCTTAAAAGAGTCTGTTTTTTTTGTGTAGATCCTTCTAAAAAAAACACCTTTTTTGTCTGTTTTTAGTAGCCATTGTGTTTTCTTCTATGCACATTAGTTCAGTAAACTTTTCACCGCATCCTGTAGATGAGCAAACAAAACTGCATTGCCAATGGATGACAAAAAAATGCAATTATCTTGGGAAAACTCTGCATTTCCACAAGTAATAAGGTCATTGTTGCAGAAGAACATTCCACGAGCGGACAAAAAAGTGTACATGCTTCTGTTGATGAGATACTTTCCTTCGTCTGGCTCGGAACAACATCCATGAGCAGTAGGCCATAATCTCTGCGGTATTATAGATGAAAAAAACACTTTGGCGGTGGGAAAAAGCATCCTCACGACATCCAGCAACCTCATGAGTCTACGGAACACAAATGTAAGCAAGGCAGGTAACCCATATGCATGCTGCCGTAATGAATTACGATAACATCTACTACTGGAAACGTGGCGAGGTCTTTGCAAAGTGCATGCATATCGACGAAATGGCACTCATACACAGTGTTCCACAATGCGTCCACTCCTTCCAAACCAAAATGCCGTTAAAGTTTCTTTGCAGGATATACTTGTGCAGACCTATTACAAAAAGATCACCTACAGTCACACAACACGTTTCGCCATGACAGCCCCCCTCAGTACGTAGAGTATAATGTGCAACCATTTCACCTCCCCTTCCTGTTAACCACACCCACACTACCCGATTGGCTAATCCCCACAGTGCCATGGTAATTGGGCAAGGTGGTGTAAAGGGCAGATTTTGGCACAAGTGCCTCTCAAAGTAGTGCGTGGGCCGCACCCCTGTAAAACTGGAACAGTTGTTCTTCCCTTTTCACTATCTTCTCTGCATCTCTACTTCATTAGGTTACTGGTAATTAGGCACACAAACATCCACCAATCACATTAAAGCCACCATCATCGAACACTGTCACTGCTGTACAACACTTGAAATGTATCATTACACATTTACAGTACAAATGTCGTGCCATTCCAAAGCACGTCCACTACAAAGTTCAATGAAAGTATGCACAATTTCTCCATCCACAAACATCCACATAGCCATCCAGGATGTGGCACGTGCCATCCTGAAAGTACCACGTAATCCACTACCTTTTCATGATAGTGAAGGTTGGGGGGTGGGTGGTAAACAATATGAAACTGGACTGGGGATTCAGTCTTCCAGCGTATATGTATAAAGTCTTTTTTTTTTTTTACATGTGTTCAAGCAATTCTTTTTTGTATTTTCTCTTTATATGCGTTTCTGTTTGCCTGTCCTCACATTTTTAACACATTCTGGTCACTGCTTCTTGCACAGTGTGAAAGAAAACAACATTGCCAATGGCGCTCAAATAATTGCCATATCTACGGAACCACTGCATATTTTATGCCCTCATGATCTCGTAGTAGGTGGAGAACATGCCAGAAGTCTGCATAAACTGACGCATAATTCTATTTATAACACACATCACGACCGCTGGCTGGGGACAAATTACACTGTCATGGACCCACACTGCTCTTGGTGTTATGCATGAGAAAACCACCTTGGCAGTAGGAAAAATATACATCACTGCGGTCAGCAACCTAATTAGTAGACGGATTAATCGTCCACACGGGATGTAACCCAAATATACACTTCCATAGTGCACCACGACAGAGTCCATGTTCATGACGGACGCCACATATCTGCAAAGGCGAACTATCCCACTGAAACTGCAGTCACCCTGACAGGGCCAGAAAGCGTCCACTCCTTCCAAACCGAAATTACCAAAAACGCCTCTTTACACGCAACACCTGTGCAGATGGCGCACATAGGTATCACCGATGATAAGCACTGTGCGTCTCTCCATGTCGACCACACTGACGACACAGCATTGTGACAAAATGGTACCGCCCCATCCTATGAACCACGCCCTAAACTCCTAATTGCCTATTTCCCACAATTCCATTTCCATTTCCACCCTGCTCATAATGGGAGGATGTGTATGTGCGCTTTCCCATCTACAGTGAGGACCACGGCCCAGTAAAGCTCTGCCAATACTTCTTCCCTTTGCATGGCCACTTTTTGCAGCACTCCCCCAATTGGGTGCTGTCACATTTCAAAACACGCATGCACCAATCACATACAAAACCTCTGCATTGCACACTGTCATTTCTATACACGACTCCTTATTAACCATTTAACACTCTCAGTACACGTTCCGTTTGATTGCAAGGCCCCTCCACCAGAAACTTCTGGTAAAGAAGGCACTATTGCAGCATCCACAAACATCCTCACACTCCCTCAGCACACTTTTAGCTATGCACACAACATTGCAAACCTTTCCACACCCACCACAACACTATACATCCAAGCAAGAGACCATTTGGGCACCTAACATTATGCACAATATTACATATGTAGCAGCAGTTCTATCCATCTCCCCCAAACCATAAAACACCCATTCACAAAAATTTGTCACACCTAGCAGAAACCACAAACATAGCGCAGCCTGCACCACCCCTATGCACTAGCATTCACACGCTAGTCTGTCACTGCCAACCTATGCACACCACCTTCACAACATTGGACCTACTTCAATAAATCTGCACACAGCAGAGTAACCAACCACATATAATCTGCCCTTCAACCATACCCACTTCCATACTCACATTACGTACGCACTGCACCCTGTGGCCACACTACCCAACATCTCACTGCACCATCTCCTGCTGCACACCGAATACTGTAGCATGTTCCAACTATAACCACAACCATAGAATACAAAATACACGCTTTGCAACTTATCTGTGCTGCTGTAGCACATCGACAATGTGTTCCACATGCATTGTCCAAAGTTCACCACCCCGTGCCTCTTACACTGCCAAACCTGCATTGCTCCAGTGGGTCTGCTCCTTGCACACATTCACCCCACCGTAATTCAACAATATATGTCAGCATATCACCAACTACCACTATGCACATATGCACCACTGGCACCAGCATTCCTAACCAATCTCGACACTGCAATGGACATACACATCATTACATATAACTGTTACCATAATGTATAAACATTACACTGTCTCCGCCACCCCTATGCCCTTTCATTCACATACTATTGTCTTAAACACTTACACTCAGAAAGGATTGTTTCACTGGCAACGTAAACACATGTTTACAACATTGCCCATACTGCAAGCATTGTGCACACAGCACACTATCTAAGCACATATAAGCTGCCCTAGAACCGTACCCTGCAAAATACTGACAGTATACAAGCATTGCACCCAGTTCCCACACAGTGTGACTTTTCACTGCAGCATCACCAACCACAGGGCACTGCCATGGAGCTATGCAGTAACAAATTGCAATAGTCACCATGATGTACAAACAAGACACTCTCTCCTGCATCTCTGTGCACACACTCACAGCAATGTCATGCCACCATGCATGTCTCCAAATCTGCAACTGCGACAATCCACATAGACACCAATGCCACCAACACTCCTACCCATCCTGTACACCGCCATGGTGCTACGTATCAACAAATGGCAACAGTTAACATAATGGCCATGTGGGCAGCTACCATTTTTCCCAAACGTATCACACATAGGTAGCAGCACTTGACCCCAACTCTCCCACACAACAAAACACCCAATCACGAACACAGGTCGCATTTACCAGAATGCACAAACAAACCACATCCTCCACCACCTCTACCCAAAGCCAATCACAAAGTATTGTGTCACTAACCACAACATTTTCACAACATTCAGCCTACTTCAACAATTCTGCACACAGCATAGGCCTTGAACACACCTACAGTAAAGTAATGCCACCATGTATTTCACCATTTCACCAACTATGACCATCGACATACACACCACTGCCACCAGCAGTCCAACTCAACCTGTGCACCACCATGTAGCTATGCAGCAACAAATTGCAACAGTTAACACAATGTGGAAAGAAACCACTCTCTCCTGCACCCCTATACACTTTCATTCACATACTATAGGCATACCCACTCCCATTCACAAAGTACTGTGTCACTGTCAACCTACCAACATTCAGTTTGAAGCACTAACGTTACTGAAACCAATCAGCACACACTGCACTATGCAAGCACTACCCTGTACCAGATGCAGACTCAAACATGCCTTCCTGCTGTGTGTATGTTGCAACCCTACGCTCCTCAGTGCATGCGTGCAGCCTATGGGCTTCGGCCATGCACCCAACATTGTAGTCATTCCACAGACACACCGCAACTTCATTCACCCATGCATGCCTCCATGTGCCCAACTACCGCATTCCATCCGCAGCGCACCGCCAGCCGCGCTCCCACCCAACCTATGTCATGTGCAATTCACTCCCCATCTGCAAATGACCTGCCACCACTCACCACGAAAAGAGTTTGCCACAAACAGGTTGTGGCAGAAGCTAAGGGACCGTTCCGACAGCTGCCTCCAATCACCACATAAAATACTAGCCTACATATGTCAAATATAAACCACTTCTCACTCTCCCAGCCATTCCCTCCCTTATTGCCGCCAACACAATGTGTACGGTACATTTTCCAGACCCTTCCGCTGCCGCACTGTCCTCTGATACACCATGGCGGCATTCCCAAAATATGTTGACGCACAGCACGCTTCCCTCCAGCCAACCACCAGCCGCGTCCAAACTTCTCCGACACCACGCCATACCGCGATCCAATGACACTTCTGTCCGCAGAGTGAATAGGGAAATGGGTCCGCAAAGCGGACCCAGATATCACTAATTTTTTGGAACGTACATTTCAGTGTTTTGCAAAAAATGTACTGGTCCGATTTCCACCAAACATACAAAGCACACTTTCTGGCCCAAGCCACCACTCCTGGTGCAAATTTGGTGAAAATCCGTCCAGCCGTTCGACGTGAAGCCGTGCGCAGACTTTTTCCCCATTCAGTCCATGGGCAAAAAAAAAATGGGACTCCCCCTATAACTTTGCACACTTTCAGGGAAATTATACTTATATAAACAAATCCAAGACGTGGTAATAAATACTTTGAACTCAACAAGCAATTGTATTTTATGAATGTCACCCACTGGTGTTATTAATTGTGTCAACATATCATCAGTATACACAATATTTTTCCCTTGAGGATGACACACATGTCTGGCATGAACACTTTTGTATATAGTTTTCCTTCTCTTTTTTTCCTTTGGCATGTTTAAATAAACACAGTACTTCAAAATGACTAAAACATATTTTCTGTCTTTCACTTCTGAAAGTGTGCACAACTAGTGAGGACACCCTTTAGACAAACTTCCATATATAAATAGGTGAATGTGAGAAGTCACCTACCCCTCAGACATTGCAGCACACTATGACATACAGGCCTGTGAGGGGTTCGCGCACACCCAACATTGGGTGTTTTCTCACAAACTCGTAAAACCCCCTATGACTTCCCCCGCCCGCACAAAACCTTGCCCAACTTGGCGAAAAAATTCAGAGCCGCCCCTATATAATTTTTTTGCAAAGTTTGGTGAGGATTGATCCAGGGGGAGCAAAGTTATAAGCCGCCGAAAAAAGTGCTCTTCCTATGAGTTCAGCAACTTAACCATAACAACATGGTTTCTACTGCGGGCCGTGTAATAAGTTACACACACCATTTGAAACTGTACACTAATCATGTCAATACTATTTGGGGTGTTATATATTGCCACAAAAAATGACTGATCACAAAACATACTACCATCTTGCTAATAATCTGCCTCCACGTGATGGGTAATATCTTTCTTTTTTGTTTTAAACACCATCTAGTCTGTAAAATCTTGACACGGAGAATGACATTTGGAAATAGCGAGAACATTCCATTAACTAGTCGACACTATAAAGTCTAAGAGCTGCCCGAACGGTGTGTAGAGCAAAAAGTCCGTTTAAAGTGACATTCCAGTTGGATGTGTGATCCGGACATTCTCATCCATGTTTTTCATCGTGCTGCTTTGAGGCTTTTCCGTACTGCGTTATAAACTCTGGCGCAGCAAGAAATAGACGGCAGATTTTCTGACCTGGTCCAGTCCGCGCCGCAGTGACAGCAGCTCAGTGACTGTGCACTGGTTTGCGAACCTTTGAGTGACCCAGTGCATGCGACGCCCGAGTGTTGTGACTGACATTCATTACCAACTGAAGGCTGTTTCAGTGACATCTGAGACAGGTCACTGGCCTCTGGCAGGACCACAGTGGGCAGTTGTCCGCATCAGAATTGACACTAATTGGCGTCTCCCGCCTGGCGACTGGGGCACGGAGGCCAAGGCATGGTCCTGCCTTGAAGCTATAAAGACCCCCAGAGCGGCAGGGGGTCGGTGGGGGCACTTTAGAAGGACACTCTTGTTAAGCTTACATCACGTTCCTGAGTGGCGCCGATGTAATTTCATTAGGGGTCATTGAAGGACTGTCATATTAACTCCTAACAGAGAAAACCCACGGAGGAAAGCGTCCCGACGTACTCCTCTTATAGAAACCAAATGCAAACACACTGATTTTCAGTGCCAATGCTCACAATAAGCATGAGACACAATTGATTGGCCTACAGCATTGAAGCAGTGGTTCGTGGGGCAATGGGCACCTTGCGTACGATGCACTAAACTAAAGCATGGCATGTGACTGTGCATGCATGCCTGTCCCAATGTGACACTACTCGGTGCAAATTTGCTTAGGCTTTGTGTTTGTGTAAATAATGAATAGGCAAGGATCCCATATCTTTCGCACAACGTATCTGCTCAAGAAGTATGTTCTATGGTGGTAAACGATGCATGTGTAGCGTGGAAAGTTCGGATACATTAACATCACTGACACATTGACCGCGGGCCAACAACTGCGCCGGAATTTAGCACTTGTTTAACTCTGCAAGTATGCACTCAGCTGGATTCTGCAGTGAGCCCGTTGATATCAGTGTACTCCCGCTCACTACTGTCTTGGGTGCTCTGCCTTTCATCTTTTATTTTTTCATCTAAGCTTTCTACCGTTCAAATTCAAGTTGGGCCAATTCAAAGCAACCGAGCAGAACATATCCCAACAAACATAGAAACCGAACACGGGTAGAAAAAGGACCCAAAGCAAGTGGTAAGGTACAGTGTAAGAAAAGTGCAGGGGTTTGTGAGGACAACCCTACCTTTAAAAAAAAAAAACAGGAATATAAAAAATGAAATAGATAACGGCAAATAAAATGGCAGGGCTCTCCATCTTGTACTTTCAATTGTTGGATGAGCTCCACATGAGGGTGTAATGATTTTCACATTGACAAATCGCTTCAATGTGGTGGTCCTTTTTCGGTTTTTTCTTACCCTGTGGTGTGCACCTGTCCTCAGAGAAAAAGCTGCAGAGACTTTCATTATATAGCTCTGGCGGATGCCAGCCCCTACATATTGTATGTCAAAAGAAAATTCCCATCATAAAAGGAGTCTACCATGACAAAAAGCACACATGACACGAGGAAAAGGTGCACAATGGCTGTCCACTTCACACTGCCTTCTTTAAATGAGTTACATGCTCTCTGACCATCCCATTAACAACCCTAATTCTTCAACCAAGAGGAGGATTGGTTGTTGAGATGATGGATAGGACGGGAAGGGCTGAAAATCCACTCCTTTGTTTGAAGTTCACTGACATGCATGCTGGTGCATTTTGGGACAAATCCACATTAAGTATATGTCTATTGATTGTGGCAGATTGAATTTAGGTAAGTAGCCATTTGTCTCATGATCTCTGTCTGCATCCATGGATTAGTTCAAAAAAGTCGGGACTGGAAAGTCAGAGTCCATTCTCCAAATAGCGTTTTTATCAATAATCTTTGTCATTTGGCATTCCCAGGTTAAAACCCCCAATTCTGCCACATTGCACTTACATGTGTCTACTGCAAGATATGGGATTGTTCCAATGGATGGAACAGAATCTGTACATTTCAGCAGAATATTCCCATATATGTAATCTGCTGCTCAAATGAATAGCCCGATAACAAAATATGTACACAACGTCCTCATTACAGCCATCATACTTTCATCACAAATTTGCTAAAGTATTGTTAATCAGGCTTCAGGAAAACCTAGAAAAAGAATGTGATTTCAAAGAAAATGACTTGCAAATGAACATCAGGAAAACAAAGACCTTGATTTTTGATAAAGGAAAAAACTAGATTCTAAATGGTACATGGAATCAGCGGAGATAAAACAGTTTGACTCCTTTAAATACCAAGGGGTTAGCATTAATATGAGTAGGGTGGAAGCTTCAACTAAGAGCATCTTAATTAATAAATCCGAAATGCTAGAGAACCAGGCTATGATTATTGACAACAAATGTGGTTGTCTCTCCCTACTCGCAGTCCTTGAATTGTATAAGCTGAAGGTCATGACAATTTTAATTTATGGCTTAGAATCTATGCTTTTTATCCCGGTAAACCTCCTGGCAGTCATCAAAGGTATCTTTTGGTGAAAAGTCTTAGGTTTACCAAGGTGAAACCCCATTCAGGTGCTAAGAAGGGAATTAGGGTTAATTTCGCTAAAAGCAATAGTGGATTCGAAATATCTGGCTCTATTCAGAAAATGTGTACTTAAGTAACCCCCCACCCCCTAGTCCTGGCCATGGTGAAACAGCAAATAGACAGAGATGAACAGAGTGCATTAGTACTTTGGGGCTGAAAGTGTAGAACCCTGCTTGCTAAGCTATATGTTGCAGAATAAGAACTAAGAGTAAACCCAGAAAAGGTTGAACATAAAATCTGGGAATTGGACTAGATTTCAACACATGACATAGCAAACAAGTACACAATGTTCCATCAATTGACTGATGAAATTAGAGCATGTGTGTCCACTTAGAGATACTTGACAACATTTGCAAATAGTTTCCTTAGAAACCAGTTTATGAGGATAAGGTTAAATCATCTCTCGACTAAGGAAGCACTATCTGTCAGGACCTGTAGTAGACCAAGGGATATGAAATGCAGATTCTGTAGGGAAAAGGGAATGGTGGAGAGTCTAAACCATCTATTGCTATTTTGCACAACCCTAACAATTCTGAGATCAAAATTCATCTATTGTTTTTTAGAGAGCGCTAGCACTTTTGCGCCAGATGAATGGTGGCGGTTGCTACTGAGAGGTGAAAAAACGTCATTAGCCATAGCAGCAGTTCCATTTTTTAATTTAGTGCTGAACAAGGTTCTCTTTGACGTGATTTCACTGGTTCTAACACTGTGATTGTTTTGGACTGAGCTTATTTATAGCACTCAATTAATTGATTTGTATTGTATTGATGATGTGTGCTATAGGTGTGTAATAAACCAATAATGCATTAATAAACAAATAAAAAAGAAAGTGATTTTTATAACTACACCCTTGGCAATCCACAGGCCTACTCTGCTGTTATTCCTGTAACGGGAATCTACGGATCTATGATGCTGTATAGCACACATCTAAAATCCAACATCTTTCACATTGCACTCTTTAAGACCACCCGATGATCCTGGATCAGACTACACACTTTGCTACATTCCTTATGCTGTCACACTGATATCCATGCAGTCAGTAATTACATTTCCCAGTTTTTTTTCATACTGATCTATTGATTATATTGCAGATTATTCCAGCACTTCCAGAATTAGCTACAAGATGCACCAACAGTGTTAATTAGATCCTGTTGTTTAACACTCGGCACTGGTGCTCTGCAATTATATTTGGTGAGTGCAATCAGGGCCAATCCCTGTAGCAGCTCAATGGTGATATCAGAATTTTTTTCCAGCTCATACCTGCCCATTTTATCCAGGACAAAATTAACTCTTGCATTGATCCTGTTATATACTTGTCATGGAGAAGCTGCCTTTGACTGCCCTTCCCCACCCCCCAAAACCCGTAACTAATGATCTTTGCCTATTGACCCATTTGTGGTCACCTCTTCTCTGAGAAAACAGGTGAAGACGCTGTCAGTTTTTGACTCTGTCTGATGCCAGCCATATATGTAGCATGAGAAAAAGGACACTTGATAAGAGCAAAAGGTGCACATATTTTCATTGGTTGCTCCTTGTACCTCCTTCCATTAAAAGTCAATTTGCCAAGGTGGGCAGGAATAAAAAGATAATCAACTATTCCTCTTCCCAATGACTGTCCACCACCCACTGGCTTCTTTAAATTAGTTAGATGCTCTGTGACCACCCCATAGACACACCTTAAACTCTCTCTCCTCATTCATCAACCGAAAGACGACTGGGTTGGAGAACGTATGGATCAGACTGGAAGGGCTCAAAACAATATTTTATTTTCTAGAGTTCACTCTTAACCCCTCTGAGTCACATGCTTTATGGGGCATATATGCATGAGGCATATCTCTATTGAGTGAGGCAGGGTGGATTCAGGTACACGCAGGCACATGTCTCAGGATCAGTTTCTGTGGTCAACAGAGAGGTGAATAGTTCACCAGTTCAGGACTGGAAAGTGGGAGTCATTTCTCAAAGGGAGACTTTATATTTGTAATGTGGCATTCACAAATACAAAAAACCCTCCAGTTCTTCCTCATTGCACTTTTATGTAGCCACTGCAAGACATGACCCTAATGCAAACAGGAGAACACAATCTGTACATTTCAGCACACTTTTTCCTACAGTGCACTGTGACGGTCAAATTAATTGTCTGACACTGGCATTGGCCCACATCCTCTTTATATCCACCATCATGTTCGCCAATTTTCAGAACTAATTTATCAAGGTGCTCTGAGATGGTCTTCTGGAAGTCCTAGAAAAGGCATATCATGTTTCTGAACTACATCACTTACAGTCTACAAGCCTAATCTGGCGATAATGCGTACATCTTCCAATCGACACCTTCCTAAATCTGTGATACAGTATTACATGCAGCGAAAATGTGACATCTCTCACAATGCACCGTTCCAGTCCAGATGGTCCTGGACCAGAATATACACTGTTCAACATTCCTAATGTGGTCACCTGGATACCATGCAAACTGCAACTAACTCTCCCAAGCTGCCCCATACTGAGCTACTGATAATTATACAGAACATTCCAGCAGTTTCAAATACGTTCAGAATTAGCTATAAGCAGTGGCCAATTGGATAATTAGATCCTGGGTGTTGGACATCTGGCAACAGGGCTCTCAGATGATTTAGAGTGAGTGCAACCAGAGCCAATCCCTTGCATATGTTAATGGTGTTTCCATACTTCTTTTACAACACTCCAATGTGTACTGTATTCGTGACAGTAAGTAACACTTGGATTGATCCATCTATGTTTTGTTTGGGTATATCTGCTTGAGGCCGTGTTCCATTCATAAGTCTGATTTTTCTGACATTTGTTTTCTGAAATAGAATGTTTAAAGGTTGTTTATGACCTTGAGAGGTTTGAGGCTGCATTCTGAACTGTAAAGTCATGGTTAACCCACAACAATCCATAATGATTCCTTATGATATCCTGCATGATTATTTTGTGTGGCTTTGGATTGTACTAAAAACAAAACTACATGTACCAGAATACAAAAGCAAAGTCAGGGTTCTGGTTGATCTATTCACACCTGACAAGAAATAAGGTAGTGATGCACAATTATATTTGTACGATGAAATGGTGGTACTTTTTGGAATCAGTGTTAAATTTAATCGAGAAAGAAAAGGACCATATTTATTATGTTTCTTTTAGAAGCAAAGGCAAACTCTTTTCACATGTAATGTGAGCATAGACTAAGTTACATTAGCTAAAAAGCCGTACACACACAAACTTACCACCACCACCACACCACCTAATTGCCATCAAGAGGCGCTCATGTCCAGATCAGAACCACGCAACAATGCAGTATGAGTGTGCACATTAGCCTAAACGAAGGTCTTAGGTGTTATGTGCGGAAATTGTAATTGCCCTTTAGGGCAGTGCTATTTTATACAGCTTCATCAGCTGAAGAGTGATAGCTCTTTAAGAGGCAATAACAAACGACATTCAGCATATTTCTTTTCCATTCACACCACATTCCTACAAAATATCTGCAATTCAACTCTGCTATTGTTACCTGTTAGGGCTCCGTGATGAGATCTGCATACGTGTTCACTACACCTGCCAATGTGGCCTTCTGGACCACAAAGTCCATGTCTACCTTGTCTGATTCCCACTCCATAGTACTCTCACATGGTCATCTCATAGAGAGAAGTCTCTTCCCAGGCCTAGAGTGCTCACACATGCTTCTCCACCCAAGATGTTGTCAAGGGTTTTGACCCATGTTGAATTATTAGACAGGGTAGATGTGGGCATGAGCTGTCACCGGCCATCATTCTATCCCAGAACAAAACTAAATCAATAGACTGGGTGGATGTGGGGATGAGCTGTCGCCGCCCATCATTCCATCCCAGAACCAGGAAAACTGCGCGGTTGTGCGCACACCAAAATGGTTGTCTAACCTGCCACCCACCAGTGCCAGCATGATGGACCGGAAGCGCCAGGGGGGGAAGGTGGTGTCAAAGGAAAAATAACAGTGTTGTTAGACCAAAAGGGCCTTAAAATCACCTTTGTTTTCCTGAATGCAAGCTCAACGTGCCTATTTCAAACATTGCAGGATATTCAAAAATCTTACTGAACACCAGAAGACATCTGGCAGAATGAAGTGTTGTGTGCATACAGAATCTGGGAAGATGAAGAGCCCAAAACAATGTTTATAACAAAACTGGCTGAGCTGTGGATGTCAGCAGCTTAATTGAAATTGGATTTAAAACCACTAAAATCGAAATGTTTAAATTAAATGAGTGACCTACTTTTGAGTGTCACATAGTTTGCAACTGTTAAATGTCATGGTTTTGAACTTAGAATCAGCATTCTAGCTGCATGTGTAAAAATTATAAGTTTGATTTAAACTGGGAACAAACAGGACAGTTAGCTGAAGCTTGGCTTAAATGAATTGAATTCTGCCTGACAACTACCCCTGACAGGAGTTGAACTGGCTCAACAACTTTTCCCAGGCCTGGCTGCATCCCGCTGCCCCCACCAAATGGAGATCACACCTCTCTGATTGAATTAAGGGAGGGGTACCTGCAGACTGCAGGAAATTGAACAAAGCCCTGTCCTGGACTCAGGCAAATGTTATATTGGGGGGGTCGTAAATGGCTTCCTCTGGGGAGAAACTGGGAGGGGCAGTGCCTGTGAGAGCCAGCTGAGCTTGGGGGAAGTGGATAAACCAGAAATTCCACCATGTGATGTGGGAAGCCACACCCCTTTTTGACCAGGGCATAATTTAAAAAAGATAGATAACTCATAGTGCGGACTGGTCAAAATTATATAAATAATATCATTATTCTTGGGATTTTTCCGTGCACATTTTAAAAGGTGTTAGGACTCTGTACCATGTTCTGAGGCAGAACCCCGCTATTTATTGATATTGCAGACACTGTGTTTAAGCTAGACAAATGAAAATTTACTGGAATGTGTGTAGAAGGGGGGTGTACAGTTGTGTCAAATCTGGAAAGGTTTAAAGGTCGTTATCTGGATGAAAAGGGGCAGAGTTCTGTCAAAAGTGGACACAACATCGTACAAAGACAGGGATTGGATGGTTTGGTACTACAGAAAATATGTTAACTGGACCTATAATATTAGAAAAATGGTACATAGATAAATGTGTGTTTGGATCAAATATAGATTTGTGTGCAATTTGACAGGGGAAGGATCCTCGGACCATAAAACCTACAGCATCACTCTGACTCACATTTCCTTCCCCTAATCAAGGGAGAGAGGAGGAACTGGCCAATGATAAGTGAGAGGGGCAGGCTTAGCTAGGCCCAGGCACACACCCATTTTCAAAACACATAAAAAAGGAACATTGAAACCCAGGTAGGACATTCACTTTCCACTTTCTTGCAGGACGCTTTGCCGGGAGACTTCAGACTTCACATCCAGAGATCCAGACTTCAAATCCATCAATCTCCAGAGACCAGAAATTAACTCCAGAATTTGTAGCAGAGAGGCCTGAATCCACAAGCTGAATCCTCTTCAGCAGGCCTCAAAACCAACCAAACTATTCAACAGCCGGGCGAGCTGTCTGAATTCTTTGCCAAGAACTTTTGCAAGAACCTGTAGCAGTATCTAGAAAGCAGTGCTGTATCCGTAACCAGAGAGAACCAGGGACCAGACGCTGTGCGCAGAACCGCCAGAAGTCCCGTTCAACCTGTTGACCAGATCCGTGACAAGGCCCATTCCTGTCCAAAATCTAGTGTGAGTACCCAGCTAGCACTGTGCCAAAATCAATCTCTTAGTGTAAAATAATCTAATAAAAACTATTTAACCTATTTAGAACTACCTCATTGGAATCGTGTGTGTCATTCTGTCCTTTTTCAAGCTGAAAACTGTCACCTGTCATTTTGAACTTTTAAATTTCAAATCCGAAAAACTACCTTCACAAAATCGTCCGTATCTCCGGAACCGTTTGTGCTAGGAGCGAAACTAGAACCTAGAAAGACCCGACTTGCTACTCCTTATAGGGCCTCCGTAATTACGCTCGACGCACGCGATTAAATTTGCCGCGATTTGACATTTTGCACAATTTCAGCCATGTGTAAAAATCAGCAGCTCCCTGCTTTCCTTTGCTAAAATTCGTTTTAACCTGCTAGTTACTCATAGAGCATTGCTAAAGTGAGCCTGAACTAATATAAACTAGATATCACCCACCCTGAACCTCTAGAGGGAATTAAAAGCATTTTTAGCATCATTTCACTTCATTGTCATCACATTCAAAGCATTTTGGGCCTGTGTTTCAAATTTTTACCTGTTTTCCTCTAAGCTTGCTAGGGGGGAACTGAATTATATTGTTTGCATTCCTGAGAACTGTCTGCTCTCCTTTTCATCTCCTTACATTGCATAGGAGGGGGAGTGAATTGTTCAAGAAAAAGTGATCATATTATCTTTTGGTTGAAATCATATCAAGTTATTTTCTGTACTGTATTTCATTCATCATTGCATTTCCTTGAACCATATAAAGCATTCTATCCCACCTTAGTCTTCTGTTCCTATTCATAAGTAACCAAGAACTGTGCTACTGTAGGATTACCTCTTGCTGATTACTGCTCATATTCACAAGTGTCCTATCCATTATCAATGTATTTATAGAAGTTAGATATATATATATATATTGTTTAATTTTTCAAATAAACTTTTTAAATTTGCAAAACAAGCCTACTTCTTGGCTCAGTGGGGTCAAGGGGGATTCTAAGAGAGGGGTGTTATACAAGTGTTCATCATCCAGATTATAACTTGCCATAAAAATACATAAATAAGGGCTTCCCTCGGGCATCCCAGACAAGGCACTGACTTAGTGGGATTGCTTGATTGGAGTCACTTACAATGTGGATATGAGCAATCTGAGGCTTGCCTCCCAGATTGACCAGGGTTTTGTTGATCCTCATTCCCCAGGTGTTAGTGTGTTGCCTGTTCCACATCCCAACTGCCTCACATGTTTGTCCCAGGGAGGCCCTTCCTAAGGTTCCTTCCACATGCTCCACTTTAGACAGGTTTAAGGTCTAACCTGTGCTCTGTTCTGGGCCTGCCCTGTTTATCACACCCTACATGCTTTAGTGGCTGTGTGTCAATCCATGGTTCAGTCAAAAAGAGAATCAGCAATTTTCCATCTGTACTTGATTGTTTAGGACGTGTTGAGAAATATATCTAGGCCACTCTTGCTATGTTTAGGAATGTGTGTTTCTCTGCAAACACTTGTATACGCTTGTTACTAACTAAGATGTAGGGAAATAGTTAATTGGCAATCGATTTACTGCTTTAATTTATTTCCAGGATCCCTGGCTACTGACTTGCAAGACTAAGTGCTTAGCTAAGCACACTAGAGTTTCCCACTGACAGTTACAAGATGCACCAGACTTTGACATTGCATACGAAAGATTGACTAGGGCAAACAGGCTATCATAATTCTGCACCGTTATAAACTAATTTGAAAATTCCAGCAACCCAATGAGAAATGTACGTGCACAAGGTGTGAGAAAAACATCAGCAAAGCATCAACCCGGGTGTGCCTTTTGCAATAGAAAGAACAAAAAATAACGTGCATTTTCACATTTTACCATCATTGGGAAACAAAACAACTCTACACTTTGTGGATCAGTGCAAACTCATTTAACATTTACCATCCCTCGCTCATATACTTTTAGTGGACCGATGGTAACATTGGACTATACTTTCACATACAGTTCACTGAGGCAAGTGCACTTTAGAAATAACCCCCCTTGCTATCTGCCCCTTTTTTATCTCAGCAAAGCTTACAATATATCAACAGATCTATGCATTTTATCAACAGGAGAGACTCAGACTATCCAACTCGCAAACAACAGCTTTTACAATCCATCAGAACATGCATATTTGCGCTTATATTAGAACATGTTTAAACTCCCTGTTTTAAACCCCACTCACAGCAAATTTGGACGCAGACATGCAACTTTTATCTATAACCTTGGGAGTAAAACTGACAAGCTTTTAGCACTCCTACAGAACATCCACCCTTTGAACAAATTATTATTTGCATACAAGAAAACACATTTATCCTCTGGTGCATCGAGAAAAAGTGGGTTTCACCCTTTCATGTCTAATTGGACATTTCACTAATTAGAATATGATTTATCTCTAATTAAATATTTCTCTTATATTTTTGTCACGAACACTCACCAGTGGTGCAATGCTGGTTTTGACTGCCCGACTTGATGCCTTCGTCTCACAGGAATTCAGACCCAGGACAGCTTCCTGCAGGAGCACAGCGACGTCTCTCACTCTCTTCTCTCTGTGCAGTCCGGCTCAGCTCCCAGCTCATTCCCAGCAACCAAACCTAACTCCTTGATTTAACTTTTGATCCTATCCTTCTTCTTTCTGTATTCAATCCTTTTCTGGCTGACCCCTTTTTGTCCACTTTCCCCAGCATTTAAACCCTCTTTTCTTCCTCCCCTCTGCCTATATGTTCATATTGATCCATATTGTTTCACCAACCATATTCATGCATTCAGTCGTGATGTCATCAGTCAATCATCACCTCCCCTTTTAGCCAACACCCCAGTAACTTTTCAAACACTTTCTGGTTCTCCTCAGTGACCTTTGTACAGCACTCTTCTCCAGCCCGGATGAAATATGCAATATAGCATCCTGACATAATTTCTACATTTCCTCTTTGAACAAAGGAGCTGTTTTTTTTTGCAAGACATATTCTGCTGCCTCATTATTCTCTGAATCTAGCAACTGCAAAGCACATTAAAGCACACTGCCATGCAGCTTTGACATTTCTGTCTTTATTTCATAGGATGCAGCAGGTGTATGGTTTAAGTAAACCACTCTCATACCAGTCTAATTACTAATGTCAGTAGGATTATAATTATTTATTGTTAGTGGTATTAGTATTTAGTAATGTTAAGATCATTACTACCCTACATTACCCTAGGGTATGCTAAGTCCCAAATCTCCCCCTCTTTGGTTTACCCTCTTTGCCTCACATCAGTGCTAAGTCACAAACCTAACACATGATGCAACATTAGCATCATTTTAGAATGGTGCACATTACTCCTATTGAAGTCAGTGGCACCACAGAAACGAGTGCACAGTTGAAATGTGTGCACCAATTACTCCAACAGTCAGCCATTTTGCCAGGTGCACATCAAGGTGTACGTCTACTGTGGAAATATTCCTTCGCCTATCATATAGCCCCATGGGCATCAGGTTTACCCTGCTACTTTGTGTTTCCCTTTGGTTCTTAGTAGCTTGTTCTGGGTATCAATCACATCTCAGTACTAGATGTTCTTTGCACAGTTCACCATTAGGGATGGTGTTCATTTTTCCATTTTATTCAGTCTTCACAAGTGCCCCTGTGTCATGTTCATCAACTACTTTGCACATATGTTCATCCCAAACTGCACCTTATCATGTGTCTCTTGCACAGACTGTGTTATCGAGTAGATTTGCTTGTCTATTATCCATAATGACAACATTGCTGAGGGGGCAGTCTAAAGCCTGTGCCTTATAAGAAAAGGGGAAAAGGCCTAAACCTAGGCAGAGTATGAATGTGGGGCGTAGAACACTAGAAAAGCTAGAACACTGCACTGATCATGGTAGTTGTAAGGGGTGAGTCCAGCTGCCGGTTTTTGGGTTCTCAGTAGACAGTGCTCTTCTGTCCCAATTAGTAGTAGAGAAAGGTTTGTGAGAACCGCATGCACCTGGGCGCTGGGTATTTAGTGCTTGTTGGATTATCCGATTGGGTTAAATATATAAAGCAAGAAAATTAGAGATTTTGTCAACTCAGATTGGTTTGAGTGCTGGTTTATTAACATATAGAGTGCTGACATGTGTTTTGACCTAACAGGTGTCTTTATCAATGCGGGCTGTCAGTGGTTCAAGATGAGCAGACAAGATGAGCGGTCACAGGGTTCTTTCGATGATTGAAAGATCACTGTGACCGCTCATCTTGTCTGCAGATGACTTTCTGGCCTACCCGCTTACTAATCAGCAGAGCCACAATTTTGGAGCTCCACTCCCAGTCTATATGCCTTGAACAGCTGACAACCCGCCTAGATAAAGACCACATGTTGGGTCAAAACACATGTCGGCAGTCTGTACGTTAATACACGAGCACTCAAAACAATCTGAGTTGACTAGACCTCACATTTTCTAGCTTTATATATGTAACCCAATCGGACAAACATACAAGCAGTAAATACCCAGCGCCCAGGTGCATGCGGTTCTCACAAACCTCTTCCTAAACCTACTCAATTCACTAAAATCAGGTAATGAATTCCCTGATAAGAACAGATACTACAATAAATCTTAGCCAATAAGATGATCAACACTATATGTGGTTTACTCTTCATGGTGATTGTCATCGTGGGAATTAACAACATCCTCATGAATGAAGCTTTGGGACATATTTACCAAGCACTATTACCATGGCTTAAAACAATTGATCAACATTGTTTTACATGTAATGTAATAGAAAAATATTGCCTTTCAGCTGAAAAGCCACAGACACACAGCACTGCCTAATAACCATCACTAGAAGGGCACCTCCATATCAGAGCCACATAGGAAACTATTATGGGTGTCTAGGTTAGCAACAAAGCTTCAATGTTGTTGCACATGAGGAAATTGTAATTTTCTTGTGGGGCAGTACAGAGTACAAGAAGGAAACAGCAGAGCTGTCACATTTTCACACCTAGTAGTGTGAGCAGATCACCCCCTCTCGACTTATCATTGCCCTCTGGGACTTGCGGGATCAGAAAAAGCAAAAAATATAAGAACCAGAAAACTAATTTAGTAATGCAATCATGGATAAGTAACATACTCCACACATGGGACGGCAATTCGAGAGAGCAACATATGTTTTTTTAAAAAGCAAACAATAACACATGTAAAACGTTGTACTGATGTTGGAAGACTCCTTGTAGTTGTCCCATTCCCTGGGCTAATATTAATATTGGGCAGTTTGTTGTACACAAACATACAGATTCTGTTTGTAGTAATGTTTTCCTGTATTGATTGGCTAATCCCACCCGGGTTGACAAGAGACATCTGTTTCAATTACACTAAGACCTCTAATCTCTATTTTTGATTCAAATGAAATTAAAGCTTGCACTTTAAACACAACCTCCTTTATTTATTAGCATTTATATAGCGTGCAGTTGCCCTTAGGCATTATTAATAAAGGTGTTAGTTGGGTAGCCTGCACCGATTTTATGAGTCTGGCATTTTTAGATGCACTTTTCCTGTTCTCAGTGCAGAAGGTATAATTCCAGCAGTGAATTTCATGTCACTTAAAATAGTAGCTGAGTAATATCACATTTGGCATGGGGCAAGTCAATCACCCTGTCAAGATGTTCTAAGTTATGTGTGAGTACCTTTCCAGGCCTGAATTGCTGCATTATGAAATTGTGCTCTCAAATGTACAATGAGGTAGAGAAACAAAATGACAAGTATTGGAATACAAAGAGAAGTTCTTGACTTGCAGAAGCCTGCAACACTGAAACAGTTACCTCATTATATATATTTTTTAAATCTTCACGGTCTTCCTCAGGATCGACTTGCATATATTAGCTTCCAAAGCCTTCCACGTAAGAAAATCATGTCTACATGTTTAGTCCAATTATAGTGCTTAACTTGGGTAATTTAAATCTATATCAGTAGAATAAATGATCTGCCTGTGATATGTTATGATGTGGCATTTATAACGCTTCTGTACACAAGTGTGTCTAGGTGCGACAAGACAAGGAGGGGCAAACAAAGGGAGGACAAAATAACAATCTTGCTAGGCCTTGTGTCATTCACATCGTGCAAGTGTGGGGAAGAGGTAAAGGGAGAAGTGCCAGTGGGGAGGGGAAGGTGGAAGTGCAGTTAACTCACAAGTGCAGCCACCGGGTGGCTCATAAGTGCAGAAAAAAAGGACTTATAGATGCAGATACAGACCCTTAAGTGCTGGGGAGTCCAGAGGCAGTGTGAGGGCAACTGGACATGCAGGAGCCTGCCCCCGAGTTCAAGGGGTGACCAGTGCGTGCAGCAGTCAGGTGCATCAGCAGGGAAGAGGAAGAGAGAAAGCGGAAGCGAAAAGGAAGGTCTTGAATTGGTTCCAGCACCATATGTGGTTGTGTTCAAGTTTGAGGGAGGCAGGGAGGCTGTTCCAGATGGAGGCCCCAGCCAAAAAGATATATCTGCTTGGAGAAGCATCTGACCCTCAGAGAGTTGGAGGTGGATGAGCGGAGAGCTTGAGAAGGAAGATGTTTTGGAAGAGAAAGTTGGATGTAGAGCAGACCCAGACCCCAAAAAGCCTTGTGGATGATGCAGAGGGTCTTGAACTTGATCCTTGCAGCCTCGAGGAGCCAGTGAAGAGATTTCAGAGCTGGAGAGATATTATCCCTGGGCTTGAGGCCAAGGACACGTCTCTTAGTCCTGTTCTAGATAGGTTGTAAAGGTTGAAGAGTAGACATACCTAGCATGATTAGGTCTAGCAAGGACATGTAGTGATAAGCTTTGCTTATCCAAGTTGCGCTCCAAAAAAGCTCTGGAGAACAAAGCCACAACCGTGTGAGGCCATCTGTTTCAGCACACAGTTTATTCATGGTATACTTAATTCTATGAAGGCATCCATTTGGCAGATAAACATCCAAAATAGCCCAGGCCATTTGGGAGATGCTCTTCCAGTCCTTTTCATTTTTTTTCTATTTTTCTATTTTGCGACAACTCAGTCTACTCGAGGAAGAGACAAACCATCAAAGAACTCCCCCTCCCAACAGGCACATTCAGGAGAGAACCATCAGCAACGAAACACCACGACAACACACCAAACCCAACTGACAATAGAAACAACAACCCGAAAGGAAAATCATACAAACTGCACTGAAGCCTTCTCAACGTTAGATCCATGGTAAAACACTCAATGGAAATGCATGCCCTTCTAAATGAAGGAGGGACGGATGTGTTCTTTCTTACAGAAACCTGTTTATCGGGCAGCTACAAAGCCATCACAAATAAAGCCATACCGGACAAGTTTAAATGAATACACTCACACAAAGAGAAACAAAGAGGAGGCGGAATTGTAATTCAACACAAAGAACACATCCGATCATCTAAATTCATTCCAACTGATGTAGAAGACTGTGAATCCCTCCTCATCAATACCGTACTCAAAGAACAAACCAACATAGTATTCTTCATGATCTACAGACCGCCATCTTACAACCCCAACACTGCAACAAAATTAGCATTCCCGGCTGCCGTTTTATCAACCCACCATGACAGCCTAGTCATACTGGGAGACTTCAGCATCTTGTTCGATGAAGAAAATAAAATCACAGCAAAATCACTCTGTGAACTCCTGGAAACTTTGTATTTAAAGCAAATAGTAAATGGATTCACGCACAACGTCGGACATACCTTGAACTTAATGTTCTGCTGAGAAGGACTATGGGCATCTGTGCCACCTGCACCGATGGCACGGAGCAACCATTACTTGATACCATTCTACATCACATTCCAAACTCATTTAAGGGCTGAAAAGGAATTACCCCATGCCAGCAAGAAAAAGTCCTGGAGGCCTCAAAACTTCTAGACTCGACCCTTCCAAGCAGAACAGAACCCACCAAAACAACTGTAGGTGCAGCAGAAAACACACTCAACAGCTGGATCACCAAGGCCCTACACCAGCTGGCACCAGCAAAACCATTCAAAGCGACATCAAAAGAAACTGGAAGCAAAATGGTTCACAGAAGAACTGAAAAAACAAAAAAAAACAACCGCAAAATGGAAAACAATTGAGAGAACAATGCAACCGGCAAAACTAAATAAAATACCAAAGAGAGCTCAGACTATATAAATCAACAGTCCCCAAAGTAAACAAATACTATTACGTCACAAAAATAGATTTGGCAAGAAATCCACAGAAAGAACTCTTTGTGACACCATCACAACCACCTGAGATCAAAAATAGGTACAAACCAGGAGACCATCAACACAACCCAGGCTAATACATCCACAACTGCCAAATCACAGACACCGGTCGAAGCCCAGACTGCAGCAAAACTCACCTGCCTAGAACCAATCACAGAAGAAACGTTTGCCACCCTGACCAAGGACAACGACCTTGCAGGATCCCCAAGGGACCCTTTCCCCCCTGACATCTTCAAAGGAATCCTCAACCACAAAGCACTGGTGACTCACTTCCAGAACCTAATGAAACTATCACTCAAAAGAGGAAAGTAGTGTCTGTCTTCAAATCAGCATACATCAAACCAGTGATAAAAAAGGAATCAGAAAGTGCAGAGGGCCCGAGCAACTACAGACTGATATCCAACCTGACCTAGTCAGCAAAGATCCTAGAGAACCATGTGTACAAGATCCTACTTAAATATGTCAAAACAAACGGAATACTTAACTGGTCACAAGTTGGCTTCAGACCAATGAGGGGAACAGAATCAGCACTTCTATCGATATGGGATGACCTGAATATAAACACAGATGATGACGCCCCATTGGTCCTCATACAACTGGATTTATCAGTGCCATTAGATACAATCAGCCATGCAGCACTAATAAAAAAGAATGGTGGAATGTGGCATACAGGAATCTGCACTAAAGTGGCTTTCCTGATTCCTAAAAAACGGAACCAAAAGAACCTACCTGCCTCTTTCACCTTAAATACTGAAAATATATCCTGCATAGACCCATAGGGATCCAGCCTCTGCTTTTTAACCTCTACATGTGCCCACTGATGAAAATCATTCGAACCCACACACTATCCACCTAAAATTACGCAGATAGCACACACCTGACTGTGAAAACAAACACAACATAGGAACAAAATAACTGCCTCATCAAATGCCTCACAGACATCTACAATTAGACGACAACTAACAACCTTAAACTGAACCTGGCAAAAATGGAAATAATGCTCTGACCCATAGGATTCCACACAGGCAATACAAAACTGGACTGGCCAGCTGGCATGGGAACACAACCAGAGACTACCAACATAGTAAATAACCTAGGAATACTCATGGAGCCCGGACTATCTCTAGATCCGCAAGTCAACGGAATCACCAAACAATGATTCTTCCTCCTAAGGCTACTCTGCCTCACAGAACCCTCACAATCATATCTCTGGTACTCACAAGAATTGACTACACAAACAGCCTCTGCCTAGGAATGCTGCATAAACTCTCCAAGAAATTCTGAAGGGTGCACATTACAGCAGCCAGGCTCCTATTAAGATGAAACAGAAGAGACCACATCACTCCAGCACTGAAAAGCCTACACTGGTTACCAGTAAAAAAAAATGCATCAAATTCAAAGCACTCTGCACCGCCCACAAAGCCTTGCGCAGATAATGAGCTGAATTCCTCCAAGACAAGAACAGCCGGTAGCGCTGACGAAGGGACCTAAGATCCAACAATGACCTACAAATAGAGGCAGAACACTACAAAAAAAGTAAATTCGGTGGAACAGCTTTCTCATGTCTAATTGCAAACGTATCTAACACCATATCCAAAGAAAGTAGAACCACTGAAGACCACATTACCTTCAGGAAATGACTCAAAACATGGGTATTCAACAGACAATGACAACTGCAAAGTGACACCAGCAACAATAACATCACAGACAAACAACCAGAGAGGAGGTGATATGGGCCGACAATTTTCAACCAAGAACATAGGTAGATATCATCAAGCAGCAACCAAAGAGACACACCCGGGGCTTGAACAAACCGACTGACTTACTAACCAACTTCCCCTTCCTGCTCCTCCAACATAACCAACGCCACTACACCACACCTTGAGATAACCACACTGCAGATACACAAACCAAGAATCAATTCTATGTTCACACCCACCATCTCTGAGATGCTGGAAGCACACCTAGAGTGAACCACCTGCCACATAGTCCATAAAACCGTCAACAACACAAGTACACACCAAGTCACAAGATAGTAATACAGCAACAGCCACCAGTGACTCTGGATCCCTTAGGGACCCAATCTAACCAGTGGTACAACCACAACCCACCCCAACATAATAAAAACACACTAACACCAACATAAACACTAGTACACACCTGAGGCACTGGGTCTTACCCATACGGTTACAAGGCACATGGCTTCTTGCACCAACTCCCACATACAAAACAAAAACCCATAGACTCCAGTACCTCCAGCTTCTGAACCTATACTCTCATCCTATCCTCACTAACCTTCCAAACCCCTCTCTTCCAGAGCCACGCGAGTGCCTGGAGACTGCCCAGGGGTGGTAGCGGTGCACAGTATAAAACAACATAACATATCAGAACATAACAAATAGTTCAGCGTTTTCCAGTGTAAATCCCGGTTTGCAAGTGACAAATCGCAAATAAAACAAGCATTGACAAAGCCAATAGGCCTGGCTTTGTATATGTGGAGGATTAGACCAGTGGGACTTAACAAATAAACAACCCCTTTCTCTAAATTTAAGAAAATCCAGGTTTTTATACCTTTTATTGGAAGGACAATTATGCTGAGATTTCTGATGCATAAGCTTGTACATTTCCATTGACCTCTTTTTTAAATGAAGTTCACATGATACAATGGGCTACAAAAGAAAAGACACTCAGAACTGGACAGAGAAAGCCAGACAATGTCTAACTTTAAACTCACCCCATTGGTTGTAAGAAGAAAACATCAAGTATTCCAGTCCTTGAAGGACCCTTTAACTACAGGTCAAAACCTTAAAGAAAAAGCAGACACATTCTACCATTGAAAAAATAATCTTAAATCCATTGCAGGGAAAATATATTTTAAGCAGGGTCAAATGATTCCCCATATGCTTTGCATTTATTAAGTTATGTGTCCTGACACATAAGCAAAATGAGCCTAGTAATGGAGATGCATTATAAAAATAAAAAAAACAGTGATGCTTTTGTAAAGATATCCAGAAATTTAAGATTCCAAGACATACTGTTTGAAAAAAGTTCTGTTGTTTCGCACCTTCCCCACACAGTCTACAGTGGTGGGCTTAAACATTTCAATGTTTGAACCAGCCTCCAGTTTTTGGAAATACAATGCAGTAGCATCTTCATGGTAGCCACGCCCAATAAAATGATCTCCAGTGAATGTAATGCTAAAGCAACCTAAAACAGCACTCTACATCGGTGTGTTGAAACTGAAACACTGTTAGAGAAAAATGTTTCTTTTTGCTGAATACATGCTGTGCTAGGGTCATACAGTAAGTCAACCAGAGTTACTTATGTCTACTTGTCTGCATATGATGGAACCAATACAGATTTTTTTCTGACGGTTAACACAGTGCAGTGTTGAATTATATCATAGTCTAATTTCCAGCAGTGCTTTACTGACTTGCATTCAAAAAGACAAATTCAGAAATATGCTACTGCTGTTAGAATGAGGTAATGTCCAAGTTAGTTGTTCCTTCCTCTTACTCGATAAGGGGCACCAAAAATGTCTGCTCTGGTGTCAAATGTTACGATTCTTACTGCCTGTGTCCTGACTCATTCAGGGTTGTGAAAAAATGTGTGCAAGAGATTGTAATTGTAATTGTTTATTTCTAAAGCGCTTATACACAAGTGAAGTGCTTTAAAGCGCTTCAAGGGGGGAAGGGAACAAGGGAGTAACGAGTCATTCTTAGGCCTTGAAGTTTCTGAATGATCTAACAAAAGATAACTAGCATACAGGCCTGACGGCATTGCTACTCGTGAAGTGCATGACACACAGTGAGGTGAAAGGAGGGAGGAGAGATAGAAGACATACAATCGAAAAGCTACGATATGAAGCCAGCAACGACAAACAGTGAGGTTTTAGGGGAGGGGGGAGAAAGAGAGAAAAATACAGAAACAAAACTACCATACTAGGCCAGGCAAACCAGGCCTAGTGCATTTGAGGTAATGTAAGTGCGCGGACAGGAATTGTAGGGAGGGGGAGGGGAAAAAGTGCCACAGTCGAGCAGTGCCCTGGTTTAAGTGCAGAGAGGTTACCTTTTTCATATAACGTGTTCCGGAACATTCAAAGTAGTGAGCAGAGTGCCGAGACCCTAGGGCAAGTGCAAAGACTGGCAGGGGGGACTGGGACCTGTGTGGTTCTGTTGGTGCACCAGACGACCAGTCAGCAAAACGAACAGAGTTAGGGACGAGAAAGAGGAGGCAATGGAGGGAATGGAGATGGAGGTTAGCAGGGGAAAGGGAGAGAGAACAAGGAATAGAAGAGGAAGGTCTTGAGGAGTTGCCAGAATTTAATGATATTAGGCTTAAGATAGAGAGGGGTAAGGGAGGCTGCTCCAGAGGGAAGCACATGCAGATGATAAGGATCTACCTCCAAATCTGTGTTTGGAAAAATGGCTCCCCTGCAGCGAGTTGGAAGAGGACGAGCGGAGGGCTCTAGAAGGAGAGTATTTAGGGGAAGAGAGTTGAAGATAGTGCAGGACCAATCACCAGAAAGCCTTGTGGACTAGCAGATGGTCTGTGAAAAGTGTATGTGATGTATGTGAAAAGTAGTTATGGAAGGCCATCTTTTGTCTTTGTAGATGTGGATACTTTGAAGGTCCCAGGATCCAACTTTGCCACAGTGTGTCATAAATCCGTTATCGAAAATATGATCAGCATGCTCTAGGCTTAGATTCTTCAAGTACTCGAAAGTTCTGTGGTTCGGCTTTGTGTGGTATTTGAGAGGGCACCTTTCAGTGTGCAGTGAGTGCCCATTCTGTGTGAAATGTTGGCTAACTAACCTTTCTCTCTTGCATTTCACGATGGTGTTTCTATGCAGGTTCTTTACTTAATGTAGTTCCTGGCAAGTCTCACCTACCTGGATTCCTTGTGGGAATTTCTTGCACTGGTTGAAGTATACCAAATTGGACACTGAGAGTAGTGGATTGCATTCTGCTACCTGTAGCCCTGCTGAGTATCCAAAATTATTGAAGCAGAAATAATTATTGTAAACACTACCTTGGGGCTACTGCACTAGGTTATCCAGCATGCCCTACACAGATGGATACTCATAATGATATATGTGCTGAATGAGGAAAAGTGCATTCGACAAAATGTTTTTAGAGCCTCTAAAATGTCTGGCAATTGCTTTGGCAGCCTTGTCATTAACATCTCTTCTTACATTCAAGCTTTAACCAAGCAATAAAAGCACTTGAGAAATCCCGTTCTCCAGATCCTCACTCATTTCGATACCAAGTTTTCAAAAATAATATCTTAAAGGTGACAGATTTTCAGTCCAAGCTCCAGGTCTCAGAGGAACTCTCTCAAACCGTTACCTTGGTGATCTGTAAATGTACATATTTGACCTCATCCACTATGTATAGCAGCCCTTGATTTTGTGATTTTTATTAGTAATACAATGATGTGCGTAAATTACCTTGGGAAACGATGTCTGCTAAACAGAACTGCTTTTCAGAAATCTTCATTTCAAAAGCATGATGTACACCTGTGCTTTGCTGCATCAGTCTACTGATCTGCATCGCCTGCTCTTAGTGGCGCAGAGCATGTTCAAAGGTTGCAATGCCTTCTTTGAATGCTGCTGTGACAGCAAAGTCAATGCAGACAGAGTTTGGATTTAAATCTGCACCTCTGACACAAAACCATAATAATAATTATGAAGAAATATTAGTCTGGTAGCAGGGTAATTTTAATTAAATACGCCATATCTGGGTTTAAATATTGTCACTGTTAGTGCTCACAATTATTAAAGCCACATCAGCTGTGTATCACACTCATCTCAACACTGTGAGCTCAGTCTAGCCATGGAAGGCTAAATGGATTCTAATCAGACTGCCTTCTCTGCTCAGCCAGTAGGACAATCAGCAGGAAGGATGCAAATACTTTGATCATTTGGGAGTTTGAATAACACCACTACAGCAGAGGACACTTGAAGCAGGATTCTCCTGCTAGCTAAACCTCAAAGAGGCAAAACGATTACAAAAGGGCCAGCACCACAGGAGGGTGTTGCATAGCAAAGGCCATATGAAGCTTAAGGCATAGGAAGTAAGAGACAAATATACTTGTAAGAAAGGTTCCTTCAGCTTGGTTCTCTGTAGGCTTCGCTTCCCTTCCTGTCTACTACACTTCTTGCAGAATAGCACTTTGGGTATCATGCAAGAAGACACAAGTCACTTGTTACTATGGCGGGGATTGGACCTCTAAAAGTAGGCTTTCATTCTTTATACATTTATGAGGAAGGGGTCTCCAATTCCTTCCTTGATTCCTTCAGAGTTTTTACAAGAAAATCAGAATAATTTGTTTGAACCCTGCTGGGCAGGCAGTCTTTTGCAAAGTTCTCCACTTGGAAAATAAAGGCAGGTGTTCCAAGCAGAGCCAAGCTCTGCCCGAACCACCCAGAGGGAGGTTCGGGCAGATTGGAGGTGACTGCCTTTAAATCAAGACCTGCACTCTCTGCCAGCTGCACCAGTACCCAGGCTACAACCTGGGGACGAAGGACTCCTGTGGGTACCAGATAACCTTGCATGGGTTTCAGTGAACACAAAAAAGAACAAATCTTGTCCTTGACGCCCTTGATTTGTACTCACAGCACCAGAAGAAGCCAATAAGCTGTATCCCTGTAGTGTGCTGCTTCAAACCATCATCAGACAAGTCATAAATGTTTCAATGCCTTCAGACCATCAGGACATGTGGTGGTGTTTTTGGAACTCTATTCAGAAATCTTTGAACTGCTGCTTTTTTTTAACTGGCTCGACGCTCGTATCAGCAGAGAACAATACTTGTTTGGGTGAAAAACATGCTCAACACCTATTAGAATATCACATTTGCCCATCATGACCACAACTTCGAAATGAAATACCCCAAACCTTGCCTTGAACCACTGGAAGCATTGCATCATTTTTCAACCCTTTCCACTGGATACCAAAATAATGAACCGGCTGGACTTCCAAACCAACTCGGTGAGCACTCAAACCTGCAAAGCTTGAATGTTCCTTTAAACCGCATGGAGCTCCACGTTAAACCAACTCAACCCCAGTACACTGCCTGGTCCTGCACTACTCACTGCATATGAACTTGGTTTGGCCACCAAAATACAGCACCCAAAGCACGCGTTGACATTGTGGAGCCACCGAAAAACTGATATGATATGATATGATATGGTATTTATAACGCGCCTATACACAAGTGTTTCAAGGCGACGAGGCAGGGGGGGGGGAAACAAGGGGAGACATACAACGATCCTACTAGGCCAGGTGTCATTCAGATCCCGCAAGTGCAAGGGAGGAGGGGAAAGGGAGAAGTGCAAGGGGAAAGGCAGAGGGGAAAGTGCAGTACAGGGTAATAGCATACAGGAAAGTAACAAGGGCCAGCTAGTGGCAGTGTGAGTAAGTGCAGATAAGTGCTGGGAAGGAGGGGCTGTAGGGATACAGACACAGTCCCGTAGTGCAGGGGGTGCCAGGGAGGCAGTGCAGGGGAGAGTGGCTGGGCCAAGGACCGAGAAGGTGACTGGCCCAGTTGCAGATTCAGTGCAGTTTAGTAACTTTAGCAGGAGAGAGGGGCAGTGAAAGCGGAGACGAAGAGGAAGGTTTTGAGGTGCTTCCAGAACCGGAGATGGTTCTCCTCAAGTTTCAGGGGGGCAGGAAGGCTGTTCCAGAGGGAGGCCCCTGCAGCGGAGAGAGATCTGCCACCAACTCGTTGTTTGTAAAAGCGGCTGACCATGAGGGAGTTGGAGGCGGATGAGCGAAGAGCTCGAGAAGGAAGATATTTAGGAAGAGGGAGTTGAAGGTATTTTGGCCCAAGGCCCCAGAAGGCCTTGTGGACAATGCAGAGGGTTTTGAACCTGATCCTAGCAGCCACTGGGAGCCAGTGTAGTGATTTCAGTCCTGGAGAGATACGGCCCATGGGCTTGAGGCCAAGGACAAGTCTCGCAGTTCTGTTCTGGATGAGTTGCAAAGGGCGGAGAATAGAGGCAGGAAGATTTAGATAGAGGCTGTTACAGTAGTCCAGCTTCGAGAGAACCAGTGAGCTTCTGGGGGAAGGAGAGGAATGGAAGGATATCTCTGAGGAGGTGTAGCTGGTAGTGTGACTTCTTAGAGACGTCAGATATGTGAGGAGAGAAGGAGAGTGTGGAATCAAAGATGACCCCGAGGTTTTTTGCCTTGCAGGTAGGAGCAGGAAGAGGGCCAAGAGAGGCCGGCCAGAGAGCTGCAGGGAAGGCAGGAGTGGGTGTGCCGATGAGTAGGATCTCAGTCTTACTGGTATTAAGGCAGAGGTCATTGGCGGCACACCAGTCCGGGATAGCAGAAAGACAGGACAGTGACCCAAGTCCCTTTGTTCCACTTTTTCAACCGTGACGATGGATAAGCAACCCCTTTGCACCTTTAACATCAAGAAATGTTTGCAGATTCTTGCCTTTTTCTCCTGCTACATTACCCAGAGTGCTTGGAACATCTGTTTTCTGCATATTCTGTTGTCTTTCATGAGAGTTGGGGTTTGATAGTGTTTATTTATAGATTACTGCATATTTATAGATTACTGCATATTGGTGTATAAATATATTCGTGATTTGCATTCCTTTATTTTGGATTGTTGAATTGTTGTACTATTGCTGTTGTGGTTGTAACTGTTATCACATTCATTCTCTTCTCAAGAGAATAGCCTGCACTCATCCAACGTTACCACAAAAGGCGAGTAAGTATATCTCTTAACTTAACTTTAACCTTTATGGGTAGTGTGAGGGGCGAGTAGGTGGTTTGGACACTACTTTCTCTAGTACACTCGCAGGGCAGTAGGCAATTCTTCAGTCAGGAAAAGAGGCCAGGTTTCCTAATGGACATTTTTTTTCAATCAAAAATCTTCAAATGTTTACTGAACAATATTATGGCAAGAATCTCTGGCAAGGTCAGTTCCTGCTGCACTGATCCCAATGGCATGCATACGCTCAAAGGCAGCTACATTATCCAGAGTGTTTGGAAGATCTGTTTTATGCATATTCTGTTCTCTTTCACCAGAGGTGGGGTTTGATAGTGTTTATTTATAGACAGTTATTACTGTATATTGGTGTATAAATATATCCTTGATTTGCATTCATTATTTACAGCTGGCGCAATTTCCATCATGGTAAAAGCACCAAAAATGCCCCGTAGGGTCGTATGGACTCCGAATAAAGTTGAGATTTACAGCATTGCCGCAACTCAGGATCTGGCGGATTTAATCTGCCGGAATGCCGCCCAATATGTGATTAACCCCTTTGTTAAAAAAAAATCCTCTTTCTGTATACATTTGCAGATCATGGGCATTGTATAGTTATTCTGGAAATTCATAACAAAGCCATATGATTGGGTGTTTCGATGCAAGATTTGTGGCAAGCGATGTAACCATTCTCACAACCTCTTGAGAGGATGTGGTCAATTGCAGTACAGCATTTTAAGGGTATAATCTGTGGCCCCCATGCAACTGTTGCTAGATATATGTGGATAGCTATGGATGTGTCGAGAACTTATCTAAAAAACATGAATCCTACGTTAAACATAATGTTATGTGCAAGGATCACTCCTGGATGGCTAACCTCATGGAATTCCATTTTTACCCTCAATGAATGTCTGTGAGGGACTGGAAAGTGTCCAAACTCACTCTGCCATACAAATAACTCAATTCCTATGTAGAGATCCCACTATGGGTAATGTTTAGCAATATCTGACCAATCTTATTTAAGGGTCGGAGATCCAAGAAATGTTCTGACGATCCAATATATGTGCCATACACTGTGACCCATTTTTCGGGAATGTACTTATTTAACGAGCCACGTGTCAACAATTGATCATCTAAAATACAAGAGAAACTGGACTTAATCCAGAGTTTGGAGCTGTAGAGATTTTGGCTCCACTACAGACACTCACATGATTTTTTACTATTTGTTTTCATTATTTTGTGTTGGGTTTGTGGTAATCCAAAATAGAAGACTGCACAATGCCCTGAATTGAAGTAGGCTCCCGGTATTCCTTGCATCTTTCAATACCCTTTCATGTTCCACACTGATATAAATTACACATTCATCCCATTACAGATAATCTGCAGTGGTGCTCTGTTCATGCAATCTATCGCTGTTTTACCTGTACACTTGAGCTTCGTCAAGACACAAAGAGCTTCCATGACAAGATCGGGAGGATGGCAAGAAATAGGTTTGATACCACACAAATAATGGTCCAAACTTGTGGCCCTTTCAAGTTGTTATGCAGTAGGCACTAGCTATCAGAGAAGCCATTGTCATCGTACACCTTGTTGCACCTTTTGTGTAGGAAAGGCCAGGGTCTATATTTCTTTAATGGGGAAGTAGAAACCCATTCACATGCTTCCAGCCCATTGTAACCTGCGAGTGACCATGTTAATCATGAACACTATTGTTTGACTTTGTGCTGGCTGTGTACTGGTACAAGGATCCTCCTCACTGGAGGGTAAGGAACCCTTGTGGGTGCCAGACAACATCCTGGAGTGAAAGAGTAGAACTGAGGAAAACACTTCAAATCAGGCCTCCCAGCAACAAAGAAGCAGCCTGAACCCTATTGTATTGCTCAAGATGCCTGTGAGCCAGCTCAATGGTGCTTGATGATTGTTTAATTATAGTCCCTAGACTAGAGCAATGAATGGACATTCTTTTTATTTTAGTTCCATTGTACTGTAAGTGTTTCGGTTGTCCACTGTTGTCAGCTCACTCCCCTGTTGAAGACATAGGCTGCATTCGGCTGCGCACTTCCAAATGAGTTGAATAATGTTTACCTGTCAGGCTGTGCATGTTCCATCTTTATGATTGAGATCATTGCTGGATTCGTATTAGTGAGGGGATGAGTAGGCTATTTGGCCACTACTCATCCCTTTACTCCTGCTTAGTGAAAGTCATTTCCTCACAGATGTGCATCCCCTTGAAAGCCTGTTTGTAATACTGAGAACACTTACTTGAAGATGTGATTTATGACAAGAATTAGGTGCACAGAAAATTCTACTTTCAGCTTTGTGGACCCCAAAGAAATATCTGTTATTGGGGTTGACATTAGTTTTGATGGACTCCAGTTTTAGGTCCAGCGAGAATATTCTGTCTAGGTTGGAGTCAGAGCATGATTCAACAGCTGTTCCAGTTTGAATCTTCTGACCAATATACCTCAATTCGACTCCTTATACCTATTGAATTGCTCTACCACTTGAAGATCAAGACAAGACTGGGGAAAACCCTCATGGAGCTGGATCCATTGAGAGTATATCACGCAGATATTGCAATTTCTTGAAGAAACCCTTCTTCTTATCAACTGTCTTGTCTTCCTTATGTGTTTAGTCCCTGTCATTTTTACACTGGCCATTTTCCTTGCAAATCTCTTACGAATGTCATGAAATAGTGTCCAGACTCATTGTAGGACTTCCACCAAGCTGCATTGGATCCCGGAGCACTGTCTATTTAAACATTTTATCAGCTTGTGAATTGGGCTTTTATTTCCTGTTTGCATGTCAGGTCTTATAACATTCCTAGCCAGAGCCTGCAGGGGGCACATTTAACCAGATTACCTTTTCTTAAGAGAGGGACTCCCTCCGATTTAGTAGAGATTTGTGAAATCCAAATGGTTAGATGTTCCTGAAGTATTATTTTCTTAACCGTATCATTGCCTCCTGTCTGCTCTAATGGTGCCCACACCTTTGATAGTTGCCTCTCCCTTCTCTGCAAATAACCCTCTACATGTGTCTCCTCTTTCGAATACTTGTGCAACTCCCAAACTCCTTACAAGACTTATTAACATGCCTTCAATGCCATTCTCAGAAACAGTCAAAACTGGGTAAGCAAGAGGTGTAACGGAAAACTCATTGACCCCCTTAGGGCTGTGACTGAGGCCACACATAACACTTTTATTTCCAAGCTCTGAAACATTTCTTTAATGCCCATAGGTAGAGGAAAGCACCTGACATCAAACAACAGTGAGAACCTCAACACTGAGATCACCTACAAGTCATGCAAGTCGAGTTTCAGGTCAAGGTTCAGTTGGGCCATTTATCACATTCATAATAGTGATCTTTGTGTGGAGGGAAGACAGAGGATATTCATCCTGTAATGAAAGAGATAGCTTCTTAGCTTGATTTGCCGAAATGGAAAGTCATTTTAAGAGAGAATTTTCTGGACTGTATATTTTGTAGCCCCCTGTCAAAGGGTACATCCCCGGTGGTCCTGTTATTATCTTGTGGACTGCCTTGAGCCTGAATGGTACCTCAGTAGTGTTTTCCCTCTTGTCATGGTCTGGCTACCTTTTGGGTACATTTTTGCCCATTAACAAATTGTTGTTTTTATCTAAGATTATTTCCTTAATGGATACTACAGTCTATTTCTAGAAAAGAATAATACCTCCAACCTTTGTAGTAATGTGGGCCAAGGGCAGACTACTGTGTTAAACCTGAAGGTGTCTCACTGCTAGTCCCCGGAGATCTGTCATCCAGGTGTACAGGACATGGCCATCACTATTGGATCCAGTTTCTGCGGGTAGACTAGTGGGGCAGGATCACCTGGGCAAGGGGTCTTCGGGGAGTGGAAGTGGGACATCGACGGTTGGGAGGTGGTATCCCCTTGCTTGTAACAACTTTTCTGCACCATAACCTGTAGGATATTTAGAAGCTCTACCTCCCTTTTCCCACACAAACACTTTCTTACACGATAACCGACAATGTACTAACACCAGAGCCATTTGCCTGACATATTCCAATACACGGGTCAGGCAGAGTCAGGAGACTGACAATAATCATGCTCACCTGACGGCCCGTTACCTTCCCCACAGGGATAAAAGGCAGACCATGAAAGCACACTTCGAGCAAGGCTCAATGCATGAGGAGACAGCTACACCTAACCGGCAGTTCAAACAGAGAAGAAAGGTAGTGAGACCCAGAAAGATGACAAAGGGGGAATCGCCCCCTTGCCCTTTTCAACTCAGGGCCTCAAAGCCTCCGAAAAGGAAAGCATAAAACCGGGTGCTACAGCTGGCATGCAAAGCAGCAGACGTCATTGTTACACGGGCCTTCCCACTTTGATAATGCAGGCGGAGAGGCAAGCTGGCTACTGTCGTACTATCCTTGACTCCAGAGAAGAAAGAAGCCAAAGGGTTTCAGCACAGCCGGTGAGTCGGCGGAAGCTGATAGTAAACCAAACTGGGTTGAGCCCAATGTTGCAAGTGGCAACATTTTTGAACGCAAGGAATCTGAAAGACAAATAACTTGTGTATGTGATTGAACTTGAAAGAAAGCCTAGTAAAGGTCCAGGTGCAGAGGGGTCCGTTGCCACGTGAAATACTCTGACCGGGACCTATTCCTTGAAACTACAAGAACCAGAAGCCTTAGGAAAGGGTGGCATGAGGCATCAGAGTGGTCCTATAAGGGTAAGGTCAAATCCCTTATACAATCAAAAGTCTCTTACCCGTAGCCAGAGGAAAGTTGGCGGAAGGGAACCCAGCTTTCTGTGAAGGTTGTGAAGTATAAATTGTGGCAAGTGTGAACCCGACAGAGGGATGCTGAGAGAAAGCCAGGAGAGGGAAAACCCTGCTTACTTATAAAATTGAGCAATGCATGAACTGTGTTAAGAATCCATGAAATGTATTATAGAAAGGTTGTAGTGAACCCGATGGAGGGAGGCCCAAACTGTTAACAGTATTCGAGCCCGGCGGAGGGAGATCCAAGGGGCAAAGAGCAATCGCCCAAGGTACAAGAGTACTGAAGTACCTTTTAGTTTATCTGTTTGTTTCTTTGGATCAGCTAGCCTTCTGAGGCAAGAGACTTTTTCAAGAAGAAGACTTATCATCTGAAGGATTTTTTTATCGCTGTACTGAACTGTGACCCACGTGCTGCCGAGGCCAAGGAGTGTGCTGTGCTTGAGAGTCCCACCTTGTCCCGTGCTTCAAAAGTGGGGAAGGGAGACCCAGCCTTACCATCCTGACTTTCATTTTGTGAACACTTCTTTCTTTTCTGGTGAACATTAGCCCACACTCATTTTGTAGTTTAGTATTAAGGATTGGCAATAGTTTTTTTTAATATAGGCCCTTTTAATTTTGACAGGCGCCACTAGGACTGCGTTATTGTTATATAATGGTCGTAGCTTGCTCCCATCTTAGATTTAAGCTTCGATTAGGTATTTATCTCACCCATTATACATTTCAATAAACACCCTTGAACTGTGATCACTTATGTCTGTCTTTTCTGTTGTCCCCATGAGTTCCTTACACTACACTCTTCCTAGAGGTGTAATTGTATAAATGTAGTAACAAAAACAGCAACAGCACAACAGTCCGGATTATAGGAATGTCCAACAGAGGTACTATTAAAAAATATATACTTTTATTAAACACACACACATCTTTAAGCAAAATTATCCTCAAACAAGAACATTTTGATTATTCCTCCAACATATTGAATCATCAAAGGCGACAGATGCTTATCTGTGGTCAGACCATGCCAGTGGAACTCATTACCATTTCATATTAAGAATTTAGAATCCCTCATCATATTCCGGAAATAATTAAAAACTCTGTTGTCCAGATAGCCCTGTTTCCCCTATTTCTTCCTTAAGCACATTCCTATTCACACTTACAGTAGCATCTGCAACCAAGTGCTCTGTACATTCAAACACATTCTGCGCTTGACAAAAAAACCTGAATCAAATCAAATATGCAAACATTTATCTGTGCAAAAAAAAAACTACTACCAAACACCCACCCCCATAAAGAAAGACAGAAATGCAGAATGTAATGATGCAAACACTCTGGATACTTTCCCTGGAGGATAAGGCAATAAAGCATTTAATTTCTCAAAAACGATACCTGTTTGGAAAAAGGTGAACAATGGGGCTTTACCAGTTTTGATGGTACCGATAAATGGACAACAGGGCTTGTGCTTTCCAGCAGTATCTTAATTAGTTCTTGGTTGTTCTACATTCTTGAACCAGGCTTATTCGTGTTTTACAGTTGGGAACTGGTTTGAGATGAAGCTTGCTGCTGTTTGATGCAGTGTTGGAAGGATGCAGGTCAATGAGGCCACCATGGTCAGTTTGACCTTCAAGCAAGGGTTAATGACAAATATGTTGGTGGTTTGAGGCATGTTTTGATACCTGGTGGTGTGAATGCTTCCACAGTGGCAACCTTCATTTTATGACCCAGTACAATCAATGCACTTAACTTTCATGGTGCAGCAGCACACCGGTTCAAGGAGCGGCAAAAGAGGTTTGCAGAGGTTCACCGAAGTGCCCAGGCAGAAGTTCTGGTCCTGTTGGCTTGAATGGATGTAAAATCATTCGACAATAGTTTGATATGTGCTGACATGATTGAATGCAGGTGACAAGTTGCTTTGCTTCTTCAATGGCTGTGCGTCCCAAACCAGGGGCGCTGAGACAAGATGAGTCGTTACTCCTGTCTCCAAATCCCAGAGTGTCTAATGTGAGAAAATGTATTCTGCCTCGCAGGAGTGCAAAGATGAGTAGGGGTAAAACTGCCCACTCAACCCTCACACTTCTACCAACCTAAACACAATGCAATCATAAAGGCAAAACAGGGACAATCAAGAGATATACCCCTGTCACCTATAGTGGTAATGCAGGCCAATATAAGGCTATACTCTCAAGAGGGTTCTGAATGTGAACCAGTAGTGACCCAAACAACACAGTATCACAGTCCAAAATAAAGGGAATGTCTATGCAATGTTCTATAGAAATATAAAAACTTTAATAAAACACACCATCTACAAGTAGAACACCCATTTATTACTGTACAAAAACCCACCCCAAAATAAAGAACAGAGAAGATGCACCACTCTTAGTCTCGTTGCAGGGATGGATGGTAAGGTACTACCATAAAAAGGATATTGGGTTGAAAACAGAAGCGATTGTGACCTAACCAGTCTCTAGGGTCCCAGTGGACTATGGGGGCAGTTCAGATTCACAGTAGCTGGATTCAGTGGTGGGCTGCCGCATCAGACCCGGGTTCAAAAGTTGATGTGAGATAATCAGGCTCAATCAGGCACATAGGATTGTGGAGGCCCTGGCAGCAATCAGACATTAAGCAGGGACAAATGTGGGTGATCTGTGTGGTTGAATGTTCGCTGTTCAAGTGATGCAGGTCAGGGTGGTCCCAAGAATGCTTCAAAGGTGGCCAGGTCAGGTTGTGCTTTAGCTGATGAGAGAGATTGACAAGTGATACAGTAGTTGGAATCAGCAGGTGGCAGTCATCAAAGTGGTGATTGAGGGTGCATCAATGTGCAGTCAATAAGGTGGTAGTTCTCAGGCTAGCTGTGCCAAGACATGTTTTTAACCTCTGTTTAAAGTCTGCGAGTGAACCCCCCCCAGAGATTCTGTTTGGTTTCCGGAATTGAGCAGATGCTCTGTGCCTAGCAGGAACAAGCTTTGCTGGGGCATGATGCAGTGTTGAGCAGGTTTCGAGGCAGTGCTATAGATCAGCTCATTGGAGGAATGCACACACCAGCACCGGCACCTCCCCTTTTGTTCAGGATGCTGGGAACATGGAGTGAACGATTTAGTGCAGTAGACTAAGGAGCTTCAGCTGGTCTCACCCTCCAGCTGTTGTGAGGCCTTCTAAAAGAACTTGAGAACAGGAACAATGGCCAGAGGTTTAAGATTAATTCTAAACCTTCTAGCCATCTCCATTTTGTTTTGCTTTGTAACCCTGAGGGGGGCGGGTATACCTGCTGGGCATAGAGACCCATGATACTTCTAACTAATGATGCACAATGTGTCTGAAAAATGTCTGGGGATGCTTGTGGTCTTGTGCAGAAGCGATGTGACCTACCAGTTTGGTCTGGACTGCCCCTTTTGGGCATGTGACCAATCCTGATTTGCATATGGTCATTTGCCTTTCTACAATGGCTTTGCAGGTGAAAAACAATAGTCGTAAGGGTTGCCCAGAACAACAGCCAAAGGTTTAAGATTAATTCTAAACCTTCGAACCTTAACCTCCTTGTTTTCTTTGTCACCCCAAGTGGGACAGGTATTCCCAGACATGGCTCCTGTGCCTGCTGGACTTAGACACCTAAGCTACTTTAAGATTGATTCTAAACTTTCAGCCATCTCTCTTTGTTTTGCTTTGTCCTGGTCCAGATCACTTGTCACTCCTGATCTTCCCTTGGCAGTGGTTGGGGGACAGATGTTCCTTCTGTCTTGGACTGCTCCTTCTTCACCTCCAGTGGAGTGCTTTGGATAGTTCAACTGTCCTGAAGGCAGTCCAGGTGAGAACCTTCTGAACATCTCTTCGGCCTACATGATCCTAGAGGAAAGTAGGGAATTTTAAGGATTTTAATCAGGCACACATCCAGGTCTTGCCTAGCATGTAGTGCGCAATGAAACCCTTATTTTATTTGTGTCTATAACTTCAATATTCTGAATGACATACCACTAATATCACACCCTTCTCAAAATACCCCCCAGGTAACACTGAATCAGGAATTAGACTAGTTTGTAAAGGAAAATATGTATTTATTTAATATTCAAATCACACGTAAGTTTAATACATATATATATATGTATATGGGGCAGCAATCACCTAATGGTGACAATACAATTCAGAAAATAAGCAAAGCAATTGAATTCACTTATAATGATGCATCATAAAAAACACAGGAAAAAGAACTGTTTTGTTTTGTGCACAGATAGCGTTTAGGTTAATGGTTCACCTGCAACGTACTGAAATACAAATGAGCAATCCTACACAAATGTGAGTAATCAGCAGGTATTCAGGAATGAACGACAATGTCTAGAGTTTAAATGCAATATTCACTCCCCAAACAAGGGAGAAACCATTTTGGAAAATGACACTTTTAAAATGACATGTGAAATGGCTTGGTGAAACAATGCAAAAGGGTGCAAAATGCTTAAAGGGAGAGAAATTCTGAGGAAAGCAATACTAAACAGGTCCTAACACACATGAGCTATAATATAAACAACAGTACACACTTTAGATCAGGATGGGATGAAAGAAGCACTTTGAAATGGGAAAAAGACGTGTAAACTTTTGAAAACTGCAAATTCACGGCAAACTTTTACTATGCAATATTGGAGAAAAACGGGTCAAATACACTATTCCGCGATTTAGTTGTGGATGTAGCTAATGGTCTTAGGTATCAGTGAGAGTTGAAATGTCATTTCTATCTTTAAAATTGAAGAAGTTATAGAGGTTTTAGTGAGAGGCGTTTTTGCAAAATAGGAGCATAAATGGAACAGGAATTCAGTTTTAAATTTGACAGATCAATTTTATCGTAGGAGAAACAGGACGAAAAGTACGCATTCGCCTGAATGAACACAAGTCATGCATTCGTAACAACAACATCAACTCAGCAGTAGCTAAACACTTCAATGAAAAGAAGCACAATATCTCCCAGATCAAATTTCAGGTATTAGAAGTTATTGTAAATACCGGCACGGACACTAAGAAGAAGAGACAACAAAGAGAATCCTTTTGGATTGATAGACTGGAATCATTGTCACCTCGAGGAATGAACGATGAGTTCGATCTTAACTGTTTTCTATAATTGTATCTACTTTTACAACACATTGAACTTACCTGTGTTTTAGACATGTCACTCTTGAGAATGTAAACACCTGGGAACACAGTATCCACCTATTACTATAAACCACACACAAGAACATAATTTGACCCCTAACTACCTCATGCAACGTACAGCACTATACTTTATTTACTTCACCAATTAGAACAGTAGGCATCCCGGTTCTATTTGGATCATTTGTATAATCCAGCGTGTTTATGCAATCGAGTTACCATACACCAGCATTAACACTGCTGTTAATTGCCCACTCCAGTATGGCTACTTCACGTACCCGCCATCCGCCATTTTGAGATTTACATCACCATGACAACATTACACATATACACGCAGACGCGAGCAAAGCCTTCTTGCCACCCACAGTTGGAGGTTACTTCGCTCGAGCGAGCTACACACTCACAAGGTAAGCGCTCTGCTTTCACACAGACAGGCACGTATTAGAAGCGACCACGAGCGATCGTGAATAAATGCAGCATACTATTTCATTTTGCAGCGTTCTGAGAAGGAACGTTTGAACGGCATGTACTGAAGCCACCCGTTTCAGGTCAGTGATAACATGAAAATGTCCTGCATTATCCCCCAGAATACTTGACCAGAAGACATTTAGTGAAATAACCATTAGATCTAATGTAAACCGTGACTGAAGCACAATTTGATTGTCGGATTACAATAGTCTTTTAAAGAACGCATTAATGCAATGTTATGTTTACAAACTACTGACAATGTTCTCTTCTCTCTGTCTGCATGTACGTGTTTGTCAATTGTGGGTACCCTGTTCTCCTGAATGCATATATATTTGATGTTTTTCAAAATATTCTAACAGAAAGATTTTTTTGTATGCTCGTGTACATTTAACCTGGCTCTGAAGAAGGAATGTTACCATTCCGAAATGCATTAGCCCTAGGTTATTTTTCTTTGCCATTGTATCAGCACAAAACGAATTGGTGAAGTTTAACCATTCGTTAACTAAAAGAGAAATCGAATTGAATTACAATTTGCAGAATAAAAGCACTTTGAAGCAACTTTATCAAAGATGGCGTTACTATCATTTATATTCTAAAAAAACGTTCCAACCCTATTGGGGGAATTTAGGTGTGCAGCCCACACCGAAGGCTAATTAGCCTAGGTCCTTTCTCTTTCAACACATAACGAGTGTCCCACACAGTGACACGGTACAATGGGCTGCACCCTTTGAAGCAAATCTAAAAGCATACTCAACAGATACTAATCTATTCAAAATCAAAAGAAACAAGCTGTGCACCCTCTCCCATTCTTCAATTCTAAGAAGGAGAGCTTGCCTTTGCTGTGGAACACTCTTTTTACTCAATGGTGGAGGACTTTCGAAAAGGTGTGCTCACCCAAACGAGGCCCAAGTGAATTTGTATTGAAGTCCAGGATTTAGTCCTAAAATGAATCAGAGAAAGAGGGGGACCCCTTCCTTTTAATGGCAACACGACAAAGGTTTACTGTTAATTGCAAGCCTGCTTTAAGGGGTTCGTTCCTTGTTCAGATAACAAATAACTTGTGCCAATTTGCATCATAGCCAAAATGCTTTCCTGTTCAGTAAGTGTAAGAGAGAGCAAGGAAAGAGGAGCTCACATAAAATCAAGATGGATCAATCCTTTCTCGTTTGTGTGCTGCCTAAACACGCCCATCTTCTACCTGTGATCTTCAAAGGTCCTTTGATGTGCAACCCTGTTTTGTGAGACAGGCCTTTATTAAGGAATGTCCTCTTTGAGGCTACGCTCCCAGGAGATCTCCTGGTGTGTGTCACTGGGCCTTTCAGGTAGGAGTTGCCCATCTATGTCAACATACACAGGCATCTTGCCCTTTTTCCCATTCACTGGAATGCAGGCAGGCACCTGCAATCCACATTGTTTCTCATAGCTAGTCACATGGTTGACTGGTACACTGAATATGGTTTTGAATGATTTTGTGAATCATCAGACACCATAGGCACGGCTTAGGGTTCTAGATTATCCTGCCACCAGATTGATCGTTTATCATAATTATACAGCTTTGGAAAAGAAGTGCATATTTAAATGTAGCCTCTGCACTGCAATGACTTTGCTGTCACAGCAGCTGTCAAACTGGCCTTTTGTGACGTCTGGAGCTGCTTTATGCTATGAGAGAGCAGAGGCTGCAGATCAGGATAATGATGCAGCAGGGCACTGGTGTACACTATGCTTTTGGCACTGAGTTTGTTGATGGTGTGTGTCTGTTTAGCAGACCATGCTTCCCGAGATGGATTACCCATACATTTTAATTGTCAATACAAATGAAAAAAAACGTGTGGTTCCCTACCCATGCCAGGTGGCAACCCTACACAGTATGATATTAGATTTCGCCTCATTGCAACACGAGAAAAGTTTGAGTGAGGAGCCTGTTCTCAGGAGACCACTACGAACGAAGGCAGGAGCAATCATCGGATAAGATGGCAGGCATAATTACCTCTGAAAAGATGGCCCAATGTGTTTTATACGAAGTACTCAACAAGAGCCTTTCAGCATGTGTAGGGGCTCACAAAGTTTAACACAGAACCGTGAGAAGTAGAAGGACTATGAGCTAACGAGGAATCATGGCTCAGGCCTCCAAACCGGACATGGACCAATCTTATCATTCTCCATAGGTGCACCTGCATCCTAAGTTCTGTATTTAGACAGCAGTCAATATGCCAAACTTCTCTAAAGAATGAAATCGTCATTTTTGCAAGCACACAAAATAATCACATGATTCATCGTCTCCGTACTTTTAACCCACACACATGAGTGACGAATAAGTCACAAGTAGAAAACACTGGCAATTTAACTGTCTTCAATCTTTTTGAAACTGGATTCCATGATGTTTCTGCTGGATATATATAGACAGCAACATTTTTTCACGGAATGTGGATAGCACGTTGTGCTTGTCCTGAATCAAAGTAGCATTTGCATAACCATTACAAAGGCCGTTTGACGCCAGGCCTTTGTACGATCTCTTTGCAAGAGCACCGGAAAGCATTCTTTAACACAAGCACTATGTTTGGCAAATTTGCAGCATACAACTGTGATTGTGTCCTTCTATAGCGTGAATGTTTGCTGTTACAAACACTTTGAGTCTGATAGATTATGGGCCAAAACCGAGGCAATTTGCATAAACCGTGATAACGTTGAAGGAGAAAAAGGGTGGAAAATATGTCTTTCAGGCAGATTTGTCACATCTTTCATCGTCTGGGTTTCTGCATAGGCCCTGCATATGGACGAGTTATCACATATATTAAATGAATATAATGTGTTATGCGCGTGGTGAATGTTGAGATGCTAATTTGTATGCATATGAGGTGCACACCATCCATCTTCTAAGCTGCGCTCTTCACACCAGGTTCCCTTTCTTCCCTCTTCTCGTTCTCCTTGGAGCTATGCAGATGTATGTATCTTTTATTCTAGTTTACTTGCTTTACTTTGTTGTTTGTGCTTTGAAAGTATTAAGTCAAATTAGTTATCTATTCAATAACGGCCCCTAACTGTTATGAATGCAATACGTCGGAATTTCCACTGCACAGTGCAGGCATATTCAGTGCTCCTGTTATCCGGTCCGCATCTAATGACAAACCTTGCATTTAAATGCCTGAAACAGATTTTGCACTTACAATCAATGGAACCAATGTTCTTTCTAGAATACTGGGGGAGACTTGCTTCGTTAACGTGTGACCAAGAAATATGGTCATAGTTTGTTTCACACCGAATTATAAAATGGTTGACTTTACAGCTGACCATCGTGTATGCTTTTGTACCAGACTCGGACTGGCCTATAGGGCAATAGGCCCATGGCCGGTACCAGACTCGGACTGGCCTATAGGGCAATAGGCCCATGGCTGAACCAAAAACGCAAAATGCTAGTCTGGGCCTGTTTTTTTTGGTCAATGTGGCCCACCGTTTTGGGCAATGTGGGTCAGTTTGATGAGTTGCTTCACTATGTCGCTAATATTTATGGCCATTGTGGCTAAATAATATTCTTTAAAATGCACAATTTGCATCACATTTTTATCAAAAAAACACTCCCTTGGGTACTATCCAGACAGTGTCACAAAATGAATGAATTTCCCTTTGCCTTTCCGACCCTTGCAGCCAGTCTCTGGAATAGTCTTCCGGATCATTTAAGATTGGAAACCAACTACACCCGTTTTCGCAAACTGGTGAAAACCCACATCTTCAAATAAATTGCCCCCCAGTCTATCCCCAGCCAGAGTAAACTTATGTAGCCGTCCCATCCTCATTGTATAATTCCTGTTACTGTTTGTCCTTCGTGTCCGTGTTTCTGCGCCCCGAGGCTTGCGAGCTACTGGCGGAATATAAATATTAAAATAAACAATAAATAAATAAATAAAAAAATAAACGGTGGGACACTTTTTAATTGGTGCCTGATACAATTGCATGGCACAGTCCCCACATGATTCGTACCCACCTCGCCTTCATTTTAGACCTGTTGATCTAAACGATTTCTTTTTGTAAGTACAACTGTCAAATACAAAACTAACTTTGTATTCATGGTTGTTCGCCTAAATCCATTGGGGTCAATCTACTTTGTTTAGAATTAGTCTACATTCCTTTTCTCTGAGCTCTTTCTCCCTTCCATTTGATCACTAAGAAATATATATTTTTAATGATTTTGTTTTAATTGGTTCCTACTAGTTGGTGTTAACTGTTGGATATTTGTTTTATCAGTTGGCCTTATAGTATCGAATCAATACTCGAAAAACCCATGTTTTGGAAGAGACACATAGTTACTGAAGATTTGTTTCCAAGGGAGGCTCATAGTCGAATGGCATCTTGGTAATGATCTGATCAAGTTTGGACTGTTTGCTGTAATGGCCCAGATACATTCCCAAACGGAAGTGCCATCTGAGCAATGGAATCTCCCTAAAAAAGATGCACAGTGAACTTGTCGGAATGTGCTGCTGGAGGAGAGTTTGGTGCCTGGCCTTATGTACGCGAAGAAGCCGCAGCTGCATACATTGACTGCAGACGTGCAGCCATATAAAGCGAAATTCGGCAAGCACAGAGATTATTTCCTATTCTAAATGAATGGCGAGAACAAGCAAACCCTTTGTTGAAAAAAAGGAAAGCTACTGGGTACGTTACAGGTTTGAGAATAGGGCTCCAGTGAATTGAGCCAAAAACCCGTAACCTTGATGAGACTGGAGATTGGATGTGACCAGGATCATGTGCTTTTCCTATCAGCCTAAGCTTGGAAATCTCCTCTAGGGTCAACAAGACAGTTGAGATGCTGTATCCTCAATGGTACTAACCAAGCACATGGGAAACATTACTGAAGGGCCTGCCTTACCTGCCAGATTGAACATAGATAAAAGGGTCCTACTCACTGCCTTTGGGTGAAGTACCTTTTGGAAGTGATATGTATGTATCCCTTTATTTAGCATGCTTCATGCAAGGACAATGCTTCCAATGTTTTGGATTTGGGCGGGGGGCAAGGAAAGGAGATGAACAACATATTAACCAAGCCTCAAAGAATGATCACGATATCATGTAAGTCCAGGGGAATGTATTTGCCTAGAAAACAATGTTAACTTCAGGGTTTTACATCACGCTTCGTGCTGGAGTCCAGCCTCTAAGTGCGGGACCACGTATCGAAGATATGCTGCTCAATGCTGTCTTGCTTCAAAGACACGCACTTTGCCCCTGAGCTATCTCCCTGGTACCTTAAGTGTTCAGGAGTTGGGTAAATAAGTCAAGGAATAACTGCATTCACAGTAACTAAGGTAATATTCCAGTTCATATTATCCTGACAACTATCCATCTAATATGACATTTTGAAAACAGTCATGTGTTCACCATTGTATGTTCAAACGGGAACGTTTACACAACATACCAGAATTTCGCTAGTGTATATTCGAATATGATGCGTCATGGTAGTTCCTGAAGTATGGGCCAATCTTTGGCAGGTAGTGTCCTCCTGGTCATTGCTTCGGTATAGGCCTTTTAGGAGTGGAGAATCATTGTGGGCTCATCCGTTTCAGACTGTTCCTGAGGTAATGGTGACCCTCCTACCTGTATATTATATTGCAATCACATGGAACATTGAAAGTGATGCTTTGCTTAATGGGGAAGCAGTGCAATGTTTTCAGTGTTCCGGTTCTGTTATTTTTTCAGATTGAGGATTTACCTCAGAGCTCTAGTTTGTATAATTTGCTCAACTTTAACATTTTATTATTTTGATAGACATGCATGAAAGCTATTGCAGCAACCAAGTTTTACCAACACAATGGCCTGCACCAATTCAACCCTATACAATAAATGCAGAAATGGTGAGACCTTTCTTAGCATATCTCAAAAGGCTGAGCTACACAAACAAAAGTATAACAGACAAATTCCATAAAATGCATTCTCCTTCAAGCTCAAATCTGTTATAATCCCATTCGTCCTACTCCACAACTCCCTAATGAATGTCTCCTTATTGACATCCATCTTTGTCCAACATATTATCATGGTCCCTTCCCGGATTAAGTTCTAAATTCCTAGTGACAAATGTCCCACAGGATGTACGTGTCCCCAGCGCTTTGCTGTGGCCTTCTCCTTCATATTCCTTTCTAGGAACAAGGTCCTCTGATACTCATTCTTGTGGTTCCGAAACTCCTTTTGCTGAGTCCTCTAGGACTATATTCACCTGCAAACTTGGAAACACATGGTCAGATGCTGGTGCTCAGGTCAACCAAATCCCCAAATGTGCCATTAGCAAATGGATACTCTTGTTTATGTTTCTCCTATTTGCTTATTCACTAACCTCTTCCCGATGGGCTTGGCTCTCTGAAACTCCAGCCTCCTCTTGCTCCTTGAGAATTCACAAATGGTGTGTTCCAACAGGGCCTCTCTGTTTCTCACTTGCTCTCCCTTTCCAGTTCTCCAGTTGTTTCTCTAATGGCTCTCTAATTCCCACCTGAATCCCCTATCCACATTTGTTAATTTCCCGTTCTTGGGTGCGGAGGGACTGACTCAATTCCTTGAACCCCCAGCCTCCACTTCTGCCGCAAATATGCAAAACCATCTCATGTGCATGGGGTTCTCTCTGAGGCTGCCTCTCACCACCTACTCTCATTCCTGTTCTATTTTACCTCCAAAGTTCTGTTTTCAGACCTTACATGTGCCTTCTCTAGCTGCTCTATCACTTCTTCTGTATGCGCCATCACCTTCCAACTCCATTTCCACCTCACCTCCTCCTGTTTGCTCCTCGTTCCTCCCCTTAATCCCTTACAATTATCATCTTGTATTTATCAATCTCTTTTTTTCAACACTATCCTTTCTATTCCTCATATTCTCCTTGATAGGGCTTCAATCCACCTCCTCACTTCTGTGTAAGGGGTCCTCTAATGCATGTAATTAATGACTTATCCATAGTAATCCAAGAAGGAGCATACACCAGGCAAGAATTAATGCTGTATATTACAGCTGGGCAAATACAAATCAAACAGCACAGTTGAACACAACTGGTTGATGAGAGCTGACAAACTGTCTCGGAGTGAATAATACTTTTATACTGCTAATGCAAAGTGTACACAGTTACAAACAGTTACACGTCAAACTTCACGTTGTCACAGTTCTCACAAAGCTGACTGGTTAGAATATGTCATGCCCTCATAGCAAGACATAGGTTAGTTGGAAATGATTGGTGCAAACCAGACCTACCCCCTCCCGGTTCCGTCCCTCGCCAGTTGGCACCACATTTCCTCCCGCTCCACCCAGCAAATTATTTGCAATTAGTAATCACATAATTGTGCTGACCTACGGGTCTTTATTTGTCTGCCATTGGTCAACACAAGAAAAGAAAGAATACAAGACACCCTGAACTAGTGGGAAGGGGGACAGTCACACGGCTCCTACCCGATGAGAAACCTCACAAACAGCGTTGTTGACACACTGTGTACTTGTTGCTTTTCAGGGATACCAAAACTTTCCATTTGATTGGCTCTTCTCGGAGCATTTCTTCATTCCACATCCTTGTTCCCAAAAGTACTGGCCAAGTGGCGATTTGAAAACACCTTTAGTGTTACGCAAGTCACTGCCCAGATGAGGTTGATTTCTCCATCTGCCACGAATAACCGTGGGACTAGCTTGCCGGCCTTGATTATATCATCCGGTGCTGTTCCCAGCGATGGCAGTCATCTAGAAACAAGCATCCAGAATTCAGCTTCCCCCGCCCCAAAGCCGCTACATGTTCTCAGTATGTTCTTAACTGGCCTGTTGAGAAAGGACCATCTACAGCATCGCCATGGAGTGTGCTTACCAGTGATTTATGCCTTTCGTGCACTTATGAAGCTGGCTCCATGTGTTCATGTTGTTATGTGTACAGAGCGTCCTCTCTGGTTCCCCTCCAGTCTTGGTCCCTGGGGCTGGGTACAGTTTCCAGTGACCCCTTGTCCCTCCCTCGGGGGTGTCCCCACCTACCGCTATTATTCCGGCAGTTGGTAGATGCACCCCTCTGCCTGGCGCTGAATCATAACCTTCATTGCACTTCCTTGGTCATCTTCCTCTTCCTCACCTGCTTGCCCTTTCTGCAAAGTGTTGCATCAGCTCTATAATCCACCTCCTCATTTTCTCCCTTTCTAATAACCTCCTGAGTCTTTCCCGCACCTTAAGCACATTTGTATACCTCCAATTCGGCACGCTTTCTACCAACCTCCTCAATACCTGATCTAAATTCTCCTCCTGAAATGTTTTACCTACCTCCTCCTGAGTTCCTCGATCTACTTCCAGATCTGTCTTTCTTCCAACCTCTTCTTCAGCATCTTAGTCCACCTTCTTCTACTTAGTCTTTTTACTAACCTTCTACGCAGCACCTTGACCCACCCTTGTACTCCTTACTCCTGCTGTCAAACTCCTCCTCTCAACCACTCTCTTCCATCTTGCCCCTCCTCCAGCAGTCTTTTACCACCAGTTTCTTTCACCTCTATTATTCTCTCCACTACAGATGTTTTTCTTGCCTGCAGTGCCTGCCTTCACCACCCGATGTATACCCTCATGTTTTACAAGGACCTTTGCTCCTCTTTCCCAGGGTATATGCAGACTCCCCCTAGGTAGAGAATAAAACCAAGATAAGCACCAACTGTTGATCAAATTAAAAATGTTCAGGTTTGTCTGAAGGGTGATGTTCCCATAGCCTACAGAGTACTTTGCGAACATGGGCTGTATGATCAGACTCTGAAGAGGTGAACACTAAAATGTCATCCAAGTATACAATTGAGCTATGGTACAGGAGTTCCACAAGGATGTGATCAATGAGCAGCTGGAAGATGACAAGCACATTCACCACTCCAGGCCACAGGGCATCAATCAGTGTTCATTATGTCCACATGGGGTCTGAAAGGTGTTCATCCATTCATCAACCTCCTTAATGCAGATGAGCTGGTAAGCACCTTGCTAATCAAGTTTAGGGAAACACTTTGCTCCTCAATGGGCCTACAAGATGACTGGTAAAGGCAAGATATGCTTATTCTTGATAGAAACACAGTCAAGCCATTGCTAATCAACACAGGGGCTTATTTTGGAAGACTTCTTTTATGGGGAAAAGAACACTGAGGGCCTGTGCATCATTTAGGTGTTGCTATGAGTCAAATCTTCAGGGTTGTATGGGGATATTTGTGCAGGGCTATCTTTTCAGGCTTTGACAAGATAAGCATGGGACCATTTGGTACTACAACATTAGGCAAGATGTCAATAACATTGAAAATGACCACCAGATGTGGGGTAAGCTTCTTTTCCACAGGATCACAAAAGATGTCAGACTATTATCTATACTTGGTGACATTCAAGCTTATATTGGATATCATGGGAATATAGAAGGATCAAGAGAGATTCTTTGTGTGATTTCTGGTCCCATTTATTTGCATGTCTTATCCAGGTAGACAATATTGTATGCAGAATTCCAAGCCTATAAGAGTGCTCCTACAGTCTAATTAATATATGGATTGGGTTTCTGAAGTCAGGATAAGCCAAGAATTCCTCTGAACCATACTGTTTTTATGTCATCAAAAGATATGTTTTTGCAATGCTTGACAAACATCATGTCCAGTGGTTCAGTGTTTCCCAGAAACTGGTCTGGCAACTAAAGGCTAACCATCTACGCCTTAAATCAGGACAACCATATCTTCTTTCAAATACTTTGCTCAGTGTAAAACCATAAAGTAAAAAGAGTGCATATTAAAATAAGCACATCAAATCAATTTCCAATCTCAACAATTAAAAAGAAAGTCATTTTGCATTAAACTTTTTCCACAAATGCATCCATAAAATACCTAAACTGATCAAAACAAATTAAAGTAAAACAAATAATCAACAATTCATATCAAGCGGAGAGCAAGCTTGCAGCCTCATGTGGTTACATAGAGAGAAAATGGCATCTCAGCCAAATTTCAGTGGAGCATCTGGTTGACAGCCACCCTCCTTTATCATTCCCAATATTTTCAATCTTAATATTGAAGCCCTATGGATGTAACGAGCTACTGAGAATACAACATAATACATCGTTGAGATCCAACAAAATGTCACTGCTTGACTTTGTGGAGCGTAACCTGGCCTCCCAACGTAACGGTCTAATGTATGGCTTCTCATATCTTTCCATTTTACACAGAACAAGAAATGCATAATAGTATCCATGCCAGAGTCACAGAGGGGACACATACTGGATCCACCCAGACCCCAATATTTGATAAAACAGGACAGAGCTAAAGTCCCGATCCTAAATTGAACATAAAGAGATTGTTCAGATGATAGCTGCATATAGTCAAGATACCTCTCAAAACCATAATCTGTTTCAACCTCAAGATAGTCTGGACCCAATTTAAGATTTATGGCAGCCTCTATTATCCTTTCTTGTTTTCTTAGAGCTGCTGCTTTCTTAATCCTGGGTAAGACGGATGCATCTATAATATCAGGAGTTTCCCATAGTGCAGAATCGTTCAGTCCAATTAATTGTTCTTTAACATGTGCAAACCATGGTTTGCTCCCCCCACCATACTTAATGCATGTTTTAACATGCATCAGTACTTCCCGAGGCCATCCGTGCTAAACAATCTAAAGCCACCAAGTCCCCTACTGAACCAATACCATACTCCAGGCATAATAATGCTGAAGGTGAACTTTGCGGTAACTGAAGCAAATTCTTTAAGAACTTATTTTCAGTTTTATTGAGAGGCTGGAGGAGAGCATATCTACAGATTTCTACTCCAAAAGTAGAGGCTGGGGTTACCTGCTTTTGGTACAGTTCAACTGCTGGTGAAATTGCACCACTTTAAAAAGGAGAGTGTAGCCCCACTGTACTTTCCTAGATTGCAACAGGCTTTAGCAACCTGTGGGGACCATCCACAGTTCTCATGGAATCTAATTCCTAAGTAAGCCTAGAACAAAGTCTGTTCTAGTTTAACTTTGTGTACATACATATCCAATTGACTGTGCTTCAAGAACTGTGGCCTAAAAATCATGGTTTCTGCTTTTCCAATATTTAGTTACAATCCTAGCTCCTCACATTTCTCTAGGAATACATTCAAATCTTCTTTTAAACCCTGAGGGGTGGTAGACAAAACTACTGCGTCATCAGCGTAGAATAACGTGGGGTAATTATCTTGGCCCATCTTGGGACTGTCCTTGCCCCACTCCACCAATGCTTTAATTATCTCATTGATGTATGTATTAAAAAGTAAGGGGGCAAGGACACAGACTAGTCTTACCCCTTTCATCACATCGAAAGGAGCAGTTGCCTCCCAGCTAGACCATAGCGCACAACAGTCCTATTCCTAGTATACAAAGACTGAATACCTAACATCTATTCCAAAGGAGCACCTCTACCCATCAGAATTCACCAGAGGGATTCCCATGGCACAATGTCAAATGCAGTCCTAAGAACCACAAATACAGCATACAACTTCAGCTTGGCGATTATCTGTACTTCTAGATCTGCAGGAATAATTGAAAACTCTGATCGACAGTGCTTTTTTGTTTTCGGCACCCCTCTTGAAGGTCATTTATAATATTGTTCTCGTCGGTACAGGGCTGTAAGTGAGATAAAATTGTTTTTTGCAGATATTTTCCCCACACTGTCTAAAAGCGAAATGGGCTGATAATTCACTGTGTCATCCCTGCCCCACTTTTTGTAAATTGATACAATTACCGCTTTTCGCCACGAGAAGGTATGGTACCCGGACTGATTGCTGCATTGAAAATCTTACACATATTTGAATGCCATATCTTTGGCTCATCATTTTACACATCTAGAGGGATTCTATCTGGCCCAGGTGCTTTTCCACTCTTTTGAGACTCAATAGCTCCACATACTTCTGTTACGTCCAGCAGAAAAGATTCATCCCTAGAATTATATTCTGAGCAAAGCTCTGCCACATGGTTCTGATTTTGTCCCACATTGGAGGTCCCTTAAAGGTTTGAGAAAGGCCTCCACCAGGTATCTGCTGGGATGCAATATTGGAAAGTTTGATCCCCATTCAGATTTTTGACCGCTACCAATTTCAAATATGAAACATGATCTCCTTCATATGTCTTTAACAGCTCATCCCATTATTGTACAGCACCGTTAATCTTTTTCCTTGCAGTTAAAGCCTTCTAGTCAGCTCTATATAATCAAAGCAGTTTCTTGTCCACAGCTCAGGCCAGACCCAAGCATTGCATGTTGTTTTTTGCATCCCTGCATGTTTTATTGTACCAGCTGGATTTATTTATTGCGTGGCTTTTTGTCGTGGACTCTAGCGAGCTCAAATAAGGATACCAAATTCTCTAACTAGTTATTAATTTCAACCATTAATTCTAAATCAGTGGCGCTGTATGAACAGATAGTTACAAGGTTTTCAAAAATTGGCTTATATATGGTTGCTTTTGTGCCCTATTCAACCACCCTTGGCCATTTTACTGATTTACAAGCATGGCCTGAAAGGACTATCATGTCTACAGCTTTTGACACTTTTGTTGTGATTGAGCGACTTTGCTGGAGCTGAACAAAGTACTCAGGGGTTTATGATCACTTATAATCCTTTCATGGATCCTAAACGTACTTACACTGTCCCAGTCCTTGGCTGAGTACATAATGTAATCAATAAGGGCACTGCCCTTAAACCCACTGAAAGTTACTTTAGCAGGTTGGTCTTCTACAAACCTGCTGTTACAAGCCCAAGTCCATATTATATAAAAACAGGCTGTGTCAATGGCACGTTGGTGAACCCTCTTTGAGGGGACTGTTACCAGAGTGGGGATGTCCCATGCACCACCCTGGTCATCCCACAGTCTCTCCAGTTCCCTTATAGGTTTGATTTGCAAGTTTAGGATGCCTGTCAGAACTGTATATGTCTTTGTAGGATTGGATCCCCTCCATGTATTTCTACTTTCCTGAATGTATTCCACTGCAGTCAACCCAATGGCTTCCGATGGTCTAGAGATTAAATAAGAGGATCAAGTGGTCTTCGCCTGTGCATATAGCCAAATGCTGAAGCTCTTCTATATCTGTTTGACAGACAACCACCTTCCATTCTACTATCCATCAGGATGAGGAGACCCCCCACTTGGTCTGCACTAGGCCACTTTCTAGCAGGGACCCTGTATAGTGATATCCACTATAACCCAAGTTTCCTCCAAAAGAAGCAACTGGAAAGCCCTTAAAAAATCAATCAAGTTAGAATATGTTTGCAATTCGAGCAATGTTACACAATAGGAGGTGACTGGCAATGTCTGTTACAGGGCTAATAAGGACCTGACCCAGTCAATCCACTTCATCGAAGTTTCCATCATCTACATCATTCATCACTCTTCTCATCCCCTGTCTTGTCTGTGGAATTAATAGACCGTGAGATTGGGAAAATGCTTGACATCGGGATTGCCAATTGTAGACCATCCCTTCAGTACTGAATATAGGTGCATGGGATCTAATCACAGTAGCAGTGTCCTTGTGCAGGAATGCCCAGAAGTCAATTGCCAAAATTCCATCAGCTAGATCACAAGTTTGCAGAAAAACCTGGATATAGTTAGAAGATTAATTTTGCATATGAACGTGGATACATTTTACAATATCAGATCTAATAATGGAAAGACAGCCCTTAACATGTCTTATCCAGTGGATGCATTTGTTTTTCAAAGCATCCTCATAGGAATTGCATGGGGGTCTTGGGACATTGACCATTGTGACAAAAGGTGGGCTCCTCGACAGCTACCCAATCCTAATTTCAGAATTTCACAATTGAATCTACCAGTATTCTCACCCATGAGTGCATCTGAGCGTGACACTGGTTGGACAGATATATCTTTAGGGTCCAATCTGGAATTAGAACAAAGGGTCCTATCAGATCTGGCAGGTCCATAAGCACCCTGATTTCAATATATGTTTGCCCAGGCATATAATGTTATAACATTTCCTAAATTTCATAAGATTACTAAAATGATCAAATCAATGTACATTACAACAGATGTTCTACAACACCAGCTAGCAAGAGGTAATTATACTGTGCATCTATTTACTTCTGCCACAGTTAGAATCAGGTTTCTGATCTTCATGGCAATACTTGAAACCATCTAGACATTGGCTGAAATAAGGAAAATAAAAGCTGTTTGACACCGACTCTATTGATTGAGCCTTGAATTCTGTAGAATTAATCTCCTGCTCAGTGTTTCATATTTTTTACAGGGGTGTAACATGTGAAATGCAGATTCACGGATGTCACAGAAGGAAGGGCAGTGAGAAGTCGTATCTCTCGCTCTTTCCATGCCTCATCTTGCATATGTACGATTTATAGGCAAGCAGTCAAACCTAACTCTTGTGATTAGGAACTACTCGCAAAGCAAATTTCTATTAGTCAGGTATGCTTGGATCTCTGTTGGCTGTGATATTGACAATATAGCCCAATTCAATGGTCTATTTAGTGCAATTTCTTCCCTGGTTCACTGCATTTTTGTGGATAACATATGAAGTATTGATGTTTTGTTGCTTTTAATTAAATTAGTCAATAATGATTCTGTTGGTATTTCCTGGTTGCATGTGCATTTTTCAACCACGTATTTGAAATTAAATGAAATGATATTATATTTATATCACACTCATACACAAGTGTTTCAGAGCGTGAATTTCAGGCACACAATCCTGTGTCGTTTACAAGGTTTTAATAATTTATCCAGCAACACATTAGACAGGTGTAATTTTCTGTTTGTTTAATTGTATAAGAAATGGAGGTCACCCTATTGAATAGACCTAGATGATCCTTGGGTAATCAAAAACTGTATTACACAAATGGGGAATCTCTGTGTGTATACATACAAGAAATTAAACAACAATAATGAATGCACATTCAAAGACAAAGGTGAAGCACATCAATCAAAAAATATATAAATATTTTATTTCATTTCATATCAAATATGCACAAATTGAAAACAGTTCAATGTCACAAACAATGCATTCAAAATCAGTTGATCCAAATACAACTATGTTTCAATACATGCGTTACAATCACCTAAACTATCCTAACCACCTATATAACATGTAGACATAAGCATTCAATAGCAGCCGTAGTAGCTGAATAATCTCACCATGGGCTGGAAGCCCATTTTGTAGTTACGGGACTCATTTGGTACATTTCAAGTTCATTTGGCTTTACATCCATCAGCTGGCTCAATCCGAGCTAGTGCTGCCATTAGTTAAAAAAATGTATTGCCAAAACAAGTTTTGGCTGTCTGAGCCATTAATATAAAGCTAAGCCTTCCTTCAGGGCATAGTATAGCCACATCATTTGGTGATGCCATGCACCTTACATGAAAAAAATAATTCTAATTAGTGTTTAGAATTGATTGTGCCTGGCACTAGTTCGATTATTAAACAACACAAATTTAGTCACCCTATGCGACAACTTATTGTAGAACGAGGAGTGTGCAGTAAATTCAGCAGAACTTGAGCCTGCCACGTGGCAACAAAAAGTACTGTAGGAAATCTTCGACATCAATACTGAGGAAGAACAGCAGAGATTACATGTAAAGTGTTCACCCCCATTTGAAAAATTGTTTACAGCTGTTAGAAGCGTTTACAACGTAAAAGGTAGCCCTGAACTAGAACAGGTAAATCTGGATGTGCCACAAAGTTCTATTGTACACATTCAATTGGAGATGTAAGGCTGTAACGACATGCAAGTACACAGGCGCTCATTTAGTGACTGAAGAAAAGATTTTAAAGTATACTACATTAGAAGTGGGCCTATCCGTTCCCGGATTTCGTTATACTTATTAGATGTGTTTTTACTTGCGGTCAAATTTCAGCCTTATGTACCAGCCTCTACATACGTCAATCACTGGGGGCAGTATTTTCTTTGCATTGTTCTCACTTTGTGTTTGTTAAGAAGATACTCATGTAAACCCCATTGTAATGGAATGCCGGAACTCAGAAGTAGCCAGTATGGTTTAACTTTTCCAATGTACAGAATCACATTTCTTTACGTGCAATGAGGACATGTATCCAACAGAAAATGTCTCTGCATCTATGTTGCCTTGACCCACTGTGTACTAGTTGCGTCTGCTTTGTTAAAACCACATATGGATGCACTGAACTCTTAAGAGGACCGCAGTGCGGTTGTGGTGCATGGACATGTACCTACTCTTAAACAAAAACTAGAAACTGGGGGGAGTTTAACGACCCAGCTAGGTAACCATTCTGCAGGTAACTAACCTTAATCAAACAACTGTACCGCTGAGTCATATCGTATCAGAAAAGTCTGCGTCACACCATACAAAGCTATGTTTCATACAGTATTACAACATTATCAAAAGTGGCAATCAATTACATAGCTTTATACAAAATATCAATTTTATTTAATTCATTTTTTTAACAATCGAACCAGCAGGAAAATCAACATAGCATTACAACACGAAAAGGTAACTAAAGTGCTTCGTGGTATACAATACATAAAATCAATTTCAGAATACTACTCATTCACTCTAAAGACCAATGTATTAAATCATTCAACTCATACTACATTCACCCAACATGTTTCATTCCCTCTATTAGGTTAAAAATAAGTATAGGAATTTCCTCAGGGGTTTGCTATCTCCTGCTTTGCTTGTGTCTTGTCTCTGGACCATGTTAATTGGTCCAATGCGTCCCCTCAATCTCTTCCACTTGATAGATCAGGGTTCTTTGGTCTAGGTAGACCCAAACTTTTATTCTGGTAGTTTCTTAAAACCAATAACAGACGAGTTTCCTCAGTTGGAGGGGACTGTTACTAATGGCGTCTCATTGTCTGAAAGTGCATTGTGTCGGTGGTACCTGACTCTATACCCTGTGGTGAACCTTGGGTCACGTGGTTGTTGGCATAAGGGGCTTTCTGTGTGTTGTTGCTGCCAGTGCGAGTAACGATTGCTTTGCTCTTAACTACTCTAGTTAGTACTTCTGTTCACTCTGTGCTAGTGGTTTTGTGTCGCTCTTAGGTTATGGTTGTTCCAAGTGTACGTATTGGCGGTGGCCGTGTTTGGCACCATGCTCCAACTTGCTGCTTTCTCTCACGCTCGTTGTGGGCATGCACCTACACCATCTTGGTGGATCACCCAAATGATTGCTGAAGTGCCGCGTGGAAGGGATCTTTGATTTAATATAAGGCACTTGTAAGCATATCTCAAAGGAGTCATGCCTCTGTTACGAAAATTCCTTATACTTATTGGGGATGGATATCAAGATTCATAAATACGAGGCCCTGAAAGGCAACTCAGTCTTCCTTAATGTTTCTTGTGCCCAACTGTAATCATCAGTGCTTGAATGGCAACAGTTAGCTAGTGCAAAGTCAGCAAAAACAGGGTGAAGATGCGCATATATCATTTAGATGATGTTGAATTTTCCAAACACTAAACAAATCAACAAATCAGATTAGGCCAATTAATGTCTTTATTGAGTCCACTGATGTGTGTGGAAAGGTGCTGGATCCAGATTTGTTCTAGTTTGAATACGCGGTTTTGCATCGAAATATTATGCAAATCTGACCTTAAACTGTAAATTACTGTCCATGCAATTTCATTTTTAGAATGGCCACATTCCAGGAAATGTTTAACTAATGGAGCCTGTTTGTTGACATTACGTATCCGTGAATGATGTTCAACTGTGCTGGTGGAAGCTGCTCTGTTGGTCATACCTCTATGCACCTTGTTTGAATCGAATAGATTAAGGGAACCAGCTTCTCTCTAATGTTGTATCCCCTATTGAGTGCAACCATTGAGAGTTGTCTCATGTCACAACACATTTGATTTAAATACCAACGTCTTTTTACCCGTTTTCTTTTTCAAATTTGGTCTGTTTAAGTGGAAAACGTGGTCACGTATACAATGATGTCTTCAGAGTTGCTTGTTTGATGTGATTGCATTCGTAAGTTCTCACTGTTGGTGTACCATGTCCAATTTATGGAGCTTTTCAGAAAATTAAAGGGGTAACCCCTGGCTGTTAATCTTTCAAAAATGTATTTGCATGTATAGTATAATCAGTTTTGTACGTACAGGTTCTTCTAATTCTTAGAACTTTGCTGTAAGGGATGTTCTCCCAAAGTGCTGTTAGGCTTGCTCACAGTGCTGTGTATAATTGTCCCTCAGTGTGACTGATAACTATAACTTTAGAGTCATAATAACTTACCTGCTGTTATAGTAAAAGGCATACTGATGTTATTAGGTACAATATCAAAAATTGAATGGCCAGATATGACCTCTTGGATTTGAGCTTTGGAAAAGCTGAGGGTATCTAGTTCAGACAGATTCTAAGTATTATATATCTAAGCAAGTACCAATCTGTTGCCAAGTGAAAAGCAAGTTAAGGATATGCTGCAATCAAAAACTATAATACAGTTATACACTGTTCAGCCCTGACAGCTACGGGCTATGCTTACTAAATTGCAAGAGAAATGGAGGGCAACCCATTGAATAGAACCAGCGGATCCATGAGCATTCAAAAACTAAATAAACAGGGGATGTCTGTGTGTTTACAACAATAATGAATGCATGTTCAAAGACAAAGGTGAAGCATATAACACAAATATATAAATCTTGTATTTCATGTAATATAAAATATTCATACATTATAAACAGTTTAATGTGACAACAATAAACTCATAATCAGTTGATCCACACACATATATATCCTTTGATATATTGTATGTATACACACAGTGATCCCCCTTTCTGTTTGTTGAAGCAGTTAAAAATAGTGATGAGTGCTAATGATATACAATTATATAAATACATGAATCCTAATTCAGACTGCAACGCAAATATTACATCTTAAGGAAGGAGGCCTACACATATTCTACAAATTTTATTCTCAGTAGTTTGCAGTTGTGTTGCTTTGCCAAAGCCCCAAATCCCCATAGCAAATAGTGGAACCGATTATACCATTGCTTGGCACAATAGTACCATGTGGTCTACGGATGGTGTTTTGATCTTGGCCATAGAACTCAAAGTACCAGTTATTGCCTGTGTCATTTTAATGGTCTGCTTTTCCACATGTTTATCATTTGTTAGGGTAGTGGTGCAACGTGTACCTATGAGTAACCAACGTATTAAATACAGAAACAGTCAACTGCAATCATAAATCTGGAACTTTTATTCCCAAAACTCAAATGAGATAAACATACACAATAAACAATACGTCATTAGATTCCCATTAGACCTCTAGCCAGAACATTGATTGGTGTTGTGCCTATACAGCTTCTAGCAGAAACGTGTTTTCTTGGTCCTTGGACACATTCCTTGGTCTTATGTTCCATTCCAATTATAATTATCTGCTGATCTTTCAATGGCTGACCTTCCTTAGGTGCAGTCAAAACCGCATTTGGTGTGCTGCGTGTCAGCCATTGAAAGATCAGCAGATAATTCTAATTGGAATGGAAACACATTTCATGTTCATCAAGGACTTTGTTGATGCATAATGGGCAATTAAACCAACCGAATCACAAGAGGAACACAGGACCAAGGAATGTGTTTATGATCTATGGGAACATATTTTTGTATTAAAGTAGACAGTGTCATTATGGAAATCCATGATTGTTAATGGATATGCTTCTAGAATGAGTGCCTCAACTTGATGTATAGGCTTGAGAAAGACCTAGCAGGTCGAAACATGTGGCGACTAGAAACTTTATAAGCACACAACCAGTAAATGTACAGGCTAGAAATATGACAGGAATCTAGTGAGTTATTGTTTATTGTGTATGTTATATGCTTATCTCATTTGAGATTTAGGAAATTATTGGATCAGCACAAATATTGCAGTTGACTACTTTTGATATACGTCTTAATATAATAATAGGTGTAGGGTAACACCTATGTCAACTGGGGTTGAAGCAATCCACACTAACTGTAACACAGGGGGCAGCCACACGTGAGCGCACTTGCTCTCTGTGATTACCCTATATTAGTATTAACAAACCACCCTGCTACTGCTGACCAACTATATAGCTCACAAGCACCATACACGCCTATGTACTAGCCAAACTACACAAACACACACCAAACTTAACTAACATCAGCACACAACAACCAATCCCAGACACTGGCCTTACCCTTACGGACAGAAGAAAATAGTGCATACAACCATAAATAGTAGCCAAACTACACTTGAAACTCACTAACACACACACCAACATAACATTCTCCTGCACACACCATCCAAGCACGACACTGGACCACCTCCTCCTAGGTATAACTAGCCAGTGCACACAACTATATTGCCAGTCAAAACTGACATGAAACACAAAAACGCACACCAAACAAAACACTATTGCATAACTGAGAAATTGAGTCTTACCCCAATGTATACTACACGCCAGGTCATACAACCAACTCACAACCAAGACAACACACACAGACGTCAGTTTCACCTGGTTCCAAACCTATCCTATCATTCTACCCTCACTAACACACCCACCCTCTTTCTTGCCGAGCCACATGAGGGCCTGGAGACCGCCCCACTGGTGGTAACGGTGGTCGGTATACATCAACATAACACAAAATAACATAATCGAAAACAAATTTTAAAATCGCAGACTTTCTTAGATTTACTATCAAGGCCAATGCATATATAAGTGTCAATCAAAATCCGTAATGAATTTGTTTTCCTTACAAAACAATGTTATTGGTGTACGAAAGAACTGGAAATGTATCACTGTTGATATGGGAAACATGAGCATTGGTGTCCCAGGGGGCTCGACGGAATGAATGTGTATACACTTTATACAAGAGGGGACTGGAAAACATCCTTGTGTGAGAATCCCTTCTTAGCAGTATTGCTTGAGTGACTTTCCATCCTCTGCTAAATCTTACCACTGCTACATTGCATTTGGGCAGTCATTTTATGATATGCAGTAGTTCTGCTGGGATTCCTATGAATGATAGTCTAGTCCATAGTGTCTAGCAATTCAATGAATCAACAGCGTTGGTCCAATCCATGAACACCACATGCATTTCTTCAAGCAGTATATGTACAGATCTTACCACGATTAAATTTAAATTTAAAGCCTGTAGCTCTGTTCCCCTGCCTGAGCAAAAGCCGATTTGCGTGGTTGACAATATTCCGTGTTTGTCCACTCTTGTCTGCAACAAACTCTGCCAATGATCTTGAGGGAATTATCTAACAGGGGTATTGGTCGATTGCTATTATAGTTCGATGTATCACTTTTTATATATTCTAGCTTGCCTGCTGTTTATCTTGTACTGTCATGGATTTAAAGGCATTTGTTAGTAATGACGCCTAGATGTCAATATGGATCCTGTAGGTTTCTGAGACTAAGAAATCAGGGCCTGACTTTCTGCCAGTTATCATGGCCGTGATTGCTAATCTGACATTGCCTTCTGTTATAGTTAGAAGAGGGCTACCCTGGTTTTTATGTTTTACCTCAACTCTACGTGATGTGTTGGGTGCTGAAGTTTGTTTGTCATAAAGATCCCAAAAATGGTTTCTCATAGTTTTCTTGTGATTTAATCCATTTGTGCTCATGTATTTTTCTCATGTTCCTTTTTATTAAAGGAGGATAGCACAGGGATAATGTGTTGGTCTTGGAAGCAAGACCATGCAGAGCAATAGAGGTTCAAATCCCAGGTCCACGCTTGGAAACCAAACTCAGGTATTAAGTGCATTATAAAAAACAATTAAATACATAAAAATGTATGGTATTAAAGTCATCATCAATCTGTTGGCTATTTCTAGTGGGTCTTATTTTTTTTATTAATGGTGCCAGTAGTCAAGTACTCGGGACAGTTCAGAATTAAACATCTCCAAGAGATTGTGTAATAGTTGTTACAGATGTTTTAGTTGAAAGTAGCATGTGCCATATTGTTAGGTACTCAAATGGAGATCTGTAAGTGCTAAACTAAAAAAGTGTCAAAGGAGACACCCTGGCCACTTTCATGAATAATGTCAGGGAATGCATGCAAATCACAAAAGAGGGTAGCCGCCAGACAAAGTTAGAACATGCTATTGATTTTGTATGTTACTATTTAAGGCCAAGCAGTTGTGGTGTACTAAGAATCACCTGTGGTCCATCCTTGTGATATAATCTAAGGGACCCCATGGGGTGAAGACTACAGGCACCTTAATTTGTACTTGTATACACAATGTTGTCAAGAGAAAAGCTTTTTTCTCGTACCAGAGCAGCAACAATCAAGGTGGAACATCCTGGTACATTTATATACAGGCAGATATGATTAGAGCATGTGTCTCAAGTGTTTTCTGCAGCAAAGGTATATCAAAAACATAAATTGTGGTGACACATTGCTCACATACATTTGCATAACATCATAGAGGAAATGATAAGATGAAGAGTATAAGGAGAAAACATAAGGGTGAGTACATTTTCAACAATTTAGAAAAATAAAACACAAAATTAGACTACAACAACAGATAAGCAGGTTTAGTGGGCACTCGTTAGTGGTGCACAAACATATATAGGGGAAGGACACTTGTCCTTGCAGTGTCAGGACAAGTCCCATATATGTGTGCATTTATTTAAAATCTATTGGTGACCAATCCTCGGTCATTCATGCAAAACCATCTTTGAGAAGCTATCATATTGTATGAAATGACCGTCAACTCCCATTCCTGGGCCGTCGAGGAGTTCAAAAGGTGATAAAACAACTTCAAGGTGCACGTCCATCAGTCGACAGATGAAAAAGAATGTTCACAGGGGGAGGAAGTGTTACTTCACTTGTCTCGTGACTAAAGAGAGAGGACAGTGTCTGCCATTTAAGTTTCCTTTCGATTACTGTCCACAGTCTAAGGATCTGTTAAGCAGCAATAGCAGAATTACTTTGATTTTATTTGGGCCAAGTCACCCACACAATTCCCAAGATAAACTGCAGGCATTTCTCCCAGTACCTATCTGGCATGCACTTAATACATGTCTGCTGCTTTCATCGTATTTACCTTGTTGCACCATCGGCAGTGGGCCTAATTTAAAAAACATTTAGCGTGGCGCAGATTGACTTTGAGCTTCAAACGCTGACTTTATGCCGCAATCTAAATGGTTCTTTCTGATTCAAAGATCAGAGTTTGACTGGCCCGTCCCACATAGCGCTGTGCAGGAGCAGTTTGCACGAAACTGAATGCAACACGCGGGACGGGCCACTGCAAAGAACAAAAAGGAGGTGGAACATGCAAACCCAATAGTAAATGTATCACTACTGGGTACCTCCAACACCAACCTAGCCAAAATGCAACTTTTGCAAAATAAAGTCCTGAGGGCAGCCCTATGCTTAAAAAAATCAGACCATATATCCAAGACCAGGAAAGATGCCCACTGGCTCCCTATCAAAGCCCGAATTATCTTTAAAACATTATGCATCACCCACAAATGCCTCACTAAAAAAGGACCTATCTACCTCAATAATACGCTGCATCCCAAAACCGACATGAGATTACTTAGATCCAATGACAAATTCCTCCTGGACCCCCCCCCCAATTCAAAACCACTAGAGGGGGGGCAGCAGCTTCACCACTTTAGCCCCCAAACACTGGAACTACCTACCCATTAACATCAAAAAAGCACCCTCATTCACGGTCTTCAAGAAACAGTTAAAAACATGGTTATTCAACCAATATTAGCACCCAAAGATAGGACCCCGTCCATCGTATACGGTTGTGAATATTTAGTCCATTGTATATTGCTGTGAATACTCTGTAATTGTGAATACGCTGTAATTTATATCATGTAATGTAATGTTTTGAATTTGACTAATTTCTAAGTTGTCGTATATTGCTGTGAATACTCTGTAAATGTAATGTAATATTTTGAATTTTACTAATTTCTAAGCTGTCTTATAACCACGCCATGACACCCGAGGGTCTGGGTGTGTAACAAATATATAAAATAAATAAATAAATAAAAATAAAACTCCTCATTAAATGCGGAAAACGAGGAAGAACATTGCGTTGGGAGGGAGGCATCTTGCCAACAACCAGCATGCCAAATCAAGAGCTAAGTAAACCATATTCATAGAAACAATTGCCCTAGTGCTTTGACTCCAAAAGACCATGAACATACCACCACCTCTCACCTGTCGCAAAGTACAAAGTGCAATGAAAACCCATGCATAAAAAGCGCAACGCAACCCCAATGAAAATACGATTTCCACAATGCCGGATCCAGCACTGCTAGCGCTAATATTATTACATGGAAGGACAAGGAGAAGGAGGACACACACCACCAGTCAACCACCGCAAAGCACAAGGTGCAATGAAAGCCTACGCATAAAAAGCGCAATGCAACCCCAAAGAATATACAATTGCCACAATGCCGGATATTGCATTGGTAGCACCGATATTTCTATATTTTTACATGGAAGGACGAGGAGGAGGAGGAGGAGTCAGGGAGTAGGAGAATGCCTTTTTTCACCCACCAGGTGCTCACAGGCTGTGACACCACTGGTCAAAGTTCTATCAGCCTTACATTTCCCGGTCACTAGATGATTCCAGAATACCATAGCCATTGTTGGGATTTTTTCACAGCCCACACAATCAAGGTGCCTCCACCATATCTTGCGCTGAATCCTAGCATGTGTGCATAGGCACCTTTACATGCCATGCATACTGTATGCAAGCGTTTCATTTTTCAGTTTTTCAACATGTATTTACAACTGTATGTACCTCTCCGGACATCCCAGCGTTCTGGTCACCTTGCATGCTCGGTCATGGTCGCAGAGACTCCTGCCAATTTTGCAGTTACAAAATAACTGTGACAATTTAGATGATCCTGTGTGGACCCTTTCTTCACCAAGTCACACACACAAGTTGCTGGGCTGGGCTCCTGCTGTTTGCCTTGGGAGCAATATCCTCCTTCGATTTTCTGGCTTGTTAACTCAGTTGTGTGGTTGGCCTCCATTTCTGATGCCTAGGTGCAGTGAAAGGCCTCTTTCAACTTCAAAAATCATGGTGCTACTGTGTCTTGGTGCAGCTCCATAGACAAGCCATTTAGCTGTTTACCTGGTCACATTCCTTTTGTAAAGCTGGCGGACACCACAGGCTGATTTTCCCCAAGCTCCACGGGCTCAGAGAATTTCTCCGACACACTCACAGCGCTGTTTGCTACTCCAGGATCAGAGATTGTAGCATCAGCGAGGGATTCTGCTTCTTCTGTAACGTGTGGCATCGGGTGAGGAAGTTTCTTGACATGCGTTGCGTGGATCCAATGCTTCTTTCCAGCCACCCGCACTGCTGTCTGGGTGACCAACAGCACCTGATAGGGTCCCCGCCAGCGAGGCGCGAGACACGAAGACCTTTTGTAGGCCTTCACTAGGACCCAACTTCCAGGCCGAATGTTGTGTCCCGGGCCCGTAAACCGTACAGGTAAAGCTGATTGGACCTGATGATAAATGAGATACAGATTTTTAGTCAACTGGTTACAGTAGTCTACAAACAATACATTTTTGACCTCCCTCAGGGTTTTGGGCTTCGGAGGGCCCCAAATGTTAGCAGGTCTCCCCATCACTACCTCAAATGGAGAGAGCCCAGTCTTAGTTTGAGGTGTGGTACGCATGGCTAACAGTACAATAGGTAAGGCATCTGGCCATTTCAGTTTGGTGCCAGCACATGTTTTGGCAAGCTTATTCTTTAGGATACTGTTATGTCTCTCTACCAACCCAGCACTTTGAGGATGTCTAGCCGAGTGAAATCGCTTTTCAATGTGTAACGCTGTGCATATCTGCAAAATTACTGCTGCAATGAAATGGGGACCGTTGTCCGACCAAATTACTCTAGGTAGCCCAAATCGTGGAAAGAATTCCTTTACCATAGTCTTTGCAGTGGTCATGGCAGTTGCATCCTTAACGGGAAAGCCTCAACCCATTTACTAAAGGCACAAATAATCACAAGAACATATTTTAGATTGTTACACCGTTCCATCTCAATAAAATCAAAGTGGATGACCTCGAAGGGAACAGAAGGGGGCCCAAAGCTACCCCTTGGAGTTACTGTCCCCTTCCCCACATTGTGCTGTAAGCAAATCATACAATTCTGAACATGTCGCTGTGCAATCTTCAAAATTTTATCATTCACCCACACTTGTTCTAACATTTTCGTGATCTGCTGAGCACACACATGCGTAGGACCGTGTGCCATCGTAACCATCGCCAGTACATATAAATCAGGGAGCAACCGTTTCCCTTCAGATGTATCCACCCAACACCCATCGTCATCTAGTTTCCCCATCCCTTCAGCCCACTTTCTAGATTCTTCTATTGTGGCATCAGTTTGGATATCTCGCACAGACCCGATACCCTCATCCATTACATAGGCATCTTTTGTTTCCCTTAGAGCATACATGTCTGCGCTAAGGTCTGTGGCCGTTTGCCTGGCTATCTGGTCAGCAAAAGCGTTCCCCTTTCCCACATCATCTATGACCTTACGATGTGCTGCACATTTCATGATCGCTAACTGAATAGGGAGCGAGAGTGCCGAGAGCAATTGCACTATCAGGGGACCATGGTGAATCTTGGTCACATGTGAGGTTAGGAACCCTCTTTCCGACCGGAGCCTCCCAAAGTTGTGAGCCACCCCAAAGGCATACTGGCTATCAGTATATATGTTTACTGTATGCCCTTCGGAGAGTTCACAAGCTCGGGTCAACGCTATAATCTCTGCGGCCTGCGCGGAGTTATGCAGAATTCTCTTAGTTTCAACAACCAGACACAATGTAGTAACTGCGTAGGCAGCTGTAGATGTACCATCGGGGAGTTTGAAGCAGGAGTCATCACAAAACAGCTCCCCTTCCGGATTGCCCAAAGGAGTATCTATAAGGTCTATCCTGCCCTTCGTTTCCTGTTCAGTAGTATACATGCAATTATGTAATTCTTCGTCCCCGCAAACAGTATTTTGCGGGAAAGGTAGGAGTTCAGCCGGATTAAGAACACAACACCTCTTAATTTGAATGTGAGGGGCAAACAGAATGAATTCATACCTTGTCAGCCGTGCAGAGGTGAGGTGTTGCGTTTGGGTTTTATTCAATAGGACATCTACAGAGTGAGGTACCATCAAAATTAAATCATGGCCTAGGACCATTCCCTCACTCTGTTTTACAGACGTGGCAGCAGCAGCAACAGCTCGCAAACATCTTGGCAAAGCGCATGCAACAGGATCAAGGGCGGAAGAGTAGTAGCCGCACGGCCGATTCTTCCCTCCGTGTTCCTGTGTTAACACAGCCAAAGCACATCCATCACATTCATGCACAAACAACACAAAGGCCTTGTCATAATTTGGAGTACCCAGAACCGGTGCACAGCATAACGCAGTTTTGAGAAGCTCAAATGATCGTTGATGTTCCGATTTCCATGGCAGCGGCAAAGAAATGCCCTTCTTTGTCAAAGCCAACATCGGTTTTATCACTAGTGAGAAGTTCGGGATCCACAACCTACAGTAAGAAGCCATACCTATTAAGGCTCTGACTTCCTTCTGTGTATTTGGAACAGACATGCCAGAAATGTGTTTTATTCTTTCAGGTGTCAATCTTCTCCCCTCCTTTCACAGGAGGTAGCCTAAATAGACGACCTCCTGACAACAATATTGACATTTTTTTGAGCGAAGCTTTATGACCGTTTTCAGCCAGATAAATAAGCAACAATACAGTGCCTTCTTTACAAGCACTTTCAGAATCTGCAGCTTAAAGTAAGTCTTCGACATACTGAAGCAATGTACAAGTAGGTGGCAATTCAAGGGTATCAAGCTGCTCTTTCAAAGCCCTACTATAAATGCTTGGACTTTCAGTATACCCTTGATGTGCATGAGTAAATGTGAACGAACGTCCCCCCAAGGTGAACGTGAACAAATATCTACTCTCCTTGTGTATAGGAACACTAAAGAAAGCATTCTTTAGATCCACAACACTAAAGTGCGTAGCTGTATTAGGGATCATTGTTAGTATTGTTGTTACATCAGGCACAATTGGTAATTGTGGGGCGACAACTTTGTTAATAGCAAGCAGATCAATTATGAAACGGTATGGGATTGCATTGTCGCCTTTCTTGTATACAGGCAAAATCAGGCTGTTACATAAACTACCTGCAATCTCTTCAATCACTCCTCGATGCACAAAATCGGAGACAATACACTTCAAAGCACGCTCTCCCTCAACTGATATTTTATATTGCGGAATGCGTGGTAGTTTAACTCCATGTTTCAAAACTATTTTAATGGGTTCGATCTGTAGCACCCCGACATCATTGTCGTCAACCGCCCACAAACATTCCGGAACAACGGTAAACTCAGGAGGCAATGGTCGAGTCAGAAACTGAGAATTGGGAAGTTGCTGTGGTGAAACCGTCAGTCGCACTCCGTCAGAGGAACAATTAATTACTGCATTCAGTTCTTCAACAAATTTAACCCCAGCAAATTCTCTCCACAGTTCGAAGTCTGGAGGAAGGGACAATGGTCCGTGAAGGGACCCAAAGAAACAGACACCGGCGAAGAAACCGGGCAAGCAATTGGTATGCCAGAAAACCCTTCAGAAACATTTGTTTGCCCTGACAGTGGAATGTTTGGAACCCGGGAATGATCAATGGAGCACTTCTGTGCTCCAGTGTCTATCAAAAACTGATGTTTCCTATTCCCCACTAACAATTCAACGTAGGGACCTTTCTGATTAACAGGAATAGGTGAAGGTTCCAAACCCTGCTTCAGGCAGTCCTAACGAAATAAAATGTCGTCTGAAGGAAGCTCTTCAGAAAGGTAGGCAGCAGAAGGGTGATCAAATATGTTTCTCGTGTCCACACTCGAAGTCTGATTTTCCCGTGAAAAAGGTTGCTGAGGATCTTGCGAGAACTGACCTCTATCAGGGCCCCCCGCTCCGGGGCGACCTCTAGGTCATCTACTCATACTCCCAAATGCATTGTTTGACCTTTGGTGAAGGACGGGGCACTGTGCTCGCCAATGACCTTCCTGGCGGCAATAGGCACATTGATTAACATTCACAGGACCCAAAGGAGCGTTTCCTTTTGGGACATACTGACCTCTGGTCTGTGAAGTACCTCCTCTGGGATTTCTAACAATTTGTTGTAACAATAATTTAGTCTTAAAATCTTCTTTCCTCTTCTCTATTTTCTCTTTTTCATTATTAACACGGTTCTCATAATACTGAGCCATGTGCAAAACTTCAGATTGGAATTTCACCTGCCAAGCGCTCTCAGAGGACATAATCTGTGACTGGATGTCGGGCAACAATCCACGTACAAATTTGTCCACAAACAACCTTTTGCCAGACTCTGTGCCCAAGTCCTATCCACTGAAGTCAAAGAATACCTGTTTGAATCTATTAAAGAACTCGGTGGCACCTTCAGTTTTTCCTTGAAAATAGGCCGTAAGCTTGTCCCAAATAATTCTTTTCTCAGGAATTATGGTTTTCAATTTTGCGACAATTCTATCAGGCAAAGTAAGTATTACCTGAGGTGGTTTCTCACCAGCTGGTCTTTCCCCATCACACCTAGTCATGTTAGCCCATGTATTTCCCAACCCTGGCACATCGTCTATTGTTCGAACCTGCTTCCATAAATCTACGGGCAGGAGTATAGGGAATAGCAAGTCAATATCACTTAAGGTGAACACAGAGGACTGCAAAACGGACTCTATCTCTTTGTAGAATCCTGTCGGGTTTTTCCTAATATCGGGAATTGATTGTCTAATAGTGTTCACTTCCTGTCGTGAAAACGGGACATGAACAAATTGCGATACATAATGTGCAGGGATGTCCACAGCGGGTGCACCAGTCCCAGCGTTAGCGGGAATCTCAACCTTTGGGACAAATGTCGGAGGAACCTCTCTCATAGGCAACTGAGATATAGGTAATTCTGACCTCTTACTAAGCAACAGAGCCAGGTCGAGCGCTAAGGCAGCTGAAGAAGTGTCGGCCGAAAAAGCCCTCTTACAAATACCCAATAACTCTATAGGACAACTAACCTTCTTCCTTACACATTCATCCTGCAGTTACTGTACCATTACCTGAATCACCTTCTTCTGCATTTCTACTGTATACTGACTATACGTGTCATATACTTCATCCGGCGGTATCGATGAATCCGAGATCCATCGAATCGCATTTTTGGTACAAATTCGTACTTCCTCAGATGCCGATCTACGACACGGAAGGAACCGTTTCTGTACATACGTACTGTCGTCTTCACCATCCTCATCCCGTAATTTTTCAAAGTCCCTCCTATACTCAAACAATCTCTCAACATGACAATGTACTTTCTCCTCTGTGTCCCTCGAAAGTGCTAAGGTATTTAGATCCCTCACCCCTTGTGGGAGATCCGTATTATGTAATCTACCCCACATTACACATAAATGAGTCCCCAAACCTTCGATAAAAACATTTTTCTCGGGAAAATTGCCCATATTTGATAATGTGGAAAAAACGTTAACTTGATCACCTCTCTCCGTACAGTGCTTAGCCCATGCAAATAATTCCCGTTTCTTGTCTGCAGAAACAGTATTTCGAGTAACAATCTTTGACCCCGCACCCCGATCAACTTCAGTCAATACAGAACCACTCGGGAGTAGAGGTGTGGGCAAATTCAATGAGGGTGCAACTATCGGCGCAAGAGAAGGGGTGGTAGGATAGGTGGAGGAACAACAACTTGAGGAATAGGAATAGTAGGTTGTACATGGGGAACAGGAATAACAGCAGGAATAACAACAGTAATGGGCAGAGCACAAGGGAGAGGATCATACGGAGGTGGCGCAGAGGCACCAGGCCTGTGTTCGTTTAACAATTTTTCAATAAATTCTTCAGAAGCATGGAAATCTTTAGAGGGATACATTTTCTGGATACCGAGTGAAAAAGCCCTATCCATATTTTTGACTGACTCCGAATGTTTTTCCTTATCATATAACAATGCTTTTTCGGCATTTGTTTTATGACGGCATGCATGTTTATCCCTACTTTTAAGCTGCTGCAACGCTTCTTTTTTCCAATTCTGCAAAACATCAAATGCTGCAGTTCTGGCCTTCTTTTTTAGCAAGACTGATTCTAGGTATTCAATACGGGGGATCTCGAAACTACCATTGATTGGCCACTGAAAGTTGGAGGCATGTCTGGTTTGTCTGTGCCAAATATCATTAAATACTATACTTCCAATGCCATACTTACAGTACATAGTACATGCCGGCGACTCCTCCTGAGGTGCCGGGCAGCTAAATTCCAAAGATTGCCGATCGCTGCGGAACAGAGCCCTAAAGCTGCTAGACAATTTCCCAGGCATTTCACAAAAAATTGGTGTTACCTGGTCAATAATTGTGTCTGCAGATACAATACGCCAAATTCAAATTGTCAGGGTTAAATTAAGAGTCTGGTCACGACTGCACCTGACCAAACCTAAGGAGGACCGTACGGTTTACCAAAGAACTTACCTAACGAATTTTACCTTGTGTTTGGTGGTTTCGAAAAATCTGCCCGCCTCAAAAATGGACCCTCGTCAAGATGCCGTGTCAGACCACACGACTATCGTCCAAGGATCGGATTGTGCAGCGCTGCCGAGGTATCGCGTCTCGTTCGGTCGGGCCCGCAGTATCACACCGTCCGATCCCGGTTCGATAGTCTGCGTCAACCTTCAATGATCCGGCATCAATCTTGAAGGTCCCTATTCGGGCGCCAGCTGTGGAAACAGAAAAATAATATGAGGCCGGGAAGCCCAGAAAGAAACACACCAACACAGGTTACAAAGAACATACAAGTGCTTTATTTAAAAGCTACAACAGTTACCAAGTCAATTGACAAACGGATAGCTATTCGGCTCTCAGAGTAACATAAAGAACTTCAACGAGGGTTCGATGTGTTAGTGAGAGAGCGTACATTGGAATACCTGGGCCTTTTATACAGTTTGTCCAGCCCTTGGCCAACCCTCTCGTGGATTAACCATTCTATTAGCCGGGCCTATGGGTTCCTTGCCAAGTCAATCCTGTAATATATGCACTTCGATTGATTTCACTGATATAGTTGTACATTTACATTTAGGTCAACGGTAGGACAAGGTCTCAGTTCGCGACCCCGACAAGTGGCCTGCAGGCATATTAATTATTCTTGTGTACGGAGGTCACAACGGCCAGAATCTTACTCAGAATGTCATTCGGCCTCCATTTTGATATTCAGGGTGACTTCCATATAACAAGAGAACCTAAAATGGCGGCTTAATCCAAGATGGCGACTTACATTGCTTTCTCTAAGGTCAAGACCTTGCCGTGGAGTTTGTTCGCATATGATGTTTAGACAACTTGGCGTAGGCCAATACACATACAATTGTTACGATAGGAGGCATAATATTGTTTCAATTCCGACACTGTGACACAGGAAGTCAGGCGGCAGATTCTGTTACTCCCCAATCCTGTGTAGTCCCATAGGGAGATGGAACCACCGGCACAATTGCTTACAGTTCCAGTACTTGAAAGTCCGTTGCGCCCAGCAGGTCTGACCTCCAAGGTGATTTGTAGTGTGGCGGTCCAGAAAAAGGGGGCCGGTAAGCTTACCAGCACCCTTGTTTCCGGACCGCCGACTCGGAATGAGGACCATTGTTATTTAACTATTGACGTTGAAACTGGTCGGTGCTTCGGCAGACATTCACAAAAATATCTTCAATTTGGCCTTCCTGTGGCTGCATGAACTCATAATTGTGTATTATTCATTTTAGTTAGGGACTTGTGTTTGTGATTACTCACACGTTGCCTTGTTTGTTTAAGGTAGTACATTTGCACATTATAAGGTTGAATGGTGAATGTGTATATGTTTTGTCTGTATGTGATGTATGTGATGGTGAATGATTTGTGGTTAAGTCTGTATTGATATCTTTTGCTTTAATATGTACTACCAAGTTGTTTGTTTTTGCATGAATTTTAAATAAAATGTGCTTTTTTTAATTACATTTCTACAACTCTTTGCTAATCCTTTCTTCCAGATCAATTGTTCGGTTCACTTCCACTTTTGTTCCCAAAATCTGGACAACAGGAACTCCTGCCTTTCTGTGTACCAGGCAGGGAGTGTTCCAGGAATTATTTGCAGTTTCACACTTTCCCTGCCCTAGGAGACATTAACTGCACACCCTGCCCTGCGAGAGACATAGCAGATATACAGCAATAGAAAACATTGGCATTCCATCAATGTGCAGGTGATCTGTGCTGCAAGGGAGACATAATGCATGTGAATGCCAATTACCCATAATGCATGCATGATAGCTACATCATCTTGTATTCGCCCATATACCAGGCCCTTGCATCCAGAACCTTTGGAAACACACACGCAGTCACATGATACACAGGAACACATGAAATGACAATAAATCACATGAAATGTTTATACATGCAATTAACAACCATTCCCTGTAACACCTGTTCCCCATCCTACCCTGTAGAGTATTTTGAAGGCCTACAATCCCCTTTTCTGACACAAACACTTTCTTACACTGTGATAGACAACGGACTAACACCGGAGCCATTTATGTGACATGTTCCAACACAAGGGTCAGGCAGAGTCAGGCAATTGCAATAACCACACACCTGACATGCCTTTACCTTCCCCACAGGAATTCAAGGGGGAGCACAAGAGCACACAATGAGCAAATCCAACCGCACAAGGCAGCAGCTATTCTGAACTGGCAATTCAAATGGAGTAGAAAGACAGGGAGAACCAAAAAGACAACAAGGAGGGAAGTGCCCTTGCCGTTTTCAACCCAGATCCACAAAGCCTCTGTGAAAGGAATCATAAGACTGGGATATCCAGCTGGTGTGTGTGGCGTGGCAGATGTCATCGGTGCACCAGGGCCTCCCGCGCTGATAGCCCATGTGGGGAGGCATGCTGGCTTCTGTGGTACCCTCCTTGACTCCACAGATAACAAATGCCAGAGAGTTCAGCACAGCCAGTGAGTTAGAGAGAGCTGATAGTAAGCCGCACTGTGTTGAGCTGAAGGTTGCAATCAGCAGAATATTGTGAATGTAAGGACTTGTGAAACAAGGAACTTGTGTGTGTTTGAACTTTTGGGGAAAGTTCTGAAACCAGAAGGCCATAGGAAAGGACAGAGTGAAGTATCAGAGTGGTCCTACAAGGGTTACATCAAATCCCCTGTACAATCCGAAGTCTCTCACCCATTGCCAAGAGAAAGCTAAGGGAAGGGACCGCCCCCTTTCTGATCAGATTGTGAACATTGTGTTAGAGCGGCCATGTGAACCAAACAGAGGGATGCCAATGGGAGGGTCAATGAGAGTGAACCCCATATCATGATAAAACAAATTGAACTGTGTATTTTGTAAGTGTGAACCCGGATGAGGGATGCCTGCAAATCGGGGTGAAGCCTAAAATACCCGAGAACATTGTGTTGACAAGAGTAAACCCTGCCAAGGGATGTCCACAGTGAATGATTGTTTAACTTGTGAATAAAAGGCAGTAGTGAACCCGACGGAGGGAGGCTAATGTTTCAAGAAGGATCCGACCCCGGCAGAGGGACATCTAAGGGCCGAAGAGCAATCACCCAATGTGCAAGAGCACTGAAGGAACTTTTGGTTGCTTGTTGTTTTGGTGTAGTAGGCCTTCTAAGGTAAGAGACTTTGTAAAAAACAGACTTGGCCCCTGAGTTCCTGGTATCGTCCAACTGAACTGTAACATCATGCTAGCGAGCCCCAGGAGTAAGTCCCTCCTTGTCCCATGCTTAAAACGTGGTGAAGGTAGACCCCAGCCATACCATACTGACTTATCATTTTGTGAACACGTCTTTCTTTTCTGGTGAACATTACCCCACACTATTTTGTATCTTAGCGGGAAGGATTGGCAATAGTTTTTTTTTTAGTATATGCCCCTTCTATTTGACAAGATGCTACTAGGATTGCCTTATTATTGATAGTCATAGCTTGTTCCCATCTTAGATTTAGGATTAGATTAGGCGTTTTTCTCACACAATCATATGGTTTAATAAACACCCTTGAACTGTGAACACTTGCGTCTGTCTTTACTGTCGCTACCATGAGTTCCTTACAACCCCCTGTAGTATGCAAAATCATTCTGGCATGTTGTGTTCTGCATAGTAAGACCACACATCGCGGGATTGCATTACAGCTGCTCATCCCCAGGCACCACCCATTCCCTTAGCAGTTCAAAGGTCACAGGGACAGTACACATACAACAGGTAGTAGAAACCTACTTCACATGATGTGCAACCCATATGGGATACACAGAGTAAAGCTACATCCCTGGTGGCCTTCAATGAAGGTCAATCCAGCTTGCCCATAACACCCTGAAAATGTAAATCTTCGAAGGGCAAACAGTGTGTGCCCCATGACATGAAAAGTGCAATGCCAACGCACCCATCACATAAAGCGCACACACCACAGCCACAGTCATTTAAGTGCAAATATAAGTTCCCATGTTGCAGGCCCAAAATACAAAAAAAACGTAAAGCGAGCCTCTGCAACAATGTTCCCATACCATGTGATCCTCTCATCAAGTGCAACAAAAATGACTCATCTGACTGCCATCTTCATGATGGATCAATCTGCTCCATTGCTGCTGGTCCTGCTCACCTCCACTTACCACTGCCATGTGTGTGCTCCTGCAATGGGGAAAAATCAACAGCTGCCCACCCAAACGCTACGCATGGCATTTCTCTGATACACTCACCATGTCCCTTGTCCAGTCATCAAAATGCCCCTCAAATCTTACGAAAAGCAATGTAGCCACTCACAGAAAACACAAATATGAAAAAATCATTTAAGTTTACGACACCCTCCTCATCAACATTTCTTCAACACATCAATGGGAACACTGCAGCAACATTACACATGACACATGCCAAAGACATTCAGGCCTCCCACACCCGCACCTCATCAGCAATGCACCACTTACTTCACACATAATCCATATACATACTTTGCATCTGGATCATCCCCTTACATGGATTGTGAGAGTCAAATGTATTGCATACCCATGCATCATGGACTGGGGTGGATTGGGAACCAAAAGAGGACCCGGTAATAATACACACATGACCCCATATCACACGCTTCCCACAAAAAATCCCTTACCCTATGGGAAAATGAGGAAACAGCACACAAGAGAGGGGCAGGGAGCAGAGGACTACCAGGAAATGTCCTGAGTCCCCCATAGGCCAGTCCACCCCTGATCATCGAGTGGCATCTTGACATGACAAATGTCGCTGCATCAGCCCTCACAAAAACATTTGCTCAGGTACATCCCAAGGACACTGACTCCAAGCAACAAGTCATGGAGTTGCAACTAGTAACGCAAAGAACGTGCATGGCAGATCAAGGAGATATGCACACACAATTATGTGGAACAACTCACATCTTATGTGACAGTGATCATCACCCAATCATCATCATATGTAATAAGACATGTTTAACCCTTCTCATGCACATCATGCCACTATTTGCATGCCTATGCCAACAGCCATGAAAATGCATTACAGTGCATAACTTTACCTGGTGGTACTGCTGTTGTGCAGTGAATCCCTCAACACCTCCACCTAACACTGGGCCTCCATAATGGTGCTAGGAGGGTCAGTGTCAAGCAGAGGGAATGCGGACTTGGGTGGAAATGCATTGATCAGGATGTCCTCTCAGGGTGTTTGGGCACTGGATGAGGCAAGATACCTAAAATGACATTGGCCATTTGTTTGGACCAGCTAAAGGAGTCGGTCTGACAGACTGCATTCATACACATCACTGTTGAATTCATTGTTCAGCTGTATGTAGGAGGCTGGAGCAATCCACAACACCATGTCAGTTGACTCCACTGAGCATGGCCTTATGTCCAGTCCCCCAGCGCAAACATGTGCTTAGTAGAATGAGCAGTTGAGTCACCCTCCAGATCACAGTGGCTCTAACAAGAGGACTAAGATAAAAAATACAGTCCACCTTCGATGCCAAAAAAAACAAAAAACAATTCATGCTCGCTTAATAGGCTCATGGACACCAAGGTTATGGAAGAAGGGGTGGTGAAGGCAAGAGGATAGTTATGTGTGGAGCTATGGCCAAAAGCATTACCTACATGGTTTAGTTGGCACCCCTATTCTATGTTCGGCTCTGGGATGGTGCATTCTGACCATGCAATGCCAAAGCCTGGTCAGAATGCACCACTCATAAGGCCAACATCTCCAAATGCAGAGATTTACTCAATTAATCTGTGCCTTGATAGTGGCTTGCCCTTGAAGCCAACAGCTCTGTACTCAGGGTTAACATTGAGGTGGCCATCTTTTTCTGCACATCCTCACTTGAGGCCTAAAACTCATCACGCTGTGATTGCCCATAGATAAAACCGGCCTCGCAAGTCACCTGGCTCTGGCATTACGTGATTACAGAGACAACAGGGCCAGCTACACATACATCAGACATTGAAACTAGCCATTCAGGAATGTGGAAGACACAAGTGACTAACATACAGCGTTAGGTGCAATCATGTCAGTGCACATTAGGTCCTGCATCAAGCTACGGATGGAAGGATTAGGCATCCATGCATGCACTCATGGATGAGAGTGTAAGGTCATACAGTAGAGGGATACGAGATCCATACTAAATTGCAGAGCCCCTCCACCACTACATCTATGCTTACCTGCAGAATGTGGAACTATCAAATTTACTCATATGTGCACAATCTGCATGCAGCAAATTGTGTTGCCAAAATCCCAATCACTCCCTTTGCCAGATTGGCAAAGATCACATTTTTTATACCCAATGCTCACGTTCAAATTTACCATATGTGGGTAGAGTGCTTCATAGATATGAGCAGTGTGCACTTATATGACCACTGAATAATTGACATTCCAAATGTGGAATGAATATCACTCATCAAACTATTTGCCAACCAATTCATCTTCTGACTGGAACACACCCTAATGTGACTTCTCACTGACATTGTGTCTCATCCATGTCCACTGGCTGACAGGGCCTTTAAATGGATGACTCTGACATCGGCCACTGCACATTGTTATTCCATGTGAGTCACAATTAGAGCTCACCATGCACTATCCACAAGCATGACAATGTGAGTGTGTCCAATGATATGTGTTTTGCAGGCCATTGTCACATAAAGTGACGGTTCTAAAGAATATTGCATAGAGTAATGTGTGCTGTAAGAGCAATGCCAACAACAAACATGGTTCAATCATCCACCTTATAGGTTGCACAGCATGCAGTGAAAGTGTACATGTATGCATTACTATAGTTGTCAAGGGTGGGCGAGAAGGACCACGACTAACTGTAGTACAACATGTGATTGCATATCATGTATGTGTTGAGGAAAGCATTATGTCATTCACACATGGCTCTCATCTGAGGTGGCTGCATGGGTGTTCATGCCTCCCACATCAACCGCATGCTTGCTGCTGATGAGGCCACTGGTGACCTCTTCAAATGGAGTCAGCTCTTCCACATGTGATAATCCAGCTCCAGTAGTCTGGTCAGAAGCCACATTTCTGCCAAGCTTCTCCTTTGTCTGCCTCATGAGGTCACCCATCCTCTGGTGGACCTTTTCTTCTGTGTGCTGCACCACACCACAGGCATTGATGGGATCTGTGACCTCATACCACATCCTCCACCTCTGGGATATAGGAAGGTACTACGAGCCCACGTCTAAAGTCGTTTGTCAACTTAATCAGTGAGGATTGTTAGCTCCTCATCTGTGAAGCACCTCTTCCTTGGTGGCCCCTTTTCCTTCACCTGTGACTCATCATGAGGTGCTGTGTGTGCCTGCTCTGCAGGCGGGCCCTCTTAACCCTAGTGGGCCTTAGTTGTACTAGGCACCTGTAGGCTCACCACCAAGTTTAGCAGGTGGAGCATTCTTCTGTCCTAATCGTCGTCCTTGTCCTCTATGCGGAACACCCTCAATCATGGTGAAAGCCATGTTCACGGAACTGTGCATGCAAATCTCACTGCCTTGTGTATGTGTGGTACCCCCTAAATATAGCCTCCTCCAAATGTGAATGGTACAGCCTAAATATCACCACCTCCTCGTATACGCCTGGGATGGTACTTGCAGGTTGGAGGCTCACATAAGCGTGCTATTTAAGGAGTTGCACACACATGTGCAATGCCAGCAGCGCAGAAATTACACACATAGGTCCCTTCCTCTGATTTTGTCACTGCTGCCTCATGCATGAAGTGGAGACACATGTGCATTGCTGTATCTCCTGCCTAGTGCCATATCTTTCCTCATCCAGCCATTCCTTGCCTCCAAACCTTAAAAACACCCGCTTCCTGTAGTGTGTCCACTAGCACTGCCTTGAAGTGCCTGGTATTCCCCCATAGCCTGTTGTTCTGTGGCTCTACTGTCAGGCTCTGTTACCACCTCATCTGCCATATAAGGACTTCCACATCTCTGTACCACCAGCACAGAACCACAGTTTACGGTATCAGGTTATATTATCCCCATAAATAATGTTTCCATACATATAGTCACTGGGAAATGGCATAGGCAACATTATTTATGGGGATAATATATGGGTTAATGGGAGCGAGGGTTGTGGGGGTGTCTTCCACTCCATTTAAAGACATTTGGAGGCTGCAGGGTGTCCCTCGCAGGCTCCATTTGATAATTTTGCCTAGAAAAACTGGCACCATTCTTGCATGGCAACATTTTTGCAGGGATATTATCACATGGAACCCAGTTCACATAGTCAGGGGCCAGCTTCACCCCACCAGCCTCAGGTGCACCATGCCTGCAACATCGACCAGGATCCCCAAGGCAAGGCAGAGGTTGTCATCCTCTGAGCTGCCGAAGTTGAGATCCTGGACGAGCAGAACCTGCCAAATTATGATGCCCTCTTCGTTTCGCAGAAACATCTTAGAACATATGGCTGTCAAAAGATTTGGGTGCACATCAGGGCTGGCATAATCTCGGAGGGGTGGCAGTCAGTACGGTGGACAATCCAAAGAGCCAGGTGAAGGCAGATGTGGCCCTTGTGATAGGTGCCTTACAGAGGTACACTCTGCAGGCTGCCATTGGTGCTACCCCTTAACAACCGGATCCTGGAGAGGATCAACTCAGTGGTCCATGCCCAGGCCCTTGACCTTCAGACACATATCCAAGCTGTGGTTAAGTACTCATAGGTGAACATGTCAACAATTTTGGTATTTCTTGCATGTGTATGCATGACTTTAGCAAGTTAGTGATTTCCACAGCATGTCTGTTGCACAATCTTCATCTGGAATGCAGCCTTATGCCGATGCTGGATGAATGCAATGGCACACATCTGTGAAGTGGACAGGTGTAGGAATGAGCTCAGTCAGCGTTTGTTAACAAAGTATACTTGTGTCAAGAACTGTGAGATGCTGAGAGCAAGGCTTCTAACAGGAGCAGTTGTCAGATTGAGATGGTGAGGGCATGTGAGGTACATTCATGCAGGCTCCTATATGGGTTGTTCAAGTTTGTATGAGGATTGCATCATCTTCACTCAGCAGCTGTGACTGAAACATGTGTATGGATGTGTGGTTTGGACATTTTAGTGCATTTGATAATCCAAATCAACATTGGGTCCTGTTAGGCCAATTAGTGAGGAAGCAAACATGACATTTGTTTGTGTTGAGTGTGACAGCATTGCTGCTTGATTCTCAGCAACATTTGTTTATTGTGATTATGATGTGGAACAAGTTGTTGTCATCTGTATGTGGCCACACATCAATGTGCTATGGTTGCTTTTGAATGCCCCATCATTTTGACTTGTCATCTTCCCTTCATTTGTGGGAGTTCATTCATTGAGTTCTTTCAGATTTCAGAGTAGGGCCTATGGGTGTGAGGCAGTTGCTTGATGACTAATGCTGACCAAATGCTACTGATACAATTGGAAGAATGCACATGAATTGGCACTTATGAATGATTCCTATGTTCTTTGGTCCCTTTTCCACAGTTGCTGTGATTGTACAAGGGGGTACGCCCTGTGCTGTAGTGAAGCATACAAGGGGCAATGCCAGCAGATGCACAGACCCCAGGCATGCCGAGTTGTATCTACCTCCTCTGACGGCAATGCGCCTGGGGAAGCATCCCATTCAGATGGCAATGCTGCTGAAGAGGAGGCCCAGGATCCCTTAATCACTATGGGTACCATAGCAGCAGATGGACAGAGTGGTGATAGTGATAGTAACACCAAGGCATGCAGACTTAATTGGAGGTGTCTGGTTGAGGGAAGAGGAGAAGGAGGCCATTGTGCGCCTGTCCATATTGTCTGGTGTCGGTGCCGGTGGGATATGAAGGCTGTACATTTGGCCCTGAGACAGGAAGCTGTGCAGTCCACCTTGGAGGTGTCATCACAACCTCCTGTCCAGGGGCAATCTGCTGCAGGACTACTAACCTGCACCAATGCCTCCACCCAAACTGAGCCCGCACTTCCAGCCGATGAAGCCATCCTGGATGCAGTGCTGCCACTGCTGATGGGTGTCTTGTGGAGGCAGGCATCTATCCGTGATGCTGTGCAAGCAGCACATGAACTACTTGTAGACCATAATGGGCAGATGAGCCACCTCATGTCCCAACTGGCAACATCACTGCTTGCTAGTGGCATCTGTGGACAGGCCACTTCAATGGCCTCCTGCTCCTCCTCATCTGTGCTCCTCTCAACCGTTTCAAATAGGAAACACACAGATTTATTTAATGTTCATGTTACTCTAATGGTATTTAATACAGAAATACTGGCAGTTGCCAATGACAGTTTACTGGGCACACTGGTCCTTCCATGGAGTTACAGTGAATATTTAGCATGCCCATAGTTACAGGTTTGACCAACATGAGGGCTTTAATGTAGAGTCTGGGGCATTACCTGATGCAGAAATGCCCCCTGGCTCGGGGCATATTGGTATTAGGACTGTGGCCCATTAGAGTCGATTAGTAATATTGTCTTTATTTGGTTTGAAGACACAGCAGCATTTTGCAACTGAAAATGATTTCTGGCATGAAATGGGATACAAAGTTTGTTCACCCTTTTCATGGCTGCTATTTAATACAGGAGGTGGTAATGTGCATACTTTAAGAACTCAGAATGTTTTTAGGCAATATTTCTGATATTGTCCATGCCTTCGGAGAACTTTAATCAATTCTGTATGAGGGATGTCACCACCAGTTAATGAACCTTTGACTTTGGCAGCAGTGTCAACTTCACATGTTCCCGTTTTAATTTCTGCCAATATCTAAGTTATGAGAGTTATCTGAGATCTATGCCACCAATGAGTAGCTGTGGGAGGTGGTGTAAATACTTACAAAACGTGGAAAATGATGATCCTATGCTTTTAAAGGATCAGATTTTTGAATAGTATACACAGTGTTTTGCAATGTTTGAGTTGTCTTCTACTGAAAGACCTGATATTGTTTGCGTATCTTGTCAAAGCTCTTTTTATAAGTCTCAAGTGCAACAAGTGTACATTGAGGAGATAATTAAACACGGTGTAGAAGATGTTTGGAAAACACTTTATCTGTATTTGTTTGTAGAAGAACGATTTGACACAAGTGAGGCACTTTATGTTTTTAGATACTGTGTTGTGTTTTATAATGAAACAGTCATTTCTTCAAGAAATGTTTTGAACAACATGTTATTGCCTGATATCACTGTTTTGTTTGAAAAAATGTACATGTTTGAAGTGATTGCATTGATTACAGTTTATGCATTTTGAAGTTATTGCTAGATTACAAACAAAGATACCAATCTTTCCTAAAAATTCAATTTGGAAGGGAAGAACATTTTAACATTCTAGGAGTGAAGTGTGACATTGCAGAGTCTTTGTTTGTTTTAGTAAATGTTGTTGCCAAAAAAGATAAGAACATTTGGCCACTTCTTATAGATATTGGAAATGTGAAAAACACAATGGTGTTTATATTGGAGCCCAATGATCTATACAATGGCAGTCTGACTTTACCAGACTTATGTTTGATTGATGTTGAGTCAACAAACAAAAGCAATTTTTATTGGTGGCTTCCATTCTGATGACCAGGGATGAATAAGTGTCTGGGTCAATTTTCTTTGTAATTGGTCCCAACACATCTGGTAGCAACATACTGGCACACTTTCCAGACGGACAAACTAAGAGTTGGCTGGTAGGGGCATTAAACTCTCAGCAGGCCTGATCTGCTGGGAGTTCAGGCCCCTACTGGTAGTGTTTTCACTAAAGCAGCAGCACCATTAGTAACAGTGCCAGTGTTTCATTGACTCCATCAGATGGAGTCCTATGGCACTCCACGGGAATGGGGATGTACCGTTTCCACCACCTTACATAATATCCTGGTGACACCAGGGAGGTCAGACAGTGGGTTTTACCAGCAACACTATAATGAGGTCTATAGTCTTGAAAGAACTGCAGCACTCAAGCACTCCATTTGAAGGGTCATCCGAAATGCTAGAGAGGGCCAGAGAGTTTTCATGAGGTGTCTACAGATGTGTTGCTCCTATTTCCAGCAGTACCACTTGAATGAGCGAGAGGCATTCTCAGGATGTTCTATTTCTGATGCAATGAGTCTGCCGGAAGTCTTCATCCACTTTATCCCGGGGTAAAAATAGTGTCTAAATTCGGTTGGAAGATACTCTGGAAATTCTGCAACTGAAAAAAGAAAAAGAAAGATGTATGCCATGGAAAGGGATATGAAGTCCTTTCACCCTTTCGATGGTGGTCATTTAAAACAGTAAAAAAACAATGAACCAAAGAAGATGGTCATTATGGAACAGAAGAAGGGACTACATATTGGGCCTCATTATAACCCTGGCACTCCCGGATTGAAGGGGGCCAGTACGGGACCGGCCCCCTTCAATCCGGGAGCACCGATTACGAGCTTCCCATCGCAGGACCCGGATCACACGCCTGGTAAAACCAGGTGTGCTTTTCGGGTCCCGCGAGGGGAAGAGGGCGGCAATAACGGGCAAGTTGTACTCTGCCCGTTATTACCTCCCTCCCCATTCCCATTGAGCCCTATGGGGGCTCAAATGGGAATGGGGATGGGTTCCTGCATGGAGGACTTACCGGGTCCTCCTATCTCAGAGTAATCCGGTAAGTCCCCATTGCAGGAACCCGGTAATGGAGCCCGGAATGGAGGCAGCCATGGAGCTAATAGCTCCATGGCTGCCTCCATTCTCGTAATCAGGCCCCTAGTCTCTTCTCCTATTCCATGGCAGCAATTAAAAATATAGGAAAAAAACAAATAAAATAGCCACCATGAAAAGGGAGAAGGGAGTATATGTAGTGCCTTCTCTCTTTCCATGGCAGCCACTCGGAGAACAAACACCAAGGGACAGACATAGTGGTGACTGGTCCCTTGTGAGGAAGCAAAGGACCCAGTGAGGGCTAATATTGTTTGTAAAAATCTGACTATCCTTTGTTGGGTACTAATCGTATTTTTGTATTTGTTTTGTTTATAGGAATTGTTTTTATGCATGTCCAAAATAAACATGAAGATGACTAATTGTACTTTAAACTGTCTACTTGGATAACATTAGAAAAATGACCACATTCAAGATATATTGGAAAAGCAAAATCTTTACATGATCTGTTTACCTGTTAAAAATAGGCATGAAGTTGCTTAGCTATGTCAATGCAGCTTTCAAAGTGATTTGGCCTTTCCTCGATGCAGCTACAGCTATGTGCAGGCAGGTCTTCTTGTTGATTTAGGCAATTGGTCAATAATTCAAATGCTAACACGTCATTGTGCTTCAGCGTACCCGTGCATACGGAAAACAAATTCTTGTTCTCTATATCGGGTAACCACGGTCATATCCCTCTCCCAAACATCTTTTTCCTGTTTTAAGTCATTGCTTTTTGTCTCTTGGTGGGGGAACTTATTTGTAAGCCTTCAGGAATTTTTAAAAGCAGTACCTTGATTTATTCATTCCTTTTTTACCTTTCTTCTTCCTATACATTTATTATTTTTTATTTTATAAGTGTTTTTATATTAAGCGGCAGAGACCTTTTTGTGTTCTGTATTTTGACTGTAAGGCCTGCATTTGAAAATGAATATCCAGCAGTAATAATGGGGTGGTTGGGGTGGTTTCAGTTTAACTACTACAGAAGAAGCAATGTGCCCAAAACAATTCTGACAGTTGGCAATATTTCCTCGTAAAGGACCATCACAGCAAAAATGCAATTGAAGAGGTTATGTGCAATATGTGTTGTAAGGTTTTGCGGAGTGGACCTTAAGACAAGCCATCGCAAAGCTTGGAAACATCCACGTTAATTCAACATATTGTCCGCGTTTAATGGGATGAAGGGGATTCATTATATAGGGAAGGCTTATGTGAAACATAAGGTCAAAGCACATGGAGCAAGATCAGCACAGCAGTATTTATCATCTGCGCCACAGATTTCCAACACACTTACTAGCTATTATCCACCAACTAACACCCAACCTCAGTCCGTGTGTGAACCTGATCTTTCTAACTTTATTGTGATGTGAAAATCCTGTCACAGCTTGATTGAGGTAGGAGGTGGTAGTCTAGATTCTTTGGGCAAGGCTCTTTCAGATCATATGACCAATTGCCAATGCTAGGTATTTTTTAAGTGTCAATTGTTTTTTTACCCTATTCTTTAGACAAAGAAACACAAGCAAATGTACTAAATATAAATACATTTGTTATATGTATGAATCCCAGTATTTTTCCCTTCCCAGTTCCTACCTCTTTTTTCCTTATTTACCAAAATGGTCATTTTTTGGGCCAACTTATCAGTTATAAAAATAGACAGTAAAAACACATACTGAATATATGGATCAAAGACCTTTAATTGATCCTTTCAAAACAGGGTGTGTTAAAAAAAACATACATAACCTTAATTATTTCAGTATAGCCACTGTTATCCAATGTCGAAGTTGCGGGTAAACCCCCACTATTCATTGCTGCATTTAGCAGTGCATGCATCCTTGGTAGCCATGGCAATACAACAATTTACAAAAAAATAAACATATCTACATATGTATGTGGGCAGTAGACTTGTAAAGATTTACGTTAGGATACAGTGAGTGTTGTATTTCTATACATTTACTGTAACACTTTAATAACTTTGTATTAATCAACAGTATATATACAAGTAAACACGTTTAAAAGTTAAATAAATATGCAAACTAAGCTTTTTAAGAAGAGGGTTATTTGGTGGGAATCTGGTTGCACATTTCCTTTTTATTTTACTTTATACACATGTATGATACATTGTTTTCATTAGCCCGATTGTTTGTAGTATTAATGTCAATTGTGTATGGAAACACAAAACCCTTGAAATTCAAGGAAAAAAACTTTAGTTGCAGGGATGTTAAGGTGAGCAATACATTGTAACAAAACCTTTGAAATGTAAGGAAAAAAATGTATTGTAGGGACATTAATGTGAGAACTTAACTTAACGCAACAAATCCCATGAAATTCAAGTAAAGCCACCTTAACTTTGCACCCACTGTTGCGCAGCCTATGACCACAATGATGACATCACAGACCACATCAGTGATAACATCACTAATTACACTACAACAGTAACCAGCATTAAGCAACGCCTTCAGCAATAGTCATTGTGCATGGCCAAATATATTGGAACACCTAATGGGTACTCGTCATGGCCTTCAGCCATGGACACTGGCCACAGTCTTCACTCATGTGCATTGTATATTTTACATCAATGATGTGATCTGTGATGGCATCATTGTGGGCACAGGCTGCGCAACACGGGGCACAAAGTTAAGGTGGCTTTAGCTGAATTCCAGGGGGTTTTGTTGCATTAAGTTCTCACTTTAACGTCCCTGCAACTCACACGTTTTTTCCTTGACTATATGCTGGACTCATTTCCACAACCACACAGCAATCACTGGCCCACTATCCACATGCCTTGTGAAAGACTCTAGAGAGTCAAATGTGGTACCGGCTGAGTTCTTACAATAAATATAGCATCAAGAAGGGTTTTGAAGTTGGGGGCGCTGTTGCGCACAGAAGAAGATGGCCGCTTCTGTCTGAGCTCCGGAGTGAACCAGGGCCGAGCTCCAAATATATCCGTACAACGGGTCCGGTTACACCCGGGCGACGCACGAAGGGTGCGGTGGTGACTGGGCTACCCGGAGGTGAAATTCTGGGCCGAACGCCTGCTGCTATCCTGACTTATCGCGGCTCTGGAGAGCGCCCGCGCCTGGGGCCTTTACGCGGCCGCCTTGAAGAGGGGAGGAGCCCGGGAGAAAGCGAGCGCAATCCGCGGCCTGCTCGTGGAGGAACCTTCATTACTGGCCTCTCCCCACCGCGCTGCTTAACCCGGCTGGATACTGTGGCCCTCCTCTCAGCCCCTCGGCTTCGCCCCACCACCCATCGACTGCTACGGCGGAACACAGGAACCTTGCCTGCCTGGCGAGAGCCGACGGCTACACTTCCTAACTGCTAATCGGGCCCCCGACGGCCCTCGCTCCAGAGGCTTGAGGTCTCCTCTACGGCACGGTCTCTTGACCCCCCCCTCCTGTGGCTTGACAACGCACGACCTGAACAGTGGGGGCCCAGAGTTGGTCCGCTGGGGGTTGCCGAGGAGGGACGACACTCGATCACGCGACGACGTGAGCCCGGGGGGCGTCGACCCTGCGCACCGGAGGCATCGGGGACGCCTGCCGGCGGGTGTGCTGAGGGTCGTGGTGGCCTGGGGCGATCAGTCCATACAAATAACAGCGGATAATGCCCAAGAGCCTAGGATCCAAGAAGACCAGGGGGGCCATCGACAAGTACACCACAAATATCCAGAAGGAAACCACCTCGCAGATGGAGCCCCCGGCGCCCACCCCAGAACAACAAACGACACCGCAAGCTCAGATGGACCCCCAAGCGGTGTTCCTCGCTATGCAGCAGGGGTTCGGCGCCCTGAACGACAAACTCGACGGGATCACCGCAAATGTGGCATCCATTAAGGCTAAACTGGATAAAACTACGACGCGCATAGCCGAAGCGGAAACCAGAATATCAGGCACGGAAGAGGCGCTCGAAAACCTGAAAAGCACAGTGTCCACAATGGCGATTGAACTGGGAACTGTTAAATCTAAATGCGAGGACTTGGAGGCGAGATCAAGACGCAACAACATCCGTATTGTAGGGGTGCCTGAAGATGCGACGAAGGGCTCTATGGAGAAAGGAGTTGAGGCCCTCCTCCGCGACCTGCTGGGCGACCCAGGGTGGTCCCCCATGTTCCTAATAGAGCGTGCACACAGATCTATGGCTCCAAAGCCGAAACCCGGTGCGTACCCGAGACCAATAATCGCACGTGTGCTTAACTACAGGGACAGGGACTTGATATTACGTACGGCAAGAGAGAAGCAGGAGCTGAGATGGAAGGCTAGCGTGATACGGATCTTCCCTGACTTTACACTGGCGGTGCAACAAGAAAGGAAACAATTCACGGGTGTCAAGAAACTGCTAAGGGAACGACAGGTCCAATATGCAATGCTCTACCCGGCGAGACTGAAGATCCTGTACAAGAACAAAGTCCATTTCTTCACCTTCCCTGAGGAGGCCGCCAATTTTGTGGAGACGCACATCCCTACGGACGTGGGGAGCGCCGAGGACGCTAATCAAGAATGACTTCCCTGGGGAGGGCCCGGAGAGGTACGGCAATGCATGCCCGCTCCACTTATTTCAACAGTTCTCCCCGGAGGGGGACATTCATTAAGGTGGGAAATCAGTGTCTACGGTTTGTGCTACGTGGGGACTGTCCTTGCCGCCATTAATATGTGTGAGAGTAATGCCGGATCCGATTAAGTGTTTTGTTTTTTTCTAAGTCTGAAAGAGCATTGGCCCTGGGGATCTCTGCAGGCCCCCCAATTGCAGGTGCATATGCTAAAAGTTAGTGGGGGGGAGGGGGTTTCTTTAAGCACAGTAGAAGTTCGGGGTGCTGTGAGGGTGGGGGGAGGTGGGATCGGGACGGAAGTGGGGATGTGTTATTGTTATGGGGAGAAAGTTAAAAGCACGAGGTTACAACATACTTGCACGAATGGGAATTATATGAGACACTCTTCTACAGATTCACAATGCATTCACACTGAACGGGATGGCGGGTATGAGCTCTGAGAATATCAGAATCATGAGTTGGAATGTTCGGGGCCTGGGTTCTAAGGTTAAGAAAAGGAAAATCATGGCCTACATTAACAGACATGCCCCACAAATCCTATTCTTACAGGAGACACACATTGGCCCGCAACACGGGGAACAACTGGCGCCGAAGTGGGGAACCCACCAATACTTCACAACCTACTCGAATAGGGCCAGGGGAGTAGCAATACTGTTACAAAGAACCCTCCGATTTACGTGCAAGGAGGTGAGGTGTGATCCGGGGGGCAGGTATGTCTTGGTACATGGCAATTTGCAAGATAGAGAGGTGGTCCTCCTCAATATCTACGGTCCCAACCTGGATGACCCGGTGTTTTACACCGAACTTTTCGGGTTGCTGGCCCACTATCCAACTGCCCACCTGATTTGCGGGGGGGACTTCAATACCATTTTGAATGTAGACATGGATCGCACCTCAACACAGGTGAGAACTTTGACTAAGGCCGCCCAAGCGATAATGGCTCATATGGCAGACCTGGGACTAAAAGATGCATGGAGGACATTACACCCATCCGAGAGGCGATACACCTATTACTCCACGGTGCACGACATGCATTCCAGGATAGACATGTGGCTACTGGACAACGTAGTGTTGGCCTGGGTACTCGCAGCACAGATACTGCCCAGGACGTACTCTGACCACTCACCGATAGTGCTGGACCTCCGACTACCGGGCGAAGCAGTGAATAGACCCCCTTGGAGGTTTAAACCTGCAGCGCTGCGTGACCTGGTCTATAGGAACACGCTGGAACAGCACATACTGGAGTATTTTGCATTTAATGATAATTCTGTGTCTCGCCAGGCGACTTTGTGGCAAGCATTCAAGGTGTGTATTAGAGGCGCCTCTATATCGAGTGAGAGTGGCATCCTCAAAGATATAAGGAATAGGATGCAACGCCTTGAAACACAAATAGCTGCTACACAATCACAATATGAGCTTCAACCGACGCCTCAGTTAGCCTTAGACCTAAAAAACGCACTGGACGAATTCAATGAGGCGGCTGATCAAGAGACCCGCTACTTTGACAGACCGGCGGCCGCTCGCCGCTATGGTGAGAGCGAACGACCGGGGAGGCTGTTGGCCAGAGCAGTGAGGGGGGAGAGGGGTCCGACCGACATTCCATGTATAACAACGGCGGAGGGCACGGTTACTACAGATCAGGGCAGTATACGCTCCACGTTTCATAAATTCTACGAGGAGCTATACTCACCCCAGTCAGACGCCACTGAAGGTGAGATCGAGCAGTATCTATCCCGTATCCCGACGACCCTGCTGGCTGCAAACACGAGAGAGGTGTTGGAAAGCCCGATAACTGAGGCGGAGGTGATAAGGGCCATCGAAGCTCTCCCGAACGGGAAGGCCCCGGGTACAGATGGCCTAAGCGCAGAATTTTATAAAGCATTTAAGCTCCTTCTGGCACCCAGGTTACTGGCTATGTGGACCGAGGCTCTGGAGGGAGGGGAGCTCCCAGCGACCACGAGGGAAGCGGTGATAACACTGTTGCTTAAGACTGGTAAACCCCCAGAGGACTGCGGGTCTTATAGACCTCTATCGCTAATCAACACAGATGCCAAATTGTTAGCAAAGATACTGGGCACAAGACTGACACCGTGGATGCCATTCATGGTCCACGAAGATCAGGCCGGATTCATCCCCGGCAGGTCAGCAGCTACTAATATTAGGAGATGCCATGAGGTCCTAACTACGACCCCCCCGGATCAGCAGGCGATAGCAGTGTCGCTGGATATGCGCAAAGCATTCGACACGGTGTCCTGGCCATTCCTGTTTGGGGTATTGCGAAATTACGGATTTGGCCCGAACTTCCTGAGATGGGTAAAGTTACTGTACACGTCCCCACAGGCCAGGATTAGAATTAACGGCACCCTAACAGAGCAGGTTGAGCTCCGGGGGGGCACGAGACAAGGTTGCCCGCTCTCGCCATTGCTGTTTGCCCTGATAATTGAACCATTAGCAGACGAACTGAGGGCTCTCGCCGGCATCTATGGGCTAAAAATAGGGGCAACAATGCACATCATAAACCTGTACGCAGACGACATTCTGCTATATTTGAGAGATCCAGACAGAACACTGGGGAGGGTCCTGGCGGTGGTGGAGAGGTTTGGTGGACTCTCGGGACTCAGACTTAACACTAATAAATCAGAAGTGTTCCCTATCACAGGGGCCACGGAGAAGCCACGGGACCTGCATGGGCTGCAGTGGTGCCCGACGCATGTTCTATATCTGGGAGCATGGATTGCTCGGACTGCTCAGCTATCCCGAGCATTGAACTACAACCTGCTTGTGGACTCGTTGTGCCTGAAACTAAAGCGCTGGGGGGCCCTCCCGGTATCCATGATGGGTAAGATCGCACTGGTGAAAATGATAATCCTTCCTAAGCTATTTTACCTATTTAGCACGGTGCCGGTGTGGCCGGGGCGTGTTTTATTCACTAAAATGGCGGGCGCGTGCTCCTCATTTGTATGGGATGGCCACCCGAGAGTGGGCTGGGGGACACTTACAAACGACTACATGTACGGTGGCTTGATGGCCCCAGACTTTGAACTCTACTACCTGAGCGCGCAGGCACAACATGCGAACCAATGGGCGACGACGTTTATCAACCCAGCGGGCCCGGTACCTAACCAACTGGAAAAAGAGGCCACACTAGCACTCCACCAAATTACACAGTCTGGTGTTAAGCATTATAACTCCCTGAGACCTTCTAAAGTGGTGATCACTGCGTGGTCCAGGATTGTTGAAATGTACAATACTGAAAGGATATATCACCCTAGTATGCCGCTCTGGGGTATGCCGCAGACTCCTTTTACGTCAGAGGGAGAGACGGCCCGCCACTGGTCTGCTAAGGGCATAACACAATGGGGGCAGATATTTGTGGACGGGCAGTTCATTCGATGGGAGGATATCAGGGAGGAGGTGGGGAACACACCTACGGCTAGGCGACAATACTCTGGTCTGCGGGCAGCTACACAAAATATATGGCCAACCTTCCCTGATGAACCCCCAGTCAACATGGGACTGGGATACATGTTTATGGGGGGACGCCAAAAAATAACAGCTTCCACACTGTACAAGACCATACTCCACACACGCCCACAAGAGCAGCGTCCGGCAAGGGCAAAATGGGAACAGGACCTTGGAGAAGAGGTGGGGGAAGAGGAGTGGTCTCAATACTGTGCACTCGTGAAACAGATATCCTGCAATTCCAAATACAGGCTAATCCACTATAAAATTCTTCAGAGAACACATTACACCCCAGAGAAACTCAAACGCATATACCCAACCATGACAGGGGAATGCCCGAGATGCCATGCGGACAATGCTGGCATTTATCACATGCTTTGGGGGTGCAGTGCACTGAGGGGATACTGGGAAGCTGTATGTCAGACGATAGACGAGATGGCAGACCACCCACTAGAGTGGACTCCACGGTTATGCCTGTTGGGGTCAATTGAAAAAATAAGCCAGAGTTGGCGAAAGCTTCTGAATGTAAGTCTGCTCCTCGCCAAAAGGGCGATCCTCCTCAGATGGAAGAGTGCGCACTCCCCTACTAAGGCGGACTGGGAAAGGGACATGGCATGGGCGAACGACATGGAGGAACTGTATATCGATACTGTGCTCCCAGCCTCGCGCCCGAAAAACATTTGGGGCAGGTACAAACAGTATCTCGCCGAGAAAAGCGGACTTGAACAACTTGATGCTGTAATGTGATTCATATTGTAAAATGTAATGTCTATAATTATGATGTCTCTGTAACCAAGTGAAAGTAGTGACCAAGTGCAACAAAAATAAAGGTTTAAAAAAAAGAATGGTTTTGAAGACTGCTTCATTACCACAACATATTGAATAACCCAGTGCTGAGGTGAACATGGCTCACTCTGCTATTCAAAACCTAACACTTGAAAAAGGAAGGGCATCTTCACAAAAGAACCCCATCAACAGGGTAATCTGTTTAAAGTACTAGATGAAGCGCAGTGCTCTACCCTTTTAACATCCTGCAATTACTTGATAATCTTGCACTCTGATTTGATTATTGAGGCATGAAGCATGGCCGCACCCTCGGTTTGAATGCAAAGAAATATTTTGTTTGCAGCAGCCGCAAGGGGTGAAAACAAACTTGCGCGAGGATCATCAACAAGGACCTGAAAGCATGGTTTTGCAAATCTGTTTTGTGTTTTATTTTTCACAAGTGTCTAAATGTAAGCACAACAATAGTGATATACGTTTTGCACATGGACAACCGACCTGGCCCTCGACAAGGACGAATTCCTACTCTGAGTTACTTATTGGGGCATGCAGCATGGCTGATGGTCTAGGTTGAAATAGGAAAAAGAATTCTCCATGTGGCTACAGTCTGGAGTGCTGGGCAGTATTGCAGCAAACCTCCGTGAGGAGCATCAGCAAGGACCTGAAAGGATGCTTTTTACAAATCTGTCCTGTGTTTTATTTTTGGGGAAATTGTGGAAATGCAAGTTCAAAAAACAGCTATATAACATTTCCGCCATGGGCAGTGGCAGAAAAAATGTTGATATAAGTTTGGTAGATGGACAATGGGCCTGACTTTCGCCAAGGACGAATCCTACTCTTATTTACTTATTGGGGCATCCAGCATGGCCGAAGCTGTAGGTTTAAATGGAAGAAAAAAAATCTGCTTGCGGCTGACACCCGGAATGCTGGGCGGGATTGCAGCAAAGTTGTGCGAGTAGCATTAGCAAGGACCTGGAAGGATGCTTTTGGAAATCTGTCCCGTGTTTAACTTTTTTGAAATTGTTGAGACGTAAGTACACAAAATTGTGGTATAACGCTGCTGAAAACGACTCACATAAGTATGTGTTGCAAAAATGTGTTTGTTAAAGAAGGTTAATAGTCGTTTTATATATTTTAAAAGAGGAATTATTAATACATTATGTACAGTGATGTAACATTACGAAACATTTTCACTTATGAAAATGTATTAAATTGACAGAAAAATCTGTGTTAAAGGGACATTACCGTTCAGATGCACACCACCCTTGGGACTCCTCTGCCCCAGCAGTTAGCTAGTGGCCTCCCACCTTGGCATCCCTCGGCCCTTCAATCCTGAGCTCCCATGAGCACCTGTCCATCCACATTGCCCCTTTTATTTATGCACTTCTGTCACAGCACAATACATATGTGTATTTATAGGAGCACCATGTGCAATTCTTTGGTATAAGTATAGGAAATAGATGCAAAATATTTGTAGAGCATTGTTAAGTGACAGTTGGTGGGTGGAAGTTTAATAAGTTGATAGGCTATATGTATAGTTTTCTTTAAGTGATTGGTGGATATATGTGTGAATGGTTTAAAGCAGGCAATGAGGGAGTGTTACAAACATAACAGTATAAAGAGTATAAGGCTGTTTTGTGTGATGGTTTGCATGTGCAATCTGGATTTCCTAATAAGGCATGAGCTAGACAGGGTAATAGAGAGACTGTGGATAGTTAGAAACGGAAATTGACTATGGTATTGATTGTATACTAGAGCAAAGGTTTTTTGAGAGAACTTTGTTTCAGTTGTTTTTTCTTTTACTCTAGAATACAATTGTCAATTATTTCTATTAGCATAGTAGAAAATGCTAATGGGAATGTTGTAGAATCTTATTGAATCTAACTCATTTACTGAAAAATGTTAAGTAGGTGGAGTCTATACACTTATTTTTTTAATTCTATTTTTTAACTGTGAAAGGTGGTTCCTAAAGGAACGTTTTGTTTTTGATGCAGGAGAGTTTAGAACGTTAGGTGGGGAGGGAAATGTGGGACGAGGAACCAATCACTAATATGGAGGGGCAGGTGGACAGGGGAAGATGTTGCGCGTATGTTAATTCTAAGGTGGGGGCAGTGTTTCTCATGCTCCTTGATTACAGCTTCAAAAGCTCTTTGACATTGCTTCCCCTGCAGAGTGGTGTGTTGCAGTCTATACAGAGAACTGTTGTCTTTGCAAAGATATGGATCAACAACCTCTTTTATTGCTTGCAAGGTAGCTGGTGGGATTTGTGTCCCACAGATGTAGGCTGTGTGGTTACAGTATTGGTTGAGGAAGATGAGGTGGAAAAAGACAGCCTACTACTTGCTAAGAAAGGAACAACCTTTCTGAGAGCATTGCAGTGGTTGGATTTGGTGTGGCAGCACATGGAGGTAGTCCTGTAGGAGTACTATTCAGGTAGTCCGCAACTGAGTACAAAGTTGCACTCAGTACATTTCAATTTGGTAGCTTTAGCTTTGGTACATTCACAACAGTGGTAAATAACTGCCACACCCATGATTCTCTCTGGGTGCTAGAGGTAGGCACTTCCTCTACCTCATCTTCTTGGTCCTCTTCATTGTCTTTGGAAGTACTGTGCCTTTTTTGTTGTGTAGGTCTTCCAACTGGTGGTGGTGGTGGCTCTTGGGGAAGAGGGATGGCAACAGCTGATGCCATAGCAGTTTTGCTAATATTCTTCCAAGTATGTGCTTTGTACTAGACTGTTAATGGATAATGAGTAAGAATAGGTGTGGAGCTGTGCAACAGTAAATTTTGATCAGTAGAAAATGCAGTTCTGAACTGTCCTGGAAGCACAGACCCGATCGTGGAGTACAGATGCTTTCGCAGACACGTCACCATGCTGTGTGCAACCGCATGGTCACTTGGCACTGTCCGGAAGGTCCACAATGATGTCAGATGTTTGCGGCTGTCAACAGACACAAACACATTGGAAAAAGTTGCAAAAAGTGTTTAGAAGTGTTAAAAATGATGCTAGAATGTGGGCAAGTATGATATCAGTAAGTTATAGCAAAATAGTCTCAGGAGGAAAGCTCAGGGGCAACGTGCTCACCGTGGAAGCAAGATGACACAGAGCAACAAGGGTTCCATCCCCGGGTCTGCGCTTAGAAACCTCTAGTTATTAAGCGCCTTATAAATAACCTATGATATCATATCATGCACTGGTAAAAACCCATGAAATTCACTGAAAAAACTTTGCTAAAGGGATGTTATGGTTAAGGTGCACTGATTAAAACCTATGAAATTCAATGATAAAACTTTGTTAAAGGGATGTTATAGTTACAGGTAAAACCGTAAAACCTCAGAAATCCACCAGTAATGGTAAACTGAGCAACCATAACTTGCACCACCACCGTGCACTGCTAAGACTAACACCCAGGACATCAAAGATGACATCACAAATGTCATTGATGACATCACTGATGACATCACATGCAAAATTAGTTTGGATGAAAAGTCCCTACAAGGGGTTGTGTTCATAATGTTGGTAACAAGATGTCAGGGGTGATCAGGAGACATATCACAAACTGCTTAATCTATTAAAGAATGTACTCATCTAAACAACATTGTATTGGAGTGTTGTTGTTAACACAGGAACCTAATCATACATAAACATAGGCAAGAGCATTAAGATATGCTTTGAAAACTACAATACCCAGGGGGCCCTAGGCTGCATATATCACAACATCAGGCACTTCAGCGCCGGAGCTTCAGTGACCCGCCGGTCTTCGCTGGTATATAATCCCTGCCAGCATCTCATGCCTCAAGTATAGATCTTCTGCTTTGATACAGTGTGTCGCTGCGCATTGTTATATTTGCGTTTTATTTTGAAATTGCAGTAACTGTGTTTCGTGCAGAGTTAGTGAAAGGCTGAGAGGTTGTCTGATTTCATCTTTCTTCTGTTTCCTTTTGGGTGCAAACTTGCACATACACTGTTGTGTGGTGCAATAAGTACTTAATTTGACTTGACCAGCAGAGAGAAAAAGAACTCTAACTAGGGATTTGTTACCATATTACGGTTTCGTTCAATAGGGCTTAGCTGACTCGCAGGGATTGAAAGAGCATTAAGATACGCTTTGAAAACTACAATACCCCGGGGGCCCTAAGCCACATTTAACGAAACGTCATGCACTTCAGTGCCGTCGCTTCAGTGACCAGCCAGTCATTGCCGGTCCTCGAAAGGACTCGACTGCGAGGCGTTTCGCTTTCCTGATCCCATACTAACAAATACTGCAGTAAGTCTTTGACAATGGGTTTCCTCAGGCATGAACCTATATCTTTGATGACACTCCACCTGAAACGTTTGCCACTAATTGATTGACTCAAAAGAACTATCCTAGTCAATCCCACAGCTAACTCTGTAGAGAAAGCTGTCATAGGAGAACCCTCCCCCACTTTTCCTCAACACGAAGAACAGGTTTGTACACACAGTAGGAATAACAGGGAACCCCTGACTCAGGATGGAATAGCAGCAGGGCTCAACCAAGTTCTATCTGCTCAAGCCCCTGACGACAGTGTCTCAGCCGCCCCGTAACACAGCTAAACATGGCAGATGTTTGTCACAGACCCGGGATGTGGCGATTTCAAGTGCACTTAAGATTGCCTTCATTAACACCCGCTCTCAGGTAAAACATGCACAATACTTACATGACTTTATAGTGCATAGTAAAGTAGACATACTCTGTGACAGCGACCTGGATTCAAGACACCAGTGTACCCTTCATTTCACAAGCTTCTCCCCCAGGTTTAACATTCTACAATGCAGATCGCCTTGAAGGGTGTGGAGGTGGAGTAGCCATCATGGCCAAATCCAACCTAGGTTTATTCCCTGCAACCATTTCCTGTACAGGATGGGACATTTTGCATCTCAAAATGACTCCCTCCCATCACAATTTTGTGAACATTATATTGGATTATCCCCCCCACCCTGCATTGTGCCAGACTTCAATGAAGAAGTCAACGGTCTACTTAACTTTAGTAGTTCAAATTCATCAACTCTTTTCTTGGTTGATCTCAATCGATGGAAGGGAGATACATGTGATAAGGAAACATTACATTTAGAAGCAGCACTAATGGACAGTGACTTTGAAATCATACATAATTACCATACTATAGGGAATTGCCACATCCTGGATTGGGTGGTTACCAGGAATCATAAAACAAGTGACATTGACACCTCTCCCTGCATATGGTCAGACCACTCCATAATCAGTTTTACTTTGCACCTTGCCACCCCTATTGCCAGGCCTACTAATATATTGAAATATGTTACAGGTCGGAATTTTAAAAAGGTAAGCATCACCCATATTCAGCATAGTCTTGAATCAATCATGGCTAACCTTCAGCCGACAGACCATGTTGATTGCCCGATGAATGAATTTACTAATACATTCACTAAAATGCTTGACAACATAGCCACAGGACTAACGAAAACAGTCAGAGAGAATCTCAGACATCAAAGCTGGTATACACCAGAATTGGAAGAGATGAACAAGAAAAAAAGGGTGCTAGAACTAACATGGATTAAACATCCCTCTGACACCACCCGGCAGGAGTGGAAGAAATGGGACAACACCTACAAAGCTTTAATTGTGGATACAAAGAAAAATGTCTTCAATACACAGATAGAGCAATCCTCCAGTTCCTCGGCAAAACATTTCAGCATGCTAAAATCCCTCTAAAACCCAAAAGCTCCAGTGCTTCCTGTCACTATCACGGATCAAGATTGCATTCGAATTGCGTCAGCCTTTGAAGGGAAAATCGCTAGGGTAAGGGATAATATCTTATCAGCACAGGGTCCAGCCTTCCATTTGGGGCTTACATCAATCTGTCAGAGGATGACATATCCTATCCGGGCTGCTTGTTTTCCCCCATTTCTCCAGCAGGTATGGCCTCCATGCTCTCCTATATGAACCCAACCTTCTGTCCTCTAGATCTTCTATCATCCAAACTCATATTGGAACATATAAACCTGTTTGCACCTTTTCTAACACAGTTTATTAATGCCTCTTTTGGAGATCAATAGGTTCCTTTAGACATCAAGAATGTTACCATCACACCAATCCCTAAGAAACTGAATCTGGACCACACTGACCCCAGTAACCTCAGGCCAATAACAAACAGCCAGTTCCTTTTAAAGATCTTGGACAAGGCGGCTACGTTTCAGCTACAAGCTTTTATGGAAACCAACAACAATTTCCATAGCCGGAAATCTGGTTATTGAGCCTCCTATAGCACTGATACCGCTCTTGTGGCTCTCCAAACCCATATGCTTGACATTGTAGACAATGGAAAAGCGGGGATGCTGATCCTGTTGGATCTGTCGGCGGCACTCTCCTTGAGTGCTTACGACAGCAAGGGGCTTGTTCTTTGAAAGTGATCAATTGGGCCAAGTCTTTTTTATCCAAGCGTGAGTCCCATTTACAATGGGCTGCAGCCACCTCCACTGTCTCCCCAATCAAATATGGTGTCCCCCAAGGAGCATCAATATCGCATCTTCTTTTCAACTTGTACATGCAATCTTTCTGCACTTTGTTGGAAGATCTAGGGGTCACCTTTACCAGTTATGCTGATGGCACTTAGTTGGTCATCGAGCTGAGCGGGGACCACCTCCAGGATTCATTAACATTAAATAACATTATCAATGCCATTGAGAGTTGGATGTCCTCTAATTAGCTATGCCTGAATGGCAATAAGACCGAGCTATTCATTTTTGGCTCTTCCCAGGCTCGTGCCAAATTGGATCCCGCATATGCCTACTTTATTTTACAAGGCTACAAGATCTTGACCCAATCAAAAGTGAAGACACTGGGGGTATTCCTAGAGGCCTCTCTGAAAAGTACAAAATCCTCGTAAGACATGTAAAGACCATCTGAGGCTTCTTCAGACTATACGGCCATTCATCAATAAAAATAACTCAGTGACCATTGCTTGTGCGATGATTTTGTCATGGTTGGATTATTGCAACATATTGTTGAGCGGAGCCCCAAAATCTAATCTTCGGATATGCCAGACCATTCCGAATGATGCGGTCCGGGTAGCACTGGCCATTCCAATAAGAGCTCATATATCTAACCCAAGGAAAGAGCAACACTGGCTACCAGTTCAGCATTGTATTAAGTTCAAAATGGGCTTATTTATACATTGATCCCTCCGCGTAAAGGCCCCGGAATACCTTAAAGCAATGATCATGCCATACAAAGCGGCCAGGGATCTGCGATCAGTAGCTCTCGTCCAACTGCAGGTGATCAGAATCAAAAGAGCCAGAGGTTTAGGTAGATCATTCTGGGCTCTGGCAACATCCTTTCAGAACTCTTTGCCTTTAGCAGTCAGAGAGACATCTAGTTTGAGTTATTTCAGAAACACCTTGAAAACACACCCTTTCAGCTAAATTTCTAGGGATCAATGCCCAAGGTCCTATGTTCTGTTTTTACATCAAGGGCACCGTAGTTTGCCATTTGTCCCATAATTATGTTTGTCCTTTGTGTTTATGTCAGTTCCCGATGCCCGCAGTCTTTTGGCGCTTTAGAAATAAATTCATTTTTAAAAGAAATAATACAAATTTATTATGGATGTGATTTAGTTTAAACATTAAACTTTACACCTCTAGATAAAACCACAAAGCAGTGCACCGTGGTGACGTGGGTTATGGTTGCTTAGCCTACCATATCTGGTGAATTTCTGAGATTTTTCGGTTTTAGTAGTAACCATAACGTCCCTTTAAAAACGTTTTTTCATTGAATTACACGCCTTGCGTTAGCGGCGGCTGTGCAGATATGGTTAAGTTGCTCAACTCATAGGAAGAGCACTTTTTGGGCGGCTTATAACTTTGCTGCCCTGGACGAATCCTTACCAAACTTTGCAAAAAAAGTATATGGGCCGCTCTGAATTTTGGGAAGTTTGGTGAGGTTTTGTCAAGGGGCGGGGGGCAAAGTTATAGGGTGTTATAGGGGTCCCACATTTTTTTTCTCCTTAGACCCAATGGAAATGGCTGTATGGAGTTTCAACAAATTCATGGCAGGAGCGGCGGGTTGGTCCCGAAAGCATGCTTTTCTAAATTTGGTGTAAATCCGTCCAGTATATTTTTTTAAACAGGCAAAATTTAGGTCCGAAAGAATTAGTGATATCTGGGTCCGCTTTGTGCACCCATTTGCCTGTTCGCTCCACAAACAGGACCCTGATTGGTCTGGCAGGCTGCGTACCCGCTGATTGACTGGAGGGAAGCGTGATGTGCGTCACATTTTTCCAAAACGCCCGCCATGTTGTATCCACCGATATCCGCGTAGTGTGCGGTGACAAACATGGCTGCGAAACATGTTTTGGGGCATTCGGTGTTGGGAAGAGAGGCTGGGAAGGGTGGACGAGTGAAAGATGGTTCATATGATGTATTTGGTCAGTGGAAGAAGACCCTGTCCTGTTTGCAGACACTGCTGCAGTTCGCGGTCAGGTCCTTGGGTGAGAACCCTGTAAGGTGACTGAAGGCAGGCTTCATTAGGGGAGTGGAATGTAGTTGATATGAGGATGTTTGTATAGGCTGTATTATGCTGTGGTGGTTGTGGCAAGCCCCTAGATTCTTGGGTGGAAGAGTGTGCCCATTGGTTGCAAGTACTGTAATAGTATGTGCACACAAGTGGACAGGGCCTCAGGTTTGCTGGCTTATGTGTGTGGGTTGTGGCCACTGGCCAGATTCTTGGGTGCATGGCTGTATTATGCTTTGGTGGTTGTGGCACGCCACTACACTCTTGCGTGCATGGCCAGAGGCCATGCACCCAAGAGTCTGCCCACTGGCTGCAAGTACTGTAATAGTATGTGTACAGAAGTGCACAGGGCATCAGGAAGATGACTTTTTGGACTGTCCTGAGATTCTTGGATGCATGGGAGTCTGCCCAGTGGGTGCAAGAATTGTAATAGTATGTGTACAGAAGTGGACAGGGCCTCGGGTGCCTGGGTTATGCGTGTGAGTTGTGGCCACTGGCCAGATTCTTGGGTGCATGGCTGTATTATGCTGTGATGGTTGTGGCTTGCCCCTAGACAGTTGGGTGCATGACAGTGTGCCCAATGGGTGCAAGCAATGTAATAGTATGTTTACAGAAGTGGACAGGGCCTCAGGCGGCTAGCTTATGTGTGTGGGTTGTGGCCACTGGCCGGATTGTTGGGTGCATGGCCATATTATGCTGTGGTGGTTGTGGCCAGGCCCTAGACTCTTGGGTGCATGGCCAGAGGGCCAAAACCACCATAGAATAATACAGCCATGCACCCAAGAATGTGCACACTGGCATAACCATTGCACAAACATGTGTATAGAAATGTGATTTGCCCATTATAAAGAAGCATGACACTAATAAGTGAATACTCATTGTACATATTGTTGAGGCACTACATACCTTTTTGGAACACAGTGGACAGAATACAATTGAAGTGGAAATAGCACATTTGAATATTATGCCACTGCAGGCTCACATTTTCTTTGTTGAATGTGGAAATGCAGGAGAAATCTTTGTTTCATTGTCTGTGATAAAAAAAAAAAAACATGTTATGGAAGGTACTTCATAATGTTGTATTATACACATTTTCAGACATCATGTAGTTTGTGGACCCTCATAATTTGTACATTACAAGTACAATGTTTCAAACAAGTGTACTGTCCAATGTGCTCAGTCCCTGTTTTTGGTTGCATAATCATTGGGTCTGTGGGAAAGAAAAATCCATGAAGGGTAAAAAAAAAGAAAAACAAGTGCATTATTTGATGTTATGTGCCACACTATATTTCATTGAAGTGTGCAGTACCTACAGGAATGTGTAAGGTGCACATCTATGTCTTCTTGCTGTTATAAGCACTGTTGCAGTAGGAGGAATTGAAATGGTGGTGCTATGGTTGCAGTTACATACCAGCTTGTGTATTTTAACTGTGTATCTGTTTCCTATTTTTAACAGTACCTCTTTATGCAGTTTGCTTGCTCTTGGTGTTTTCTGAGTACTGTACTATTGACAACTAATATTGCAGTATTGTGGGGGCAGTTAGATACCTGTTGGCATATTTTACCTGTTGTAAGTTTGACAGTTCTTGAGGGTATGTTTTGCAGCAGTTTGATTGTTGAAGGTGGATTTTAGCTGTTTGACTTTCAATTTTGCAGTTGGATTCTAACTTTTGTATTAATTGAATGTAGTATTGCAGTATTACGGTTGCAGTTAGATACCAGGTGGCATATTCTAACTGTTCACAGTTTCACAGTTGTGTAAAGGTATGTTTTGAAGCACCTTTATTCCTCTTGGCAGATTTAAATTTTCAAGTATTACCAAGTGACATTGTAGTATTATGGGTACAATTAGATGGCAGTTGCCATAATAATTGCAATGGTATGGGCACAGTTACAGCACAGTTGGCTAATTGTAACAGTTCACAGTGTTACAGGTTCGTGAGGACAATTTGTAGACCCTCATACTCAGTACTATGGGGGAAACAATATTAGTGTGTATTTTCCACAGATGTTGTTTCTGTGTCAATAGTTATTGGGTCATTGAGGAGTAACCTGTACAGCAGCGCAACTGATGTACTCACGGGCCAGTTGTTGTATGCTAAGTTGTTAAAGTTTCACAGGGTAAAAGGGTATTTTTGCTTTGCAGTTACATACCTGTTGGTGACTATCGGGCAGCAGGCTATTTTATTTCTATAGGTCAGTGATTTCATTTTAGTTTCAGGAATATTAAGTAGGCATTTCCTAGATTTGCTAGATTTGCTGGTGATCTCTACTTCAGAGTAATGTATTAATGTATGTATTTATTTATTTCTGTGTTTATTCATATAGCACACCAAACCCTCAGGTATCTGGGCGCCTTATGTCAGGTTACAGATTACATTGCATAAACGATAAGAATAAGCAGTACAAATGACATATAGGGCACATTGACATAGAACAACATGTAGGCGTTAACAGCATAAGCAGGAACTTCTTATGCTGCCTATTCGGTGAAAAGCCAGGTTTTTACCTGACGTAATGCACCCAGATACCTGAAGGTTTGGTGTGCTATATGAATAAACACAGAAATAAATAAATACAATCACTGTAAGTGTTGTCAGGATTGCTTGTTACATTTCTATGAAGGAGTAGCATATGCAAACACATCTGGTCTGCGCTGTTCAAGTAAATGTTTTCCACAATTGGTGGCATTTGCAACAGAATATATATTGCTACATTTGCATAGCAATTAACACCAGTTGTGTTGGAAAATTTGAATGAACCTGACAGTTTGAGTCATTTGCTGGAGCTGCACTTGTCTTTCTTTGAAGACATACTTCTCGTTGTTGTGATGTGCATTTGCGGTTTCACTACATCATTTTGTGGTTGTGCTATTTGATGGAGTAGCAGCTTTTTTCAATTTCTTTGGTGGTACTGTTGGGAGATCTCTTATAAATTCTGTTTCCATTCATTTTCTTTAACAAGTTTTTCTTTTTGAGGAACAGGGTACATATCGAGATGGAGTGTGTAGAGTGCATGTAGTCTGTTGTACGATGCAAGGAATGTCGACCTTGACTTTGTTTGCATCAAAATTGACTAGAAATAGTCCTTCAAGTGTACGTAGCTATGACAGTGTTATGTTACCCATACCTTCTTTAAAGACTGTGCTGCCAATGTCAATCAATGCTTGATCTAGGGTTAGAGCTTGCAATTTATTCTGAACTGTTGTTATTATTCAAACTGTTCTCTGCGTACAAACATGTCTTTAAAAGAAGGAATCAGGCTGATTTGCGTACTATCCTTTTAATTTCTGAAAGTTTGCCAAAGTGGATGTTGAACCTTGATCCACATCAAGGTTACGTTTTAACATTACTCTGCAGTTCAAACACAATGTTAACATTTTCTCCAAACCAGATGTGTTGGAGATCGAGTTTCCTAAGCTATTTAGTCGTGCTGTGGCTTGTTGACACATAGTCAATGTCATACCGTGCACTTCTAGTTTGTCTGTGGAGTTAATTTGCACTCTTGTTTGCATTTCTTTTTTAACATTGAATTGTGCACAGCTTGCTAGGGTTGGCATTAGAGACATACATTTCACATTTGTGTGTGCTAATTGTTCCATGATGTCAGTAGCAGATGGTTTATGTCCCTATAGCTCCTGGATGAGTCTATTATGTAAGATAGATCTGTATAAAGGACACCAATGCGAATACTTTTCAAAATGTTTGTATAGGTGAGGTCTGTAGACTGACACATGTTTTCAGTTAGTTCTCTGTATTGAAAATGTTGCCAGATATTTATATTTCCTATGCTGTCAAGTGTTTTACGGCACAGTTTGTGTCCTAAGTTTTTTAAAAGAGGTTCATCTTTCACTGGTGGTAATTGCAGAAGATATCTGAAAACAATAACATGTTTTCCTCCACAGAGTTCTTTGTAGTTCGTTTTAAGGACATCTTGCAATCGGAGGTGAATCAATGCCAACATTAGGTTGGAGACCATGCTCACCTCATCTATTAGGAGCATTTTCATTTGTTTCAGAATTCTGCGTAGCTCCATACTAGAAGGTTTGTAGTACTCTAATTTGGTTTGGTGTTTTACTGGAAGGATTTGCAATCGGTGTAAAGTAACACCACCTATGTTGTAGGCAGCTAAACCTGTGGGGGCTGTTACAGCAGCTCCAAGCTTGTTGTTTGTTAATTTTTGGAGGAACTTGCTGATGATTTTTATTAAGAATGTTTTTTCCTGAACCAGCTTCGCCACTTACATACAGGAACAGATTTATAATTTTGACAGCTAGAAGTTTTAGTTTCGTGCTGTACACCATGTTCAATTTCTTTAGTTACTTACAGGAAAATCCTACGTTGCTCATCATTGAGTTGTGATTTGAGTAGAGCAAAGTTTTCTTCAGATTCCTCATACTGACACATGGGGGGTCATTAAGAGTTTGAACAAAGCCATGGTGCTATTAGCGCTATGGCTGCCTCCAAAGTCGTGTCCAGGTCTGGGTTCCCTGAATGGGGATTTACCGGGTCATTCCAATCTTGGAGGACCCGGTAGGTCCCCATTCAGAAAACCCATCCCCATTCGAACCCCCATAGGGCTCAATGGGAATGGGGAGGGAGCTAATAACGGGCCCGTTAATCACGGGCCGTTATTAGCTCACTGGTCCCTTAGCGGCTCCCGCTTAGGATGGCTGGTAAAACCAGCCGGATTTAGTGGGACCCGCTTAGAGACCTCGTAATGCGGTGGTAAGGGGTTAACGGCACTGGCATCCTTACCAGTGCCGTTAACCCCTTACTGCCAGGGTCAGAATGAGGCCCATGGTGTTTTTTACTTTAGTCATGGCTTCTTCTGCTTAATTTACTATAAGTGGCTCTCCAAGTGGTTCTTGGATTCCTGTAAGAGAAGGTTGACTGCCCTCAGGAGAGTCTGCATTTAGTTGTGCTTCAACCTCTTACTCTTGTTGGCGTTCATTGTCCAATATATTTTTGTACTGTTTGAAATTCATATCTGTTATACTGCTTTAACTTGCATTGAAAGTGTCTTCATAGGAGTCATGGGTGTCCAATAAATCTTCTTTTCTCCAAGGTTTAAAAAGTTGGAGTAGGGACATGTAGCACAGTTCTCTATGTTGAGGAGTTTTAAATGTTAGCTTCATGTGATTAATGATGCTGGGTTTGGTAAGTTTAACCAGGGTGCCTTCACTACCTTTGACTATGTATTTACCTTTTTTTATCTGGTTTAATATTATTCTTGCACAAGAAATTGTGTGATATGTGGTACAGACACATGGTTTCCAAAGCAGTACTTCTGTTTGGGTAGTATTTGTCCAATACATTGTTTTTTCAAAATATCCTGGCTATTGAGATCGTTTTTGGCTATTGTTTCTATGTCTTGGTATGATTTGAGAACTCTTTTTCTGGATGTCGCCAGACCAAGGCTTAGCCAGACTATGTTTTCAGATTTGCCATATAAGGCTTTACCTGTTACACAGTCTGCAGCTTCGTAGCAGTGACATTCTCTGTGGGAGAGCATGTTTATGCCAAAGCTGTATAATTTTTGTGACAGTGTTTTGTCAGATGATATGTCATCACAGAAGTCTTTGAGCTCTGTTTTCTCAGCTTTGGTTACGTAGGTTGTTAAATATCGTGCAACAGCAGTGGAATTGTCTGCAATGTACTGCACATCTAAGTTTGCATTCAACAAGAGGGAAATTATTGCATTATAATCATTGTTTTACTTTGAAACTTTGCTTCTTTTAATGCAGTATGTGTTCTTACGTGATTTGCCTTTTACACTGTGTCTAACAGAAGACATGAAGCTGTTTAATTTTGCTTTTGCTGAAACCGGTCTAGGGAAACCAAAGCAGCATTTGGTGTAGTATTTGGTTTTGTTTTTGTGTCTGCGTCGACAATACTTGCCACATGTATGTCTTTGAAATCGCAAAATGTGTTCATGTTGCTCACTATACGCGCTTTCAGAAGGTATTTCGCAAGTGACATATTTGTGAATGAACTGCAAATCAGTGTCATCACTGTCCTGACCAAATTTAGGAGCATCTTTTATCCACAAAAGCATGTGGATGTGTGGTGCTCCTCTGGATTGACATTCTTTTCTCCAAAAGAAGTGTTGCACTTCTCTGAGGGGAGGAATTGTTTTATTACAGTTGAAGTGCAGCATGGCAATAAAGCAGTGATGGAAGTACCTTGACAGATTTACAGGGTCAAGAGAGCAGAGTTCTATTGGGGTTTTCATGTCTATCCCTGCTTTGTTTTCGTTTGCTATGCACAGGAAATCGTGCAAGCCTTCCCATGTATACTCTGCACAACTTAAATTGACAAACCAGGTGGGTGGGCCAAGGTGCGTAGCATACATCGTACATCTGCGTGCCATTGGAACCAGTATTCTTTCATACCACGCATGTTTGCCAAGAGATTTGTGATACTTCACTGCAAAACTTCATCTTTGTTGTGCACCTTTTTGAAGTAGATGCGCAGCAGATATGTTTAAAAAAATTGGAACCTGTTTTCAATGTGTGTGGCACTCCATAACATAGAGTTGCTAGTTCACTTTCAAAAAGGAGGTGGAATATGTATTCAACGCTTTGTCTGAATCTCGGATCTTCAGAATGCATTCGTAAAGAGTCGTATTCTTATGCTGCTATTTGTGTGCATCTTTCATTATACCTTTCCCCTATTCCGGTAGGAAAGAGGTGAGGAAAGGCTTGTGCTTCTACACGTTTTTCCCTTATGCTGATTGGAGATGCTTTGGCTTGCCGCATTTGATATGTTTCTAGTGCATTGTTAATACTGTCTTTGGAGTGCAGTGGGTGAATTGTATTCTGGTCAAAAATATTGGATGTTGTAATACGATCTACAAGTTCAAATTATCCAGTTGATGAAGAATCCTGAATTATTTTAGTGTTTTCTCTCAGGTTGTCTTCAATGTTTATTTCTTTGTAGTGTTCATTGTTCTCTTTAAGATATTGTAGGGCTTAACTAACTTTGTTTTAGTCTACTAGTTGCTGCCTATTTTTGTTGCCTTTGTAGGTACTCCATTCACTAGGAAAATCAAAGATTGATCTATTGGCCGTTGCACTCCCATAGTGTCCACATTTTCTTTAAGATTCAATGGCAAATAAACTACTTTGACACAAATGCCTTTTAGTAATTCGGAAGGAGGTAACTTGGCTGTTTTAGGTTGAAGGTGTATTATAGCTTGAAATGGGTGTATTGTTTGGATTATAATGCTCTCATACAAATTTAACTGCTGGAGAGGTTTTGGAAGTGGAAATATTTCCAAGTTATTACTAATTAACCGTAAAGTAATTTGGTTATTATCAAGCTTTGCTGTGCAGTATGTGCAAAATATACAGGGGTTAGTAATTTCATATTTGTTTTCTGCGATAAAGTAGAGAGCTAATTGAAACCATTGGGATTCCTCATTGTCTTCTATTTTGCACGCTATATCTACAGGTTTGGTGTTCTTTGTATAAAAAGTTTTGCGACAACACACCCATACCTGGTTTGGTACTTCAGCAGATGTACTTTTAAACTTTGCTATTTCTTTTTCGTATGTGTGTATTAGAACGTTGCCATCTGTGAGGTTGTTGCTATTCTTTTCCAAACTTACTGTAGTTTGTAAGTGCTCTTCACTTCCAAAATATTGGCTTTGGATGTGGTAGATTTCTTTCAGGAGTTCTTTGGCTGTGCTATGTAGGGGAATGTGATTTAAATGCTCAAGTTCTAAAGCAGGACGTTTACTGTAGTACAGTCTCTGGATGAGATTTTGTACAGTGAAATGGTGTCTTGCTAACATTTTGATGTGGTAGAAGGTGATTTTGCAAGCAGGCCCGGAAACTCAGGGTAATGAATGTACTTGTGTGTATTTGCACTGGATACGAATCCATGGTTCGCAACATTTTCATTCTCATTTTCTCTTTGACTTTCACAAACTGATTGAGGAATTTCCATAAAGTTTTGAAGGATTGTTTTCATAAATTGCACATTGAGGTGCACAGCCATTTGTAGCCAGGACAGATTGGTTTGGTGCAATGGTGAGTTGAGTGTAAGTTTGTTGGGGATATTATTTCAATGAGCGTTTCCTCTGCCATAATTGTTCTGTCTACCATTTCATACCCTCGGCCACTGCTATGTATGGCAATTGGGTTTCCTTTCTCTTGTTTGTATGCCTCTTCCTTGAAATATGGCTCTCTGCTGGTTGTGTGAATCACTCACCTGCACAGAAGTTTGCATTGGTATCTATATTGATATTGTGTCTGTTGCAAAGTACTTTTTGTAGTTTTCAAATTAATTTTACTAGTGATTTCATTCTGTTTAAAATTAATATAAACAATTTCATTTTGAGGAGCATTGCACTGTCTATGAGAGCTTCCAAGATCAGTTTTCTGCTGTATGTTTTAAGGTTTGAGCCTGATTTCTCTCCTGTTTTTATAAGGTTCTGAAAGACTCTATGGTGGAAAGTTTTTTGTAAAATATTTTTTTTGGAATACTTACCTGTGGCTACGTTAACATTGGTAGGTGCAGTGTTAGCACTACTGGTATTTGCATTCTTAATACATTTCTTTTTAGATTTACATTTTGGAAGATGGGTCACAGTTGTTTTCCTGCTACCTGGTACACTTTTGCTCAGTGACTGTATTAGCTGTTCTGTTTGATCTTTTCGTACAAACTCTGCTAGAGGTGGATGGCTTTTTTGCATGCTTTTAGTTTTATCTGCTCTATGTCTGTGTTGTTTTCTACAGAGTTGCTTTTTGGTAGGCATTATCTTGTGTCTGTTGAAATAAAAAAAAGAAAGTGTGGGTTTGGAAGTTGTGCAATGTATTTGTGTGCACTGTGCATGAGTGTCTAAATATGAGGGTAGGCATACATAGAGGGCTGTGTGATTGTGGAAAGGGCTGTTACTTTTGGTTGGGACGGCTATACTGTATATGCCTGTGTTGCTATGTGAAAGGTTTGCTTCAGTGTGTATGACAGTTATGATGTTTTCACAAAACTATTGGGTGTTACGATACTGATGTTCAGATGACAATACAAGAGTATACCTGCTAAGGTACAATGAGTAAGAGTGAAGCAAGTGCTCTTGGGTTGGGTAGAATTGTCTAGGCTACAATACAACACTGCACTGTCTGAGTAACAGGCATAACACTACCATGGTACTGCACTTACTTTTTTCTGGATTTTATCTTCCAGTAGATGCGTCGCTGGCTTTCAGGAGGTTATTCTTCACTGGTATTTCAAAAGAAGGAAGTTCGTGGGTATGTGTGTTAATGGTACAGTAATTGCACTAGGAGAACACATTATTTTAAATTGTAGGAGGATTTGTTGGCAGGAAGTGTTAGTGTGTATGTCCAATCTTACAGCAAAGCATAGGAGTGGAGACTTGGGAGCGTCAGCACTGTTGCTATGGGGGCCAGTGGTGTATTGATAAGTGAGTCCTATGGGGCTACACTTTTGCAAGTGTGTGAGATGCTATGGCACTACTTGCTTTGGAAATCGATTAGTGAAAGTCCTAGTAGGGTGAGAAAAAGGGCCAGACAGAAGTACAGATAAGAAAGGAGAATGTTATTGTGTGTGGAATTTATTAACTTTCCCACACATAGATGCTTGCTACATGAGTGCAGAAATCCTTTCCAGTTCTTGCATTTAATTATTCAAATTTACAGATAGCACTGTTGCCAATGTACACATGTATTTCTTTGTTTTCCATTGCAATGGTGCAGTTTGGTAACTCTGCAATGTATGTACTTGCCATGCTTTGCTAACATGCATGCACTTTGCCTTTTCTGTGTGCATTCTGGGCATTTCTGCCACTTGAATTTGCTGTGCAAATGTTCCTTATGTGGTTTTGTTTTAGTTTATAACAACAACAGAGAGAGTGCTGATAACAATGAAATGTGCGGTTTGCAGCTGTTATGCAAGTGGGCATGAAAAGACATTTTTGAAAGCACACAGCATTGTAAGTAACTGCCACTTGATGTCAGGAGATGGGAGAAATGAGAGTCCAATTATTCAGTAGTTTATGCAGGGTAAGTGGCAGGCAGCCTGTTCACATGCATTTGTGACAGAGTTGAAAATGTACTGTACAACATAATTGCATTCCTGTAGTTTGTATTGATGGATGCAGAGGTGGATGACTCTGGAAGAAGAAATCTTAGAGAGTTTTGTAGTACTTTGTGATGGAGGTGCTTTTGAATTACAGGAGATCTGTACTCTGAGTCTTCAACAGTACATCTAAAGTGCTGAACTGTGATGACAGAGTTAGATGCAGAGTTATTGCCTGTTGGAAAGAGAAGAAGGGCTGCCCCGGTGTTACAGGCTCCAGGGACACTGCAGTAGTTTGCGGTCACGGTGTGTCACATCCGGGGATGCTCAGCATGCCTGGCATGGAAATGGGACACTGGGGATTAGCCAAACAGGTGTTCAGGTTGTGCTTTACAGGAAGGGAGGGTAATACTTTTTTTCATTGCTGTGTTGGTTGTGTAGTGAAGATGGCTGGTGTTGGAGAGTGCCAGAAATTTAGTGTATGAATAGTGGGAGATTCATTTGTGTATGATCTGGAGTGGTATGCCTCGACAAGAGGTGTTTCTGGTGATCTTGGGTTTCCAGTCCTGCAGGCTTTGTGGTACAGTGTGCCTGGCCGCAAATTGCAGGCACTGCTTGCTCTTTGCATAGACATGGGTACTTTTGGTAGTCCTGATGTTTTGGTGGTGCACTGTGGAGGAGAGCATTTGGGCTACATCAGTGCTCCAAGTTTGGTTTCTGTACTGAAGTTATTGGTGGAAGAACTGATGATGCTTTTCCCACCTGCAAAGGTGTTTTTTGTTCTCCAAAATACAACCAAGAGCACAATGGAACAACCCCAATGTCCTTAATCCCCAACAAAATGCTGGAAGACACCTCATTAATAGAGGCATGGGTGTATTTTTGCGACGTCCGGAGATGTCTGTTTTCTCTAATGACAACATTGACTCCCTTGGTGTGAACTATTTTACCACAGACAGCGTTTCGTTGTCCATTGTTAGGCAGAATCATATGCAGAACCCTTTGGGAAAACCACACACAATTAAGACTACAAGTGTAAGTACAATTTCACCTTTGGTAGAAGCCTGTACTACACAGTAAAGTGGTACCGATGGCTGAGCAGCCAGACTTATCTCAAGAGTAAAGTGAGCAGTACAAGTGGTTACACAAAGGACAAAAATTACTGTTGTTCAAACAAACACTGATTCAAGGTTTCTGAGTAAATGAATATACATTTATTTACACCATCAGTTATAAAACAGTTCACTGTCATAAAGCAGTAGAATATCACAATCTTAATATACTACAACAACCCCCAATCAATTCTGGACAGGTTTGGCTCAAAAAGAAGTGTGATCAAAATGGCACTCCAGCAATTTAAAAGGGATAAAAGACAAGTTTATTCAAAATTAATAACAGCAACGAGTTATAGGCAGGGCAATCTATAAAAGGCTACTACAACTAAGATTCAAGTCAATAGGCCTGGGCCAATGTTAATGGTTCAGCGTCTTTGCAGAGGGTCACATAGTTCAGAGTAGTTCACGGTTAAGTCTTTGCCAAGAGTTCAAAACAAAGTTGGTCGGAGGAAAAGTTATTCAAATGAGAAGAGAAGGACAAGCCTTCGGAGAGGCGAAAGATATCAAGCACTTTCACCTCGTTCGGACGGATCAAACCAAGTGTGATCAAAATGGCACTCCAGCAATTTAAAAGGGAAAAAAGACAAGGTTATTCAAAATCAACAACACCAACGAGTTATAGGCAGGGCAATCTATAAAAGGCTACTACAACTAAGATTCACGTCAATAGGCCTGGGCCAATGTTAAAGGTTCAGAGTCTTTGCAGAGGGTCACACAGTTCAGAGTAGTTCACAGTTAAGTCTTTGCCAAGATTTCAAATGAAGTTGGTCGGAGGAAAAGTTATTCTAAGGAGAAGAGAAGGACAAGCCTTCGGAGAGGCGAAAGATATCAAGCACTTTCACCTCGGTCAGATGGATCAAACGACCAGATTTCCACAGTACCTTAAACGGAGAAGAATGCTATAGCTGAGGCAGTTGTTCCTGGTAGTTCCTGCAGGCTCACGGTTCCTGAAGCTTCAGTCGTGGTGACGAGAAGCAGGAAGTCTGGAGGGTCCTGCACTGTCCAGGGAAGAAGCCAGTAGGGAGCAAAACATTGAATAAAAGGTGCAGTCCTTAAAACCCAAACAGGTCCCGTTCCCCCTGGCTATCCGGTTCACTGCAGCAATGCACAGCAAATTCGACCTGGAGAGGGAGGCTGGCGTTTGGTGTTTGGGGAGCTGGTTGGTCCCACCAAGCTCAAGGGAAGAAGATTCCTTTCAGATCTTCTCTGTCATTGAAGTTTAGGGCGATTTGGACCTGCAGCAGGGCTTCACCGGGATGTCCAGGAGTTGCAGCAGTCGTCTTCCTTCAGCTTCTCTTCGGTTCTCTCGATCCAGTGACGACTCTACCTTCCAGTCCCAGAGACTGTCCTATTATGCACCAAATCCCCCATTAACACAGCCTGGCTGTGAATCACACAACAGGTTGGCTGTCTTGGCAGGACAATCACCTAGCCAACCAAACTAGAGTGCGACTTGGGTCTCCAAGGAGGCCCTGTGCAGGGGGCCTCAAACCCCTCCCTCACATCCTGTCCACCCAGACACTCGGGCACCTAAGGAGGGCTTCTGTGCAGAAGCCCACCAAAGGACGGCAAACAAAGGAACCAGACCTGGTTTGGCACGCAGAGTAAAACACAAGAAAGACCTTTATAAAAAGAAATGGCAAATAAACCCGACTGGAACCAAATCAAAATAAAAGGGGTCTAGCGTGTTAGAGTTTGAGGCTACCACCACGGCCTCAAACGGTCCCGAGGCTATTTTCATAGCTCGCTATAGAATAAAAATGGTAGATACCACTTCCACCAGCCAACTCTTAGAGAAAGGGGAACATCCTAATGTTCCATGAGAATCAGGCAAAAGGGGATAATTATTAACCCCTCCAGTACTCTATTGGAAGACAGGTTGTACTGGGTCTGTACATTTAAAAAGACTAGTAAAGTCAATGGCAACTTTACGTGTTCTGGGAGACAGTAGTCAGTCCCAAAAAATAGGGTCTTAAAGTGGGAAGTCAGAAAAGACAACCCTGGGGCACTGAAGGTGCTGTGTGACACACAGTAACACGATGATGCCTATGGAGTTGGTGAGACTCCAAAGCCCAGGAGCATAAAAATACACAGCAAAACACATGTTAGAGTGGGAAAAAAGGCTCACACTCTTACCAGGTAAAAAGATTAAACCCTAGAAATTCAGCAAAGCTGCTGAGGGACTCAACAGGTAAGGAAAATTAGCCATTCTGGAGACTTCTCCCTAACATCCATTCTTGGAAATGCTCGGTTGTGTTCGCAATCTAAGGGATGCTTTGCAGAGGTTGATGTAAGGCAGTAAAGAGGAAAAGAAGAGAACCCCCCAAAAATAGAAAACAAAAGGTGTTTCTTTACAAGCACCTACAAGAAAGGTTCTTTTCAGAGCCACCACAATAGGGGAAATCTCCTACCCTGGGTACATTTTATGTTCCCAGCCCTTTGATTTGGCCGATTTGTCCACGAACACTGCGGTAGTTCAAGGATCACACGTGCTACATCCAGGACTGTTAAGGATAGCAGGCATGGAAATGGGACTGTGGAGGCCAGGGGATTGGCCAATAAGGTTCCCTGGGTGTGGTGTGTAAGAAGAGATTGTGGTAGAGGCTTTGTTTGCTGAGAGGAGTGGAGATGCCTATGTCTATGGCTGTGTGTTTTCAGAGAGAGTGTCTAGATTTTGAGGGACTCTTGGATACATTGATTGCAGGTGTATGCAGAGCACTGTGGAGTGGCTGCACATCTTGGAATCCCTCATGTGGATGTGCACTGGTATGGAGTGTGTGACATGTAGTGGCTGGATTTGGTTCCCCTTTTTGCCACTTTGGTGATGCAGCATCATCCAGCCATTATTATTGTTCATTGTGGAGGGAACAGTTCAGGTGACGTTACTGGAATCTCTCTGCCGTTTGCGATTAAGGAGGCATTTGGGAAAGTCATGGACATGTTTCCAATTTTTTTGCGCATTGCCCAGAGACAGATGTCACTGCGCTCTTCTTCATTTGGTCCGCAAATGGAGAAAGCTATGCGCAATGCCAACAAGGCTGTTTGTGCATTTTTGCGAGATGTTGCCATGTCGTCGTTCCACAATGAAAACATTACATTTCATAGCACCAACATTTTTTGCAGAGATGGCATCCATCTTACTGATGCTAGCAATCACCTTTTTTTGCAAAATATCCAAAATGCTTTGCCATACTTTTTGCAAGTATAGCAAGCATGTGTGCAGTAAGTGTTGGCCACTTCAAACCTTCCAAAAAAAATACATTAAAAAAGGCTCTTTCCCGAGCCACCACTTTCTCCTGAAAAAGAATGAAATGGTTTACATGCTGCCACCACCTGCATGTTTTGGAAGTCCACGGACGACCTTGCTGTCCGCAGACTTCAAGGACTGTGCAGGGGCCTGAACCATTTCTTTGACACTTCTATTCTTAAACTGTGAAAGGTGGCTCTGAAAAGAGTGGGTTTTTTTGGGGGGTTTGTTGTTTTGTATTTTCTTTGGTATTTTTTAAAATGACATACAAGGAAGGAAGGGAAGGTAGGGAAGGGGCAACAACCACAGGGCCCAAGGGGCATGTGGAGAGAGGAAGATGTTGGGTGTGCCTCATGGAGGTAGCGGGCACTTTCCGTTGTGCTCCCAGAGTGTAGCCTCGAAAACACTTCGGAATTGCTGACCCCTGCAGAGTACAGCATCACAGTACATGTACTATACAGTGACCTTTGAAAGGTAAGGGTCTGCTGCAGTGCGTATGGCCTGCAAGGCTGGCTCAGGGATCCGCTGCCACACAGGAATGTCCATTTTGGTGACAGAAGCAGATACCGAGGATGCTGCAGAGGAACTCAACCTACTACCCTGTTCAAAGGGGATGACCCTCAAAATGCTGCCTTGTGGTTTGACCGCATTTGTCGCCACAAGCTAGGTGTGCCGTAGCTGTACAGACCAGGTTTCCCAGAACTGAGTACCATGTGGCACTCATTGGAGTGAACCTTGGCCGCACGGGCCTTGGCTACCCCCCCCAATGTTGGTAAAGAGCCTCCACATCCAAGACTCGTGTTGGCAGCTGGTAGTGCGGACGTCCGCTACCTCATCCTCTTCCTCTTCTTGTTCCCCTACCCAGGCCATCCAGAAGATGGTGATGGTGGTGGTGAGGGTGGGGACAGTGCTGAGGAGCCAGCAGCAGCAGAATCAGCAATGGATGCTATTCTTCAAGAACATTTGCAATGAAGCAAACTAGGAACCAGGAAGCAGGAAGCAGCAATTTGGCTCAGTGCTCTGTCCAAGGTAACCAAAAGCAGAATGAGGAGCAGCAGTGGGGTGTGGCCTTTTATAGGGGTGCTGGGGGGTGTTTGGCAAACAGTTGCATGCTCCGCAACACTTCGAATCACAAGCTGTGCTCAAAAAGTGCCAAAAAGTCCCTACATGGACCAGGGCATGTCTCGAACCTCTGCAAGGGTGAAGTTTTATCTCAACACACCTTGGATTGCTCAAAAAAGCATGTTTTGGTGTCCGGGGGCCCAGACAGTGTTCGTGTATAACGAGCGAGGCTCGTTGTGGGTGCGGTCACATGATGGCGTTGCGAAAGTTCACGAATGGGACTGCTGTCTGTAGGACACTATTGTGCGGGATGCGGTGTGCGCATGCGCCTAGATGTGTGTAGGACTGGGCTGGGATACCAGAACTAATTAAAAGTGAACCACGTGCAGCGGACAGATCTGGAAAGGCATGGTGATCGGAGGGCAAAGGGGAGCAGAAGCGCATGTGCTCTAGTGTCCGTAGGACAGGTGCGGGATCCTCAAACTAATTAAAAGTACGCCACAACTTAGCAGACTTTACAGACCGGTGCCGTGTTCGGAGGGCGCAGGGGATCAGATACGCATTCGCCGAGGTGGTCGTAGGGCAGGGGCGGGATCCCTAAATCAATAAACCTATGCAACAATTCTGCTGACATCTGCGGACAGGGGCATTGTCTGGAGGGCACAGAGGAATAAATGCGCATGCACCCAGGTGTCCATAGGACAGGGGCAGAATCCCCAAACTAATTAAAAGTGCAACACCACTTTACAGATTTGGCGCACACGAACAGTGTTCGGAGGGCACAGGGGATCGGATGCACATGCACTCAGGTGTCTGTAGGACAGGGACTGGGTCCCCAAACCATTTATAAGTGCATCATCATTTTGCCGACATATCCGGACAGCCGCGCTGTCCGTAGAACTCCTCATTCTGATTACGGACAATCCAGACAGTCGCGCACTCTGCGGACTCCTAATGGGGCTTTAAAAAAAAACACACACACACAGCAACAGTAAACACATACAATGTATTAAGACACATTAGAAACATTCAATTAAGAAAGGGAAGGGGTAGCAGAATGGGGAACATACACAGGGGAAGTGCGGTTTCCCAGAGGGTGGTTATCAGGGGAGGAAGGGAGGAGATCTCATCATAGCGTCTCTGAGTGCAGGACATTTGTGCAGATGGTTGGCTGGGATGGGGGAAGGGGTACAGGTGAAAGTGGGGCAGTAGTACTTTACGTTTCCCATTATATGCCTTTCAGCAAAATTGTTGTTCAATTGTTCCATTGTTGCCCCCAGGTTCACTAGTTCATTACCCACACTATCAGATTGGGTCTGTATGTGCCCATCCACTTGTGGAGCTGCTGGTGTATCCGGGCTATTCCCGTGATTCGTAGTTTGTTCTGTGTAAAAAAAAAAACAAGTTTCAGTGAAGCAAAATGCATTAATGTTCCTACTTTTTAAATTGCACTGTGTACCATTATTGTTCTATTGTCACTCATTTCATCAAGAGGGACATTTTCCTCAAGCCACTCCCGGGTGCTTGCCGTTTCTGTATTTAAAAAAAAAATGCTTTTCACTAGGCATGTACACAGAACAAACTGCACAGTTATATGAAAAACGATAGTGTACTTACCACGTTCCAGTATGGTTCTGCTGCTGCTATGTTGCACTTTTCCCAATGGCAGTTGCTTCTCAGTGTGTATGCAAAGCAGCACTGAAATAATACTGTTGGATTCACAGGTCATTTTCCTGCTTGGTGAATTCCATTATGTTGCACACCCTATGTAATTGGACTGCTGCTTCAGAATTACAGACTGTGTAGACCTACTTAATTTTTGCTTGTAATACACATATGTATTGCCATTTAAACATCTTCAGTCTCTTTACTGCACGCTACAACAATGTAAGACAACCCATGAACTTTTGGGCAGTGTGGATGCTGCCTAAGGTCCACGGACTCTGTGGCTATCATGTTGGGCCCGGAGGGTCAGCATGTTGTATGGTACATGTATATAAATTAAGGGTATCCTGGTAAAAATCTATGAAATTCAGTGAAAAAACTTGGTTAAAGGGATGTTATGGTTAGGTTGTGCTAATACAAACCTATGAAATTCAGTGAAAAAACATTCTTAGAGGGACGTTATGATTACATTGCACTAATAAAAACATACCACAACCAGTGGGAAAAGTGAGTTAAAAGGATATGGTTACAAGTAAAATTGAAAACCCCCAGAAATTTGCCAGTTATGGTAAGCTAAGCAACCATAACTCGCACCACCACCGTGCACTGCTAAGCCTAACACCCATGACATCAAAGATGACATCACAATAGGTTTATATTAGCGCAATATAACCATAACGTCCCTTTAAGAAAGTGTTTTCAGTGATATATATATTTATTTTTCTCATAGAAATTTGATTGGACATTCCTTCATTTTAGATTTCTGTGCTTTTGCTGTTTGGGTTGCTACTGTTTCACATTCACACCCTTCTTAAGGGTATATCCTTCCCTCGGCCTGTGTAGCCACTACTCATCCTTGTACTCCTGCAGAGCAGAAGTAATATTGTCAAAGAGTGTTCCAAGGCAGAGGCAGGTTCTTCTCTATAATCACACCCATGGCATATTGGTGGAGGTAGGGCACTCTTGCTGAGGACCAGCACCTGGCACTTTGCTTCCAAACCTCCCTAGGCTGGGAGAGCAGTACCTGTATGGACTTACCCTGCCTAAGGGCTCCTGCAGTTTTTCTGAAGGTGTCTGCAGAGACTGAACAACCAGGATTGGTTTGCTGCCGTATCATACAACTCAAATCAATTTCCGAGATTCTCCTCATCTGCAAACCTGCTCCCTCCTTTCCTGCCACTCTCTGGCCGGCCTATCTTGGCCCTCTTCCTGCACCTACCTCTGAGGCAAAACACCCTTGGGATCATCTTCGACTCCACACTCTCCTTCTTTCCTCACATCTCTGAGATCTCTAAGTAGTCACACTACCAGCTGCACCTCCTCAAAGGTATTCTTCCTTTCCTCTCCTTCCCCCTGAAGCTCACTGTCTCCAGAGCTCTGGTTCTCTCTAGGCTGAACTACTGCAACAGCCTCTTTCTAAGTCTGCCTGCTTCTACTCTCCACTTTCTGCAACTCATCCAGAACAGGACTGCAAGACTTATCCTTGGCCTCAAGCCCAGGTATCATATCTCTCCAGGACTGACATTTCTGCACTGGCTCCCAGTGGCTGCGAGGATTAAGTTCAAAACCCTGTGCATTGTCCCCAAGGCCTTCTGGGGCCTCAATACCTTCAACTCTCTCTTCCTAAATATCTTCCTCCCCAAGCTCTTCGCTCATTTGACTCGGGAGGACAGCTCAGGGTTAACGTGCTTGCCTTGAAAGCAAGACAACATGGAGCAGATCCTCGGGTCCGCGCTTAGAAACCTCTGGGTATTAAGCGCATTATAAATAAACTATCATATAATATCCTCTTTCAACTCCCTCAGGGTCAGTGGGTTCTCCAAGCAATGAGTTTGTGGTAGATCTCTCTCTTCAGCTGAGGACTCCCTCTGGAACAGCCTCCCTGCCTCCCTGAGAACCATCTCCAGTTCCAGAAGCACCACAAAACCTTCCTCTTTCTTCTGCTTTCTCTCCTCCTCTCCCCTGCTTATCTCCTGGCTGAACCTGCACTGGTCACCTGGCTACCTTCTGATCTCGGGTCCAGGTCCCCTCTCCTGCTAGTTATGATATGATATGATTGGTTATTTATAATGCGCTTAATACCCAGAGGTTTCTAAGTGCTGACCTGGGGATCGAACCTGACCTGTGTTGCTTTGTGTCGTCTTGCTTCCAAGGCGAGCACATTGCCCCAGGGCTATCCTCCCAAGACTTGCACCCCTGCACTGCCTGCCTGGCATGCCCCGCACTTGGGGACTGTTTCCTGTATCCCTACAGCCCCTTACCAGCACTTGCCACCAGCTGGCTGTACTATAACTTATCGCTCATTTATCTTATTTATTTTACTGTTGTTCCCTTGTATTGCACTGCCCCCTCGACCTTCCCCTGCACTTTTCTCCTTCTCCCTCACCCCACACACTTGCGCGATCTCAATGTCACCGGGCCTAGTAAGATTGTTGTCTCTGTCTTCCCTTTGTTCCCACTCCCTTGCCTTGTCGCGCCTTGAAAAACTTGTGTATGGGCGCATTATAAATGCCATATCATATCATATCATGCTAAGAAGACCCATCACCGGTTTGAATCGAACAACCAGGTCACCACTCCAGACAGTCTTAAACTGCCGGCCATTCGAAACCTGCATGGGATCATCAAGGTCTCCGCTTTGAACCAATGGATCTTGAGTCAAACCACTGAAACACTGTAATACTCACCAACCCGCACCAGCAAGTTCTAATGTTTAAAACCAACTCAACACTGAAACCAACCTTGGTGATCCATTCAAACTGCGGGACCCAAATACCAACTCAAACCGCACCGAGCTCCTGCTTCGAACCAACTAGACACAAACTTGCCGCTTGAACCAGCATGACTCGCTGCACCCAAAAACGGATAAATTGCTGTACAGGTTAAGCCTGCACAGCAGCACAGCTCAAAGTCTGATTTGATGCCGTCGAACCTCCAAGAACTGATTAAGGTACTGTTGGAAGGCCCCAGACCCCTGGTCCACTTGTTGGGGCCCTAGAGACTGGCTATGCCCCTTTTTTCATCGTTTTCACCAAGAAGCATATCCTTTTTAAGCATTGTTGTATTTTATTGTCTTTTCCTCCCTGCTGTGCAACCAGAGTGCTTGCCTCTTTATATTTTGCATTTCTCCTTTTTTCGTTACAGGGGTGGATTTTTGTTAGTTGTTTCTAGTGCAGTTAGTGCAAATTAGTATGCTTAATTCATGTTTTGGGAATTCCATTACTTTGGAATGTTCTGCGTATTCTTTTTGTATTGTTACTGTTTCACATGCACATCCCTCTTAAGAGTATATCCTGTCCTTGACCAACATCACCACAAAAGGTGAAAGAGGTGTATGAATAAGTTATCTGCCTGCTTCACCTTTATGATTGGAATCTCTCTTGTTGTGTAGAGGTGTGAAGGCTGACCCTTGCACTCTTGCGTGGCAGAAGACATTTCATCACACCCTGAGATTAATAGAATGGAGAGAGAGAGTCCTGTGGCATCAGGGATATGGATCCGTCTCCAATTTATGCGCGCTTTAGTTATCCACGACAAGTTAGTGACTGCACTTGTATGCGCTGTAGACTGGCTTAGTCTTAATCTGCTTCAAACTTAGCTTTAATCAGACTGCTTTGCTACTTTTCCAGATGCAAGAACAGCTGTGGAAAAGAGCAAAGATAATTATTGCGTTAATTAGTATTCAAAAGCAAATGCTATTTTTAATAGGACTTGCTATATATGATACTTATCTCTTAATACCACCCTATAAAAGCAGCATAGTCAGTTGGGAAATGTTCCAAAGCAGCCTTTAAAAAACCAGCTGAAACTGTTCCAGATATGTATGACCTTCTGTGGCTGCCATTTATTTGTAAACACATGCTGATAAAGCCCATCTGTGCCGAAGAACACATTCCTACGAATTCCAGTGCTGATGCACTCTATTGGGTGTATTTGGCTGAAAACGAACTGAATACATATTAGCAACACATTCGAAAACGTGACACTCAAAACTCCAATGGCACCCGTTAGTTATGGCTCTTCATGTATACAAGGGAGTTACTTTATTTTGCAGTTTTGGACGGCAGCCGGCGAGGCCCCCATGATTGAAACACAAGCAAATGCTGCTGAAAGTTTGGAACTCAAAAGTATGCTTGTATACAATGGTTTCAAAAGGGGGGCAAGGGAAGACATATTCTACAGGCTTTTTGGCAATCTCATGCTGCCTGTACGGAGGGATGCTGGAACATAAAAGTCTTTTGCAATTTGCCATACCCTGACTGTTGCCAGATGTCAGACCTACGCGCTAAATTGATAAACTGGCGTCACGTAATTCAACAATTTTTAAAATTTCTAAATGTTTCAAAGACAATTTTTCACCTGTAAGCACTTATTTAAGGTGATAACATGTCGCTGGTGCCCAGATGGGAAAACCAGGACGTTTGGCCGATTATTGCCCCCTGTCATCCATTGCAGATATTACACATATGTATTTTTGCTGAATCATGGCAGTCCCTTTTAAAATGTCCGCTTCATCCTGGGCCTCCACGGAGAACTGAATTGGTGCATTGTCCAGGCCGTGTATGGAAGGGCAGGAAGTTATGCGTGCTTTTGCCTCTGCCTGCGCCTCAATCGCAGTTATATACATGTTCTTGCACTTTCCGAGCAAAGTGTTGCATAGGTTACTTTTTCTTTTTTTATATCCTAATCCTTCTTTCCTATTTTATTTATAAAACTGGCACAGCAAAATAAAAGGTAGCAAAGACATATGGGGCTGATTTACTAAGCAAAAGAAATGTGTAAGACTAAAATTACTAAGCTAAGATAAGTAGTGGAAGTAGAACGTAAGCCATTGTTTTGGCTTAATTTTTACTCACCTTTTTAGCTTAGTAAATCAGCGCCATACATCTTTTATTTCTTTCGGAATTTTTGAACCAAGAAGCAGGTTGAAAAATCTCCTCTCCACAATGCGGTCGTGTGTTTGCACATATTATTGCAGGAGCCCACTTCCTGAGAATATGAAACTTTTTGCATACAATATTAACGACATATGTTTTTTCTTGTTTTTTGTTTATTCTTGTTTTTAAAGTAGAAATAATGTGAGGACTGTTCATCTTCTCTTCTAATCAAGTGTATGCAAAGTTAAATTAAATATCAAGAGTCAAATTAGCTTGAGAACTAACGCATATATACATGAATTAGCCATCATAATATTAGGTTATTTAATCATTTTTTTTAATTTGATCATTTTTATAACTCCTCCATCCAAAGCGTTTTACAGTTCGGTTTTAAAGAAGTTACACGAGATCTCAAGTGCAACCATGTTATGACTAGCATGGAAGAGAAATTGCACAGCAAACCACGATAAGTCACCCTAGACGTGGAATGGAGCTGTTACAGGGGAACGTGACGTGAAATAAAGTCAGAGAGGAATGCGCGTGCCAAGGCATGAGTAGATATGAGTAGATATAAAATGTATATGTAACATATGGCAATGAAAGTGGTAAGAAATAGACAGAGTAAGACCAATCTGTAAAGAACAGTAATAACAAAGAAGTGGTTCGAGAAGTGGAGCAGTCTGTTGCAGTCCACAATGTAATTTCTTGCTAAGGAAAATACTGTGAAGCATTTCTCCTGGTCTGCTGGTTGTAAAAGTAATGTGCCTTTAATTCCCAAGGGGACGCCGTGTAGAGTAAGACATGCTCCACTCCTCTGCTGAATAACAAAACCCTGTGGACAAGTGGAGCAGTCTGCAGTCCACAGGTGAGCATTTGGGGCAGCGGGAGAGAACGTTAACATTTAGCTTGCTGCTGGGCGCCATCGTCGGCTTGAGCTTTTTTTCTTTTATTCCACATTTGACCCAGTGAAGTTGGCTCCTTGGATATATTGACTGCCTGTCTGATTAAGTACTTACCGTAAATACGTTACACGCTGAACATTACAGAGTAGCGGCTGACAAATTTGCAAAAGAGTTAAATAACTAACTTCACAGCTGGTAATTACACATCCTAGGCGTGGAGGCTTTGGGTCGTAAACCCTTTGATTCACGCAGTAAGGATAGGAACATTTAATATTCTTTAAAAGGTTGTGCAGGGCTGAGAGTCGGTTGCTTTGAGGGTTTAAGAATGGTGACTAAATCAGTTAGCGCTCCGAAACCCAAGACTATGGGGGAACGGCATGACACGGTATTAACTATCTCAAGCCCTGTGGCTGCTCCGACTCACACTAGTTGCCCCATAAACATGAAGATAGAAATCAGTGCCAAAGCAAATTAATCTCGTAACATACTGGAACTCTCAACTGAAATCGTACGTGATACTCAACCTCCAAATAAAACGGATGACACAACCACATCAACTGAGGTCCCAAGAGGGACAGATGATAAAAGGGGGGCAAAACAGCCGGAGTCTGTGTTTGTTCAGGAGGACTGTGACCTTGCTGCTTTAGAGGACATAACAATGTCAGGAGACTCCTTCACACCCCGCACGGCCGCAGTTTGCACAGAGGCGCCCAAGGTCTATACATTTGGGAAATCACTCAATGAAGGCCCAACGAAAAAACAATGCCAAACTTCTCGCAGGGCATCATGGAAACCCAAGGGTTTGACCCCAGTAACACTGCTGTCTAAACAGTGTTTCCTTAACTCACAAAAGACCACAACAGTGGTTCCTAGTAGTGAGGAGATGAGAAGGGCAGTGCCCTTGGCCAATGAAGAACTTTCTTTAATTGCTCAGACAACCCCGACAATACTTAACAAAGAGGTGGTGAGGGCAAGTACACATCTTGGCGCTGAGGAAGGGGCCTAACTTGTGTTGGATGGCCAAAAAGATATCTCTCAGAGGACAAGTTCCAACTACCCCAAGGAGCAAAAGAGGAGGGTCAGACATGGAGGATTGTGACTTGACTATGACTAACCCTGCAGAGGTATTAAAAGCCCTGAAGTCTTGGGCTCTCTATTTCCAAGCCTCATGCACAAGAACAATGCATGATTACACAGCTTCCAGTAGAGAATTAGAGTCAAATAAGAAGAGCGCCCCTAATCAATGAATCACCAGTTGTCCAGAAAGCACGAATAAGCGTCCTAGACTATCTCCCAATACGGGAGATGGTATTTCATCTACGGAGAGAGCATTATCGGATGAGGATCTGTTATGAGACCTAGCAGCATCAAGTAGAAGATCAGATGGCATCGAAACCCACCATAAACGCAGGAATGATTGCAGCCGTCTCAATAACGATGGCACCATTCATGAAATTATATGAGAACTTGACTGATCAGATTAAAGATCAAACCACAGTAATGGCCAAGCTCCATTCAAAGATGCTCTTCATAGAAAGGTTTATTACGGCCCTGCACGGTAACTTGGGAAATAATTCTGAACAAATTACCAATATTCTGCGGAGCATACACAACCCTATAATTCTTGAAAAAAAGGAGGTCTTCTTTACTATATCAACAGATCTCGACTATGTTGAAATGGACCACAGGTAATATCAGCCCCTATCCGATAGTAGTCGACAAAATCCTAGAGGTCAAGGAATGTTCTAACTCTACTAGAGAACCTAAAGTGAAGACAAACCATGGTAAGGGTGCAAGGTTGAACGACCAATGAAACTCGCAAATAATCGAGGACGAAGTGGATGGAGAAATTCTTCACGAAGGTCAAAACCTGGAGGGGTCTAAAGAATGATCATGCCCTAGTCCAGTGCTGAAGAACATCTTGAGAAAACAATCTTTGGGTTCTAATGGGGAGTCAATGCAATTAAAAACTGATAAGACTTTCGAGATCTTCTCAAAAATAGCCGAAGGGGTAAAGAAATTCCAGGACGTGGAAGGATCACCCCAATCAAAAAGAGAGGCCCTAAAGGCAGCAATGGTGAACAAAACAAATAATAAAAAATGTCTATTAAACAAGGTCAGCGGACAAACATATCTGGCCAGAACCTGAGGGCAACTAAACAAACGTTGAGTCAAAAAAGGTTAATCTAATAAGAAACCTGGCTCCAAGTTCATTACCAGGAATCTCTAAAAAAACATTAGGTGTCTAAAAACAAAACAGATAAAGCCAAAAATGACAAAGTTATTAATGCAAAGAAGGGGCTGGGGTCTGATGAATTGTTGCTTGCTAAATTCAGAGAGATAGAGAGATTGATGAGATTGAGGAATGACTCGACCTCTCAACATATTCATATGAAGCGGAAGAGGACACACCTAACTCAGGGACGATCCAAAACATTTTGGTTGACCTCAAATATAAGGCACAGGATTGTACATTGATGAAAGATATGCAAAGTGAAGAAGGTACTGATGAAGAGGTGGAGGTGGATGGCGGGCAGTATGAGTAGGAACTAAATGATACCCAGGCAATATCAGGGGACACAGAATTGAGATTGGGAGAAGGGGAGCTGGACTGCTCTGTGGTTCTTCCTCAGAGGTTTTATCCGGATGATCATCTGGTGAATTGAATAAGAAACACAAGAGTGGTGTATAAGGGCTTAGAACAAAAGAGAAATGCTCCTGTAAGACAAGACCCACTGAATGGGAGAGAGAAAGTCTTTTGCGCTCCTACAGGGGTCAAGTGGAGGGAGTCAACAAATACACACAACACCCAAAGAGGAGAAGATACAACCAGAATGTGCCTGTAAAGGATATGGCGCATAAATGACAACCTCACCCTGAACCGAGCACATTTTTTATGACTCCTCCATTGTCTCCTAACCCTAAATGAGATCTGCTCCAAAGACCGTCATCTCATGGAATTCCCGGATGAGTGTAGGCAGGATAAATTGGCGATCTACTCCTCCTCGGCTGAGAATAAGCACCTCTTATTGAGGGAAGCTTCAAAATGATCAATGATGGGTTTTCAACTGAAGGAAGTGGATACACAAGAGGTAAGAACAAATGAATCTCCAAGTGAGAAAAGAAAAAGGAATGTATCCACTCAATCACTTTGGACAAGTAGACCTAACAACACCGGGGGCGGGGAGGTAAACCTACGGTATTTGCTACAAAATCAGCTCATAACACAGGGACAAATAGGACATCTAATCTACGTATTGTGGTGGAAAACAATGGTCTAATATAGGAAAAGAGGGAAACTAATGGGAAATGGTTGGATCATCAAGAGGAAGATAGATGGAGTATGCTAGCAGGTGCTTTGATATCGCGCTCATAATGCCTTAAGTCTAGGGAAGATGTGGAGCCTCGAGATGCCGTATTTGGAAGCTGGAACACCAGAGGTTTTATGCACCTGTTTGGAAAAATTGATCTTCTGTTTGAGCAATACAATGTGGTCTGCCTCCAGGAAACCTGGATAATGGAAGTTCTGATTATAGAAGGGTTTACCTTATATATAAATCCTGCAGTAAAATGATTGAAGGGACGCCCAAAGGCAGGACTTCTTACTGTAATAAAAAGTTCATGCTGCCTAAAGGTAATTTTTATGAAAAATGTTACACCCTTGATACAGGTTGTAGTACTAAAAAAGACCAGCTCTCCGGACCAGCCAGGAAGGACACTGATGATATGTAATTTGTATTGGAATGCCAAATCCAAGATGACAAAGAATTTTGTAAGGATGAATATGGATGAGATAGACAATGCCAAGGTGACCCGGCTTTATCTGGACATCATTGTCTGTGGGGATCTTAACATTCATTGTTTTAACAAAAACTTGGCCTCAATAGAAAATCCAGCACCAAATGTGTCCTAACCAGTTTTGAACGGTTTACTTTGGAGGAATGAACCTGAGCTGGAAAACATCAAATTACTCAATGGGACTGTAAAGGGTGAGATTCCACCGACCCCTACTTGGAAGAGAGGTGGAGAGAAGCAGATTCTAGATTAGATTTTTGCCTCCGATATACTTCAAGAGAAACTGAGAACCCTGGAGGTAATATCAACCAGATCCAGTGATCACAACATTTTGAAGTTGTCGATTATGGGATGGAACTCAGTTTTGTTAGTTCCACCAAATTAAATAATTGGTATAAATCCTGGAATAAACAGGTGAAGAATAACATATGAAAACATTGTAGCCTTAACTGCTAAACTGATAGTTTCTTCCCCTCAAACAATCCTGGACTATCCAACGTTTCTGACAGCCTACATGGAAAAAAGCTTAGTGGGTATGAAAAGGACATTTACTAACAGACACAAATTTGGCAAGGAAGTAGCAATAAAGAAAAGTGGATAAACAGATTAAAAAGAACATACAAAAAAAGGGCTAGAGTGACCACTTTGGATGCCCTAAAAGTAGGGAAACAACAAAACAACAATACAAAAATTGGCTAAAGCAGCACAAATTCATCTTAGACCAGCAGGATGCAGAACACATGCTGAAGTGTTAGCAACTAAAAAGACATGGGAAATGTGGAGAATGTTCAATGGAATGAGTACCCCCCAACGTTCACTGATCTCAAACTCGGTCCCTGCGAGTGAATGGACATCCCATTACAGTTCCCTATTTGAAAGTCTGAGTCCAGAAGAGGCAGGGCGTGAGGAAAAGAAAATGTCCATATGGTCTTTCCAGACAGAAAAAGAAGACACCATCAATATTATGATGTCATCCAGTAACTCAAGAGCAGCTGAGCCGGATGGCCTTACGAAAGTCATTCTCAAGAGAACCCTGGAAAAATGGGCGGCTTTCATGAAGGAGCTGTTTGATGTGATTAAAATTATCAAACAAATCACTGCCTCATGGACACAATCAATTGTTGTGCCAATCTTTAAGAAGGGGTATAGGTCAGTTCCGGCAAATTATAGACTTATCACCCTTCTTGACGTTATTGGAAAATTATTTGCAGTACTAATTCTCAAAAATGTCAAAAAGTGTAGTTCTGACACGAATCCCTTTGACCGATGGCAGGCAGTCTTTGTAAAGGGGATTGGCACAACCCTAAACCTTGTTCTTATTCTTTTGAAGAACAGGGCCAAGGAGAAAAACAATAACATCTATATGGCCTCGATAGATATATCACAGGTTTTTGACACCATTGATAGATCTATACTGTGGACAAAATTAAAGGCCTCGGGCTGCCTGAAGGATCTGAAAGAAGCCATTACGGCTATGCACACGGAAACCAGCTTTGGAGGAAGGATGTCGCCTGGCACCAGCAATATTCAATCTCTAAGAAGGGGGATAGGTCAGTTCCGGCAAATTATAGACCTATCACCCTTCTTGACGTTATTGGAAAGTTATTTGCAGCGCTAATTCTCAAGAATTTGGACAAGTGGAGTTTGGACACAAATCGCTTTGACCAACGGCAGACAGGCTTTGTAAAGGGGATTGGCACAACCCTAAACCATTTTCTTATTCTTTTGAAGAACAGGCTCAACGAGAAGAACAATAAGATATATATGGCCTCAATAGATTTATTACAGGTTTTTGACACCATTGATAGATCTATACTGTGGACAAAATTAAAGGTCTCGGGCTGCCCGCAGGATCTGAGAGAAGCCATTACGGCTATACACACAGAATCCAGCTTTGGAGGAAGGATGTCGGCTGGCACCAACAATATTCAATCTCTATATCTCAGACATGGAAAGTGCAATTAAAACCATTCAGTGCTTCCCACCATGTCTAGCTGGAGTACAGGTGAATAGGCTCTTGTATGCTGATGATCTGGTGCTTTTGGATCAGACCCAGATCGGTCTGCAGCGCCAATTGGATGCACTGGTCTCCTATGTTTCAGCGAAAAGACTTTGGATAAATGCAGCGAAATCAAGAATCATAATCCTTGGTCAACAATCGGGCTGAAGGTCGACACCTATGGGTTGTTATCTGGATGGGGTGAAGATACCGGAGACAACATTGATGAACTACTTGGGAATGTACATAAATAACAGCATTAATGATACCAACAGAGAACAAAATCTAAGAAGTAAAATGAGTAACCTTGCTGCAGAAGCCAAACTAATTATTTTGCATTACTGTAAATTCTCACTAGTTCCTTTGCTGGATTTTTACCGGATGAAAGTACTGCCTATTTTGACATACAGTGCTCAAGCATCGTTTTCATTATCATTGACGGTGTGGTCTAAGATAGAAGACATTTTTTGGAGCAATGTTCTATCTTTGCCCAAATCAACCCCCTCCATGATAATTAGGAGAGACCTTGGCTTGACCTTGATGTACTCGGTAACAGTTTTAAAAACAATGGGCCTCATTATGGGGGTAATTCATGGATTATTTGCACCGAAAAAAAAACAGGATTTGTGCGCCATTTTGCCCGCAAATCCCTGTTTGGCAAATGGGGATTTGCAGACAGAATTGCACACAAATCCGTTTTTTCCGGCGCAAATAATCCATGAATTACCCCCTATGAGTTTGCCGGTCCGGGAACTACGGCACTGGTAAGCTTGCCGGTACCGTAGTTCCCGGATCGGCAAACTACGAGTTGTGCTTGCGGGAGCCTTTCTGTCTGCCAGGTCGGAACTGGCAGGCAGAAAGGCACCCGCGAGCACAGCATGACGGATGCTTGTGCATCCGACCTCCCCATTCCCATTCAGCCTTATGGGCCCGGGTTTAAGGGAAGTTCAATCTAATTTGATCGGTAAATCTTTCAGCGAGTACCAGATTTTGACCTTGTTGAACTAGTGGGACATTTTAATGCCTGGCTCGAACCTTTGAGGAAAACCTTTTTTGAAATCGAAAGAAGGACCTTGAATCGGAAATTATCAAAAAATGAATTTAAACTGTTAAAATGTCTGTATGTACTGTTTAACAGTTATTGTTTATCTTTTTTGACATTTAATTGCACAATTGTTGTTCTAGCAAAGGATACTGTTTACCTTTTCTTATGTCATTTAAATGTACAATTGTTGGCTTAGCAAAGGTTTTGTTTGAAAACTGTATGCTAATTAAATAAATAAAAAAATAACAATAATAAGAAAGATGAGAGAGTACTAGCCTTTGTATCAATTGTTTAATAGCAGAAAATGTCGTGACTCATTTTGTGGAAGTTAGACAACTGACAAGAGCGAAAAAAATATAAAGTCAGAGCGTGTTTTAATGGGATTGCACCATTATAAAGCACTTCTGTGAATCATGCCCATTATGTGTTTATCAAAAAACAGGTCAGAGCAGAAAATAAATGCACAATTATGAGCCAAAGGGAGATAGAAAGTGAATTGTGGAAAACAAAATTGTCAAAGGAATTAAAATAGAAGTCGAAGCAGGAAAAAATAAAACTTTGTTTTTTAAAGGATTTAACCATAGAAAGTGAGTCTGTATCATGATTTCAAAAGAAGGAAGAATTAAAGAAAAACATTAATGAAGAGATTCTATAAAGAAAGGGAAAGAACCAAAATCTGGGTACACACACACATGCACACAAGCACACAGACACACACACATGAACACAAACAAACACACCCCAGATTCTTCATCCAATGATCACTGGCATATGGACATGCTTGTGTAATAACACTTTACTTCCACATTAACTTCCAAATGCAATTCCCACACCTTGATATTTGATTTTGCGCCACATATTAAAAGCATACTCTTAATGCAGTCTCTCACACACAGTTTGATTAAGTGTGAAGGGCATTGCCCATCCTTCAGATGATGATGAAGTCATCAGCATAAGGCAAAATGTGAATGTCGGCATTCTGATATTAATACATCTTGCAAAGCTGCACAGAGATGGTCGTAAATTCCTTTAATTTAGACATTAAGTAGCATAAGTTCTAATGGTCCTCCTTGATTAATTCCTCTGTTTGCGGAGAACAGATTTTTCACTCGTATTGACACACACTCTGCTAATTGTTATTCTGTGCTCATGAAAATAGGGAAGAGAACGTACTTACTGTTAATTCTAGTTTAAACGTTATTGCATGGTGTCTTGTCTATACAGTGTACTAGGGCTGGGAAGTCTAGCAATGCTGTGTAAATAGCTGCAGTGCTTATATATATTCAAGGAAAAAACGTTAGTTGCAGGCACGTTAAGGTGAGAACTTAATGCGACAAAACCCCTGAAATTCTGTTAAAGCCACCTTAACTTCGTGCCCCCTGTTGTGCAACCTATGACCACAATCATGACATCACAGATCACATCACTGATGGCATCACTAATTACATGTTGTTTGAGAACAGGCGATGAATGTAAAACCACCTTCAAGACATAATACGGCATCTACGAGTATCTTGTCATGCCTTTTGGCCTTTGTAATGCCCCTGCTACTTTTCAGTTCTTCATGAATTACATTTTTAGAGATATCCTGGATCAATTCATCGTCATATATTTGGATGATATCCTGATATATTAATCCTTATATCAAGAACATGTAATTCATGTTTCCAAAGTGCTACAAAGGTTACGTGAGCACAAATTGTTTGTAAAAGCTGAAAAGTGCGTCTTTCATACTCAGGAGATGGAGATTTTGGGGTATAACATTATGAATACTGGGGTACGGATGAGTGGATCCAAAGTCAAGGCCATCATGGATTGGTCAAAACCCAGCAGTAATAAGGCTCTGCAATCCTTTTTAGGGTTTGCAAACTTTTACCGTTGATTTATCAAGTCGTTTTCACAGACGGTAGCCCCTCTGACGGCATTGACCAGCTCCAAAGTTGCCTTTTGTTGGAACAAAGAGGCACAGAAGGCTTTAGATATTCTGAAGGAAGCTTTTACCACAGCTCCAGTTCTACAGCATCCTGACGTGGATCTTCCATTCATAGTGGAAGCGGATGCCTCTAGTGTGGCTATTGGGGCCATTCTCTCCCAAACTTGTCCAGACAACAATGAGGAGCATCCAGTTGCCTTCTTTTCACGTAAATTTATACCATATGAACGCAACTACACCGTCACCGAAAGGAAACTGTTAGCAATCAAAGATGCGTTGTTGGAGTGGCGTCATCATCTATTAGGGGCTAAACACCCTGTAACAATTGATTCAGACCATAGCAATTTGCAGGCATTCAAGAAAATGAAATGTTTTATCGCGCGTCAAGCTAGGTGGCATGCATTTTTCACTCAGTTTGACATCCAGATTACCTTCCGTCCATCACGTGACATCATCAAAGCCGATGTGTTATCACTTATCGGTGGTGATAAGTTTGAGGGCAACCCTGAGCAATTCCCTCTGTTAGCAAAACAGGCACAACCTACCCTTAAACAAGAACTCCAAGATTGGATGTCAAGCAATTCACAAGAAGTAACACATCGAAATCTGGATTTGTTTAATGGTCTGCCATTCATACAAGGGGTTCTGTACCTGCCTACGGAAGGCACACAATCCAGGGCTATGCGATGGGGAGATGATTCTATTATGGCTGCTCATCCGGGTCAAAAGAACACATTAGAACTCCTCAGACGGTGGTGTTGGTGGTCCTCCATGACAAGAGATGTAACTGACTATGTTAATTCCTGTTCTGTATGTGCTCAATGCAAGAACTGGCCAAGTAAACCCATGGGTTTGTTGCAACCATTACCTGTACTTCATAAACCCTGGCACATGATATCTATGGACTTTGTGGTCGAGTTTCCGCTATAACGGGGTTTTGACACAATATGGGTGGTAGTTGATTACTTCACCAAAGTTGCTCTCTTCATTCCTTGCAAGGGATTACCAACAGCCTCTGTTCTGGCTGATCTTTTTTTAAAGACATGTGTTTAGCTTTTTGGTCTACCTAATGTCATCATCACTGATAGAGGGTCTCAATTTGCCTCCCATTTTTGGAAAGCCCTCACTTCGGCTCTCCTCATCGATGACAGAATGTCTAGTTCATATCATCCACAGATGGATGGGCAAAGGGAAAGGACGAATGGTATGATGGAATAATATATGAGGTGTCTCTGTCTACAATATCAATCCACCTGGTTATCTATGTTGCCATCGGCAGAGTTCGCATATAACAACTCCCTGCATTCTTCTAGTGGCACCACTCAATTTTGTGCTCCCTATGTTCAACATCCTAGATCGATTCCTTTGGACCCAGAGCTATCTGCGGTCAATCCAGTGGCAGGCGCCACTGTGAGGAACTTGTCAATATTACACAAGAGGATTGGAAGACAACTAGCGAGGCCACAACTCATTTCAAAATGATATGCAGATGCCATAAGGGCACCCGCTCCGGAGTATCAAGTTGGAATGAAGGTCTGGCTCTCAGCTAAGAATTTGAGTATAGCCGGAAAAAAGAAACTTCTTCCCGGGTCCTTGGTCCTTTTACGATTATAGGACTTTTTAATCCAGCAGCTGTTCTGCTGTAATAGCCTACTCGATGGAGGGTGCATCCAGTCTTCCATGTTTCCTTGGTTAAACCATGTCCTCCCAATACTCGTTTACCTGTCAGGCGTGCAGGTATACCATTCTATTTGATTGACTGGAAGGGATACGGTCCCGAAGACCGGTTGTGGAAACCAATTCCTAATATCCATGCCCCGACTCAACTTCGCAGATTTCATGCCAAGAGGGGTGTGGAGGTTCCTTTGGGGGATGATACTGTCATGCCGTTGCCTACCAGGGCATGCATACCGTACAGTACATCCTCTCCTGGAGTTACTACACAACACACACAATATGCATTTAGAACGGTTAAGCCGTTCTATACGAGGTGGAGGGTCTTTGATGCGCTACCTGGGAAGCGGCGTTATGCGCATAAACATTGAACAGGAACATTGCGTGGTGATGTTCAATCATGTGACTGCCTTAAAGAATTTAGGTGCCTTTTTCTTGGCAGACACTGCTTCTGATTAATGTTTTCCTACATGTTTTGAAGCTGTGGTATCGTGCAAGTTTACGATTTCCACGTTGCCATTATTTTCCTGTTTGCAACCTTCCTCAGCTGTTAAGAGGTTGCAGTCTTTTCACTTTCAGGATTTCCGACTCAGCCAAACTCATACGGCTTTCTCCTGTTTTCCTGTTTCTAAGGAACACAAGCGTTTCCCAAATGGTTCAGTTCCAAAGCTGGATCTTACCCATCCGAAGAACTCCAGACTCAGGTCTCCCACGTATTCGAAACACCTGATACCTCGCACGTGCTTCTGGCTCCACCAGCCGCCATTCAAACAAAGGATAAGGAGTGAATCATTGTTAACATCCAGGCACGCATAGAGGGAAATTGATCATTTTGGACTTATACAGGTATTTAACACTTACTGCTCACATTTCCCTCATTGTTATTATATCCATCAAAGGGCATTTGCTTCCATTTTCCAAGGGAGAAGTCATAGGGGTTTCAGTGTGAACTTTCAAGCCCCGTTAGAATTTGGAATACTCCAAGTGTGGATTCAAAGTTTGGTCTATGCACGGACCGGGTGGACGCTTTCCTGCGTGCACCAACCCGGCTAAAGACCAACCTTCGTTCCTTGTGGGATTAGATTCCTACTAACATTCCCTTTCCCTTGTCGTTGTTTACTTTTGGGGATTTTCCTACACTGGACCTCTTCTTACTTTCAAGACTCCCAATAAGGTTAGTGAAGACATAGTGAAAGGTATATGTAATACATTATTATTATTATTAGACATATACTTATATTGATTTTTCTATCTCACAGCTTGGAGAGTGTTCATTCCTTGCCCTTTCAATTGATTCCTCGCTCTGACTGTGGTTTTCATTCAGGCAGAGAATGTCATCTGTAGAAGGGTTCCATATCATCTAATTCCCTATATTGAAGAGGAAGAAAAGTCCTCCGCGAACTACTGTACAGGCTACTTGTATCCTTTTATGGTTGCAGACAACTTGTATCCTTTATTTTGGTCATGTCTGTTGGCAATTGGCGCATGGTGTATTCATGACAAATAGCAGGTTGGATGTGGTAGAGAGTAGGGAGGAACAGAAGTCTGTCCACTCAGAGAGGAACGAAGAAGAAGCGCCTGGAGGACGGTAGATGGTAGCAATGGTCAGGGTGGAGGAAGGAGAGATGACCAATTTGCATACTAGGCTCTCAAAGGATGAATAGGGTTTAGTGGGTAGGATGGAAGAAGGAATCCACTCAGGGAAGATTAAGGCAACCCCAACGCCAGCACGGTGGGGTTGAGGCTTTGCAGGGATCTTAAATCCATCGGGTAAGAGCGAGCCAAAGGAAATAATTGTGCTGGTATGGAACCAAGTTTCAGTGAGTGCAAGTATGTCCAGGTCTGTGTCTTCAAGGAGAAGGCAGATGTCAGTAGAGTGTTTGATGGCTGAACGTGAGTTGAGGGTCACCAGGTGGAGACGATCGCTGCCTTTGAAGGTTTTTTGAGGCGGAGTTTCGGGCATGGGTCTTCAGTCAGAAGTAGGGGCTCATGGGGGTAGAAGGGTGAAAGGCAGGGGAAGGAATGATATTGATAATAGATGGCAGGATCCGTTTAAAGAGAAGCAGTTTGGCCTCAGGGCCTTGGACCAGGACTGTGCCTCTGAGGTAGACATTGATGCAGCAGCGAGATGAGAAGAAGCCCATAAGGAGGACTTTCCACTTTGTGCCAACATTAATGGATGTGGAAGAAGAAGGGGGAGAGTGGCAGTAAGATCAGGGGTCCATAGATCAGGAGATGGGACCGAGAAATGGATGTCAGTGAAGATTTCTCTGGAGGATGCACTGACAAAGGTGTCTGCAATTGGGAGGCCAGGGTTTCCAGCAAGGATGTCTTTTTTATGCTTTTTCTGTCCAGAATTTCTGATAGAGGGAGGATAGGTAAGGGTGTAGCAGTTGGAGTAGATTGGAGAGATGGAGAGTGCCATCTCGGAGTGAGGGAGGAAGTGAGAGGCAGAGAAAAAAGAGAGGGGGTGAGTTCTTCAATGCAGAGTTCTGATCCTGACACACAGTCGGCCAAGTGGGTGTTAAGAGTACAAATAACAGAACAGTATAGGATGAAGGCACACCTAAATTTGATTTCTACACTAACAGTCACATACAATGCAGGATGAAGGCACACCTAAATTTGATTTTTACACTAACAGTTACTTACAATGCAGGATGAAGGCACACCTAAATTCGATTTCAACTCAAACAGACACATACAATGCAGGATGACACAGGAATTGTAGAACAGCAGTACAGAGATGGGGTCAGTGGAAATGAAGCTCAAGGGTGAAATCAGAGTGATGTTTCACCGTAGTACAGGGAACATCTGCCAGCAGAGCTGGGCAAAGTGAATGACTGGAAAAATAGAGGGAGTCGGTCAAGTAGAGACAAGGCAGCCACCAAGCAACAGTCAGTACTCACGCGAAGGCAAGATGGGGGATGTCACAGTCCAGAGGTGTATGTATGGAGTACCGAGCATGATGAATCATCTTTGCCTACAGTAGTAGTAAGAGAGTAGGGACCGGAGGCCCGGACAGGCACAGACAGGAACCTTAGAGGTGGGCCTTGGATGGGCGGCTGGCTTTTGCCTGCCGGTGCAGCAATTGGCTCTCTTTGTGTGAGGGCTGAACCAATTGCTTATTGAACAGAGAGGCTGTGTGAGCACTCCACAGCACGAGGATACAACAGCCATGTTGGAGCACAAAAACGATAATGCATACAGTTACCAGCACAGCTGGGCAAAAAAAGATATCCAGATTAAATGGAGCAAGCGACTCCAGTATCAGCAGGCAGCCCTCTGGTGATGACCCGCAAAGTATGCAGTGATTACAGCGCTCGCCGGGCAGGTTCATTTTCTTTTCTTTTTCTTTTCTTTTCTTTTTTAAGCACATTTCATTTCTGAGCCAAACAAGGCTAACCTTCACTTCCATGGCACCTGTGCTGCTCCTGGAGCACTGGATGATGGTCTGGGGCTGAGGATCTCTCTCCACTGATGCTTCTAACTGTGTGTGGATGATCGTGGATGACATGACCTGAGGAGGCTGCCCCCTTCCTCACTTTGAAGCTAAGTAGAGTCTGTCCTGGTTACTGCATGAATGGTAGACCTGGATGCCATGGCCAGTGATTTTTAACCCTGACGTCACCATAGCTATAAAAATATCTTTAAAAAAAATGTAACCATGGGTACCAAACTACCTGCGGTTATCTGTAGTCCTTTGTAACCTCGTATATATCTGCAAATATCAGCAAAACAGCTGGAAAAGGAAATGCTTACCTGCCCCCAGGCCATCACCAAGTGCCCCCTCATTTGTGCCAGCTGTCCCCACTCACCAGATGGCCTCCTCACCTCCCATGCCCTTTCCCTTTCATCCCAGTGCACGCGCTGCTTCTGTGACACAGTTTGCTTTTGGATGTCAGCTATTCGAGGCTACAGAAAGCTTTGTTTTGCAAACTCGGTCCCTGGACTCCCTCAATTTCCCCATTTTCACTCAGTGCTTTCTAGTCATCCCCCCCACCTGTACCCTGATGGCATATGTATGTTTTCTGACCTGCAAATAGCTTTCTACTGCATTTCATTTTCCCATAACCTCGGCTATAGCCTGGAATATCTGTTGCACCTCCTTCTCCGTCAAATTTTAAAATAACCACAGCACGGATTAAGCCCAAACCACGAATGGCATGCAAGTGAATGCTTCATGCCCAAGTTGTTTTGGAACTTGTCCAAATCCATCCTCCGGTTTGAGCTGTGCACTTTAGCAAAATGTGACCTTTTTTGTCTATGGGAAAATTAATGGGAAGTAGGCCGCACTTGTGGAAACCATTTTTTTTTAAGCTTAGTAACATTTTTTTTAAACAAATCTTTACAAAACTTTGCAGTCTGGGGGTGGGGCGCAGACTTTTAATCACATATGAAATTTCCACAAAATTCATTACTCAAATCATAAGTTATTAACAATAGAACTTTGAGGGGTTCCTATGTGTCTCTGACTAATCTTAACTATAATACAGTGTTTTACACAATAAAACAGAAGTGGAAGATTGCAGAATGTTATTTTCTCTTCTAAATATATAATCTTCCCAATACTACCTCTACACTTATTTAGTACTATTTAAAAAAAAAACATCCTAGTAGCAAACCATGTCCTACTTTACATAATCCACTTATTAGCCTATTTTTCTATTTCACATTTGTATTTTGCATATTTATATTCACAAAAATATTACACATATGCTTCAAAATGTTGCTTTTATCAATATTCTTTAACCCTTTTGGCAATTTAGCTTGGTGTGTGACTATAGAGTCATTACAAACAAGCCAATCTACTTCTGTATGCACCCATGTCATGAAATGTCCAGATTCAATGGATGCCCCCTCATGAAAAATAATTGTACACATTTTAAAACTGTTCTTACTAACATAAACTTGACTATTTACACAATTCATTATTGATGTGTTAATTTGCCTACCATCTACATTGTATCTTTGAAACATAATTAATACATTCTTATTAAAAACTAGATTTTGCAGTGTTGATTGGAAATTATAACCACAGTCACTGCATTGCATGGCATGGAATGCTTTAGTTACAAGATCAGAACATTTTACACTTTTCTGATCACATGGAAATACACACATCTTTCACAAAGATCTGGAATAGAATACCCTTTCTTAAATTAGAACACATATGCTTCCACTTGTAACTAATTCCAACTTACTTATCTAGATCAACAGTTTCTTTCACTAATATCTCAAAGACATTCATTACAAATTCTTGACTATCCTCCCGTGTATTTTGAGTACATTGTTAATTTCCACTTGCAACAGCTACTACATTTCCGATTGACATTGCCGAATGTAAACTGTGTGAATATTCATATACAGACATTTTAAGAAATGCAAGTTCAACACATAGCTGCTTTTCTGCTTTTGAAGCTATTTCTTGCATCAATGGAGTTATTTGAAACATACACAACACTGCATTACAATAGCATTCAACTCCTGTTTCATTACTAAAGCTACAATGACAGTATGTTATAGTTGAACGACTCACCAAGCTGACATGTCGTCTTGCATGCAGGGATATCTGGCGGCTGTGGGAGATTGGATGGGCCCCAATGGGCTCAAACTGAATGGGGACAAAACTGAGGTGATGGTGGTGGGTTGTCCTCCTGATCCCTCACTTTGGGTGTCTTCATTCTGGGCTCCCTCCCTAGGTCCTCTGCCCACCCCGGTAGACAAGGTGAAAAAACTTGGGGTTATACTTTCTGCCTCGTTGTCTATGGATAAGCAAGTAACAGCCGTATGTCAAGAAGGTCATTTTCAACTCATGACACTTAGAAAGGTACTGCCTGTGATACCTGCCCCTCTGCGTCCTCCGGTAGTGGCAGCTTTCGTGATCTCACGGCTGGATTATTGTAACTGCCTCTACTTGGGTCAACCCAAGGGAGTCATCTGTTGGCTTCAACGGCTTCAAAACCTGGCCACTCGGGTTGCCACCGGCTCCCCTTATGGAGCCCATATATCTCCAGTACTTTTGAGCCCTGCATTGGCGTCGGTTAACCAACGCATCACTTTTAAGTCACTATGCATTGTGCACCAGGCCTTAAATGGCCAAGGAGCTGAATATCTTCAGGATAAATTCGGGCCATATGTACCTCTTCCGTCCCTCCGCTCTGCCTCACCTGACCTCCTAATGGTGCCTGGTTATAAACGGACCAGGGTTGGAGGATGTGCCTTCTCTGTGGCTGCCGCAGTATTGTGGAATGGCCTTCTGATGATTATAAAGAAAATTCATAGCTACTTAGCATTCAGGAAGGCCATTAAAACTTTTCTTTTCTAGGTCTCCGTGGCTTCATTAGGACCCTCTCACCCCAGCGACATGATAACTTCGGGTGACCGCGCGCTTTACAAGCTGGATTAACATAACATAACATAACCAACTCCAGTAAATTCCATTGTTTTTCACTCGTCCACAGACTTATTTCATTTGAATGTGCTTTCCCTGACTCCTTATTTTTCCTGGATGACTGCTTCACGGTTACAGGTATAAGGTTCAGGTGAGGAGCATACAGTACACGCAACCTATTATATTCTTCAATGCAAGAAATGTCAGCTGTCACTTTGCTTTCATCAAAGTTTATTAAAAAAAAAGTTTATTAAAAAGAAACCTTCTAGATTTTTCACATGTGACAAAGCTACATTTGACATTCCTTCTTTAAACACTGTATGACCATTGTCAGTACTGTACTTATACAGTGACCATTATAAGTACTGCTTATAACGTCAATCCTTGCGATTAATTAACCGTTATTGCATAAGCAGAGCACAATGGAAACTGTGCTCTTTTCTCAAAGATATCCTTAAAAAGCATGAACATGCAGAGCTCCGAGAAATCAAGTGAGTTCCTTCAGCACGATCAAACTTAACTTCAACATGTTCAGTACTTGTACTTTGATGAAAAGTGTGAAATGCAATCACTCTTCCCATTGCTCGATTGAATAAACCAAGTTCTACATGCAAATTCCCCGTCAATATTACTCGTGCATTGATGCACAGTTTGGAAACTCCTTCCAGACCTGCAGTTTTAGAAATAGAATTTTCTAGTTGTCCTAATTGAGCTTTTGCTCACTTATCCAACTCCAAAGGCAAAACATGGCCATCTAAATCATCACATGATTTTATCTCTACAATATTTTGCTTCTCTGACAGTAGCATTGTAGAGTTAAACTTGTTACACTCTGCAAGTGTGCACAACAAAGCAACACAAAAAACGTTTCTTTCCTTAAGAATCAACATGACATCAGATGGACTGCAATATACATGACATGTGTTATAAATCCGTCTTCCCTTTAAGACTGCTTTCACATTTTCCTCAAGAACACCTATACGAATCTTGTTAAGCATGTCTGCATACTCTAAGTCTCCAGATTGCCTCATATTAATGATAAGTTCCTGGAATTCAAAACAATTCCAAAGGATAAAATGACCAATACTTCCCATACTTTTTTGAGCATCATTAGATTTCAGCATTCAAAAACTGGTTGACCTTTCACAGGAGTTTATTGTAACACGTCTCCAAAAACAAGTACATGTTTACCTCCACACAAAATGCTATAGTCATTCTTCAAAACCTCTTGCTTTCCCAAGTGAACGGAATCTAGCACCAAGTTAGACACCATACTTACTTCATCTACAATCAAGGTATTTAACTTTCTAAGAACTACTTCTTGTGCTGCACTAGATACAAGTTTCCGATATTCTAGTTTGTTGTCATGCTCCACTGGTAACATTAACAAGTGATGTAAAGTAACACCTCCTACATTAAATGCTGCTAAACCTTTTGGAGCAGTTACAATACATGTTACATTTTGGATCATAGCTCTTATTGCATTAATTAAAAAAAGATTTACCTGTTCCTGCATGTCAACTAACATACACCAAACCAGGTTTGTATTGCACACAATAGCTTTCATGCTTGTCATGCAGTATACCATGTAAGAACCTATCTTTAATCTATATAAATAAAATTTCAAATGTTTGTTTGTTCAAAATCTTAAATCTCCGAAGGTTCTTCACCGATTGCTTCGAAAGTTTGACACAACGTTGCATTCGAATAGGCACTTGTTTTTATATACCTACTATACATAGATGTCACAACTGTGACAGGTAAAAATATGCTTTTTCTGAAAAACCACATGTTGTACGTAAAAGCAACACACGGTATACTGAACATTTTACTGCAAAACAGTGCCATCTGTTGGACATAGAAGCAACACACGCTATTTTACGATTCCATTTCAATGTTTCCGATTTAGAATGGCTCAAATACGTGCCGAGGAAGCAGCAGAGCAACGTGCAGCCAGACTATAGGATGCACGGTTGCGAGCACAGCGATCGCGGTCTGCAGCTTCAGATCTGCTTTGTTCTCAACAGAATGAACGTGACAGGCTGAGAGTGGCTAAAAGACGTCAACGAGAAACAGCAGATCAGTGTCAAACACAAATCTGTGCTCAGCAATCACGCGATTACAATCGCCTTGCATTTCGGTACAACCCAGCTGATGATTATAGTTTAAGCCGGCATGTTCTCATTGGCACCATGACTAAAGTGTGTACTTATTGCAAGGCTCTGAAATTTAATGGAGAAACTAAAGGAATGTGTTGCGCCATCGGGAAAATTTAACTGCCTCAACTTGGAGAACCACCAGAGCCATTAAAAACCACCCACAAGCATTGTCAAATTAAACATGTTAGAAACTTGCACTTTCTCTTTTCTTTCTTTTCCATTTAACCCGACTGAGCCACAGCAACATGTGGCTGGGGACAGCTAGTTTTATTATAAACTTCTTTTTGCTCTATATTAAGTTTTCTAACAATGTCATCACAATTCACATCTGCAACTTTACTTTATTCCATTGCAATTTCTACTTCCTCCATAGCAAGCTCAAAATCAGTTTGAATAATTGGCTGACAAAGAACATTTTGACTTCCTGATGCGGATTCTTGACTGCCCTCAGGGGTCTCTTTTGCCAATTCAGCAGCCAAAAGTTCTTCTTGACATAGTTCTTTCTCCAGTAAGTCCAAATACTGCTCAAATTGTGAATATGTAATTAAGCATTTTTCAGAAAAAAATGATTCTTCAAAAGTTTCAAAACTTCCAAGTAAATCTCTTTCTGCACGCCACGGGAAGAACAACTGCAAAATACAAAAAAATGTAATAAATTCCTTTTTCTCAGTACTTTCGCAAGACTGTTTCATTTGGTTAATGGGACTTCCCTTTTCATGTCTCACTAGACTACCATTAAATCCATGTACTTTAAACAGTCCTCTGTCACCGTTTGATTCAATATTTCAATATGAGTAGTGTTGTGCTAATTCATATAAACTAAGTTCCTCCAACAATTCAGATCGTTTTGGATAATATGTATTAATCAAGTTGGTTTTCAAAATCTCTGTACTGTCAGGTGCTGATTCAGCTAACTGCTCAATTTCAGTTGAAGGCTTCAATACCCGATTTCTAATACTAGCTGTCCAAGTCTTAACCAAACTACATTAATGCTATGTCCATACAGAGGAAAACTAGTTAGCCGACCTGCAGCTTCATAGCTACCACACTCTCTATATGAAAGCATCTTCAAATCAAAGCTTACAAGTTTCTGACTGAGACATTTATCTGACAATAAATCTGCCCATACTTCAGCTGCATTGCTCTTTTCTGCTTGTGTCATGTATTCTGTAACATAACTAGCAAAAGCTGTTGAATTATCAGCAATAAACTGTACAGCAGTATTTCAATTCCATAGCTGAGCAATGACAGCATTGTTATCATTAATACATTGCATTCCTTATTTCTTTTCAAATGATAGGTATTTCTTGTAGACTTACCAGTAACATGGTGTCGAAAGGATTACATTAAACTATTCACTTGTGTCACAAGCCTTGGAAAGCCAAGTCTGCACTGAGTGTAGTACTTGTCATTACATTTGTATTTTCTTTGGCAGTACTTTCCACATGAATACCTTTGAAACCTTTTCACCTTGTTCGGTAGATCAGCATTCACATGCTGAGCTGGAATAGAACATATTTTTCAATGAACTCCATCAAACAGCCATCGCTTTCCTTACCAAACTGAGGAGCATCTTTAATCCACAACAGCATATGTATATGTGGAACCCCACATATCTGGTACTCATACCCCCAAAAGAAATGTTCTACAGGGCCTTCTGGACCATTTTCTTTATTGCATATAAAGTGTAACCAGGGACGTCATTTGACCAAAATGCCAGGGGTAGCGGAAGTGACATCACACGACCCTTGACCCCCTGGTGACATCACAAGAAGTGATGTCATTTGACTCCACCCCGAAGTGATATCGCGGAATGCGATGGAATGCGACCCTTCACCTGTTGACAAAACAGGAAGTGCTATCACATAGCATTGTACACTACAAAAAAAAATGGTTACGATATCACTATAATGTGATGTACATTTCATACAAGAATGGATCGCCATATGTATGGTTAAGATCAGTGTGTATAGGTCCATATTACCAAATTACTGTTAATACAAGCAGACGTCCATAACCAAATGATAATGATGTGTTATTATATAGCACTTACGCTTAAGCGCTTTATATAGAGAAAATATACAGCCAATATCACCCAACCTATGTTGGTACTCTTTTATCGACCTCAGAAGGATGAAAAGCTGAGTTGAAGCGTTTAAGAACAGACAAATCAGTGACTCACCTCCTGAAGTGTGCCTGAAATAAACCTTTAATGGGTCTAGCAATTATTGTATAGAATTCCAGAAAGACACATTATTTGGTATTCCTATTCTTTCTTATTTAGGGTCAGTGCTGAAAGTGTTAGACTTGTGGTACTCCTTTTCTTTTTTTCTTCTTTTTTTAAAGGGCTTTAACAAGAAAGCCAGCCACTCCAGAAATAAAGAGCCACATGGTACTGGCCAAAGCCCATGAGCTTGAATTACAAAAAAAAAAAAAAAACCTTTTTTTTTCTTTTTTTTCCTAGAGGTCGCAAGGGTGACCACAGAGGTCGCAAGGGAGACCTCAGAGGTCGCAGTTGTGACCCCTGGCGACCCCTAAATGACATCCCTGAGTGTAACATGGCTTAAAATCTGTGATTAAAAAACCGTGAAACACTTACAGGGTCTATAGAACACAATTGTCCTGGTGCCATGTGTTCTATGTTGTCTTTTCTGTGCATTACTTTCCCAAATCCACTCCTCAAGATCATCCCAACCATACTCAGTGCAACTTAAAGTCACAAACAAGGTTGGAGATCCCAAGTCTTTGATCATGCATTAAACCTCGGAGTGTCTCCTATGCCAATATTCTTTAGCTCCTCTCATTGTAGCGAGAATATTCGAAAGGTTGCCCTCTAAAACTTAAAGATTTTTAAATTTAGTTCCGGTCTGAAGTGTATGAGCAACAGCATAAGATAATGTTGAAAATTCACTTTCATACAATATAAGTGAAATATATATTCAACATTGGTGCGGAGTCGTACATTTTCTGAATACATCCTTGTACAACAATTTTCAGAAGCAGCAATTTGTACCTTACGATCATCCAATCTCGCTTCAGTACCAGTTGGAAAAAGCATAGAGAAACAAAGGGCTTCTAATATCTTTTCCCAGATTGTTATTGGTGCACTTTTCGTTGCTTTCATTTGATACAATTCTAAACTGTCATGTGAGTGTAGAGGATGAATAGTGTAACTTTAATGCAAACTATTCCCTTCTGCAAAAGATACATGCTGAAACTGACCTTAATTGCTCTAGTTTGTTGACTCAACATCAAGCATAGACAAGTCTGTTACAGCCAGACTGCCTTTGTATAAATCTCTGTGCTCCAATAGAAACGCCAATACATTTTAACGTTTCCAATATCTATAAACTGCTGCCGAATACTCTTATCTTTAGTGGAAACACTGTTTACTAAAACAAACAAAGATTCTGCAATATCACGCTTCACTCCTAGAGTACTAGCATGTTCTTCCAAATTCAGAAATAAATACACAACTTTGCTCTCACACCTTGCACTAATGACTTCTTAGGCAGATTTGACATCTTTGTTTGCAGTCTAACAATAACTTCCAGTTTTTAATCCAATCACTTGAAACATGTTCCATTCTTGGTGGAATATGTGTTTGATTATAAAATCCAACACAATGTCTACAAACTTAAAGTGCCTCACTTGTGTCAAATAGTTCTTCTACAAACACAGATAAAGTTCTTTCCAAACATCTTCTACAGTGTGTTTCATTTTGTTCTCAGCATACACTATTTGCACTTGAGACTTATAAAAAGTGTGTCGACAAGATACACAAACAATGTCAGGTCTTTCAGTGGGAGTCAACTCAAACATTGAAATACTTATTTTATACTGCTTGAAAATCTGATCCTTTGAAAGCATAGGATCATCATTTTCAATTCCTGTAAGTGTTTCATCTACGTGCACATACTCTTAAATGCATCATATTTATCATTTGCATTGTAGAAACTAAACCTCATACAGTTCCAGTCAAAAGTATTTGATTTAAAACTGCAAGAGACATACTTGGTATTTTGCACTCAGACAGTTTAACTAGAAGATATCTCATTTTGGTATGATGTGCAGCTAGCATCCGTATATGATGAAACAGACCCTTATATCTACTTTTATCAAGCCAAGCCAGAGAGTGAACCAAAAGTCCTGTTTTTCACAAACTTCACAGTCATCTATTCTGTGTAGCATTTTGATTTGTCTTTGAACATTATCATTTTTTTGCAATACTTATAAAAATCTCTTTAACACTTTACAAGAAAACGGATCAATATTGCACAAAAAAAGCAAGTCCATACCTCACAATCCTTCTTTCGTTTCATTTTTGACTGATCTATAGTTTCCATTTCCTTATTATTACATTATATGATTTATTATTTTTTAGAAATCAGACCATTTCGGACTTCATAGCTGTGTCCACTCTCACCAATGGCTAGTGGAACATTCTTATCTTGAATTTAAATCTCCACATTAAAAAAAAAAATCCTTCAGTATGAGAAGTGTGTTTCCACTCTCCACCAAAGATGTCACAAAAGGTGTCACATGTAAGCACATGAACTGTTTGGATATTTGTATATAATGGTGTAGTCACCTTATGCAATGTCTTAAGTTTATTTAATACAAAAATTAACAGTTTTCTTTTCATATCAAAACTTTCTTAAGGAATACTTCTACTTTTTTCTTTTGCAAAAAATGGTTTACCACATATCTAGATTATGATTTCACACTTCTCCAAAGATTGGTAAAAACTCGGCAGTGATACATTCTCCCATATATATCCTTATTCCTCTGTTTCAAATTGATAGCACATTTACTGTCTTTTTTTACTAGCTGATAACACATTTGATTTTTTTTATGTTTTACTTTCAATAAAAACATTGTCAGTTCAGGCAAAACATAGTTTTGTCATATCTCTTATTCAAACTTCAACATCTCTAAAACTATCCTCAACACTAGAACTTGTTGCATTATCAACAGGATTTGTATCTACAGATTTGAAAACAATATATTAAAAAATAATACTGTTTAACTCTACTTCCCTGCCGATGTTCGTTTCTTATAGCTCATTGTTGTTCTTTCTTTAAGGCATCTTACAAGAAAAGCTTTATATAAAAAAGAAATTAAAATGATTAAGTTCACACATTCCTTATTTTATATTTTTAATATAAAATATATGTTTCAAGCCCAGACTACCAGGTGGAGATGCAATTTAAAGGCCCGCCAAGCCAGGCTTTCTAAGGCCAAGCAAAACAAGACACTCACTCAAAGCTGCAAAACAGAAAACCCTGCATCTGCCCATTGGCACAAATATAATAGTTATTCGTACCCTGGGAAATTTTCTGCATGCAAATAATTTTCTTTTTTTTTATTCCTGAGAAAATATATACTAAACTGAGTACACCTCCCACGAGAACAAAATATACCACCATGATTTAAATCAAAAAGACACTTGTTCCCTTTTCAGATGACAGCAAACATAAAAAAATGTTCCAAATTGGCCACCATAGTTAAAAAAGAAACCTTTAAAATAGAATTACTACTACTACTCTACAAAACGTATCAGCATGTCCATCTACCCTCCACTACCCCTCCCCAATATCACTACAATTTCAAAGGTGGCTAAGTCCCCTAATAGCACCATAAAACAACTCACAAACCTCTACATAACAGCTAGACAACTCCAAGTACACAGCATTAAGTCAATTAGTGTTCACATAACTAAACCCTACCACACCCTTGCTTTTCTCAGCACACGTTTAATTACTCCTCCTTCGCCATCCTCAATAGAAAACATGCACAATTAACTATGTCGCCTGATTCCACCCATTTCAGAATAATAACACAATAGCCTAATGCACTAACGCTACAAACTAATAACTACCACTGCTAAGCAACACAAAGTTATCAGAATCTATGTCCTCCCTTCACGTTCAAACCCTTACTCTACTAAGGTTGCAATGGCCATATGCCCTAACCAGCCCCAGTAAACTTTCTTAACAAACCTCATCAATAATACTGTTTCCCCCAACCCCCAATGCAGCACAATTAATTTGACATCTTATGCACCACATTACCCTTGCCTTAGATACCATAAACATTTCACATCCACACCACATCCAGAAAAAAGGATGCAATATGTCAAAACCCAATACATGCCATACCAGAGAAAACAGGATTTAGAAAAAACAGTAAGTAGATAACCTAACAAAACAGATGCTGGGAAATCAGCCATTTGCTCTACCTGCAATGGCAAATTCTGCACATTAAACCAGCAAAATAACCTCCACCACTAAGAAGGTGGGTATGACTGCCACATGCTCTGAAAGGAAGCAAAGATCCATACACTTCACCCACTATTGACATGACAAGCCTACCTGCACCTCAGAGAAGACTCAGAGTACCATGCAACCTGGTGGAACCCTCCTCCTGTATCTTGTGCAGCTGTCCCTACTGATTAAAGGCATAATAACACGGCTGCAACACATGGCCCTGCAAGTAAGGAGAAGAACATGATAGACACACATATCCAGAGTGGCACTGTCCCTATAGGGACAGACAGAGAAAATAAACCAAGGAACCGTATTAGCTGCACCAGCTCCCCATCATCTACATACTCCACCTCATTGACAGAGACCTTGAATGTAAAGTAAATATACACACTGCCTTGTCACACCATTTGAATTTGGTAGCTACACACCATTGTTCTAAACAAACTCCTCCCAATACACTGTTGGCATGGTTCATGACCTGATACAGCCAACATTTTCACACATACTGACAGAAGTGGTAATAGCTCCCCTGCACCAGGCAACAACACACATAGCTACCAAAAATCCCAGGGGCAACAGATAATATAAAAAGATGATTTTACATAATTGACCAGTTCACAAACACTAATGTTTCCCTGAAATGCACAAATGTGCGATATGCCAAGTGTGTCACCAATTGGGAGGAAGCATGTCTTGCAGAACCGTAAACAATAGCAAACCCTAAATGTACAGATTACATGTGACGCAGCTATAATCTGCACACCCTGTTTCACCCACTATTGACATGACAAGCCTACCTGCACCTCAGAGAAGACTCAGAGTACCATACAACCTGGTGGAACCCTCCTCCTGTGTCTTGTGCAGGTACTTCATGCACAGCACGCATCACTTCATGGTACTGTAAAACAGTACCCTGGATTCATTAATGACCACAAACATGTGACAACGGCCATGTTTCCTAGACCCACAGAGCACTTCATGATACTGTAAAACAGTACCCTGGATGCATTAATGACCACAAACATGTGACAACGGCCATCTTTCCTTGCTAACTGAAATATAGATAGTGACAAGCGAGTGACTCAGAACTTCTACACTAAGTGCCACTAAAGGTAGAGGGCTCAAATACCACTGCCTGTGACAGTGAGGGTGATGGGACAAGTCTGATTGGAGGTGCACAGTTATCATATAACCCACAATTATCAAATATATACCCAAAAACATCTCAAATGTTATGATATCATAATTCATTAATAACGCACCTGTACACAAGTATTTCCTGGCACGTCAAGACAAGGGAGGGAAGACAGAGGGAGGATAAGACAAACGATCTTACTAGGCCTTATGTCATTCATATCATACAAGTGCAAGAACGAACAGTGGAAACAGAAAAGGAGGGAGTAAGTGCAAGAGAGAGACGAGGGGTAAACAGGACACAAATGATGTGACTAAGTGCATCCAGGGCAGCATGCCTTTGGGTAGTGCAAGGACACTACTAACTGCTTATTCTCTTTCAAGTACACTGGTATTTTTCTCAAGAAATGTGACACCTGTTCATGAATGAAGGTGAAAACAATGTACTCATTACTTTATTCAAACATGATAGTGATAACATGTATTCAGAAAATCAATCCGGTAAATACTAATGCCATATGTGTTAAAAAGAGTTGTACTGGATGATTACACCTTTTCCGCCACAGACACAAAAATAGCAATTACTGCATATAAAAACACAACAAAATTGTATTTCAGAAAACCAGTAATTCATCATTGCTTCCAGTAATGCTCACACCAGAAACAAAAACACCACACATGCTCAAACAGAGACCTCAGAGGACAACCACCATAGCAGTTCAATCCATCAATAATGACAGCCAAGGAAAGACATCCATTTTTCAGGATAGTCTGCTTAGATACCTGTGATTAGCAAGTGTACATTAAACAAGAACTCTTTAGGATAAGATGTATGGTAAAAACCTCTATGCCCATTGTATGCACCCATGTTCTACATTAAGAAATGCAGTATAAATATTTTTGGTTTGTACAACATATTAGGCCCTACCACACTCTTGATTCTCTGAGCACCCATTTAATTACTCCTCCTTAACCATCATCACGGAAACACATACACAATTAACTAGCTCATCTGATTCCACCTTCTCAGCATAATAACACAATAGCCTAATGCATCATCCTGCCTTTCCTCTACAAACTAATATCTACTACTGCTAATCAACAAAAAGATATCAGCATGTATGTCCTCCCTTCACTGTCCATCCCCACTGCACTAAGGATTCAATGGCAATATGCCCTAACCAGCCCCATAAAACCTTCTTAACAAACCTCATCAATAATACTGTTTCTCCCAACCCACTATGCAACCCCATTAATTTGACATCTTATACACCACTTTACCCATTTCTTTCATACCATAACAATGCGACATCCACACCACATCCAGACAAAATTGTGTTGTATATTAAAACCCAGTACATGCCACAACAGAGAAACCGGTATTTAGAAAAAAACCAGGATGTAGATAACCTGACACAACAGATGCTCGAAAATCAACCATTCGGTCTACCTGCAATGCCAAATATAAAACATTAAACCACCAAAATAATATCAACCACTAAAGATGTAGGCATGATTGCCATGTGCTCTGAAATGAAAAAGAAGGTTCAACTGGCCATTAACTTTGTCAACTTCTAATTTATCTGCACTTTAAACCATACATTTGTCAATGATAAACCTAATCCCCAATATAGGGGCACAAAAATCTGCTGCATATCCAACTACAAAGCACACACACAGCATCAAAAGTTGTCAAGAGTACCGTTACACTGCTTAGTTCACACTAGGATTTCTTATGCACCCTCATTCATAATACATGTTGCAATGTCACTAAGAAACAACCTTTATTTGCAAATATATGTTCTGGCCAACATAGGCATAGCATACCAGGTCATACCGCTTCATCACTCTCATAAAAGCACTGAGGTAAAATATAGAAAACCCTACTTTGCAAACAATACTTATAAACTTGAACAAATGAGACACCTAAACATACTTCAGTTATCTTACAAATACAATAATTCAAACTGTTCATAAAGTACATCAAAACACACTATCACTCACCTTCAGGTGCTCCAAATAATGAATAGATCTTCACCAGAACCAAACTCAGAACATATGCACACTCTGAGTTCTGAAATCATACTGTCAAATGTTCACACAAATGTCACTTTCATAGCTTTCACAATTCAATAGCACAAAAAGAAAACAAACAGGTGAAATGACAAACACATTTCTATTTCAATCTATATCATTCAATGAACCCCAAAACAATCCTTAAAAAAATACTTTATGCAATATTTACACACTACATAAAAACACTTTTATTTTCTTCCTAATTCTTCCCAATAACATAACCGCGGCTTTTGTGGAAACAGAAAAATAATATGAGGCCGGGAAGCCCAAAAAGAAACACACCAACACAGGTTACAAAGAACATACAAGTGCTTTATTTAAAAGCTACAACAGTTACTAAAGTCAATTGACAAACAGATAGCTATTCGGCTCTCAGAGTAACGTAACAAACTTCAACGAAGGTTCGATGCATTAGTGAGAGAGACCGTACATTGGAATACTTGGGCTTTTTATATTCTTTATCCAGCCCTTGGCCAACCCCCTCGCGGGTAAACCATTCTAGGGATCGGGCTTATGGGTTCCTTGCCAGGTCAATCCTATAATATATGCATTTTGATTAGTTTTGCTGATATAGTTGTACATTTACACATAGGTCAGCAATAGGACAAGGTCTCAGTTCGCGACACCGACAAGTGGCCTGCAGGCATATTAATTATTCGTGCGTACGGAGGTCACAACGGCCAGAATCTTACACAGAATGTCATTCGGCCTCCATTTTGATGTTCAGGGTGACTTCCACATTACAAGAGAACCTAAAATGGTGGCTTAATCCAAGATGGCGACTTACATTACTTTCTCTAAGGTAAAAATCTAGCCGCGGAGTTTGTTTGCATATGATGTTTAGACAACTTGGCGTAGGTCAATACACATATAATTGCTGCGATAGGAGGCATAATATTGTTTCAATTCCGACAAACCGTCCTTTTGGCCTATGCCAAGTGCTAATATCATTTCTAATACTTCTGTAAATAACTCCATGCATTATTGTCCATACATCCTGAATCATTATCTGTAATGTCTATAGCCACTAGGTCATTCATCAGAACCTCTTGTAACACAAACTCTTTAGATGCTGTATCTGGGGCGTACATTTTATGCCCTACTGTGCTCACCGCTTGAGCACAACACCCCCCTAGAATTGCACATATACTAGGTAGACATTGGAAACAGCAACAAAGGAATAGCAGGATTCCCAAAATAACCAGGATAACAGAAAGCACCTTCCAACCCCAGGATCGTAGAGAATCCCAGAACCAGGCGCTAATATTCCAATCTCCCACAGGAACATGCACCTCAGAACTAAGGATGTGCAAGTTCTGTATTGCTTTAAAAATTGTCGGTGAGGAGTCTGGTGCGAAAACACAGCAAGCGGACCCCACTAATTTGCATACTCCACCACGTTCTGCCAGAATGACATCTAATGCCTTCCGATTATGGAGTGCTACCAATCGTATTGCCTTTTGTTCTAGTGTCATATTGTAGAGTATATCCGTGGTCTGGGTGATGGTTCTCTCCAGTACTCTTGCTAGTCCCCTAATATTTTCAGAGTTTGCTATCTGTCCCCAAAATGGCACAACTGATTTCGCTATATCTCCCAATACTTGCCCAGGGGTATCCCCATCCTCGTCCCGCCGTGGGCGAGCCTTAGAAACTTCCAATGTACTAGCTACAAATACCCCGGGTAACAGAATTCCTAAATAACAGGTTCCCTGCCAATCCTTGGGCAACCAGGGAAATGCTGAACTACCACAAACGAAATAAACAGGCCCCCCTACATACAGAGGCCTGTTCTCCCCAGTCAAATTTACAATGTTCACACAACCTTCAAAATCTCCCATTGGCCGAGTGCCATTTCTTTGTACACAAAAGGGGACTGAAACAGGGCTACGATTAATAGAGTAGGAAGGGGGCACAGCGTCCTTATTGCCTATCGGAGCCATTTTAAAGGAAATTAGAGTTTGGAAAGGAAGGCCTAATAGAAGCAACATTAGGTCTACTTCTATTTACAAAAAGCGAGCATCCCAGGGGAGTCAATTCACGTTTCTCAAAATCATTTAAATTAGTTCCATCAAAGTTCCCTGAGACGCTATCATTCCAACGGCCAAAGAATAGTGCTCTAAGAGAAGCATAGCAAGCAGTCGTTAAAGGTAAAGGGTGAATATACCATCCTAGCCCCTTGTTCCCATGTTGCGGTAAATGGGTGCAAATCCAGCAATTACTCTTATTAAAAATGGCATGCGTTGCATTCATTACTATCATTAAAGTGTTATTATGATACTTTTGTCTATGCTGGGAGTCTCTAGGTGACAAGGTGTGGAGGTGTACAGAGGGAGTCAAAGCAGTAGGTACAATCTCAATTGGCAGTAGAGGTTTTAGAGGGTAAATTTCTTCGAAGTACCAAAGTCCCACAGCAGTAATTACACAAATTCCAATTATTATTAACACAACACAGCAATACGTTTTCGGGGCCCAGGCACATTGTTCGTTGTCCGAGTTGGTCACCCCCTTATTCATAAGTCCAGTGCGGGGAGCAGCGGTGGAGGTGGCAGGCATCGTAGTTTCTCAATCGATGACCCCAATGTTCGTTGCTGGCGACACTACGGTCGCGCGACTTCTTAGTCCTTCCCAACCCTAGCCAGCAGAATCCCTTTTTTTTTTCCTTTTGTTCGAAAGGAACTTTCTTTTACAAGAGAAAACTTTCAATCACTTCTTCTTTCCAAATGCACGGAAAAGACCCGTGCCGTAGTTCTATTTTCTTCGTCGAAGGTTGTACCTGGTGGTACCCAGAACTGTTTGATCCGGAAACAAGGCGACGTCACTTCCTGAGGGAAGTGACGTATCGGAGGCGACGGAAGCCGCAGAACTTGAAACAATGTTTTCTGGAAGTGACTTTTCCAAAGAGTGTGGAGACGAAATGGACTGTTCCCCAAGCTCCACGGGCTCAGAGTAATTTTCCGACACACTCACAGTGCTGTTTTCTACTCCAGGATCAGAGATTGTAGCATCAGCGAGGGGTTCTGCTTCTTCTGTAACGTGTGGCGTCGGGTGAGGAAGTTTCTTGACATGCGTCGCGTGGATCCAATGCTTTTTTCCAGCCACCCGCACTGCTGTCTGAGTGACCAGCAGCACCTGGTAGGGTCCCCTCCAGCGAGGAGCGAGACAGGAAGACCTTTCGTAGGCCTTCACTAGGACCCAACTTCCAGGCTGAATATCGTGTCCTGGGCCCGTAAACCGTACAGGTAAATCTTATTGGACCTGATGATAAATGAAATACAGATTTTTAGTCAACTGGTTGCAGTAGTCTACAAGCAATACATTGTCAACCTCCCTCAATGTTTTAGGCCTCGGAAGACCCCAAATATTAGCAGGTCTCCCCATCACTACCTCAAAGGGGGAGAGCCCAGTCTTAGTTTGAGGTGTGGTTCGCATGGCTAACAATACAATAGGTAAGGCATCTTGCCATTTCAGTTTGATGTCGGCACATGTTTTTGCAAGTTTATTCTTTAAGATGCCGTTATGTCTCTCTACCAACCCAGCACTTTGAGGATGCGTAGCTGAGTGAAATCGTTTTTCAATGTGTAACGCTGTGCATATCTGTAAAATTACCGCTGCAACAAAATGGGGACCATTGTCCGACTAAATTACCCTTGGAAGCCCAAATCGTTGAAAGAATTCTTTTACCATAGTCTTTGCAGTGATCATGGCAGTAGCATCTTTAACGGGGAAAGCCTCGACCCATTTACTAAAAGCACAAATAATCACAAGAACATATTTTAGATTGTTACACCGTTCCATCTCAATAAAATCAAAGTGGATGACCTCGAAGGGAACAGAAGGGGCCCCAAAGCTTCCCCTTGGAGATACTATCCCCTTCCCCACATTGTGCTGTAAGCAAATCATACAATTCTGAACATGGCGCTGTGCAATCTTCGAAATTTTATCATTCACCCATACTTGTTCTAACATTTTCGTGATCTGCTGAACACAAACATGCGTAGGACCGTGTGCCATCGTAACCATTGCCAGCACATATGAATCAGGGAGCAACCATTTTCCTTCAGATATATCCACCCAACACCCATCATCATCCAGTTTCCCCATTCCTTCGGCCCACCTTTTAGACTCTTCTATTGTGGCATCAGTTTGAATATCTCGCACAGACCCAATACCCTCATCCATTACATAGGCAACTTTTGTTTCCCTTAGAGCATACATGTATGCGCTAAGGTCTGTGGCCGTTTACCTGGCTATCTGGTCAGCAAAAGCGTTCCCTTTTCCCATCTATGACCTTACGATGTGCTGCACATTTCATGATCGCTAACTGCCTAGGGAGTCAGAGTGCCGAGAGCAATTGCACTATCAGGGGACCGTGCTGAATCTTGGTCCCATGTGAGGTTAGGAACCCTCTTTCCGACCAGAGCCTCCCGAAGTTGTGAGCCACCCCAAAGGCGTACTGGCTATCAGTATATATGTTTACTATACGCCCTTCGGAGAGTTCACAAGCTCGGGTCAACGCTATAATCTCTGCGGCCTGCGCAGAGTTATGCGGAACAACAACCGTACTCAACGTAGTAACTGCGTAAGCAGCTGTAGATGTACCATCTGGAAGTTTGAAGCAGGAGCCATCACAAAACAGCTCCCCTTCTGCATTGTCCAAAGGAGTATCTATAAGTTCTATCCTGCCCTTTGTTTCCTGTTCAGTGGTATACAGGCAGTCATGTAATTCTTCGTCATCGCAAACAATATTTTTCGGGAAAGGTAGAAGTTCAGCCGGATTAAGAACACAACACCTCTTAATTTGAATGTGAGGGGCAAACAGAATTAATTCATACCTTGTCAGCCGTGCAGAGGTGAGGTGTTGCATTTGAGTCTTATTCAATAGGACATCTACAGAGTGAGGTACCATCAAAATTAAATCATGGCCTAGAACCATTCCCTCACTCTGTTTTACGGACGCGGCAGCAGCAGCGACAGCTCGCAAACATCTCGGCAAAGCGCATGCGACAGGATCAAGGGCGGAGGAGTAGTAGCCGCACGGCCTATTCTTCCCTCCATGTTCCTGCGTTAACACAGCCAAAGCACATCCATCACATTCATGCACAAACAACTCAAAGGCCTTGTCATAATTTGCAGTACCCAAACCGGTGCAGAGCATGATGCGGTTTTGAGATGCTCAAATGATCGTTGATGTTCCGATTTCCATGGCAGTGGCAGAGAAATGCCCTTCTTTGTCAAAGCCAAAATCGGTTTTATCACTAGTGAAAAGTTCGGGATCCACAACCTACAGTAAGAAGCCATACCTATTAAGGCTCTGACTTCCTTCTACGTATTTGGAACAGACATGCCAGAAATGTGTTTTATTCTTTCAGGTGTCAATTTTCTCCCCTCCTTTGCCAGGAGGTAACCTAAATAGGCGACCTCCTGGCAACAATATTGAAATTTCTTGAGCGAAGCTTTATGACCGTTTTTGGCCAGATGAATAAGTACAATACAGTGCCTTCTTTACAAGCACTTTCAGAATCTGCAGCCAAAAGCAAATCATCGACATACTGAAGTAGTGTACAAGTAGGTGGCAATTCAAGGGTGTCAAGCTGCTCTTTCAAAGCTCTACTATAAATGCTTGGACTTTCAGTATACCCTTGAGGTGCCCGAGTAAATGTGAATGAACGTCCCCCCAAGGTGAACGCAAACAAATATCTACTCTCCTTGTGTATAGGAATACTAAAGAAAGCATTCTTTAGGTCCACAACACTAAAATACGTAGCTGTAGCAGGGATCATTGTTAGTATCGTTGTTACATCAGGCACAATTGGAAATTGCGGGGCGACAACTTTGTTAATAGCACAAAGATCAATTATAAAACGGTATGGGATTGCATTGTCGCCTTTCTTGTATACAGGTAAAATCGGGCTGTTACATAAACTACCTGCAATCTCCTCAATCACCCCTCGGTGCACAAAATCGGAGACAATGCACTTCAAAGCACGCTCGCCCTCAACTGATATTTTATACTGCGGAATGCGTGGTAATTTAACTCCATGTTTCAAAACTATTTTAACGGGCTCAATCTGTAGTACCCCGACATCATTGTCGTCAACTGCCCATAAACATTCCGGGACAACACTAAACTCAGGAGGCAATGGTCGAGTCAGAAACTGGGAACTGGGAAGTTGCTGTGGTGAAACCGTCAGTCGTACTCCATCAGAGGAACAATGAATTACTGCATTCAGTTTCTTTAACAACTTTAACCCCAGCAAATTCTCTCCACAGTTCGAAGTCAGAAGGAAAGGGCAATGGTCCGTAAAGGGACCCAAAGAAACAGACACCGGCGAAGAAACCGGACAGACAATTGGTATACCAGAAAACCCTACAGAAACGTTTGTTTGCCCTGACAGTGGAATGTTTGGAAGCCGGGAATGATCAATGGAGCACTTCTGTGCTCCAGTGTCTATCAAAAACTGATGTTTCCTATTCTCCACTAACAATTCAACGTAGGGACCTTTCTGATTAACGGGAATAGGTGAAGGTTCCAAACCCTGCTTAGGGCAGTCTTAACGGAATAAAATGTTATCGGAAGGAAGCTTTTCAGAAAGGTAGGCAGCAGAAGGGTGATCAAATATGTTTCTTGCGTCCACACTCGAAGCCTGATTTTCCCGTGAAAAAGGTTGCTGAGGATCTTGTGAAAACTGACCTCTATCAGGGCCCCCTGCTCCAGGGCGACCTCTAGGTCGTCTACCCATACTCCCAAATGCATTGTTTGATCTTGTCGAAGGACGGGGCACTGTGCTCGCCAATGACCTTCCTGGCGGCAATAGGCACATTGATTAATATTCACAGAACCCAAAGGAGCGTTTCCTTTTGGGACACACTGACCTCTGGTCTGTGACGTACCTCTTCTGGGATTTCTAACAATTTGTTGTAACAATACTTTAGTCTTCAAATCTCCTTTCCTCTTCTCTATTTTCTCTTTTTCATTATTCACACGGTTCTCATAATACTGAGCCATGTGCAAAACTTCAGATTGGGACTTCGCCTGCCCAGCACTCTCAGAGGACATAATCTGTGACTGGATGTCGGGCAACAACCCACGTACAAATTTGTCCACAAACAACCTTTTCCAGGACTCTGTGCCCAAGTCCTGACCACTGAAATCAGAGAATACCTGTTCGAATCTATTAAAGAACTCGGTGGCACCTTCAGTTTTTCTTTGAACACAGGCCGTAAGCTTGTCCCAAATAATTCTTTTCTCAGGAATTGTGGTTCTCAATTTTGCGACAATTCTATCAGGCAAAGTAAGTATTACCTGAGGTGGTTTTTCACCAGCTGGTCTTTCCCCATCAAACCTAATCATGGTAGCCCACGTATCTCCTAACCCTGGCCCATCGTCTATTGTTCAAACCTGCTTCCATAAATCTACGGGCAGGAGTACAGGGAATAGCAAGTCAATGTCACTTAAAGTGAACACAGAGGACTGCAAAACGGACTCTATCTCTTTGTAAAACCCTGTTGGGTTTTTTCTGATATCGGGAATTGATTGTCTAATAGTGTTCACTTCCTGTCGTGAAAACGGGACGTGAACAAATTGCGATACATAGTGTGCAGGGATGTTCACAGCGGGTGCACCAGTCCCAGCGTTAGCGGGAATCTCGACCTTTGGGACAAATGTCGGAGGAACCTCTCTCATAGGCAACTGAGATGTAGATAACTCTGACCGCTTACTAAGCAATAAAGCCAGGTCGAGCGCTAAGGCAGCTGAAAAAGTGTCGGGCGAAAAAGCCCTCTTACAAATACCCACTAATTCTATAGGACAACTAACCTTCTTCCTTACACATTCATCTTGTAGGTACTGTACCATTACCTGAATCACCTTCTTCTGCATTTCTACTGTATACTGACTATATGTGTCATATACTTCATCTGGCGGTACCGACGAATCCGAGATCCATCGAATCACATCTTTGGTACAAATTTGTACTTCCTCAGGTGCCGATCTACGACACGGAAGGAACCGTTTCTGTACATGCATACTGTCGTCTTCATCATCCTCATCTCGTGATTTCTCAAAGTCCCTCCTATACTCAAACAATCTTTCAACATGACCATGTACTTTCTCCTCTGTGTCCCTCGAAAGTGCTAAAGCATTCAGATCCCTCACCCCTTGTGGGAGATCCGAATTTTGTAATCTACCCCACATCACACATAAATGAGTCCCCAAACCTTCGATAAAAACATTTTTCTCGGGAAAATTGTTCAAATTTGATAATGTGGAAAAAACGTTAACTTGATCACCTTTCTCCATACAGTGCTTAGCCCATGCAAATAATTCTCGTTTCTTGTCTGCGGAAACAGTATTACGAGTGACAATCTTTGACCCCACACCCTGATCAACTTCAGTCAATACAGAACCACTCGGGAGCGAAGGTGCGGGAAAATTCAATGGGGGTGCAACGATCGGCGTAGGAGAAAGGGGTGGTGCGATAGGTGGAGGAACAACAACTAGAGGAATAGGAACAATAGGTTGTACAGGGGGACCTGAATAACAGCAGGAACAACAGCAGGAATGGGCAGAGCACCCGGGAGAGGATCATACAGAGGTGGCGCAGAGGCACCAGGCCTGCGTTCGTTTAACAATTTTTCAATAAATTCTTCGGAAACATGGAAATCTTTAGAGGGATACATTTTCTGGATACCTAGTGAGAAAGCCCTATCCATATTTTTGACTGACTCCGAATGATTTTCTTTATCATATAACAATGCTTTTTCGGCATTTGTTTTATGACGGCGTGCATGTTTATCCCTACTTTTAAGCTGCTGCAACGCTTCTTTTTTCCAATTCTGCAAAACATCAAATGCTGCAGGTCTGGCCTTCTTTTTTAGCAAGACCGATTCTAGGTATTCAATACGGGGGATCTCGAAACTACCATTGATTGGCCACTGAAATTCGGAGACATGTCTGGTTTGTCTGTGCCAAATATCATTAAATACTATACTTTCAATGCCATACTTACAGTACATAGTACATGCCAGCGACCCCTCCTGTGGTGCCGGGCGGCTAAATTCCAAAGATTGTCGATCGCTGCGGAAGAGAGCCCTAAAGCGGCTAGACAATTTCCCAGGCATTTCACCAAAAATTGGTGTTACCTGGTCAATAATTGTGTCTGCAGATACAATACGCCAAATTCAAATTGTCAGGGTTAAATTAAGAGCCGGGTCACGACTGCACCTGACCAAACCTAAGGAGGACCGTACGGTTTACCAAAGAACTTACCTAACGAATTTTAACTTGTGATTGGTGGTTTCGACAAATCTGCCCGCCTCAAAAAATGGACCCTCGTCAAGATGCCGTGTCAGACCACATGACTATCGTCCAAGGATCGGATCGTGTAGCGCTGCCGAGGTATCGTGTCTCGTTCGGTCGGGCCCGCAGTATCACACCGTCCGATCCCGGTTCGATAGTCCGCGTCAACCTTCAATGATCCGGCATCAATCTTGAGGGTCCCTATTCGGGCGCCAACTGTAGAAACAGAAAAATAATATGAGGCCGGGAAGCCCAAAAAGAAACACACCAACACAGGTTACAAAGAACATACAAGTGCTTTATTTAAAAGCTACAACAGTTACCAAAGTCAATTGACAAACGGATAGCTATTCGGCTCTCAGAGTAACATAATGAACTTCAACGAAGGTTCGATGCCTTAGTGGGAGAGACCGTACATTGGAATACTTGGGCTTTTTATATTCTTTATCCAGCCCTTGGCCAACCCCCTCGCGGGTTAACCATTCTAGGGATCGGGCTTATGGGTTCCTTGCCAGGTCAGTCCTATAATATATGCATTTTGATTAGTTTCGCTGATATAGTAGTACATTTACACATAGGTCAGCAATAGGACAAGGTCTCAGTTTGCGACCCCGACAAGTGGCCTGCAAGCATATTAATTATTTGTGCGTACAGAGGTCACAACGGCCAGAATCTTACTCAGAATGTCATTCGGCCTCCATTTTGATGTTCAGGGTGACTTCCACATTACAAGAGAACCTAAAATGGCGGCTTAATCCAAGATGGCGACTTACATTACTTTCTCTAAGGTCAAAACCTAGCCGCTGAGTTTGTTTGCATATGATGTTTAGACAACTTGGCGTAGGCCAATACACATACAATTGCTGCGATAGGAGGCATAATATTGTTTCAATTCTGACAATATAACCCCAGTTACATGACTAAAATCCACCCATAGTCCCTGCTACACGAAAATGTTTGTAACGCGCTCAAAAACACATATCAGAAAAATGCCAAAATCAATTCACATTAGCCTTCAAGTGACAACATCCAAATAGAAAAAACATCTACAAATCTCAGCTATAACATCCATAATATAATATGATCACTGCATCAAAATACAACTGGCTGTAGTCACGCTATAGCGACGCAATAGAGATAGCCATGACTGCACCCCCCATAAATACACAATGTGCAATTTGCCTGCTCATCCCCATGGCTATCAAAGACCACAACATGCAATTGGTACACTCATACCCCTGGCTAAAACATGGCAGTTATAGCCTCGGCTGCACCCACCAAAACACACAGCGTGCCATTTGCCTGTTTGTACTCGTGGCTATGGCCTGTGCCATGGTGGTCAGTACCTGTGGCTGCAATACGCCTGACAGAGCAAAACATTTAATTGGCTGTTACCGTAGCCTCGACTAATTAAAAAAGGACAACTCAGTTCACTGAGTGGCTCTTAAAAGAGTGTTTGGATTCATCTACCAACAGATCACCAACATTTTCAATCAGAGAAATACTCTTCCCCTACATGATGAAAAAAGTGGTTGTGCTCTTTCTTTAGATGATTAATTCATTTTCATTTTCCAAAGAGAAAAAAACCTGTGCTCCCTGTCAAAAACATTTCTCCACAATGGCAGCATATACCTCTCATTTCAAACACTCCATTTAATATAATATTATAAAACCAAAAAAAAACTTGTAAGCCAATGCTTTGATAACCTATCACCTATGTCCTCAACATCACTATTAACCCCATTTTCAAAACAATCGCCACAACCTTCTCAACAAAGACCTTCCTCTCCTTCTAGAATTTGCTCCATGTTTCAAATATCAAATACAACAATAAATATACCCCAACAACAGCACTGTTTCCTAAAGTTGCACCTCACCCATCTACAATTGTATTGGCATCTATTAACATTGCTAAAAAAACATTCCCTCAAAGACTCTATACAATTCAACAGCATCTGAGCTAAATGAAATCTTATTGCATTCCAAATTCTAACTCTGAACTGACAAGAAGTATTTCTCCTGAACACTAGAATAATGGAACAATTCATGGAATGGTTGGAGGAGAACTACCCCACTAAAGAAGGAATTAGAAAAGAAGACACACAAAACAATGCTCCAGACGAAGATGCACCACAATTAGCATTTACATTAACAAATATCTGTCACCAAACACATATAATGTATCAGCCTATTGTCAAACTATCAAATATGTATACAACCAACCCACATATTTTGAAAGTATTTTGTATCTTCAATTGTTTAAAAATAATTCAAATATTTTCAAACAGATGAAAAAGTGATTCAAGAGTCAAGAAGATTCACAGAGGAAGCACCACAACAAGAACCCACCAATCTGATTATGGATACCTTGATGGCATTAAAAGAAATAATGATGAATATACCAAAAGAAATACAAGCAATGAAAAAGGACATTGAACACTTAAAAGTAATCATGGAGAGTGAAAATGCAGAAAACGTGGCTACAGAACAAGATATATCATGTATTACAACTAAAACTGTATCCCTAATGTGGCAAGAGAGTTTGCAATCCTGGACAATGATGCAGTTATTTCCCCCTGATTTTGGCTGCTTTTCAGGGCACCAGTAAATGACACATGTGGGTGGTCAGGGTAACTCTTTTTCAGCAAGCGGACGCAACCCCCTTGTTTTTGTTTAGGTTGGAAAGCTTGCTCAAGTATTTGGATACCAGGATTTTACTCAGGTTGCCATGTTCCCAGTGCAGATGCTTACCCACAAGACCACAAGCACTTGTGTCATATTGGGATGTTGTTCTCCATGTAATATTTCACTACAGATTGCTTGGTTTACAGGTGAGCATCTTTTATACTTTGCCAGCATATTTATTAAAGATTTCCTCTCTCAGGTTACTTTTCAGGTGTTCAAATTTTATTTTTTAAAGTACAATGCTGTTTTGTCTTGCAAACTTTCTTCTTCAGAGAAGGTCAATTGAACTACATTTGTATATTTCACTTTACAATGTATGGTCACTTACTGTCCCTATAGTCATGGGTGCCAGCTTTTGATGTTTCCTATGGGGGCAAAAGTACCTGGCCATATGTTATTCTTGCAGCTGATCATTTTTTACCCTTTTCCGTGTTGCTTAAATGTGGTTATTTGGGGTTGTGTGATGTATCACAACAGTCACCAAGAGACTGGCCATAAAACAAGGGGCTTGCAGCACACTGCTTAATCAAAGTTTGTGATCAATGCAAATCATTTAATCTCACTGTGCATTACCTAAACACTTTTGAGTTCTCAAAGCCTGCAATCTTGTATACCACTGTAAAAAAAAGTCAAAATAATTTTGTGATTGATTGATAAAAAGGTTGCACGTTTTTTAAAATGTAGAGTAACTCGGCTAATCGGCCATGGTCCAAGCCCATGGCTAGTGGTTTGGTTGTGTTCTTAAATGGGCAGTCAGCTGTACACACCGGCTAGTGGTCTGGTAGTGTTTTAAGATGGACGTGGGCATGGCCGTAGGCCATGGCAAGTGGTCTTGTAGTGTTCTAAAATATACATTGGGTACGGCCATAGGCCTTGGCCACTAGCCATGTGTGGAAATGGTTGTTGCAGGGAGGTTAAGGAGAGCAATACATTGTAAAAAAAACCTTTGAAATTAAAGGAAAAAAATGTTATTGCAGGGACATTAAGGTAACAACGTAATACAACAAAACCCCTAAAATGCCGCTAAAGCCACCTTAACTTTGTGCTACCTGTTGTGCAGCCTATGACCACAATGATGACATTGCATATGACATCACTGATAACATCACTAATTACATGTTCTATTAGATCGCTGATAGCATCACAGATCACATCATTGATGCCACCACTGCTGACACCACTAATTAAATTATCTATGACCGATTACATCTGTAATGGTATTAGACATAACATAATTAATAAGTTAGCTCATAAAAGCTTTGATTATCTTAATAACAATTGAGGGAGTGGACTTGCCATGATGAAGGCTGTGGTCAATGGCCATCAGCAAAAGCCATAGCTAGTGGGCTGTTACTGTTTTAAAATATACAGTTGGCAAGGTCGAAACACGAAACCACTGCCCATAGCTAAAGGTCATGGCTAGTGTGCATTCTACTTTTAGAATATACAGTTTGCACAGCCAAAGGCCATGAATAATGACTGGTTAGTGTTGTAAAATATACAATAGGCATGAAGGAAGACCATAGCTAGTGGTACTTTAGAATTTTAAAATATAGACTGGGCATAGCCGAAGGATACAGCCACTAGCCAAGGTCAAAGGCCATGGGTAGTGACCCATTTACATGCTAGAATGTATGGTGTGCACAGCCGAAGGCCATGGCCACTGGCCAGTGTTGTACTGATTGCCATGGATAGTGGCTCGTTGGTTTATATAATTGACAGTGGACACGGCTGAAAACCGTAGCCACTGGTGAAAGCCAAAGGCTATGGTTGGTGACCTATTAGTGTTTTAAAATATACAGTGTGCACGGCTGAAAGCTGTGGCCAGTGTCCATGACTGAATACTATGACTACTAGCCAATTATTGTGTTAAAATATATTTGGTCATGCACACTGACCATAGCTGAAATCCATTGTTAGTGCTTGTTACTGTTGCAATGTAATTAGTGATGCCATCAGTGATGTCATCATTGTGGTTCTAGACTGCGCAACAGGGCGAACAAAGTTAAGGTGGCTTTAGCTGAATAGACATTGTGGTTTCATGAGTCACTATTCCAACTAACAGACTTCCACTTTTTCCATGTTCTTCTGAATCACCATTACACAGCCTGAGGAAGCCGGTGTGTAGTTATGGTTAAGTTGCTCAACTCATTGGAAGAGCACTTTTTGGGGGGCTTATAACTTTGCCCATCGTACGAATACTCAGAAAACTTTGCAAATAAAATATATGTCCACCTGGAAACGATTCTGCAAAGTTTGGTACGATTTCGTCCAGGGGGTGCAAAGTTATAGGTGGGGTCCCAAAATGTGTGGATATCCTCATAGACCCAGTGGAGAAAAAATGAATTTGCTCACACCTACAGCCCAAACCACTGGATGGATTTTCAGAAAATTTGTGGGCGGTCCAAAAGCGTGTTTTTGTATATTTTGTGTAAATCCGTCCAGTAGTTTTTTTTAATGAAACGGCCCAAAAGTGGGTCAACAAAATGTAGTGATATCTGGGTCCGATCCACAGACTCACTACTCTATTCACTATGCGGACAGGCCTCTGGACCAATCAGCCACTGATTGGTTAGTGAAAAGCATGAGGTGCGTCATATTTTTTGAAATGGTGGCCATGTTGGGTCTACGGACAAAGGCGATGGCCCCAAGAATTTGGCCACTGTCCGCAACCACCACAGTAGTAATGTGTGTAGTAATTGTAGTACACTTGAGGATAGTGCTTATGGAATATGTATTTGTTTATACTTGGTATGGTTACTTAGTTGCATATAGTAATGAAGCTGGAATATGATTCATTTTCTGTGGAGATTTTTTTAAAAATAATTTGTCAAGCAGAACATGTTAAGAGCTTTAATTGCATACAATTTTACATATACATTTACTTTTTTAACTTTCAAAAACAGTTCATTCTATATAATATGTTTGGTACAACATTCGTGTATGATGCACTGTTGTTGTATTGAAATTAAATAATCATTGGGTCATTGGGAAAAGACATTCATACAGGATTTTTTAAAACGTATTACATTAATGTGAGTGAAGTGTGATAGTATGTTTGTTTGAAGTATGTTGTCATTAAGGGAATGTTTAAAGTAGTTAGATAACGGTTGGCGTATTCTAACTACATCAGCCTTTAGATTATGTTTTGTAGTAACAAGAAATGTAATGGTGTATTTGAATTGTATTGTAATGAGGGACATGTTTGAAATAGTTAGATACCTGTTGGTGTATTCTAACTAGTATTTTGGATGTAGCTAGATATCTGTAGGTGTATTCTAACTGTTGATTGTGCTACAGTTTAGTGGGTACATTTGGGTTGAAGGAATGTTAAGTAGGCATTTGTTAGGTTTGTGGGTAACCTATGTTTTGGGGTAATGGAGGGGTAATTGCTTTCAAACCAACCACCTCATATGCGGTATAGTGCCCTGAAGTGGTTGTGGCACCAGTGTGGTATTTTATGCCTACTGTTGTGAAGGTTTTTTGCCAAGAGATACTTGGCCATGTGTAAAGCTAGTGAGCTTACAGTTATTTTTGGTACCATCGGCATTGTACCTTAGAAGCATTAGTATGACACATTGGCTATGTGAGTTTATTTGTATGTTGGAATGATTGTCTGAATTGCAAAAGGGGCATAATATGCCTCGAGTTGTATTCTGCAGAAGCTGGTGAAATGGAATGGATTCACAATTTGGTATGGATACATATAGAAATCGTTGTTAGGGATGTGTTCTTGTGAAACATGGTTGCAGAGAGGAGTGCTTGTATGTTTCCACGTGTATGAAATCTGGAAGATTTCATTTATAGGGATATTTAGTTTCCAGTACTTGTAGTAAGTACATTAGGAATTCTTGAGGATCTTCTTGTGTGTTTCTGGTAAATGTTACAATGTGTGCACAGTAGTCCAATTCTTGCCTTATACCTGAGACACTGTAAGTGCTGTCAGGATTAGTTGTGGCATTTTTATGAAGAATGAGCACTTGCAAACACAACTGGTCTGAGCAGTTAAAGTAAATGTTGTGAACGATTGGTGTCAATTGGAAGAGAAGATTGATTGTTACATTTGCATAGAAATGTACTCCAGTTGTGTTGCTGAATTTAAATGGACCAGAGACTTCTGTCTGTGCATCGTTTGATGGGCCTGCAGATTTTTTGGAGAAGAGACATTTGTCACTTTGTTTTCTGATGGTTGTGCAGTGGAGACTGTACTCGGGAGAATATCTCAGGGGCATCACGCTCATCTTGGAAACAAGACCATGCAGAGCAACCGAGGATTGATCCCCGGGTCTGCGCTTAGAAACCTCTGGGTATTAAGCATGTTATAAATAGCCATTTACTGGAGAAGGAGTTTTTTGTCTGTATTATTTGATGGAGAAGGAGTTGCTCAATGTTTCTTTAGCGGTATCGTCGGGAGATATGTTATAGGGCCTGTTTGTAGAGGTGCAGAGTACACATCTAGATGGCACAGTGAGTGGGGCAGAGTGTGTTCTGGTGTTCGCTGGTGAGAAACGCTGCAACTTTAATCCCTGAATTTTCCCACAACAAACTGCTGATACTGGCCCTTTAACACACAGCAGCCTTATACCCCAAGAGCCAGCACAAAGTGTGGTGTACACAGTGTGGGGGCAGAGTGTGCTCTGGTATTCAGGAGTATGGTAGAATGGGCCATGAGCTAACTGGAACAAAGTACACCAAAGTAACTTACTCATCAACAACAACTGCATATGTTTGAGTACCGTCGCTGTTCCGGCTCGATTATATTACATCTCCTCAACATTCTATTATCTAAAGCCCTTCTCTCAGCCACTTTTCTAACACTGCACCAGTCAAACCCAGCTGAGTTGGAGAAAAATGCACACACGCAAATTGTGTTAAACACAACCAACGACGAGCCCACTTGTTGCTATACAACCAAACAGTGTCAGGAAAAGTTATCAATAAGCCCCAGATCTATAACCTCAGAAAAGACAAGCCGTATGGAAAGGTGACTACACATGATGACAATACTGTTTAGAACTGTATAGAGATCGTTAGATCAAAGATCCCCTTTGTGGGTGCTGAAAACACCACCAAGTAAATATGCTTCCCCCGGTAAATTCACTGTTTTTGAATACCTTGAACAAGACACTGCTAAAAGTACTGAAATGAAGGAGGACATCGGCAAACCGAGGGTTTCTCTTACTGACTCAAATTCAGACATCAGTGATCATTGATAATAACTCGATACTAGTGGTATGCTATTCCCTTCAATGTGCCTCAGTGGCAAGTACCACCACAGCACCGCTTGATGGAGGGTATGAGCCCTTGGTCTCAAGTAACAATGTTATAACTGCATTTATTCACTCTAGTCTTCAGGACCCCCAGGACATTGACCAGTGTCTGTCAACTTCACCCATCCTTTTTCCGAATTCAATAAGCAGACGATTGCCAGAACAGAACTTGTAACAGCGGTGTAGCTGATCCCATTAACAGCAATAAAATTATTGAGGGAATAGTTCAATTTGCTGTCAAGATATTGTTAAAACTTTGTTGATTCATACTGGATGAGGTCCAGAAGCAGGGCAAAACCATTGCATCACTTGACAATCGACTGCAAAGCAGGCGGTGAATTGTCAATGTATCAACAGCTCCACTCAAGCGGCAATGGTTTTTTCTATCAATGCCATTCTAACACACAATGCAATTTATAATCCAATGGATCTCAAGCCTCAGGAGGATAACAACTCTGACCTCACCATGCATAAAACAAGGAGGGAAAGACGTTTGGTGAAGCATGCAAGATTGTGAATGCTAGCATTTAACCGGAAACTACCTCTGATATCTAAAATGCAGACATCTGCACCTTTCAAGTCCACTACAATAGCTACTGAGCCATCAACCTCGAAGTATTACAAGAAATAAACTGCCCATGAGTGATAGAGACTACAGAGGACTACCTGCACCTTGACCAGCTGGTTAATAGGTGATGGTGCCCAGGCTGCACAGAATGTCATGGGAAATGTTTTGCCCCCATAATACTAGCTCAGGTGGGTAGGTTGGCATCATTGGTTGACCTGGAGATGGACGATGGAGCCATTCCTTTCCAGGCACTACTGGTGGTATCTCTGTCTCCCCCATGAAACGTGATACCCTAATTCTCCCCAATCGTAATGTTATCCCCACAGATTTAAAAATGTTTACGATCGGTTGTGGGCTCTTAAAATGTACTGAAAAACATACCAATAGATTTGACTTGTTGAATGTTAGCACAAAGATACCAGATCTGCGTATTTTATCGTTTTCTGATTTTAGCTCTGTTGAGCCAGTGGATCTCAACGGTGGTAAGTTTGTGTGTGTGCATTGTCCTACTGCAGAGGTTCCATCTCTCATACGTACCCACCAAGGGTCGATTCAGAATGAGGGATACATGGTTGACTATCCCACCCATGTTTGCCCAACACCACAGGTACTATTTGCTCAGGCACCCATCTCTGTCCCTTTGGTGGCTGCGTTAACAAAATAAATGTTTACTGAGACAGCTTGTAGAGGTAAAAGGAACTCTTTAAGAGTAGCAAGTTGGAATACCAGAGGTCATAGTCATTCCTTGGTTGCTAATGGTTCTCTCCCTCTCCTCCACGAGTATGATATGCTGTTCCTACAATAAACCTGGCATACCACGAAAATTCACATACAAGGTTTCATTTTGTTCCAGCAATTGGCTGCTAAAGGCCTCCATGGATGTCCATTTGGCAGCCAGTGGGATAAAGCAAAAGGTCCCCCTAAAAAGCATGAGATCGATCTCCAGCACTTTTAATGTTCTGGCCATCGAGGTGGTAGTGAATGGGGAAGCTGAGCCTATTGTTATCCGTTTGATAAACATGTACATTCCTCCAGACATAACGAGCCCGGAAAAGATCCATAATAGTATTGACCTTATCTGTATAACTAGACGTTCAATTGTTGGTCATGATTTTATCTTATGAAAAGGGATCCAAATGTTGGTTTGGTTGTAGAGACTATGATATGTGCCCCACCTATAAGTTTGCTAAACATGTCAGCATGATGATGAAGCAGCATGGGAACAGTAAGTGCAAGCAAAGGGTTGACTTTCTGAAAGAGTGGTATCTGTTGAGGTTTAATGGTAGAAAACCTGGGGATTGTTTAGGACAAGGTACATGGTGCATGGGGTAAAGGTCCTCCACCCTCGACTACTTTTTCAGCAGCAATGCTTGCTCTGAGAAAGTTATGTTCCCCAAAACTCAAAGCACAGATTTCAGTGATCACTCAATTTGGGTACTCACGCTGAGTGTTCAGGAAGATCAACTGGCGGTGGTGGGGTGTATTTAAATCATAGTGGTAATATGATTTGTTGGACCTCTAGAAACATCCCCTGGATATCATAAACTGTTAACCAATTCTGTAGGTCTCAGCTGGTAGCAGTTGGGGCCTATAGCGTGAGTGACATGGGTGAGTGTCTTAAAGCGCTTGCATTTGAAACAGATTCGGTCAACCAAAGATATCTAACTACCAATGACGCAAAACACGCAAATGCCTTTCACATCAAATTTGTGAGGTGTATAGTGCACGTAGCCTGTTGTATTCTAGGATGCAAGGAATGTCAGTGTTGACGTTGTTTGCATCCACGTTAACTAGGAATAGACCGTTGAGTGTACAGAGATGTGATAGTGCTATGTAACTCATACCTTCTTTAAAGACCATGCTGCCAATGTCAATCAATGCGTTGATCTAGGATTAGACCTTGCAATTTGTGAATAGTGACAGCATATGCAAGAGACAGAGAGAATTGTTCTCTGCGTACGTACATGTCTTTGAAAAGATGGAAACATGCTATTGTGCGCCCAACTATTTCAACTTCTGCAGTTTTTTCAAAGTGGATGTTGACAAACTCAATGTTGTTGTCATGTGGATATGTTTGGAAGCCAACAATTGTACCAATTGCTCCATTGACTAAATCTTGTTCTACGTCAAGAATGACTCTGCACTTTAGGTACAAATTTAATATGTTATCTAATTGTGCTGTGTTGGAGATTGATTGTTCTAAGCTATTTAGTCATGCTGTTGCTTGTAGACACATAGGGAGTGGCATGCCATGCACTTCTAGTTTGTCTGTGGAGCTGATATGCAGTATACGTTGCATTTCTTTTTTAACATTATCTCGTTGAATTGACTACAGCTTGCACGGGTTGGCATTAAGGACATGCATTTTATATTTTGTTGAGTTTATTGTTTCATGACATCAGGAGCAGATGAGTTTTGCCCATATAGCTCCTGCATTAGTCTACTATTTCGGATGGATTTTGCATCTTTTGTAAGCAGACCAGTTCTAATGCTTTTTAAAATGTTAGCATTGGTGAGGGCTGCAGACTGACGCATGTTTTGAGTTAGTTATCTGTAGTGAAAATGTTGCCAGAGATTTACATTTCCAATGCTGCCGAGTGTGTCCTAATGTTTTAAAAAATAGTTTGACCTTTTACTGGTCTTAACTGTAGGAGGTCTCTGATAACAATAATGTGTTTTCCTCCAAACAGTTCTTCGTACTCAGTTTTTAGGACTTCCATTAGGAGCACTTTCATTTGTTTCAGAATTCTGTGTACTTCAGTAGCAGCTTCTGCTGATAATTTATAGTATTTTAATTTGTATTGTTGTTCTAATGTAAGCAGTAGTCAGTGTAAAGTTGAACCTCCTATGTCATAATATCATAGGCAGCTAAACCTGTGGGGGATGTCACAACAGCCAAAAGGTTGTTGTGTGTTATGTTTTGTAGAAATCTGCTGATTATTTTATTTAAGAATGTTTTACCAGAACCAGCTTCACCAATTACATATATACGAGCAGAGTTTTATAATTTGTACAGGTACAAGTTTTAGTTTCATGTTTAAAACCATGTTCAATTTCTTCAGTGACTGCTAGATAAATGGTGAGTTATTCACCATTTAGCTGTGAGTTGAGCACTGACAAGTCTTCTTCTATCATTTATATTGATACATGGTATTTTCTACCTCATTCATGGCTAGTTCTGCTTCACTTAGAATGAATGGTTCTCCAAGTGATTATTGGCTTTCTGTGAGGGAAGGTTGACTGCTCTCAGGAGTGTCTTTATCTAGTTGAACTTCAAATTCTTCCTATTATTGGCATTCATTGTCCAACATTTCTTTGTATTGTTTGAACTTGACATTTGTTATACTGCTTTGATTTGCTTTGAATGCATCTTCAAATGAGTCATGGGGCCTCATTACGAGTTTGGCGGTAACTCGCATGTGCTACCGGCGAGTTGCCGCCAAACTCATAACACTGTTTCCGCTGCCTGGTAACTCGGTGCCACCGGGACAAGTCCAGCGGGCCGCAATGTCAGGTGGCCGAAAAGTGTAAGTCCCCATTGCCATGGAGACATGGAAGCACCAGCAACGTTAGCAATGGTGCCACTGCTTCCGTGACAGCTCCGCCTACCGGGGATGTTGCATCCGGCAGGTCAGGCACCTCGGTCCGGAAAGGGTGCTGGTATGGTGCGACCAGCACCCTTATTTCCAGATTGCCACACTCGCGAATTATGCCACACGTAGTGACCTAATAATTCTTCTTGTTTTCTCCAAGGTTTAAAAAGTTGCACTAGGGCTATGTAATACAGTTCTCTATGTTGCAGAGATTTAAATGATAACTTTATATGATTAATTAGGCTGGGTTTGCTAAGTGTTAGTAGGCTTCCTTCACAAGTTGAGTCTGAATATTTGCCAGTGTCTCAACTGGTATGACATTGTTTTTGTAGGAGTAGTTTTGGGCTATGTCACACAGGCACATGTTTTTCAAAGCAGTGCTTCTTTTTGGGTAGAATGTGTCAATTAAATTGTTTTTAAGGTGTTCTTTTGAGATCATTTGTGGCTATTGTTTCTATCTCTTCGTAGAATTTAAGTACTCTTTTCGGATTAAGCTGGACCAAGGCTTAGCCAGACAATGTGTTCAGATTTGCCATATAAGGCTGTACCTGTTAAACGATCTGCAGCTTTGTAGCACCCACATTCTCTATGGAAGAGCATTTTCATACCAAAGCTGTACAATTCTCATAACACTGTTTTGTCAAATGATATGTCATCCCAGTAGTCTTTTAGCTCTATTTTCTTAGCTTTGGTGAGGTAGGCTGTGACATATCTTGCAAATTCATGGGAATTGTCTGCAATGTATTGTATGTCTATGTTTGCTTTCCACAAGAATGCAATTATTGCATTGTAATCATTGATGTTCTTGGATGCTTCATCCCTTTTAATTTTGTATGTGTTGTTAGGGCATTTGCCTTTTACACTGTGTTTAACAGACAACATCAAGCTATTTACTTGTCCTTTTTTCCAAACTGGTCTAGGGAAGCCAAAGTGACATTTGGTACAGCAATCCACGGCCAAGGAGCAGAATTCCTACAAAAGAAAATAACAATTTTCCAAATGACAAGAACACTCAGATCAAGCAATGACACCCGCCTAGAACCAAAACCTTACACAAGGAAAAAACTAGGGGGATCCTCCTTCTCTCACCAGGCAGCAAAATTTGAAACACCCTCCTGAAAGACATGCACAATACAAAGGACTACCTAAAATTCAGGAAACTACTTAAAACCTGGTTCTTTGCAACAGAACCATAATGAATCCAGTACCTCTAAAGCCAAACTCCTTCGCTAGGCTAAACCCAAGGGACAGACACCATTGCTAGAGATGAAGGAGCATTAAACACTAACACCAGATAGGACATGCAGCGCCTAAAATTCATAGGGAGGTGACCACCACCTAGGCGCTCAGGGAGAGGATGCTAGGCAGAACCCTTTTTATGACCAAAAATAAATAAATAAATGATGAGCTTAGCTATATTAACCCTGGGTGGGGGAGGCCCTCACCTCCTGTCCCTCCCAAAGATCACTAGATAGCCTCATAGATAGGCCAACACCTCGCGCAGAACAAGGTGAATGAACTTCAGAGGAATGCTCCAGCAGACAGCAAGGCCAAAGACACCCAAGACAGATGCCCGAAAGAATTAGATAACTCCACTAACCCACCTGCTAAAACCTCAACTCGCGGCACATACCTCTCAAATGCTAAACAAACACAACCACTCTCCTGTACTGCAAACCGCAAACACTTCACTACACTGCAACAACAGAATAAACCACACACAGTCTCACACAACAGCACATGGGAACCCACAGATCCATAAACCACACCCATGCTCAGCGAATGGTGGTACCCGTACTGAAGCTATCAACAGGACACCACAAGTCTCGCTCCACCTTTATCCCGGTACACCCTACTAACCGTTCCTACCCTTTTAACTTTCAAATCCATCAGAGCACCACGCGACCACTCTGGTGATGATTGTGTGCAGTATAAATGTCCTTTAACATAACATAACATAGTAATTACCTTTGTTTTTATATCTACATCAACAGTATTTGCCAAACTTATGTTTTTGGAAGCATACGATTTGTGTACATAGATCACTATCTGTGGTTTCATGAGATATGTTGAAGGTAATGTATTTTTCAATAAAAAAGTGGCATAATTTGGGAGCATCTTTTATCAAAAAAAGCATGTGGATGTGTGGTGTTCCTCTTGATTGATATTCTTTTCTCCAAAAGTAGTGTTCCACTTCCCCGAGCGTAGGACTACTTTTACTGCAGATGACGTGTAGCATGGCAATGAAGCAATGGTGAAAGTACCTTTACACATTGACAGGATCAAGAGAACAGAGTTCTTCTGGTGTTGTATGTCTATTCCATCTTTATTTTGGTTTGAAGTGCGTACGTAGTCATTCAAGTCATCCCATGCATACTCTGCACAAAGTAAAGTAACAAACCATGTGTGTGGGCCTAGGTTCCTTAGCATACAACACACATCAATGTGCTGTTGGAAAAAGGATTCTTTTATACTCAAACAGGTTTGCCAAGAGATTTGGGATAATTGACTGCAAAACTTAATCTTTGTCTTTTATTTTTTGAAGCAGTTGGTTAGCAAGCATGTTTAAAAAATGAGAGCCTGCTTTTATTTTGTGTGCAACTCCATAACATAGAGTTGCTAGTTCACTTTCGAACAAGAGGTGGAAAATGTATTCTACATTTTGCATGAATCTGGGGTCTTCAGAAAACATTTGTAAAGAGCAATTTTCTGATGCACTAATTTGTATGGACCTTTCACTACATCTTTCTCCTTTTCCTGTAGGACAGTGTAGAGGAAAAGAACGTGCTTCTACACTTGTTTTCCCATATGCTCATTGGGGATGCCTTGGCTTGATGCATTTGATATGTTTCTGATGCATCTTCAATGGTGTCTTTGGAGTGTAGTGGGTGAATTGTATACTGGTCCAAAAGGATCTACACTTTCAAATTGGGCAGTTGCTGGTGAATCATGAATCATTTGGGTGGTTTCTCTCACATTTTCATATATGTTTATATCTTTGTGGTATTCATTGTTTCCTTTTGGATATTGTAGCGCTTGTCTAACTTTGTTTAAGTCGACTAGTTGTTGACACACATTTTTGTATTTTGTTGGTACAGCATTAACTAGTACAATCAAAAATGTATCTATTGGTCGTTGTACTCCTTGAGTTTCATTTTCTTTAAGATGTAATGGCAAATATACAACTTAGTCACTGATTCCCTTTAGTAACTCAGATGGAGGTAATGTGGCTGTTTTCGGTTATAGATTGAAATGGGTGAAATGGGTGTACTGTTTGGATATAATGCTTTCATACAAGTTGTTGGAGAGTCTTGGAAGTGGGAATATTTCTAATTTATTAGTGATAGCACATGATGGCTTTTGGTTATTGTCAAGCTTGGTTTTGCAGTATGTGCAAACTATTGAGGGGTCAGTTATTTATTATTATTTTTTGCAGTAGATATAAAGTTAATTGGAACGGTTGGGATTCCTCATTGTCCTCTATTTTGTAGGCCCTATCTACTACTGTTGTGCTCTTTTTATAAAAAGTACTGTAACAACAGACACATACTTGGTTTGGTATTTCAGCAGATGTGTTTTGAAACTTTGCTATTTCTTTTTTGTATGCGATTGTTAGGAGGTTGGTTTTTGTGAGGATTTCGTAATGTTTTCTGAAGTTACTGAATTTTCTAAGTCACCTTCAGTTTCAAAGTATTTACTTTGAATGTGCTCTATTTTTTGGTGGAGTTCTTTGGCTGTTCCTTGTAGGAGAATGTTATTTACATTTTGCAGTTCTAGAGCAGGACTTTTTGCATAGTATAGTCTATGGACAAGATTCCATATAGCGGAATGGTGTGTTGCTAACATATTGATGTGTTCGAAGGTGTTTTTGTAAGCAGTTCCTAACATGCAGGCTAATTAATGTCCTCGAAGTCCAGTGTGGCTGTACACTGAACAAGAGTCCATGGTGTGTAAAGTTTTCGTTTCACTTTTGTCTGTAAGTTTCATATAGGGAATGAGGAATTGTTGTAAAGTTGTAATGGATTGTTTACTTATGTTACACATTGAGTTGCATTTCCGTTTGTTCACTGGACAGTTTGTTTGGGTGAAAGGAATATTTGGTTGAAAGTTTGTTGGGGAACATTTTTCTATAAGGGTTTCTTTTGCCATAATGGTGTGTCCTACAATTTCATACCCTCGGACATCAATGTCTTTGCTGTTTATTTTTCTTGTTTATAAGCCTCTTCATTGAAATATGGTTTTGTGCTGCTTGTGTGAATACATTCACCTTCACAGCAGTTTGAAAAGGTATCTATATTGACATTGAACATGTTTAGAAGTACTTTTTGTAATGTATTAATTAATTTAGTTAGTAGTTTCATTCTGTTTAAAATCAATATAAACAATGTTCTCTTTAGTAAAAATGCGCTGTCAATTAGATATTTGAGGATTAGTCTCCAGCGGTAGTTTTTAAGTGTAGATCGTGACTTTTCAGCTTTCATGATAAGATTGTGAAGAACTCTATGGTGTAACATCTTTAGTAACATAAATGTTTGGATTGGCTAACAGTGGCTACGTTAACACTGGTAGGTATAGTAGTATGTCCATTAGTAGGTCTGCTTTTCTTTGTACACTTTTAGTTTCTGGAAGAGGGGCCTTGCCTTTTTTATTTGTAGCTGGTTTAGTTTTGTTGAGTGAGGTTACTAGCTTTTTAGTTTTAATGCTTTCTGTAAATTGTTTTAAAGGTAAATGACCATATGGCTTACTTTTATTCTTATCTGCTCTATTTTTTCTTTGTTTTCTATGGAGTTGCTTTTCAGTAGGCATTTTGTTGTGTCTGTTGGGAAAAAAGAACGTTTTGGTTTGACATTTGTGGAATGTATATGCATGTATGGTGCATAGGTGTGTGGGTGTGATTGTAGAGATGAATAGAGTGCTATTTGATTGTGAAGTGGCATAATATGTGCGGTTGAGGAGTTTGGAAGAGTAAGGGCCTCATTACACGGACGGCGGTAAGGGTTAACGGTCACTGTTAATGGTAACGGTGACCGTTGACCCTTACCACCGTACTACGAGGTCCCTTTGCGGGTTGGGGAATTTAACACCTGCTTTTTGCAGGTGTTAAAACCCAACCCGCAAAGGGACCTTGGTGCTAATTATGGCACTGCAAATTTGCGGTACCGTAATTAGCACCTTCCCCATTCCCATTATGCCCTATAGGGCAAAAATGGGAATGGGGAAGGGCAATGGTGGAAGGGGGAATTACCGCCCCACCAACCTTGGAGTAGGGCGGTAATTCCCCTTTCCGCCAAGGCGGTGCCGGTAATTTACCGGCATGGACCAAGGTGCTAATAGCACCTTGGTCCACCACCTACTGTGCAATGAGGCCCTAAGAGTCTGTAGAGGTGTCATGAGCTTGGGTTACTGAGGAAGTGGATGGTGGTGTGATTGAGTAAGTAGAAACATTGTGAGGTTTTGAGGAAAACAGTGGCTGTTTTAATGGTAGTGTTCAGATGGGAATAGAACCAGTGCGAATGGTGCAATATAATGAGTTAGAGTGAAATAAATGGTGATTGGAAAAAAATTATCTGGGCTACTATATAGTGGCATAATATTGTTACAATTACAGAAATATACAGGGTACATTAGTGTACTTACTTTGTAGGATGTGAAGGGCATTCTTTTTTCGGCAACTGGTTTCGGCAATCTTCATCTTTCCTGTAATTGTAGAAGAATGTTAGTGTGGTAAAAGTGAAGTACTTTTAGTAAGCCTGTTTGTTATTTTTGAAGGTAGGAGGAGTTCCTGGGAAAAATAGTTCATGAAATTGTGTTATGGATGGTGTATTAAAGTGTGTTAACTATGTTGTTAGAAGAATTGGAATGCAAGTAGTTGTGTTTTGGATCTTGGAAGGAACAGGGCAAACATGGGTGTGAGGAAAAAGCGCATATGTAGGTTATTTTTGTGCTGCTGGTTTTAATAAAAAAAGTGATCTATTTGAGGTGTAATGTACTTGTATTGTGTTGCAGTGTTTTTAAAGAATAGGGAAACTGGCATAGTGGTAATGCAATGGTGGATTGTTGATACAGCAGTGGTTGGTATATTATAGTAGAGATTGGGAAAGAAGAGTACATTATATGTAAGGTCAAGTGCTGTTGTATATAGATACTTTGGCGGTATACAGATATGTGTGAGCAGATGAAGAATGGTGGTAGTGTAAGGAATGTAATGAGTGTGGTTGGAAAGTGTGACATTTATATTGAATGAAAAATGGAAAATGCTGACCGTTAAAAATGTTTGTTTTTAGGAGTATTTTCAAGAAAGTTTTATAGGAGCTCTGTGTGCAACATTTCTGCAAAATAAAATAAAAGCAGATGGAGAAGTTGTGTAGCACTTGGTGTGTGTAAGTTTAATATGTTGGCAGTACATGCATTCTTGCCAACAATCCATTCTAATCTGTAGGTGCTTACGTAGTCCTAGTTTTTTTGTTTGTGTTCTGGGACTAGTAATTCCACTTTTTCCATTATAAAACTTGGACTATAAGTTCCAGGTTGCAGAGAACAAAATAGGACTGGATAGGCACCTACAGATTGGAATGGGTTATGTTAGCAAGTATGCATGTACTGCCAACATATTATATACTTCCACATAACAAGTGCCACTTACAAGTTACACACAGTGGTGCACATAAGCATTTTTTTCATTTCTTGAAAATACTACTAAAAAGAAACATTTTTAAATGAACAGCATGTTATATTTTTCATTTTATATAAATGTCACACTTTTGAATATTACATTACAGTCTTGTTTTTTTTCTTTGCATTCGGGGACTTGCAGTTTAGTTGCAGTCTGCAGTCTGAGTTGCATAATGGGAGAAGTGGAATTACAAGTCACAGAATGCAAAGAAACAAATGAAGACTCAATAAGCACCTAGAGATTGGAATGGGTCATGTTGGCAGGTATGCATGTACTGCTAATATATAAAACGTGCACACATCTAGTGCCAATTTAAAATGTTATACACATGTTTTGCATCTGCTTTTTCTTTCTGTAATAAAAGAGTTACACAGAGTGCTGCTATAGATGGACATATGAATTGTTTAACTTTCATCAAATTGCTCCTAAAAAGTAATATTTTGTGCATTGTAAGTATCTGTTCCTTGATGTGAGCAGGTACTGAATGCTGCAGTGCATAAAATTTGCTGCAGTGGTTAAAAAAGAGAATTTGCTTATTAAGAAGCTCATTACAGGGTAAGTAGCAGGAACTCTAAATATATATATATATTTGTAAAAGAGTTGCACAACATACTTTGAAAAATATAAGCATATCTGTACTATGTTTTGTTAGATGAAGATGTTGAATCTGGAAATAGAAATGTTAGAGAGTTTCACAGTAGTTTTTGATGTAGATGGCTGTGATTAACGGGAGATATGTATGCTCAGATTACAAATGCACCTCTGAACTGAGGAGACTGGGTTAGGTGTAGATTCTTGGGGTGTCATTGGCAGATGGATGTGTGAATCTTTGAAATCAGCCAATGAATGAGTGTTACAAGCATAAAAGTGGAAAGGGTCCGAAGACACAGTGGTAGTCTGTGGGTAGCACATGCTACATCCGAGTCTTTTAAGGATGCCTGGCATGGAAAGGGGACAGTGGGGATTAGGCAATGAGGTGTTCTTGTTGTGGTTTACAGGAAGACAGGATAGCAGGTGTTTTGTTTTGTTTGAGTGCAGGGCAATTAGCTATGCCTATTGCTAGGAAGAAGACGAATGTGTGGATGGTGGAATATTGTTCCATGAATCTATTAAAGGTTTATAGTGAATCTTGTGGCATTTCTGCTACTATTGAATTGCAGGGAGTGGAAGTTAGGTGGTATACAGTTTCTGTGGTAAACTTGGTGAGCTTCTTTAATTTTGTCAGTGTATGGCTGAATGTCAATGGCCAGAAATTATTATTGTGTATTGTGGAGGAAGTAGTTTGAGCCATGTGACTGGTGCATTGTTGCAGTTTGCCATTAAGGATTTCTTGAAAAGCCTAATGGAACTATTTCCAACTGTGTAGATTATTTTTCTACAATTAATCTCAGGCAAATATGGAGATGTCCAAAGGCATTGAGTCCAGACATGGAAAAAGCGAGGAAGCTTGTGAATAAAGGTGCATGTTCTTTTTTTATTTGCTTCGGGGATGGCCTCTTTTCTAGAATGAAAATATGATATTGGACGCTGTTAATAGTTTTTGGAGTGATGGAGTCCATTTAAATGATGTTGGGCATGCCAGTGTTCTTTCCAATGTTAAAAATGCTTTGAAAAAGTTCATATGAAAAACTTCAATGGGAAAATGTGGAGTGTTTACAAAAGAATTTCTTAGTAGGTGTAGGATATAAAAATTAGAAGAAAAATTATTTTTTTATAGGCACTTTAAAGAGCCACAATTGTAGAATGAATTGTTTAAATTAACTGTTAACCTCCACACACCCTTCAATTGCAGGAGCTGTCTGTGGACATTGAGATTGTCTATGAACAGCACGTTCCACATCTGGGTCTTTTGATGATGCATGGCATGGCAAGGGGACTGCAGAGACCGCAGACAGTCATGGTGTCCGCAGACATTGGGGGATCAGCCAATCAGATTTCCTGGGTACAGTGTACAGGAAGAGAGGGTAAGAGTAGTTTTGTCTGGTGAGAGAACTGAAGATGGCTATGGCTATGTCTTTGGGGAGACAGAGTGAATGGATTTTGGGGCACTATTTGATCCATTGGCTGAAGGTCTATTCTAAGCACTGTGAATTGGCTGAAAATCTTGGATTCCATGAATTTTAAGTTTCATGGTTTGGAGTGCGGGAATGATGTGGGCGGACTTCATCCCCTTTTGTAAGAATATGGCTCACTTTGAACATCCAGACATATTGTTGTTCATTGTGAGGTAACAGTTTAGGCTACGTTACTGGAATTTCATTTCAATGAAGGATACATTTGGAAAGCTGATAGAAATGTTTCCAAATTCAAAAATTATTTTTACTCAGATCGCTCAGAGACAAATGTGGATGCATTCAAAATTATTTTGTCCACAAATGGAAAAAAGCAAGGTGCAATGTGTATAAAGCTGTATATGCTCTTTTGGGAGATGTTGGAATTACATCTTTTCATAATGAAAACATTACATTTTATATTATCAACATTTTTCGAAGAGATGGAGTGCATCTAACTGATGTGGCGAATCAGATTATTTTGGAAAATCATTCCAAATGCACTGAAGCAGTTTTTGTGAACACATCAAGTATGGATTCAAGTATTCATTAGAAGTTGCATTAAATAAAAAAGAACAATCGATACAAAAATAAGAAGAACTTTTTTAGAAAGTTACAAAAATTTGGTTTAGAATCTTTGTTAGGTTGCAATAAAAACAAAATAATAAAAAAATAATTAACAGTGAAAAAGAGAAGAAAAGGTTCTTTTGAGAGCCACCTTTTTTGCGTGAAAACCAATTAAAATGATTTCCATTTCCACATCCCACACTTGGAATGTTTCTGATATCCGTGGACTACCATGCTGTCCACGGAATATGCAGGCTGCAAAGGGGCCAGTGAGCTTTCTTTTTTTTCAGTTCAATCGTTTAACTGTGAAAGGTGCCTCCTAAAGGAAACCATTTTTTTGTATTTTTTAGATTTTGTATTTGTTTTGTTTTTTCTGTGTTTTTTTAGGATGAGGGAGGGAAGGGAGAGAAGGGGCAACAACCACAGAGACCGATGGGTGAACAGATGGAAATGTTGGACAGCTTTAAATTTAAGGTTGATGGCAGTGTTTTTCATGCTCCTTGACCGTGGTCTTGAAAGCACTATGAAACTGCTCCCCCTACAGATAGGTGCTTCACAGTACAAACACAGCACTGTGACCCTCAAAAGGTAAGGGTCAACAGAGTTCTGTATTGACTGTGAGGCGGCCGCTAGGATCCTCTGCCCCAAAAGATTATCCTTTGTGGTAATAGGAGAGGTTGAGGAAGATGGGGTAGAAGGTGTCAACCTACTTTTCACTGAGAAGCTTCCCACATTTCTCAGAACAACCGGGTGGTTGGATTTGGGGTGGTGCTGCATGGAGGTGGTCAGAAAGGAGAACAGCGCAGGTTTTCAGTGACTAAGTGTGACGTGGCACTCAGTGCATCATACCTTGGCTGCCCAAGCCTTTGGTACATCCGCAACAGTGGTAAAAAACAGCCACACCCAAGACACACTCTAGGTGCTGGAGATAGGGACTTACACTACCTCATCTTCATCTTCCTCTGGATACTAATCTGTATCTCCGTGCCTGTTCCCCTCTCCAGGCCCTCCAGGTCGTTGTGGCGGTGGAGGCCCCTGGGAAGGAGTAGGAATGGCCATAGCAGATGCCATTGATGCAGGTTGCAAAATTTCCAAAATGATCTTGAAATCAGGTGCTCTCTCCTGGTGTGACAGATTGAGAATGACTAAAAGAAATGGGAGGGTCACTTCAGAAGAGCTGTCTGCAGACCGCATGACTGTTCCCAGACAACCAAGTCACAAATAGGCCTTTGAAAGTTGTAAAAAGTTGACAAAGGAGCTCGGGAAGGGTAATATTTTAACTTGAAACACACTGGATTGGCTGAACATGCAATTTGAAACTGTCCGCGGACTCTGTCCGCGACTCTGTCTGCAGACATCCATCGGGCAGAAGACGAAGAGCACGTGTGTGCAAGTGTCAGTAGAACAGGCGTGCTGTCTGTGGACTAATTAAAAGTGCATCATGCCAATCTGAATTTGTCTGGACACCATGCCTGTCCGGGGGCAACTCCATTTTGTGTGTGGACAGCGCAGACAGTCTGGGGTGTCAATTCTCAAAATGGAGATGTCCCCGTAACAGTCGTAGTGTCTGCGGACTATAATTGGGTGTTTTTAAAAATAAACAATGGCAGAACAACATACAAAGACATTTATAGTATAAAATATACATTTATCTGGGAAAGGGATAGGGTATCGGAATGGAAACATGAATGGGAGAATTAGACATTTCTATACAATAATGATCAGGGCAGGATCGAGTGAGATTTCATCAAAGCGTCTTTCATTTAAATGTTGTGAATTTGAGGGGGATGATTGCTGGGCACAAGGGGGACAGTTGCAAGAAGGACAGTGATAATGAACATGTTTAATCACATGATTTTTGACCTCATTTAAATGTTTCTTAAAGTCCTTACTGATTTGATCCAATTTTGCAGACACCATCATGATTTGATTATGGACACTTGTTGATATGGCTTCTCTTTGTGATTGTTGGGATTCTGCATAATTAAATTGGAGTGTTGTTTCTTCATGAAAACTATGGACTATAAGAAAAAAAAGACATGTTTATTTCAGTAAGGTCTGTGCAAATTACATTAATTATATCAAAAGATGTATTGTATACCATTAGAGATGTAATCATCACTCATTTCTTATTTTTTGACATTTTCTTCTAACCACTCAAGTGTGTTTGCCATTTCTGTAAAAAAAATTAAAAAAGTGCTTTTTGTTGGTATGAATTGTTTACATAATGAATGGTAATAATAGGGAAATAAATACAGTGTGCTTATTATTTAGTAAGAGCTTCTTTTCGAATAAGCACCTGGTGTACGTGAGTCTATATGCAGAGCTATACTGAGATGATAACATGAGGTGTGCAGTTATGGTTTGTGCTTGGTGCATTCCATTATGGTGTCTGCTACACTTGTGATGCCATTTTTGATGTCCTGTGTGTTAGTTTTAGCAGTGCACAGTGGTGGCACAAGTTAGGGTTAATTAGCTTACCATAACTGGTGAATTTCTGGGGGTTTTTGGTTTTACTTGTAACCTTAACGTCCCTTTAAGAACGTTTTATAACTGAATTATACAGGTTTCTATTAGTGCAGCTTGACCATAACAAAACAAAGGTTTTGCTAAGGAAGCCTTTTTGTAGTGTTTTCGAGGCCACAGATAAGGAGCACGAGGAACACTGCCACCTACCTTAAATTTAAGGCCCGCCCACCATCTACCCCTGTCCACCTACCCCTCTGTTTCTATGGTTGGTGCCCCTTCCCTGCCTTCCCGCACATCCGGCCCCCACCTTGACTTGCCTATCCTGTAAAAAACACAAAACCCCCCAAAAAATATAAAAAACAAAAATTCAAAAAAAGGTTAATTTAGGAGTCACCTTTCACAGTTAAAAAATAGAACTAAGAACACAAATCACAGGATCTTTTGCAGTCTGCATATTCCATGGACAGTACGAATGCCTGTGAACACCAGGAAAATGCCAGGCGTGGGGTGGGGGGTTAAAATAAATTAACTTTAAAAACAAATGGGGGCTTTTATATACTGAACTAACAAATGTTCTATTGAACTTAAATATTAATTCTAACTTTCACAAAAACTGATTCTATTTTTTCTGTTTTTGTTTTTCTGTTATTTATTTACAACTAAAAAATACTTCATAACATTTTTCACAAGTTCACAAAATTTGTTCTAGTGCATTCTGGTGTTGAAAAGAAAAATCTGATTTCTGAAATCAGTCAAATGTACTCCATCTCCTCTAAAAATAGTCACAATATCATACTTGATATTTTCATCATGAAAAGATATAATTCCAAAATCCTGCAAAAACGCACATACGCTTTGTTTACATTGCGCCTTGTTTTCTCGATTTGTGGACAAAATAAATTTGAACGTTCACACATTTGTCTTTGAGCTATCCGAGAAAACACAATCTTCGAACACTAAATTTGGAAATCAATCCTTCATTGCAAACATAACAAAATTCCGGTGACATATCCCAAACTGTTGCCTCCACAGTGAACTACAATTATGTCTGGATGCTTCGAAGTAACCATACTTTCACAAAATGGGAGCAAGTCTGCCGACTTCATTCCTTGAACTCCACACCAGGAATTATCAAATTCTTCAAATCCAAGATTTGCAGGCAATCCAGACACTTTGCTTCCTCAAAGCTATAGCCATAACTATCTTCACTGCACACAACAAAGGTAACTTGTAGAACCCTGCCTTCATGAACACAACAACCAGGAAACCTAATTGTTTGATGCCCCAAAGTCCGCAGACATCTACAACTGTCTGTGGTCACTACAGTCCCCTTTCCTTGCCAGGCATCCTTAAAGGACCCAGAGGGCACATGCAGTGTAAGCGGAATACCTCAGTGTCTGTTGACACCGTAGCACAGGGATGGCAGCTGTTCAACACTTTATACTTTTATGTTTGTAACAATCACTTCTTGGCTGTTTTCAAACAGTCACACATTGATCCACCAATCACATCCAGAAACTCTACCTGTAACCCTGTCACCTAAATTCAAACCTTCAGATGTACTCTTGAACACTGAGAGTACATATCTCCTGCTACTCACAGCCGCCTGCATCAGAAAATACTGTGAAACACTCCAGGGTTTCTATCTGCAGATTCAACAATATCTACTCCTAAAATGACATAGTACAGGTAAGCTTATATTTTGAAAAGTAATTATTTCCAACACTGTCATAAATATATATACTGGGTTGATTCTACGTACCATGTTATAAGCTTCTCAATAAGCATACTCTCTTTTTAACTACTCTATCAAATGCTATGTATTGCAGCATTCATACCTGCTCACATCAAGTGGTAGTTACTTACAATGCTGCACATTTAAAAATGTTTCTTTTTAGGATCATTTTGATGAAAGAAAAAAATGCATATGTGCATTTATAGCAGCACTGTGTGTAACTTTGTTCTAAAAGAAAGGAAAAGCAGATGGACAAGATTTGTAGAAAATGCTCAAGTGCCACTTGATAGGATAGGATATGATACATGATATATGATATGCTATGCTATGATATAATATGATATGACTTGGTCTGTGAAAGTTGAATGTGTTGGCAGTACATGCATACTTGCCACCATGACCCATTCCAATCTATGTGCTTTTCAAGACTTGGTTTTATTCTTTGCATTCTGTGACTTGTAATTCTAAGCTATAATACGCCTTCAACTGAACACAGCCAAATTGCCTCCATCTGAGTTACTAAAAGGCATTGGTGGCAAAGTAGTGTATTCGCCATTAGATCTTAAAGAACATGTAGAAACTCTAGAAGTACACCAGCAAATAGATCAATCTTGGATTGTTCTAGTTAATGTTATACCAAAAAAGCCAATAAATTTGGCAACAATTAGTCGACATAAACACAGTTAGACAAGCCCTACAATATCTCAAAGAAAACAATGAATGATACAAAGATATAAACATAGAGGAAAACTTAAGAGAAACTATTCAAATAATTCAAGATTTACCACCGACTGGCCAATTTGAACATGTAGATCATGTTACTGCAGCCAACATTTTAGACCATTATACAATTCACTGTCTATACTTCAAATACACCATAGAAGATGCATTAAAAACATATCAAATGCATCAAGCCAAAGCATCGCTAGTGAGCATATGGGAAAAAGTTTAGAAGCACATTCTTTTCCTCTATTCTTTCCTACAGGAAAAGGAGGAAGATATGATGAAAGATTCACCCAAATTACTGAACCATTGTGAGCTGTAGTCAATTCAATGAGATAATGTTAAAAAAGAAAATGCAACCCATAGTACATATCAGCTCCACAGACAAACTAGAAGCGCACAGCATGACATTCCCTATGTATCAATAGGCAACAGTTCGACTAAATAGCTAAGAAAAATGTATCTCCTATAACAGCTGAATTAGAATAAGTATTACCTCTGTGTCTAAACTGCTGAGTAATCCTAAAACGTAACCTTGACATAGAACAAGGATTATTTAATAGAGCAATTGGTACAGCTGTTAGCTTTCAAAGAAATCTACATGACAACATCATTCAGTTTGTCAACGTCCACTTTCACAAGCTTGCAGTAGTTAATAAAATAGGCCACTTCCTTCTTTTCAAAAATATGTACGTATGCAGAAAATAATTCTCTCTATCCCTTGCATACGCTGTTGCCATTCACAAATCGAAAGGTCCAACCCTAGACCACACACAGATTGACATTGGCAGCAGTCTTCAAAGAAGGTATGAGATACGTAGCACTTTCATGTCTCTTTACACTCAATGGCCTATTCCTAGTTAACTTTGTTGCATGTTCCTTGCATCTGAGAATACAACTGTACACCCCCCTCCTAGCTATTTACCCTGTGCCTGAAAACAGAAAACATAGAAAAAAAGTAATACAAACACAACCTATAGAAGATCGCTCAGCAATACCGCTGAAAAAAACTAAAAACTGCTACTCCATCAAATAATACAACTACAAAACAACTGTAAATCCATCAGAAGAGACGGAGACAAATGTTTTGTCTCAACAAACAACTGCAGACCCATCGAAAGATACAAAAACAGAACATTCCGATCCATTTAAATTCAGAAACACAAGTAGAGTAACGTGCTATGCAAATTAAGCAATCATTCTTCACGTCCAAGTGCCACCATTTGTACACAACATTTACTTAAATGGCTCTGACCAGTTGTGTTGACAAATGCTCCTCATTCATAGAAGTGCTACAAATAATCCTGACAACACATACAGTGTCTCGGGTTTAAGACAATTATTGGACTACTGTGCAGGAATGGTAAAATGCACCATAAACACACAGCAAAATTCACAAGAATTCCTAATGTACTTACTACAAGTACCATAAATCAACAACATCCCTATGAAGGAAATCTTACACATGTCATACATGTGGAAACATACATGCACTCTCTGCAACCATTTTCCACAAGAGTACATCCATAATGAACAAGTTGTGTATGTATCCATACCAAATTGTGAATTAACTCCATTTCACCAGCTTCTGTTGAATGCAATTCATAGCATATTATACCCTTTTTGTAAATCAGACAATTGGTCCAGCATACAAAACAACTAACATAGCCAGTATGTGGTACTGATGCTTCTAAGGTACAATGCAGAGGGTACCAAAAATAACTGTAAGCTCCCTAGCTTTACACACGGCCAAGTGTCTCTTGGCAAGAAAACCTTCAAAGCACTACATATAATATACCACCCTGGTGCGCCAACCACTTCTGTCCACTATACTGCATATGTCAAGAAAAGAAGTGGTTGGTTTGAGTGTAACAATACTTCCGTTACTCTAAAACATAGGTTACCAGGAAATCTAACAAATGCATACATAATATTCCTTCAACCCAAATGTACTCACTAAAGTATAGTACAATAGAAAATTACAATATGCCAACGGGTATCTAACTACATCCATAGTACAACAATACTCATTTTAAAATCCTAGACAGTTAGAATACGCCAACGGGTATCTAACTACTTCCATATACTACAATAGTCATTCTAAAATCCTAGACAGTTAGAATATGCAAACGGGTATCTAACTACATCCATAATACCTTTCATTGTAATACACTTCAAATATGCCATCACAGTTATTGTTACTGCAAAACCTCTTGTAAACTCCAATATAGTTAGAATACGCCAACGGGTACCTAACTGCATTCTTAATACCTTTCATTGAGATACACTTCAAATGTGCCATCACAGTTATTGTTAATACAAACCTTCTTGTAAAATCCAATATAGTTAGAATAAGCCAACATGTATCTAACTACTTTTAAGATACCCTTAATCACAACAGACTTCAAACAAACATCCTATCACACTTACACCCACATAATATATCCATGCTACCACACACAAGTAATCTATATGTACAATTGCATTTAATTAAAGGCTTTAAACTTTCTTGTTTAACAAGTTGCACTGCTTTTTTCACAAAGGACCAGAGATTCCAGCTTTATTACCATATGCCACTAAGTAACCATACCCACAATATCCTATGTTTTCCTTCACAAAGAAACAAAAACAGATTCCAAAACCACTCTGCAACAATTATAAATACCATATTTAAATACTATATACTCCCCTATAGCACCTATAATTACTATACACATATAACTATGACCGGGGCAAGTGGCCAGATTCTTGGGTCATGGCCGGTTGCCATGTCCCCAAGAATCTGGCCACAACCACAATAGAATGAAACCATACATCAAGTATGTACAATACACCTACAAATAAAAACACTGACCCTGAACCTCCCCACTCCCAATGATGTCAGTGGAGAGTAAAAATGACTGTGTGCTTGTCAGCACCTGTAACACTTTTTTCACCAACAAAAACAGCTCCCTGTTAACTTGTTCCCACTCCTCAAACTGTTGCAGGTCCTCTTTCCGCCACAAAATAACCTCACATGTATTTTCCTGACCAGATTTTTCAGTAGTGATGCCCACCGATCCAACATGGCAATGGTTTCAAAAAATCTGATGCCCCTCACATTTTTGAACATCAAATCAGCATGCGTTTTTGGTGTCTGCAGACATCGAGCCGCCCTCTGACTGCTCCAGGGGTGTATGCGGACTCTGAATCAGGAAATCAGTCTGCGGACCGGACCCAGATATCACACATTTTTTTGCAACAACTTTTTGGCCAATAAAAAAAAACAACTGCCCATATTTACACAAAAGCTCACTTTTGTGACCAAGCTGCAACTACTGGCATACATTTTGGTGAAAATCTGTACTTCAATTTGGGCTGCAGGTGCAAGCAAAAAATGTTTTCCATTGTGTCTATGAGGATTTCCAAAATGTTGTGACCCCCTGAAACTTTCCACCTCCTTGACCAAACCACACCACACTTCGCAGAATCATTCAGAGGGAAGCATATACTTCTTTTTGCAAATATTGGTGAGGATTCGTCCTGGTGAGGCAAAGTTATAAGCCATCCAAAAAGTGTTCTTTCTATGACTTGAGCAAGTTAACCATAACTACAGGGCCACTACTGCAGGCCCTGTCATATACATATATTTCTTTTGCACAGTTTTCTTGGAAAAGTGTTTCCGAATAAAGTGCAAAACAGAGGGGGGGGAGTCTGGGAAACTCTCTACCAGCACGAACACAGACCATTGACTTGATATTGGGTGGATGGCCGCTGGGAGAGTCTCAACCAAATCTTTAGCTCACTGTTCTTTTCACAGAGAAGAAATGTCCCCACATATCAGTCTTTGTACTGCCCAGGGGCAGTCCAGCCCCGAAATGCTAGGCAATTCTCCTCTGAAAAAGAGTACCGCAGCAACCCCATACACGTGTTTCAGCCTAGTTGGGCATCATAATTGAGGTGAAGCTGTGCCTCTCTAAGAGCAGTGAGCAAGGGGTCCACGTCTGGATGCCCCTGCTAACTTAGGGTGAGACCCAAAGTTACTTGATATGCAAAACAGAGGGGGTCTGTGAAACTCTCTACCAGCACAAACACAGCCCATTGACTTGTTCTTGGGCGGATGGCCCCTGGGAGAGTCTCATCAAAGTCTTTAGCTCACTGTTCTTTTCACAGAGAAGAAATGTTCCTGCATATCAGTCTTTGTCCTGCCCACGGGCAGTCAAGCACCGAAATGCTAGGCAATTCTCCTATGAACAAGGGTACCAAAGCACCCCCATACACGTGTTTCAGCCTAGTTGGGCATCATCAGTGAGGTGAAGCTGTGCCTCACTAAGAGCAGTGAGCAAGGGGTCCACGTCTGATTCCCCTTGTACATTAGGGTGATACCTAAAGTTACTTGGTATGCAAAACAGAGAGGGGTCTGAAAACTCTCTACCAGCACAAACACAAACCATTGACTTGTTCTTGGGTGGATGGCCCCTAGGAGAGTGTCAACCAAGTCTTTAGCTCACTGTTCTTTTCACAGAGAAGAAATGTCCCTGCATATCAGTCTTTGTCCTTCCCAGGGGCAGTGCAGCACTGAAATGCTAGGCAATTCTCCTCTGAACAAGGGTACCAAAGCAACACCATACATGTGTTTCAGCCTAGTTGGGCATCATCAGTGAGGTGAAGCTGTGCCTCTCTAAGAGCAGTGAGCAAGGGGTCCATGTCTGGATTCCCCTGGTAACTTAGGGTAAGACCCAAAGTTACTTGGTATGCAAAACAGAGGGGGTTCTGGCAAACTCTCTACCAGCATGAACACGTCCCATTGACTTGTTCTTGGGCGGCTGGCCCCTGGGAGAGTCTCAACCAAGTCTTTAGCTCACTGTTCTTTACAAAGAGACGAAATGTCCCTGCATATCAGTCTTTATCCTGCCCAGGGGCAGTCCAGCACCGAAATGCTAGGCAATTCTCCGCTGAACAAGGGTACCAAAGCAACCCCATACACGTGTTTCAGCCTAGTTGGGCATCATCAATGAGGTGAAGCTGTGCCTCTCTAAGAGCAGTGAGCAAGGGGTCCATGTCTGGATTCCCCTTGTAACTTAGGGTGAGACCCGAAATTACTTGGTATGCAAAACAGAGGGGGGTCTGGGAAACTGTCTACCAGCCCAAACTCAGCCCATTGACTTCTTCTTGGGTGGATGGCCACTTGGAGAGTCTCAACCAAGTATTTAGCTCACTGTTCTTTTTACAGAGAAGAAATGTCCCTGCATATCAGTCTTTGTCCTACCCAGGGGCAGTCAGGCACCAAAATGCTAGGCAATTCTCCTCTGAACAAAAGTACCACAGCAATCCCATACACGTATTTCAGCCTAGTTGGGCATCATCAGTGAGGTGAAGCTGTGCTTCTCTAAGAGCAGTGAGCAAGGGGTCCACGTCTGGATTCCCCTGGTAACTTATGGTGAGACTCAAAGTTACTTGGTATGCAAAACAGAGGGGGGTCTGGAAAACTCTCTACCAGGACGAACACAGCCCATTGCCTTTTTCTTGGGTGGATGGGCCCTGGGCAGGACAAAGACTGATATGCGGGGAAATGTCTTCTCTGTGAAAAGAACAGTGAGCTAAAAACTTGGTTGAGACTTTCCCAGGGGCCAGCCAACCAAGAACAAGTCAATGGGCTGTGTTTGTGCTGGTAGACAGTTTCCCAGACCCCCCTCTGTTTTGCTTTCTGAATAAAGTGAGTGAGAATATTCTTCTTCCTCCCTTGTTGCATGCTTGTTCCCCACAGTTTTCTACCTCTTTTCTCTTTCATACCCAGACCACATTCCTAATGTCTGGGTCAAATTATAAATTACAAATAAATAAATGAATAAATAAACCATTACATGAATAAATAAATAATGCACACATACGTAAATAAACTGTAATGCTCTTCATATTTTTGGTCTCTTCCAACTACCTAAGGTCATCAGCAGATGCTCATGCATACATACATGTATCATTATTTTCTTACCTTATTCTATAATACATTTGTAATTTTCCTCAAGCAGTTTTGGAAAATCTCTGTTTAATGTTCATTTTGTGAGGAATGTGTGGCTCATGGTTTAAAACATACCACAAACACCCCCTGCCATAGAGTATAAGGAAATTGTAAGTCACCTAGAATGTTTCTGACAAAACATAAAAATTAGGCCAGAGGCCCAGTTCATTTAAAAGGTCATGGAACTCCAAATTGACTTGCAATATCGTTTTTACGAATGATTGAGGATATGTTATTCCTTTCAACACATGGCCATACACTGTACTCCTCTTCAATACATTCCCTCTAAAGTAAGAGTTATTCTCCTCTGTGAAGGGTGCAGTGAGTTAAAACATGGTTGTAGACCCTCCTGTGTGGAAGAAAATCGATAGAACAGGGTATTTGATCCATGTTTGTTCTCAGAATAGGGGCTCCTAACCTCCTTTGTAACTTAGTAAAACTTGGGGTTTCACCCTAAGTAACCCAGGGTAATCCGGACGTGGCCCACTTGCTCACTGTGTCTTAGAGAGGATTAGCTTCACCTCACTGATAAGGCCTGAAGAGGCCGAAACACGTGTCTGTCTTTGCTGATGGTACTCTTGTTCAGAGCAGATTTGCTTAGCATTTTGGTGCTGGACTGCCCTTGTGGGTGGGACAAAGACTGATATGCAAATGAATATTTCTCTTTTGTGAAGGGTGCAGTGAGCTAAAAAGTTGTTGTAGACCCTCCTGAGTGGAAGAAAGTCCATAGAACAGGGTATTTGACCCATTTTTATTCTCAGTAGAGGTGTTCCCACACTCCTTTGTAACTTTGTAAAACTTGAGGTTTCACCCTAACTAACCCAGAGCAATCCAGACATGGACCCCTTGCTCACTGTCTCAGCTTCACCTCACTCATTAGGCCCGATGAGGCCGTAACACGTGTCTGGGGCTGCTGATGGTACTCTTTTTCACAGGAGAATTGCCTAACATTTCGGTGCTGGGCTGCCCTTGTGGGTGGGATAAAGACTGATATGCAAATCCATATTCCTTCTCTTTGAAGAGGGCAGTGAGCTAAAACGTGGTTGTAGACCCTCCTGAGTGGAAGATATTCCATAGCACAGGGTATGTTATCCATGTTCATTCTCAGTAGAGGAGCTTCCAATCTCCTTTGTAAGAGTTATTCTAGTTGTTGATACATGTAATCAGTGTACAATCGATTTGGGTTAAAAAATAAAAATAATATTCAACATTTAATGTGTTACAGAAAAAAAGTTTTATTCAAATGTGTCTAAAAGCAGTGTTTTCTGCTTTAAACTAATAACATGCAGACAGATTCTTCCCCCTATGTTTTGAACTCCAGCAGTGAAGAAAATGAATAAACATACTAACATAAACTGTGTATGTAAAGTGTCACAGAAAGATTTTTTTTTTAAATGGAAGGAATTTGAAAACCTGTTGCAGTGTTATTTAAGAGCAGCAATGACAGCTGGAATCCTACTCTGTGCTCTCTCAAGCAGCAGGTATTGAGGTAGCACAACTGAAGTGTATTAACTGATTACCGGAGCAGCAGTGATGGTATTGTCTTATTACAGGACATCGGTGAAGTCACAACTAGAGTTTAATAAGAACATTATTTAAAGACTTTTATAAGAGCATTGTTGGCTGTCATTAATCCACTACTAGTAGACTACCACTACTAATACTAACAATGATAATAATAATAGGTTTTTCTATAGAACCTATGTATTAGACAAGTGTTTAAGTTTGCGGTATTGCTTAGCTTAGTTCCTTGTTACAGTTTATCAGATAAATAAGTTAACTGGAGCCATCTACCAGACCATCTAATCACTTGCCAGCTTATACTCCAACTTACACATGTACAACACTAATTTTTTAGCATTGTTTCTATGACAATATAACATGATCCCACGACACACTACAGTATGCCATACTAAAAACACAGGCATTCACATACGCAATGATATGCCAACACGTTTGCCCCCAGTAAATGTGCAGTCATAGGATGATATGGCTGCTGACAACACCCTACTCAACATAGTCCCAAATTCTGGATCTAGCAGAAAACAATAGAAAACTACACTGTACATTAACTCTGTGCGCCATTCACCACTTAGCCCTCCATTACAGACCTCACACATGTCAACAACGCCATCAGCATCCGCTTAACATATTTAGTGATTTGTGGGAAACACAACAGTAGTAACATTCACCTAATTAGCAGATGCCCCTGACAAACTCAACTGCCAGCTACTTCCATCACCAAAGCACCTGGTAATGGGCTGCAAGGACACTCACTCAGGTGATCGTATGTGTTCTTCAGCCACAAGATCTATTCAGAGCAGTTTTCACTTGTGCTACAGCAATCCTTCTTCCTTTTTCTCAGCCTCACAAAAACTCTCCATATGGTTTTGTAACTCTTATGACAATCTAATGATAAAGTACTCTGCCATTCCACTCACATTGGAAATGCATTCTACTAGACGTTAGATCATGGTAAATAGCCTGAGCTTGAAATCCGGCTTTGCTTCAAAAGTCAATCACGCATGCCCATTGCATAGGCAACTATAGTAAGGCTGCATGGTCTGCTAGTACTAGGCAAAGCAGATAGAAACCAACTCCCTCCCACACTCTTTCCACCATGGCTGCACAAGCTTCAAATGCATGCACGAGACCGGCAGGAAACACACAGGAATGACTTCCAATATCAGCCATGCACTTCACAGCCTTTCACAGGATCTGCATGTGAACTATAAACATCTTCTGTGATGCCACCTAGCGACTTTAGACTTGAGGCAGACAGAGACCATAAAGTCTTGTTGCACACTGCAGCAAACAGCATCAAATCCCAGAGGCAGCCCTCCTCCTGTAAAAAGTACAGCAGCACACCAAAACATGTTCTAAAACGGGATAGGGTCAAAATAGACCGGCCATCAACAGTAGATGATAAGAATGGGATCTCTTTGTCAGGGCGGGTGCCTGATCGCTTCTCTGTGTACAGTAACACCCAGTTCGATCAAAACAAACTGTCCGTATGAACGTTTTGATCAAATTGGGTGTTTACGTTTTGTTTGAAGCTGCAATAACCGAACATGAGGAGCGGGGGCTACAGGGTGTCCCCTGGTCCCCTGGTCCCAATGTTCTGTATTTTAGATTTTTTTTTTTAGCTTTGTTCCAGGTCCCAGATTTAAGAGTTGTGAAAAGGTCCCCTGCCTGACCTTGCTGGTGCATGGTTGGTTCACCAAGATGGTGGGGTACTGCAACAAGCCAAGTAATACTACGTCTTCAGGCAGCACAGGGAGCATACCATGGCTAGTGCAACAATGCCACAAATTGAATGTAGGGACTTGTCACATTGCAAGCAGACACGTCTCTTCCCATTAGAGATCCAATTATTGGTGGTCCAGGTGGAACCAGTGATGCCTGAATGTCCGGCTCCCCTTGAGCATGTCCTGTCCAGAAACCCAATATAAAACCACAGGGGGAAAGATCAGGACTTGAACCAGGCGACAAAATGCAAGCTATCCATCATTCACCTACCGATAACTCCACACTCATAAATCTAATACAGGTTACGCTAAGAGGGGTGTGGCAGGCAAGCAGATGCCCGTTCAAGGGAAGGAATAAGGCAACACCACGTCCCACAAAGTGGTTATCAGAAATCCACAGGGGCAGGCCAAAGAGCTGATCTATAAGGACTCGCCTGAGTCCCATTACACCATAGAGGTTGTGCCAATGCCCTATAAAAGGCAGGTACTGTCCCAGAAGTAATTGCAAGTTAGGAGGAATAACTAATTCGGAACTGGATGGAGAGGTGGCAAGAAAGAGCTTCAGATGGTTCAGGAGCTGGACAAAAGCTGAAGACAATAGGGTCGAGAATAGCCCAAGAAGCCTGTGGAGAGCAAGAGAAGGGATGTTGGAAGAGAGTACCAGAAGGCTTGCGTAGAAAGGAGACCGGAATTTTCAGGGTACATTCAGGAGTCTGTGGAAGACCCTGACGAAAAAAATGAAGAGATGAAGGTGGGCTTGGAGGAGAAAGAACCAGAGTGATGGGGGTTGTATGTGGTGAAAGATCCAGAAGTTTAGAACAATAGAGGCCATCAGACCAATTAGAGAATGATCAAGGGTGGTGAAGATTGAGGCCATTGGAGGTGGAGTAAAATGAAGCACTATTTTATTTTATTTTAATTGTAAAATTAATAGTTTGAACATTTCCATTTAAAACCACATTTTCTCTTTTGTCTTACAATTGCAAAGAAAAAAAAATAGAACAATGATAAGATGAAGATAAAAAGGTAACTTTCTCGCAGGTGCAGCCAAGTTATGTGTGGAATTAGTAAATCAAAAGCAAGTTCAAATAGTTGACTATTGCACAAGTCAACATCACATTTTTTCCTCCGAGGATTGTGAACCAATCTTCCATGTTCAGGTTTAGTGGGGCATATTTGCCTACGTAGAATGTTCTTTGAGTTTTTAATTCCACACATTCAATTATTAGATGTTTGCTTGACTCTACTTCTGCATTGCAGAATCTGCATTGATCATCTTCCGTGTCTTTGGCATGTATCGTGTGGAGTAGCTCCTTGTTCATCAAGGCATTCAGCCGCAATTTCAGAAACTTATCTCAATGATATCTCTAGGGAAATTGTTTTAAATAGGCAGAGGGCGAATCTAGACCATTCGCTACCCGAACAAGGTAGACCGCTGAAGATAGATTGTTATAGCGTTCTTGGTTCAAAATCCATTGCCATTATTTAATTTTTTTCTTTGCAATTTGAGGGTGTCTTAACAGCATATCCATTTTGATGTCTGCACATGCTAATAGAGCTTTAAGTTTTGCTGCCCAGTCTTTGACCAAAACGCTCTGTTGCTCTGTTCCGAAGTTGCTGAAGATTTTGTACACCGGCTCGGGAGTGCTTACGCTCATCTTCCTGAGCAGTGACATTGACTTCCATAGCACTGTTCCTTGCAGTGAGTCTAAAGCAATTTAATTTCGTATCTTAATGATGGAGATATATTTGGGGACCCTTAGGACTTTTCTCCAAAACAGGGCTTGTAGATAAGGCCAGATTTTGTGGTTTAAGGTCCAGGCTGCTTCCACACCATAAGTTAAGGCTGGCACAACTTTCAGTTGAAAGAACTTGCGTACTTGAAGTGCAAATGTGGTGGTTCGATGTATTAGGTCCTGTGACCACCCCCATTCTCTTATAGAGGTGTTGAAGAGGATACCTAGGTAACGTATTTCCGTTGTTTTCGCAATCGGTTCAGAATTGCTTGACCACTGCAAGTTTGTGCTCCTTTTACCTTTGGTAGCCCCAATTATCATTACTTTTGTCTTTGCTATGTTGTTGAGTAGCTTGTTTGCCAGCATATACGTGTCTAGAGCTGACAACAGCCTTTGAAGGCCAATCTGTTTTGAGTCCTTGAGCACTATGTCATCAGCATATGTAACTCCTCTTATTTGATGACCATTTAGCTTAGGCGGAAAGCATTTTGCAGGATTTAGTGCGGCTGGAATGTCTGCAATGAACAGCTTGAATAATAGAGCGGCCAAAGGACAGCCTTGTTTGACCCCTGTATTTGTGTTGATTGGCTTTGATAGGTCACCCTTCTTATTTAAGCGAACTTGGATCAATGTATTTACATGGAATGCAATGATTGGCTGTAGGATCGCTTTGGGACATGCCCAGCTTCTTAGTTTTTTCCATAGGTGCTCACGATTGATAGAATCGAATGCTTGGCGCATGTCCACGAAAGCCAAATAAAGGTTCCTTTTTCGTCTCATAGCTTCAAGCTTTAGTAAATTCAGGATCACTAGATTCACTTCAGTACCCACTCCTTTGGTGACCCCAGTCTGTCTGAGATCCAGTAGCTTTGTCTTTGTGGCCCAGTTTGCTAATTTCTGCTGGAGGAAGGATGCCATAATTTTGCCAATCATGTCTAACAGTGCGATTGGCTGGTAGTTGTTGGGGTCTTCACGGTTGCCCTTTTTGTGGATTGGCACTATTATTGCTGTTGTCCATGATTGAGGCAATGTTTTTGCCTTTGCAATATGCCTAAACAGGATTTCAATGAACATTGCCGCCCAATCCATTCTATTGTTTTTAGCATGATGTTGCTAGTGCCATCCGGGCCTGCTGCTCGAGAGTTTTTTAGTTTGGAGATTTTGGTAGTTATGTCATCGAGCGATTCAGTCGTGTCCAACTCCTTTTGGGCGACATTGACTAGATTTCTTTCACACCTGTCGACAGTAAAAAACACCTTAGCAAAGTGTTTTATCCAGGTGACTTCCGCAACACCGTTTGTTAGCATTGCACTTTGCGAAGCCATCTCGTTGTTCAGAATAGACCAGATTTCCCTCGAATTGTAGGACACAATTAATTTTAACATCTGTTCTCCACGTTCTTGGTCTCTCGTTGAAGCAAAAGTTTTGAGCCAATTACGATATTTCTGTTTCCTTTTTTTGATCATGGTAGATGTCAGTGCGTAAGGATTTTTCTTCATTTTTCTTATGTCTTTGCATAGCTTCTTTTTTTCATTCTTTACCGTTTGACTCCAGATGTATTTATTTTGATGGGTAATTCTTGTTGACCCACCTTGTTGAATACGAAATTGCAACAACAGAGGGGTGTAGTTTATCTGGGCCTCTAGGGGATCTTCTTTCGAACGCAATGTATTTGTCATCTTTGCAATCTGTTTTCTGTTGAGTCTTAGCCGATTTCCCACCTGGTTAATCTCCAGTCGTCCTCCAAGCATTCTATCCGAACGTTTTTGTTCAAATGACCACAATAGCACCAAAGCATTGTGGTCGCTTCTTGTCATGGCCTTTACAGTTAAGTTCGCAATTTGGCCCCATACATCGAGGAATCCCAGATGTAATCTAATATTCTATGGCTGCCTTCGTTATGCCACGTTGGTTTTGGTGGTAAGTCACTGGCTACATTTCCATTTGTCATTACACAATTTTGCATTTCCATCACTAGAATCCAGTGCTTACATCTAGACAATGCATTCGAACTCATGCCATTATGTTCATTTGCTGCATTATGTCAAATAAAGTCACCACATAGTACAATTCGGCTCGGGTACCAGTCTGCGCTTCTTGGTTAGTACTAACACTTGACTCCTCAGATGTAGTTTTGGGCGCATTTTCGTCCGCATGAAGCGCAATTTAATTTTGTGAGTTTGAGTCACTATTTCTCATTTGGGCTTGCTTGTTGATGTCCTCTGTGCATGTTTTTTGGTTGCCTGAAGTTTTTATAGCTGGGATGTTCGGAGCCAGGATCAGTGTAGGTGCCTCACAAGGCGGATTATCTGGTCGTTCTCTGTGACGGAGACATTTCATACATTCATCTTGTATTTTGAGTCTACTTAACTTCCTCTGATTATTTTCTTGCGAGACCTCGCCAAAGGATTTTTCCGTGCCACTTGAGCTTAGGTTTAGTCTTGGGATAGTGTTGATGTTGTTTGAAGGCTCACCTCCGTTTGATGTTGTTACTAATGGGGAGCTTAAACGGGCAAGATGTGGGGCTGCTTTAATGTGAAGGCTGTGAGGGGTCCGCGCTGCTCCAAGTCATCGAGGCTAGCACTTCTTTCTTTTTTTTTACTTTTGATGAGCTTCAGTTAATTTCACCTTCATGAGTTTAAAATTGCCTTTTAATCTCTGTAATGGGCGTGCTTCTCACAACAAGTTTTCTTGTCTAGATTCAGTGACGGATTGCTTAGAACTTCCACTGCCTGGTCCCAATGGTCTCCAATCTTTATCGTCTGCTACTGCATGGCTTAGTTGTTTTCTTGCAAGGGGACTGGAGTCATTTTTCAGCAAGTTGTCAGCACTTTCATGTGTTTGGTGTGCAGAGGAGGCGAGACCCTCCTCGTAGTATCGTCTCCATTTTCATTGTGCTGCCGACATCTTGGCAAGCCGTTCCGAGGTAGCTAAAGGAAGTTTGAGTTTTGACAGACCCACTGCTGTTCCTCGAGGAAAGTTTTGCTCTGTGACGGCTATATTTGCTGGACTCAGGATGGCCGTGTCAGGTTGACAGCTTTCATAGTGTTTCGAATCACAATTAGAAGGCTTGCCGAGCTCCGGCAAGCTGGGCAAGCTGAGCTCTGCAGTTACTGTTTGAGGGGGGCCCACAGAGTGCAGCCGCCTCGACGGCGACAGCGCCATAGAGGCTTCAAGGAGGTCTCTGTCAGTTTCATCATGCAGATGGTGCAATGACTGGTCACATACCTCTAATCCGGGCGTATCAAGACTTAGAGAGACTTTCAAGACCGACCCCTGCAGCCCACCGCCCTGGCTTTCTTTTACCTTGTCTGAGTCGAAGCGAGGCTGCACCAGAGTCTTTCTCAGGGTGTCAATGCACGGCATGTTTAATATCACGTTCAAATTCTGGGCAGCAGACATGTTCGCTGTGGTTACTGAGTTTGCTCTATTTACTGCAGTTGACTCAGCCCAATTGTTCAGGCATTTGATCGCCAGCACTGGCAAACGGAGTATCCTTGCCTCATGAGCCACCCCTCCCCTGCTTTCTTGGTCCGCCAAAGGTAATGGCGGCTGTATTTTGTGCGAGCTTCCCTTTATCGTTTGGCTGGTTGGCGATGCAAGTAGCAGAACCAATGAATTGTCATGCACACTTAGCAATGAGTTTGGCGTTAGTGGCCTCGTTTGCAAATCGCCCCTGTGTTCTTGAGGTGTAGGTGTCATTAGTATAAGGTCTGTTTGAAGTGCACCTTGGACTTTTCCCCGATTGTTTTTTACTTTTAAGCGGGTTTGAGGCCCGGTGTTGAGCATCTCCTACTCACCAAACCTCACCAGCAGACTGCAGACTGAACTCTGCCGAACTCTGCGCGCAATCCGTGCATGCCAAGGGATTTTGTAGGCAGGTGGAGCCTCTGGGCTTAAAGGGCCAAGCCACGCAATTCAGGTGCAAAAAACAAAGAAACAAAGTTCGAGCAGAAACGTTGCTGCAGCTCCTCACTCCTCACTCTTTGACTGCAGACTGAACTCTGCCGAACTCTGCGCTAACTGAAGCAATATTGGACAATGAGAGGTGTGCAAAATAGGAGACCTAGATGGAGAAGTTGTAAGCGTTGTTGAAATAGGTGGAGGAGCAGTTGCTTTGTAGGAGGAGTTGGGAGATGGATGTGACCAGAAGCAGCTTTGGAACATCGATGTGGTGAAGGACAAGGTGGTACAGAGAAATATGAAGAAGGTGTTTATTGTTAAGGGTGGAAGAAGATGTTACCTCAGCAGAGATTTGAAAATACAGTGGTGTTTAAAAAAAAAGCTAGAGGACCACGCATCACCAATGTGTTCATTTAGGAGTGGTGGAGGAACATGCTTACAGTGTGGGTTTGCGGAGGAGCAAAAGATGCTCAAAGATAACAGTTAGAGAGAAGATGGGAAAGTGCAAAACCCTGTAGGAACACGTCTTGAGCCAAGATCCTGATGGGGAGAGATAGACTAGAATAACTGGCTGGTGGAAAACTAAGACCCTGGGGGAGGGGGTGGTAGCTATAGGGCTAGGAAGCACCTCTGTTGAAGTCAATCTCTACATCAACACTATCGACAACATGTTTCAGTCCAGCATTGAGATTCAGAAGGAATCTTGCCCCTCTTGGAAGCCAGAAGAAATGTACAGGGACCTGAGACCCCAGTGGATAAAGACTTATGAGAAGTCAATACAAGAAAGGTAGTGGAACTTCTTAAACATTGGCTTGTGAACCAACTAGAGGAGACCTTGATAAGACCAGAGAGGAAGAATGTCTGCATTGCCTTACCCTGAGACTAAGACCTAATCAGAGAGAGAAAGAGACACCCAAATCCGACCATAACTTAATGGTGCTAGAACCCCTTAAACCTGAAATTATATTTTTTTAAAAATGGGTATCTGTGTTATGCTGAAGGGACAACCATATCCCCAAATTATAGAGAACTGGGAGAACGTTTTATTTGAATACTGTTTTAACTTTCATAAGAGCCCCTTGTTTTTGAATTGTTCCTCAAGCACATACTGGAGAGTCACCATCCTGGCAACTTTGGTTTAGTTAACAGACTTCCAATGTATTATTTTGGCCATCATTTGCAGAGAAACGTTAATACAACTTTTGTTAATCACATCCTTGTGTCGTGCTATGTGTGTCAATCAATGTGAACCAACTGGCATTGGTAAAATACATAAAGACAACCCAAACCCATCATTTTGCTTACTAGCTCCCCCTCCACTGACATTTAATGAAAACACATTCAATGCAAGCACTGCCATGTTGCACTCCCGCCCGACCACCACGCCAGAGCACAGTCCTTGCAATCCCTCACATGACGGAATTTGCAAGGAGAGAACGTCAGAGTCACCTATGGTAGCAGTCAAACATGGAACTGGCTGATCACATCTAAATCACTATGGTGGATTCATACAGCACTTGGTTTTGTGACTTGTTTGAATGTGAGCCAAAAACCTGATATATGCAATGTGAAAATAACACTCAAAACCCCGGAAGTGCTAGGATTTCGTTGCTGGAGTGGGTACTTGTGTAAAGGTATGAGAAACTGAAATTGTTTGAAGAGGTATGCTCTCAGTCCCTTTCCCCTGAAGTATTAACTATTTCAGGACCGTAAAGCGTGGGGGGGGGTGCGGGGGGAAGGGTTGTACTATGCTTGGATGCCAATGTACATGTATATATTATATATTTTAATTTGAATGTAAAATTAACACAAGTGAATGAAACAAACTGAAAACCCAAGTGACATTATAGCATAGCATTTCAAAAATGCCTGATGCAACTGAAGCTTGCTTTATTCATATTGATGACAACATTGGAATCAGTGACGTAAACAGGGAATCACAATTGCCTCCGTATCAAATAGGTTCAGCTTGTTGTTTATTCAATGCGTGTTTTAGTTTATTTTCTACAGCGCACCGACATGTTATCTGGTTCCCACTTCAAGGCGTCTTGAATAATAATTGTGTTTACCTATTTTAGAAAATTCTGCCATGAGAACTAAGGGCCACATTCGATGTGATTCGCTGTTATCGTGTTCGTTAATCTCACCGGATACCGCCCAGATATGAGCGGCACAGCTACTTTGTGCAATCGAACACATGTTTTAATACATTCTAAACTCTCTGAGATCACGGCTGTCTATCAAAACGAAAAATGCCGTCTTTATACAGTAGCCAATTTCATCCCCGTTAGAAAAACAGCGTGACAGCACTTAATGACCAATGCAGAGACACAGCGATGCTGACACGGTTGCCTAGCAACCAGAGGGAAGACGTGTCAGGGAGCACGGGAGAGTCAAATGAATGAGCCGGGGCATCAACATTGCTCAGTTTCCGATGGCTGAAAGGGTCTCCCCGCGTCCAGCTTGCTCAGCATTTGAAGATGAATTAAGCCCAATTGAGACAGTGACAGCATAGAAGGTGAAAGGGCTGGTCCTGACGACTCCGTGCGAACTGGCCCTTCTTCGCTGCCGAGGTGTCTGCCTTTAATATGATTCAAGGGAAGTTAAGCTTTTAATCGCGAGTTGATTTTTAAAATACTTTTGTCACAGAATCAGCTACCGCAAATTATTGCAGGCCGAATACACGGACACATATTAAGACGTCCTAGGAAATGTCTACTGAAGGGCATTTTCTTGAGCCTGTTCCAAGATTGATAGAGATGGCAAACACAGACTTTTTTTGTTCGAGTGCGATTCAAAATGTCTCCTCGGGCAGTCGCGCGTGGTTTTAACTGGGGCTGTGCAGTATTGTTCGGTGAGCTAAGTCACTGCAAAGCAAAGGAGGAATCACGTCATAAAAAGCAAAAAAAGTATACGACCCTGAGATCTGTTTCTGTAGTTATGTACACGTCGAAAAAAACACTATTGATATGTCGCCTTCTTAAGATCTTGGCGGTACATATAACAAAAAAAAATATAAAAAAATAAAAGGTTACCGTTTATTCTCAATTTTTCCGTTCTCCTGATTATGAGTTTGTAAATTCACTAGGGGTTAAACGCTTTAGTATATGCACGATCACACTACTGCCAACAGAATGAAGGAACTACCTCTGGTGGTTTTACAGCAGGAGATACTTCCACCATTTCCCAGGGATGGGCAATGGAACACCGGAATGGCAGCTAACACATCCTCGTAACCCAAGCTACCACCGGTGATAACTGCAATGGCGCTTGGAAGTATTCGCCCACACCAACACACTTGCAATGAGGATTAAGGCAGTAAACAAAATCAACCTGCTCACATAGTTTATTTTCTGCTATAATATTGCCTGTAGAGCACATAGCGTGGCATTGCACTACGTGTGTTTCATACCACCCAGCTGGCAATCAATTTTTAACAACTCGATGTTGGTTCCTTTCCCTAAAATAGAAACTAATGAATTAAATTGAACATAGTTCAGCAATCTCAGTGGCTAGTGAGATGTGCTGACATTAGAGGAGCTCGAGTGTGTCACCCTGATTATTCATTTTTGTTTGCATGAAAACGTGAAATAAACAACATAGTTAAAGTGTTTACGGTAAAAATATAGGACGAATCTATTTTAAATCTGCCCTACAACATGTTCGCCTCCTTTCCATGCTCGCATTTCCACACAGAAAGCCCTCACCTGCGAATAAGTAACATTATGTCCCCAGCATGTCAGAGTGTCACAATGCCTGACTGTCAGGGATTGGCCATTTCACCGACAGTAACTGCCATCTCCAGGTTGAACAGAATAGGCCAGGGAAGCCGCCATTCCAGCAGCGCTGTCAATTTCAGCCATCATTATCTCTGAACATGAGATGACATATGAGTTGGAGGACGGGGAGTTGCCAGGAAGTGGCTGAAGCAGGCAGCAGCCTCTGCAGATAAGCACTATTTACACACACATTTTCTCCCCGTCTGCACTGCACAGCAATCCGTTACCGTTGGATTGGAATAACTAATTTCTGTAGATACGAGTCTGGCTGCATGGCCTTTTATAAACTGTTATTCTCCCCTATGCTTACTTTTCACCCAATGCCGGGCCGTCCTCAGCTCTGGCAGCGCCCCCGGCCAAACACAATTTGGCATGACACCGTGACGTCATGGCTGGCACCACCATGGGAGCCTGGTGCTTTTCACTTACATAGAAAGGCACTAGACCCTGGCTTGGGGGCCTAAGCCTCCCACTTTGGGGAGTTTGCAGGAAGAAAGCAGTACTCTACTGTGATGGGTTCCATGTGTTAATATCCCTGCAAACATATTGCCAAACAACACTATTGTCATATTTTTGCACCAATATTACCCATGGAACCTGCGCGGAACACCCCCGCCACCCACATCATTTGTTTAATGTACCGGGGACACCCCCGAAACCGGCGGTCCCATTAACCCTCATAAATTGTCCCCATTAATAATATTGGCTATAGTTTTACCCCAGGACCATATATATGGCAATATTATTGGTGGGGATAATATTACCTGACACACTTTGATGTTTGAGTGCTAAACCATGGGATCTGATGGGAAAGGGGCGCTATCAAGAATGTATAAGATTTCTCACCTGGGAAAGTAGTCTATTTCCATTTAAACATTCATTCATAGCAGAAAGGGAGCAGTGACAAAGGACAAAAGACCATCCAGGCCATATCAATCACCTGTGCTGACGGCCACCCAGTTGATATCAATACCCTATGATGATGAGCTTTCAAAACTGTCATCCAGCTACCCCTCAACCCCCCCGCCCCCTAAAAGAATGGATGCTAGTTCCACTACCCCTCAGGGAAGCTCTTCAAGGCTGTCCCGTTTTAGCAGACGCCTTATGTAAAAGAAAAGCTCCCGGCACCAAAACAGTAAGCTTTTCTCTCTTGAGGAACATGCCTGACTCAGGAAACTCACAGATCTGCTTCAGAAGACTTGGCACAAGACTGAATGCAGAAACAGCCACCTCACATCCTTTTCAAAGGATGTTTGAATTGGTATATGCGTCTTGCAATTTACAGACTTTTCTTGTTAGGGTGAGTATTGTGACACATGAAAACAGAAACTTGCATTACTCTTTCAAAATGTTCTCTTGCTGAGTAACTATCACACCCATGTTTCCAAATTTAAAATTGTGGGCATTCCGTGTTTAAAATTGAAAATTGAGGGCATTCTTAATAAGAATGCCCACAATTTTAAATTTGAAAAATGCATTTTGCATAAAAGAAAAGTGCATTTTGGGCACATACACTCCCAAAACACTCTTTGCTTTGATGCAAAATGGCAGGTTTCAACACAGCTCCACCCTCCTTCTCCCACAAGGAGGAGGGGTAAATCAGAGTATCTTTTTGGGGGGCAGTGAAGTGAAAAACTACTCTCCAACACAGGGGTGGTAAGCTCTGCACTTTAATAGGGCGCCACCAGGCTGCACCGTGCTTCCATAGCAGCGTAGCCATACAAAAGTGCAAAGCTTCCTGCTCCAGCACAGGACCGGGGAGCTACTCACTTTAATAGAGTGTCGCCTCCACGCCGGCTGGAGGAAGCCTTTGAAAGGCTGCCCGTGCTAATGTGGCAGCAGCACCTTGTTCAAAGGTAAAGCTCCTCGCTCCTGTGCTGGTGCGCCTGGTGCCAGCACGAGAGCAGGGTGCTGTTCATTTTAAAAGGGCGCTGCCACCACACCAGCTCGGGGCAGCATTTCACTTAGTTCCCCCAACATGCGTGGTGGTGTCACCCTTTGAAATGGAAACACTGCTCCCCCAAGGTTATACGGCAGTGGTGCCCAGCATAAGTGAAAAGCTCCTCTAGCTTTTTTTAAAATGTTTATGATATCATATTATTATTACATTATATATATATTATTATTTTTTATATATTTTATTAAAGGCTCCTCCATGCTGGCATGGCGGAGGCTATGGCATCCTGTGTAAATGATCTTAATTTGGTGCCCTGGCCCAGGGAATGGCAGTCAGCCATAAAGGTGGCTTGAAACGAAGGAGGAATCTGCCAGTGTCTGACCACATTTCCCCAGCCACCCACACACCCTTAATAGGTGACACCCTATTTTTTTAAACTTCATCCCCTTGGTCACTCCCCGTCCCCTTCCCCATCACCCTGACTGCCATGACACCCTGAACCCCAGACCCGCACTTACCTGGTGGACAGGGTTTTCATGCATGCCTTCTGTAGCTCCCTCGCGGACTGTGCTGACCTGCTATAAAAATAGAAAATTGAGGTTTTCCGTTTTAGACGTACTATTACAACATCTTTTTCTTCTTCATTTTTTGCTGATGGGAGATATGCACAGACTGTCTCCCTTAAAAACGAGAAATAGCCTACGAGGTGCCCCAGCGTGTGAATAGCAATCACCCAGTTGTCCATGGCGTACACTACATACAAGGCTACTAACGGCCCTTAGCACTCGCAGAGGCCGATCTTAATCTAAGCCCTACATAGGCCGTTACTGCCCTTACTCCTCCCGAACGTGGGGTGATAGCTATAATAATCTCTGCAATAACGTCAAGTATTTTAAAACAGGTAATGCGTGTGTACTTTGGGAATGTTTGACTGATAGCTTCCTCTTCCAGGCATCCATCTTGGATTTGATAGGAGGATTTTATGAATCAAACACCGGATCCCAGGGGCCAGCTTGTTTCACACGTATTCCTAAGTTATTTTCTCATCGACAAATGAAACCTCGTCCATTTGCCTGGTAGCCAAAACGAAATGAGGGCGTTTTTTGTTCTTTTTTTTCTACTGTACAAACATGGGGATCTCAAATTCAGTGGGCTGACTTACAAAACATTTTCAATGGGGGTTTTCCACTGAAAAAAAAACGCTTTTTCTAAGTCAGGCGAAGTGTTTTGTTGTCATGAAGCATATTAACTTTAATTTCCTAAGTATAATGGAGGGACTAATATATTTCTTACATTCAATATTGTTTAAGCCAAATAAAGCTCAGCTGGCAGGGTGTCATGAACTTCAGTGGAAAACAGACCAAATCACAAATTGACATTGACTACCAATGATACGTAGTAGATTGGCATTTTGATTTTCATATATATGTAAATGCTAATATATCCAGATAGTCACCTAATGGTGTGGCTTTCGTTTAAAAAAGCATAACAAGATTCCCACTGCCTTTCGATGTGCACCTTAAAACCCCCAACGCGAACTACTGAAATAGCATGATGGTAAGCAAAGTCTGCACTGACTATGAATGTGCTTAGAAGGTCCATCACATTTGTCAGTATCTCAGAATTCCAGGCCACCCCGAGCCAGAGCTTGAAAAGGTGCTGCCTTGACAGAGTTACTGATTAGCATGTAGAAAATATGCCAGGTGCACACCTGCGATATCACTACATTAGTTTACAGTTAACGTGCTACCTTGAAATGAAGAAGAAAAAAAAGGGATAAACCACCTTTTAAATCGTGCTGTCAGAGTTAAAAGTTTATCTTATGTTTTGGCTGCAGTACCCACAAAGGAGAGAGATGGCGCCTGTGAGCTGGAGCAGCGAAAAGGAAACACGTGTGAAGATGTCTAGGTTTTTTTCCGTTGTATCGTGACAGCCCTAAATTGAAATTCCAAACATAAAAGGAGGTAATCGATAGAAAGAGATGTTGTCAATTTTCTTCCTTGAGGAACCTGAAGGGTTTCTGCACAAATAAACAGTTCTCAGCTCTGCCACAGGTATCCGCGAAGCATGACTTCAAGCAGTCAATTTGGGTAACGATTGCTATCTAGGTTCCATTGTAGTTTTAATTCATAAATCAGATCTAACTAGTCAGCTAAATATGTAAAATAGTTGTATTAAAGTTAAAAAACCTAATCTGAATAGTGTGCCTCAACAGCAATTTACGAAAGAAACAACTGTGTCCATCTGTTCATTCTTTTCGCTCGAGATGAAGATCAACTCGGTTTGCAATTGTATGTTTCCCTGGTCAGATATAGTTTATGGACGCTGCCTTAATTGTCCTTTCAATATACTGCATCGGTACAAATTGCTTGTCATGTCAAACACCACCAGAAACAAGATCAATCATCCCCAACGGGCCATGCAAACTGCACAGAGGAAAACAGCAAAACCAATTACAATGGTTTTCGAAGCCATTTTGCCTTTCTGCCAAGACACTGAATGAATTCTCCTGCCAATGAGAGTAACATGTCTGAGAACTATGCAGCCATTACCTCAATCCTTATTAGATGCCGAAGGAATATTTGGCAGTTCAAATATTCCTCTAATTAGTACCGATTGGGGCCTGGATCACTACTAAAACAAATACACACGACAATGGCATCATTTTTATGGTGTAAGTGCATTTTTGGAGGGGGCTCCTTTCATCAGAAATTGCAAAAGAAGAGACAGCAATGCATTTTATTTTCTGACACATGTATCAAGAACATCTCTGATTATTGCAAAGATACAAGACATCATGGAGAACGTTCAGTCTAGACAGCCCTTGTTAATACTGTTGCTGTTTTGAAAATTACACCATGCATACACATAATAAGTAAACAGAAACACTGCTGTTACAGCAGTCATAAAAAACAAGGAATGGCAAAGCCATTAATTTTAGCTTTGTTTAGGCTTTGCACAATGTGCCAGTGTATGTGTATCCTTAGTGTGTTGGTGAAAGTGCAGTGTGGTGCTGTGTAGCAATGTGAGGGTGTAAGCACATATGTAGTGTGGTGGTGGATGCAGAAATTGTGTTTGTATGCACTATATGTGTATATAAGCAATGTGTCAATGTATGCACAGTGTGTGTTTATGCACAGTGTGACACTGTATGAGCAGTGCAAACATGCATGGCACTCTGTGGGCATTGAGGATGTGTGTGGTTGTATACCTAGTGTGATTGTGTATGAATACTGTGTGCATGTAGGTGCAGAGTGTTAGTGTACATATGAGGTGTAATGGTGCATATGCAGAATGGGAGTTCATGTGGAGTTTAAGGGTGTGTTTGCGTGTGTGTGTGTGTGTGTGTGTGCACGCGCGATGTGTTAATGCATGTGCATTGTGTGGGTGCATGAACCACGTGGGTCTATATACATTGCAAGGAACCATGTTCAGGGTAAGGCTATGCATGCACCGTGTGGGTGAACATGCTAAATTTGGTGGTATTTTCAGAATTTTAGTGTATTTGCAATTTGTGATTGTTTGCTTGTTGTAAACATTCTCCTTTGTTATCATACAGCACAGGCCAAAATGATGTAATAGAGAGAAAGTGTTTGTTCTCATTTGTAATTAAGTAAATAGGAGTCATAATTATGCATTCTGCTTTCAATAGTTCCTTGCAAGATAGCATCATAGCAGAAGGAGTAATCACCAGACCTGTATGTGGTCTGTGTCTGAATTTAACTGGACTGAAGCTTTACGATTTCTGCTTCACAACTGGAACCTTGACCACCTGTGGCTGCCATCTCTCACGGGGAGGAAGAGCTTGCTGGAACCAAAAGTGTGACTGCGCTGCTCACAGGGGTCTGCCAAATCTGTCTAGGTCACAATGTCTACTCAAAACTACTGCTCTTGAGAAGTCCTCTTAGTTCTGCCCGAACCAAATTAGAGCTGTCTTTGATCTGTCCATGGGTCTCTGCCTGAGTGTGAAATTAGCCCACAGTGGACGCCTTGAACTCTCTTTGAGCCGTCTAAAACAAAACCAATGGTGAGACTCCTTGTCCCCACTGATTACCTGTCCCTGTTATCTATGGTGTTGCATATCGAGGCATCTTACATCTCTTTAAGCAGCTCTATCCCTAGTGACTTGGAGTGGGCATGAGCTACCTTTCATGCCAAAGGCGATGATGGAGCCTGGGTCAAGAGTCATCCTTCAGATCAACTAGGACCTGGCGACTCCCTCTGTAGCTGGAAGTCTCTTTTGAACAATACTTTAATTACTTTTTGCAAGAGGTTGCTTAATAAGTAGATCGGCGTGTAATCACAGCGCTATCACAAAGAATGGACGTCTAATGTGTTGCTTAAATTGTTTCTAGCCTAACTGAGGTTTGTGAATCTGTTCCTCCCACCACATTTTGTCCATTTACAGTTCACATTGCTACTTAACTGTGTTGTAATATAACATGATAGCCAATCTACTTCGGTGTTACCAAACTCTGGTCTATGTATGTTTGAAAGTGACTTTATTAAAAAGTAGTGCAATTATTTTACGGGTTGCTTGTGTCTAATACATATTGGGTCTAATTTAACACATATTTAGTGTGGTGCAAAGTCACTTTGCCTATAAAAGTACACTTTGTGCACCGCTAAAAACGAATTTCGATTCACGGATTGGACATTGCGCTGGTCCCTCCTAAATTGGGCTGTGCCAGAGCGCTTTGTTCAGCACAGAGCACAACACATGGGAAGGGCCTGAGCAGAGAACTACATAGGGAGCAGAACATTTCAAAATCTCCATTCATTGTTGAAAACGAGGAAGAACATGGGCGCGGGGAGGGATGTACCAGCAACAAACAAACATGCCCTATGAAACGCTTAGGAAACGCTATTCACAGAAGCTATTCCCGAAATTGCCAGTAGTCCAAAGTATCACGCATATCTCACACTCTTACTGCTACCTGCTACACGTCGCAAAGTACAAAGTGCAATTAAAGTTTAAGTAGGAAAGCGCCACACATCCCCACTGAACATAGGACTTCAACAATGCTGGACCCTGCTTTACTAGCAACAATCCTGCCAAGTGGAAGAAGGAGGAGGACGAGGAGGAGTGGAATATAGGACTTCCACAATGCCGAACCCTGCTTTACTAGCAACGATCCCACCAAGTGGAAGAAGGAGGCGGAGAAGGAGGAGGAGTGAAACATAGGCCTTCCACAATTCCAGACCCTGCTTTACTAGCAACGATGCTACCAAGAGGAAGAAGGAGGAGTGGAACATAGGATTTCCACAATGCCGGACCCTGCTTTACTAGAAACAATCCTACCAAGTGGAAGAAGGAGGCGGAGGATGAGGAGGAGGTCCAGAATCTTCCGTCCACAAACTACATTATTTGGGATGCCAGATGAGGAGGTGTATGGAAGAAACCAATTCCCTCCCCTTGTCATCCAATACCTGGCCATGGAGTGGGAGAATTACCTGGTTTCAGCTGCTATGTGCTCACTGGCAGTGGCACCCATGGTGAAAGTACGATCAGCGTTACACTTCCTGGCAACTGGATCATCCCAGCACCCTACAGCCTCCTAATCCAAGGGGCCTCCTAATCCCTAATCCAGGTACCTCCACCAGACATGCACTGCATCCTAGCATGTGTGCCTATGCACATATACATGCCACACACACCCTGCAGGCAATGCAGAGAGTGTGCCAGGGATTCTATACAATTGCCCAATTTCCACAGGTCCTGGGAGCCATAGACTGCACAAATGTAATGCTCTGCCCCCCCCCCCCAAGACACTGAACATGCCTATCGCAACAGGAAACATTGGCATTCCATTAATGCACAGATGATTGGTGATGCCAAGGGACACATCATGCATGCCAATGCCATATATACGGGATGTACTTTGGACATCTACATCTACTGACATTCTCCCATATACCAGACCCTTGCATTGGGATCATTTGGAAACACGTGGATGGTGGGTGATTATCAACTATCATGCACATACAAGCAGTCACATGACACTGTTAAGGATTTCAATCAGGCGACAGACTCTAGTCCCAGCCTAGTATGCAGCGCACAACTGAAATGCTTATTTATTTATATATAGATTCAATATTTGAGAGATACACCACTCATATCACACACCCTTTCAAGTAACCCGAGTCGCGTCGCGATAGACCATAGACCAGGACCAGGAACCAGGCTGGTGGCTAAAGGTAATATTTATTTATTTATTTATACAAAAATTCAAAAGAAATCATACATATTTTAATAAATGGGGCAGAAATAACCAATGTGATGATAATAACAATAGGAATGTAGGCAATGCACTTAATTTAACCCTTTAGTAACACAGATAGAAAACACCAGGGAATAGAAACACATTTTGGATTTTCGGAAATATAGCACTCAAGTTAGGCTTTCCCCCTGCAATGTTCCCTCAACCCACAAATAATCACTTCTGAATGGATATAAGGAAGCAGCACGCAGTTAGGAATATAAATCTGGAAACGGAATTCAAATCTAACTTTCCCCCCTCAAATGAGAGTGAAAAACGGATTTGAAACCCTTGCAATGTTAAAATGACACTCGGGAATGGCTGAATAAAACAACAAATGTGTATAAAAATCTTGAAACAAAAACAATTCTTTACTAAAGCAACACTGGAAAGATACTAGCAATCACAAGCAATGGATTGAGCAAAAGCATACAATTTGAAATTGGAAGATTTACAACAGTTTATAATCAAAATGACACGAGGGAACTTTTGCAAGTATTTTGATTCCCGCCTGGAATTAACCAAACGGTTTTTAATAAAAACGGGTGAAATTCATTTTTTTGATTGGAGTTTTTGGGGTGTAGCTATAGATCTTAGGTACAATCTGGAAGTGAAATGAAGTCTCTAGCTATTAAACTGAGGGAGACAGGCAAGATTGAATGAGGTGCGTTTTTGGAAATGGATTGCAAACTTGGGCTAAACTAGATTTAATGACTAAGGAAAAGAGAATGTCACCAGTGAATCTCCACAGTTACGTGGCCGTTGTAACCCTTCACGTGGTGTACCCCGTTTCCTTTATGGAAAATTAATTTATTTAATCAAAATCGCTAATAGCTTATGTTCTAGCAAAACTAAAATGACGAGAAAATCGGCGCTAACACTAGGAATCTAAGCAGGGTTGCATAAATAATGCTGTCAATTTTAACAAGATATCGGGGTCAAAATAGGATAGTTTAGAGATTGGGATAGGACAAAGACAAGATAAGTTGACTATGGATTTCTATGGGGTAGGGATGATATTAATAGTCCACTTTTTAGTTTTTGGATTTTGGACAGTCAGCGCTCTGGTCACTACACGATCTGGTCTAACAAAGGACAGCCGGACAAAATCAGCGGGACAGGACCAGCTGGGCATGGACTAGTTATCGGATAGCACTGGATACTACAGATCAGCTGGATGGCAGGTTTGCAGCAGGCATGCATTTAGTGAGCAGCAAGCCAGGTTAATTCTGAATGCTTCCCAAAACACCACAGTGTTTCCCTTGGTTATTGGGATTATTTTATAATTGAGGCCTTGCTGAAGCGGGATCAGCAATACTTGGTCTTGTGGTTGGGATCTGGAGTCTAGATGGATAAATGCAAGATGAAGACAGGAACAGACAAGAACAGGACGCCGGGGTAGGTAATCAGGAATCAGTGTTCTGTGTGTTGTCAGGGGTGCTTTTTATAATACCTAGTGACATCATCACAGTATATGACTGGGGCAGGCTTTACTACACCCACCTCTACCAACCGGATTGGGCAGGAGTAATAGTCTCCACCCAGCTTTTTGCTGGATAGATTTCAGAAAAATGATGTCAGGTTTATGGGGTGATTTTTACAGTGTCCAGAAACCTCCCATAGTTATTGGAACCAAAATCTAATTTTGCCACAAACATATGTTCACACAATTGCAACCTCTTATCAAATCAGATACACAGGTTACATATTTTGTGCATCACATTTCAGTCCAAACCTCCATTTCGTGAGGCCTGGCTTCGCCCTTCGAATATATTTTGGTAATTTCCAACATGAACAATTTGGCCTAAAATTTCACAATTTTATACACAGATGTGAATTATCCCCAGGGATGTATGTACAACATTTTCTGTTCACAACATTAACACTTTCCTTGGAACCTGTCATATTTTGTAACTTCTGTTCCCCATACAGCAATGAATTCTAACAAGTTTTAAAAGAAAGCCCATAAAATTAGATTTGAAATTGTAAACTTTTCACATTTTACTAATTCTTGCTGCAGAGATAAAAAGTCTTTAAAGTTCGAACTACTGGTGTTTGCTACATTGTGAAGAAAATACACGTGCATTCCCGTGTGAGTGAAAATAAAGATCCTTGATGATTTTTTACAGAGCTAACTTGACAGAGCGTGTCAAACAGGAATTATGCCCGGTTTTGCTGAGGCACAATTAATTCTCCTGGGCACGGCACAGCCTTTTCAATCACAGTGGTTTAAGATGAATGGATGGAATTGGCGTCAAACAGCATTTTTAAAGGATGAAAAAGGTTTCATTTTGAAGGGGAATATGGGTTTTCAGCAAAGCAATGCTGCCTCTTGACTTAATTCCATGTATGTGTTTCAGAACACACTGGCACACTCCTGCAGTGTGTCCACTGTTTCATCCTGCCTGAAGTGTGTGTCGCAGGATGATGCAGCCATCTTTTATTTTTATTTTGGTTGTTGCAAAAACACAGTTTTGAGCTACTGGCACGCACAGGAGCCAGCACAGCCATTTTCCTGTTCCTTTCGCAAATGCAGCTCAGTGATGTGGTAACACAGAAACTACAATTACACCCTTCCATATCCATCACATCAAGTGCACAAAGCACCTACAGATTCATAGCAAGTGAAAATAACAGTATTTTTGTCACAAGTATGAATTCATAAACAGAGGGAAGCCCTCACCAGGCACAATGTCACCGTAACATGTGCTCCTCTGAGTGCCATCCACCAACTGCACGAAAGGGCTCAACTGACTGCCATCTTCATGATGTCTTCTGCTTCCGCACCAGTGCTGCTGTACCTGATCACCTAAACACACAACACAGGTCAAATCTCTTTTCGGAGTGAAGCCATCCCCAGGCACAATGGCACCATATCATGTGCTCCACTGAGTGGCATGCACCAACTGCAAGAAATTACTCACCTGACTGCCATCTTCATGACATCATCCTCTGCACCATTGCTGCAGGACCTACTCACCTCCACACAACACAGTTCAAATCACAAAACAGAGTGAAGACATCCCCAGACACGTCACCATACCATATGCTCTCATGAGTGGTGTGTCAGGTGTCCTCCAATGCAACTAATGACTGGAAGAACAAAGTAATCCAAAAAGGAGCCTACACGAAGCAGGAAGTAACACACTTGACTTGGGCTCAAAAAACAGCACGGAAAGCATGGTTCAAACAGCCCTGTAGAACTTAAATGAGTGAAGGAAGCTGCCCATGCCACCCACAGCGAACACAGTTTTATACATAAACAACATATTTACATTTACCACATTTGAAACAGTTTAGAACACCTTACAATAGCTGAATGGTGGGACTGCATCAGTCCCCTATATCCAGAAATACATTGAATGATCATGATTGTTTCATGCCTTCCTTGCCCTCACTGTACAATACCACCCCTGATGACATCACAAACCTTCCAACACAGCCCCGCAATTACGTTTACAAAGAGTTATTAATTGTGCTGACCACTGGAAACTTATTCATCTGCAATTGGCCACTTCCCATTGAACATAAAAGACAGCCTGAGCCTGGCAAAGGGGAGACATTCACCCAAAATCTGACCAATAGTGGTGCCCTCTGGACATCATCAAAGGCACAAAACACTGTTTCACCCTAGGGACACCAAAACATCTCCTGTTGATTGGTTCCCCATCACTCAGTCCCTCGCCCCTTAGCCCTCTTCCCATGCTTATCTGCCAAAGGCGTTTTTAAACCCTATTCCCATCATGGTTGAATTTTATTTGACTGCATTTCATTTCTAATTGCCTACAAATTCCTAGCGAGCACCCCAGTGCCTACCTCGTTGGTCTCAAAGGTAGGAGTAAAAAATGTGAGGTGGAAAAGCAGATAGAGTTTCCTCACGAGTAGCCATTTTATTAAATAATAAAGATGAATAAAACGCCTCACTTTCCCAACCTAACAAAGGTTTCCCTGCCTGTCAAAGTAAGACTAAAGGAACACATATAATATCAAAAGGTTCCTGTTCCTCACACTTATACATATAACAGAATCATAAGGGTATCAAATGGCCAGTCAAACTCCACAACATAACAGTTATATTGAAACATAAACTTTGTAAACATGTATCCTTGTAACATGGGTTGTATCTTCTTCTCCCGGATTAATGCAGGACTTTCCAGACCAAAGTTCAAATCAAGAAATTTCTTTTGAATATTCAGGTTCTGCTCCCAATGCAATACAAAGTTCTTGTCACTCCATAAGTCTTTCACGTGACACTTGGATTTGCTAAACAAGATGTATCACTCTTCAAGAATATGATAACGCTTTTAAGATTCCACAAGCTCTTGCTTAATAAATCAAAAAGACTTTGTCTTCACACTTCTAGTCAGTTTTCAATATAACTTCTCTTCTTTATACAACAACCACTTTCACATTTCTTCTCCATAAACAATAATGTTTTGCTAGGATGGTTTTACCACAGTTCACATCATAACACATTAGTGGACTTACCACTTTCTTTCACCACAATCTTCTGTCACAATGCGGTACTTAAATGTCTTCTTCAAGGCCCACTAACCTGCCAGGAATAACCACTAACAATCCCTTTCCTGGTATACTTAACTGCCAGGAAAAAAACTAAAAACCCCTACCACTACTAGATGTAATTTGTGGAAAGGCTTGCTTCAAAACTCTAGGACAGACTTAAACTTTCACCAACATTGAGATCCACAACTTCTTTTGTAAGAATTCAACACGTATCAACACTGTTCGTTCCACTGATTTGTTTTCCACATGTAATGCAGGTTATATTTCTCTCCCCCCTGATGAGTGCTACAAGGACGGTTTCTCTCCTGCCACCTATGAGCTCATTATACTATACCAGTTAACTGCTTGTAATGTCTCTTGTTCAGGTTTCTCTATTTAGGAAAAGTGGCTGCCTTTTTATTCATAATTGCCCTTCATTGGCTTAGGCAATGCTGGTTGGCATCTTCCCCTTCAGGTAGTTTCCTGCTTTGAAGACTACTAGGGAAAGGGTATCATTTTTTATTTATAATTGCCTTACTTTGGCTTAGGCAATGCTGGTTGTTATTTTGTCCAAATGTTGCCCCCTCTTTACTTTGGTAAATGGTGAAAACCTTGTTCAAATATTGCCACCACTTTACTTTGGCAATGATGGTTACAATTGTGTTCAAATATTGCACCTTCTTTGGTTTGACAATCATGGTTATAATCTTTCTTCATTAAATCTCTCTCAATATAAGTGTTCATCAAAAAAAGCTTTAATTGCTTTAATTCATTAATTTGTTATTCAAAAGGCTTATTTACAGTCAGCGGTCTATTACGGAGCACCCCCGGGTTACCTAGCACAGTTCAACTCACCGGTCTTTCCATGTGCTTCGGTTCGACCCGCTGCTACTTCAGCTTATTCTCTTGTCGGGACTTGGTCGTCTGGCAGCTCTGGTAACACTCCTAGTGCTCACACCTTCTAAACAGGCAGTCTGCTCCAATCCTTGTGTACTCCGGTCACGCCAGCCACAGGAGAATGGTACAGAATTGGGAGAGCTCTTCTCTCCCATGGGACAGCCAGTATCTGCACCACATCCCACTGCGCAATCTCTGCTCTTCCAATTCCAAACTCCTAAAACTCTCTCGGCACTGCAACCCGCTGGAAACACAGCAGTGGTCCCATTGTCTTCTTTCGTCTTCTGTTGCTCCCACTGCTGCTGTCTTCTAATGGCCTGCACTTAAATGGCCTTTAAAAATTCAAAGGTCCTGCTCAGGTGTGGGCCATTGGAAACACTACACTGAACACTACAATTCTGCACCTCTGAGCCCCTCTTTCTCATCTCAATACCTAGAGCATTATGGGACTTGAGGTCCCTAATGTATTGAGTTATTGTAACCTTATTTAATTCACTCTGTTTAATTGCTTTATAAAATATTCCTTTAGGAGATGATTTTAAAAGGGATTACTGGTTGGTTCTTGGTTTTATAGCTCATACCCAAAGGGGAATCATAACTATCAGAATTGATGGTATTGATCTCTGATTATTACATATATCATTCCCATGTTGACCATAAGAGATATCACCACTGATATTTTAGATAATTTTGGAAAAGTAAGCCTTACTCTGACAACAAGCCAATTCCGGTATTATGGAAAGCTCACCCTCAGAAGAGGATGAATACCACGTTTCTCCTAACTGAGTCATCCTATTCCCTTGGCGTCTTTCTACTCCCAGGTGATCCACCCGGCTTATACCAACCCTGGGGTTAGGAACAGGTAGCAGTGTCTTCCCCTGGCCACCTGGTAGGGGACTTTAGACAGGGATTCTATGAGGACTCCACAAGATTCATCATAGTAGCTACTTGTCTCATTATACTGCAGCTACGTTCTCCTGGTAACCGTTACCTTGCAGCGTTTCTCCAGCACACTGCCTTAAACTGAGTGCTCCAAAAATCCATGTCCACCCAGTACATGGGGCCTGTAGCTGCAAGAAGAAAACATTTTACTTACCTGAAGCCTACACAAGAAAATGGCTGTGTTATTGTTCACATTGTGCTTCAGTACACTTTCTACCATCTACCCTGCCCCCGTATTCCTATCCCATGCATGCCCCTCATCTCCATGCCTCCTTCTGTACCCCCGATCCCACATTCCCTTTGGACTTCCCCTGCTGCACCTGTGCATTGATTATATAGTGCAGCAGTCAATAATGTCCTCACCCCAGGAGTGACCCCTCCTTTTACCCGTTGCAACCCTCATCACGTACGTAATTGATAATTGTGTCCCTGTTGGCAGTGCTGAATTTGCACTATTACTGCATTTCCCCCTTCAATCGATCCATCGATCAACACCTTCTGACTTGTCAGGTTTTGACTTACCATCTTGGGGATCCACAACCTTGTTACCCTATCCATACTCCCCCTTGGTCCTCATACTTCCCCAGTGAAGATTATACTATCACACACGTTTGCCCATCATCCGAGCATGCTACTCAAAAGGCATCATACTCTTCCTCATTTGCAAGTGGCATTGTAACTATCCCTTGTAGATCAGATCGTGTTAATTCGCTCCAGACTGTGTTGGGTCCCAACTTTTACTGTGTACATTATCCCTCATCCATTCAACATTCAGGGACATCATATATCTCCTCCTCCCCCTTTACTCTTACAGTGCTGTAATATTAGTTGACCCACAGAGAAGGTGATGAGCACCTGAATGAGCACTCAGACAGTTACTTTGAACATGTCCACCAACCACTTAGGGACCCAAGCAAAAAGAAAGTCAAACCAGCTGTTTCATGATACTGCATTTATTTCCCTTGTCATAGTCTCATGAAGTGTACAAATGTCCTCTATGGCCTCTGTCAAATATCCAGAAATCAAATTGGAAGGGATTTTGTTTGCACTAAATACCCCACTAGCGGATGCAATTGCATGCACCAAGAACAATGCCATAATGGAGCTAGAGAACAATTAAAAACCTCAAAACAGTCAGAACAAAACCATTTACCATGGAACAACTCAGAAGGATATTTGGTGAGGGGGCTATATGATGCTACTGTTTTCATCATCGAGGTGTACAATGGGTCCCCCGGTAATTGCACACCCTAGCTGAAACTCAAATTTACATTTTTCTTTCGTATTACAGCTTAATGAAAGGCAATAGACTCAGCCTATTTTGAAGTCCCTCTTTCTCAAATTTAGAAACATTAAGTAAACATATGTAATTAAACATCTTTTAAACAATAATGTATCTAATGCTGGTTACGTAATGTGTACAACTATGAGTAGAGGGTAACAAGTGTCAAGTGAAACATGACCTCTGACAAATGTTTGTTTGGAAATTGCAAACAAGCCCCTGCAACTGTTTAAAACAAAACTTGAAATTAATCATTCAGATCAGGCCAGTGTCATGGAGGTGAAATAAATCAAAGAGATGTTGCTACAGTGGGGAATTAATGAAGCAGATATTATGGCAACATTCCATATATTTAAGAAACACATTGAAGGACATACTGTATTTGGGCCAGAAGGAGATAGACTAGAGAACATAATGAAGGTGTGACATTATTAGTTTGGCCAACCAGTGGTGAAGCATTGTGCAGATGTTTCTTGCCAGTGTGATGAATCCTACGGATCCCTAAATAAAACCCTGCCTAAGATCTCCTCCCAGGAAGCCATGGAAAGGCAGACACCTTCTGATCCTGACCTTGGGGGTGGTGTACTGCGGGAGGATAACCTATGAGAAGACAGGGCCCAGTGTGGTGAGGAGATCACATGGGATGAGACACAGTGTGTGTCCTTTAAAATGGATAACCTTTTAAAGTTTCTAAATCAGATAATGGATATTGTCATCATGATGTATCTAAACCACACATAAGATCTGTGGCTCGGGACACAGATGTCTTTAAACCTGAACAGACCTTAACAACAGAAAGACCATTTAAAGTACTTCAGGATAAAAGCCCTCCTTTCTCCCAAAGGTATGATGGAAGGGAATATAGAAATATTGTCTTAAATAAACTGTCTTCTTCTGTAACAACACATTCTTATGGTTCATCCTTAAATACATTTAAGGGAAATAAATCTTCCATTAAAAACCAAAAGTCACTAAAAAGGACTCACTTTGTTGTTGAGGACTACAAGTCCCATAATTCCATGTGTTTTGGGATGAGGAAGAGGGCTGAAGAGTCAGGTGGTAGTAGTAGTCAGGAATTTAAGCTTAATAGGCCACACCTGAAGGAACCTGAAGCTTAAAAGGCCCCCTCAGGTGCAAGCAATTAGAAGGAGCTGAAATTCTGGCTGGACTGTATGCAGAAGTTGTAGAAGTAGATGGAATAAGGCAGGGGTCCCCAAGCTATTGTGCACAATGAGCAAAATTTGCATATCAAATGAAATGGTGAGCAACATCCATTTTTCAACGAAACATATCGGCGCTCAGTTGCCCGACAAATAATTGCAACAAAAATTAGAAATGTAGTAAACTTAAGTCTTCTTATAGAAGATTTTAATTTGCAGTACTTAATAGTTATCTAGAACACATGCAATTCTAGTAAAGGAAATTTGCAAGTCCTATAACTTAATTTAACTTTAAGTGGTTGTTTATAGGAAATGGTGAGGAAATTGAGAGGTCAGTAGTACATATTCAGAAACATAGGACCAGTCAAGTTGTTAAAAAAACATAGAACTAAACAGACATTATAAGGGGATTCAGGTTCTTGAGCAAAATATTTTAAGACATTTCATGCAAATGTTTACACTGTAAAATTGGTCAAAAATGGAGCACTGATTTCCATGTGTACTTTGGGATTCTGCCCATGGATTTTCTGGGATCTTTAGTGGCCTGTCACATTGCTGAAAAAGTGGTTGGGAATACAAATAATACTTTTCTGAAGGATTTGGAGCATCCTTTCTCAGCCCAAAAAAGATTTTACACAGGACCTAGTGGCAAACATGGGTCAAAACTTTGAGCATTTGATGACCACTTCATAGAGGGATGTGGTGGTGTAAAGTATTTGGACTAATTGGCATGTTAATCTAAATGTATTAATAGAAACCTAATTGGATTTGCCTATAGGGCAAATTAATTATGGAAAATATGGCTTGTATGTACCTTATCTGCCCATCATCTGTGTGGCAGATGGGCAGAACATCAAACAACAATGTTTCCACTATGGATAAATATAGGTGACACTCAAATTAATAGCTAAAATACATATAATGCATGGTGGCATCAAACACAAACTTCTCTTGTACAAAAAAAGCAGTGCATGCACATTTTTTAAAAAAAGGAGAGTTGGGGATGCATGCCACTTATTTGAGGGTTCGAAATTGAGATTCAATGAGCAGGAGCTAAACCCACCTCTTGGGTGTCGGGCATTACCCAGTAGGCAGGAGCTACCCCAGGGGAACCAGGAGCTACTAGAGATTCTCCATTAACATTTTGTCAATTTTCTATGAACTATTGTGTTTAAATGTGTATTAGAAGTGTTCTAATTCTTCTTTATTAACATTCTCAAGTGCTCAAAGTTAATGTCACATTTCCATGTTTGGAAGGGACCAGTTGAGCCTACGAGCCAAAAGTAGCTCCTGGCTGCTGTTGGTTTCAAGCTAACCCGCTCTACTATGCTAGAACCAGGAGCTAAATAGCTCCCAGCTCCCCGCAATTTCGAACCGTGTTATTTATCCGTTATGGTCTGAACTGTACAAAGGAACAGAATATGACCATTTTCTGCAGGACACAAACATGGTTCATAATAAGTAAGGACATTTACCGAAAAATAATGTGCATGGTGGCAACAAACTCAAATCTTGCATGTATAAAAATATGCATAAATAGGCGCCCCCCATTGGGGAAAGACTGAGTCCAAACAACTCAGTATGCATGAGTGAATCTTATTTTGATAGGAATGAAATATAAACCACAGAAGTTACTGAGACTTTCTTGCAATATTTTTTGGGACAGAGTATCTTATCAGGTATAGAGTTTTTTTGAATGAGCGCATACATGAATGATTCACCAACATTGGAACCACGGTCCATTTTATGTTATTCTGCACATTTCATTTTGAACTCTGGACAGTATTACTGGTATTGAAGAAGACCTGACTATAGGTCTAAACACGTATTGGGTTTAAGTTTTACTTGATTTTGTCTTGCAATAAATGGCAAGTGAAATTAATTAATTGACTAGTGATTAGTCATTCGTCTTAGAATTTATTTGTGCAACACTGGTTATTTAGTTTTATTTTGTGGTGCACATGTTGGTCAGGAAAGCCAGATTAATTTAAAAATAAGCTCGCTGCAACCACGGCAGGCTCATTGGCCAACATTCTCGCACAGTCCAGGACTCTGTCCTGGCTGTACTGCTACTGAACTCTCATCCCTTCAGCACCTCCTTCTATGTCTCCACACCATCATGGCCCAGAGCAACTGGCGAGCAACAATTTAAGGTTTCATGAGCAACATGTTGCTCCCGAGCTACACGTTGGGGATCACTGGAATAAGGCATGGTGTCGGCAATCCAGGCAGAAGTGGGAGAACCAAAGGAACGCTGGGACTCTGATGCAGCAGATTTCAGCTGCTTTTCATGTGCAGATCCTGTTCCCCCAAACTCTGAGGTGCAAAGGCTGTGCAGCAGAGCGTGTGCAGGAAGGCTGCCTTTCCCCATGTGAACCTAATTGCAGGGATTGCACAGCAAGAAGCGTGTCAGAGACCGTATCGAGGACCTGTTGTGAAGCCATGGGTCTCAGGAACGATCCTTAATTGAGTGGCTGGACCAGAGGCCCCTTCAGCGAGGAAGGGTGTTGGACCCAACCAGAGAAGTCGTACAACACGTGGAGCAAGGAAGGCAGAAGTCAGAGATTTAAACCTGGCATTTTGATTCCTTGCACAAGCGCTGCCGGCAACATTATCTGGCTTAATAAACACTTGCACAAGAGCTGAAGCAAGGCAAAGTTGTGTGTTGAGTATATAACATTGGGACACTTGAAATGTAACACTTGCGTGTGATCGGGTATTTTCTCTTTCAGTTGAGTGAAGAGCAAATGCTACGAAACAGTAATTGTTAAACTTTAAACATTGTAAATTACATAAAGAAATGGGCCCGTGTGCCTAATTACGCTTGTTTTTTTATTTTCTTGCCTAATTATGCTTCTCGGAGGAACAGAGACCTCTGAATCATTATTCAAACAGACAACAATAAAGAGAAGTCAAGTGTTACAATTGTGTTATTTGTATTTGGAGAGAGAAAGCATTTCCCAAGCCAAAACTGAACCAGGTATTCCCCAATTAAGACTGAAACCAGACTTTCCCAAAACCAGAGAACAGTTTAAATGGGACTGTGAGCCAAATAGAACTTGAACATTGCCTAAAATACAAGTGTGCAAGCATTACCTGAAGAGAAGAGAGTGTCAACAAAGCTTCTGGGTAATTATTCTGGATAACAGGTGGCAAAGGGATGAAGGCAAGGTTGAGGAAGAGAAACTTGCAACTTATAAATATTCTATGAAGTATATGCAATCTACATTGCCAACAACTGTAGACGGAAGAGAGAATAGTGTTACAATGACAATTGTAGGTTGCTGTTGGTTGCAGATAGACGAGAGAGGCAAATAGGCTACCTCTTTGGATAAGGGGTATTCAGAGGAAGAGTGCCTTGCCTATTTGACAGTGTTGAAGTACATGAAATTGAATCTTGTTATAACCAAAACCTGTTTTAAGTTACAGCGTACTGAAGCTGTAGTGGTGTCACATAGTACTGAGGCTATGGTGGTGTATTTGGTTATCAGTAGATGTGAGACTTCAGTAACATAAATGAAGGTGGAATAATATGAGGCCAAGGAGTATGCCCTCATGGTAAACTTTTGTAGAAGCTGCAGTTGTTGAAGTGGAAGTAGACGTGCTGTGAATTCATCCTGACATAGATGCCTACTGTGACTCCTACTCTATAAAGAGCGACAGATTAACTATTAACCAAGACCCGTGTTTTACCAACATTTACAGAATGTGTCTTTCATTTGAACTCTGGTCATTCTCCTTGGAAACCTGGACGCTGTGGCAAAGCATTGTGACAGGGAATGACATTGATGTTATTTTGGTGTTGGTGAAGTGGAACATATTATCATCAAGAGCAGAAGCTTTTCTGTTATGGTACGTTTGGTTAACAAATCTGAATTTTGACATTGAAACGTCAGGAACTGAATTGAGACTATATTATCTACGTGGAGCTCCGTGTTTCTTTTTGTTCACCAACGTTATCGAGAAACTGTGATTATCAGTGTTTGATGTTATTTCAATGGGCACATATTTTGTTTGTGTATTTGATGTTTAAGAGGGCCAGACATCCTGTGTTAGAGTATTTCCATTTAGTTTTGTTAGGCAGGGAAATTCTGACCAGAGTAGGGATAGTGAGGTGTTTGATAACATTTATAATGCTTGTTATGCCTTGCATGGTAGGCAATACAGTTTACAACTTGAGAAACGGCAACAGGGGGGCAGTTAACATAGCTCAGGAAGGCAAGACTATATTAGCAGCAGATCAACCCAGTAAACAGTGGCTGTCTGACACCTCATGAAAACATGGGACAAATACTGAATATTTCAAGGGCAATTCTGTGCAGGTAGCTGATGTTCATCCCATACCCAGCTTGTGTGAAATTGCTCACAACCACAGGGCCTCTATTAAAGCAGAGCTTGATCAAAATAACTCATTAATAAACCTCTGCTATGCCATACAAGCAGATTCTGCCAAATTGGCTTCACCACCAGTGGCCCTTTCTATGGGAGGTAAGGCTCCTGAAAAGATCCATATAACTGAGGTAGGGCATGCTGGGGTTCACTCGGCAAGGTTATCATCATCTCCCTGCCTGACAGTCTGATATATGTTCTTCCTTTAAGTCAACCCCCCTCATTGGAAGAACTACAGATGGAGGAAGAGCTTGGTATTGATCAAAAGACTATGGATAGTCTAAATGAGACCTGTTCTTCATTACATGCACATAATATGGCAACACGCTTTGCATTAAGTATGCTCCTGAAAATAACCCCCACTACGCATTGCTTGGTGCAAAAACAGTCAATGATTTTGGAAACATTGGGGAAAAATGTGATGTTGGTGGAATTTCTTCTACTACCTCACTGATTCGTAAACCATCACATAATGATTCTTTGGTGGTCGCTGCACTTGGGGCTCCAAACATTGAACATTTGGAGTCTACAAAAGTCAAAGTTCTATGTGGAAGTGAGGAGGATGAAGAGTCATAGCTGCATCTTTTGAGGAGGATTAGAAGAAAAAGAAAAAACGCAAAGTCCCTGAGATTTATATTGGAAGATGCAAGGAAAAATAATAAGGACCTCAAAAGAAGGGGCAATTTGACAAGCTGGTTGATTATTAATAGAGAGAAAAAGCAACGAGGGGACAGGCATCAAGCAGTCATAAATGAAGTATCCATATGATCCAAAGAAGACAGTCAGCAAGAGGACATAATCCCAATGATTGTTCAAACAAAGGGGATACATAATTTGGTGAATAATAAACTGCAAATTCAGTCTTCAATACAGGACCCTAAGGAAAATATTGGCACCAGTGTGGCCCAATTGAAATATTCTGCCCTGCGAAAGGATGCAAAGTTTGTTTAAGCAACACAATTCACGATAACTAGTTTGTTCTGTAGTTCAGAGTTGGCTATAAATCAGAGCCGATTGCTTTCTGTTTTTAGTAATGGCTCTGAGAGTCATCACAAGTAAGGACTTTGGGCCTCATCACGACTTTGGTGGTAACCCTTAAATCCGGCGGTCACGCTATTACCGCCAGATTTAAGGGTCCACCAA